>NC_064638.1:1075921627-1077392877 GCF_023864345.2 Schistocerca serialis cubense | reverse complement strand
ATCTCCTCCCCCCCTCTCTCTCTCCCCCCCTCTCTCTCTCCCCCCCTCTCTCTCTCCCCCCTCTCCCCCCTCTCCCCCCTCTCCCCCCTCTCCCCCCTCTCCCCCCTCTCCCCCCTCTCCCCCCTCTCCCCCCTCTCCCCCGCCCTCTCCCCCCAACCCCTCTCCCCCGCCCTCTCCCCCCAACCCCTCTCCCCCGCCCTCTCCCCCCAACCCCTCTCCCCCGCCCTCTCCCCCCAACCCCTCTCCCCCGCCCTCTCCCCCAACCCCTCTCCCCCGCCCTCTCCCCCCAACCCCTCTCCCCCGCCCTCTCCCCCCAACCCCTCTCCCCCGCCCTCTCCCCCCAACCCCTCTCCCCCGCCCTCTCCCCCCAACCCCTCTCCCCCGCCCTCTCCCCCCCACCCCTCTCCCCCGCCCTCTCCGCCCCCCCACCCCTCACCAATCTCAACCATGTACAATTAGAAATAACCAAGATAAGCGACTCCTACGTCATATTACTTCAAGAACATGACATCTCCAGAAAACGAGGAGAACAGTCTTTCTTTAACTTCGTTGGTAATCTGAATTGCAGACTGTTGATTTTGGTGCAAGTAACTGTGTTTTAGTTCGTTGATAAATTTTTACGTACTATATATTTCATTTTGCGTTGTTAGATTGTACAATAAAGATATAAATATATCATTTGTGCTGTTATTTCGTTCAGTATCTGACATTTTAATGACTTATTTTAAGAGCACAGTTCCAGTAAATGCAAGTTTACACAAAGCAAGCTTATATGTAGTGGCCAACATCTCAGTTGGACGGATACAATTCCTAAATTTTGTGTTTTGACACCGAAGGGCATTCTTGAGTTTCTCATGTAATTCATCAAACAAAGTGATGGACATTCGAAAACAATTGAAAGCTTTTTCCCGTCTTCAAGTAGATGCTTAAATAAGGTACAGAATAAATCCACTTCCTCTATACTTTCACTGATAAGATGCACCAAAACATTTGTTTTCCTGTCTCTTTGGACGACGGTTATATATCCATAATGCAGTTATTTGTTTGCGATTCATTGTAACCAAACAGCAAACTGCATAAAATGGATGGACTGAAAAATGCCACGCGTAACTTATGAGAACTTGTTTCCCGTTCGGATGTTAATCGCTGGATTTTTTGACGTGCAATCAAAACTGTATAGTGTGAAAAGAACCTTACTCGAGTACTGCTATTAGAAATATTTGACGTTTGAGTGTAGCATAAATTGCGATGCATGATAGTGGTTTTCGGTGAGGTGAAGATGATGAGGCCGCGCGCACTAAGTAGCTCTAAAATGTAAGTGTATTTTACTTTCAATGCAGTTTTCGCGTTTCTTATTTCCGGAACACGAAAATCTAGGTTGTCTTTGAAGAACAAATACATCATAAACGTATCAACTTTCGGAAGATTCCCTTTATCATCCACCACAAAATTCCTTTCCATTGCTACTTAAGAGTTGGAAGTTTGTAGAATAAGTACGGAAAAAGACTAGGTAACTGCGGCTGACGCAACACACGTCTAGCTTCGCCTTACTCCTGGCATGTGATGTCACCAAAGCTTCAGCCAGTAACAGAGCGTTCTAAACCACGTGACCAAATCCCGAAATTTAATGATTTTTAAACTTAATTACATGAAAATAAGATTTTGTGAGAACACTGCTCGAAAATGCAATTTCAATGCTGTAATCTTTCAGAATAACAACGATCCTAACCATATTTTTGACGTAGAAAAGTAGTCTAATAGCACCGATGCTATTTGAGTCAGAAGGGGAATTAAACCGCTTATGTTCTTGAGAGAGCAGCTTCTTGCTGAGAGCTCTATACCTGCTTGCGTGTTTTCTTTCTCTGTAGCAAAGAAAAAAGTGACCTACAGAATGTCCATGAACAACAAAGTTTAGTAGTAAAGTGGCTAAGAAATATAGCTAATAAAGTGTATCACAATATGCGTGGTAAAGGTGTAAGACAACCTATTTTTATTGTATACGAACAGTGTATAAAGATTTTTTAAATGTAAATTGCAGAGACTATAAAGTGACGAAATGTGGACATAGTGCGTAACAGCAGACACAGGATGATGCAAGACTGTCAGATTCTATACAAAACAAAAAAGTAAAAAACTCTGTCCTCTAAACACTGTTACTCTAGCAGACAACAGTTACTAGTGTTTGGAAACGAAGACGGACTGCAAGCTATTAACTGACTCACCTTTATAGGTTAGTTCTAGAAAATAAACCTTCAATTCATTTCAACCACCAAAGATTCCGAAACACGTTAATCTGAAATCAAATTAGTGCACCTTAAAGTCTGGCACGAGCTAACTGGTTATGTTGTGTGTTTGTCATCATTCATTATCAAGAAAATTTTCACACTTTTTTCGTGAAATATGACAATGTCATAGTGCAGTGTGAGTAAGCAAGTTCAGGAAAATCTATCAGTAAGTCTCCCCTCCCCTCCGCCCGCCTGGTTGGCCGTGCGGTCTAACGCACGGTTTTCCGGGCGGATAGGAACGCCTGGTCCCCGGCACGAATCCACCCGGCGGATTTGTGTCGAGGTCGGGTGAACCGGCCGGTCTGTGGATGGTTTTTTGGCGGTTTTCCATTTGCCTTGGCGAATGCGGGCTGGTTCCCCTTATTCCGCCTCAGTTACACTATGTCGGCTAATGCTGCACAAACAAGTTCTCCACGTACGCGTACACCACCATTACTCTACCATGCAAACATAGGGGTTACCCTCGTCTGGTGTGAGACGTTCCCTGGGGGGTCCATCGGGGGCCGAACCGCACGGTAACTGTGTGTTCGGTGTGGGGCGGCGGAGGGGTGGAGTGGACTACGGTAGTCGTCGTGGGGTTGTGGACCACCTTGGCTGCGGCTGCTGCTTCAGTCAGCAGTGGACTTAAAAGCGCTCATGTTGTTATAGGTAGAAACGTCTAAGAAATGGTGTGTTCGGGTGGGCATGAACCTCAACATTCCATTGAAATGGAGCTCCTTCAACGTTTTGTTGGAATAAGATTGATACAATTGAGGAACAGTGAACTATCATTAAACCTGTCGGGAAGTACTGGAGATGTGTTAGTATCTTCAAGGAAGAAGAATCATAAGAAAAGAAGAAGAAAAGTAGCAGCAGCAGCAGTGCACAATTTTGATTGCATCTGGTCCTGCCTTGTATGATAAGGAAGTTTTGAACGACCAGCTGTACTTCCTATCTAGTTCGCTACAGCAAGTTTATCGTTTGCCGTTAGCTATCAATTGCTGAATGAATATCTCTCCAATTTCGTTCGAGCAATAAAGTACTCAGCCCAATACTTGACAGTCCGAGCTTGTGCTCTATATCTAGTGATGTCGATCCTGATATTTCTTCCTGCCTATCTTTGAGTGGGGTCAGTTCATCAGGTACCACCGTCTTTCAAGCCATCTAGCTACTACTTCAGGGTTCTTCTGATGCTTCTGTTGGCGTCTAACGTCTTCAGTCAACGAGAGAACTTACATCGACAGTGGTCGCTGATAACCTCTTCACCGATTGGCTGAGAGCTCAGGACCCAGTCTTTGTTTTTATATCTTCATTGGTTGTGTGTGTGTGTGTGTGTGTGTGTGTGTGTGTGTGTGTGTGTGTGTGTGTGTGTGTGTGTGTGTAAGGGGCTTATTCACATGGCCCCGAACGACGCTCTAAATATCGACCAAATATTACGGTTTATGTTGGAAATGTATTGTCGTGTTGCAT
Source organism: Schistocerca serialis cubense (assembly GCF_023864345.2). Classification (NCBI taxonomy): domain Eukaryota; kingdom Metazoa; phylum Arthropoda; class Insecta; order Orthoptera; family Acrididae; genus Schistocerca; species Schistocerca serialis. The sequence goes on along the minus strand of NC_064638.1, from coordinate 1,077,389,143 downwards.
TTTTTGAATTCGTTTTGTCGTCTTACTTACGTAGTTTGGCATCGAGAAAAGTATCAATTTTTGTAAACTACATTTTCATTCAAGGTCATTTACCGAAGTTAATTGACGTGGCCAGTGCCAAACAACGAGGAAAACGGGAGTCATAAAGGCGAATTATGGAAAGCTGCAAATACCCACTTTACAAAGATGTTAATTCACGTTATCACAAATTACAACAAAGTTGAGCCGTGAAATGTTCCACTCTTGTTAGTTGTATTGTATCGAAAATTAGTAAGTTAGTAGTCTTGGTGTGACACGGCGTACGTAATACTTAAACAGTTACGTAGTATATCTAGTTAAAGGAGCTGCTAGTATCGCAGTTTATAATTTGTGCTAGGTTCAAACAGTAGTCAAACTGTAATTTTAATAGTTCATGGATTTCAGAGTAATTTCTTATATTCTGCACGACACACTGTAGCTTATAAACAACACTAGTGATTAACTACAGAGAATTTCCATGTCATATGATATTCAATTATCTTCTACTGGCACATGTTCCAGCTCTTTCTGGGCTGACTGCAGTGTCGTTTTTACTTATTTTTTTATTACTCTGCCTGAAAAATTGTTTCGATGTAAGTTGTGCAGATTCCTATAAATAGGGCTTAATTGTTTGTACTTAAATAGGAATTAATTCACGTTAATTTTCGTTAGCGGGTACAGTTGAACCAGGAAATACTTCCTATTTCATATTTGTACTGTACGAATGTGGAGTTATGCAGACTTCAGCGCCGTAGTTAGGTGTGATAGGTTTCTTGGTCTATCTAGAATCCGTTGCACTAACAGCCCGATCATGGCTGTCCCATAGACTCTCCGTTGTGTTTTAATGTGGCGAGTTTCTTGGCCACGGTAATGCGGAAAACTCACACTGGTGCTCTTCGAACCACGCTGGTACACTGCGAACTATGTGGCACGTTGTATTGGCCTGCTGATAGATGCCATCGTGCTGAGGAAAAACGAACTGCATATAGGGGTGGACGTGGTCACCCTAGGATAGATGCATACTTGTTTCTATCCATTGTACCTTCCCAAATGAAGAGTTCACCCTCCGAATGTCGCGGAAACGTTCCCGAGACCATAACACTGCCTTCTCCGGCCTGGACCCTTCCGACGACTGTTGCAGGGTGTTTGCTTTCAGATGTTCCACGCCGTACTCGCCAACAGCAATCTATCCTGTGGAGCATGAAAAGTGGTTCATCTGAAATGGCCACCTGTCGCCAATCAGTGGACGTCCAGTTGCGTTATTGGCGTGCAAATTCCAGTCGCCGTCGCCGATAAACAGCACAGAATGTTGCATGAACCAGGCGCCTGCTGCGTAGCAACGTCAGTCAACGGTCGTGGAGGAGACACGGTTAGCAGCCCTTTGTTCATCTGGGCGGTCATTCGCTCAACATTTGCACGCATACTCGCCCGTACACATATCTGCAGCAGTCGTGGCCAGAGGTGGGTCACAGTTGCCCTGGCGCCGGTTTTCTATAGCGCCATTTTGCCATGCGGCACGCGAACAGTTTACGAACTTAGTCGTTCCTGAAATGCTTCCACCCTTGGCCCGAAAGCCAATGATTCTCATTTTGGACGTCAAATAAATCGCTCTGTTTTCCCATTACGACAATTTACTGCTGCCACCTGCCATTTGTAAATGGTTACTTCACGTCAACCATAGGTGGTGGTGACATTAATGTGACTGGACCGTGTAATGACAGTAAAGAGAGCTACGGAACAGAATTTAAAAAATAACTTCATTCTGCTGCCAGTCGTGATGTTCTTTTTACTCTCGCGCGACGCGTTTCGGGAAATTAACCCATTTTTAAAGTGTGTTATCGTGTATTGTGCTATTTATTAGCGAAGTTCCCGAAATGTGAGGTGCTGTATTATTCTATAGTACAGAGATATGGACCGTACTGTAATTAAAGATCGATCTCTTTGAAGAGTTAATGGCGAATTTGGACGCCGCTTCTACCTTTAGTTTTCGTGTCGTCTACTTAAGTAGAATTTCACACCTATTAAACGTCACACGCAATTTAATGTGTGCAGTTCACGTTGAAAACAGAACGTGCAGCAAATTTACAAATGCAAAAGACTCACAAAAGCCATTGTACATCTAGTTAACAAAGATAACACTACCGAGGGGTTGATATACTACTCTCTCGTACATAGTTCTTTTTTTTTTTGTAATCTGCGTCATTTGCTTGCTTATATATTTATAAAGATACTTTTTTCTATGTGTCGTTCTTTTTATTTAAAGATACTGTCGAAGCAATTGAAGAAATTCGCTGATACATTTTCCAATTTTTCATTCAATATTTTGTTCTCACACTTTTGTGTGATGAGGATATATCTTCAGTTTTTCAAACAGATCCATCGTATGACCTACTTTTAGTCGCTGGATTAGTTGGACGTTTTAAAGAATTGTTAGGTGAATCATCTGATATTAGTGTTCCACAGTTTCCTTTCGGGCGAAAATGCGCCTATATGGAAAATATTCGCAGAAAAGTTTGTGTAGCAAACTGAAAATATTGTAGTTGAATGCTTAAACTGTAATGATGAATGTGTCCCATATCTCGTAGAGCAGTTTGTTGACTACGGTGGCAAAATTATTTGTGATTGATGTCGGTAGCAGAATCATAAATATCACTGACCAAATTACTTTTCCAAATCAGTTGTATTGGACTTTTGAAGTCTGTGGGCTGCATAGTGATTCGAAGACAGTTCAACTATGCGACCTGGTGATACGATGATCATTTAATAAACGTCGTTTAGAAGCAAGCAATAGAGAGCAGCACGTGATGTAAATGGTTCGACGTGTAAGGAATAACTTTCTTACACATGTCACCGAAGACTGAATTATTTTACGGAACATTTAGAAAGCGTTAGAAGCGTTGTGAATACATGACATCCTAAATTTCGCAGTCTAAATTTGAATGTCCTAATACATCCTGAGAAACACGAAAACAGATGCTAGTTTTTCCTACTAATCCTTTAAAGACCCTCATTTTCCGGCGGCTGTTCGATGCAGGTAGTTATAATTCTCATGATGTACTAGTACGTAGTGTATTTCAGATTTACAATCGCTTATCTGATGTCCCCAGGAGTTGTTGAAGTTCTACACGGAAATGTACGTAGCGTACTTTCCAGTAATGCATGATACAAATAAATTCCTGAATCGGAATCGATTCGAATGTACCGGTAATGAATTTTCGAGCATCATAAATCTCTCAGTGAGGCAAGTAACTGTTTTAGACAGGCACTATTAATGTATGCTACAAAGAGCTCTTTGGGACTGCAGGTGGCCTTTTAAAACACACGGCACGCACCAACTGACATTTAATTATTTTGAATAAGAGAAGCGCAAAAGTTAAGAGTGAAGTAAGTTCCCACGAAAAGTTAATATAAAAATTATTCCGTTGCATGCCTTGTAAAATAGAGATATATCGCCTTATTGCTAAAACAATGACTAATTTGTTTCTGTAGGAGAATTTTTTGTTTTTGTTAAGCGTATATGTTTCCCGTTTATATTTTAAAACTCATGGTGCCTCAAATCAGATGAGACGGCTGCATAAAATTCCGATCCTTGTTAGAACGGAGGCGCCCTTGCCCGTGGCGGCGGGGGTGGTGTGCTTGTGGTTGCCGACTCTTACTTTAGTGGGTGTGTGGTTCCTACGATAATTTCAACACTGGGTGTAACACGTGCAGCTTATTTGCTCTCGTGGATGCAGTTGCTCCATTCTTTGTGCAGCACATACAGCACTCGTATTCGGGAGGACGGCGGTTCAAACCCGCGCTCGGCCGTAGGTTTTCCGTGATTTCCCTACATCGCTTCAGGCAAATGCCGGGACGGTTCTTTTGAAAGGGCACTTCAGATTTCCTTCCCCAATCCGAGCTTGTGCTCCGTCTTTAATGACCTCGTTGTTGGTGGGACGCCACACTAATCTCGTCCTCCCTTTATGCAGCAAGTGGAGGTAAATTTATCATCTCGGCTTAGGCGCGTGCTACCTGCTCTGCGAGCACGTTCTAGTGGAACCCTGGACATTGGTCAGTTCTGCCCCTAGGTGTGACGTCTTTCTCGCGTGTCACAGTTTCCCGATTCCAGAGGGTGCGGGTGCCTACTACAGTTGGCTATGGATCCAAAATATCCTCCAAACTGAGTGGATATTCCTGAAGATTGTAACATGACACTCAGATACGATCGTTTTTCCCTATGTTATGGAGATAGGGAACGGACTCTTAATTATTGTAACGAAATAGTTGGGGCGTAACATAGAACGGTGACAGACTCGGTGCTGGATGAGGTAACGAACTGCAGTTCATTGATTAAGAAATGCGAAATTTTTATAAAAAGGGATTACCTAAAAAAAAAGCGTACTTTCGATCACGTCATCTACGCATGATTTCCGTGAGTGTTCTGACAGATGTTCGAAAAAAGAAAACTTATCTTAGGGCCACCCCATCCAAAGCTTCGTAAACTTGTTCTCCAGAATCTAGGAACACACTCCAGGTCACGTAGCAAGATCGTAAAGATTTGTTACCAAAGTAAAAGCTAACAGAGATTTATATAGATCCTAGCCTCCTTTTATGCCCACTGTCATTGTAGATTTCAAGAAGCAACCTTACTGCAAGATAAACAAAAATTATCTGCCTTATTTGTTTGGTTATTGTACGGCGTGTGTAGGTCTAAATCAAGACCTCGGCTGTATAAAAAAATAAAAAAAAAAACACCTAAGCGACATTTTGGTTGTTTCAAGAAATCGCGCAGTAAAGTTCCAATAAATTCCCATAAATAAAGTTTTGAATTCATCCAATGTGATTTTTTTATCCAAGTACGTCATATTTTCACACATATCTACACCGTAACGACATATTTTTAAAGTGGTAAATCCTACACACAATTTTAGTCTCAAAATTTCGTCAAGGGGTACTTAATATTCTTTACTTCCAAACCGACTGCACTTACTATCAATGCACTCGGTTTGCAAGTAAACAGTGTTCCCATTGGCGTACAACTGTTTATTTAGACTTCAGAGCATTCACATAGAGGGCACGTGTGTTCTCATTCAACCCCCCCCCCCCCCCCCTCCTCCTCCTCCTCCTCCTCCTCCTCCTCCTCCTCCTCCTCTCCTATTTACACCTGTAATTTCATTTTGCTTTCTTCCTGGATACTTCCATGTTTTATCCTCTACCGTTCTTCCTGTTGACGGCTCTGGTCATATACATTAACTGTGACTGCTTGCAGAATGTCAGGACCTGGTGCGTATTCGGAAGGATGCATTTCTGTGATGTTCCTCCGAACCTGTGAACATTCAGAGCTTATGAGCTTAACATCTCCTTACATCTCAGAATAATTTCACGCGCGAATGTAAAACACATTCGTCGATAATTCGTAGAACATACTCGTTAACACCCTAATACATAAACCAAATTATGTACGCACGCAACACAGGACTTACAGGATACATAAATGAAGTAAATCCGTAATTGACTTCTGTTCGTATGATTTTCAACATACCGATACAGCTGTAGATAATTCTCAGTAAGAAACCACTGCAAACACCTTACTACTGCATGTCAACAATGTTAAGGACGACGCTTAACGTGACAGCCATTGCACTTTCAGTTAAAAGCACGGAAACTACGGTAAGCGACGTGAGTGTAACTTGTCCACATGCTTTAATAAATATGCACATTACATGATGAGTAATACCTTTTGATGCGAATTTCCGTTCAGCAATATATTTGAAAGGTCTTTATCGGTGTCACACGTATCCACATCATCCTCCGATTCGTACTAGTTGCTAAAAAGCATTTTCTAGGTACGATCACCGCACTTGTTACGATTACAGGCAGCCATATTCGTGGCACTTGACCACTGTTTGTATAAAAAGATCCTTCCAAAGTCGCCGCTGCCTAGAATCTGAATTTCGAAAGAGAGCTGCAATCCCTCGAATTATCGTGGAACTTTCAACTAATCGGACTAAAGCACACCACTTACAATGATTCGGATGCGTTAACTCAGTTTCCCATCGAGTATCGCTTACCATTGCTTACAGCCGAAGTGTTCAGATGAGTACCTATTCAGACAGTCGCTTTACTAAATGAGCTTCTGAGCGCCAGTGATAACGTGATCTTCGTCAGGAGCACGTTAGAGATGGCTTCTTGTACATGTTTAGGCTGTTACAAAATACATACTAATATCAAACCTATCTTGTTTCGTGCAGTGGCACTCGGTCCATTTAACTTTAAGCTGTACTCTCCTATAGCACCGAAGGCGTCCTCTTCAAGCTAACTTTTACTGCTGCTGCTGCTGCTTCACCTCAGTGAACGCCAAAAGACATTTACTCTCGAGAGTCGACTGTCAGTAAACTTCACTGCGCCACCTCCCCCTACCATTTCGCATTGTTTCCGTTTTACGGCTCTAATTTGGCAATACTTTTCGCATATGAACATGACGTAAGGAAACCGAAATAAGATAATCGTAAAGTTCGAGAATTAATATATAGTTCCTTATATTAGTAGTACGACCGAAACTAAAATGGGGTTGCGTTGCAAAATTACAAGATTGTTATAATTATTCGAAATGTTAAACGGCACAATTTCATAAGGGCAGTCTTCCAATCAGCATTTGTCTAAGAGTGATGAGTAAAAGTTATATAATGGAAGCTGATCTAAGTCATGTAAGAAAACTTGATATTCCGTAGTAAATATTAAGCATACATAATCTTCTTTTAACTGTGCTCAATACAACTGTGATAATCCACATTGAGAACATTCCATCAGTCAGTGTATTTTACTACTTGATGCGTGAACAGTTTTTCGGAGCCGAAAAATTTTTGGACTACTTGTAAAATATGTTGTGGGAATACGCACAACAGGAAGTAAAGAACCGTTCATCCCTGCACCTCAATGAAAGCACATAGGATTAGGACTGTAGTGATGGCGCAATCCGAAGTTAGGAAAAAGTGGTCTGGCCTCTAGTTATTACACGGTGCTATTAAGAAACTAAAGTTATGCTGTAATCATGTGTTTCGAAATTTTTCTTGGTTACAACTTCTGAATACCAGAGGTTGTGGATAGATTTATTTGGAGGACTAAAATTTATTGGAACGGAAAGGCTGTAAGTATGTTCTACAATGAATTGTCTCTGTAGCTTATTTTCCACGAAAATGAACGTATGCGACAAGTGCGTTAAACTCTGGGGATGTAATCTTTGCCTGACGAGTAAATTATTATTTTCCAGCTGGGCCATCAAACACCAAGCACTATATACTTCAACTTGGCGACACATTACTGTCACAGAATAACTTTATGTAGCGAAAGTTAAAGCTTGCCTTCAATCTCTGAGATAGCCACTATCCACCACAGTCGTTTTCCATGTATGCTAATACTAAATGAGAACCAGAGAAGTATCCGCGAACGGGAAGAACTTCAGAGGCAACTGACTTTTCAAAGCTTCGCATAATTCGTGCTCCAGTGAATAATCAATAGGTTACAGTGTCTGAGCCCGGATACACGCTCCTGTAGGTAAAAAAAACTATATTTTTCCCGAAAGAACTGGTAATTCGACGCAAATATTATAGGATATCTGTTTCTGGTGTCGCTGGAGTACGGTAGCATGTCACGCCACGTCGATTAGGAGCATTGAAAAGATGGCGAAATTAGGCCACACACGCACCTACGACGTATTTGATATTCCAAAGAGCATAATTGCTGTACAGATGAAGTGTAACGTGGACAAACGTAAGGAATAATTGACAGAGAGACTACGTACAGCGAGAGTCTAATTTCGAACACCAATAACACGCAAGGCTAGAAGCAGCAATACCCGAACTCTGCGTGTTCGGAGCTGCAATTTGAAACACTTACGTTCGTCTGTTTGAAGTAGAGACATGAAATACTAACATCCACTTAGTGACCGTTCTGAATTCCAAATTCCGCCTACTAATGTTACTCATTTTACACACACTACATATATCATAAAACTGATTGTTTTTCTTCGTTTTACTGCGTAAGCACAATTGTAAACATTAATAGTTGTAGTATTTAAGTGACAAACCGAATTTTTCCACCAGAAGAAATGCGTTGAAATTTTGTGTATGGTGAGTCTTCAGATTTCATCAATGTACTCGTTTACTCGTTTATTAGTAAAGTAAATTGATTGGTTCACTTCGTGTGTTGTCTTCTTTTCTTATGGCAAATGGCCCAACTTTCTTCAGACTGGTTTTAGAAATTGTGGCTCATATTTTTAAAACGATTCTCAGTGTTGACAGCTTTGGCTTGTTGACATTCGGTGTCATTTATGTACGAAAGAGGTCACTTAGAAAACCCGTTCTTCGACCAATTCAGCAGAATTGTTCTTCGTTCTGGGACTGTCATAAAGTTGGATTAACGTTGGAGGTGGAACATATTCAGTAAGATACATCGAGGCTACTTTAGTTGCAATGAAAATATCACAGAAATGCTCAGCTAACTGAAGTGAGACCTTACATCCCATGTATCCTTTCTCAAAAAATTCCAAGATCCCACGTTCCAAAATGAAACAACTGACACGCTGTTTTGTCCAACAGATATATCACTTAATGACCTCAATTCCAAAATAAGATAAATTTGACCTCATAAGGGAGGGTGCCGACAGTATTTTGTTTCCGCGTGGCATCCGCGAGTGGAATAAGGGGAAAAATAAGCTCCCCCACAAATTATTTATCGCCACTTGAAGAAGATCATCGTGGTCGCTTTGGTGTGCAGTGGGCGGTGGAGAAATTGTACCGGACGGTACTGCGAAGCTCTGCTGGTGAAGTGTCAGGGCTGTGTAGTGGTATGCAGTGCCAGTCGGTTGTATGGAATCGGCAGTAAGATGGGTCGACGTGGAGACACGACAGAACAGCAGGAAAAACTGTTGCGACGTGTCAGTGACCACACCGTGAATGTAGTTCGGCTTGTTGGTGTTTCAGCGCTTGCTGCCGAACGTGTCTACAAGGAATGGTGTGCCATTCGTAATCATGTGTCACAGAGTAAGCACAGAGATCGCAAAACGATATCCGTCGGGGCCAGAGGTGTGTCATCGGTTTCTTACCCGACAGGAAATGATGCTGAGTAATGCACGTCCATCTGAGCCAGTTTCCGAGCAAACATTGCAAAGGAAACTATTTGAGGAAATTGTTTGCAAGGATATTTGGAATCGGGTATGCAACTGATCACCGCGGCATAGAATCTTCTTTGGGCCAAACAAATAAAGCGGGATAATTAGCTGACTCCAGGCAGGTATCGTGCTCTGACGAGTCGTGAGTTTTTCCTACTTCAATTAGCCGGCGGCACAATGAGGCATTCAACACACAGCATGTGTAGGGTGTAGCTGAGATCTGAGGTGGTTCTGTGATGTTTTCGGGGTGACTTGGACCTACTCTCACACGTTATCTTAGGTATGAACCAGCATGTTTATTTCAACCGTGAGTAAGTATTCTCCTTTATTTTATCACTTCATACTGAACGCACAGACACACTGTCGCCGCCTAGATTGGGCTGCTACATCTCCCGCCCTTAATCCGATAGGAAATGTCTGACAAGTGGCCCTTAAGATTTGAAGGTCAGTGCCCAGACATGTGTTTCCTTTAGTAGGAAGTCCGCACCTCGTGACCTAATGGTAAACGTTGCTGCCTTTAGATCGTGGAGAGCCGGGTTCGAAAACATTTCTTCGCTGGAGGAAAGTGTGTTTTAATCCTAATTATTTCATCTCGTATTGACGCCAAAGTCGCAGAAGTGGTGTCAAGTAGAAAAGACGAACACCTAAGAGACAAACAACCCCAGAGGGAGCTTCTGGCCAAAAATTCCATTGTAATCGTAAAATGACTAGTTCGAATATCGTTAGTAGAAATTTTTCACTTAAATTCCTTATTAACAATTGGGAATATTAACAAATCTTGAATCATAATTTTAAAAATGAATTACTTTAAATTACTGTGGACGATAATTCAAATTTGGTACCAAAATGTGAAACCTCAAGTAAGATATGTTGTTAACTTCCAGTGATGGAACAGTATTATTGATTTATGAGATGTGTTCAAAAAGTATCGGGAATTTGAATTTTTTGGATTTAATTTTACATCTTCGTTTACCTTAATGTTGTCTTCCTCAAACTAGTCCACAACAGACACTATGCACTCTTTGTAGCGCTCCTTCCAACCCCGAAACACATCTGGAACTCCTTGGGATAGCATTTAGCTCTTTCAGCGATTCGCTTTTAGTCTCATCTAAGCTTGTAAAACGACGACCATGTAAGGTAATGTTTAATTCGGAAACAGAAAAATGTCAGACGTGGTCACATCCGGCGAATGTGGATACTGGAACAGCATCACAGTGTTGTTTTTCGCCAAAAATTCACGAACATGCAACGAAGTCATGGAAGGTGCTTTACCGTGGTACAAAAGCCGTGAATTGTTTCGCCACGGATCCTGGCGTGGTTTTTCTTCTGATTACTGTCCGCAAAAGGCGTTAAACTTGTATGTAATATTCCTTATTTATCGTTTGGCCTTTTCACAAGAACTGATGATGCGCTGTGCCCTTAAAATCGGAGAAAATAGTGAGCAGAACCTTCAAGTTCGGCAATACTTGTCGAGATTTTTCGATCTGTGCGGACCACAATGCCTCCACTGTGACGACTGAGCCTTCGTATGGGCGTTGTACTCGTACTCCCTTGTTTTCGTCTCCAGTTCAGAGAAATTTCGGAAGTTCTTCATCGTTGTTGGCTTCATGTAGTGACTCCTGAGCAACTCCCATTCTCCGCTGTTTATGCTAGAAATGCGACACCCTTGGCACGAATTTTGCTGTCACACCTTTCATGCCAAAGCATCCGAGAAGAATTCATGGCCAACATCAGCAGCAATTTCTCTGATTGTGATTCGGCGATCGTTCATAATCATTTCTTCTAGTTTTCGCACGTTTTCATCTGTTGTGCTGTGTGTGCGGAACGTTAGTGAATTTCAACTTTTTTACGGCCGTCGTGAAAAACTTTCACCACTCGTAAACCCATGTCTTAACTCATAACAGACGCACCAAACACAGTATTCAACATTTCTAAAACTTCGTTACATATTGTTCTATTTGTACAGCAAAATTTAATTCAAATTCTCTTATCCATTTTTAAACCAAATCAATAATCGCCACTCCTAAGTAAACGCGTTAACGTAGTTGATAACTGACGACAGACCGAACATCCAAATAGCAACCACTGTATAGATACGTTTCTGACATGTTAACCATCACAATAACGAAAAATAGCACGAACAGCACTAATATTACCCGCGAAATTACAAAATTCTCGATACATTTTGAACACACTTCGTCTATAATTTTTTCATACGGGGAAAGAGGTTTCGCATCTGTATCAAATTTCAATTTATTTTATGCGATCAATAATTAAAAATAAAATGTTATTTTTATTAAAAATGATTCAGTACTTAAAGTCCCATTTCTTAATAAGTATGAAATTTAAAGAAAGGTAAAAAATATTGCTAGAAAGATTCGAACCGGCGATTTCAATATTTCCAAGCTATAAGTTACGCGCTTAGTAAGTGACGACTATGTTAATAAGGTAGAAATGTTTTAAACTTAACAACGGTCGGAAATCTTCTAATATTCATAAGTAATTTTCTCGAGTTTTTTGCGAGGTGCATCGTATTACTTTAGAAAATTGATGTACGGACACTGACCTTAAAGCGTGAAGAAAATCACAGAAGGCCAGTCCGTAAGGTTCTTCTCGGTACACCACCAGGAACAACACGTGAAATGTAGGAATGAAACTTCCCGCAGTTTGCTACCTGTACGTATCTAATCAGTGAGTGATTTCGGCTGGATGTGACATAACTCAAGATACTAATCATTGTATTCCTCACTCAGTTGAAACCATTAGCCGTGCAAGAGGTGGTATTTCAATGTATGGGCATGATGCCTTTTTTTCCCTTTAAATCCGGTGTGCTTGTAGTGGTACACTGAACCCTCTGCCAAATACCGAACAGTGGTTTGCGGAGCACAGATGGTGCAGATTACATAATGTCGTTGTTCGTATATTCGAGCACACCACGGTAAGAAACAGTTACCTAGTCGTAATCTCCTGGACACAGGCCTGTCTGCTCCCCAAGTTACTATCCGCGAAGTACCACTTGGGGTGGAGGGGCGGGCAGACCGCTGCAGCGCATCCCCCGTGCCGCGCCGTCCAGCTCGCGGCTGCGATGGCTGGTCCTGCCGGCAGATGCGAGCCAGCTGTCTCGCCTGGCCCGTGCCGCCGCGCCGGAGTCCCAGCTGCAGATTCAGCCACTTCCGGCCCGCACCGCATCTTCTTTCTGCTACTGCATTTTTTGTGGCGCGTCTCACCGCCCGCCTACCTTCCTTACTTCCTCTTCGCCCAGACTCCTACCTCACCTCTGTCTACGTAGTAACTGCCGACGGGGGACTGCGCGCCGCTGCCCGTGGCTTGTGCAGCTTACGGACCAGGTTACTCCCGCCTTAGTCCTTGCGGTGCTGCGTCTGGTGACATAATTTTCCCTGGCGCGGCACGCGATGTTGTTGTTGGTGGTGGTGGTGGTGGTGCTGCTGCTGCTGAGATTTTCACTCCGAAGACTAGCTTGATGCAGCTCTCCACGCTACTCTATTCCGTGCAACCCTCTTCATCTCTGGTCTTCATCTCCTGGTCTCCCTTACAAGATTTACCTCACACCCCCCACACTTCCCTCCAATACTGAATTGGTGATGCCATGATGTCTCACAATGTCTCTTAATCAACCGATCCCTTCTTCTAATCAGGTTGTGCCACAAATTTCTTTCCTCACCAATTCTATTCAGTACCTCCTCATTAGTTAAGCTATTTACCCACCTAATCTTCAGCATTATTCTGTAGCACCGCATTCCAAAATCTCCTCTTGTCTAAACAGTTTATCGTCCATGTTCACTTCCATACATGGCTACACTCCAGACAGAGATACCTTCAGGAAAGACTTCCTAACACATAAATCTAAACTCGATGTTAACAAATCTCTCGTCTCAGAAACGCTTTTCTCGCCATTGCCAGTCTACATTTTATATCTCATTTTCATTCACATCAGTTATTTCGCTGCCAAAATAACAAAACTCATCTATTAGAGTGTCATTTCCTAAGGTAATTCCCTTAGCATTACCCGATTTAATTCGACTACATTCATTTTTTTATTTTTTATCTTACAGCCTCCTTTCAAGACAACCATTCCGTTCAAATGCTCTTCCAAGTCCTTCGCTGTCTCTGACAGAATTACAATGTCCTCGACAAACCTCAAAGATTTTGCATGCTGAACTTTAATGTCTGCTCCATTTTTTTTCTTTTGCTGGTTTCTCAGTGTACAGGCGGTAGGAAACAACCCTTTCTCCCTCCCTTCTCAACCATTGCTTCCCTTTCATGTCTCTCGACTCTTATAAATGCAGTCCGGCATCTGTACAAGTTGTAAATAGCTTTCTACTCCTCCCACTTTATTCCTGCTACCTTCAGAATTTCGAAGAGTCTATTCCACTTCACAACGTCAAAAGCTGTACAAAGGCTATTCACGTAGGTTCTCCTTTCCTTAACCTATCTTTTGAGATACGTCGTAGGGTCAGAATTATCTCCGGTGTTCCTACATTTCGCCTGAATCGAAACTGATCTTGCTCGAGGTCGGCTCCGACCAGTTTTTCCATTCTTCTGTAAAGGATTCGTGTTAGTATTTTTCAACTATGGCTTATTAAACTGATAGTTCAGTAGTTTTCAAACCTGTCAGCATCTGCTTTCTTTGGAATTATTTTATTCTTCTTGAATTCTGGGGGTATTTCGCCTAATTGTGACGGTATGTCGTCTACTACCAGGGATTTGTTTCGGCTCAGTTCTTTCCGTGGCCTGTTAAATTCTTCTCGCAGTATGGTACCTCCCAGTCATCTTCATCTACGTCCTTACTATAATACTGCCTTCAGATTCATCTCCCTTATATAGACGCTTGCATACTCGTTCCACCTTCCGCGTATTTGTCCGTAGTAAGCTGGAAGGGCTCTATGCGACGCTGTACTTCTTTCGTGCGAGCCTCTGGAAAGTGTGTGCTTATCTGATGGAATGCAAATAGTTCTTGGTTTAATGGTCGCTTCTCAATTGTAGACTTCTAGTTCTGTAGTTGCACCAAGATTCTGGTCAGGCTGGTTAATAAATGTTCGCTGTGATTCTTGCAGACCTTTGCGTGTAACTTCGTGTTTACTTGTTTATCAATTACCTGAAGAGGAAAGGAGTAACTCTTCCAGCAGTCGTCCCGAATAGATGTTAAATTCCGTTGAAATATACATACGACGGGTCGAGCGTGCAAGACCAACATGCGTTAATTCGCCTCTGTGTTGGTCTTGCCAAATAACGTCCAAGGAAACAAGTGTTTAATTGAGTATGACCTGGCAAAAGACGATGATAAAGAAATCCCGCAGCTTAAGGAAAACGAAAAAAGTACTTGGTCGTGGCAACATTCTTCTAAATGACAGACATCTGAAGTTGCTTGCGCTTCAATTACAGACTCATTTTAAGCAGTGAGCTCTTACGATGTCAACAATAATGCACTATATAAAATATTTAGTGCATGTGTGAAGACTTTACTTGCCAAGTTCTGCAGCTAAAGTTTTCCCTTCAATCTCGCTGAACTGAGACTATTCAGATGCCGGAACCCTATGTAAGCTTAAAAGGGGTTGATGGATACAGAGCGCAATTAATGACCATCCATCGCATTTTTTATAGTTCAGAATAAATCGTAGTACGTTCTTCTACTGTTGGTTGTAATCTTTCAGCCGGCCTGCTTATTTCTGCCACCATTAGTTATTTTACTATGCAGATAACAAAACTCACCTATTACTTCGTATCGCATTTCCTAATCGAATTTCCTTAACATTACCAGATTTAATTCGACTGATAAGAATCCTAATATTCAAGAATCGGTAGAACTTCTTATGTTTCGTAAGCTATCTCTTTATTACCTGAATTTTGTTTCACGAGAGTACTTCCAATAACTCTCGCCATCTTTACGTAAAAGTAGTTATGTGGTCAGTCCACTTCATTATTGCGTTTTCCAGGAATTCATTGCCAGTAGTGTAACCTAATTGTAAATGGCCGTTCCGTGTATTTGTGCGCAATGAGTTATATGTATCTTCATTACGGGTTAGCTGCCAGTTCCTGCATCAGCCGTTGACCATCTGCATATCCTCCTACACTTCATTACAGTTTTATTTCGTTGCGACTTCCTATGAACATAATCAACAAAAAGCTGTCCAGAGTTCGCTGGGTTGTCAACCATGTAACTTAAGTGTATAGTGAACAGTAAAAGCCCTGTAACACTGCTTGGCGTACAAGTTAATGCTGTACCTAACGGTTTCACCCTGTTAAGGTTGACGTGTTCAGCTTTATCTGGTAAGAGTTTCTGGACCCACCCGCAGAGCATTTTGTTCAGTAAACGATAGTGCGAAATGTTTGGAGTGCTCTCCAGAAGTCAAGGAACACTGCATGAACATGGTCACCACTATCTACGGCTCTTTGGATCTCATTTTCAAGCAGTTATGCTTATGGGGATCTCCGTTTGCAGAATCCATGTTCAATCCCGTAGAGGACATTTTTGTTTCTAGAAAGGTCGTAAGACACAATGTTCGCAACACAGCTGCTCATTAAACTTAAGGTTCGCGCGTGTTTGTACGAAGAACCCATCCCGTCAGCTGTTCGAAAACAGATCCTTGGAACATATTCCGCCAAGGACACAAGAAACCCACAATTTAACGGGCAAGGACATGTATAAAAACTCTTACAAGACTGGGTGCCGTGAGGTATGAGAGTGACGACAACTTCCGTTTCTTTTTAAAGTTCGGAATAAAAGTTTCCTTTTAGTGAAATCAGATTCCCTCAGAAGATAGGAGTGTAAGCTGGAGGCGCCAGGTATTGATCTGTTGGTAGCACTGGTTTGCGTTATCTGGCAAGTTTCCGCCCTTCGTGAATCTGCGATGGTCTGGGGCGCCGGCAACACATTACTCAGACGGAAGGCTTCCCTCGCGAACGAGGAGCTCCCCCATCGCAGCCACATCTGTAAATATTCCCACTCGCCACTTACTCCAAGAAAAGGATTTCCATCTATACGCACGTGTGCCACACAAGCAGTTTCTCCCCCAACAGAGCCAACCCTCTTGCTTTCCTGTGTGGGTAGCTGGATCGGCTGCTCCTCGGACAGATACGTTTACACTTATGACGTAAGCTCTGAGTAATGTCACCACTTACTCGTTTTAAATAGCTGTCTATATGAATATCAGTTACGTTTTTTGCGAGAGCATAAGGTTGTTCTGTCCTTCGAAATGTACAGCCTGAAATCCATCACTAATGTTCACCAATCATAATGAGAAAGCTGTTGCTGGGAAGAAATTCCCTTGAAAATTTCGGATATTTTTCTTTTTCGTCCGGACTAACGCATTACTAATAAATTCTGTAATTCATTGTATGCGTTGATATAAGCTACAGAATTTTTAAAAAAATGGCAGGTATCTCTCGAGCCAATGGAGCGAATCAACGATTTTTGAAATGTGACGTCAGAACTTAAACGGCGCAGGCATGGTGATAATCGCCGCCAGACTTTTGGTTTATTTTTGTGCTAGTAGTTAGCAGTTTCCAGCAAAACAGTTAAGTTACTAGAGTAACCGATAGTAACTACATATGTTTCGACTTACCGAATGTACCGTTCATACACAGAGCGCAAGGGAAAGGAAACTTCTACATATGGGTACTGCTACATGTATACAACATTCGTAAACTAAAATACTGATGATACAGAAGTGTGTTGGTTGTATGAAATTGTTAATGACGCATGTGGAAGAGTATAAAAAGTAAACTACAAAAATATATCGATGATCCTTAAAATAAAGTGAAAACATAAAGAACGTAGGCTTTCGCAGTCTGAACCCTTAAAATATAATAAAAAAACATTGATAGAATGCGACTGTACCTCTTCCCTTCTTTCAGATTGAAACTTGTTCGTGCCAGTGTATGCTTAATCACATAGTTTGGTATATCAACACCACCTGTCATCAGCTGAGGATTTCAATTAATTATCATTTATTCTAGAGAAGCTGCACGGTCATCAGTAGTATCTGTTCTTTCGAGAATGGTTACTATCTTCATGTACATACAGTTACAGGCTACCCAGCCATTGACCTCCGTCCGTGCGAATGAGCACAGGTTGCCTGAAATCTTACGGGAATCGTCACCTTAGTGTGCGCAAGTTACGAGTGGATGGGCAAATATCTATTAGGTGCTTTACGTATGTAGATTGTGGACAGTTGTGAATGTGGGTCTCACGGGAAGCGTGCAAAGGATAAATCCCTGCAGTCGCGTTATTCATCTGTGTCCTCGGCGGCTCAGATGGATGGAGCGTCGGCCATGCAAGCAGATGATCACGGGTTCGAGTCCCGGTCGGGGCACACATTTTCAGCTGTCCCCATCGAGGTATATCAACAACAGCTGTCTGCAGCTGAGGGTTTCAATTAATTACCATAGTTTGGGTTTCGTGACACATCTAAAGTGTAAATAATTCCTCCAATGCTGCGTTGCAGATAATTAGAAAAGTTGTACTTCCTATATTTCAGGAATTGCTGCGAACTTTCTCCTGCAATCACAGTACATTCGTTACGCATCCGAAAACGAAATCGGCTCCTGGATTCGTGAAACTGTACATGTGAATGTTGTAGGATAATACTGATTGGCAGCTACATGGAAAAAACAATTAAAATCAACGAACGATAGTTCGAAAGTTACAAAAACGCTGTATTGTTGAAGCTTTAACATCATTTAGCATCCTCTGCTTCAGTTAAATTTCGAGAGGAAAAGTTTTTGCCACATTTTTACGTGACGTACTTCAGTAGTCACGTAGTAGAAGTAATATCCGGTATTCTCCAAGGAAGTGTTATAGGCCCTCTATTGTTGCTGATCCATATTAACGATATAGGAGACAATCTTAGTAGCCGTCTTAGAGTGTTTGCACATGATGCTGTCATTTACCATCTTGTAAAGTCATCAGACGACCAAAACGAATTATAAGATGATGTAGATAAGATATCTGTATGGTTCGAAAAGTGGCAGTTGACCCTGAATAAAGAAAAGTGTGAAGTTATTCACACGAGTACTAAAAGAAATCCACTAAATTTCGATTACGCAATAAGTCTCACAAATCTGAAGGCTGTAAATACAACTAAATATTTATGGCTTAGAATTACAAATAACATAAATTGGAACGATCACATAGATAATGTTGTGGGTAGAACAAACCAAAGACTGGGATTCGTTGGCAGAACACTTAAAAGGTGGAACAGGTGTACTAAAGAGAGTGCTTACACCAAGCTCGTCCACCCTATTCAGGAGTATTGCTGTGCGGTGTGGGATCCCCATGAGGTGGGACTGACGGATGACATCGAAAAGGTGTAAAGAAGGACGGCTCGTTTTGTATTATCGCGAAATAGGGTAGATAGTGCCACAGACATCATATGTGAATTGGGGTGGCAATCATTAAAACAAAGGCGTTTTTCGTTGCAACGGGATCTTCTCACGAAATTTCAATCATCAGTTTTCTCCTCCGATTGCGAAAACATTCTGTTGGCACCCACCTACATAGGGAGAAATGATCATCACGATAAATTAAGAGAAATTAGGGCTCGCACAGAAAAATTTAAGTGCTTGTTTTTCCCGCACGCCGTTCGGGAATGGAACGGTAGAGACAGCAGAGTTATCACGTAGATGTAGTACAGGACGGAAAAGTGCGTGTGTGCGTGTGTGCGTGTGTGCGTGTGTGCGTGTGTGCGTGCGTGTGTGCGTGTGTGTGTGCGCGTGTGCGTGTGTGTGTGTGTGTGTGTGTGTGTGTGTGTGTGTGCGTGTGCGCGCGCGCGTTCGTTCGCTGGCGGAACTCAAAGAAATCTGCGAAGTGTGGCTGCCACCGACTACGTTCAGAGTTTTTGGTTTTTGGTGAGCTGATGAGACAGGCAGTTCAGGTGCATTTTCGCCTCTGCGTGCCTCACGCAAGAGATGGTACCCGCGTCTGGGCTCGCCTCGTCCTCATAGAAGGGAGCACACCATTGGTGTGTTAAAGACGACCGCTTTGCTAACAGCAGTAGCAGCCGACGCGGCTGGTATTATTTTGACAGAAAGATGAAATCATGGAAATAGGAGCAAATGCTGGACTAATGAGTAGCTTTAGCGTCGTAATGCTCGTGCAGATGTGTTGAAAGAGAGAACGATGGTAAGCAGTATGCTGAATGTAAACTTGACTCGTGTGTCAGCGTGTGATTAAGCGGTAATTTTTCAACCTGTCGGGCCATTGTTAGCAAAAGGAATTAACAGGAGGCAAAAGAAAAGAAAAATGTAGAGACGCTGTACCAGTGGCGCCATGATTAGCTCCTACAATTAGAATCCTTGCTACCGGGGACAATCATCATAGTTCAGAGTTCCAGTTCAAGGTATCCACTGCATCGAAATCCGGCATAATCCCGGAAGTTTTCAAGGCTACTGTGGAATCCTTGGAAAATTACGTTAAGCGAAGGAAACTACCACTTAACGTTTCTTTATGTGAAAAATGAAACATTTTATTTGTAACATTTACTGTCAATAATCCAAGGTTACATATTCATTCTTGAACATGCAACACCGTAGAAGTAGTTGGAAAGGAAGCACAGAAAGGATAATCCTTTTCCTTAAAAGGAGCGGACGTTTTAATAAAACTTGACTTAGTGTGATGGGGCCATCCAATAATGTCAACGTTTCGCTGTAAATGTTTCGAATATGTACGTAATGATGCAAGGGTTTGCTTGATAGTACATATCTTGAGACAACAAGGAATTGTTATTGTAGTGTTGAAGGGAAGTGGGGGAAGGGTGATAAAAATGACACTGAGACAAAAGTTTGAATACAGTAAGTAGGTTCAAATGATGTAGGTCGCAGCTGTTACGGAGAGAGATCTGCATTGAACCTGAGTTCGAACTGAAGGCCACGACACATTCCTTGGATAGTATAACCTCAGTTACGCCTTACCCGCTGTGAATGTCTTTTTATGTTCGTTTCACGAGATTAAGAAAGTTTTTCTTTCTCTACAGTCAGCTGCTAATTAGGTGCCGTGGCCTAATACTCTAATTTCGGTGGATGTTTCAACCAATACTTTCGGCTGTCAGTGGAATTATCTGCTCTGGTTGAGGATGAAGTCAGGCTGTAGCGTGGGATTCGCAACTGCAGTAGTGCTTTCACAGTAATTACTATATAGGAACAAGTGACTGTACAGTCTTTCTAGCTCGATGCATATTTAACTACTGCGCACTTCGCCACGGTCTCTCTCCAACTACTAATGACGCTGCGTAAATGCGGGCGTTTCTTTTCTGCATATCTCTGGCACGTTGGGAGTAGGTCTCAGATGTTGAGCTACTGCGATTTGTTTCTGTTCCTGTTCGCGGTCGACTGCCTGTGTTTAACAACATCCAGATACAACAAAAGAAATTCATGTCATAGATGTGCTTTTCAAGTGAAACTGAAATGGTGGGAGCGAAGTATTGTTTGCAGGCGTGCCCGTCCCGCGTAACGCGTTAATTTGGGTGGCGCCGATCAGTGTAAACGGCAAGCAAGCAAGGAGGAGGCGGACGGGCGGGCGGCGCCGGCGGCATCTGGTGACCGTGCACTCTCCCCCACCCCCACCCCCGCCCCTGCGGCCTGCTATTTAAACACGGCTAGTCATCATCCCCGGTGAGGACAGCTGCGCGCGGTCGCGCAGGCGCCGGGCCGGCCTCAGCGTGCACCCGCGCCCCAGTTTGGCGGGAAAACACGGGGCGCCCGGCGCAACACGTCACGGTGTAAACAGCCGCCGACACTGACTGAAACACCACAGACATCCAAAGACAAAACGATAAATTAGTGCCCGCTGTCTTCAGAGCCACGTGTGAGATCGTTACTCAGGATTCTTTGCGCAGCACTGTGTGCACTCGTGACACTTCATAATGCTTGAGTTACGAAAAGTGCAAACGATCTTACTGTCGTCAGTGGATAATATTTCCCCAAAATAACCATGCATCAAACGCCTAGATACATTCGGGAGTTTAACAAAATAGTATGAACGTAGATCTGATTTGCCACTTGCAGTATCCAAAGCAGCCTCCATCTGCTTGTCAAGCGTTACGTAAGAGCACTGGCGATGAAAACAGCAATACCGTGAACGAGAGCAAATAACGAAATTTTACTGTGGTGCATGTAGGGTGTAGTAGGAAGAGGAGATTATTACATTTATATGTGATTTGGGGATGTACAGGGCTTATTTGTAGGTGATGTAGCAACGTTCTTTCTCCTCGGAACCTCCATATAGAAATGGATCGCACTAATATCGGTTCTCTCTCTCTCTCTCTCTCTCTCTCTCTCTCTCTCTCTCTCTCCCTCTCCCTCCCCTGCTGCTGCCTCAACAGAAGCTGCAACGGTGGTCAACGTGGATGCTCCAAAAATTCTCGCACTGTGTAGGTATGTTTTTAAACAACCAAATTTCCTGACCCATCGTCCGTGATGTCTCTGTAAGATTCTACACTGCCGACAGAATAGCGTCTGTTCTCTAGCGCGCTAGTTGCCCGTAGTCACTGACATTCTGCATGGCGTTGAGTATGGCCCTCCTCAACCTACAGAGTTCATATTTGCATGGCAGTCGTGGGATCACGCAAGCAGGATACGATCCTGCTGCTGTCGAATTCCGACACGTACTGATAGACGTTTCCCCTTCGTACACGCTCTTCTGTTAAATACTAATGCGATTTCTGATTGAGAAATTCACTCCGTAATCCATTTTGTGCTGGATTTAAATTGGCTTACTCCTGATTATATGTTGGGCGCTTAAATACTAAAGATTGGCATATCCAAGCATGCTCGTCTGACGTTTGTTGGATGCCGCCCTCATGGTGTTGCAGTTTTAATGGCCAACTGCTTGCATACTCAGCGTACCACGTAGATTTTATACCATTCCTCGCAAGTGCATGTTACAAAATGATTGATGTGTCCAGGGGGACCTGTACTGTATTTTTCTTTTCCAATGTAGACCATATTGGATCGAGCATGATCAGTTTCCGCGAGTGCATACATCAAAAGGTTTCATCCTCGTGCTCCGTAACAGTTTAATGTTTCTACAGTTTGATTGGCGCGCCTTTAACTTGAAAAATGCGATTTCATGCTGGGAGCAGTGCCTACATTATTTCATGAAGATGTCAACTAAAATAATAGGAAATATCATTCACCTTCCATTTGTGTGATCACGGAAAACTTATAATTAAAGAATATATCCACTAAGTTTTCCTACATCCCTTGTGTTCGACGCGCTTACACACGTTCTCCGGCGTGGAACATAGTAAACATAGACTCTGAGGCTCACACTGTATATGACTTCCGCTGTTAACTGTGGTCTGTGGTCCAGTCTCTTTCTGCCTCGTTCCATTCATCTGGTTTATGATAGTCTAACCGATAACAATCTCTGTCACAAATGTTGTTGTTTATGTCGTCTAATCCTACTGTTTTCATAGCGGCCACTTCCGTGAAATTGGAGGTAACAATCTTCGATAAAATTCTGTCTGTCAGCAAGACTTTATTTAGGTGCAGTAATACAAAATACCTGTATTATAAGGGCAGCCAAATGAAAACGAGACCGATTAAAAAAGTAAATTGTTCATTATTTTGAAAGTAATCGACTTAACTGTTGATATGCATATCCCACTTTGAGGCAAGACGGTCAATGCCTTCATGGAAAAATGTTTGTTTGCCTACGGAACCGAGTTCTTACTTCAGGACTCCAAAAATATGCTAATAACGTGGGTAGAGATAGAGACTGTGTGGACGGTGTCTGAGGGCTTCCCAGCGAAAATATTTTAGCGTAGTCGAAACATACACGCCAGATCCGGAAAGACATGATGCCTTCTTTCTTTGATTGCAAAGACCAATGCTCTTTGACTTTCTAGAAGACAGCGCCACAATCAGCGCACAGCGGTATGTTGACATTTTCCTCCAAAATTGAAGCGTTCCCTAAGTCCAAACGCTCAGGGATGTTGATAGACGCGTCATTCTGTTCGGGGTAATGCCCACTCACATATTCCCAATATTCCCATTGATGTTCAGACTACGCTGCAGAAGTTTCGCTGGAAAGTCCTTAAACATCTTCCACACGGTCCCGTTCTCTTCCCATGAGATTGCATATTTTTTGAGCCCTGAAGAAAGACACCAATTTGCTAGGAACGAAGAAGTGCACGCCTGGGTACATGATGATTCCGTAGGCAGCCGCAGACATTTTTCCATGAAGGCTTCGACTGTCGTGTCTCAAAGTGGGATGATTGTGTCATCACTTATGGCGACAACTTGTGTAATAAACACTGTACTTATTTTTCTTTCCAACTGTCCCGTCTTCACTTGACAGCCCCTTGCACGAGGGGCGTTCAATAAGTAATTCAACACTTTTGAAAACGGGATGTTGTTATTCAGGATTCCAATACACCATACTAATCCCCATTTTTTTGGATACAAAAGCATATTTTTCAACATAATCTCCGTAAATGCGACTGCCTTGCGCCTGCGAAGGCCTTTATGCCGCATGGTACAGCTCTACTAGTTGACGTAGGATCCAACGTCTTGCTGCTTCAGTAATCTCCCCATCATCCACTTACTGCTTCCTACAGAGTGCATCCTTCGCTGTGCCAAACATGTGAAAGTCGGAATGTGCGAGATCCGGGCAGTAGGGTGGATGAGGAAGAAGAATCCAGTGAACTTTTGTGAGCTTTTCCCGGTTGCGCAGAATTTTTTAAGGCCTTGGGTTGTTGTGCAGGGGAAGAAGTTCGTTTGCAATTTTTGTGGCAACGAACACACTGAAGTTGGTTCTTCAGTTTACTTAGGGTAGCACAAGACACTCCAGAGTTCATCCTTGCACCGCGAGGGAGGATTTCAAACAATAACCCCTTCAGAGTCACAGAAGACTGTCACCATGACTTCTACGGCTCATGATGTAGCTTTGAACTACTACTTCGGAGGAGAAGTGGTGTGGTGCCACTCCATGGATTGCTGCTTTGTTTCGGATCGAAGTGATAAACCCTTGTTCCATCGCCTTTAAAGATGTCGATAAAAAATTGTCATGGTCAGCATATTATACAAAGATGGTCCTTCGTTGCTTTTAATGGCTTCTTGTTAGGCGGCGAGGAACCCAGTGGGCACAGACGTCGAGTACCCCCAACTGTTAGTCGAGGGTGTCAGGACTAGCAACAGACGTCCAGTTGAGCATTGAGGTGTTTGAATGTGGTCCGTCGATCACCTCGAATAAGTGTCCGCAGGCTTCAACATTGCAGGAGTCACAGCTTTGTGCGGCTGGCTGGCACGCGGAAGATCGGACAGGTTTGCACGATTTTTTTGCGTTGATGACAGACGCCTTGTCAACGACTCGCCGTGCTTTTGTTCACTGCCTGGTCTCCATAGACATTCTGCAAGCGCCTCTGAATATCTACGGTGCTCTGGTTATCCGCCAAAAGAAATGCAATGTCGGCTCTCCGTTTGGATCTTAACTCCGTTGCAGACGCTATTCTAAAGTCTACGTACAGCGTCGCCACCTATCGGTACTTCATGAAACTGTAGGGGTTGAAACGAGAATATTTCACGATGTCCCACAGCAAATTCCGCATTTTTTCAGCTGAAATTGGCTGAGGAAAAAAATGTGTTGCATAACGTGTTGACTGCCCGTCGTAGATACTGCAACCACAGATCTAACTATTAACGAGGTAACAAAAATTTACCCTTGACTGAAGTCTGTAAGGTCGTCGATTTGTGCATCAGATCAATAACCGGTGCACTAGAGATTCCCAACCATGTGTCAGAGAACAAACTTCGGTTGTATCAGTGGTATAGGCTGTTGAAAGGACTTCGTCCCTGAGACAGAACATTTGTCGGAGCGCAATCGTCTCTCTCTCTCTCTCTCTCTCTCTCTCTCTCTCTCTCTCTCTCTCTCTCTTTTGCTCGTAGTGTTTTACATAACAGAAAAGAGAGTTATCCGTAAGCACAGGAAAATGTCTTCCATGCAGGTGCGTCACTGCATCGACAAACTTATATAAATTATTGTAATAATTAAAATACGGACAAAATCGAAGTGAGAGGAAACAATTTAATTTAGTCCGATTCGGTAGCTGAGTGAGTTGTCAACGTCTGTGACTTCAATGCGGAGGACTTGAATTCCCCGTGCTGTCAGGAATTACTCCATGGTGCGAGGACTGGAGCGGAAAGAACTGATGCCACTTCTCACGTAAGAAGCGGTTCCAAGGTTTGACAAGCTGACAAACAAACGGCAGAGAGTTGTGCTGACTCTACACCCTCCGTACCGTATTCGAATGACGCCATTGGCATAGGACGACTCGGCGGCTGGTCGGTAGTGAATCGTCCATCAGGGCTGGAACGCAGAGGTGATAGGCGACAGCCTCGGCCTAATAGGGACAGTGCTAGTCGATACCTGCGACGACTTATCTTCACGGTGATTAAACGTGACCACGCTTTACAGCATAGGATTTGGTTTAGTTGTACCAGAAATTATGGAGGCAATAAACTATGTCTTGGAACAATTGCCTTTATACTCATCTCGGTGATACCAAACATTCTGAACTACCTGAGTTGCCAGCAGGATGGGGGCCCCCCTGGTAGGAGCCCCTACGTTTTAGTTCCGCCTGAACGTGGCCGGAGAGTGAGATATGTGCTGGGCGGGTCGCCGGCCGCCCCTGGTCTTTTGTGGTTTGTATTTTGACCCGCCGGTGTCGGCCCCGCCCTCGCACCCATGCTTAAAGGCGGAATTGACCACCTCAAATCACCGGAAAATTCACATATGGCGCTTGCGTAACATGATCGCCGACCACTGTGGGGTCTTTCCCATTCCTTCCGCCGTCCCGAACTTTTCAGTGGCAGCCGTCCTTTGTGCTTTCTGCAGCCTAACAACAGAGTTCAGAGGCGGCTGCTTTGTTGTCCGCACGAAGACTTAATAAACCCACTCACCATGTAACCGCTGGTAGAATTAGAGATTAATTTTGTGTGTAATCGTTTCAAAAATGATTTGTTTTATTACTTACCATCCACATAAAATTAAACCAAATTTCAACTGTCATTTAAGAAGTTCGAATTTTTTTTTACTGTAAAGTACATTTGACTCCGTTCCCATGCGAATTCTGTTTCGTGAAACTTCTGTACATACATTCTAGCCAACTGGCACGCAGTATACGAACACTAAATACTTCAGTAAAACAGCAAACGGCCGATACCAGGGTCTGCACGGGTAACCAAAAAACGAAAAACACACGTTTTAACTGGGAACTGCTATTCACTATATTTCTAAAACCTGCTACATGTCACATTTGAAAACCTTACGCAATACCGACGCGTTGCTCGCCGAAACAGACAAGTTCTTACAAAATTACCCAAAAAACATTGTATTTCGAATCGCTGTCGGATAACTTTCTCGTCTAGTATTGTTTTTTCGTTTTTCATTTACTTTCTTAATCAACTGATGGTGGCTCTCATTTTCCGAAAAGCGAAAACATCGATATTGTGATATTAATTTCGTCCTGCATACTCCTGTAAAAGATGAACGCATTTAAATGCTTCTGTGTGCATGATAACGGTTTCTTCGAGCACCTCCTCTTCGCTCTCTTCTTCTATCGGACACGCTTCCTACACTTAATCCGCTGCTCAAATCCCGGCTCACAAACATCTCCATTTAACCGCCATTTGAAGTTTCCGTCAACTCGTCATCATAAAACTAAATATTTGTATCCTACACGAAAATATTCGTTGTAATTATAACAGAATACTTCAGGTTTTTTCTTGTTTTTTTTTCAAAAATTTCCAAAACATGCACGGATAATCCATATAAGCAGTGCCAAATGCTTGCTTAATTCTGTTATTACGACGGATCTATTCTTATTAAAATCTAGAGAAAAATTGCATATCATGAGAAATAATTAGGGAAAACTTAAAGCGATTGTCACGATAATTAAGTTCTAGCTATTGTACTACTGCAAAAAAGTGTCGTATTCCAACTTAAGGTTGTGTAGTGAGTCATGAGTAAATCATCATAGACAATTGGGAATTGCAAATTGTTAGACAGCTGATCCTATGCCTATGGGTATCGTTGGTAGGGGGAGAGGATTGGATTGGCAGACGGAAGACGGGCCATACTCGCAGATAGCCGAATCCTTAAAGTTTAGACGTTCCGTTGTTAATAGATCACGACAACAATTTGTGGCCAAAAGTTCGTCATCCAGAAGATTTAAGCAAGGACTGCCACGCTCTTAAGCGGGCATATGTCTGAAATTTGTTGTTACGGACTAGAAGGAAGGAATAGGACGAATGCGCCATCCCAGCTAATTCACTTGATGCAGCCACCGCCATGATGGTCATCGATTGCTGTAGAAGTGGAGGCATCAGCCTGAAGGTGTAACTGTCACTGCTTGTCACAGCATGGACAGTTTCCACGGTTCCCCATGCCAACCTGTACGGAGTACTGCAGATCGGGGCAACGCTGTTCTCTTCCTGAGACGCGGGCTAGGTTGGAAAATAGCAGCCTCCTTATTCATTGATTTGTGGAGAAAATTTATCCTCTTACCTTCCATGAAACATTACTAAAAACGATACTGTTGAACAAGGCGGCACCCACTCTCGAAAGGGTATATTTTTACTTTGACGAACAAACCACCTCCATAACTTTGTATCGAACTCTTCAGAGCGGAATTCTGTTAGTGTAGAGGCGACATCTTTGATTGTGTGACTAATTATGACGTTGCAATATCTCATTATGTCCTCCACAAGCCGCATAATCAGCACCCAGATAATCGGGAGTTTTCTGTTTACAGTTGTGGAAATTAAAGTGACGTGGTTATTAGTGGGGGAAAAACATGTTTGTTTACGTATTTGGTATTGCACACGTTTTTACCATTCAGTTAAAGCAAAACAAAATACATATCATTTACCATTAGCAAAATACTTCAGAAATTTAAAGAAACAAGGGAACCTTGGCGTGGATACTGATATAAAGGCACTAAAGAATAATTGTCAGATAAGCTAACATATACAGTAAAAAGATCACAACTATTACCTAATATTTAGTCGAACCTGCACTGTTCTTCATAACTGCGAAAAATCGTCTTAGGCATTGACTGTGTAAGGTCAGTGACCTCTTCTTCGGAGACTGAGTTCTAGTCCACTCGAATTGCAATTTTTGACTGAAGAGCACAAGGTGCGGCCAACTGCAGGTGGCTGCTCACGTCGGTCCCAATGATGTATGTCACTTTGGATCGGAAGAGATTCTCTCTGGTTTCGAGCGGCTGACAGAAGTGGTAAAGGCTGCCAGTTTTGCTTGCAAGATGAAAGCAGAGTTGGCCATTTGCAGCATAGTCGACAGGACCGATTGCGGGACCTCTGGTACAGAGCCGAGTGGAGGGTCTGAATCAGAGGCTCAGACGGTTCTACGACCGTGTAGGCTGCAGATTCCTCTACTTGGGCCAAAGGGTGGTTGGGTTTCGGGTTCCGCTGAATAGGTCAGGTGTCCACTACACGCAAGAGGCCGCTACACGGGTAGCAGGGGCTGTGTGGCGTGGACTGGGTGGTTTTTTTAGGTTAGAGGGTCTCGGGAAAACACAAGAAGGGCTTCAGTCACAAAGGGTGCAGGCTGAACACAGGAAAAACGTAGATAACAGGATCCATTGGTATAACAGTTGTAAATTGTCGTAGCTGTGTTTGGAAAGTACCAGAGCTCCAAGAGCTAATAGAAAGTACTGATGCTCAAATCGTTTAAGGCGCTGAAAGCTGGCTAAAGCCGGATATAAGCTCAGCCGAAATTTTTGCGAAGAACCTAACGGTGTTCCGAAAGGATAGGCTAAACACGGTTGGCGGTGGCGTGTTTGTTGCTGTTAGAAGTAATTTAACTTGTCGGGAAATTGAAGTAGATAGTTCCTGTGAGTTAGTTCGGGCAGAGGTCATTGTTGGCAATCGGAATAAAATAATAATAGGATCCTTTTACTGACCTCCCACTTCCGATGACACAGTTGCTGAAAAGTTCACAGAAAACTTGAGTTTGATTTCAAACACGGATCCGACTCATACGATAATAGTTGGTGGTGACCTTAATTTACTCTCGATATATTGGCGAAAATACATGTTTAATCCCGGAGGTACACACAAAACATCAGAAATTGTGCTAAACGCATTCTCTGAAAATTATTTCGAGCAGTTAGTTCATGAGCCCACGCGAATAGTAAACGGTTCTGAAAACACACTTGAACTCTTAGCAACAAATAATCCTGAGCTAACAACGAGCATCAAAACCGATACAGGGATTAGTGAACACAGTGTTGTCGTAGCGAGATTGAGTATTGTAACCGCCAAATCCTCCAAAAATAAGCGAAAAGTATACCTATTCAAAAAAAGCAGATAAAAATTCACTTCACGCCTTCCTGAGATACAATCTCCACTCATTCTAAATCAATAATATTAGTGTAGACCAGATGTGGCTTAAATTCAAAGAAATGGTATCGGCAGCAATTGAGATATTTATACCAAATAAATTAACAAACGACGGAGCTGATCTTCCTTGGTACACAAAACGGGTTAGAACACTTGCAGAAACAACGAAATAAACATGGCCAAATTTAAGCAGACGCAAAATCCCCAAGATTGGCGATCTTTTACAGAAGCTCGAAATTTAGCACGGACTTAAATGCGAGATGCTTATAACAGTTTCCACAACGAAACTTTGTCTCGAAACCTGGCAGAAAACCATAAGAGATTCTAGTCGTATGTGAAGTATGTTAGCGGCAAGAAACAATCAATGCCTTCTCTGCACGATAGCAGTTGAGATACTATCGAAGGCAGTGGTGCCAGAGCAGAGTTACTAAACACAGCCTTCCGAAATGCCTTCACAAAAGAAGGCGAAGTAAATATTCCAGAATTCGAATCGAGAACAGCTGCTAACATGAGCGACGTAGAAGTAAACATCCTCGGAGTAGTGAAGCAACTTAAATCACTTAATTAAAGCAAGTCTTCTGGTCCAGACTTTATACCAGTTAGGTTCCTTTCGGAGTATGCTGATGCATTAGCTCCATACTTAACAATCATATGCAACTGTTCGCTCGACGAAAGATCCATACCCAAAGACTGGAAAGTTTCACAGGTCACACCAATATTCAAATAAGGTGGTAGGAGCAATCCACTAAATTACAGGCCTATATCGTTAACGTCGATATGCAGCAGGATTTTGGAACATATATTGTGTTCAAACATTATGAATTACCTCGAAGAAAACTGTCTGTTGACACACATTCAGCATGGGTTCGGAAAACATCGTTCCTGTGAAACACAACTAGCTCTTTATTCACATGAAGTGTTGAGTGTTATTGACGAGGGATTTCATATCGATTCCATATTTCTGGATTTCCGGAAGGCTTTTGACACTGTACCACACAAGCGGCTTGTAGTGAAATTGCTTGCTTATGTAATATCGTCTCAATTATGTGACTGGATTTGTGATTTCCTGTCTGAGAGGTCACAGTTCGTAGTAACTGACGGAAAATCATCGAGTAAAAGAGAAGTGATTTCTGGCGGTCCCCAAGGTAGTGTTATAGCTCCTTTGCTGTTCTATATAAACGATTTGGGAGACAATCTGATGAACCGTCTTAGGTTGTTTGCAGATGACGCTGTCGTTTATCGACTAATAAAGTGATCAGAAGATCAAAACAAATTGCAAAACGATTTAGAAAAGTTATTTGAATGGTGCGAAAATTGGCAGTTGACCCTAAATAACGATAAGTGTGAAGTCATCAACATGAGTGCTAAAAGGAATTCGTTAAACTTCAGTTACACGATAAATCAGTCTAAACTTAAAGCCGTAAATTCAACTACATACCTAGGTAATACAATTACAAACTACTTAAATTGGAAGGAACACATCGAAAATGTTGTGGGAAGGCTAACGAGAGACTGAGTTTTACTGGCAGGACACTTGGAAAATGTAACAGATCTACTAAGGAGACCGCCTACTCTTCGCTTGTCCGTCCTCTTTTAGAATATTGCTGCGCGGTGTGGGTCCCTTACCAGATAGGACTGACTGAGTACATCGAAAAAGTTCAAAGAAGGGAAGCACGTTTTGTATTATCACGAAATAGGGGAGAGAGTGTCATAGAAATGATACAGGATTTGGGATAGACATTAAAAGAATGGTATTTTTTGTTGCGACGGAATCTTCTCACGAAATTCCAATCACCAACTTTCTCCTCCGAATGCGAAAATATTTCGTTGACACCGACCTACATAGGGGGAAACGATCACCACGATAAAATAAGGGAAAACTGAGCTCGTACGGAAAGATATAGGTGTTCGTTCTTTCCGCGCGGTATACGAGATCGGAATAATTGAGAACTGTGAAGGTGGTTCGATGAACCCTCTGCCAGGCACTTAAATGTGATTTGCAGAGTGTCTATGTAGATGTAACTCGGTCACAGTCTCAAACTGTTGTCCATCACGGTACACACATCGTTCTTGGATCTCCCATAGATTCTCCTTGGGATTTAAATGCGAACTTCTCGATGACCCGCTCAGACGTGAAATTCCTTTATCTTGAAACCACGGTTTTGTCTTGGCAGACCTGTGAATCCCAGTATCATCGTATGGAAATAGTAAATTATCATCGTCAAATTCCTCATACATACGAATCAATTCAATTTATAGTATTAGTGTATAGTCATCAGACATAGTTTTGGGCTGCACCCAAGCTGTCCTGGTTGTGCCTTCAGCACAAATGGGTACCCAGCTCATAACGCTGCCACCGCCAAATTTCCTACTCATCCGAACGTATACTTATGTACGGAGATCATGCCAGTAATACTGAAAACCATCTGTTCCATCCAAATTAAACATATCACTAAAAATTACTTCGTTGTATTCTATGGCCCGTTTGTTTTTCCGCAAACTTCAGTCGAGCCTCCTGATGCGTTTGTTTAAAGGTGGCTTATGGAGTCTTTCTTCAATGCTAGATTCACGCTTTGAACTAGGATTCGCGTAACGCGTCTGGAATTGACTGATACCGCAAATCAGTCACGATTTGAGGCGAACACAAGCCGTTGACTTTCACGTTACGTAGAATCAAACGCATATCTGATGCTGACAGTTTTCGAATCTGGCCATTTTCGCCATACCGTGGCACCAATTTGCCAAAATTGTCTCTAACACAACCGGAAAGCCCTAATTTCATAACAGTCTGCCGCTTACACATGCCTATTTCGTTTTACGCCTTAAACCTGCTTGTTCGTCATCCGATAGAGGTTTTCCACGCAGCATTATCCCAATAAGTGCCGTGCGATGTCACGAGAAACACCTCCAGACTGTAACAGTAGCGAACTGTTGACACCACTGTGCCCGCCATCTAGCGGTTCTGCCTTTATACAAACTTCCGCCCCTTCCTATCCGAAAGACCGCATTTTTTTTTTTTTTTCAATTTTTGAGTACTCGGCCTAATTCTGATAGTGAAAAGAGAACGTATTTTGTTTTGCTTTGTTATAAACTGTGCGGGAAAAATGCGTGAAATACCAATTTGTTAATAAACATGTTTTCCACAAATAACCAGGTGCTTTCATACAGTTTCCATCATTGAATAAAGCCTTGCCTAAATCGTATCATAATTTGGAGAACAGAGGCATTTAATACACTGTGTATGGAAGGTGCAGCTCATGCCAGATCATTCATGACACTGTCAACATGGTTCATCTCACGAAGAAATCGGCGCCTGGAATAGAAAACTCGACCACATGACCAGGTTATGGTAGAGGACGTTCGGAATTCTCTCGAGAGGCGTGTTATTTGTCACAGTCCTCCTCTGATACCGTATGCAGTAAACGTAGCTATTTAAAAAGCTAATGCCGTTCTGTTTCACTAGAGCTCATAGACATCACAAACAAAGTAACACAGGGTTACATATGCTGTATTACTGTTCGGGGCATTCCGTTTATTGGTTGTTTATAAAACACGTCCAAATACTACAGATAAATTCGGTAATGCGTTTAGACATATTTTTCTGTTGACTTGCGCTGTGATACTTTTCATCACTTTCTTTTATTGACTTCTGACCTAGTCATCAATTTTTTCCTCGGGCTTTTCAGAGTAAGAACGTATTTACTCAAAAAACATTGTTGTTTTTAAAATTAATGCATGATACGACGAATATTTTCCGTATTATGGGATAAAGATGGATCGTTTTAGATTGACTATTGTAAGAATTCCGTACACTTAGCCACATTCACACTAAGGGTTATTTCGCACCTGTGTTATTGAGTAATTAGTATAGAATGTCCTTCCAGGAGCAATATGTCTCACAGTATTTTTGTGATCCTCCTCTCCACCCCGGCACCTACTCTGATGTATAGAAACCAGATACACTAGCCAACCAAAATAACAGGACGCCCATTAGACGACATAATTAGGATGAGAGTCAACCCTTCGCCTTGATGACGGTGTGAACTCACCTGGGTACACCTGAAATTCGATGCCTGAATGTGTGTGGAGGAGCGGCAGCCCATTTTTCCTAGAGCCGAAACAAGAAAGGTAGTGACCTGGGACACTGAGTTTTGGAGCGAAATCGATATTCTAACTCATCCCGATGATGATCCATTGGGTTCAGATTGGTTCTCTGGGCAATCCATTTTAGAAATGTTGATGTCCGCAAACAACTGACTCACGGATCCTGCTTTGACAGGACGCGCTGTCGTATTAATAAAATAATGGCCTTCGAACTGTTTATCTATTGTATATAGTATACGTTGCAGTAAAATGTGTTCGTATCCTCCCGCATTTAGCGTTTTCATAAGCGCAATAAGGGGACAAACCATAACCACGAAAAACATCCCAATACCGTAACTCCTCCGTACTTCACTTTTGCACTGCACATAATGGTAGGTAACGTTCCCCAGGCATTCACCAAATACAAACACTTCTATAGTTTTGTCACAGGGTATAGCGTGATTCATCACTTCAGTCATTCGTTTCCAGTCGTCCGCTGTCCAGCAGCGTTGCTCTTTATTCACCTCAAGCGTCGCTAAGCATTGACTACAGAAATGTGCGCGATTTGTACCCCATTCTTTAAACTCCTGAGCGCAGTCATTTTGCTAGTTGGACTGGGGTAGTAGAAATTAATAGATGTGGGCCGGATATTTTTGTTTCAACCCACCGCAGTGGCCGGGTATTGAATGCTGCCTGATTTGCATGCAGCCCACAGAACGTAACTGCCTTGCAGGTCCTCTAACCTCCATCCGGTACAGTCGTTAATAATTAACATCTCGTCGACTTTGCATCGTTTTTATTT
Source organism: Schistocerca serialis cubense (assembly GCF_023864345.2). NCBI lineage: Eukaryota > Metazoa > Arthropoda > Insecta > Orthoptera > Acrididae > Schistocerca > Schistocerca serialis. The sequence continues at coordinate 1,077,354,713 of NC_064638.1, read as the reverse complement.
TAAACTTGAATTGTTTGAACATAAAACGTTTCTCCACATTATGAAACAATTTTAATGCGCGCAGGAAAGACCCACTCCCGTATTTACAGTAATCGTGAAGTAATTACAAACTACATTTAAAATTAAATGTCATAGTCCACCATGTTAGTGTGAACAACAACAAATGCATTATATCACAGAAATACACCAATTTCTGATAAGTCCATTTGTTTATCTGTTCCTTTATCATCATGTTACTATTGTTACTATACACGTAGCACTGCACTGAAACAGACAATTGACAAATATTGTCACTGAGCCCTTTGGTCGCATTTATCGAGAATACTTTATCCCTTACAGTTGCTGTTATTTCGTATATTGTATTTAGCTAAGATCCATTGTATAAACAAAAGTTGGTAGATTTTTTTTAACGTATGGTACTACATAAAACAATTCTCACTATGAAGCGGAATAGTGCGAAATTTCTAAATATACCTTGTTTCACCTTCGTTTCGCTGGCAGCACAACCTCTGCATGCTCTGGTAGGAATTTTTTTTTCCTTTGTCTTAAATGGATCACAGGTTCATGCTGCTTCATGTCACTTGACAGGCTCCCAGGTGGATTATTACGTTCTGCTGTCCCTGTTCCGCTAGGGGATGGGATAGGCTGAGGTGGACATATCTACAGGGTGACAATTACTGAAATAAAATGGTCATAACTTCTGAACGGTTTGCGTTAGGACCTTCAAACTGCAAGGTTGGCAGCGGGGTATGATGGGAATTAGTATGCGCATGAATGGTTCCATTTAGTGACGAAGCTCACTTTCATTTGGATGGGTTCGTCAGTAAGCAAAATTGGCGCATTTGGGGTACTGAGAACCCGCATTTCGGGGTCCAGAAGTCTCTTCACCCTCAACGGGTTACTGGTGAGCAGTGTCCTGTCACGGAATAATCGGTGCGATATTCCTTGATGGTATGGCGGCTATTGAACGGTACGTGAAGGTTTTGGAAGATAGTTTCATCTGCATTAGCCGAAGTGACCCTGATTTCGACAATATGTGCTTTATTCAAGACGGAGCTCGGCCCCATCGAAGCAGGAGTGTGTTTGATATCCTGTAGGAGCAATTTAGTGACCGCATTCTGGCTCTGGGGTACCCAGGGGCCACTGGCATGGGCCTCGATTTCCCACCGTGTTCTCCGGATCTGAACACTTGACTTCTTTTTGTGGGGCTATATAAAAGACGTGTACAGCAATAACCTGAAAACCACTGCTGAGATGAAAACAGCTATTCAGGAGGTCATCGACAGCATCGATGCTCCGACACTCCACAGGGGCACTGTAATGATTTACATACGCAGGATTCAATATATCCTCTCTAGATTTTCTGTTTGTCGTCCCTGTATTGTAGACAGAAGCGTAATGAATTGTTGATTCCTTCTGACTCCCGCTTCTCCTTCCATATTAGGAGAAGAATGTTACCTTTCCTACAGAAAACTACACCGAATTGACAAAAGTCGGGATACCTTCCAATATCGTGTCGCTGTCTATAAAGCCATTCGTAAAGTGTTTCTTGTGCAGGATTTTATTCACGAACTGATTTCTGAATGACGTCCCACAGATGTATGGTGGGATTCATATTGGACGATCTGACTAGCCAAATCATTCGCTCGAATTTTCCACAATGTTCTACAAACCAGTCGCGAACAGTTCTCATCCGATGACATGGCGCAATGACATCCATAAAAATTGCATGGTTTGGGAACACGGAGGCTATGAATGGCTGCAAATGGGTTCCATGTAGCCGAACATAACCATTTCCAGTCAATGATCGTTTCAGTTGGTCCAGAGGATCCAGTCCATTCAGTGTAAACATATTCCACACTATTATGGAGCCAATATAAGCATTTACCAACTGAAATCAGGCCTCGTCTGACCAGGCCGCGGTTTTCCAGTCGGTTGAGGTCCAACCGATATGGTCACGAACCCAGGAGTGGCGCTGCAGGCGATGTCGTGCTGTTAGCAAAGGCTCTCGCGTCGGTCGTCTGCTGCCATAGCCTATTACTGCAAAATTTCGCTGCACTGTCGTAACGGACACGTTCATTGTACTTCCCACATTGATTTTTGCGGCAGTTTCACGCAGTGTTGCTTGTCTCATAACACTGACAACTCTACGCAAATACCGTAGCTCTGGGTCATTAAGCGAAGGCTTTCGGCGTGGTTAGAGGGAATGCCTGAAATTTGGTATTCTCGGCACACTTTTAAGTGTGGATCCCACAATATTGAATTCCGAAATGGAATGTCCCATGCGTCTAGCTCCAAATACCAGTCCGCGTTCAAAGTATTTTAAGTCCCATCGTGCGGTCATACTGAAGTTGGAAACGTTATCACGTGAATCACCTGAGTAGAAATGACAGCTCTACCAAGACACTCCTTTTTATAGCATGTGTACGAAATACTACCGCCATCTATGTACGACTTTTGCCACCTCATTGTATGTCACCTTTCGTGATTTTTGATGCTTTATCTTTCTGGGTTTGCGGTATACATCTGTTCACTTAGATAGGAGCACAGACCCTGGTTTTGTTTATCAGTAGTATCTCTGAAGTAGAGGTTGCGTCATTCTCGCACACCATCCTAACACGTAACCCATACTTGGTAATTTTGCAGAGTTGTACAGTCGAAACCTTAGGCTTCCTCTACAGAAATCAACCCCTCGACCAAAGGCAACGGTTGTTTTGGTTTGTTAAGTGTCCTGAATTTACCGAGGAAATAATCCAGCACAGGTTGAACTCTGAAGAGTCTCTCGGAGCTATTGTTAAATTTCGTGTTGTCTTCAAAGTACCAGAATCCTAAATTTTGTTCTGATCCTTTGCAATTGATTGCCTGTGAAAATATTGGGGCGCTATGAGAGAGTGTTGACAATTAATGTTTGCATCTATATTTTCTTATTTGTCCCATTAGAAGAATTAGGTCAAGGAATTTGGTCTCTTTGTGTAACGGACCACCACTTCAGTGCTTCAGCCGGCGTTTTACGTTTCACGGAGTTTTTATCTTGATAGATTCAAAACTTCTTGCAAAACATTTCACACAAATCGTCACCAATCACCTCTCTTATCACAGAGACTACAGAATTAGATTGACCTCTAAACAGTTGCACTCGGCAACATTGCCACTTTACGCTTCTTTACCGATCTAAATATGTAACTGTCACCTAGAATCGTCAACAGAACCATAAACTCATTCTTTCACATTCATCCCTGTCTTCAGATTCATTAGCAACATCTGAATATACATCAACAAAAACCTCCGAAAGTATGTCACAGTCGTTCATTTTCTTCCGTTTTCTGAATACGGCTATCTCTAAAAGCAGAAGGAACGTAGAGACTTACATGGTAACAATCTGAAATATCAGATTACAGTGAAAATGCTAAGTAAGCAATAAGTATATGAAGCAATCGCTTTACCTACGTTCTGTACGGATGTAAACACCTAGATCGACGAAGTCTACAGGCAGCGCGTAGTAAACGCGAGTTATCTCGCGATCCGTACTCAACCGATGGTGCGCGAAACTTGAGAAAACTCGGTATCCGTGTGCGATGTGTTAAGAGCTAACGAGTATTTCCTTCCGCCAATTCCTTGCAATTTTTTGCAACCATCCTCCGCAAAGCTCGACAGTCGATGTCCTTCAGTACATGAAATCCGCACGGTCTTGGTTTGTTCCTTCGCGTTTCCACTTCCAATCTCATCACCAACAGCTGACTCGGATAGCTTTGGAATGATTGAAGTGTCCCTGATGGAGTTGTTACGCAGGTGACATCCAATGACCAGTCACTGTTCGAAGTCAATGAGCTCTCGTGACTGACCCGTTCTGCTGCTACTGCTTCTCTACCGATGGCGCAATTTTCCCCGCCTCCATTTACATGTGCGGGTCTGCCTCTTGAGACTCCTAGTGGACAATACGACGTTATATTGGGGTGTCCATATTTACAATGAGATAGTGTACTTCAAAACAGCAAATTGGTGCTGCATGTCAAGTGAAGGAAGGCGACGGTGAGTGGTTGCTGCTGTGCGTGTTCCAGTGTGGCCGTACACGACGCAGCCACCTGAGTACCAGCCACCCTCTGATTAGAGGCGGGGACCGGTAGCCGGCAGCAGATGTGGGCGGCGGTGCCCCGCAGCTGTCGACCGAGCCGGTCGCCGGTCGCGCCTTCTCACCTTCCCGCAACCCCGCTTGCAACAGCGCGCCACCATTACTGTACACAGTAGCGCCGCAGGCGATTAAGTTATCGCTTGCCATCTTTTTTCACTTCGTTTGATGTGCTAGGGAAAAAAGCAGAACACTGAGGTCATAAAATGAATCTAACAGATACTTCCCGGTGACGAGTGTCATGCCTTAAGTGGCTTATAACACGACAGGAAGGGCTGCTGTCAGTGAATGTATGTCCATCCTAACCAGTTTTCGATCTAACATATAAGCTAAGACGACATGAGTGGAGGTCCGATGTGATAATGGGAGGTAACCCATGACTTCCGTCATCTCAGTGTACGACTCTTCTTCCACATACCTGTTTCCAAAGAAAGCCAAATTTTCTTACTTTAAGTATATTGTGGTTTATGCAAAAGTTGATGCATGTGTGACAACGTCGCAAGCGCCCCCCCCCCTCCCCCCCCCCCACACACACATATATATAAGCACTTCTTTTTCTATCTCCTGATTTCATTGTAGCTCAGTGATAGTGGGGACATACCAACGTCCGATAATTTAATAAAATGACCAGAAACCTTTGTCGTATAATCTGGAGTTTAGACACAAACGTTTTCACTACCTTTGAGCTTTCAGTTTGAGGTCTGAATAATTCCAGCATAATTCAACTGGCGTAAAAAGCATACGTGTGGAATTTTCCGAGCTTTTTAGAGGCCGCCGATGAATGGCGTTCTCCGAATGGCCTTGGTTGTTGTGTATCCTGCTGCATAGTCAGCGGTGCACAATTCCTCCCTTCGCGCGCAAGAGGATGCCCACTGCAGTGCGGCCGTCCCGCATTTATCTTAATTATGCATCGATAGTAGCAAACGGCTTTTTGTCCCCACTACGTAATTCATTGAGCGGTGAGCATGTACCTGTTGGTGAAACGTTGGGGTTTCTCACCGACATGCGCGTGATTACGCCAAGTGTCGCTGCCACGCACTCGCGGCGCCGAACCTCATCCCAGCTTTGGAGATGCGTATCGTCGTCCAGCTGTGGACCGTGTCGTGGTCACGGTCGAATAACTGAGCGCCGGAGCTTTCTCAGACATTGTGGAGGGCCGGCTGGGCAGTAAACCGGAACCTTAATACAGGTGGCATCGCGCTTAGAGGCTGCGCTTCGGTTCGGCAGGCTCCACGTGACTGCTGCTGCTCCCTTGTGACACCATACACAAGCTGTTTCACCATAGGGAATCAGTAGAATGAGCTGTTAGTGCAATGAGCCAAAATTACGTAAGATTTCTTTTGATTCGTTCGTGCCGTTAGTGAAAATTAAATTTATTGGAGCAACTCATAAAATCACTGCCGCCGTTATTCTGTTTATTACATGGACAACGCAGGCGGCGCGACATGCATGGATAGTGAAGGGAAATGTCAATATGACACTTCCTTGTGTTGCGTCGTATAATTTTGCTCTGGCGTTGCTTAATGTGTAAAACTCAAACGCGCGTGGCTTTCACGCACTTTTTTAAAGCGTTGGTTTCCGGGGGGGAAATTAAAATATGAGACAAAAATAGTCACTTCAGAAACTAATAGATTCAGATTTCAAGTAAGATTTCAGTGTTATTAATAGGTTTGCGCTTTCATCCCGTTGTGGTGCGCTAACTGCATAATAGCGTGGATATCACCTCTGGTCACTGACGATCTGACGTAATTCTAAACTTCCCTAGTGTATGAAATCTCCCAGCGTAGAATTTGTTATTTTGTTATAAGATTTTGCGCAAGAAAAGTTGTAGAAAGTATTACTTTGAGGCATCCACGTCCAGTCTTCGTCAACGACTTCGTATTATATGGTTGGAGAACGAACGACTGATTCTTACATAGAACCTTTCTGGAGTGGTATCGTGCCTTGTGCATTGTTACCACATGAAAACCCTCCTCTCCTACCCTTTTTTTCAGATGTTTGGCATATCGGAACGTGCATTGCTGTGTGTGCCAGACTGATAAAATATCAGGTTGCCCTTATATTCCTATACTCTTAGACCTGCATGTTTCAAGGGCTGAAGAGGATTTTTCTGTTGTGATGCCGGTTAGTCAGAGATTTCATGAGTAGTGCGAGATCTCACGGCCGGTGGTTAATTAATGTATAAAGGTTGTTCTGAAAAACTGCCTGTTGGCTTCTGTATCGTGTTCTGCGGCCGACGTTTGTTTGAGGATTATTTTTATTTACGTTTCGCCAGCACGTGTGGCTGGCATTGTCAAAGATTCACCCTCCATTGCTGGTGATTGGGGTGAAGCTGTGCTGGTTAAACGTCAGAAAAATCACAAACGAAAGTCGGCCGAAGAGCCCGAGACAGAAGCCAACAGGCAGTTCGTCAACAAGTGGCCACGAAAGCCTTAACAATTTTGTATTTTTCTGAAAGCTTTGAGGAGTGCTACGTTATGTTACAGTGTAAATTTCTGATGTGATAAGAGCATCTACATTGTCACGTTCCGCGCAGTATTCAGTCACCGAGAGTAATTTACTGTTCTGTAGTTGGCTTAAATACGTTGTGCTGGGTGAATCCGATTCTTCTGCTTCTTTCCAGTAATTAGCTGTGTGAACTGGTCATGGAAGACAAATCTTTCGTAGTTCAACGGCAACATCAGCTACCAAAGAAAGCTGGTTACACATAGAAAATACTGTCGCAATCAGCATATCCGGTGTACACATGCGATTGGATCGGCATCAGATCTTATGCAAGAAAGCACTGTTATGAAGGTGTGCTTATCGTGAATTACATCTTCTGACAAAGGAATGAAAGAGTTCTTTCGATATGTGTGGTGTCTTTATTTTGAACACACCTCACGTATATACTTAAGGCCATGATGATGGCCAGTGAGCCCTACAGTACAGATGCACACCAAGCTCGAATTCTTCCGGCAATCAGCGACATGCCGCGAGTAATGAGGCTAGTGGACAGCGACACTACATCAGCAATTTTTGGTGGTGTAAGTTGATAATTTGTGTCTGACGGGAGGCGTGCTAGGCTAGTCCGTGCGGTTGTAGCGACTGCTGTATCCAGATGGCGTAGTGGTCGGCGCATGTGCCTAATAAGTAGGAGACCAGGGTTCAAATTCCCGTCCGGCTTCCTCATTGGTATAAATCGGTACCCTCTGGCAGCTGATGTGTGCAATCCTTTTTTGCCGTGTCTCAGTCATAGATTTAATTATGGCAGGTCACATATCAGTATATACTCCATAAACTGATCACTTAGTCAACGTTGTAACACCACATGTGACTAACACTATGTCAGTGAAAGAAACTGTAGCCATATTACTTAACAGAATTGAAAGCAGAAATCCGCATGGACACCTGAAAATGAATAATATATTTTTTTCTCGCATTAAGTGCATATAAATGCAGTAGAATACTTTCCCATCCTTTTCGAGTGAGTCTGGTATAATATGCAAAAGGCTGCTATACTCGGGGTCTTCGTCTACCATAACGCGTCTGCTCGTAGACCGGGCAGAACACAGATTTCCAATAGAACAATCCTCGATTAAGGTACTTTCTCCGTTCACTTTACAGCCCAATATGATCAGTGATCATCTTTGGCATCCTTATCTTCACAGAAATGAAAGGAAGCATCCGTAGGTAGGTCTGAGACTGGGGAAGCAGCAGTGCTCTCTCATGGCTTGTTTAACAACCTCTTTCCATGGTCGTGAGTGTGTCCTGATGTCTTGTGTCCTGATGTCTTCATTACGTAGCTGGAAGAGACGTTCCGTGATTTTGCTAAACGTGTTCTGTCCTAACACACTTTCGTTTTGTGTTATACAACCAGCTTCCAAAGAATCTAAGCATAACAGGCGGTGCGTACTATACGAATGCATACTAGAAGTGGCAGTAGCCCTTGTTGCGGACGATACCCTGGGGCTGGTTTTGAAGACGTGGCGCAAGGCACCATCTGTCGGGGCGCGTGCTGGCGGTGAGGTAGATCAGGTTGCGGTGTGTATGTGTTGGGAGTAGGAGGGGGAGGGGGTGGGGAGTCTTGTGTCGCGTGCCCTGCAGCCTGGCCCGCCTGCTTGCCAGACCGTCCGCGCCAGTTGGCGGGCAGCTGCGGCCAGCGGAAGTCCTCTCCCTCTTACCACCCCATTCCGATACTACTCAAGTCACTCATCTCCATTTACATCTGTATGAGCCCAGCCGCCGCCGCTTTCTCATGATAATGCGCGATAGCGGCGAGCGCGCGCAGGACACACGTCTTCCACGTTCACCTCGTGTGCACGACGTGTGCCTGGCGGTTGCGCACAGGAGTCTGCGTCCTTTCCTAGAAGTTGCTCAGCTGTGCTGGCTTACGTGAAAAACCAAGGTGGATATCGTTTATAGAACCCCTCGAACACTGTGCCAACCTCCCTTAGTGATCCAGGAGGAAATACTTTCGAAGATGTATTTACAAAAATGTACCTCTCGTAAAATTGGTACCAACCGACCGCCATGTCATCGTCCTCCAGTGGCGTCACTGGATGCGGTATGCATGCTCTCCCGCCCATTGTTAGTTTCCGTGACCTCGAGCCGGTATTCCTCGGTCACGTAGCTCCTTAGTTGGCATCCCGAGTCTGAGTGCACGCCGTTCCAGTCGTCCCACCAAGGAAAAATTACTGTCTCTATCGAGAAAGGCAGCAGAACTGTCGTGCAGTGATAATACCACTTCTCTAAATTTAGCCAACGACGATACCCATTTAAATTCCTCGAGGATCTGTTACACTTTAACAGGATTAACACCAACCTTCTAAAATGATAGAAGCGCGTTAATGAATTCATTAGATGTCTTTCGTCATTCCTAACTGATAATAATTCCAAAGATTGCAACAAACTGGCATGTAAAAAGGCAATGTCCTAACTGACCGACTCATAATCGCCTAGCCCAAACCGCTAAGGACAGTAACTTGAAATCTGGAGAGGATGTTGATTTTACACTGTAGGCCGCGTTCGAGAAGAGGTTTTTCGAAATTCAACTCGTAAGGGGGGTGAACAGGGGATGTAAAGCTTGTTGAAAGTATGTCGCTATTAAGGCAATTTTGAAGCTAAAGCTGCGAAAATTCATATTTGTTTTCTCTGTCAGGAATGAAGAAATACGTGCTTCAGTATTTTTGGAAATATAACGTGTATGGGGTTGAAATAGTGTGTGAAAGCTTTTCTTAATTAATAAAGAACTATTAAAGTATTTTTAAAGCTACATCTGTGAAAATTGCCACTGTATTTGACTCCTCGGTTGGAAATAAAAAAAGTACGTGTTTCAGTGTTGTTGAATAAAAACAAAAATATCCCTCAGGCCATACAGTCTACAAGATCGAAGCAGCGGGCGCCAAGCTAGTCGCACAATAAAGGGTCAGTCTGTCAATTCGCAGTGCGTTACAGTTGTTTATGTTTAGGGTCAGTTGTCACACCGTGCACCAAGCGTCGATCCTAAGCAGGTCTTTGTGCGTTTCACTACCACTTTCTAACGCTGGGACTTCCCCGTATACAACAAAATTACCCGCAAGAAGCCTCGTGGAACTTTCGACATTTATCTATTAGGTTCATATAAGAAATTACGGTCTCATGACGCTCCCTTGGTGCAGGCTTGATATTACTTTTACGTCTGAAGACTTCTCTCCGTTTATAATGACATGCGGTGTTCAGTCCAATCACATAACTGGTCTAACATTCCGTTGTGCACTTATTTTGTTCATTTGGCGGCATTGCGGAACCGTATCGAACGCCTTCCGGAAATCGAGGAACACGGCATCCTGGGCACTTGTATCTACTGCTGTTTCATTCTCGTGGACGAACAGAGCGAGCTGGGTTTCACACGATCGTTGTTCTCCGAACCCATGTTGATTGTTAGAGAGATTTCGGCCTCCGGAAATGTCATAATTCCCGAGCGTAATACATGTTCCAAAATTCTGAGACCGACTCAGAGATACAGGTCTGTAGTCTTGTGAGCCCATTCGACGAACCGTCTCGGAGTTGGGAGTGACCTGTCCTTTTTTCCATTCATTAGGAACGCTTGACTCCTGTAAAGACCTATGGTACACTGCTGCGAGAAGAGGGAAGAGAGAAGTTCTTTGGCATACTTTGTAGAGTCGAATTGGTATCCCGTCCGGTCCAGTGAGGCTTTCTCTCCTGAGCTACTTCAGTTGTCAATCTGTCCCTTGATATTTATTTTGGTATCTGTCATTTTGTCGTTCGTGCAACTATTTAAAACTGGAACTACGGTGCGATCTTCCTATGTGAAACAGTTTTGGAAAAAGGCGTTTAGTATTTCGGCCTTCCCTGTGTAATCCTTTGTGTCAGTGCGGTTATGCTCACAATGTGTAGCTAGATGGGTTCGCTCCGTCACATGTTTATGTGATCGCTCTAAGCTTATTGACAACAGTGCCTACCAATTTAAATTGTATATTACAGCACTGAGGATGGTCACTAAGTGACCGAAAATCGATTTTGCGGTTAACAAAACAAAACAAAAATACGACCAATGCTGTCTCTCCTTCTAAGTGTATCCATTATCTGGTCGTGGTACACAGGACACTCCATGGAGTCGCCAATCAATACTCACGTATAACTGCGTGTAGAAGTTACTTTCATCTTTAATGTACTTTCTTAGTGTCTCACTATCCCTATTTCTTCTTCCCTTTTAAGCAGGTGATTAGATGATGATTTATTAATAAGTCAAAACTAGTACTGTTATCAGGTAAGTGACCTGATACTGAAATAAATAAATAAAGCAATAAAACAAATTAGTTACGTACCTTCGTATTGCGTAACTCTGATGCGTCTGTAGACACAAATCAAATATGAAAATATATCTGCCTCAACGTTTTCAACATAGCCATAAAAATACCAGGAAAAAAAATTGTAATTCCTAGTCAAGCCTTTGAAGGGACAGGCTCGTGGACCTACTTTTTTGTGCCGTTTGCGTGGAATAGCACAGGTTACACCGTTACTTTTCTCCAGGACGTGTAACTATATTGTGTGGATAAATGGTGGCGTCATCTTGGCTAAAATATTCCGGAGGTGAAATAGTCCCCCATTAGGATGCCCAGGTGGAAATTACGCACGACGAAGTTGTCATCACAAAAAACTACTAGCATTATACGGATCGGCGCGTGGAATGTTAGACCTCTTAAGGTCCTTACGCTCGCACAGGCCGATCGACGACAGATGGGAGCGTGTAAGAGCTTTGGACAACCGATCGACGAAATCTTCTTGTCCGGAAGTTGGTCGGGTAGGACCACCCGAGAGCTGACACCCCTCCGCCCTCACCCTCCCTCACTAATTGTGTATTTCTTATTTGTCACTGTATGTGCGATCAAATACAGTTTTACAGACTGTGAGGCGGACAAAATTTTGACAGAGTTCCTAAATAAATTTAAAGACTAGAGGTGTTGGTGGGTCACGTCGTGCGAGTAGTATGGCAGTAGAGATGGAATAAATGAAGCTCTTGCTTGATTTTTTTTAACGAATCGATGGAATTAAAGTTCAGGAAGAGATATAAAAACTTAGTGGTTTGCCGATGACACTGTAACTCTGTCAGACAGCAAAGGACAGCAAAATGAACATTACGTTGAAAGGAGAATATAAAATGTGAACATCAACAAAAGCAAAACGAGGGTAATTAAGTGTAGTAGAATTAAATCAGGTGATGCTGAGGCAATAGAGTAGGAAATGAGACCCAAAAGTCGTAGATGAGTTTTGCTATTTGGGCAGTAATATAACTGATGATGACCGAAGTAGAGATGATACAAAATCTAGACTGGCAATGGCAAGAAAAGATTTCTGAACAAGAGAAATTTGTTAACATCAAATACAGATTTAAGTGTTGGGTACTCTTTTCTGAAGGTATATGTCTGGAGTGTAGCCATGTGTGGAGGGGAATCATTGACGATGAGCAGTTGAGACAAAAAGAAAACAGCTTTCGAAATATGGCGCTACAGAAGAATGTTGAAGATTAGATGCGTCGATCACGTAGCTAATGATGAGGTACTGAACAGAATTGGGAAGAAAAGAAATTCGTGGCACAACCAGACTAGGTGGAGGAATCAGTTGACATGAAACTCTCGGAGACCTCACGTTATAAGCAATTGAATTTGTATTGGGGGGAAGTAAGAGGAGTAAAAATAGTAGAAGATAAAAGGAGATGAATACAGCAAGCAGATTCAGAAGGATGTGACTTGTAGTAGTCATGCAGAGATGAAGAGGCTCTCACAGAATAGAGTAGCTTGGAGAGCTGCATCAAACCAGACGTCGGATGACGGCGGCGGCGACGACGACGACTATTATTTATGTGGCACATAGAGTAGAATAAACATCAATTGACTGTCTACATTTCGGTTTATAGGTTTCATTTCCGATACTTACCGGAAATGAAGTCTAAGAAACGAAATACAGACTTACCAGATCTTAGATTTCATTTCCGACACGTGTCGGGAGTAAAACAAAAAAGTCTAAATATAGACAGTCAGTGGACGTTTATTCGTAAAATATACTTGCTTCATTGTTATAAGTGTTAGTAAAGCGCAGCCTGTTTCCAAGCCTTTTATTACGGATGGTAAAATTTGTCTATTTTTAAGTTCTAACAGATGATAATGCTTCATCTCTTATCTGTCATTGCATGTAATCTTTCTTCTTCCCCTTTTAAATGGGTTTTTTAAACTTACAGGGACATCTTTTATGCTACACACTTTAATAAATTAATAAGATTTACATGAACATCTATTTATTTAGTTTAACATGTGTGTTTCCTCAGGCAACTGCAAATTACGATGCGGGATTGAGGAATCTTTTGAGATTATAATTGGAGGAGAGGGCTACAACCGCACTGAATTTGAGGTTCTCTTTACTTTCTGTCTGTGGCTATAAACAGTAATGTAGCTAACACCCTCTCTCTCATGACTCCATTCTTTTTCTGTAAGAATGGTTTGATGACGTTCAGCGCCTCCAAAATGTATGTTTCATCCATTTTTAGATAATTACAAAAACCATCGGTTCCAAGCTCTTTCAAGTAACAGAGCGTGGGTGAATTTCTCTCTTTGCGTTAGCCACTTCTTTGCTCACAGCTTTCTCTGTGCTTCTATTGGCCTTGTTACCGCTAAAATAGCCAAGAAAAATACCAGTTTTTGTTTCTGTGGGAAAAAAACCGGGATCTCGTGGAACATAAACTAAATGAAACGTATGGTAAATCACAACAGGGTACCGCTGTGGAGTGCAGTCTGTCGGACCTGTGGAGGCTTCCACGAAATTTTTCGTTCGGTCGGCCGATAAATTGGTGCGGTGTAGGAGCCTTTAAACGGATAGGTTAGAAAATTTAAGAAGGCATCTGGATATGGATGGGAATTAGTTGAGTTGGGTAGTAGGATGAACAGTACTTCTGGTCAGGTGAATACAGGGTTGAAAATACAAAATTAAATGGACATAATGCAGGAGTTGGTCTAACAGTTGATAGGAAAATAGGAACGCGGGTAAGTTACTATGAGCAGCTTAGTGAACGCATTGTTGTAGCCAAGACCTATACAAAGCAGACGACGACAGAATGAGGTAGCCTCATCAGCCGAATACAAAGGCATTCCTTGCGAGACCCGGGCCAACTGTAATGTAATCCCTACGTGTGGGGTTTTGTGTGTGAAATATGGAACATTAAATGTGAGGTGTACATCCACAAATCTGTGTCAGCAGGATCTACAGAAGTAAACATATACCTGCACCAGCGTACAGGAATTTAAAGTTCTGAACATGCCATAGTTAATTTTCAATCCATCATATCAGTAAATAAAAAATAACAGATTATATTTTGAAAGTGAATTTGCGCCGCAGAGACTGGTGGAATATTGAATCATGTTTAGCGCAGTGACTTCAGACGATGTTAAAGCGGGAGGGTGTATTCTGTAGCTTCGCTTTTTTTACTCGACAAACGATGAAACGGGTCCACGCTAACACTGGGCCTTGGGAAAATACACAGCGGCGGGAGTCAGTTAAAGACTTTCCAACACCTTTTTTCTTTTGTCACGTTGGCCGCCTCTTGGCTTTTCTGAGACAGCTTTTGCTAGTCTTTTGTGTATCAACAGTGATTCCCTTTCAGAGAATTTGTTTCAGCACTAACGGGTGTGTCTTCTACTTCAATTTTCTTGTGACTTCTTTGTTACACAAACAGGCAGAAGATTGAATAATTTTTTATGTGTTTGCGTTCGTTACCTAAAATCATGTCGTGAAGTGAAAAGTTTTCTAAGTTATGTTGCTGCTTACTTAATCCTTTATTGATAATGATGTAGTGTGCCTCCTAAACACTTAATGCTGTGGGTGCTTTCGTCACTCCCTTCCTAAAAACGTGACGACTTCTCCTAGCGGTACATGTGTTACGCCATAAATCTTATCGGTGAAATGAAATGTGGAGAACTATGATCTGTTACAACAAAATCGAGTATTTAAACTAAAGTAGAAATTTATTCTCGTCTCCAGCGGTGTCAGATAACACTAAATATTTGTAAGAATGTTGTGACGGATCGTCTCGAAAAGAACATAATTTAAAAAAATTGTTTTCCGTTGCATACCTTCCATGTACTATCAGTTATTGCATGTCATTGGTCGACTGGAATTCGATTGAGATAGCAACGAGGAGACTGCTCAATTTCTTCTTGTGGTTAATACACGCCGCTTCATGGAAACTAATATGGACGGTTCCTTTATTAATCTATAGCGAACTGTGTATTGGGAGAAACTAAAATCCTAAATAAAGGTTACGCTGGATTTCTCATGTCACTACATTCGCAAGAACTAAATCACTGGGATAAAATGTGAAGTCGTATGATGATCAATGTGTAGAATTAATTTGTCATAAAATCGTTAAAACAACACAACTGGTGTTGCCAAATGTATTGCGTAGCTTTCACTGGGTTTCCTTCAAGATTTCAGATTAATGGAACAAACGATTAAAGTTTCGTGTGCACCGAAACGATAAATAGCCCTTTATTAACTGAACGTCGACTTATCGGCATTCCAAAAGTACTGCGCGTGCTGCATGCTCCTTACCGCTCGAGGCAGCTATCTCGCAGCCTTGCGCTTTGATGCAATCTGTCTCTGACGGAATGCGCAGGAAGCGAGATAACCGCCGCCGCGGCCCATGAATTCTCTTCAGCGAGAGGTCTTTGCCGCGTCTCACGTGCCTCCGCGCCATGCCAGGGGAGATAGAAACACACACACACACACGCACACACACGAAACAAAACAAAACCGCTCGCGGACACGGGAGACAGAGAGAGAGAGAGAGAGAGAGAGAGAGAGAGAGAGAGAGAGGGGGGGGGGGGGCGGTCTGAGAGTTGTTAAGTAGCATTTTCTGCCTCCTTGCAGTCCCACCAGGAAATGAGGAAACTGAAAAATAGCGTTCTAAACACAGCCCGTCTGTCGTGTCGCCCGCAAGAGACGTACAGTTGAACGTAAATGGCTCGTTCAGAAAGCAGTCGCATTTCAGACGCACACATTTGTATACAACAGAAAATGGGGGATTGCAGAAGCATATAGCAATGACGGCATATGTACAGTGTCTAGGTGTGAGAGCGTGTGTAGTTAGTAACGCAGTGCTGATCAAATGCATGTTTTTGTAATTGTAATGCTGTCTGAACAAATAAACTGTTTCTCGTTCTTTCAGAACGAAATTCTATACCATGTAGATAAAACGAAAGAGAATTTCATAAGACAAAAGGGGGTACGTGGAGAAGGAATTTCGGATATGCATTCTATGGAGAATGCTTTACGAAATCTTGTATGTTTTAGCTCTAAGGCTGCTTTAACTGATCAGTTAGTGAGGTGAGTTACACCGTTAATATAACTTGCTTCTCCTCCCTCCCTCCCCCCCGATGTTATGCAGTGTTGATCAGTTGGAAGGAATAAATATACTTAATTTCATTTCATGACTAGTTCGGATGTGGATCTGTTTAGTGAAATAGTTGCTGAACATCGATACTGAATACTTCATGTTAAATGATCTGTGTGCTACGTACATTAACATCACAAAGAGTAAAATTTTGTGTCGTATTTTTTTATATATAGTATGGCGTTGCGAGAGGTTACCGACTGCCAGTTGCACTATTCGTATTTCAAATGCATTGAGCGAGCTGCTTAGGAACTGGCGGAGCTGCATAATGTTGTATTTCAGCATAGAAGCGTATGGGAAACATGAAATTATTCACAGCCTGTTTTCGTATGGGCACGCTGTTTTAATAGCGCAGTTATAGAGGCACATATTGCCTTAGTTGTTGCCCGTCTTGGTTTTCCTCACTCTCCGTATGACAGTGTGAAAAACATACCTTGGATATAACTGACACCAACTGCTGCTTTTTCTAGAAGTGTTAGGATAATTGATGGAAAACTGGAGAACTGTCTCAGGACGAGGATTCTGAATTCTGTGACGCTCAGTATGTTCTTCATTTCGTATGTGCAATTAGTAGCATCGTTAGAAGCAGATTTGATAATAGAGTATGAACTGGATTAAAGCGTAACTGAATGAATAGGATTGTTCTGAACCCAACTTCGGCAGCACGTCTCACGTATCTTGCATTGTACGTCACCTTTTACGCAATGGGAGAACGCAGAGGCTTTCCTGGCTCCGGCTAGCCTCCTCCCCACCCAATACGCCAACGGCGCTACATGGCTAAAATACGCCGCCCCCACTCACTTCGAATATCCGCATTCTCAGACGCCGACGCCAGAATTTTGTGTTCCGCTCACTGCGGAAACAGCGGAAACGCCGCCCCCTCTCGTTCTTCTGCTTGAAAAAATTAGAACACGTCCCTGGAGTCTTCTGGGTACCTAATTAAACAATCACTTTCCCTCAACGGCTGCGTATAAACTGCGTTTTTTCTCTCTGAGGCTAATTCACAATTTGGCTCATGAATTGCTTTTGCGTCATTCAGTTTTATGCGAGAAAACTGAGAGGGGGGGGGGGGAGAGAGAGAGAGAGAGAGAGAGAGAGAGAGAGAGAGAGAGAGAGAGAGAGAGAGAGAGACGCTCCTCACTCATCACTTAATTGATAAAAATTTAGTTGTAGTCTTCTTGCTGCCTGCTTGTACAACTCTAATGTGACTCCATAACGTTTTACCATGCATTTACTCGATAGAGATGAATGAGCATAGTGGTCCAGCGGCATAGTTGATGTAAATCTGGAGAATATATATGAAGCAAGCAGGAAATTTCTACTCGGGGAAGTTGTTCCCTATCTGTATGTACACTGTTCAGAGTGTGCTGCAGCCAGGCGGGTTACTTCTAAACACTCGGTCGACTGTAACATTTTTGTGGACTTCCGTGGCATAGTGAAAAGCACTCGTATTTTTAATTTTTTCGCCGATCTATAAGAGCTCTGTAAATGTCTAGCTTATCAGTCGTACGAAAACCTTTTACAGTATCATCGCTGTGGGGGGAAAAATCCTTAAAAAATTTGCGGTAGACAGTATAAAATTAGTATTCCACAAAATTTTAAGCAAAATATGTTTTTCTAACTATTTTCAAAGTTAGTTACTGTTAAAACATCTTCCTCTTTCTCCATCCTCCTCAAATAGAGACTGATTCGAAAGAGTTCACATGTAAGAAAAAATATTTTATTTACCACTACCTAGCATAGTAGCAATATAAGGTGTAACAGTTTCATATCTGCACTTCCATTTATATTACGCAAGCTTCCGTATGATGTCTCAGTTTTCCTCTATATTCTATAATTTGACCTCCGTCCTGTTAAATTTGCGTATGGTGCGCAAGAAGAATGATTACTTAAAGAACGAAGAATATCCATAATTTTGTAGTCTCGTCACCTGTACATAGAAGAAAAAAACTCGTTTAGTAAAATTTCTTCCACTCTATTAGGCTGTCTGATTTGAATTAAAAACAATCCTAGTTGCGAGTTATTCTTTTATTAATAATGCGTTTCGCCTTCGTGAGACAAATTCAGATTACCTTAAAACTTTTCCTATACAATATACTAAACATAATAAAACGGCTCTGCTAGGCTGAGGCAGGCGTCGGATCAGGTGGAAAAGATCTCGGCGGGTCCATCTGATTAGACGCGTGCTTCAATTTAGCACAGAGCCGTATTGTTATTTTTAGTATGTTGTAAAGGAAAATCTTATAGATCGGCGAAAAAATTAAAAATACGAGTGCTTTTCACTATGCCACGGAAGTTCACAAAAATGTTACAGTCGACCGGGTGTTTAAAAGTAACCCGCCTGGCTGCAGCACACTCTGAACTGTGTACATTACAGATAGAGAACAAACGCATTGTTAATGTTGCAACCAAGACATCTTTAATTCAAAAACTCCTTTAGTCTTTCGGTCGGTGATTGTTTAGTATCTCTTTCAGTTGCTACTATTTTTGTGACTAAACACCTTTTCTTTTTAGCGCCTCCTAGTTGAATGTGACTTCGTAGTGCTAATTAAACTTTTCTCTGACGAATCGTGACCGAGTGAGGTGGCGCGATGGTTAAGGCAATGGACTTCCATTTCTGGAGGACAGCTGTCAGGGCATCCAGATTTCGGTTTTCCATGATTACCCTACAAATGCCGCCATGATTCTTTTGAAAAGGATACGACCAAAGTCCTTCCCTATCTTTTCTTAAGTGCCCCGTCTCATATGTCCTTGTTGATGGAGTACTATAACCTAATTTTCTTCTGTTATCTAACAAATCACGAAACTGGAGACGTAGCTACAATATTGTGGTATCCTGAGAGTCTCTCCGTCTTACGTGCGCGAATCCTCTTGACAGGAAATTAGGTGTACTTTATCTACATCTGTACCAAAACTTCGGTCTCACGTCCTCCTTGTATGTACCGGTATCGAAAAATAGACTTCGAATTGAACTCCTGCTGTTATGCTGAGATTTGTTGCAAATGACACCCTTATTGGCTCTGCCAGTCTTCAAATATCCAAAGTTTTTATTTCGATGACACTTACATAGAAAACATGCGTTGTTATCCATTGCTTTATGTGCGTGTGATTAGAACTCAGTTTCTCGTTGCTTTCAGCGGCGATATTACGTCAGTCGCAGCTCAGACATAAATCAAATGCTGTATGTGCTTAGTATTTCAAATCCACATCAAACTGCGTTGAAATATCTTGTCGGAGCCCCCGTCGAACGTCGTTGTATTTTCCGCTTCACATATCTAAAAAGTTAGTTGGGTTCATTTGGTGCTTATTACTTATAAATTAGCATGTCAGTTACATATAAAATAATCTTCATTTCAGTGATAAGAAACGGAAAAATTAAAATTCTGCAGTTTCTGAGTTTCTTTTATGTAGTTGTTGGACTCTGTTTGCTGAGACTAATGATGATGGCATCACCCCTCGTGTGCCTTCACAAATAAAATATGCACAGCTTTAGGGTATACGGTTTGAAAATTCTTCTCGAATTTTTTTCGCTCTGAAAATAAATGTTTTTTCTTCGAAATTCAGTAAGCCTGTTTATAAAGGAATGACAGATTATCACACGTATGAGAGGATCGGTGATGGTAAGCGGTAATGGGCTCGGAGAGCGTACTTTCCAAGCTGATCATAGTAAAGGGAAAGTACTGTACAGTCAGGATGGACAGTGGTTCAACCCCGCGTCCGGCCATCCAGATATTGGTATTCCACGGTTTTCCCGAACCACTTACAGCGAATACCGCACGGATCCTACGTATTGCCACCTATCCTTATCCATCCAGAGTTTGGGCTCCATTTCTATGACTTCTTCCTGTTCTCCTTCGATGCAGACATTTACAAGTTAACAATCATTTTAAAATTCTCCTTCTTACGGAATTTTTCTCTGTAGCTACCGGAATGCCTTCCACTTAACATATGTAGTTAGTCGTGCAGTGACGTTTGTCATTCTTATCTCTATGTGACTGCTGAACTTTCCAGCCCATATGCCGGATCGTTCACAGTAAGTACATCATGCCTGAAGTCGCGACAAACCAATGTCCCACGATGACAAAGCAATTTGCTTTGGGTAAACATTGAATGGGGGCTCAATTTGTTTGATGTATGTGATTACAGATAAGGAGATACTTAAATTATTCACAGTATTGGCTTCATTGATGGAATGTAAATTGCTCAACTGCAATGCGTCAGGCGTGCAAACACTTGCATTAACAAAAATAACTGGCACGTCAAACAAGAGATGTTTCCAAACTTACAGACGAAGCAAAGAAAGCCTCGGTGCTGAATTCACTGAAAAAAAATTTATCAGTATCATAAATCTCTCACTGTAGCGAGGTATTAACTGCACTGGGCTGAAACAAATTTGACATCTTCTTCTGCAGCAGTGTGCGGCAGTAGAATATTTAAATATCAACTTTTTAAAATTATCAATATATTTTAACAGCAAGTTCATTTGGCAGCTAGTGTTGTCAAGCGGATTTCCTGTTCATCACCACTGCAGTTGTGACACCGTTAAGTTTGCACTCACATGTAAATGGAATTCACTTCTGTTTCATCCATATATATCGCGAGCGGATTAAGAAAGTAGGAAGAGCGAGTTTCACCTTTCCTGATCGATGCGGCAATACAAACACAATTCTCTATTCGGGAAACCTGTACATGGATTCGGCCATGCCCTTGTGAAGAAATCATCCCATCATTCTTCTGAAGCTTAAAAAAAAATCTACCAAATCTCTTAATTTGGACGACTGAACGCAGAGTTTGAACTTCACGTCTCCGAAATAGGTCCAGTGTCCCAAGCAGTGCGCCAATTCGCTCAGTGGTCAAAGAGAGAGGCTGTCCTGGAATATGTGAAAAATTTTTCTTTCGTTTAGGGGAAAATATCCCCAGCATTGATATTATTTCTTTACAATATGGAAATTAATAAATAAAGGGTTATCAATTGCGTTATTCAGCTGAGTGTCTGTACGTTTCCATATAAGGGTTGGACGTGTTTCCTTGGCTATGCTAAATGAAGCATGTAGGTCAGTATGCTATACTGTTTTTGCGACTCTCCTGGCATTGTAAACTAGGAGGCAGAAATTTTATGGAAATAACTTAATGCAAATAGTCATTATTAAATTCGTCATCCCCTGAAGTACTTCAAAGTGAACTGTCGTGACCATGCAAGCAAAACTAATCACTTGACGTGATTCATTTCTACTATTATTAGTCTTACATCTGTTCAGCGAAACGACTGCTTTCAAATTAAGTGATAGACTGTCGCCAAATGGTTCTTTTCAATTGAAAATCTCTGTACGGTACGTGAACTTAATGCCCTCTCCTTCATTCGGTGTGTTAACTTGCTAGTAAAAACTGGCGTGGGTTCTCCCAGCCGTGTTTCCTGTTAACAGTTCAGAGACAGAGTTGATAGTTCAGTTTTTAAGTGTAGATCCATGTCTGTCTGGAGAATGTAACTCTACCAACAGCGTTTCACGTAGTCCATTTTAATGTCCTCGTCCCGCACAACAAGCTTTTACCGTTTCTTAATACTGGCAGAATGTTAAAAGTTACGTCAAATTCAGCTGGTAATTTAACGTTTACTAAATAAACGTCACGTCAGCGATACAATTGATGTCAGTGATGATCACGAAAATGATTTTATTCCACCCCGATCGAAAATATTTTATGTTTTTATTGTTGTATTCACGGATAAAAATCAGTAAATCTATCCACTCGATTGAAACGGCAGAAAAAGTACAAAGACGTTATTGACGCGAAGTTAGGCTAATTCTGTTATGTCCCCATCCCCCTCCCTCCGGATTTTATTTTTAGTTTTACGTATAAGAAATAATTCGAAAATCAGTTCCTACTTTTTCAGAAGATAAACGGCTCTGATGCAGAGTCTGCAGATGCTACAGTGTAGAAAAAGTTGGATCATCGCTGGTGTGGATCGAACAGAACAAGAAAACCTCCGGTCCTGACGCGCCCGGTGCGTCCAGCGCCGATCGTGGATGGCTAATGATGCGAGGTGTAACAAAAAGCGGTGCACAGAATTGTTACTAAATATAAACTCGGTAGCGGCAGTCTGGTGGTTTAAGAATGTTAAGTGCAGAGAAAAGTAATTTGAAGGTTGACTTGCGTCGATCCCGACGTGTTCCGCTCGGAAGCCCATTTCACGAGCACCCGAGTGTGGCAGGGTCGGCCCCGGGCGCCGCGGGAGGCGGCGTCGCCGTCAGGTAACTCGGTGTGTAGGCGGCAGATGCGCGGCTTAAATGTCGAGCGGCGCGTTCGGTAGCGCACGGCGCGTGGCGAGGGAAGGCGGAGGCAGGTGATGTATCGGCAGCTGGACGTCTCGTCCGAGCTGAGCCCGGCTGTCTGTGAAGTGTGACCAGCTGGCAGGTGAGTCCGGGCGGACGCGCTCAGGCAGCAGACAGGTGGCCGGCCACACGGGCGCAGCCGCAGCCGCAGCCGGGCCCATCCGCCCTCGGAAAAACAGGCGAACGCCGCCGGCCAATTTAATATCTGGCCGAGCGATAACGACCTTAACGGGATTTCGCTACGCAGGTCGCGACGAGCTGCCGTGGTGTTCGGGAACCTTCGTTAAGGGGGCAAATGCAGAAAAAAATACAGACCGGTTATCGCCGAAGCGGACTGCTGCAAAATAAAAATTTTAGCGGAACTACAATCAAACGAAGGCTGACTGGGCATTCAAGAAATTAAGCACCTTAAACAAATGTTCGGGATTCAAGAAATTAAGCACCATAAACAAATGTATGAGATTAACTCACCCGGAAAGCTGTGCGTTTCAGCTGTCAGCTCCCGGAATTCGGGAGACACGTCTGCCCCCGATCGAATCAGCCCGGCGTATTAACGGAGGAGGCCGGCCTGAAGGTGGTATTTAGGCGGTTTCCCACATCCTATTGGTGAGTACCCGCCCGTCACTCATGTCACGCCTCAGTTACACGGGTAGCAAACATTAAGAAAACGTTGGCGCTCATTTTCACATGGGATAACACTGGATGCAGCCGGACGAGGTACACAAATTCCATCCCGAGAGAGAGAGAGAGAGAGAGAGAGAGAGAGAGAGAGAGAGAGAGAGAGGAGGGGGGGGGAAGGGGGGGGGGGGAGAAACGGTGGCGATAGGAAGGTGGTATCTAGACTAGCGGTGTAGGGGTAGCGTCTTTGATAAGTAATAGAGACGTCGTCGGGCCCGGGTTCGAAATCCGCCACCGCTTAAATTTTTAGTCAGCATTTGCGGCCGAAGACTTCCGACATAAGAAGTCACCCCCATTCTGCCAACGGCCTTGTCCAAGAGGGCGGAGGAGCGGACAGAGGTTCAGGGCACTCTCTTGTCCTTGGGGTGAGAAACTGCCCCTAAAGACGGAAGAACTGACAATGATCAGAGACATCAGATGCAGAAGGCAATGGAAACAACTGCGTTAAAGACACACAACGTGTATCCACATATGGCTTGTAATTGAAAAAGTGTCATGATGATCTCTCCATTCGCAAGAGATTCCGGAATAGTCCCCGTTCGGATCTCCGGGAGGGGACTGCCAAGGGGGAGGTGACAATGAGAAAAAGATTAAATAATCAAAGGAAAGGATAACGTTCTGCGAGTCGGGGCGTGGAATGTCAGAAGCTTGAACGTGCTAGGGAAGCTAGAAAATGTGAAAAGGGAAATGCAAAGGCTCAATCTCATATATAGTAGGGGTCAGTGAAGTGAAATGGGAAGAAGACAAGAATTTTTGGCCAGATGAGTATAGGGTAATATCAACAGCAGCAGGAAATGGTATAACGGGAGTAGGATTCGTTATGAATAGGAAAGTAGGCCAGAGTGTGAGTTACTATGAACAGTTCAGTGACAGGGGTGTTCTTACCAGAATCGACAGCAAACCAACATCGACAACCATAGTTCAGATATACATTCCGAGGTCGCAAGATTATATATATATATATATATATATATATATATATATATATATATATATATATATATAGAGAGAGAGAGAGAGAGACAGAGAGAGAGAGAGAGAGAGAGAGAGAGAGAGAGAGAGACTGTAAATATATGAGGATATTGAAAGTGTAATACAGTACATAAAGGGAGATGAAAATCTAATAGTCACGGGGAACTGGAATGCAGTTGTAGAGGAAGGAGTAGAAGAAAAGGTTACAGGAGAATATATGGGCGTGGGACAAGGAATGAGAGAAGAGAAAGGGTAATTGAGTCGTGCAATAAATTTTAGCTAGTAATAACAAATACTCGGTTCAAGAATCACAAGAGGAGAAGGTATACTTGGAAAAGGCCGGATGATACGGGAAGATTTCAGTTAGACTACATCATGGTCAGACAGAGATTCCGAAATCAGATACTGGATTGTAAGGCGTACCCAGGAGCAGATATAGACTAAGGTCACAATGTAATAGTGATAAAGAGTAGTCTGAAATTCCCGAGATTAGTTACGAAGAATCAGTACGTGAAGAAGTGGGATACAGAAGCACTAAGGAATGACGAGGCACGCTTGAAGTTATCTAAGGCTACAGATACAGCAGTAAGGAACAGCTCAGTAGGCAGTACAGTTGAAGAGGAATGGACACGTCATAGAAGGGCAAACACAGAAGTTGGAAAGAAAAACGTGGGTACAAAGAACGGGTAACAGAAGAAAGATGGAAAGAAGGAAGTACAAAACTGTTCGTCGAAATTCAAGAACACAGACATAACAGTCGTTGAGGAATAAAATAAATAGGAAGTGCAGGGAAACTAAGACGTAATGGCTGAATGAAAAATGCGAAGAAATGGAAAAAGGAATGATGGTTGGAAGGACTGACTGAGCATATAGGATAGTCAAAACACCTTCGGTGACATTAAAAGCAAGGATGGTAGCATTAAGAGTGCAACGGTAATTCGATTGTTAAATGTAGAGCAGAGACCGGATAGGTGGAATGAGTACATTGAAGATCTCTGAGGAAGACTTGTCTGATGTAATAGCAGAAGAAAAAAGTGTATTTAGAAGAGATATAGGGAATCCAGTATTAGAATCAATTTAAGAGAGCTTTGAAGTACTTAAGATCAAATAAGGCAGAAGGGATATATAACATTCCATCAGAATTTCTGAAATCATTGGGGGAAGTGGCAACAAAACGACCATTCACATCTACACGTAGATGATGTAAATCGGTGTGTAGAATGTATGATCCTGACGACATACCATCTGACTTCCGGAGAAGCACCATCCACACAGTTCCGAAGACAGCAAGAGTTGATAAGTGCGAGAATTATCGCAAAGTCACCTTAACAGCTCGCGCATCCAAGTTGATGACAAAAATAATATACAGAAGAATGGAAAAGAAAATCAAGGATGTCCTAGATGACGATCAGTTTGGCTTCATAAATGATAAAGGCACCGGAGAGGGAATTCTAATGTTCAGATTGATAATGGAAGCAAGATTAAAGAAAAATCAAGACTAGTTTCATAGGATTTGTCGACCTGGGAAAAGAATTTCGAACACCTGGCACCATTCTGCATTGTCGAACGCAGAGAAAAATAGGAGTAAGTTACAGCGAGAGACGGGTAATACACAATATGTACAAGAGCCAAGAGGGAATAATAAAAGTGGACGACCAAGAACGAAGCGCTCGGATTAAAACGGGTGTAAGACAGATGTAGTCTTTCCCCTTCTGTTCAATCTGTACACTGAAGAAGCAGCTATGGAAATAAAAGAAAGGTTCAGGAGTGGAATTAAAGACGAAAGGATATCGATGATATAATTCGCTGATGACATTGCTATCCTGAGTGAAGTGAAGAAGAATTGTGATACGCTGAACAGAATGAACAACCTAATCAGTACCGAATATAAGCTGAACGGAATGAACAACTTAATCAGTACCGAATATAAATTGAGAGCAAATCGAAGAAAGACGAAATTACTGAGAAGTAGCAGAAATTACAACAGCGGGAAACTGAACATCAGGTGAAGTTAGGGAATTCCGCCACTTAGGCAGCAAAATTACCAATGACGGACGGAACAAGGAGGACATCAAAAACAGACTAGCACTGGCAAAAAAGGCTTTCCTGGCCAAGAGAAGTCTACTAGTATCAAACATAGGCCTTAATTTGAGGAAGAAATTTCTGAAAATGTACGTTTCGAGAACAGCGTTGTATGGTAGTGAAATATGGACTGTGGGAAAACCGGAAGAGAAGAGAATCGAAGCACTTGAGATGTCGTGCTACAGACGGATATTGTAAAGTAAGTGGACTGATAAGGTAAGGAATGAGGTGGTTCTGCACTGAATCGGAGAGGAAAGGAATACGTGGGAAACGCTACGGTCGCAGGTTCGAATCCCGCCTCGGGCATGGATGTGTATGATGTCCTTACGTTAGTTAGGTTTAAGTAGTTCTAAGTTCTAGGGGACTGATGACCTCAGAAGTTAAGTCCCATGGTGCTCAGAGCCATTTGAATACGTGGGAAACACTGACAAGGAGAAGGGACGGAATGGTAGGACATTTGTTAAGACATCAGGGAATTACTTCCATAATACTAGAGGGGGCTGCGGAGGGCTAAAAGTGTAGAGGAAGGTAGAGATTGGAATACATCCAGCAAATAATTGAGGACGTAAGTTGCAAGTGCTGCTCTGAGATGAAGAGGTTGGCACAGGAGAGAAATTCGTGGCGGGCCGCGACAAACGAGTCGGAAGGCTGATGACCCAAATAAAAGGAAGGGCATCGGCCACCCTCTTCCACTAACATTGCCAAATTCATAAATGATGACCAGGATAAAGAAGAACGGATAGTAAGAGATTGTGGTAACTATGACACTACATCAGATTAGCCCAAGATCCTGCCCACAAGAATTAATACAATGGTAGCGTTCAGTTGTTGAATACTTGACAGATGTTTGTGAAGACTGAAAAATGCCTCCCAGCTTGTTGGTACCATAGAAGTCAAAGGACACAGCACAATTATAGGAGTATTAAAAATTGTATTAAATAACTCGTTGAGGCGACGAAACGCAAGAAATTGTAAGAGCGTTTTCCACATCAGCTAGAAACAAAAGCTTGAAAATCTCATATGAATCGTGATATTAAAAAATCTCAGCAAGAGGGCAGGAAACCACCACGCAAAAGAAAGGAAGAACAGATGAATTTTTTGCTGTAAACACTTCTCCCTATAGACAACGTAGCTACTGATGATGAAATACGTGTGCTACGCAGCTGTCCGAACCAGTAGCGGTAGCAATAAGTCAGTTAATGAAGGGTTTTGACCATATTTACCCCGAAACACTGCAACCTTAGATCGTACCATTTTTAGTCAACTAATAAATGATTTTTTTTAGAACAGAGCAGCGTTTCAACCACTTGTAACAAAACTGAAGCCGAAGTTATTTAAAAGAGAATGACAGAGAATTAGTGGCTTCTGAAAGCTTTAAATTCGTTTCCCTAAGCAGAGTCCGAAAAAAAAATTATTTTTTCAAGGAAACCTATCCGACATTGTGAAGCAAGCGGTACTGTCAAAGGTGCCATGATGAGCCTATTCTTAGTGTGCTTGAGCGTGTTCGACATAGTCACACATGACGGAAAAACCTGCTTTGACAGAAAATGGACCAGTAGGCTTATCGAGAAATGCATTCCCCAGCTGTTAAGTTGTGCTTCAAACTCGTTTAAGTGGAAAAGCAGTGACTCTCCATAATACGGCCGAATCATCTTGAAGACTGTAGTGTGGCGAAGCCGACGAGACAAAGAAACGCGTGGATCGATTCATTTCGCTGCCAGACACTGATGCGTCTTCCGGTGGGCTACTGTATCGTTTGTGCGGCATTTATCCAGCTTTCCCCTCCAGATTCTGTGTGCAACAACTCGGCAAACAATGGACTCGTTCCAGTCCGGGGCTCCTGCATCACCACCTTCATTTCAATGCGCCGTAGATCTGTAGCCCAGGTCTCCACGAGGTAAGTGGTTTCCTGCTTCCTCGGAGAAACTTGCTCTTCGAGAGAGGCACGATGTGGCGCAGCTCATCCGCCAAATGGGGAAAGGCGTAGTGCCATCGAGAGACAGGATGCAACACTATTACTATGTGGATGTGACAAACTGTTACAAGGTAGCTGCTTACCATCTGTAGCATGGAGAAAGAGCCAGTTCTTGTTTCTTCTGTATTTGTGCTAGGAGGTTCTCGCTGTGGTATACAGTCGTCTACCCCTCGGTTCTTCGAAGAGACATTATAATAATCTTCAGTAGGACATGCAGTATAATGGGATTTGTAAGTTTATCTTTTTCTAACAGTTAGCACTCTCGCGTGATTTGTTATAAGGCTGTGGAGAAACTGAATGTAAACTGTTTCTACAACCTTGTCGTTAAGCGATTTCTTCATGCCCCGCGTAGTTGAAGAATGGAGTAACCTCTTACACGTAACTCTGTGAGGTAAACGCGAATTCTTAATTGCGTATGTTCTTCAGGGATATTTTATGAGCGTTTTGGTATAAGGGAACCATGGTTACTAGTGGCTTGTTATACAATAATTCCATTTCATTTGATATCGTGCACACATTTACTTCTCTACATGTTTCATACGGAAATTAAATTTACAGCAGTGATATACTGACTGCATGCACTGAGTGTATTGTTTGGAAACAAACTTGGTCCATTCACTGTCGGTACTTAAAAGTTAGTCTTCACCAGAATAATGCCCACTACCCTACGTTGGGGATGGGCGATGGTGGTTTAACATAATGTATGATGCTAATTGAGCCAAAAACATAGATGTTAAATGATGAATTTATGCTGGGTGTTAGGGGTGTAAGCGCAGAAACTTTCATTGGACAAACATCATCATACGTTTTCATCGTGTTAACAATATCGAATTTTGTCTCAGGAAGTGATGATTTGCGGAAAGCATTAATTTTTTGTTTTCATTTGAAAAAAAAAAAAATGCTGCAGAGTCGCATCGAATGGTTGTCGAGGTATATATGGTGATTATGCTCTATCAGAAGCAACATGCAAAAGATTGTTTCAACAGTTCAGAAATGATGATTTTGATGTAAGAAATTAAGAACGTGGAAGACCACCAAAAAAGTTTGAAGACGCCGAATTGCAAGCAGTATTGGATGAAGATGATACTTTGAGTCAGAAGCAAATGGCAGCAATGCTAAATGTTGCACAACAATCAATTTCTGGCCGTTTGAAAGCTAGGGGAAGATCCAAAAGTGTGGAAAATGGGTGCCAATGAATTGACTGAAAGACAGATGGAAAACCGGAAAACCATTCGTCAAATTTTGCTTCAAAGACATGAAAGAAAATCAATTTTGCATCGAATTGTTACTGGCGATGAAAAAAGGATTTATTTTAAGAATCCTAAGCGGGAAAAATCATGGGTTAATCCGGGACAACCATCAACATAGACAGCAAAACCAGATCGATTCGGCAAGAAGACAATGCTCTGTATTTGGTGGGATCAGAAAGGTGTGGTGTATCATAAGCTTCTAAAACCCGGTGAAACTGTGCATACTAAACCTGCACACAAAGCAAAACTGGTTCAGGATATAATCAAAACACTTGGCTGGGATATGCTACCCCACCCGCCGTATTCACCAGACTTGACCCCTCCCGACTACTATTTGTTTTCATCAATAGGACACGCATTGGCTGAGGAACACGATTCCTACGAAGTAGTCGAAAATTAGGTGTCTGATTGGTTTGCTTCAAAAGACGAACATTTCTATTGGCGTTATGTCCACAAATTGCCAGAGTGGTCGTCAAAATGTATAGAAAGCAATGGTCAGTACTTTGAATAAAATGTTTTTACTTTTCAATTCAAAATTAGTGTATCATTTTCACAAAAAAACGCTCATTTCATACCGGTACACCTGGTATTAAAGTACCAATGGTCACGATATCTGCACTTACACAGCTAACACCCTGTGCATTGGCGTAAAAAGCAATTTACAGACACATGTAATATCATATTGATGAATCAGTAAATACAGCAGTAATTATAATTCATGCCCCACTACTTTTCGTCTGCAGACTTCAAGAATAACGTTCTTGAGAAACGTTTTCCCTTCAGTCTAGCCTATTGTCGGCAAGGGGCGTATCTCGCTTTTGAGAACAGTCTTCGAGAAGCTGGCTGGCTATATCGCTCTGCAGGCCAAATATTTAAGGGCAATTTTTTGTAGCTTTGGATAGGTAGCACCAATGATGTGAGACCATGCTTGTAATGGATATTATTTAAGATCTAGAAGGCGATCTTTCAGATAATGACTGAAGTGCGGTGGCAGGTCGCTTTTTGTTCCATTTTGCAAATTACGCTATTCTTTTGCTCTGTTATAATATTCACTCCATAAATCAAATTTGACCAGACTGATTTTCCGTAAAACACGGCTGTGTAGCTGTTAACCACGAAAGTAACTTACGCATAATGTCACTTCCAAGTAACGTACTGTAGCTCGATGAAACTTGGACCATACATAAAAACAACTGCTACTGTAGTATAGAATGTATTGGAAAGAAGTACACAATGAGACAAATGGGAGCGACGCTTCTTATCAAAGACGATAGTTACACTGAAGTCACCACGATTGATGATGGTTCCCTTGGACATTACAAAAGGTGGGAGACGATTCTTAATGAGGTGTATGATCTCGATGGACAGCAATGCATGTTATGCAACGTGCTCTAGTGCTGGCCACAGAGGTGGTAAGGAGTTCGTGTGGTAGGGTTTTCCATTCTTCCACCAGCGTTCCAGGAGCTGCTCCACCTGCGTATTTCGTCGCGATCTCGCATTATCATTCCTAAAAATGAAGTAGGGACGGAATGCACCCATGAAAAGAGGCACATGGGAAAGGAGTGCAGTGTCACAGTAATGTTGACGGTGAGTGTACCGTGTTCAAGATTAGGGGTCAGTACGCACTTTCATTCATTTCGATGGAGTAGTTAATATTTTAATTTATCTATCTCGTCTTTATACATTTTGCTGAGCAGTGTGTATCAGCCTGTTCTCCACACTACTTGACATCACGAAAGCACGACCTGGGTGAATAGTGAAAGGCAGTAATGGGCGCTTACTTAACAGTGTTCCTAATTTAGTTCGTTTGAAAAAGTGTACACCTCACCCCAATCTATGGCTACGCTAGACACGTCTCAAAGGAGTTACATTGGTGTCGTTATAGGACGTGTTCAGTGAAAGATACGTTAAAATGACGAAAAAAAATTTTGACACTGGTAACAAGTAGCCTGCTTTTTCTGCCTACATCAAAGGACGATACTTAGATATTGAAAGATCTGTGTTTGGATTCCCAACATCGATATTTTGTTAATACCGATGATGATCGCAAATGCCTGCTTTCCGTCCTCGAATTTGCATTCAGTACCGCTCGGTTCTGCCTGGGGTTGATTTTTCCAGCCGTGTTTGATTTAGTTATACGTTAACCCTTAACTTTCCAGGTCAGTTTTTGGTCACACACTGTGGTGCGGTCTGAGTGAACGCTATATTTAAACAGCCATAAAAATTACATTCCGCAATTTGAGTGGATCAGTTCAGATTTTATGTAGGAGATTACATTAATACTGCAGAAAACTATGTATACAGTATTCAAATAATTTCTAACGTTTACTTTTTACAAAACAAACCGCATTTAAGCAGAAAACCACACAAAATAAACATAATATTACATGATAATGTTAATGCTATAAAAACTCAAATAACCTTGCACTCCAAATTTTACTTTTTGGTATAATTTTATTGTTTATTACATATGTAATAATGAACATAAACTCCTACAAAACATTAAAAAATGAAAATGACACTAATACTTCATAGCTGCTTAGTTTCCTTCTCAGAGGATTTTTTGCACTCGCAGGAAATTTTTGTAGACTTACTTAATTACCGAGCGAGGTGGCGCAGTGGCTAGCACACTGGACTCGCATTCGGGAGGACGACGGTTCAATCCCGACTCCAGCCATCCTGATTTAGGTTTTCCGTGATTTCCCTAAATCGTTTCAGGCAAATGTCGGGATGGTTCCTTTGAAAGGGCACGGCCGATTTCCTTCCCCATCCTTCCCTAACCCGAGCTTGCGCTCCGTCTCTAATGACCTCGTTGTCGACGGGACCTTAAACAACACTAACCTAACCTAACTTACTTAATTTGGCTTCTTGCAAGAATGGCAAATACAAAGTGTCTTTCTCTTCTTTGGGCCATATGTGGAGCACGTTTTGCGTTTTTCCAATCGTTCTTCAACAACTTCTACTTCTGCTACACCCAACACGTAGCTTGTGTGATACTTCTTGACTCGCCTTTTATCTGTGGTGTCACAAACGAGTTCAAAAATTAAAGTGGTTTACCAGGATACAGTCTTTATAGGAATTGTGAAGGGCAATCGCATTAACCCAGTTACGTCCAACTTGCGAAAAAATAACGCCATTGGCCATCATTGGAAGAGGCTTTGACGAGCAGCGATATTTGTTTCGACCTAATTTTTGTTATAGCAAAACCTCTAGCGAAAGTTTGTCTCCACACTTCTGTGTTCATCACTTTCATCATTCAAGAATTCACATGTGGCAAGATAGTTTCGTCGTCAACTCGTACTGTTCCTGTACTGCATAACTTTCACTTTCAATTTCGATGACACTATCTGCTCCAGCATCATTTCCTAAACTGTCCTCAAGCCACTTTAAAACAGTATCCTCAAAGTCAAGGTTAGTAACGTGAACAGAAGATGTAGACCTGGCTACTGAATTCATAACGCGAAGTCCCAAGTGCCGCCTCAGAGACCGCTAGCACGAAAGAAAAGTCTATATAGGTTCAGTCACATTAAAGTGGCTGATGACAAAGAAAAACCACAGCAGTTTTGGGAAAGAACTAATAAACAGCGCTGTAATTTCCTACACCAGTTGTGCTTGAGCAACGGTGTAACAGTAAACGCTAGCGGTGTGTGAGACCGCACCTGGGACTTGAAGGGTTAACTCTCTGTTCACTCCGCCGTGATAATGGTGGCAGACATTTTGAACAATCCCTGCAAGGGAACAGTTCTGCATACTTACTGCACACTGACAAAACAGCGTATACACAGTGATAAGTCTACATGGTTTTCCGAAGGTTATTACATTACTGCTTTTTGTGTTGTACGTTGGGATGATTCTATATTACAACCTTATTCACTGATGTGAAGATATTTGCACAGAAATAAAGGTAACGTAACAAGCCGAATGAATTATAAATGTATTATTAATCTGTAACGAGGTACCAGAAGGCCACGGCACCCCTGTATCAAAACTATCAGAAAATATCGCAGAGCAATTTCCGATTGATCGTGTATGATCTTACCCTGTGAGAAATGGAATTAATGAAACTCCGATGATTTCATGAGTGTAAAACTCGTTCTTTTGTATCTTCCCTCAACTAAAAGCACGCAGAAGACTTTTGAATTCAGAATGAGATTTTCAGTCTGCAGCGGAGTGTGCGCTGATAGGAAACTTGCTGGCAGATTAAAACTGTGTGCCGGACCGAGACTCGAACTCGCGACCTTTGCCTTTCGCGGGCAAGTGCTCTACCAAATAAGCTACCCAAGCACGACTCACGCCCCGTCCTCACAGCTTTACTTCTGCAAGTACCTCGTCTCCTACCTTCCAAACTTTACAAAAGCTCTCCTGCGAACCTTGCAGAACTAGCACTTCATATAAGCGCACACTCCGCTGCGGAGTGAAAATCTCATTCTGGAAACATCCCCCAGGCTGTGGCTAAGCCATGTCTCCCCAATATCCTTTCTTTCAGGAGTGCTAGTTCTGCAAGGTTCGCAGGAGAGCTTCTGTAAAGTTTGGAAGGTAGGAGACGAGATACTGGCAGAAGTAAAGCTGTGAGGACGGGGCGTGAGTCGTGCTTGGGTAGCTCAGTTGGTAGAGAGCACTTGACCGCGAAAGGCAAAGGTCCCGAGTTCGAGTCTCCGTCCAGCACACAGTTTTAATCTGCCAAGAAGTTTCGACTTTTGCATTGGTTGAACAGAGGCAGTATTGGTCGTTTGCTTTAGAAAGTGTACATTCTAATGATTGGTAAAACTTCTGGAACCCTGGATTTGATTAAATTAAAATCAAGACTTGAGATCTGTTTCCTATTCGCGCGTTGTGCGTCGATGAACGTATCACGACTGTGTATGCACATAATCATTGAGAATCTGATTTACAAACTTTTTACGCAATTTTTCCCATTAGATACTCTACGAGTAATATGGTAAGTAAACCAGTTGCTATTCTGTGAGTACAGGTTGCCATGATAGTTTCTGTGGATCATTTCGGACAACAGCCAGTAATGCATGAATTGGCTGTAGCAGTATACTCCCGAATGCAGTGGTATTGAACTATAAGTTGCTAGTGAAATTTAAATTTTTTTGTCTTCTATGCGTATAGTAGAGCCGGCGAAAGAAGATTGCTGACAGTTAGCAGTGCTGTTGTCAGATTTCAACTGCGAGCAGCAAACGGCTGCAGCCGAATGCATTAGTCTTCTAAACAGCTGCAACAACACAGAAGTCACAATAGAGTCACGTTACGTGGCTCGTTGAGGTAGACGCGCAATGCAGCCGCGCCAAGCCCACTACAACTTTTAGGGATTTTCTTCGCGGAGTCTACTAAAGCTGGCAGTCGTTACGCTTGCACTACTTCGATTCTACGCCACACGAGGTATCTCCTCGTCGGTTTTTGCGTCCATTGTATGATAGCAGATAATAAAAGTTGGGTAACACTCAGCCCGCACATTTTCTGCAATTGCCGAACGTTTCTTTCCTAGTGTCTCCGTTTGGTTCGTTGCGGAACGTCCTTGGCCAGCGCGTTTTCTAGCGGAATGAAAGTAACGAAAGTGAAGATGGCGGGGGGCGTAGGCGGCGGCGCCGTAGCGTGTCTGGCGTGTGAATATCGGCGGCCGGTGCCGTGGGAGCAGATAAGCCCGGTGGCGCTGTGGCGGCCGCGCATTGTACAACTTCCTATGCACGTCTGCCTGTCCACTGTGTGCCGCGCTTCCTGTTCTGAGAGGATGCGCATCTGCGTTATGGCGCCGAGACACAATATAGTGGCGCTCCAAATGGACGGCGCGCTTCCGTCTCGTCTCTTAACAGCGACCGATCAGTTTGCTCAACTTGAATAATCAGCTTTGTGCCAGTAATTTCTACACGATGCTGTAATTACTGGAAGTTTGAAGTTCCAGCCACGTCACTGTCATAATTTGGTGAACACACAGTACGTGTCTCATTCTGTCTACATCCAGCGTCGAGAGAAGTGTTCCAGTGGCTGAGTGAGAAGTGGAATACAAATAGATCTTGCTGGTCAGTTGTATATGAACGGCGTCGTTATACTGACGTGAATTCTTACTATACAATTCGTTTAGCCCTTCTAGCTTCATCGAGCGTATCGTCTAACAGTTCTCGAGCTGCAAGAAGCAATCACGCTAACCCATTTGCATTTAATCGACGTTAATGTAGAAAAGGAAGTTTTCGCCTTCCCATTTATTACTTTCATTTCGTTGTTCGGCATACACATTCCAGGAACTAGAGGTATGCTCTGACTCTAAATATATAGTTCACAACGTTAGTTTCTTCGGAATATTTTGACGCTGGAATATCGTGCCTCATGTCGTTCTTCCTTGTCATTCTTTATGTGGGTTTGACTTAAAATTGTATTTTCAGGGATTTTATTAATGTAGAAGAAAGAAATCCTAAGATTTACAAAACTAACAAAACAGCAAAATAGTTCTATGCATACAGACTGGAAAATCAGCTGGCCGCAAGATACAGAAACAGACGTTTATGTTAGCCGTAGGACAATGTTTAAAGATCTTTTGCCCAGTAAAAAATCAGTAAGCGTAGTATTAGAAAGCGTTGTTGGAACGCAAGACAGAAACATGCGAACATAACTGTGCTGGTGATGCGCAAAAAACGGAGTAAGATGCCATATGTTTGTCTCATGAACGTAGAATAAGAAAATACGATGTAACTACAATTTTTCTAAATTATTACACTGATCAGTCAAAGCCGTAACTGTGCTGTTTACTAAGGCGTACTTCAGTATATTGTTTCAGTCATTGTACTGAAAAAAGTGTAAGCACGAAGACTGCTCCACTTTAATCAACACCCTATGTCAGCACTGCATACAGAAGTGTTAGTCCCTTTAGTAATTACAAAAAAAAAAGCTGATGCAACGAATAACAATCAGTTGGTTCAAGAGGATGCACACACACACACACACACACACACACACACACACACACACACACACACCCATCGTGCAGTTTTTGTTCCGTAACACAGTTTTCACAATATTTCGGAAATTGTTTTAGGCTTTATTGTACGTGTTATGTTCAGAGCTATACTGAAGGACGGTACAAAGTTCAGTAAACTTCAGACTGTATGCTCAAATAAGATACCAAACATTCAGTTCTGACAATTTGTGATATCAATAAAAAGTTTTATGATTATATTAGTTCCCCACATTTCTGAACACTGTTAACGATTCACAGCTGTGCGAAATACTTCAAAATTAATCCTTCGATTTCGAAGTAATTGGATTAGTGACAATTCATCAGTTACTGTGGAAGCAAATCTATGTAAGAAAACAAAACGAGTAAAGAGATTCGCACTGAATTTGCACCTGACTTATCAGTTCGAACGTGGATAGTGGGCTTAACATTGATTAATGCTTATGTAACACAATTTGTAGGCTACATGAACCGGACACTTAACAGCATCTTGCTACCATTACATACTGCAACACAAGCCAAAATAAAGATAAGCCACATGTATTGTAATTAAATTTTCAGAGTTGCAACTCTTGTGTTATAAAAATCTTACAGCAGGACGATATTTAACTGACAAATTGCTCTATTTTAGAAACGGTTGTCTTGCTGTTATGTGGAGGAAACGTAGAAACGAGAGTTATGAAAACGAAATAGAGGTGTTCGGGACATACGCCATCGGGATTGATTGTGGATGGCCAAAGGATTTCTAGAGCTTACGTAAGACACAGACGACGACGACGACGACGACGGCGGCGGCGTAGAGGAAAGTGGGTACATGATATAAAACTATTAGGAGCAACATCGATCTAAGTGGGCGAAGATGGTAATTAATAGAGAATTGTAGGGGAGACCTATTTGGGGAGAGAAGAAACGCAAATAAGTGTTTTGAGCACTTGTTATATAGCGCCCAATGACCCCATTTTCGACGTGGAATCAGAGGGCGTTAATAGTACTGGTAACTCCGGCCTTAGATTGATATTGTGAGACTCTAAAGACGTTTCTGCAGTCCAGAAGTGTAAAATATGGCGATTTTAGTTCAAATTGAGGGGTACTTATCGCCGTTAAATGTCTGGTACTGTATACCGAAATTGCTCACCGGAAATGTTAACCTACACCATGATCGATTTGTTCGTCATTTGGTCAGCTGATGTTTTCGAGAGAAATCGATGTTAGTGGGAAGTTACGGAAGCAGGAGAAATCACTGCCATTGATGTACGAAGCACCTGAGTTCCGAGAACAGCTTAAACAGTCCGTGTTCAGCGATGACAGCTGATAATGTATTCCCCTTCAGGAAACGTCAATTGCACTTGATTTCTATGTATAAAATTTTTCTTATTTCGTTTAATGTTTATTGCTCTTAAAATGTCTCCACCAGCGGCTCTGTATTTTATTTTATTTTTTTCCGTCTCTAATGATCATCCTTCACTGCTTTTGGAGAGTAACTAAAATCCATGCATACTTTGGAGCAGCATTGAGAAATGCCATGCGATTGAATGAAGGTTGCTTAACAACGTTGGCAGGAACGCAATCTTGTTTTTAAATCGCTGTATACTTCACGACTCCCGTAAACAGTTTTTAAGTACATCCAAAGTACATTACTTTATTATTAAATTTTTGTATGTAAGAAACGATTTGCTAACAATATAACAACATGTTATATGCTAAAATATGAGTCACATGACCCACCGAGAATGTGAGGTGCACGAGAGGAAGTGCTGTGCTGTGATTGGCTGGCGGCTCGGTGTGGAGTTGTGACAGCAGTGGGCAGTTGTCGACGGGCGCGGAAACGGGCAAGGCTGTCCCGACGCATTAGTCAAATATGTTATGTCGCGAAGATCTTTAATTGTTCCGGATCGAAGTTGCAAGGTATGTAGCGTGAGTTACGTATCGTGAGAAAGATACTAAACTGTGGAAGTTTCGCCATGCCACGAGTCTTCGCGCACGGCCTATCATCTTCAGGCCGATTACCACCTGCACATTGGCACGGATATCCAGAATGCATATAGCAGGTAATAGTCTCATCGATCGTCACTTTGTCACGTGTTACCGCAGTAACTTTTGCAATTGCTTATTTACATTAAAAAAGGCTACACAGTTCGGTTAGCCAAAAGACTGAGTTGAATATGTGGAAGTAATTTAACTTTGAAGGCATTCACTTTCGTAGCAATAGTTCATACTGCACCGTCCGTCGGTATAAAGGGTAAAGCTACGGACATATTGCAGTTTCATTTTGGAAGTAAACCGCCGTGGAACAAATACGTCCGCAACAAAGGTTACGGTTTCGCTCTTTGTTGTGAAACACTGTACAGTTTTTTCTACTACAGTAGAAAATTGGGCTGCTTCATTGCTGCTACTGATGGGCTATAACAAGAGAGGCGATTAGTTGGCCTCTTCAGTTACTTAAATGAAGCGATTAATTATATCCTAATAATAGATTATTCGAATAATTATGTCACGTGTTCTTGTTTAGGTCTATAAAGCATTGATAATACAGTTTTTGTTTGATAAAAAGCTTTGGTCCACAAAAGAACCAATGCTATCACACATCATTTCTTTTTAACTAAGAACAGTTCTTCAGTTTTATGACATATGTAAGTATCATTTATTTTTATCAGAAATGTGCAGGGTGTCCCACGAGGAATACTCAGTATAAAGGGATATGATAGAAACGACCATTCGACGCAAAAAAGTTTAATAGTTCAGTAAACTTGGCCTTCAAAATGCATAGTTTAAGAACTATGAGCACTCGTTCAGCAGAAGAGTTGTTCCACAGCATCGAAGTTGAAGATGTGACCATAGCTCTTCAGGTACACTCTCTAGAGCCAGTGTTTACTGGGCCTTTAGATTTTTTTGTCCGTATTACCTCCTCCCAAAATATGGAAAGCAGAGAGCTTGCAGTAGAAGAGATTAGTTTCACAGTATCGAAAATGAAGTGCTCGTAGCCCTTAATGTATGTATTTTACAGCCCGTATTTACTAGACATTTTTGCTTCGAATGATTGTTTATGCCAGATCACTCAATATCGACTATTCCTCCTGGCCACCGTGAATATCCCCTTAACATTTGCTAATAAAACTGATCAACATCGTTACTTTCGACAAGATGCTGTAATGAATATGACTGCAAGTACCAAAATTGTTCAGAAAGTGAACTGACAATGAGGAACAAGAATTTACCTAATACTTTTCCTCAAGCTATTGCTGTATGCCGTGTATGAGAAAAGTCTTTCGGAAGGAACAGAGGAAATTGCTGTTCTCAGATATTTAGGAAGCCCATTATGCAAAACAGGATACGCTGCATCATTTTCTTTCCAGTGTTGCAGAGATCATTTTTGGTTTATTACATGTTGGTGTAAATAGAGTAGAACTTCAGAGGCTAAATTGTATCTTATTTGCTGCTACTGTGGTAGAGCTATGCTCCTGCTGTATTGAAACTAACGTTCCAGAAGTGCTCCACAGATCATCTTGTGCAGTAGCCGGCAATTGTACGTGGGAGTCTCAGACTAACGCTACTTTCTGTGTTTGCTTCGTCTGAACAATGGTATTTAACGTGCTGCCAAGGGATCCTGAAAATAAGGCACTGGAAGCGAGTGAATGGAATCGTGTACAACGCCATCAGTTTGGTATTTTCAATGTCCCGAAAGCGTCTTTGGTATTGTTCTTGCCAAACCTATTGAGACATTTTCATTCTGGTGTTGAAATATTTGTGTCCAGTAACTTTCTTGGCAGCACAAAAACAAATTATATTACTTTCCTTCCTGTTACGTAATTTTCACTATTGATTTCTGTGGTTTCTTGTTTAAGATCAGCAAAAGTGTAATGGCGTCTTCTATTACTGAAATTTCATAAGCAATTTGCGTGTGTAGACCTTTGGCTTGTCCAACATTAAAAATTTTGAGTTCTATCTTCTGTTGCACTTTTGAATGAGTTTAGAATTTCACCTTCTGATTTTCCAGCATATGTTTTAAGCTCATCTGAAGCATCGAGACATGGTTTTACGTATTAATCTATTGGTTTCACCTTCAGAACTTTGTCTCGTG
Organism: Schistocerca serialis cubense; assembly: GCF_023864345.2. Classification (NCBI taxonomy): domain Eukaryota; kingdom Metazoa; phylum Arthropoda; class Insecta; order Orthoptera; family Acrididae; genus Schistocerca; species Schistocerca serialis. The sequence goes on along the minus strand of NC_064638.1, from coordinate 1,077,314,348 downwards.
CTGACATTACACGATTAGTACTAGGGGACAATCAGATTTATATCCGTAATCAAGTCTCAGACAGCTAGTCACTATACAATCGGCTGCAAAACAGAAAAAAAAGCCGGAGTAACTAATCATAAGAATATTTGACTTTATAAAATTAATTGACGTGAAAGAAATATTGATACTGTCGCAATCTGTTAGTGAATTATTACGATTGATCGATTAATTGCAATACCTAATTGCTTCCGCTACTCGTTTTCTGTGAACTACTGAATCGCATTGATAAACTTTTTTTTTTTCTTTTTCTTCTTCTTCTTCTTTTTTTTCTTCTTCTTCTTCTTCTTCTTCTTCTTCTTCTTCTTCTCCTCGGGCTATTGAGAATAGTTTTGGTTATACGGGATCTCCTTGCTGACTCTGCTTCGTTCTGAATAATTTCTCGCTGTATAATCCCATAAAATCGAAAGCATTGACGTATGTATCTTAAATATCTTACATATGCTGAATCAGTATATTGTTTCTTAAAAGCTATTAGCTCGGATTTGCTGAAATAGAGGCAACTGCTTTGACGAAATTTGTGCGCAGACAGCAGGTAACTGTTTATACTGATGTCACATTTCCACAATTTCATCTGCGACTTGTAAGTGGTCATTCGTGCGCGATTGTGCGATCCACTTCTGAAGCTAGTTTTTCCCTTAATTTGTTAAAAGCACTGTGGTTTTTTCTGTGTAGTCGATTTAGTATCTTTACGGGGAGGTGGCTGGTACGTCTGTAGTTTTGTTTCCGCTCTGTCCTTTCTTGTGATTAGTACAATCGGCATTAGTAGTTTATCTTGTATTCTCCTGGCTCAAGTTTCACCATAATGTTACCCAATCGCTGTTTTTTCATACCTCGAATTGCCTATGACGTTACTTTCGGAATGTAACTGTTAGGTTGCTGTGTATAATTATTTCTAATTATCATTTGGACTTCACAGAAAATTTAGAAATCATGGTATAATTTAGTCAGTGACAAATACCGACTTAGCTGATTAAATGTGATATTTACTCGCGGCATCTTCATTTTTCTTCGTACTCTGTTTCTTGTTGTTTCTCGTGACCTAGTTAATTTTGCTTCTGTTTGTTAAAATATAGGCTTTCCAATGGTAATTTTGCGGTGTTCACTACGAATATTGGCTTGATGCAGCGCTTCATGCTTGTTTATACTGTGCTAGCCTCTTCATTTGTGCAGAACTACTGCAGCCTACATCCATTTGAACCAATTTACTGTGTTCACTCATTGGTCTCCATCTACAATTTTTACCAATGGGAGATAAAGTGTGAAAATGAGTCCGTGATCATATTGTGGCACTTTATTTTTTAAAAGCCCGTCTTGATCAGACTGACTTTCACAATTGACTGTTACCTGTTTCGGCTGCTGCCATTTTCAGATCATAAAAATATTATGGTGTAGGTGGTGGTGGTTAGTGTTTAACGTCCCGTCGACAACGAGGTCATTAGAGACGGAGCGCAAGCTCGGGTTAGGGAAGGATTGGGAAGGAAATCGGCCGTGCCCTTTCAAAGGAACCATCCCGGCATTTGCCTGAAACGATTTAGGGAAATCACGGAAAACCTAAATCAGGATGGCCTCCCGAGTGCGAGTCCAGTGTGCTAACCACTGCGCCACCTCGCTCGGTTTATGGTGTAGGTATCAACGTCAAAATTATATATGTAGCTACATAGTGAGTGCTTGAACACTTACTACAGTTATTAATCCTACATTATCTCCCATTACCAAACTGACTATTCTTTTATGCCTCAGGATGCTTTGTCACCTGGTCCCTTCTTCTTTTAGTTGAGTTGTCCCATAAATATTTTTGCCCCAGTTCTGTTCAGTACATCCTTATTTCTTGTACGATCTGATATTTAGCATTATTCTGTAGTACCACATTTCAAATTCATTTGTCCTCTTCATGTCTGAACTCTCTTCGTCCACATTTCAGTTCTGTATAAGGCAACACTCCAGACAAATACCAGCAGAAAAGATTTCCTACCAATTGAATTTATATTACAGGTTACCAAATTTCTGTTTTTCAGGGACGCGTTTCTTATTATTTCAGTCTGCATTTTATATCTTCTGTACTTAAGCCATCGTCACCTACGCAAATAGCAAACCTCATCCACGACTTGTAAGTGTCCTCGACTATGGTTTCTGCTTAATATCCTTAGAATCTTATAACGTCAGTTGATCCATGCTACTTTTATAATTTCAGAGAGAGTGTCCAGTCCACATGGTCAAAAGATTTCTCTAAATCTAAAAGTGTTATAAACGTAATTTGCTTTTCTTCAACCTATCGTCTAAGGTAAGTAATGACTCATGTGTACCTACAAATCTCTCGTTAACACAAGCACATCTTCCCTGATATCGACTTCTAAGTTCTTCCGTTCTTCTGTAAGTTAAATGAGTCGTGCAACTATTTTGCAACCCAGCACATGGTTAGATGGTAATAGTGTTCACAACTGTCAGCACCTGCCTTCTTCGAAATTGGGATCATTACATTCTTCCTGAAGTATGAGGCTGGTCCGCCTGTCTCGTATATCTTGCACTTCAGGTGGAATAATTTTGTCATTGCTGGCTTTTTCAGTACTTTGTCAAATTCTTGTCGCTGTAACTCATCTCCTATCTCAACTTTACCTACTTCCTCTTCACTGCCCATAATGTTTTCCTCAACTTGATCTACCATTTATAAACCCATTACATAAGACTTTCAGCAATCCCTCCTTTAATTTCTTCTGGCTTGCCATCTGAGTTGTTCTAACAGTTGCTTTCCTTTTCTCCAAAGGTCACCTTAATTTTTCCATACGCTGCATGTATCTTTCCCGTAGTTATACCTGCGTCTAAACCCTTTCATGTGTTCTCCAGCCACTCGTGCTTAGCAATTTTGTAGTTTCTGTCTCATCTTTTTGACAGCTGTTTTCACTTTCACCTGCCTAATTTGCTGCATTTTTATATTTTCTTCTTTTGTCAATTAAACTCAATATATCCTGTGTTATCTAGGGGTTCCCACTAGGCCTTCCCTATATTCTCTCTCTGAAAGCTACCCATTCGTCCTCTGTTTTATTCCTATCCCACGTTTCAATCCAACTTTGTAAAATATTATCTCTGAAAATCTCAACAAGCTGTGGTTCCTTAAATTTATCCAGGTTCTATCTTCTTAATTTCGTAACTTTTTGCAGATTTTCCAGTTTTAATCTACGTCTCCTAACGGTAAATTGTGGTCGGATTCCACATGTGCCCCTGGAATTTCCTATGATTAAAAAATCTGGTTTCGAAATCTGTCATATCGTTATATGATCAATCTGAAAATGTTCCGATCTCCCCCCAGGTCTTCTCAGGTATACAATCGTATTCTTAAACGAAGCGTCACTAATGATTAAATTTCGCTCTGGACAAAATTCTACCGGGCGGTTTCCTACCCCTTTCCACTTTCACCTGTTTTTCTTTTTCTACCTGTATCTACTATATCTCCAGTCACACGTCATAATTGAATTTTCGTCTCCTTTAACGCTTTAGTTATTTAACTCAGTTTTGTGGTATTCTAGCCGACTTTCGATTTTTCTCCATAAAAAAAATTTGGTAATGCCAAATGTGTTGTTTCTTTATGTAAATTCACCTGATACATATGACCCCTGAAATTTCTAATCACACCAAAAAATTCCCACTAAAAAATTTCTTTTATCTTCATTTATATACCTTACTATAAATCTGTAATGTAATTTTATCTCTAGTATTAAAGTCGAAATAAACAGGGACGTTTTATCGCGCATTTAGTTTCCAACAGTTCTTCGAAGTTTTTCTGACCAACGTATGCTAACGGTGGCGAATAGAGGAATTACCGGTCAACACTAAAAATATGCTGCATGACTCGAAGCTGTAAACGGGACGGGTTGCAAGTGGAAATATGTTACGAAATATCTCATAAAAATATGCAAATCGTAAAGTTAAATGCAAGGACCGCTCTACCGGAAACACCGGCGCCAAATCTAAAATGCGCTGCACTAACTTCCAATCAGCTTCAGAGTTAGTGTGGAGTATGTAATGGCGTCACGAAACGTTTTACTGCATCACGAAGTGCATGTCCTGAATTCATGTATGGTAGAAGGCGTGGAAACCAAATAAGCAGTCATTTCTTCCTAAAAAAAATTGACGTATTGTCAAACATAAGTATTAGACTTTTTTAATGGTTACATGACAATTTATTGCATCAAGATCGTTTGATAATCAATGTTCGCGCTATCAGTTTCGGGAGTTGACCGCCATATTAAGGTGTGTTCAATCCACTAACAGCTTGTCATGATACATAACAGTTCCATGATGTTGACAATCTGAACATGGCAGTCAGTTGCATAAATCGGTAATGTGAACATTGTAATTGTTCAGCAAATTTGAAGTCATAATTTATTATACATACGAGCATTATTGCTGAAATTGCCGTTCCCTGGAATTTTTATTCCAAAGCACGAACCATTCGACGTTCTGAGCCTCATAGAACTGCCTGCAAGGTTTTATTTATTTTTATCCTCCTCTTCCTCGCATCGTTTTCTTCCTTTCCTTTCTTCCGTCCTCCTCCTCCTTCTTCTTCTTCTTCCCTCCTTTTTTTAATCGTATTTTCCAAAGAGCCACATAGAGATAATTCAGCAATAAATGTGGCACCCACAAATCCCATCGTAAACATCAGGTCACTTCATTGTATCTGAGTAAATGTAATATAAGAAAAGACAGTTATTAACTGGAGATGATACATCCAAATAAGAGACTTCAATCGAAAAATAGTACAAATCTATAAAATTCATCACATATTAGAGTGACTTGGTTACCATTGTGATGAAAATAGCGTCATTGTTCATACAGTATTATAAAGTTTTGATTTACTCATACAGCCATTACGATGCCGTTAATGATAACTTTTCCACTATATAATTTGCTAATGTTAGCGTAATTTCCAGAAACCAGACACAGTGGTAAAATTCTTACTCTAGAAGCGCACACTGTAGGAATGCTGCCTTTCTTTGTACGTTACGCACGTCAGTCTTCCTATCGGATTATGCGTAATGAGAACACAAAACAGCGAACGTTGTTACGTTTTTTTTCCCCTTTCGCCTACAAAGTTACTAATTTGACAAATTATTTTATGTTTCGCTTGACTGTCGCCATGGTCACCGCCCTTCATTATTATTTTGTAGCAAATCGGCTAAAATTCAAAGAGCCCTCCAGCAATTATGCTTATAATACGAGCGGAAAAGATAGATGTTTCTAGGAAACAGCGATAAACTTCCTTTTCAACCTGTGAAGCGCAGTTACCATCCGTACCTATTACAACGCACCAAATGAATTTAGAGTATAACGCGCAGCTATTATGCAAATTTTTGAGTGTACCTGTAACCTTAATTGTAATTTATGGAAATTAACTTTAAACTCCATTAACGTAGATTTGCATCTTCTAGTTGCTTTTTCTGTGAATGTCTTTAAAACGGTGAAGGAAACAGTTCGTTTTGAGAATCCGGGATCAAATGCTAGTCTTGCTGTGCATTGTAGTTACAAAGCAAGGGGTGCAATAATAAGGCACTGGACATTCGAATAGAGAAGGGGCAGGAGGGGGAGGGGGAGGGAGAGTTCTGTTTCGACACCGCCTGGCCATCCAAATTATTTGTTTCTGTAATTTTCATTCCCATTTTTCCGGTACAGTTGTATATTGAAACTTATTCAGCTTTCCCCCGGGATCGTCTTGCCTTCATATTTAGTATTATTCTCCTTGTAGAATGACAGCACAGTTAATATCGAAAGCCCAGCGGCCAATATCTTTAAGTCTGTGATGAAGTTCAAACGAGCCAAACGCAAATAGTCCCAGTGTGCATCCAGCGATCGCATTACTTCTGCTCGTAGTATCCTGCAGACGCCTTGTCCTGAGTCTTCTATTTACGTTTTTCAGTCGGTCAGTTGCAGTGTATAATTTTTGATTTTTTATTTGTTGTTTTTCTGAGTGAAAGGGTTTGATTCAGCTCTGAACGGTAGTTTATCCTGTGCATATCTCTTCATTTCTGCATAGATGCTTTTATTAACTGTGATTGAACCTGTAGTGTCCGTCTAAAATTTATACTCACCCCACCCCCTTACACTACTTTCATTTTTAAATCATCTCTTTCTTAATGGCACAGTATGTGTCGTCCAAGCCGATTTTTCTTTTTATTATTCATGTTCTGTCATGTACAAGACAATATCTTATTAAACTAATCATTATTTTTCTGCGATGCCACATACAAAATCTTTCATTCGCTTCTTCTGTGAACTGCTTCCAATTAACTTTTCAATTCCACATAAAACTACTGTACAGACATGCTCTATGTACGACGGAAGCGCTGCGTCCGATGTTGCACGAGAGCCAATACCGGCGAAACAGGCTCCGATCGCTGAATACACCACGGTCTTTCGGTTTTGACCTTAGAAAGAAGTTAGAGAAAGCCGTTATCCCACTTACCACTTCAGCCTGATGAAACCATCGAAAATAAAGGTGGAGCATCAAGTGACCTATTCCTATACGATGGCTCGATGTCAGCATTGCAACTGCCAGTTTGTGCGTGAGGAAAAGGTTGATCCAGAATTTTTTTTTTTCCTCATGAAGCACTGCTGCAGTAGTCAATGCACGTGAATTCAGAAATAGTCAACGTTGGACTTAGGAAAATTCTCATAGGGTACATAAAGAGCCTTAGCGTTCGTCCGGTAAAACATCGATAGGAGAAAACCTCATCTCACGTCCTGAATTAATATTTTTTATTAATTGATTTTGTCTCGATCTGTATTAACGTTGAATAACTTGGTGAAATCCTAATGTATTTGAAACAGTCACTCCATGAATCCGATATCGGAAACATAACGAGAGTTTGTAGCTCCCCTAGTTGCCCCAATTTTTAGTCCAACTAATCAAGTGTGCGTAGTTGAGAAAGTGACACAATATATCTTTTTTTTTCCATGAATGGTGTAAATGAGATGATATAATGAGACATGGCTTGTTAATGTTGTGTGTGGAAACGCATGCAAACAAAAAAGGTAAACCGTCGTTAGTTGTAACAAAACTGTAAAAAGTTCTGAGAGTAATTTAAACATTGTCACAGTGGCAACTTCCCAAATTGAAAGACGAAGCGATTGATGTAAAGCATAAATAAGGGGCAATCAAAGTTTCGTGGATATCAACAAAATACACTCATGCTCATAAATTAAGGACAATTGCAGAATGTGGTGCCACACAACGTGGCACTACACAAAACTGGCGCTAATAGCATAGGCACATAGGGAACACACGACACAGATCTGTAAGTCCACGGTATTGGTGATAAGTTGAGAAAACCGTCCCGGAACACATGTGGTACAAAACGCCATTGTTTCCAGCCCATGTACCCCGACATCAATATGGGATATGATGATCATGCACACGTACACAGCCGGACAACGGGTTTGCATGGTCTGGATCAGATGGTCGAGAAGCTGCTGGGTATAGCCTCCCATTCTTGAACCAGGGCCTTCCGGGGCTCCTGAAGTGTTATAGGGGTTTGAAGACGTGCAGACGACTGAGAGCATTCCAGACGTGCTCGATGGGGTTTATGTCTGGACAACAGGCGGGCCACTCCATTCGCCTGATACATTCTGTTTCAAGGTACACGATGTCAGTTCGGTGGGGCCGTGCGTTGTTACCGATCGGGAGGAAGGTGGGACCCACTGCACCCCTGGAAAGGCGGACATACTGGTGCAAAACGACGTCCCGATACACCTGACTTGTTACAGTTCCTCTGTCAAAGACATGCAGGGGTGTACGTGCACCCATCATAATCCCACCCTACACCATCAAACCACGACCTCCATACAGATCCCTTTCAAGGACATTAAGGAGTTGGTACCTGGTTCCTGGTTCACGCCAGATGAAAACCCGGCGAGAATCACTGTTCAGACTATATCTGGACTCGTCCGTGAACATAACGTGGGACCACTGTTTCAATGACCATGTACCATGTGTTGTGTTCTTGACACCAGGCTTTACGGGCTCTCCTGTGACCAGGGGTCAGTGGAATGCACCTTCCAGGTCTCCGGGCGAATAAACCACGACTGTTCAGTAGTCTGTAGACTGTGTGTCTGGAGACTAACTGTTCCAGTGGCTGCGGTAAGGTCCCGAGCAAGGCTATCTTCAGTACTCCATGGCCATCTGCGGGCAGGAATCGTTGCCATAATCTTGAGATCAACTTTATGGTACACGGAGGGCCCATGCTACGACCTGCTGTGTTTGACATGCCTCCAGTTGCCCTAGTCTTCTACTACTCATATCTCATCAATATGTGTTCTTTGAGCCATTTTCAACACACAGTCACCATTAGCACGTCTGAAAACGTCTGCACACTTACTCGCTGCAGAGTACTCTGACATGCACCAACACACCTCTGCGTATGTGGGCTGCTGCCAGCGCCACCGTGCGACGACCGCAGGTCAAATGCGCCGCATTGTTATAACCCCGTGGTGATTTAAATCTGCAAACCGCCCGAATGAGTGTAGTATCCAGCAGGATACCGTCGAGAGACACTCCTACCCTTTTGTCACTGCCACAAGTTCAGACAGCGACACTTTGAGAAATTCGGACATTTTGGCTGCTTCACCTTCATCTCTTCCGAGTATTTTTTCAAATAACGCATCCTTTTACATCTATAAATTATCGCCAGTATATCGGCTCGCGATGAAGTGCTTAACTACGGGTGTAGAGGTCTGGGGTTCAAGCCCATCAGTCACGGGATTTTTATGTCACTTACGGTAAAGTCTTTACGTTAAAACTGCCGAGTAGCACTGTGGTTTGGAATCGGTGTCATACTGTAGGTCCCTCTACAAATGGATGGGCAAGTTGGTTAAAAGTTGGAGGAGGGCAATGGTACACCACTACGCCTAGTTAGCCTTTCGGCTAATGACAACTTTACCTTTGTTTGTGTAGTTAGCATCTATATAACTGAGGGTTTCCAATGTCTTGATTTACAGAACATTTTTACCATCCCTAGGTTACACACAGGGACACTGGAAACTTAGATTACAGTTAGAGTTACTTTCATGTTTCAAGAGTCCGTTTGAGTAAGATTTATGAGCTTCACGTATATACCATCCAAATATTTCAAACTTCCGAGTGTAGGCCAAGTGATATCCACATGTTTCGCTAGAGAAAATTCAGAACTTCATTAAAATTTAATCCATATCCATTTGAAGGAATGTCGATTGTTCCTCTCACAGTGATACATGTCATTTTTATCATTCAAAAGCTTACAGGTTATATGAACCCTTACGAGCTTTCACCTTCGTTAAGAAACCCGATTTCTTCCCGTAAGATTTGTTCACAGGATTGCTACACAGTGCCCCTCAAAGACACACAAATGTAAAAGATGTTACAAAAACAGACAAAATAAAAAGAATATGAATTGTGTCATTCAGCTGTGCCTTAAACATCAGAAGACAGAGCCTGCAAACAGTATGACTTCGAAATTAGCTAGGAACTGCTGTTGGGGGATTCAAAAACTAGAAACTGAAAAAATATGTTAAGTTGATTAGTCGAAGGGCTGAAAAACTTTGTAACGGGATTTTTTCTATGGTTCCTCCGAAAATTTCAGTGTTAACTATCCGTCCTTGCTGAATACCCTAAAGGTAAAGTAACTGATCAAGTCCAAGGGACACAGCAGATGAGCAAATGCTGAAAAGGTTCCAACTAGTAGTGGCGTTCGAAGAAACAGCAGCAGCTGTTGTTACTCTCGAACACACATTCATTACGGAACAGCAGCAGAATCATGTAGTTCATAAGGCATGAGAATATGAACCGTTCCTTCAGAAATCGTTTGGAGCTCTCTGCAGGCGTAGAGAGTATGTTCGTTTGCATACAGCCTTTGACTATAGTTCGTTGAGCGAAATCGAAAGCAAAGAACTCGACTGATTCGTAAATTTTAGGCTGCTACATCTGCAACTGATGGAAACTAACTACCAGAGAAAACGATAATTATTTTATTAGGAACATTGAACAAAGCGCCATTGATAGTTGAGAGGTAAAAACTACACACAGACTGAAAATCCTTTATTATTTGTCATTCCGATCTGTTGTACGTTCATGAAACCATAAATCCTGTATTTCTCTATTCAAGTCACAAGACTTTGCAAAAGAGATTTTTAAGTTAAAGTTTGTATTTGTTTCGTTCGTTTATTTAATTAGTTATGGAATACGGAGCAGATGAAATAAACGAACCAAGCACGGAACAAATACAAACTTAAATTATCTTAAAAATCTCTTTTGTGAGGTCTTGTCTTAGAAAGAGAAATACACGCCGCGCGGGATTAGCCGAGCGGTCTAAGGAGCTGCAGTCACGGACTGTGCGGCTGGTCCCGGCGGAGATTAGAGTCCTCCCTCGTGTGTGTGTGTGTGTGTGTGTGTGTGTGTGTGTGTGTGTGTGTGTGTGTGTGTGTTTGGCCTTAGGATAATTTAGGTTAAGTAGTCTGTAAGCTTAGGGACTGATGACCTTAGCAGTCAAGTCCCATAAGATTTCACAGACATTTGAACATTTTTTTGAGAAATACACGATTTATAGTTTAAGTAACATACAACAGATCGGAATGACAAGTACTAAAGGATTTTAAGTCTTCGTGTTTTTTTTTTCCCCTCGAAGGATGTCAGCTTCAGTTGTATAGTAATCGCAATTCGGGGAGAATGTTCACATCAGAAGGGGTTTTCGTTAGTAGCCACGTGACATGTTGTTAACCTGTCGTTGTTGACTGTCTTGTTCTGGTCTTAACCAGAATTAGGGGTTGAATGTCTCGTTCTGGTCTTAACCAGAATTAGGGAACCATGGGGTATGTGACACTGGATTGCCCAGTACCGAGCTCATGTGAGGGAAATTTTATCCTACGCCTTTGCTTTAATTACAAACTGTTGACAACAATCGCAGTGCAAAAGGGACGTTAAAATGTGTGCTAGTTGCTGGCCATTAACGGCAGCGTCAGCGCGTTCGTGACCCATTATAACGATGTGGCCCGTTATCCACTAAGAAAAGTAGATTTGTGGACGTCTTTAGATTTAGTACGATGTGCTAGGATGTGGTGCGCTTTCCCCCGAAACTGTTCCAGGGGCAACAGAGCAGTAATGGAATCTGTAATAACAGGCTGGAGATAGTACGACCTCTAAATCAACATCGGAGGAAACGAAGACATTGTAGCCTGTCTGTAGTCTCTGCTACGTTTGTTCACTTTATTTTATTACAATGCCAAATTACCCTTTGTCACGCGGTGCATTTGGGAGCATGGGAACATCGTTAGGTTCGTTAGGTAACAGCGTATCATGACGCATTGCTTGGTGGGTACTGTGTTTTCTTCCCTCATGACGCAGCCTGTGCACTCAGACAGCCTTAACCCATATACAATTGTATGGTAATAACGTGGGCATAGCCTGCTACTTGCAGAAAGGCGTTGCGGAAGCGCTGTTCTTGTGATAAGAGGGTCCCTGGACATCTGCTCAATTGTCTTTTAGACCTCTGCTTATTTCCACAGTCAATAAATGGTCATAAAGAGAGCACTCCATCACTAGTTCATACATATAAAGAGGTCCCTCCTCTGCTTTCCTTGAAAGATAGTACAGCGAATGTCAGTGGGCAAGCTGATACGTCACATTCCTTTCGCTTTTGTCGCTTTTATGTTCCTGTGATCACGATTCATTATATCGTTATTCATTCATTTAATAAGCTTGCAAAGTTCGTAAATTCGACTTGGTACTTTTTAATCAAATGCACATAAACGCCAGTTCGCATGTTAGTGTTTATTAATTCTTATGTGTCATGGACTTTCAACTTGTTGCCTTTGCTCCCAGTTTCGTTTTTCTGGCTGGTACCAAAGGAAGTGGAAAAAAAGTACAAACCACAGCCTTAGAAATCCTACCTATCACCAAGGCAAATTAGAAATCTATCCTTTCGGTTCATAAGTGTGATCTGTGGTGGTCAGTCTTGTACCTAGGAACCTAACATAAAAGTATGTTTTGTGTCGTTATAATCTCCTCTCCGTTTGTAATGACGTGTTGTATTTTTATCATTTCTTCAGTTCTCAAGTTCTGATTTACAGTCAAAAAAATTAGTGTAACATTCATCGATTTCTTCTTCAAAAAATTAGGGTACAAAAGTTTATATTACAAAGATTTTTCCCCGTTTTCTCACCCTGTTATATACCATATTTTTGTTGCAAGTAAATGAAAAATCGGAAAACGTTTGTTCAATTTTGCCCACTATTGAATCGTAATCGTAAGTCTGCCTTGCAGCAGTAGCGCAAATTTCCTGCTTCTTATAGTAGTTCAGCTGTACGCTTGGTTGTAGAGGCCTACATCAGTAAACAGTTTCTACATCGTGCCGAGTCTGGTACTTCTTCGGCACAGAAGATGGAAACTTTGTATTTGTTTCATAATTTTGTTTCCTATCGTTAACTCTAAATAACCTTACCCTTTAATTATATAGTATGGAAGTTAAGTACACTTACCAGTAGTTTTGCTACCTTTCCTCGTGTTTACCGTTAAATTAGTTGCCTGGAGGCTACTGGTTCATTGCAAGCACTGGCGCCGACGCCTCTCCATCTCGCTCTAATAACTCCGCAAACTCTTGCTCGTGGAAAAAGTGCCAGAAGAACGGTTCCCAAACGTGATCGTCGATTACACGTTGCATTCTGTGAAGCAGTCTGCAAGCGTCACAGAGCTCTCATCGGGAGCCTGCGGGAAACGCGACATTCCCATGGCTGCGACTGCCCGGTTGCAATCGCTGCTCTTTTGTTTCCGGGAGCATTCACTAACGTCGTCTAACCGTGACGGCGAGATCTGACTGCAAGTTCATGTATAGCGATGTAGTTGCCTCACATAGAAGTTTCCTTACCCATGTATTTGCATTAGTAATTGATCATTTGTAATTTGCCAGCTTGCAGTCAGTAACTGTCAGATGCCCATCCGGTGGAGGAAAATGTGAGCGAAGTTAACATTGACGGTTTTCCGTATCCAGTGAATAACTCTTCACTAAGAAAACTCTGTAATAGAGTGGGCATCAAGAACTCTAATAAGTCGCACCAATTAATTGTTACTTTTTCATATTTTTAACGTATAAATCGATTAACTAATTTCACGTCCAGGTATTCTGTTACACATGTACGAACTACTGAATATTCACTCATTTATGTGACACTAAAGCCTTGAATACAGAACACTTCGCTTTTCTAAAAGCTACCATTTCCGCATCGGCTTGGATTACCCTCTGTGTGTGCTGCAAAAACGACCCCCCCCCCCCCCCCCGCCCCCCAAAAAAAAATCTAGTAGTACGGGCTGGAGAATAACGCACTGTGGAAATCAGATACGGAGTAACTACCCAGAACTCTATGGCTTTCCAGCCAATCCTGTGATGACCACGTAATGGGATTCTCGTCGTCTTGAAAACGCGATAAACATTGAGACTGTTGTGTGAAACAATGGCATTACGTCTGTGGCGATTTACTGAACGAACTGGTGCAGCACACCGGACTCGCGTTCGGGAGATCGACGGTTCAAACCCACATCCCGCCGCCGTCCAGATTCATGTTTTCCGTCATCTCCGGAACGGTCTCTCTAACACAAGGTTTTCGAAACTGAGTTCCGCTGGAGTAATGGTATTTCTCAGAATGTGAGTAAACGCTCTGTAAAAAAAACTAGTAACAGCCAGGCGATTTTTTAGACATATCGACAATACCAATTACCTTTTTTAATTTAATTATGCTTTTTGTGTTCTTTAATATGATTTAATATTAAATCACTGAATAAATGAAATTTTCTCATTTTTTAAATATGATCGGCATTCGAAACAATGCCGAGCTGTTCGGTTACTTAGCGGGATGTTATCTTACGAGGGAACCGTGACCACTCGTCACTGTTTTTGTCTAAATGTATGTTACATGCAGAGCTTGGCGAGAAATGCAAGTGACAGAAGTGGGAGCTACAGATATCTGAGCGATTAGGAAAAAAAAGAATTTTTGGCGCAGGTCGGATGAACGATGAGGCATTTATGTTAACGTAGTCCCATGTAGCGATGAGCGCTGCGAAAAGGCTTCAGGACGAAAATCTGGGGTTCGTGGGGGTCGAGACCCTGTGCGGAATCTCTTTATTTTTCAATTTTTGGTTTACTTACAAGCCTGAGGTCTAGGTTAGGTTGAAATGCGACAGGTCGTGAGTTGGTGAAGCCAACGAATCTCTCACGAAACTACGTCTGCCGTCATAGATTGATGTGAGCTGTAGCCCAAGATACACATTCCTCACTGCAGTAACCTACTTCTATATCATATTTCAGATGTCGCCGAAAATTGAGATGATGTGGTTAAATTCTAACCTAATAAACAAGATACCAGCTTTCTTAATTTTCTACGATTAGTAAAAAAAGTCTGTGCATTCTGATTTGCTACGGACAACCGAATCACGATTCGTCGTGTTTACTTCCCACCAATTATCGCGCCAACACTTACCAGTAGCAGCACGCAATGGAAAAGTTGCGGTACACCGTAAGTGCAAGCATTCAATTTGTAAAACAACAACAGTTTTTTCAGTGTCACTCCACTGTAGGCCAAAGCATTCACAAGTGTTGGGACCATAGATATGATACTAACGAATTTTGGAGTAGGGATACAGTTTCCCATAAGCCCTTAGTGGTCAAGTGACTAGTCCAATAGGACGTTGAGCTGCCGGAATTTGGCTGATACGTTGAAAGTGTTTTTATTTTTTGACACCATCTCATTCATAGAACATTTTTTATATTTGTAACAATAAGCCAATAGGCGAATCCGATACTAGCATTTGAAACAGACTTTTATTTGTTCCATAACTACTAAAACTCTGTCGCAAAGGGCACCATCAGTGGCCGAGAAAGATAACTATTACAGTACGTATTGATACTTAGAAATGAATGTAAACAGGAACACACAAAAAAGTACTTCCTTCTTCTCGTTCCTGGCCCTTCTTCATGGGGTCGGTATTGGATTTGGCCATGTTAGTGGTGAAGGGGGACCGGATGTCCTTATTGTCACCCCCTCCCCTTTTCCCCCTCCGGATCAGAATTTATGTAGCCCCATCTATCTTCGTCTAATGTTGTTATTTACGAATCGTGTAACTGGTACAGAACGTAGATAGCAGCCCGATATTAACCTGTAATATTTTTTATAGCTGGATTCGGAAACCGCCTAAAACCACATCGAAGCTGGCCAGCACTTCGGCCCCCGTCGTAAATCCGCAAGACGAATTAGATAGCTGCCGACACTCTTTCCCGAATTCCCGAAGGGGTTTCCTAACGCGCGCGGTTACTTGGGCCGGTCGAACATATAAGTTCGCTCCAAATAAATCATACCGTGACCCAGCAATTAATTTCAAGAACTAATAAATTGCAAAATAACTGCCTGTGGAGTCAAAAAGTTAGCAGAAAAATGTTGGTCAGTGTATCAAAAATCATTGATCTTCCTGTGCATATTGAATACCTTATTAACAACGGAATTTACCGTCGTATCTATAGATGTTTACTCAATGTTATGCGTGTTTGATACTGCCATAATTGTCTCGAAAACTAAATGCTGTTCTTGGGTATGGCGTGATTATTTAAAACGTGATTGAGACTGTGTCAACATTGAGAGTACTTTGAGGTTTTTCTGAACATCATCTATTTCTGTATGTAGTAGGCCCAAGAAAGTAGACTATTTCATAAAAACGGTAATTCGTTTAGAAATTAAGCTAGTTGTAATCAATACTACTTGCAGAGAACCAAATGTGAACTGGTCCACATGTTCATTTGTCGCGTGTTGAAACACAGCAAGGACGACCTCAAAGTTCGGTTCAGTTCTTCGTCGATGCTCCCCGAACAGTATCGAACACTCTTGGATGAATTAGTCAGTGGCTCTGGGATTCAAACTTCCTCCACACCTGTGACCTTCGTGACATTTGCGACTGCTTTTGACGTACGTGAGTCGCCTTTCTGTCGAAGGAACCGCTGTAATCCCGAGGAGCTCAACGGTTTCCATGGAAGCCTCTACTACTATAAATGTTGTGTAATGAACGTTAACCGCTCCCAAGACACAAAGCCTCTTAGACGGAGACTGCGTTTCATTGCTGGGCACCTAAAGCTACATAATTCAGCTGTCCCCACTAATTTCGACACTATTGTCAGCCGTCAGTTTTAATTTTGTTCTGTGCATTTACTGGGTTATAATTTAACATTGAGTAATTTTATACATTTTCCTTTTTGACACGTAGTGTCAGAAACGATCGGATGATTTGATGAATTTGGCTTTTCGACATTAACTGCTGATGTCCGAAGAAGATACGTTTGTGATTAGGAACTCAAGTTACAAATTGGTAACTGTCTCTCTTGAGATTTGTGTCTTCACCATAACTTGTAGTCTATGCAAACGTTACCCCGTTTACATGTACTTTTTTGTGCCTTAGTTCACTAACTGATGACTGTGCTAACGGAAGTTGAATACGTGGATGTGAATAGACGATGATTTCGTTTTACTTCTCTCCTCACGTAAGGAATGTTTTTGTGTTTTTTCAGTATTAGCGGCGTCATGGGTTTTGGTCGTTGCATTCTGTTGCGAAATGTGTTATCTATATCTGCGAATGTGCTGTAGATGATCAAGTAGGCATACATGGCCTTCGCATGTAGGGACCACGCGTAAACAAAACAAGGCGCTGTTCTGTAGTGATTGTTCTTACCAATGGATTTCCTTGGTGCCAAAAGGCGATTGAGAACATTGCCAAACTACTCCATTACTATTTAAATGAGAGAAAAGTCTGTGCACGAAGCAGTTGGTGGCAAGTGATATTGGAGATGAAAATTAACAAGTTGTCTTAGCACTACTGAGAGTTGTAGGAAGAAGACGGTGTCTCGGGGTTCAGCTATGGATTTCTTTTTTTGCAGTGTATTGTTGTGTTCATAAAGGCGCTAAAGAGCATTATCGCATTCTACGTTACTGAGGGAAAACTGGTGGCGCCCATGTAAATATATTTGGGACAGCCCTTCTCCATCCCTGGCAAACGACGACAGCGTTACCATTTATAGCAGCTTGTCTGGCATCAGCTCTTAAATCGAACCAGATCTATGTTCAAAACTCGTTGTGTTACCGATGTAACCTTAAAATGCATTATTAGGGGCCTGGCTCATACGAAATAAACAGTGGCATAGTGACAGACCAAATGATCATTGTAAATACACTTCCAATAAATGTGGTAAAGATCCTTTGATAGTCATATCAGATTGTAATATAGTTAAATTTCTGAACTCATTCCGTATAGCGAGAGAGAGTTACATGCCACTAACAAGCTGATTCACCAAGTTAGTGCTTCCAGTTATAACTATGACTTGTTAACGACAGGGTTTCGTAAATACATTTCTAGGAGAATGTAGTTTGTCAGTCAGATAGTTTAGCATAAGAAAGCCAACAACAGTAGGTATTCTAACATCACCTTTTGGATGGTACGTAACACGCACAAAGTTTTAGTGGGCTATGTTCCTACATAATCAAGCACCATATGCGGTAGAGTTGTGAAACCCAGTTTTAAGTGGGATCCCTTGCGGCAACATCGTTTTTCCTCGGTTTTGTCAGGCGGCCTCAGTGGCAGAGCGGTTCTAGGCGCTTCAGTCTGGAACCGCGCGATCGCTACGTTCGCAGGTTCGAATCCCGCCTCGGGCATGGATGTGTGTGATGTCCTTAGGTTAGTTAGGTTTAAGTAGTTCTAAGTTCTAGGTGACTGATGACCTCAAATGTCAAGTCCCATAGTGCTCAGTCATTTTCGGTTTTGTCGAAGCTGCATATGTATGCCCTGCGAGTAGTTAACAAGTTAAATCGAAAGTTTGATGGTGTGTAGTAGTTGGCAGAACTTTCTCCGGCTAGTGTCGGAAGACAGTCCAGTCACGTATGCCGATAGGGACGGACAACGCAAGTGTTCCATAAAGATCTATATACTCTACATTTTACCATTTACTGGATGCAGCGCAACATGGCTTTCATGAGTTGCCTCTTCTCAAAGCGTTAAAATATTTATTAGTGAAACCACATAACGGAAAGTTGAAGGGGGAGGGACGTAACTAACTAACACGCCTTGCTCTCTAGTGTCAACAAACAAGGAATAAATATTAATTGAGCCGGGGATTGTGTACAGACGGAAAGAAAAGCGTGGATGGGAGGGAGGGGAAGAGAACTGGGGCAGTGTGGAGGATATTTTATTACAATATTACGGGTCCGCCACGAAATATGACACATGATATAAAACTTTTTCTGTATGTTGATAAGAATATCATTGCCACAAACGTTGATTGGAAAGCAAGTGATTTGTTAGACAGCATACAAGGAGTGACATCGACAGCGTAGAGTACCTAGAACAATTCTGTCAACTTGGACGAAACACAGTGCACCGGTTTTTATCAGGGAATTCTTTAAAATCCGTCAGTTTATCACAAGATGGTCAAAATTTAGTGAAGTTCAACGCTTCTAACACGTAGAATAGTTCACAACTCCCCGTACATTGTTAAAGTTCTATTCTTAGAATAGAATATGAAAAAAATATTAGCCTTAGATGTTCAAAAATGCCATTTAGCCAAGTCTCCTTCCCTCTCCCTTCAGCAGATATACGGCTTTTCCAAAGACATTAATTCTTGGAAGAAGTAAAATTATCGTTCTCAAACGTTCAGTTGCAGACAAAGTACTTTAGCTCACTTAGCTGAGAAATTAATGTAGCTACACGATTCGAGCTTGTTTGCGGATTGCTTGTAAATCTGGTGTGAGCAATAAAGCTGTCCCTCCGCAACTGAGTCCTCGCGCCAGGGGGCGGACAGCGCAAGTCCTGGCTTGTCCACGCGAGTGACGCGCAGCTGCCGCGCCTACTTCCGACTTCCAATAGCTTTCAGCTCTCAGACCCTCGCCGTCGGCCCCATTCAAGACCGACCTGCTCTCCCAGTTCTAAAAGCCGCCGCCGCCGCCGCCGTTAGAACGACAGTCGCGCGCCCTCGCACATCAGAATTAAATAGGACTTTGCCAAAAGGGCAGCCTGGAACGCCAGACTCCATGCCGCTGTCGCCTCTACCTACCAAAATATTTTGCGACTGCTAACACCTAGGGGTATTCATCTAGCTTCTAGTGCAATGCCTGCTGTTATTTCGCTGCTTCTGTTCGCTGTATCAACAAGTACTCTGCATGACAATAAAAGCGAATCACCCAGTTGGGAAGGGGGAAAGGAAATAAAAAGAAACTTGGGTTGAGAGGGGGTGTGATGTTTCTGTGATTATAGCATCAAGTCATATTTTGCGAAAAATTCGCAGTATGAGACCACTTTCCTGTAAGACGCTGCATCTCTTATCTAGATATATGCGCTAATTCGATTCGGAAGAATGTACTAAAGCCATTGTAGCCTCTCCTGAGCCAAACTGACCCACATCTGTTTAAGCTGGTCCTTGTGTCCCACGTGTGTTCTATCCGAACACATCTGGGGACCTTGCTGGCAACAGGAGTACCTCACCATCGTGCAGACATTTCATAGGGATAGGGGCCATGTCTCGACGACCATTGTTCTGTTGAGAAAATGGCACCACAGTACTATCACAAGATAGTACACGAGGACGCAACACGTCCGTAACGTACTGTAGTGCCGTCAGTCCTGACACTACCAGCCGTGACCTGAAGTAATACCCGATGGCTCCTCGCACTGCGATTCCAGGAGTAACATCGCTGTGCTGTTGCAGACCAGTGGAAGAATGGGACCTCTTTCCAGGTCGCCATCCAGTATAGTGCAGAACCACTATTCATCTTTGAACACTACGCGATGTCATTGACCAGCAGTCCATGCTTCCCGGCCACCGCACCATTGCAAACTCAACTGTTCGTGGTGTTGACGGGAGCCAAGGCACGGGATAATAATTATCTAGTCTTGGTGCCGCTGGTCACCAAATCATGGTGTGGGATGAACAAGAATGTTCCAAGAAGTGCATTTCCAGTTTTCAGGTGGCAGGCGCAAATGTGAAGTGGGATTACGATGTCCTTGTTGTATAATACGGCGATCGTACGTTACGGTCAGGCACCTGGCCGACTAGTATGTCTATTCTCAAGTTCCCATGAAGTGCAACATCGGTCCAATGTGACATCCGAAAGCCCCCTAAATCAGAGAACTGTATGATTCGACTAGAGGCCAAACGGAGGCCCACAGTGAGGCCTCTTACACGTGAGGCAGCGTTGTCATCACCTGCCACAGTTTGTGTCTGCGGCATCTCCGTGTCCTAAACAGAAATCACTCAACATCTAACGCCCTTGCACACTGAGGTGACGAAAGTAATGGGACATCGTGTCGGACCACCTCTTGCCAGGCGTAGTGCAGCAACTCATCGTGGCATGCGCTCAAATGGTTGTAAGTTTCCTGCACAAATACTGAGTTGAGGTGTATCTACAGCCGTTCATAATTGCGAAAGTGTAGTTGGTGCGGGATTTTATCGACCTGTCGATTATGTCCCGTGAACGTTCTATGGGATTAATGTCGGGCGATCTGGGTGACTAGAATGATCCTCTCGAATTGTCCATAATGTCTCTCAGACGAATGGTGAACAACAATTGTGGCCTGATGACATGGCGCATTGTCATTCATAAAAATCCATCACTGTTTGGGAACATAAAGAACATGAATGGCTGCAAATGGTCACCAAGAGCCGAACACAACCATTACCAGTCAATGATCGCTTCACTTAGACCAGATGAGCCAATGTGTTCCCATTAAACACAGCCACATCATTATGGAGTCACTAGCAGCTTGCACAGTGCCTTGTTGACAACATGGGTTCGCGGAGCCTGCGCCACTCTCGAGCCCTACCACCAGCTCGCACCAACGAAATCGGGACTAATGACCAGGCCACGGTTTTCCAGCTGTCTATGGCCCAAGCGATATGATCATGAGGCCAGGAGAAGTGCTTCAGGCGATGTCGTGCTGTTAGCAAAGCCACTGGCGTCGGTCGTTGCTGCTATATCCCATTTGCGCCATATTTCACCGCTCTATCCTAACGAAATGTTGGCCGTACGTCCCACACTTCACAAAGTGTTGCTTTTATCTTGACTATGATAAGTCTGCTGCTCTCGGTCGTTAAGGCCGTCGGCCACTGCGTTGACCGTGGTGAGAGGTAATGGCTGACTGCGTGGATCTCTCAATATTGAATTACCGCAAACAACCATTTCGCGTTCAAAGTCTGTTAATTCAGATCATAACCTCTTTTACATGAATTACCTGAGTACAAAGGACAGCTCCGCCAATGTACTGCCCTTTTATACCTTGCGTACGCGATGCTGCCGCCATATGTATATGAGTATATCGCTATCCCATGACTTTCATCACCTCAGTGTCGACCCTACCAAGCCTGGTAACAATGCTAACACGACCAACACGAAAGCAGTCGGGTCGTTATACGTGTCAGTGAGAACTGCATCTCTAATCGTATACATAACCGCCGGTTGTTTGTACGTGAACGAAGTTACAGTGACTTAGGAGCATGTCTTGTAGGTCCTTCACTTTTTTTTCTTTTCAGACAGTGAACATTGAAGTAAGCTTTGACCTCATTCTCGTAGGCAAATCAAAACTCGAAAACAAAACAAAAAAGGCTGACATTCTGCTTCAGATGGGACAGTTTTGCCTGGTTGATCAGTAAGGAGACGGGGACCATGGTCCCACCACAAATATACGTTTTTCATATTAGGTGCAGTGTGCTGCCAGGTACTCCATATCAGCGACCTCAGTAGTCATTATACATCGTGAGAGAGAAGAATTGGGTGCACCGCGGAAATCACGGGCTTCAGACCTGGTCAGGTGATTGGGTGTCACTTGGGACACACGTCTGTAAGCGAGATTTCCAAACTCCTAAACATCCCTAGGTCCACCGTTCCCTATGTGGTAGTGAAGTGGAAACATGAAGGACCACGTACAGCACAAAATCGTACAGACCGACCTCGTCTGTTGACTAACAGAGACCGCCGACTGTTGAATAGGGTCGTAATGAGTAATAGGCAGACATATATCCAGGCAGTCACACAGGAATTCCAAACTGCATCAGGATCCACTGCAAGTACTATGAGTTAGGCGGGAGGTCAGAAAACTTGGATTTCATGGTCGAACGGCTGCCTCATAAGTCACACACCACGCCGGTAAATGCCAAACGACGCCTCGCTTGGTGAAATGAGCGTAATGATGAGACGACTGAACAATGGAAAAACGTGTGGAGTGCCGAATCACAGTACATCATATGGCGATTCGATGGCAGGGTGTGTGTGCGAATGCCTGGTGAACGCCACCTGCCAGCGTGTGTAGTGCCAACAGTAGAATTTGGAGGCGGTGGTGTTACGGTGTGGTCGTGTTTTTCATGGAGGGGGCTTCCGCCCCTTGTTTTTTGCGTGGCACTATAACAGCACATGCCTACTTTGAAGTTTCAAGCACCTTCTTGCTTCCCACTGTTGAAGGGCAATTCGGGGATGGTGATTGCATCCTGCATCAAGATCGAGCACCTGTTCATAATGGACGGTGTGTGGCGGAGTGGTTACACGACAATAACATCCCTGTAGTGGGCTGGCCTGCGCAGAGTCCAGACTTGAATCCTATAGAACACCTTTGGGATGTTCTGGAACGCCGGCTTCGAGCCAGGTCTCACCGACCGACAACAATACCTCTTCTCAGTGCAGCACTCCGTGAAGAATGTGCAGTCATTCCCCAAGAACCCTTCCAGCACCTGATGGAACGTATGCCTGCGAGAGTGGAAGCTATCATCAAAGCTAAGGGTGGGCCAACGCCATACTGAAATCCATCACTACCGATGGGAGGCGCCACGAACTTGCAAGTCATTTTTAGCCAGGTGTCCGGACACTTTTGATCACATAGTGTACCTCCCAACGACGAGGATGCCGTGAGAGGCGGAACTGAAGCTCGGATGTGAGTAGACAGGCACCTGGGTATATTTCTTTAAGGAGTCGCCACGGTATTTGCCTTACTCAGATTAGCGGAATCTTAATCAGGATGGCCGGATTGGGATATGAACCAATGTCCGCCGAATGCGAATCAAGTGTGTTACCACACACATAATAGCTTATTTTAATGGCTGGGAGTCAGAGTCGTAACAGCAAAGGGTTTCCTCACAGTGAAGATAGTGGCTCATATCAAAGAGTGTGTGTTCATCTGAGTTGTTACTTCAATAAAGGAGAGCCTAGATTACAAGGTAAAAGAATAAATAGTACTACTACAAAATGCACTGAATACATGTAGTCCAGTGTATTGTACAGAGTATAAAAACACCCCCCCCCCCCCCCCCCCCGACCCCCCTTCCCGCCCACGGAACCTCCAGTTGAAATTGTGGTGAGGATGCGTATGATTTAGAATAAGGATGATTATGAATTAGATTGAGGAGGAGGAGGAGGAGGAGGAGGAGGAGGAGGATGATGATGATGATGATGATGATGATGATGATGATCGTGATTTAGATTGAGGAAGATCAGTTACGAAAAAGTTAAATTTAACAAGTACTTATACCTTGGCTAAAAAGCAAACATTGAAATCATCAGCAAACCTATATAAAGGTAGAGTACTTAGTAAGAAACAAACTACACGAATAGTTGAAGTAAACTGTTCTGACTGTGTTTGTGGAGGAATCTGTAGACACTTCTTCATGATGAAAATTTAGCTGCGCCAACATTATGACGAAGTGACGGCCTAGGAGAAAAGGTGGAGAGATACATCGAATAAAGTTAATATAGTGTCGGAGAGCTACAGATTTTTGGGTTTCACGTAGTATGTTTAAAAATTCCGATATTGCTTACGTACACGATGATAGTAAATTCCTGTGCTTAGTTTTTACTCAGACATATCACTTCCAGCACAAACATCTCGGATTGTTTTATTAGGGTCGACGCAGTTACATAAGTTTTCCAGAAGAGGAGAAACTATATACCAGCAGACTTGTCGGCATTGCACGGAAACACATGAACATCGCCGTATTAATTTCTTTTGAAGTTCGCATTAATAAGATTAACGACTATCGTATTAGGCGGAGAAGAAAGTGAAAATCATGTTTTTCCTCAGGCACGATGAAACTTCTGTTAGATCGTTTTTAAAACACACACACACACACACACACACACACACACTCTCTCTCTCTCTCTCTCTCTCTCTCTCTCTCTCTCTCTCTCTCTCTCTCTCTCTCTCCCCCCCCCCCCTCTCCCTCTCTCTCTCTCTCTCTCTCTCTCTCTCTCTCTCTCTCTCTCACCTTCGTTAATGCTTCCGCCTTTGATTTCTAGATGGTCGATGGATACGACGAATGTATCGCGATCATGTTAACTTCTTGGGCTTGACATTCAGAAAAAAAAAGGCAAATTAAAATTGTGGAAGTTATTATAAAATCACTTATTGAAGTCACTATGTATAGCCCAGTACTTAAATCAGACTCGCTTAATGCAACTTTGTACGTGGTTACAATAATGAAGCTCGTAAACATGGTTTTATCTGGAGGTTGGTACATTTTATTTGATTTTATTACCTCCCAGGAAGCTTGCGTGCGGTCCGCCGCTTACGACCTACTTGTGCCTTTTGACGACTGAACGTTGTCGCGTGCCCAGTTTTATTACTGGCTCCCTTATTACATCAGCGCCCCCTGGCTTTCACAGTTTGCTCCCCGCTGCATAGGCCGGAATTGTTCACCACGTGTGTTTGTATGGAATTGCGTTTCTCTTTCAGCATTTCATGGCGCGCACGTGTCGTGTTCCCATACGTTAACCTCACCGACGTTATTGCTCCGCTACGACCGCAGTTGGGGGAGGCAGAGCGATGAGCCACAGATACGCGAGACGACTTTCGATCCATTCGTCTGGCGCTATGTGCAGTGCTCACAAAAATCCAGGAAGTAGGGTCGGTTCAGCTTATTTCATTTGTTAGATCTTCTTACCGCGCGAGACGCTGACGTGGCCAAATGTAAGGAAGATGCGACGGCAAACCGGAGTTCATTGACGGTTTCAACCTCAACTGCTCCAGTTCATATGCAGCATCTGGCTGAAAAGGTTGCACCGTATGTCAGCATCTATAGCAGGCCTTTAGAGTGTATATACCATCTAAGATGTTATGTGAAAGATTTAATCTCAAATAAAAACGTAGTAGTCTGTAGAATAACTTCTGTCAAACAAATATAGGAATTCGAACCAAAAGTTAATCCCGTCTAGTGTCCAGAACTGCGCTACAAAAGGTTAGCACTAGCGTTTCTGGTAAGCATGATGTTAATGTATCTCCAAGTACTGGAGCATAAACAAGAGCGCCTCTTTACGATTGATTAGTTTTTTTTAGGCTCCTGAGCTTGTAATGGCAGTCCGAAGATAGTTTCTCAAATGTGAAACGGTCAGTATTTTTGTTTTTAAAAAGATTCATGCCAAATTCGTGCCTAAAGGATGTTTATACTTCAAAATTAATTCACTTGTAATGACTAGGTTTTTTTATGAGATTTTCCCCAGGAATGGTCGCTATTTTATGGAACCTATTCGTTCTTTTCTCTCCTTTTTTATTTTTTCCGAATCAGTAATCACTTCGTTTAAGGGATATTAAACCTTGGGTACTACGATGTTCCTTTGAAGGTAAACATGAAGAAATTGCGAAGAGAAATAATCCGTATTGTAGTCGCTCCTTCAGGATATACCAGAACCTTATACATTCCATGGAAAGAGTATGACAGGTTCACTCGCAGAAAAAAAATATCGTAATTGACAGAAGTCCAAATTGAAGTTCACACTGCTTCATTGTTAATCAGCGTTGTTAAAATCAGTTTGCCTGTTAATAAACGCTGGCATCGCGTTACTTCCTCCAACATTGATCTAGCGAACAGAGCGTAACGGTGAGATCCGAGGAAATCGAGCTAATACAGAAGCTTATCGACAACAATTCTTCCGTCACCATTCGCGAACGGAACTGGACTGAAGAGAAGTAATGACTTGCATCTACACTTCTCAGGCCGCATTGCTGGATGGTTTTCCGTCTTCCCTGTTCGTCAGAAGTGGTATTCACCAAGTGTAGATGTGTTCAAAATGGTTCCAATGGTTCTGAGCACTATGGGACTTAACGTCTGACGTCATCAGTCCCCTAGACTTAGAACTACGTAAACTTAACTAACGTAAGGACATCACACTCATCCATGTCCGAGGCAGGATTCGAACCTGCGACCGTAGAAGCAGCGCGGTTCCGGACTGAAACGCCTAGAACCGCTCGGCCCCAACGGCCGGCGATGGAGTAACAGAAGCGCGTACACACACACACACACACACACACACACACACACACACACAGGGCGCTAATGCAGTCAGCTATGCAATCTTTAAGTGCTGGAGCCAAGAGGAAACTGTTCTGCTCGGCGGCTGTAGCAGCCATGTCTGACTGGCTTAAGTTCCTAATTACGTGCTCCATGCTCTTCGTCGGCATAGGAGCGGCCTGAGCGCGCCCAGTGCGAAACACTTTACAGCAGAGCTTCCGGCAACGTAGTTAATATGCTGGTTTTTTCCCGTTTTCATTATCTCGGTGTAACTACTGGTCACATGAGTACAGTGACCTTATACTGTACCCGTATATCGGACAATCCCACGATGTTAAAAAGACGTTAGGGAAAACGAAAAACTTGAGAAAGGGAACAGAATTAAATGTACGTATTGCTTTGAAAGCAGAACGACTTCGTGGCCCAGTTACGGCATTAATGCTATCGCATGCGCGAATCGAAGCTGTAAACCGTCACTGCCGTGATTTATGACTTCATTAAAGCTTGATATGCCTCTACGTAATTGCAGGCGGTTTTCTTAGAACTGCTGAATAAAATATTCACTGGTGGACGGATTTCCGTGTGTTTTTGTTATTCAGCTTTCAGCTTTACCGTACGACGACCCCTGTTCCGCTCGCTACTTTCTATTTTAGAACAAATACTAATTTCTTATTTATTGAGTGCAATGTTTGTTCTTGCCATAAAACAGCTGAAATAAGTTTGACAACCAACTTTTTACGACCACAGTTCATAACCGGTGAATCTTCTAAATACTCGTTCCACAGAGGGCTGCGGTAAAACATTTGATAATTGTGGTGGTGATTGGCTCAAATCTTTCTCTGTTGTTCTTTGGCTATGGGTTTCCAAGGTTCCCCTAAATCACTATTTGCCTGATCTTGCGAGGACAACTTCTGCAAGCTGACCGCCTATTATTTACTTAATTCTTTCCGTGCTGAGCTGGAACATCCGCCCATGGGCTCCAAGGAAGCAAAAGCAGAAAGTAGATTGTATTTTTCTGTAGCAATCATGACATTTGAAAACAGATAGTAGGAAATTGTGACTTCCTGAAGTACGTTCGGTACCATCTTTGGTGAATGATACTTCATACTTTTTAATTACTGATCCTTTCGACATCAGAGCGGGCGGAAAATGGTTTGAGGTTTTCGAACCATCCGTAACAATGGCACGTACACTCTGCCGGCGCTACCTCTAAATGACTAGACTATTGCTAATTGAGAGCGTACTCTACTCATAATGAATATCATCGCTGTAGACCACTGTAAAAACTCGTGAAGCAAGCGACAAATCTGTGTCGGAACTGCTTGCATTGAGCTCCTGCTGCAGCACGTCACTTTGTTCTGGGAAGCTTTAATTCGCAGTTGTCTCGAATGTTGCTAGTCACCATCAACGTGCGGCCGGCTGGCAGAGTCGTCACATTGCTGCGCATTGATTCATTCGTTCGCGGGGTTTCCTGCAGGGCGCGGCATGTTTACTCACTCTCGTGTCTTGAAGAAAACGCCATAAAAGCGGCCAAGTGTCGTGTCACGTGTAACGGTCCAACAACATAGCTTGTATATTCCGGCTGCAGCGTTTAGTTGAGTAAGGAACATGGTCTTTTGCGTGGGGAAGCAAAGCAAGTGAATATTGATTATAAAAATTGAACTCTAAGCTTCCTTATGAAGCCCATGAAATAAAAACTTAAGTAATGTATGTATTATCTTAAAGCATTAGTTCTCTTACTAACGCGTGATATGGCGTGTAACTAGGTCTCCTTCAAATTACTTAAATCTTTCCGTTGCAATGGCAAGGGTAGGAAGTGTTATTCTGGCGGGTACTAGTTCAAGAGGCAATCCAGCTGATACGGCGACAAGAGATCCTTATAGTGAAAATACTGTAGCACCATGTGCCGTTACTTTGTATGCTGTTACCTCACTATTGGGAAAGACTGGGTCAGGCGTCATTTTGGTGGAGAGGTGGCGCTGGGTAAATCGTTACAAACTGTGACAGTTCAGATCAGCATTTCTGGCATGGATGGTGTCTGTCATATCCCTTAGACGGGAAGAATAGACATCTGACACAATTTAGAATGGCATCACTGTCTTCCGACTGGGATGCTCACAGTTTTGCTGTCGTTGCGGCTTGGCAATCTTAGTGCGCTGTCTTCTCTGCGTAGTTGTTCTGTATTCTGACAAGAGAAGCATTTGTTATTACCTACGAGACTTGACGTGTTACTGTAAATCCTGCAGTTTTGTGTGTTGCCAAACACATGGGCGCTAGTTACTCGTATAATTTTGTCGTACACTTCAACATGAACAGTTACTACTACTACTACTACTATTACTACTACTACTACTACTACTAATAATAATAATAATAATAATAATAATAATAATAATAATAATAATGAAATGGCCTCCGGTATGTTCTGCCAGCCGTAAAAGGCGACGAAAAGAACAAACCACTAATAGGGCTAACCCCCTTTTAGTGTGATCAGTTGTTTCAGGGCAGAACTAAAGAAGCCTCGGACAAGCGCCGTCATGGTCGGGGACGACGCTTGAACCCTATGCCCACCCACAATGGTAACAACACTGCTAGCCAACTGGAAAATGATTTAAATCCAAATAGAGGTGTTTTGCAGGATATGCTTCCTGCAACCATCCTAGAAGGAAAACAGACAGAGGATGAGATGGTCAGATGAAGTTAATCGACACCTCATGTTCTGTTATTACCAAGCAGCAAACCTAGGAACCAACACAACTGCATACAGATCACAAGTATACACAACATATATTACCAGATACGAATTAAAATTTTTAACAGAACAAGGACTAGCTGATCAGATCCGTGTAATAATCAAAAATAACAGGATACCGCAGTCAGAATTAGAAAACATCAAACAACAAGTACAACAAATACTGGAACAAAATAATGTGCAATCAGAAGAAGAAGAAAATACAGTAATGAACTCAAATATCCCAGAGCAAACAAACAAAGAACAACACCCATCAAGTAAACAATCAGAGGAAAACGAAATCTTAAGACAGCCACCAGAACAAGCACAAATAGAACACGAAGTGACACATATGTTAGATATAGAAGAAAAATTTTAGCTGACATATATAGAATACAAAGACACAAATACAGACATTAAACCATTCTTGCATAGACCACCAAATAACCCACAAGTCAAAACAACAATAACAACTATCAACACAATCATACACAACAAAATAAATGAAAACACAACTATGGAAGAATTACAACTACTGGTTTATATAGGAGCGCTCACTACACTAAATATACACACTAGGCAGAGATCAGAACAAACCAACACACAGAAGAAACCCACAAAACCAGCATGGCAACACAGGCTACAGATCAGAATAGAAAAACTGAGAAAAGACATCGGACAGCTAACACAATTTATAAGAAATGAAATGTCAGAAAAAAAACGAAAATGGTTAGGTAAAATCTCACAACAACAAGTGATAGAGCAATTAGATGGAAAGAAGCAGAAATTACAAGCATTGGCCAAAGGACTTGGAAGATACAAAAAAAGTGAAAATAGAAGGAAACAAAACCAAACATTCAACACAAACCAAAAGAAATTTTACCAGACAATAGATAACACACACATTAAAATAGACAATCCACCAAACATAACAGACATGGAATACTTCTGGAGCAACATATGGTAAAACCCGGTACAACATAACAGGCATGCACGGTGGATATAAGCAGAAACACACATACAAGATGATACCACAAATGCCTGAAGTGATACTTTTGCAACATGAAGTCACCCAAGCAATTAATTCTACTCACAATTGGAAAGCCCCTGGAAAAGATAAAATAGCAAATTTCTAGCTAAAGAAGTTCACCTCAATACATTCACATCTAACTAAATTATTTAACAGTTACAATGCAGACCCATACACAGTCCCAGATACACTTACACATGGAATAACTTACTGAAACCTAAAGATCAAGATGACACAGCAAACCCAGCTAAATATCGCCCCATAACATGCCTACCAACAATATACAAAATATTAACTTCAGTCATTACACAGAGATTAATGACACATACAACACAGAACAAAATTATAAATGAAGAACAAAAGGGCTGTTGCAAAGGAGCACGAGGATGTAAAGAGCAACTGATAATAGATACAGAGGTGACATATCAAGCTAAAACTAAACAAAGGTCACTACACTACGCATACATTGATTACCAAAAAGCTTTTGATAGTGTACCCCACTCATGGTTACTACAAATATTGGAAATATACAAAGTAGATCCTAAATTGATACAGTTCCTGAACATGGTAATGAAAAATTGGATAACCACACTTAATATCCACACAAATTCAAATAATATCACATCACAGCCAATACAGATTAAGCGCGGGATATACCAAGGAGACTCACTAAGTCCTTTCTGGTTCTGCCTTGCTCTGAACCCACTATCCAACATGCTAAATAATACAAATTATGGATACAATATTACTGGGACATACCCACACATTTGCTATACATGGTTGATCTAAAACTACTGGCAGCAACAAATCAACAACTCAACCAATTACTAAAGATAACAGAAGTATTCAGCAATGATATAAATATGGCTTTTGGAACAGACAAATGTAAGAAAAATAGCATAGTCAAGGGAAAACACACTGAACAAGAAGATTACATATTGGATAACCACAGCGACTGCATAGAAGCGATGGAAAAAACAGATGCCTATAAATATCTAGGATACAGACAAAAAATAGGAATAGATAATACAAATATTAAAGAAGAATTAAAAGAAAAATATAGACAAAGACTAACAAAAATACTGAAAACAGAACTGACAGCAAGAAACAACACAAAAGCAATAAATACTTATGCTATACCAATATTGACCTACTCATTTGGAGTAGTGAAATGGAGTAACACAGACCTAGAAGCGCTCAATACACTTACATGATCACAATGCCACAAATATAGAATACATTACATACATTAAGCAGAAAGGAAGGAGGAAGGGGATTTATCGACATAAAAAACCTATATTATGGGCAGGTAGACAATTTAAGAAAATTCTTTCTGAAACGAGCAGAAACTAGCAAAATACACAAAGCAATAACTCACGTAAAAACATCGGCTACACCATTGCAATTTCATAACCACTTCTACAACCCTTTAGATCACATAACATCAACAGATACGAAGAAAGTAAATTGGAAAAAGAAAACACTACGTGGCAAGCACCCGTATCATCTAACACAGCCACACATCCATCAAGACGCATCCAACACATGGCTAAGAAGGAAGGATTCATGATTGCAATACAGGATCAAACAATAAACGCCAGATACTACAGCAAGCATATTATTAAAGATCCCAATACCGCAACAGATAAATGTAGACTTTGCAAACAACAAGTAGAAACAGTAGATCACATCACAAGCGGATGCACAATACTAGCAAATACAGAATATCCCAGAAGACGTGACAAAGTAGCAAAAATAATACATCAACAGCTTGCCTTACAACATAAACTTATAAAACAACACGTTCCCACATACAAGTATGCACCACAAAATGTACTGGAGAATGATGAATACAAATTATACTGGAACATAACCATTATAACAGATAAAACAACGCCACATAACAAACCTGACATCATACTCACCAATAAAAAGAAATTAACACAACTAATCGAAATATCCATACCTAATACACCAAATATACAAAAGAAAACAGGAGAAAAAATTGAAAAATACATCCAACTGGCTGAGGAAGTCAAGGACATGTGGCATCAGGATAAAGTTGACATTATACCAATTATACTATCAACTACAGGAGTCATACCACACAATATCCACCAGTACATCAACGCAATACAGCTACATCCAAACTTATATATACAACTACAGACATCCGTAATTATTGATACATGTTCAATTACCCGAAAGTTCCTAAATGCAGTATAACATACACCGTACAGTTAAAAGGAAGTCACGCTTGATCAAGGTCCGCGTCACTTTCCATTTTTGACCAGGCATAACGTCTGAGAAAAGAAAGAAATAATAATAATTAGTAAAATGTGTGTGCATGTGTATATATATTCCAAATCACAAATTTCGGCACTTTTATTTTGTCATGTAGGCTCGAATTCAGTATTTACGTTTCTTCGTGATTTTTTTTTTAATGCTCTTCATTCATAGCATAATTGGATGGAAACCATGCATCGGTAAAAAGTACATAGTTTCTAATTCGGTCATATCACGATGTGTAGCTTACTAGTCGCTACTGTGTGATTACGAAGTATTTATTGGCGAACAAAGACTATCATGCTGCTTCCTTTGGTATTATCTTGCGCTGTCTTCAGAGAGTTTTGGTAACTGAAGAGATCAACATGCGTTGAGTTCTGCAGCGAGCTAAAGAGTATGTCCCAGACTATAAAATGAGATGAGCGACCACGTTGCGTTCACGAGTCATCATCAACCTCGTTGTATTATGCGTAGCGATACAAACAGTCAATAGCAATCGTCTGGCCATGATGGTGAACCTGAAGGCTTTATGCGTGATGATAAAGTCGTGGGTCAGAGGAGCTGCTCGCCCGAGCCTTTCAGAGGTGTCGACTTAACGAATCACCGTGTTGCTGTTAAGGACTACGAAAGAATAATCGAAGTGATCTGCTATTTGTATGTCTGTTACATAAAAATTGACGAGACCACTTTATAATGTAGTAGTAGTAAACATAACATTCTCTCAATGGCTGTTGTAATATCAGTTACACCTACTGTGTCAACCTCTCACCTTAGGGAAGTGTGAACTACTCGCCAGGCGCTGCAAGTAGTATGTCAGTATGATGGTAAAACCATACTTTGATCTGAATAGTCATTTACATCACATAATGGCGTGCGGGTAGCGATCTGTTATGTTGTGTTGTGTAGTGCAGCGCAGAGCACGTATCAAATGAAAGAATGAATGCTCTGTCTGATGAAGGTTTCTCGGGTCTCCAGCCGGGTGATATCTCGCGACGTTTCGGGAAGTCATCGCCAGAAGATGGGTAGTATGACTCTTCCCGAAACGTCGCGAGACCCGAGAAACTTTCACCAACAGTTTACTCCGGGAAAACCTACAGTCACATATAATGCTCGGTCTGTTTGACATTATCTCTCACCTCCAGGAAGATCACAAAAGGCGGAGGGGACTGATGACCATAGATGTTAAGTCCCATAGTGCTCAGAGCCAACAAAAGGCGGATCACTAATTCCGGCGCCTGACAGGAGGAGGAGATAAACTATAGTCTTAACCAAAGCACTTCACTCGAATTGATTAAAAGGAGAGAAGGAATAGTGATAGAAAACACGACTGATGCTGGTTTTCTTCCATTAACTCGTCAATTGTTCCACAGTAGCGCCATATCACGTAGTCGGCAGCTTCGTCAACAGTATGGTGTGTCGAGGGTATTTGGCTGTTCGTATGAATTAGTTTTTGGTGAAAGAGAAACTGCTGGCCCGTAGAGGAAATTGAAGCGTATTCGTATGTCAAATAAAAAGTGCTTGTATTTTGCCGAGATTTGCGTGCCCACTACGATGGGTGTATGAAGTAGAAATAGTGATGATACCTTATAACAAAAATATAAGACTGTAGCGTTAAATTTTCTACTTGGCACAATTTAGGTTCATCTCTGGATCCAACTTAAAAAAGTGTTGAATTGGTAAAATCTTGTAATTTTTAAAAATAGTACCAGTAACCCGAAGGCTTAAAGATTCTTTTGAAGTACTAAACGAAGAAAAAGTCTACTTCGTAAAGGAAAATTAGAAAAAGAACAAAAAACACGGTCTTTCAGAAATGACAGCATTGCGGGTGGTTCAATAAGTGATTTATTATGAAGTGCACCCTAGTCAACTGATTCCTGGAAACGGAAATTGGTATCGATTATTGCACTCATTGTAGGTAGTTAGGCAGCGTTTTCTCAGACTACGCAATGCACATTTAGCTTCACCTGGCCGATCGTCAATCTAAGCTCGGCCGGCTGCTTCGAACTTCAGTCGATCAGTTCGTCGCCTACCTGTGAGGAGCAGCGTAAGTAAAGGAGCCTGTAATTTAAGTAAGGAAATACAGTTTATGCAGAAATCTCCACGAAGGTTTGTAGACGTTTGACGGTTGGCGATGCTGGCTAAAAATATCTGTAAGATGAAAGTAGCATACAAGTATTTATTTCTGATTGCCTTTCAGTGAATTTTTTCTAACGTATTGTACAGTGCTGCTGGTCAACAGAAATCGTTGAACTGCAGAAAAAAAATTTAGAGAGAACTCAATAAACAGCAATCGTGGGTGCCACTTCAGTAGTGGCTGCATTGCGCATACATAGTCATAAATGTAAACAGGTGTGGCAGTGTGTTATACCAAACTATTCAGTATTTGTGCATTAATGAAAGCAACTTGTATCTAACTCACTTCAAGCTTCCGAAACGTTTAAGTGCTAGAGACTGTACTCGCAGTTGCGAATATGGACAACCATCAGTTGTATAGTGAAATTTGTCGCTAGAACAGAAGTACCGGCACTGCACGAGTATAGAGTGCGATTCGAACCTTGTCTTTCCTAGAATACAGTGTACCATATTCCCAGTGTACCATATTCCTCACACATTGAGAGACAAGCTTCAATAAAATATTGCCTTGGTTTTTGTGATTCATGCAAAAGTCATTGAAATAATCTTCGGGTTCACCCAATTCAGGAACGCTAAAAATTTCCAGTACAGCGAAAAAGAGCGGTTTTTTTCTACCGTGAAATACGTTTTCCCATTTAAGGAAAGTAAAAATTTTGCGTTTGTTAATGTGCGCATCCCTTCGTCACTGTAGGATGAGTGGATCAGTGCGTTTTATTTTTCTTTCCCCTGAAAGTAGTGCTCTTGAATATAATTTCTCCAACCCGTCTTCTAAATCTGTTGGCTGAATACACTGCATTTACGTTACATTGAATTTTCTGGGTATGGTTCCCTGGGAATATACCAATTAACTAATTTTTCGATATGTCAATTCCTGTTGCTGTATGATACTACTATCACTCACACGGTGATACAGAAATGTACTCAAGGATGTGGTTTAATATTTTAAAAAGCATCGTCCGACGACGATAAACTTTGGCACTGATTAATACAAAGGTACCTATCCTCTATTCTACTGTTTCTTGCTGTCATTAGGACTCCCTCGGCTTTTCAACTTCTGAACAAATTTAGTACTAGTGAAGTTCATAGGTAGGTAGTATAAGTATGTTATAGCAAATAGTTGAATCTTCGCTAGTTGTTGAAACCTGAATGCATCAACTGTTCATCTGATGAAGTCCTCTGGTACTGTAGACCACACAGTGTGTTTTAAGGGTGCGATACATTCACTAGAACTTTGTCCCACTGTTCTACGGCAGAAGATTGCACGGGAGATTCATACTAACATCACGATTCGGAAAATTTTCATATAAAGGTTTTATGAGACTTTAGTAACTCCGTTTAACGTGCTGTTTGAAATGCGTCGCAGATAATGTGGCTCTGCGAGCTCCACCACGTTATCATCGCAGCCATGTGTGACGAGTCTCAGATTTTACCAGTTGTGAGTGATTGTTAGAATGGACCATGTATGAGAGCAGGAAAAATGTTGCTCCACATATTTTAGGTTGTGACTCTCCAACATCGTAAGTAATAGCTGCGTCTCCTCATTACAATCACACACACTTTCATTATTGGCTAACTAACGAACTCAAATTTTCGAAAGGATTACAGTAGGATCTGACACTTCCGCCGCCAATAATGCCTGAAAAAATGTAGCACTCGAGCAGACACACACTTCTTATTGACGTCAGACCCTCCATAGATCCCTGTACCTTTTGCAGAATATCGTAAGTGGTGGCAGATCATCATCATTGTTGGCCGAACCAAGACAACAGATTTCCTGTGAAAGTTTTGCGCTCTAACGTGTACCTCAGTGCTCAGTTTGGTCTAAGACCTTAGGCATATCTTTCTGAAGTAAGATTTTTCTGGCAGTGCAGTATACATCAACCAACGGATAAAGATCAACAATGTCAGTTCTTGGAAACAGTTCATACGAAGAGAGTGTGCACGACTGTCTTAACACACACTATCACTCTTTATTTGAAATTTTTATTGCTGCGACAAGATGATTTACAGACGGTTATGTCCATTACGGGTA
This sequence comes from Schistocerca serialis cubense, assembly GCF_023864345.2. Taxonomy (NCBI): domain Eukaryota; kingdom Metazoa; phylum Arthropoda; class Insecta; order Orthoptera; family Acrididae; genus Schistocerca; species Schistocerca serialis. Next base: position 1,077,277,794 of record NC_064638.1, on the reverse strand, counting down.
ATCGTGCCTAGGACAGATACACGCAAACAGCGAGTGCTGTCAGTGGAATAGCGTGTTGATAGCGTAATAGGTGATCTGTGGAATTTGATGGATAAGTATACTCCATCGTTACTAGGTTTTGTGCCCGGTAGTGTAAATAATGGGCCCAAAGTAAATAATAGTGTATTGTTTGTATTTTGGATATGCAGTCTTTCCTTGAAATAAGATATCTTTGTCATTTGGGTGTAAACGCACATATCTTCAATATTTATTCGATCATCTTCGGTACCGTGTACCCATTCAATAGGTTGGATGAACGGCAAACAGTTTGTATGAATAAAGGACAGTGAACGTCTTACGCAATGTTAAGCAGATCTCTTTTCAACAGGACAAACCCGGATGATGCGTCTATGAACGTAGTTGAACTTCTTGATCGTCCACCGCATCCATATTCTCTCAGAAACAGAATGTAGCCCAACGAAGCTAACGTTCTATTCAGCCATTGGCACTGGTGTGACCAAAAATATAAGCAGTGATAATGTTCAAACATTGCTTTCTGTACTGGCTTACTTTCCGATTTATTTAAATCCGCAATTTTCTGTTCATGTCATCGGCATTGTTGGCTTAATTTCAACAAATCTTTATTTTCGTCTTCCATGTGGTTAATTTGTCTCCGAGTATCTTGCAAATCAGACAACTCACTGATCGGTAGACTTAGGTAGAGCGCGTGATGTTTTCAGATAATGTAATGACATTGTGCATATTTTTGGTAGGAGTTGGTGGGAGGAGGAAGATAGGGGAGGAGCTGGTGTTCCAAGCACAACGCTCCAATCGATGTTCATTCGACACATGTGGACAGTGGATTCTAAGCTTTAGTTTTAATATCTAAAGTTTATTTGATCTAAGCTATGAATATCGGCATATTTCTAGAGGCGCACGTGACCCCTGTAAATTAGATAGAGTTCATGTGGAGCGATTATTTCCATAGCATTTCCGAGATTTTTGACTTTACTAGTAACAGCTTGATTAATATCAGTGTTTTATCCGTACAATAAAGTTTGGGATTTTACAAAATACTTAATTCTCAATTTTAGTTTTTATAACAGTCACAAAAACGTCTCACTAGCAGCTCCTTAAAACGGATAGCGTACTTCATTCGTGATGCATACGTACTTACATAACGAATTTCTTTGCCTGCACTCCTGTATCCCATCGCCATTTGCCTCACTTCGTAGATTTTATGTAATAATGTTCATAGTGTAAATCAAGAAAATCGTCTCAGAACGGTATTTAGATACTGATGCTGGCCCACTACGTCAGTACTGCGTCATATATAACTTGGTAGCATCTGCGGCTTTCAGCTTGCACGCTACAGATTTAAAACGTCCAGCGCGACAGGACACGTTTCCTTTCTTTAATGGCCCTGCCGGTGACAACAGGCATCTCGGAAAGAGCAAAGCTGTTCGCTTACTATGCTGAAAATAATTGAAAGACCGTGAAACCCCGAGTAGGCAACAGTGTTGGACTGCTACGCCACATCAAGTAACTAGGTTTGGGAGCTTATTCGCTTTGCGAAGCATGATGGGCGGCGGTCTGTGGCAGATCTGACGACTTAGTACACCGCTGGTGCAGCCACAAGTTTTTCGTTCCGCTAACAATGTTGAACATGGGGCTCCGCAGCAGACCTCTGCGGGTTACCATGTTGACCCAATGACAGTCAGTTGCGATTGCAGTAGGCACGCCATCATAGAGATTTGACTGTGGAGGATGAATAGAAAAGTGTCAACTGGTCAGATGAGTCAATCACTTTCCTTGTTAGCCCACGTCAGTGGAAGTGTTCAAATAAGATGTCATCCACGCAGACGGCTACTAGAAACGTACACTGCGCCAAAGACTGAAGCCTGTTGTGACAACATTGTGGTATGGAGGACATTTAAATGGACTTTCGTAGGGAACCGTGCTGGCAATTGGAGACACCATGACAGTTACGGGCTACCTGAACATTCTTGCGGACCACATGCATCCATCCATTCATGCTTGATATCTTCCCCGACGACGATGGCGTTTTCCAGCAGGATAACTGTCAGCATCAGTCAGAAACGGGCTGAAAATATTTGAGAAGCTGATCTGTTGGCCACCAAATTTGCATAAGCTGAAAACCGATACAACACATCTGAGACGCTATGGGGCGTCCACAAACTACCATACCGTATTTAGGGAAACAGCGTGACACGTGCGTGGACATCTGGCGACACTTATCTCTGGTAACCTAGCAAGGATGAAGTGAACCCTTACCACGTACAGTTGCTGATCAACAGGTGGACCAGCAAAATATTAAATGTGGTCCTAACGATTTGGCTCGTCAGTGTATCATTCAGCCTCCGGTAATGCGAAAATATCGCTACTTCTTTGCATTCCTTAGCAACTCGTTACGAGATGTCTTTAGTAGGTTACGAAGTAACTTGGCAACGTATTACTATTGTACTTTGTTTATTGCGTAACGTTTTCATATTATCGGATGGTGACTTCGTAAGTAGTCGAACCAGTAATGCCTATTCTGTGTAAGAAACTGGTAACTTCTGGATAAGCCAGTCAGTGATAGTTCTGACGCTGTGTAACGGAAGAACTCCAGAGAAACAAGGATAGGTCGGCATTACCTAACATATTCCTGAACAGGATATCAGCGGAGATAGGAGGAAGCGCGAGTATGTGACGCGTGCTGTTTGTAGTAGTGTTTGAATCAGCTGTAGTGATTCAGCGGTGGTGGTGCGCGCCGGCAGACGGTGACATCCTTGAGGCGACACAGCTCAGTGGGCGAGCGCGCCGCGCTTCCTGCCGGAACACCCACGCTGCCGGTGGCGCCTGCGGTGCGGTGCTGTGCCGTGCCGTGCCGTGCTGTGCTGTGAGGTGCGAGGCATGCGGCCGCAGCCGGCAGCGGCACGCCTCGTCCGGTGCGCCGCGGACTTCCCTGCGCAGGTTCAAGGAACCTGACATCAGCCGCTGCGCCACTCATAACGGACACGCGCTTTTGCCCTTACATGGCACATTCCTTTCAGCAGCCGTCGTAACTGTTCGTACACTCGGATTCGACCGTTTCAATGTTCATGAGTGTATTTCGTCAATACTGCTTCAGGAGCGAACGGGTGAAGAGGCAATGTGGCTTACACACAGTGTATAGAGTAACCGATGTCAGTTACTGGATTTGGTGAAGTAGCTATGGTGAATACTGGATACAAACTCGACAGTTACGAAAAATCAATAACTCAAGTTCCACAACTTGCCATTCAGGCAGAAGAGCTATACACAACGCACAGTTGTGAAACTCATTAATGTCCTCCTTTGGGATGTTGTTAACTCGCGCGTCACATTAGCTTGAATGTCGGTTATGTCATCAAAACGTTGGCCCTTTATGTGGATTTAGACACTTATTTTTAGCGGTAGGTTCGTATTGATAACTGTCTCGTCACCCGTGATGATTTTTTCCAGAAAATAGTTGGCCGCGTTTTGCATTTCAGTAAACCCGCGACAGGCATACATGCGTCGTCGTTTTGTTCGGGAGTAAAAATGTGCGAGACAAACTTTGCACACACTTCTTCGTTTTTTAAAAACATTCTGGAGAATGTCTTGAACACTTTATATATATCTACACGTTGCTGCACTGCGATTCGTGACACGACGACGCTGACGTAGTACGGTCTCACGTCAACTGCAGTCCAATTCCAATTACTTGATAGTTGACACTTCATGCGTTGTATCTGGTTTCCTCCACTCAGAGCACTCAACGTCACTCTCGAACCGTTTGCCATTGCCGAACTGCCATAACAATTAGTTCGCTTATGATTCCTTGTCCGGCTTTCTTTCCTCATGTGGTTAGATCCCGAATCCTGGCTCTGGTCCACAAGAGCGCGCGCACACGCACGCACTCACACACGAAATATACATGTTTCATACAAAGCACTAACCAAACACTACTTTATCCTACCACACCAGAAGAGATTGAGCGTCATTTACGAGTACATAATTATAATAAGATAGGCTTACATTAGATAAGCTTCGTACGACATTGCGTGAAGCCGCATTTTTGAAGGCTGCAATTAATCGGGGTACAATAGCCTTTTGCAGGTTAATAACATAACATAGCGTAGTGGTTAGCTTAGCAGATCTGGCGTGTAGGAGGTCGAAGAGTGTAGTCTCGTCAGATACAGCGATTTTTCAATCTAATCAAATTAAATCATCTTCATTCAGGTAATTGGTACAAATTTAATTTTAATTCTTTGCCGCGTCATTTCCATCATATTGACTTCTTTTTAATCTGCTTGTGTCGCCTCTAACCTGCAACTAAATGCCAACCAGGGCTGCTCACCGGTTGTTATCGTGGCATCCCTTATAGCCAGTATGAGGATAGTGACAACGATAAATTACTGTGTTTTTACTGATAAAACTGAAATTTTGCTGCGGGGGATAGGGCTGTGCAAACAAACATTCTACAGTTTGTTTCTGTCTTGAGTTTGCTCGTAAAGGTTAGCGTGAACAAAGCGATCGTGATTTTAGTTCTGTCGCAAATCGTTGACCGCGGTTTTCTTGCATCATAGCACATCATGAAGTTGTGGTTACTTTAGGACATGAGTTTAAATTCAGGGCTACAAAGCCCTTCGTCTGCCGCAGTTACGTCATTGGTCGCTTAAAATCAACTGTCGACAGAGCATCTCCCATTTCCGTAATACCTCGCGGTAGCCTCTTCCACCATTGCTTCGCGTTACACATTAACAGCATTTGTGAAGTAACCCACCATGTTTGTGTGGCGCATATAACAGAACGGTAGCTGTACCCCTGGCAAATTAGTAAGAAAATCGGCAAATGGGGGAAAAATTTTATATATAACGTTTTGAAACTTCGAGAAAATCCTCGTATGGGGTGTAGTAATAAGAAACAGGAAAGTTTCCCTTCCGGGGGGGGGGGGGCGGGGCGTCGTCCCCCTTTTATCCCCTCCAAAACTCAGTTTGTACCAGATTTTAAATTTATACGCAAGAACGCTAATTTTTCAAACAGAGCTCTTACTAACAAATATATTACTCGCAAAATTGTTCACGAAAAAGATCTTGTGCATCTTTTCATTTATACGAATGGTATTTGAGGTATAAGAATTGGAATAGAATTTCGTTAACGCAATAGTTTGCAGTTTTTGTTGCTGAGCGACGTATTGAAACGAAATATTTCGTTGTCTATATATTCTACGTGATAATATTTCTTTTGCGATCAGTATTATTGAAATCAGGAGTACGTGCCACCAAAGAAAACGTAAAGTTCCCCTTCCCATTCATTCAGCGCTCCCCTACCACTATTGTCGCTGCCGTTCCGCACTACCCAGTGTCCATTTCAGTTGAGATAATGTTGTGAACTGCCAGAGTAGTGCCAGTGTGTTTTGTTTTTGTGACAGTATTCATCAGTTTGTGGTGTTATGAAGTGCTTCTTATTAGTCTCTTTGCTTTTGTCTGGACTGAGGAAACAATAATGCTGCACCCTACTATCTGTTTTATTTGTGGTAAATCTGTTTCGGAAGAAGAGACATCAATAGTGACGAAGGGCTTGGAAACTCTGATACGCGTCAGCAAGGAATGGAAGTATGGGGCTCATAATCTTCTACAGAATGCTGGACTGATTGAAGTGCATAAGATATGTAGACGTAGGTATGTAGATGTTAAGGAACGTAATATATAAGGAAACTAATTAGTCAGAATGTTGCACAAGCGGATGATAAAAGTTTGAGATCCTCTTCCTCTTATCCATTCAAATTCAGTAAAGACTGTTACATATGCGCTGAAAAGTGTGACATAGAGACGGAAACAAAAAAAACCAGTCCACAAACGCCGTGGAGTGTTTGAAGTTCGCTCTTTGAAACATACTCTGTTTGAAAGAGCAGAGAAACGCGATGATTTTGGTAGAAAGGTTGTCGAACGGATCAACAGTGTTTTGTGTTTAGAAGCTGCAGAAGCCCGTTATCATCAAGATTACTAAGCTAAATTAGTGTCGAACCCCTCCTCTGTTCGGAAAATAGGCCGCCCTCAAGATACCAACTTCCATGGCGCTTTTCAAGAATTATGCAGATTTATAGATAGTTCAGAGGAATGTCAATTTTCACTGCTCGATTTGTTGCAGAAAGATAATGATCTCCCGCACCGAGAGACAATTACTATAAAAACTCCGACAAATAAACCGCTTCAGTGATGGGGTCTCGTTTGCCACAATGCCAAAAAAATCCGTCTTGTTTGCCACAATACCAAAAAAATCCCCCAGCTGTATGTTTTCGCGGCAATGGCCACAAACTTTTGAATCGGTGGTACAATGAACGAACAGTTAATGAAAAAGATGAGAGAAAGAGAATAGTAGAAGCAGCATCAGCTATCATCCGTGAAGATACAAGAATGACTCCTCTCAGTGTTGCCGATTACCCAGATGTCAATGACTTGACAGAGAAAGCTGAAGTTATGGTTCCAGACACTTTACACGAATTTGTGAATGGTGTGGTTTGACAAAACGTAGTGAACATTCCCCTTTTAAAAAAATGCACAGCAATATTCAGTGCGATTGTGTGTCAGCTACAAGGCAGCTTGGTGTTGCGGTGTACTCATTTCGTGAAGTGGAATCAAAAAACATTGTTGAAATTGCATGGAATTTGGGTTTCTGCTCTTCATATAGCACTGTGGCTTCATTTAGGGCTTCTACGTTCTGGAAACCAAATATTTCAAATGACTCGTTCTCACAGTTGGTTTTCGATAATGCTGACTTCAATATTGCACCAATGATGGGCAAAGGTACATTCCTTGCTATGGGTGGAATCAGGTGTGAGACTCCAGGAAGAGCGATAAAACATCAGAAAGTAACGAAACTCTGTCATGCCGAGATCTACTGAAACAGAGCCAGCCGGAGTGGCCGAGCGGTTCTAGGCGCTACAGTCCGGAGCCGCGCGACTGCTACGGTCGCAGGTTTGAATCCTGCCTCGGGCATGGATGTGTGTGATGTCCTTAGGTTAGTTAGGTTTAAGTAGTTCTAATGTCTATGGGACTGATGACCTCAGCAGTTCAGTCCCCTAGTGCTCAGAGCCATTTTACTGAAACAGCAAGTGCCCAATAAATTAGTCTGCTAACATTCGATAATGGGGTTGGAATTGAAGAAAGTGTTCTGCAGAATGTCTACTCAGAACAATCATTCACTAAAGCAACAGTGCCTACCAATCACGATTTTACTTCGATGATGGGAAAGTTTTGACAGCTTTCTGTTCCTATATGGCATGGTTTTATGGATAAAATCACAACTGGAGAACCTCATACGCAATCAAAAGTATTAGCGCTTCCATCCATCAACAACCCGCCCACAAATTATAGCATTATTTTAACTGCTTTAACTTTTGCCCTCACGGAGAGTAAGAAAACACAGCAAACATGTATCGTGACGTTTGATCAACCACTCTTAGATGAAAGCTAAAGATACAGTTGCAGTGGAGGCTTATGGAGGGAATGAGCTATTCACTAATATAGTAATTCGATTAGGAGGCTTTTACTTGATAATGTCTTTTCTAGGAGCAATAGGATTCTTAATGAGAGACAGTGGACACTCCAACTTTCGTAGACTGTATGCTGCAGCTACTGTTCCCCATACACTTTGTGGCCGTGCATGCACGAGGGTAATTCAATCTCACAGTGCAGTCATGTGTGCTCTTTCAATCATAATACTGGAGGAAATGGCTGTCGTGGAGGAGGAGAACATGTTAAAGACTGTATTTCTGATACGAGTGGAAACTGTTCATCTTTCGGCGACTTGGAAAAAGATAAAGTGATTGAAAAGCTGAAAAATAAATTTGTCAACACAATTGATGCTATTAAGCAAAGAGGAAACTTCCCAGTTATGGACACAATACATTCAACTTTTCATCTTGGCAAAGCATTTCATCCAGGCAGAGGTATGGAGAATTGGGAGCTCCATATAGAATGTATGAGAGCTATGCTCCCAATATTCCATACAACTGGACGCTTTCCTTAGGAGCTCCATATAGAATGTATGAGAGCTATGCTCCCAATATTCCATACAACTGGACGCTTTCCTTACGCTAAGGCGTGTCATTTGTACCGTCAGGACATGGAAAACCCGAAAGTTACCATGAAACCCGCGGAGTTCTATAAATTCACCAAGGACAGCTTCTTTACGGTTCGACGCTCTAATAAGTATTAGTGTGGACTATGGACCGACATGACTATAGAACAAACTCTTATGAAGAACCTGAAGAGTATTGGAGGTGTTTGACACGGAAGAGATTTCACCGATAGTGTGTTGAACTGATGGATTTGCCGTGTACCAATATCCCATCAAATATGTGAATCTATGGAACAGTTCTGTAATTTAAATTCAGTTTCGAATGATCAGCATGTTGAACTGAGGAGTGGGAAGATAGAAATTGACGAGAAAATTCGCAGAACATTCCAGGTATAGTTGCAACTATACACACCATTTGTTTATAAGGGGCAATTGTATTCATTAGGATCTGGATTAGTAGCTTATCAGAAAGTAAATTGCTACAAAGCTATGTCTGTTGGTGAAGAAGCTCTTCGAACAGTAATTACTGTCTCGCCAAAATTTGGTTCTCTGTATGCTTGTGAACTATTAGACTTGGAAAAAAAAAAGTAGATACTGTGCACGTTTCATTCCTCTGAGATTTAAAGGATTTGCTTCACGTACGAATTATCGAATGTGCCAGTATCTCTGTTTGACAGTAGTGGATTGATGCGGAAAACAAAGAAGTCGTCGCTGTACAGTCTTTTCAATCAAGTACCTGAAAGGAATATTGACAATAATGAATCGAAGTTCTTTCTTATGGATAGACTGTTTCTTATCCACCACGTCGTATGGCCCGAGATAGGAACTTTGGGTGACACTTATAAAACCTTAATAGCCAATATTCGGACACATTATAAAGATGATAAAGATGATGATGATGATGATGATGATGATGTATCTGAGGGATATTCGAAAATCTCTCTGAACATAAAAACTATTGAACGCCAAAAGCGAACGATGAAGGGGACCTCACGAGAAATTTTCTTTAATGACGAAACGTTATGCGTTGAATCACAGTCTGTCGTTCTTAGTAACCTCAGCAATAATGAAATGTTTCGAGAATGAGTAAGGTTCGCAAGAGAGCTTCTGTAAAAGTTTGGAAGGTAGGAGACGAGGTACTGGCAGAAGTAAAGCTGTGAGGACGGGGCGTGAGTCGTGCTTGGGTATCTCAGATGATAGAGCACTTGCCCGCGAAAGGCAAAGGTCCCGAGTTCGAGTCTCGGTCCGGCACACAGTTTTAATCTGCCAAGAAGTTTCAAGGAAATGTTTATTACACAGCTTGTGCAAAAGCTAGACAGTTTTGGTATTGAAACCAGGTTTGTGGGTGAAGATGTAGATGTTGAATTTGTTGCAAAAGCAACACATGCCTCAATTTTACCAGTAAGTGATTGTAGTGGGTCAAGAAGTAGATGTTCTTGTGCTACTTATCACTCTTGCTCCAATCGATACAGACAATCTTGATGAAGGTAGGTAAAGGTAGCATCAGAACGAGGTGTTAGAGTTCTAAAGATACACGTAACTCCTCACTTGTTCATGAATGCAAGAATTCAGTGCTGTTTCTTTATGCAGTAAGTGATTGCGACAGCACTTCAGCCTTGTTTGGGAAAGGAAAGCTGCAAGCTTTCAAACTATTCACCGGTATCCCCAATTCCATAATGTTTCACAGATATTCAACAATCCTGCCTGCTCTGCTGATGACATTGCAAAAGCAGGAGAGAAATTTATACACTCCCTCTACACAAAAGCAGTAGTGTGTCCTGACGATAACATAAATGCCATTCAATTTAAATGTTTTAATGTACTCGTGTATCAGGCAAACAATGCTGCCATATTCCCTCGTTTGCCATCCACTGCTGATGCAGGACACCTCCACTATTACCGAGTTTACCTACAAACCCAGCTATGGCTGGGGAAAAACTTGGATCCCAGAAACATCCTGATTCATATGAAACGACCACCTGCTCTAGAGAGAATACTGCTACTGCTACATCCTAGTAATTGAAGTTGTATAAATCTAAAGTAAGACTATAAAAAAAATTGTTCCATATAAACAAAAGCCTGTTTTATGAGAAATTTCACTTTTTAGCTACAAATTTCAGCACTCATAAACCAGTTACCTTGCTTGAACATGCAGCATTTGAGCCCCTCCGAATAGAATTTCACCAGAAATATTTTCTGTCAGATAACTTCGTTAAATGAACCGTTTTTCATAAAGTTTGGAAAAAGGAAAATAAATTACATTAATGGCCGGAGAGGAGGAATCTCTCCCGATAGGGGAGGGAACTTTTTTACTTTTTCATGCCCCCAAGAGTGTTTTCCTTAAATTTCAAAACTTCATCAAATTTCCCCCCCATTTCCCACAATTTTCCTAATTTGCCTGGACTCTACCGACAGCGGTTGTGGCAACACTGTAGCGGCAAGTGACCGACGTCAACTAGAAATAATTTTATTCGGACTTTAATCAGCAATGCCTGCTCACAACTGACTGGTCAAATGCACATCTGCTATTTACAGTGGTTCGCTAAAGCTGTCAATGTTTTTACTGCGCTGACGTCGTTTATACCCCAGGAATAATCTTTCTTCATGGATGGTGTGTATGTGGGCAGACGAGTGCTCTGCGCTTTGGAAAATCTGTGCGAAAGTTTTCATTCCCCTTCTAATTCTACGTTCAGCCACATAGTTTCGGCTCTGTTTCCGCACCAAAAACTGATACTAAAGCTAAAGAGAGAAAAGTATTTATCCAGAACACAAATAGGCAGTGTTGAAATGGTGAAATGAGATTGCATTTGTTGAGTGTTTCGGTACAAAGCTTAAATGTTATAGTTAGCATAATAATATATTCTTAGTAATAGTATGTGCAATAGAAACTCGTAATTATGTACTTCCTTTTCTTTAAACACTTTCTCGTGATCCTTCTGCCAGTTTAAGTATTTAACGTAAAATTTACATTTTTTAAATGTTGAAATGCGAGGGTTGCGCAGAAAGTAATTCACCGCCATTTTTTTCTCAGCCGAAAACTATGAAACGAATGCGAAACGTTACGTATTTTTGAAGGCTCCTGAATGAGAGCGCCACGTTTCCGTAACTTCCGACAGATAACACGACAGGACATACATGCCCTTGTTTCGCCTCGTAAATATGTAATAGTAATCTTTAACATTGTTACACTGCGATTGAAATGACTCACAAAGTAGTAGGCCTGCTGCTAGTTGCGGAGTGTGTGTGCTGGTGGATTAAAGGCTGTTTTGGGCCGCTGTGAATTCTCCACAGTTTTTGAAAAAGTCGGCATGGAGAAAATGAACAGTATGGCTTCAGGTGCAGTTAGACACAGTCTTGCATCCGATGGAATAGCTAGCCTTCTGCAGTGACTACGGCATATAAGCATTTAGCTATTGGTTAACACATTGGGACTCGCATTCGGGAGGACGACGGTTCTAAGCCGTGTGCGGCCATCCTGAGCGGGATTGTCTCTTTGAAAAGGCACGGCCGATTTCCTTCTCCATTCTTAATTCGAGCTTGTGCACCGTCCCTAATGACCTTGTCGACTAGACGTTAAAACACAAATTTTCCTTCTTTCAGATCTGATCATTGGGCTGGTGATGTATCAGATCTGATCATTGGGCTGGTGATGTAACAGTACTAGAATTACAATCTGATAAGGTTACGAGCTGCGACCACTCAGTAACCGATACTATGACAATCTGTCTAGTGATACTGCGCCAGGAACGCAAACAAGTACGTTTTAGTTCGAAAAGCGGACATTGATACATATTCGTTAGTAATTAAAATAGATTTAATAAGTCGGTAAGATAACGGCTTCATTGCTTCAGAATAAGCCGCCAATATTTATTCAGCACGACATTCTCAATTTGTCGCTAGAACTCGATTTCCCCTTGCAGGACAGCGCTCCAGAGGGCACACAGGTCAATGACTGGGGGAAGAAGGAACCACAGGGTGTTCCCATGGCAGGAATTACACTGGCGTCTGTTTCCCTCACCTGTCCAATCTTAGTTGGAACGGCTGTATTTTCTCACGCCCGTTCCCAGAACGACGAATGACGTCTGCTGCTGACACCCGTGAGCCCTCAGCCCCCAGTTGAGATAAGGTGCCGCATTACAGCTATGCGTGCTTAGGGGCATCACCTCCGCGCAGGAAACTGTTCGTCAGTGAAGCGGTATCCCTGTTGTCGCGAGGACACCTCCCACCCATCGAATGCCGGGTTTCACTGCTTGTGACGTCGCGTAGGTGCTGTACTCTCACTTGAAGTACGCCCAACATTTCTGCTTCCCGCTCTGTCGAAACTGCGCAGCTTGTGAACTGACATAACGCAAAACATTTTAGTGTTTCAATGAGAAGAGTACTCGGGTCTGTACAGAGAACTGCGCCCGATTCCTTTCCCCACTGCGTGGGGAGGATCTGACATGGGAGTAACCAATTTTGATCAAATTTCGCAAGGACGTTATGTATTGAAAATACAGACACACGTATTACGGCGTTTTGCTAGACACTCCCTAGTGTTCGATGGTGGAAAATAGTATATTTCCTGCAGTATCTTGGGTTCCCGTCATTCAATGAGTCTAGCAGAGCGAGGTCGGCGGTGAAGCGGTCAAGGCTGGTCCGTGTTCGGTTCTTGGTTGTGGCGTTTTTTCATTAGATATAATACTTCTGATAATAGAAAACTGACGATAGTAGTAGTAGTAGTAGTAGTAGTAGTAGTATCTTTCTTTGCTTTGTTGTGAAATAAAACAGCGGGAGGTGTGATTAATAATCAAATGAGTATATATTGTAATGTATTTACAGTTATTTTCATCGTGATACACGGTGCAAAAATACACGTAATGTGTATTATTGCCTAATGCTAACTGATCGTCTATTCGTGAGCGTTCTCTCAATCAGTGGACTGAAATTTACCGTAGAAGGGGCAAAATCTATAAATATGTTTCGCACCTTGCGCAACACACGAACGAAATCGCGCTGCATTGACATGTTTTCCGGTAGGGAAGAGTGGGGCTACAAGTTCCGATTTTTAGTTAACCGCAAAATTCGTTAAGAATACTTTATTTTAGTATTCATGCGATGCAATCATAATTAACTTACGTATGTAACTTTGATATTACGACAATGATTTGGGTCACTTGTGACATTTTTAGTGATAATATTTTAATGTCTAAAGTCGTAAAATAACAACTTACCCCAACTTAGGGTAACAAGCCGGGGTAAGTTATTACCATATTTGTTAAAGCTATTATTTGTGAAATAAAAAACTAAATTATTAAACCATGTCTGTTTATTTAAGTAATAATAAACAATGCCGCACGAATCATCAGGTAAACAATTGTTTGTTGTATAACAAGTAACAATAATTTGCACTGAAACGATTATTAACCCTTTAGTAATTAACAGCTTATCAAATAACTTGTAACTATTCAGCCTTGATAACTCATTCTTCAATCATATTGGCCTTGTCTAAGGTTCAAAATATTGCCGTCATAGGCAGAAAACATATATACTTACAATTAATCATCAGAAGGTATATCACAATCACAGTTCGAGCATAGGTAGTCTAATAAGGCTTGATTCTGCCTACATCGGGAATGGGCCCAGTTATTACATTCTTGACACTGAACCCATTCTTCACCAGAACATAAATTAAAGTAACTGGCACAGCGCAGTAGACGATAATGCTTTAAACTGTCATCTCCACTCTCAGACCTTTCACTACTGGTTTGTAAAACCTGTCATTTAACAGACTTGCCCTTCCCTTTGCCTTTACCATTCCCTCGTGTTGTTTTACCTTTCCATTTTCCTTCATTTTTTTCTCACTTTTTCATTGTTAATGTTCACTTTCCTTGTCTTGCTTTGCTCTTCTAAGGTTTGTTTTACTGGAGTATCGATTAAAATAGCGGATTTTCTAAGACGTCTCTTGTTTATTCCAAGACTTGGCGGTGCCTTCCAAAAAAGACGTACTGCTTCTGGAGAGAAAGGGACTTGATCTCAGAGTTGTTCTTCTGACACCAGAAACTGCAGGCAAATTAACGACCCCTGATGGACCTGCGAATCAACGATTTGTCTTGTATCTGTACTAATGTTTACAGTTTCAGATGCATTAACGTATATGCTAATAACAGTTGCAGGTACTGCTCCGACCTATTGTTCGTGGTGTCATGTGAAATGCCTAAAGCCACAGCTGATGCGTTTACTAAAATTAAAGGGCGATCTGTGATATACGATGGAGCATAGTCGTTTCCTGTAAAAACTTTGGGGGCCATAAGGCGAAATGCCAGCTTTTCTGAAAGCGCTCATTACGTTTATGGGAGTCACTGCACGAGGTAGTATTCCATTGGTGTTACTAATGAATTGTGGCAAGTTGTTCCGAGCTCACAACGTGCCCCCAAAAAACGGAACATCCAGCCCCAATCACACATGTTGAAATAAAAGCAAGATATTGGTTACGTTCCGATACATAGGTAATTTACACACAGTGTACCAAAACAGTAGATAAATCCTTACAATAAAACACTGAAACACTAAAGGCTACTCGAAAAAATTTGTGAGATGATCAGAAACATCAAATACGAAAATATTTACTTACGTGAACCAGCGACACGCGTGCTGTCGTTACGAAGTTCCGGGGACCACTAGTCTGTTTATGATGGGTGCCGTCGGTGTTCTGTGGCTTTTCATTTCACAACATGTTTACTTCATATTCGTACCTCTTTCCCTCGCGGAGTTATTTCTATCGGAACAACTTACCTCGGTAAGGTCTAGCCCCTCTGTCCTCTACTAGGTTCGTGGGAAACATATCAGATTCACATTACTGAAATCATTTCTGTATGATATCAGTTGGGCTGTGTACCAGTAATAATGTATAAAAGCATCTCCTGAAAGACCGGCGTGGACAACTGGTTACGGACCAATGCATGAGTTTTGATACCATTCGCCCAGTCTCGTAACTGTGTGCCTTCTGTGATGTCGCACGATTTTGAAGTCCTACTATGAAATTCTTTACCTGTCAGAAAAAGTAAAATCTAGTGCGTCATGTATTACGATGAAAATAAGTCAGTACATTACATAAACTTACTTGATTATTAATCACACCTCACTATGTTTTACAGTAGAAAGGAAAGAAAGGTATTCCCAGTATCACAATATTATCACACACACCGAAAATAATACCGAACGAAAGAAAAGGCACAACCAGAAATCGAGCATAGACAAGCTGCTCGATAGTGTAATGCCTTGACCTCTCTGCTACGCACATGGAATGACGAGTAACCAAGCTATAACATGAAAAAATAAAAGTGTTAGTAACTCGAACATTATTAAAGGTGGACCCCATATTATATTAATAAAGTTTTTCAGACGAGCTTACGATGTGTAGCATTTAAAAAACGATTCGATTTTCCGTTGTCAACTTTGAACCCAGTTCTTTCAAAAACTAGGAGTATTTGGTAATAGATATAGATCATCACCGAAAAATTTGATCAAAATTGGTGACGCACATGCCAGACCCTCTGCCTATGAGCAAATATCGTAAACATTTCGTTCGTTACGACGGCTGAGATTTTGTTAGATAAGGCTTCACCTCTTCCTGATAACGACAGTGGAGCAATCAAGCGTTCAGTTGTTACGGGCATCGTTCCAAAACCGTGTGAATAGAAGACCTCCATTAAGATATTTGGGCTTTTGTTACTCTTCTCTCGCACAGGAACCCAATTTTTACTAACTGCTGTTGTATACCATTAGGCAGGTATTTGGCCGGAGGGGGCGATGAGCTCTGACGCCACCTTCAGTCACATCCCATGTGTGTTGGATTGGGTTCAGATATGGCGAGTTGGGGGGCCAGCACATCAACTGCAACTCGCCACTGTGTTCCTCGAATCATTCCATCACACTCCTGGGCGTGTCACACATCTCATTATCTTGCTGAAAAATGCCACTCCTATCTTGAAACACAATCGTCATGAAGGGGTGTGCGTGGTCTGCAACCCCAGTGTACCATACTACTTACCCGTCATGGTGCCTGGAACGAGTTCCACAGGACCCATTGTTCCCCAGAGCGTAATGGAGCCGCCGCCAGCTTGTCTCCGTCCCGCAGTACAGGTGTGAAGGAGCTCTTCCCCTGGTAAACGACGGATTTGCGCCCTCCCATTGGCATGATGAAGGAATCGGTGTTCATCAGACCATGCAGCGCTCTGCCACTGCTCCAAAGTCCAGTGCCGATGGTCACATGCCCTTTTCAGTCGTACAGGCCCATGTCGTGGTGTTAACATTGGCACGTGCGTGGGTCGTAGGCTGCGGAGGCCGATCTTTAGGTGCACTGTGTGTTCGCACTTGTACTCTGCTGACTCTGATGTTGGTTCCGCCACAGTTCGCCGCCTGTCCTGTTTAACCAGACTGCGCAGCCAGTGACATCAGATACCTGCAATAAGGATCGCCTCGTGTTGAAGATAGTCACCGAAGCACTCCTCTGTCAAGTCGTGCATTTTTCGAAATGCTCCTGCCGAGCCTCCGGGCCATCGCAGTCCGCCCTATTTCAAAGTCCGATAGATCGCGCGCGCCTTCCCCATCTGCAAATGGACAGTATGCTCACTGATATTACATGTAATGTGCCAACTGACGCTGCCATCGCCTGGACAGGTTTATATAAATAGTAGGTGGATGGTCATAATGTTGTGGGTGATCAGCGTACTGCATGATACTTAACATACACGATATTGTTAATAAACTGAAATAACGGTGAAATGTTAACGGTTATGATGTGTTGATTGTATGAAACATCCGCTTACATGCCTCACTAAATTAATAAAGCTACTCAACCTCGAATATCAGTAGTGACAAATAAATGAAAATCTTAACCTATCTATGAATTTCGTTTTATCTTTCAAAAACTCATTAGTCAATCGTAGTTAAAAAGCTTTCTCTTTTGCTGGAACAAGAAATACGTATACGACTGAAGGATATCTGACCGATTATCTTTAGTAGCGCGTCTGAGACGGGCCGACGTGTTTATCCAGGGCGCGTCAAGTTGTGCCCAGCTATTTGTGGATACTTCTTTACCGCTTTGAACGATGCACAAAGGATTTCTTCACGAGCCAAACCAAAAAAGTATATTCTACTTTATACTCCGTGTTTCCAGTACCTTAATAGACACTTCATTTGCTTAATTCGGGTGTCAGTAATTCCCATTTTGTTCATAATGTTGACAGCGGGCAATCGTATCGTTCTGTCGATACATTTGACGTGAAGGTGCGGAGTATCCGTAGGTATTTCTACCAGACCGCCTGAAACGTAGATTTACCATAAATTTTCGTCACACACGGATAGTAGTCAACCAACACGGCTGACATTGGTCCACTTAGAGTCGTTCCTTTCCTGTTAACATGATTCCAACATAACGGTGCATAATTTGTCGCCAGTAAAGAAAGGAGGATGCACTGGTACATAATAACGCATCTTTCAGAAATATATATATATATATATATATATATATCTCTATCTCTCTATCTCTCTATCTCTCTATCTCTCTATCTCTCTATCTCTCTCTCTCTCTCTCTATCTCTCTATCTCTCTCTCTCTCTCTCTCTCTCTCTCTCTCTCTCTCTCTCTCTCTCTCTCTCTCTCTCTCTCTCTCTCTGTGTGTGTGTGTGTGTGTGTGTGTGTGTGTGTGTGTGTGTGTGTGTGTGTGTGTGTGTGCGCGCGCGCGCGGGGGGGGGGGTTACATTTCCGTGATTGTGGAACTATTCTTCAGTCGGTATTGAAAAAGTATATAGTAGTTGATAGTTCACAGGACTTCGTATAGCTTAAAAAACGTTATGTCCTTACCAGTAAAACAGTACGTCAGTGAAAACTTTTTGCCTGAATAACGAGATATAATTAGAGCGGGAGTTGCGCCCTACAAGGTAATCCTACTGGATACACGAGCCCGGTACGTCATACCCATGACGTCATCACTAAGCAACACTGCCGCTCCGAAAACGTCGGGCTGTGTATACATGTATGTACAAAGCACTTTGCCTCCGCTTTGGTAACTGCATTAAACGATTTCACTGAAATGGTCCTCAGTTCGAATGTTTTGTTCTATAGTTCGTTTTTTGATACGGCGCTAAAATTTAGGAGCGATGCAGGTGTTTGGGAAAGGAAGGTGCGTCTCGTTGCTGATGGGTTGGGCGTATTTTATAGCTGTCGACAAGGTTGTCCGTTAAACGAAACGGGACTCCGTATCATTTACGTTGAGTGTCCTTGAGAAAGTACTACGAATGCTTAACATTTTATACTACCTGTTTGGCGAAAGCTTAGCCTGTCTAACCTGAACTTCAGTAAAAAGTAAAGGGGCTCGTTATTTGACATTCAGTAAGGTTTGCGGAGTGACGTCTCCTAGGCTGGTATTGCACTGTCAAAGTTATTTGAAAAATCTTCTACAAAAGCTCCGCCCATGGCCATACTTTAAGTGTTTGATAAAAATGGCGCAGAACACTACGATTTTTTTGAAACGCCTTTTTTGTAAAAGATATTTGTTAAAGGCCTTTTACAATCTTAGGCTGACATTAAAGGTATTTCCTTCTAGTAGACCTACGTTTATCTTGAACAGTCGCTATTCCTCTGTTTCAGAAACCATATTCCAGGCTGTATCCCATCTTGCTTCCGTTCCCAATGACGCGGTGACTTACGAATGAAAATTTTGTCGGTGCGGAAGTGGGAGGTATATATAGGGAAGGGCTGAGTAGAGGGGGAGCCGCGCTCGGGCCGTCTCGTGCGCACTCGGCTCGGACTTCGGCAGCCGGCCGTGTGGGTAAAAGTCGACAGATGCTCTTGGAGCGCCGAAGCGAGAGGAGGGTGTGTGCCGTTGCGCCCGTTCCCGTCTGCGTCTGTACGAGTTCAACGTGTGTGTGAGAGGCACAAGTGAAGTGACATGATTTCTTCGAAACTACATACAGCTGCCGAACTGGTGGATATTATCTGATGACAGAACGTGTGTCAGTGTTCTTCAGTGGTGAAGTGCTTTTGCTTTTCTCCCCGCGGGGGGACGGTGCCCTTCACGTAAAGGGAAGTCCGACGTCCTGTTTCGTAGACGTCTGGGATGCGGAATTCAACGCCCCAGAATGAAGGAACACTTTTATGATAATAGTCCTTTGGGCTTTGCCTCATCACCAAAGTTCCAAACTATGGACTCGGATTTCTCGCGAGATGAGTGGTCGCCCGGCCCTTGGAGTCCTGCAGAGGTTTTAGTAGCAAGAACTCTCACATGTTTATGTGCCACATTAGCGTCTCGCTTCTACAGGTTCCTAGCCAGATTCTCGGGTGAGTAACTGTATATAGCACATAACGTATTACAGCTTTTAATAATTCTGGTTATATTCTCTATGAATTGTCAAAACTTAAGTCAGTAGTTAGTGTATGTCATGAGAAAAACAGTCAGTGGAAAGACTGCTTGGGTGAAGTTACGTAGACGTGGCCTTAAACTGAGCCGCTGCGTAGGCGGGCAGCTTTCTGTACTGGCAATGACTCTTTAAATTTTGGAGGCCTACATGGGTGCCCGTAACGAGTTGTCAAATTGTGGCACCGTTTCGAGCCGTCGATGGAAATTGATTTTGTAAACTGAATAGTAGTTCTATAGGTGAAGATTTCATTTGGGATCCGTGGAACTTAACGGAAAGACTCGCAACTTCTGTTATATTATACATCGGATATTTAAAATGGAAAGAATAATGCTTAAAGAAATACATTCTGTTTCCGGTTTTAGATTTTACATTGAGAATGCTTCTTACGCAACCTGAATGAAACGTTAAAACTCGCATACACTGCAAGGTTAGTGGTACGCTGTAACATGTGAGTAACTACAACATGAATTGCGCGAGATTTTGAAACAGCTGTTCGTCGCCAGCTCATGCCTGTCAGGGAAACTACAGCCAGTTAGTAGTGGTGACCTAAAGCGGCGCTGCCGGTGTGTTCGTCTCTCACTTGTCTACCGCCTGTGGGCGATAACACGGTGTACGGGTTCCGTTATCAGTGAACCAGTTCAGCGACTTTTTGCTCCTGTTTTCTTACGCTCGCGCCAGTGCGGGGTCCCTGAAAGTGTTCAAAGACTCTTACGCTCATAACTTTGCGTATTGCAATCTCTTGTTTATTTTTCTGGTCGATGTGATAAATGACTTATCATTCGCCCATAATTGTATGAAGAGCAATCGATTGTTGGATTGTTTGTCTTCAAATAGTCGCTTTCTGTGGTAAGACAAACGTTGACTTGCGGAAGAAATAGATAACGGCACGTTGCATAATCATTGCAAAGGGTAAAATGTTTGTGTAATACGGTCAAGGACAAATATAATAAATGTCGAATTCTGTTGCATTTTTGGCCATGTCATCTTGTAGTATGCAAAATATTGCGAAAATGTTGAAGATTTTGCCACTGCTGCTTCTGGGATTTCTGTGGGCGAGAAGGTTGGCGTGGCTTGCTAGCGCCTTCCGAAATTTGCGGGTGTGCCAGGGAGAGACTGTCTCGTCCAAATCAAGGTCTGGGAACTACGTCTGTTCTGAAACGAAAGAAATGTGATACTTCTTAAGACAAAACATACGGTAACGTCATAAAATCGTTTCCTTGCTCTTTAAAAAAGGACCATGCACTAGGGAACAACAAGCATGCCTCTCGACTCGTTAAATCCTCGTCCAGTAAGAAAATGTCTTGCACTGCATTATCATGACTATTCCTTTAGTAAAATCTTTCGCCGACAATGTCATACTCTAATTGCTTGGTCAGTAAGTACATAGAGGAACGGGAGGCGGCGATACTGGTGCTGGTTACTCGGCGCGGATACCATGCGGCGTTCTGTATACAGATGGAGATTTAGGGTAACACCGAATTTTAAAACATGCTGTTTCGTATAGTGTTTCTTGAACAAATTAAGTAAGAACTTCGCTGGTTGTCAGTGAAGGCACACTACCTCCTCTTTGAAATCCTTCTTATGTCAGATGATTTGGAAATACTGTAATACGGCAGTTTTTCCAAGTTGAAATCAATCTTTTAAAATGATTTTCAAACTTCCTTCCACTAGTTTGTGTCAGCATTGGAAAAGTACCGCCAGGCTGGTACAGTAACTGCAAACAAGAGGAAACTTGATGTTATTGCAATGACCGTGGCATCCATGGCTACATATTTTTTCCCTGTACAATGCAGTAACCAATCTTAGACGTTAGCACTAAGGCGTGGTAGCGAAGGTTCCGTTATTTTTCAGCTCCATTTATTCGCAGGCCGTATTCTCACGCTTGCAATTGTGCATGTCGGATCAGAAGATACCGGTGCAATCACTGACCGTCACTGCTTCCTCGAATGACTGAGTTGCCGTAGTGACACTAAGAAAAAAAATTCAGCATCAGACGCGTAGATATCATGTGTAGCGTTTCGTTGTGTGTTGTTCAAATACCTTTTACCATTTCGCTTAACTGATGATGATGATGATAAGACGCATGCTTTTTTTCCGTGGAAACTTGATCATGAGGTTTAGATTGTGTGTTGATTTTGACGACTGTAAAGCACATCGTTGCGATGTCTCGTTTGAAACCAACTTTGTGACGAATTTTTACCATCAGCTACAGAAGTTACATAGCGCTCTGTGTTCAGAAGGTGTTGCTTCCCATAAATTTTGGTAGAGTTGCATATAGCCCATTTAAGTCGCTTGTGCATTCCATTTTCCGTTACAGAATGCTGTGTGTAGCCCAATTTTCTCTGTAACGGTAAGATAAAACTTGAATCTCTGGAAGTACCGTAGTCTTACTTCAGCACGTATTTGTGTCGAGCATTAAGACTGCGTCAATATGACTTCAAGGAACGCACCAGCTGAAGTAGAGTACGTCTCCCTTCAGCGTTTGTTTTTGTGAACAAAGAAAGCCATGTAACTGATACGAAGAACCTGACACGTCTGATGCGCCAAAGAAATTAATTAACCAACACGATTGTGCGGTAGTTATGAATGCAACACTAATGAAATCAGAGCTTTCTCATAATTTGAAGTTGGGAGGTTTGTTCATTTTTTCTCTATAAAGACCATGAAATAAACTTCCCTTGAGAATTCCAATGGGATATTAGTTGGAGATAAGTAGGTGCAAGATGGTCAGCATACACGCAGAATAGTTGAATATTGTTGCTGTGGAAGACAATTTTCACAGATTACGCATAATGTCAACATTTTAGAGCAAGGATCCAAGTCAGGAATCTATTTAATACAATTTAAATCGACTGCTTAAGTCAAAGCTTACAAAAAATTGAAGCTTTAAGTAAGTTCGATGTTTCTCGAAAGAGTGGTATTGTATCTTCGTGAAAATTGGAGTTCAGAAAACAGACTCCCATACTCTCTCTTCAGTGGGAGTCTTAAGCTCTTCGGTCCTTCGCAATGGCCAGTTGGGAGGAACTTAACAATAGGCCGTATAGTCTCGACCTGATGAAGTAATGGCCTTAGTTGGAGCTTGTCATTGTAATATATACCCAGTTACGACTTGTAGGCTTTCTCGATATTGTTTTCAGCGGAAGAAGGGCAGTTAATTATACTAGAAAATGAAAGGAGACGCTATATTGATAACCACTGCATACAGGAAAATCGTCGACAGAGCAAGAACCTTTCTCCGGAGAGCAGCACTGTCTTCTGTGCGCGACTGCACTGTCACTCGAAGTTCATTTACACAGTATAGACAGCTAAAATAAATAACAGGCAGTGATGAATCGCCAGAGGTTGGATTTTCGCACTATCCTGACTTAAAATGCACCTTTTCTGGATTACCTTGTATAAACCAAGGGATCATTTCTGTTATAGGAAGAAACTCCGTCACTTAACGTCGAAGCTAGCTGTATATCTCTGATGCGGGGGTGCGAAATATTAGTAATAAGCCAAAGAAACGCACTAATTCCGTGTTAATTGACACAAGCGTGATATTTAATGTACGAGTGTGTTACTATGTTCCATTTTCTGAAGGCGTTCGAAATTTCGTAGCAACCTTCTTTCGTTGAGATAATGAGTAATGAAAGGTTACTGCTTTGCAGCGATGGAGGTACTACTCATTAGTTCTAATCTTTCTTAATATGGTAGCTCATCTGTAGTCATATTTGTAATTTATTATTCTATAAGAAGGTTCAATCATTGTAATTCTCAGTAATTCCTAGGTGTCGTGAAAGTAAATAAAGGAAATCACTTGACTTTCCTATTACACGTTCGCGTCAGATTAACGCGACCACCGCCTGTCTTCGATGTCCGTGTGAAGTAACCACTGGCAGACGCTGTACACTCTGCGCATGCCGCCGTAGTTGAAGTGTGACTGGTGTGGTAAAATGACGCTATCCAAAACTGGCAGCAAGGCAACTGTTGGGCACCACGGGCCGTAGATAACAGAGTGAACGCTGGCTGCGGAGATGCGTACGGGCAAATAGAGGTGTAACTGTTGCTCAGCTTACCACCCGGATGAACTAATTGGACATCAACAGTGTCTTCTCAACGACCGTTAAGTGAACGTTGCAGCTTAGGGGCCTCCGCAACTGGCGCCTGGTTTATGCACCCATGCTGACTCGTGTTCAAATGAATCCTTTTTTTATGCTCCATCGCGGTACGGCGTGAAACATCTGAAAGCAAACAATCGTCGGAAGGACCCATGCCTGAGGAAAGAGCGTTATGGTCTGGGAAATGTTTTCGTGGTATTCTTGGATGGTCTCATCGTTCTGGAAAGCACAATGGATCAACACAAGTTTGCATCTATCCCTGGGAGCCATGCCCACCCTTACATTTTGTTTGTTTTTCCTCGACACAATGTCTACCAGCACGACAGTGCAACGTGTCACACTGCTTGCAATATACGTGCGTTGTTCGAAGAGCACGAGGATGAGTTTACCGTACTCTCATAGCCACCAATTCTGCACCCCCCCCCCGCCCCCCCCCCGCCCCACCCCCCGGATTTAAGTCTGATCGAGAATCTGTGGTACAACCTTGATCGAGATGTTCACGCCATGGAGCCTCAACCATGAAAGCTAGGGCAGTTAGTTGGCCAGGACACTGGAGTCTACATGGCGCCACATCCCTGTCTATACCTTCCTCTGGTCATGCAGGTCCAAGCTGAAAAAGGTGGTTATTCAGCCCCTTGACAGGTGTTCACAGTAATGTGACTGGACGTGTAGAAACTAAAATTCATTTCATTGTTGTTTTCAGTTAAAAAGTCTTCAAAACCAACGTAATAAATGATGATGATGATGATGATGATGATGATGATGGTATTACGTGAAGCGACTGTGAGAATACTATTTAATTTAGGCTTGAACAATTAGTAAGGATATTACGCCTATGCACGTTAGCCGAGTATACGTTAATGGAACAGGTAGCTAACTTGCGAAATTGGCATTGTATTGGACATACGGAATAACAGATTAGAACTTTCATAAGTTGTACAGTTGAGCACGTCATATATTTTTACAGTAACTTTGATTTGATTTTACCGCTAGAAATGATACCGATAAATACACGACGTTCCAAAAACATTCGTCAGATTTCATAAGACTATATGCTCTTCGTGATGGAAGATAGAAACTTGAGATGAATTTTAACTTATATAAGACAAGAATTTTTTCTCAAAAGAATCGTCCATATTTTTTTTGCATGCATGTACATTTAACTTTGGGATACTTCTACAATTATATTTAGGATCTAAGTATGTATTAACCTTTCACAAATGTTCAGTGGACAGTTGTGGCAACTGAATTGTGTATTGTTTGAAACACAAAACACTCCTTAGCTTGTTCTTATATTTTGCTGTTGTGGTTGTTTTTATTTGTCATAGGGGTGGAGTTTGTTCTCTCTGTAGTCTTAGTTGTTGGTTTTGATCTTTTCGTTCTGTAGGGAGGGATATCTCAATCGTGGCTTTCAACACACTGCTGGGGAAAATTGCCTTAAACTCAGCAAAGTTCATTGATCCAATATTTTCGATTAGTTTTTTTTTATTTTTCAGTTCTGTCATCCTCTTCTGTGTCGTCTTTTAGTATGTGCCTGCAGAGATTTTTCTTTCGTTATGTGTCAGTTTTCTTCTGATTCTAGGTTAGTTGTGTTGTTGGCTCCTATTGTAGAGTTGCTAGATGGTTTCTCTAAACTGTGAAGTTCTTGGTGCAGAATTGCTTGTTGATTTCTCATGTGGCGAGTTTTGCACTATTTATTCTGTTTGTATCTATATTTGATATTAATATTACTAATCTCGAGCTTAATGTTCTCGTAGGATTATTCTCTCAGTTGAGAAAATTCTTTAGTCTTGGGTTAGGTGCTAGGAGCCATCCGGACTGGGACGCATACTCTATTACTAGTATTTTGGAGGTTTCATATGTGTGTACCAATGTTGCTAAGTTTGCGCCACTTGCCCTGCCGATTTACAGTCTGATCAGTTCCATTCTACGTTTCTCTTTATTTTCTATTGCTTTTGCGAGGTGCGCTAGATACTCGGTCGTTTCTTTCATCGACTTGTACCAGTAGGCTGATAGCCATGTTCCCCTGTGATCTGCCCAGTCCTGTTTCTGTACTGGAATACTATGTTAGGTTTTGAAAGTGTTCGTCCAGATTTTTTTTCTACTTTTGTAACCGCGGTTTTAGTTGCCTGATGAAATGGCAGTTATTTTCCACTTGACTATCTTCGTGGCGTGGCGTCGCGTCGCGTCGGTATGCAGTGTCGACGGCACTGTAGCACCAGTCCTACGTTCAACGTAGTGTGCTGTGGAATGTATGCAGTATGAAGTCTGTACAGAAGTGATAAGAGTATTGAATCTTATGGCACCCTGCTTCGCCTTAAAATATGTCTAAAGCCTAATAGTTTAAGTACACTTTCCTAGGTGTTTGATCTGGAATCTTTCCTGAGGGCTCCTACGTCTTGAACGAGCACGGATAACCACCTTTGGATTTCCCCTTACATAGCCAACCAGTGTCTTGAAACTGCTGGTACCATCGTCGAATACTTAGAGTTGTAGGGTGGTGCGGTGCTGTGCTCCATGCGGATGTTGTTGGGCCGCCCAGTTTGTAACTGGATGGAATTGGTGGAGACAGGCGAGGAAAACTCCGTCTGTTCAGGTGTTAACGCAGTCTCAACTTCCCGCCTACGCAGCCGAGATCGATATCGTACGCTTGTGCGATGCCTCTCGTCCCGGAGGTAAGCCAGTTCGACTTCCGTTAGTGGATGAAATTTGGCCTGCAAAAGGAAGAGAAGTGGTGTTGGAAAGTTCCTGATTTCCAGTCATTGTACCAGTGTCATGGATTAACTTGCAAACCTCTTTGCAGTGTCTTCTGAAGTGAGGGTGTTGATGGTGATTCTTCCGTCAGATTAGGAAGGTAAGCACACCCGCAGTAGGCTATATGCCAGCACCGGATTTTACGCCATCATCATCCGCCAGAAATGTAACACTGCACTGTACATACTTCCATTACACTCACAAATACTCTACAAGTAAGTGTGAAGAGGCAAGTTACATATCCACAATAAAAGGGGCCATTACGCTTGGCGGAAGAAACCCCTTTCCGGCTAAGCGCCTGAGCCTACTCTTTCGGATCTCCCAGCCAACAGCGCCAGACGACTTCACTTTTTATTCATTTCGACTGAATACACAGTGGGTAATGAACGAGCTATCAGCATCACAGTGACGTCTATCGGCATCCACATGAACCGGAAGCTTAAAATTGCCGCCGGCAGGAGCATTTAGTTACGATGCGTACATTAAAAATATGCCTGTAGTTTCTACAGGGGATGCGCAAAAATGTGGAAACACTGAAAACACATTACTATGTCTAACACGGCGTAGGAAAATGGTTGGCTTTCAAAATAGCCTCCACTCGTCTCGGAATGGTCAAATACTGGTCCTGTATGGTTTAGAAGGTAATTTTACTCCACTCTTCCTGCAAAATAGTGGCAAGTTCAGGTAACTATGACGGAAGTGGGTGGCTTGTTTTCCTCTTACGGGCATTCGCGTCACTGAAGACTTTGTAATTCCAAATCGTCCTGCACCTTACTTACGGAGCACCCTTAGTGTTGTAATGCTGCTCAAAAGGTCCGCGAGGGCGATATTCAGTTCTGCTGTGACTTTTGAAGCTGTCGCCGTCGTGTTTTCCACCACAATCGTGTTCAGTATCCATCCTTCACGCCCACTCGACACTCCATGTTGTGACTTAACGGTGGTGATCTTCCGCTTTTCTT
Organism: Schistocerca serialis cubense; assembly: GCF_023864345.2. Taxonomy (NCBI): domain Eukaryota; kingdom Metazoa; phylum Arthropoda; class Insecta; order Orthoptera; family Acrididae; genus Schistocerca; species Schistocerca serialis. The sequence continues at coordinate 1,077,250,512 of NC_064638.1, read as the reverse complement.
GTATGCGGTTTACTCTTCGAGAGGTGGCTGCTGGAACACCGAACCCTTCGGTTACCTTCGTTACGGAACCACTCACCACACACGAGCACTAATAATTTGCCCACGTTCGAATTCACTTTGCTCCGACATAATGCGCTCACGGCTACACGGAGCGCTATTCTGGTCACGACTGACACTTTCAACGTATTAATGCATCGCAGAGCTGCCGTTCGTCGTCAAATACGACAGAGCTATCTGCACGCTTGGCTAGCGTCTGCATTTATGCTCATGCGTTCATTTCTCTGGGTGTTCCCATATTTTTGCCCACCCTCGGTCTGTAGAAGATGTAGTCTTGTGAATTCGAATCAATCCGTGTGAAACGCACTGTTACCGGTGTTGACATCGAACTCGTTCTTCACTTCACGGTGCTCAATTAGACAAAGAGTGCACCGTGTTGCGGTAAAAGACAGGGGTTATATGATACACAGTGGTCATCGTCATGTCAGCATGTGATAATAGTGAAAGGTGGACCTATAGTTCGGCCGAGGCGCACTGTTGATGAAGGCAGTGCGCAAGCGCCCCCCACCCCCCTTGTGTTGCTGACCCTCGATCCACCCGGAAACTGGCCGCGCCGGCCGGCGACTGCTGTGGCGTGGCGTCTGGCAGCGAGCTGAACAAATGAGCGCAGCGCGGCCGTTCCGCTACCAGCTTCCCAGCCCCGGACCCGGCCGTTCCCAGCGCGGCTCCAGCCGGCCGACGGCTCGCTGGCTGGTCTGCGCTGGCCGCCGCGGCGCCCGACGCCACCCGCTCACGCACACAGTTAACGACGCAGGTGCGTGAGAGCGGCAGCGGCGCGCAGGTGTGCGCGCACGCTACGCAACGCTGCCCGCGATTCGCCCGACAACGCCTTCTCTTTCAGATTTTTACCCGCTCCTCGTTTCTCCGGAATTCTTTCGAACTGAGAAGAAGCTGTCGTCCCAAATCTTCCCTACAGTCTCATCAAACTGTTCACTGTTGTTAGTTGCCCAGAATAATCTGCAGTCGTGCGTACAGTTTTACCGATTTTGATACATTGAAGCTGAAACCCAATTAAATTACGCTAACTGCCGTTAAATCGTGGCTGATAGGATCTAACAGTCTGCTGGGTCATCACATACAAAATCGTGTTACAATGCTGCAATTCAGGATTTCTAACGAAATTTTCTAATTATCTCGTGTTGGTTGCGTTGGCGATGCATGTAAAGGGCAATACGAAAGTTCTAATGATCGCTAAAATTCAAACTGTGACTGTGAAGCATAATAATGCTTGTAGCCCTTTTCTGTATATTAACCCTTCAAAGCGACATATTTTTTCCAACGGTCGATGACATGGCGGAGACCTTGCAGGATGAATGAGAATACATTCCCTAATTTTAAATGTCCGTGAAATTCTTATTAATCAATATTTGCATGCAGGACACGGTGTAACCCGTTCTCAGGACCGTGAGAATATTAGGTTAAGTTAGTACTGCACTAAAATACCACACATGCTCCTGCGTTGTCGGCCAAACGACGTGGCTGGCTCTTGAGCACTACGGGACTTGTCGTCTGAGGTCATCAGTCCCCTAGAACTTAGAACTACTTAAATCTAACTAACCTAAGGACATCACACACATCCGTGCCCGAGGCAGGATTCGAACCTGCGACCGTAGCGGTCGCGCGGTTCCAGACTGAAGTTCCTAGAACCGCTCGGCCACACCGGCCGGCCAAACGACGTGAACGGATAGAGATGTCATTAGTTGATTTCTTCAGGAAACTGTGATCCTCTCCTCTAATTCGTCCAGAGTGCGTGGGTTCGTTCGGTACATCTCTTTCGTGGCGCAACCACACAAGAAGTCGCAAAGGGGTGGGGTCTAGGCTTCTCGGAGGCCATTCATGGGGTCCTCCCCGTCCCAGCCAACGTCGTGGAAAGTGTTCGTCCAGCCAGTCACGAATGGTGCAGGCAACATGAGGTGGAGCTCCGTCTTGCTGCAAAAGAATATCCACAGCATTGCTGAATTGTTAAATCAGTGACTACAAACATTCATTCAACATCTGTCGTTACCAATTACCATTTATGGTGTCTCGCAATATGAGTGGACCAGAGAGACGATCTGCAGTCATACCGCACAAGACTTTCAATTTTGGTTGACTGTGTGATTTTCCAATTGTCATCCCGGGATTTGTTTCTGCGCAGTAATGACAGTTCTGTCGATTGACGGACGCCCTAAAGTGACACACCGCCACATCGCTCCAAATTATATTTTTGAATAGATCTGCCCAAAGGGTATGCCATGACAGCGTAATTTCCTCGTATTGCACCTGCCTCTCACAACACACCCAAGATAACTCTTGAAAATAACGGGATTTCCAGGGATTCCACAACAGGTCCTTTTTTAAAAATAAGACGCACCGTGTGCCTGCTGATTCCAGTCTCACGAGCTGCGTGGCATGTTGATTCCCCAGGACGGCACGTGAAGATTTCCCTCAATGTCTCAACATTTTCTGAAGATAGCACCACCGAAGGTCGTCCTTCTCGTGGGTGATCCACAACTGACAACGTTGCCATTAGCGTAGTGTGACAATTCGTAATGTTTTTCGCAAGTTTGCTATGATGGCCACCATCGCTGAATGACGGCAATAGGATCGCCACACTTCAAACCGCGAAGCAACCTGGGTGCGCTCTTGTAAGGTCAACCTTCCTGCCATCTCGTCGTATAACGTAAAGATGATGATGTGGACGGTTAAAGTATTCCCAGGGATCCAGTAACAATACAAAAAAGTTCATTAATAAATACCGACAACCACAAAACTTACTGACATTTAAAACTAGGGAGTGACTTCACACGCACCCAGTTGGTTGTAGACGTCTTCGAGGAAACGTTTGACCGCGACAATCATTTCGTAGTTATTTGCATGCAGTGCTTTTTCAAACGAACAAAGAGGAAGAAGTAACTGGATGCCATGTTACGACAATACGAGTATGAGCAAAAATCGGACAACCCGCAGAAGCAACATGTTACTGTGTCCCTTGTAGAATGAGCTATGGGGCGTTGTCATGGCGCCGAAAACGTCACCCTGCCCAGTTTCCCGCCGATGTTTCGACTTCAGACACTGCCGTAAACCATGAGGAGTTTTTGGTAGTATGCTCCTTTGGCAGTTTGTCTCTTAAGACGATTTTCTGTTAGCACCACGACAGAAGCACATTACCCCATCACTTTAGGGTCTTCACCGTTTTCTACGGTTGTGAATCTGTTTCTGCTGATTTTTGCTCTTTGTCTCGGGGTCATACTGATACACACAGAATTCGTCCAAGGCGGTTAAAGAAGTCATCTAGACTGGCCTGACACAACTGCAACATTTCCGCTGATGCCTCGTTTCGGCGCGCCTGTTCAATTTATGTTGAGCAATTGCGGAACACAGCGACAGGCAATCTTTGTCGGTCCAAAATGTCTTGTAAGAGGGTGAAAACTGATCCATAAGACAATTTCACTTCTTCCACTATCGTCTCGTTTGATATTCAAGTGTTCGACCACCAAGGCGTTCTCTTCGCTTGCGATTTCCGTTTCTTCACCGAGAGGTGATCTGCAAATTGTTGCCATACACTTCCACGAACCTAGCGTTGATTTTGACAGCGTTGTTCCTCTTGGAATGCAAAGACGAATTAGCGTACGATACTCCACTTTCTCTGTGGGCTGCCCTATTATGTTTCTGGCTGGTGTAGAGATGTGTTCAGCTACGGTGTCGCAAGGGTTTCGATGCGTACCAGGACGCCAGTCGTGTACTTCCAGACCAAAAAAATTAATTACGTAATTTTATTTTTTCGATGTTGTTGTTTCAACTTGGGCTATCTCTCGTAATATTTAGATTGATTAGTAAGAGTGATCCGCTGTTGTAGGCGTAATTTTTGTGTTGGCATGCAGTGTTTGACGCATATTACGCACGTGGTATTACGGCTGTGTTTATGGGGTGAATGCGAGTGACCGCAAATGCACCAGCCGTGACGTAGAGTTCAACGCCTCGTCCTCCTTACCTGTGTTCCAGTCTGCTCTGCCCGTTGCTTCTTTCTCCAACAGCGCTTCGATCCCCTGGTGCTAAAATATGAAATGCTGTACTCTCCGCATAATGCTCCCTTAATGTTGCAGCGGTTGGGGTACTTTTATCTTAAGATGTTTTACTATAAATGAGTAAACGTTTTATGAGAATAAAGGAAACACTGTGTGTGCTATCTGCGAATTGAGAAAGAACAGATTGGTGCGTAAGATACTAACGTTTTCGATTTGCATGTTGGTATTCCGTTCGCTATGGGGATATTTATCGATTCTGTTTTTATTTGTCGTTCACTGTTACTATTTGAGTTAAAATTTCATCATTTGGAGATAGTGAATGGAGCTGTGGACGCTTTTGACATCAGTGACTCCATGTTCAGGAAGATCTTTGAGGTCTGACGAAGGTTGTTTAAACTCATTAATTGAATATGATCCATATCGGTGTACTCGAGAACTGGCAGTTGTGATGAAATGTGATCAATTCACCATCGTGTGGCAGTTACATGCAATGGGGAAGTTTTTTTTATTTTTAAGAAGGGTGTATAGGTAACGCTTGCTGTAAGTGAAAATCTCTAAAATTAGCGGATGGCCGTAAGTACTTCCCTGCTTGCTCGTCATCAATTGGCTCGTGAACAGCACTGAACAATACCATGCTGTATCGTTACTGGTGACGAGAAATGGTGCCTTCGTACTAACAAAAGGGAAAGAAAGGAATGATTGAGACCAGACAAAGCAGTAACTTCTCCCCGTAGAAAGACTTGCGCACATCCGCAAAAGATAATGTCGTGCATCTAGTGTTACAGCGACATTGTAGAGTACTATTAATTGCTTCCCGGAGGTGTAACCATCGCTGCTCATGTATGCACCAACCCATTATTTTAAAATCTCTCCCAGTTGCGAACTGTAACATTATTTTAATTGGAACAAACACTAGTCAGTAACTAATCTCTATTTTAAAAACACGAGCCTATTTTTCGCTTACAGAAGTCTTAAATATCGAATCGATAGAAGTTATGAAACTGTACGCATTTCCCGTGCTATTTATTTCATTTGTTCCTAATTTCAGGAACAGTTTTAACTTAAAACGAAACTCCATAATCGGTACTGAGAATGGTTACACACCAGTTATCAAATATGTGATACATTTACGACAAAGTGTTTCAGTGATACGTTATCCTATTATCAAGTGCTATAAAACAAGTAAACGTTTTAATACATCCCAATACTATGCATACTAACAATCATGTAAATATATATATATTGTCCTGCAGTATAAAATTCCATAGGTTTTGATGCCATTAGGAATAGTCACACGTAAAAAGCCAACACCAAACCTGCGTTGCTAAACATAAAACTCATAACTAAACATCTCATAATACTCCCACAAGGCCAAAATGAGTTTCATGTTTGACAATGAATGTTTGCTACTGGCTTCTTACGTTTGACGGTGCCTAGTGACGTAGTAACCTTATGGTATGCTATACTGCAAGACAATATAGGTATTTACGTTGTTGTTAGTATGTGTAGTATTGCGATGTATTGATTCATTTCCTTGGTTCTTAGCAATTGATAATGGGATAACCTAGTGCCTAGTTACGGTAAATATCACACGTTTGACAACAGGTGCGTAACGTTCTCAGTACTGATTCACTAGACAGTAGTGCGACGAGTTTACAACAGAAATTCGTAAGTCATACGCAAGTACTTCTGCAACGCACATATATGGCAAAAGCGCAAACAAGTAGCAGAGTGGAGCTACATTATACAATCATCCCCAGACATTCGAGTGTATTTTTCCCAATGTAGCCTACATTGTGATCATATATAGTGTACGAAAAGCGTCTTCATTCAGAGTTACTTGTAAACATATCCAGGCGTTTACTGAACCACACCCCCTAAGCCGACAGCGGTCTACTGTAGACATAAGTTTACGAATCTGAATCTATGAGATAATCTAGCTGCTGAAAGAAATTACCTGTTCGGAAAAGTTCAACACCGCATATGCGAAAATCGCACTGTGTAACTCGTAAAATGTTTACAGTAAGATGTGCCATCAGACGCACAGGACAGAGTACAGCGACGCATTTGAAAGTTTACTGTATGGGTGCTCATAACTTCACAAAGTTACGTTTTTCATGTTACGCTGTTAATATTCACATGGTAATTGGACAAATTAACTTAGATTGTAACTAAGGTTGTATTTTATTTTCGTTCATTATTTTGAGCTCCGTTCTTTATATAGTGCCATGGTAGATTCATTCTGGAATACTAAGTACTAGAAGATTAAAAAGAAATTGTTGTGTCTGTCTACACGAACGCTGTCAACATTTAAACGTGTTTAACGCAACGCCAGAGTTGTGTAAGGAAAGTGTCAATAAATGATTTTGGTATTCTTCCTAGTGATGTCACACAAAATGGTTCAAATGGCTCTGAGCACTATGGGACTCAACATCTTAGGTCATCAGTCCCCTAGAACTTAGAACTACTTAAACCTAACTAACCTAAGGACATCACACACACCCATGCGACGTCACACATTGAGGCACGAGTACTGCATGAACTGATACGTGATCTTTAGGTTGAATCAGATTGTTTTTCCTTGTTTGGCTTTTTACAACGTTGGTTGCATATTGTCCACTATGGAATAATAAAGTAATACAGCGAAAATACTGCTTCAGTCGCTGTGTTACACTAAAAAGAGAAACTACAAACGACATTTATGTGTGTGTGTGGGGGGGGGGGGGGGGGGCCGAAGACGAAGACGACTGGGTTGTTTGATACTAAACGACTTCGCCCATGTACTCAAATTGCAGATGCATAATGGTATCGTGAAGAAAATAAATCCATTGACTTTAGTTCATGTGTCCGAATATATTTAGTAATGCGGGATAGTATTGAAACTGTAGATGATCTGTGTAAATATATTGCGAAAACTAATTGCAGGGCTGTGAATGCTTCAGTTGTCTATCGGAGTTGCGCTGTCTTGACATTGGCTTCTGGACCCATACTTAAGGTGTGTCCACTCTTCAACAAGACTTGGTGGCGGCTGGTTACAATTTGCGATGTAGTTCATTATTAGAATTCTTTTAAATTTTATGACTCGGTAATGTACTGCTTGAGACGACCGCAGACGGATAGACTTGTGAAATGACGGATGATTCCCCATTATATATGAACTGTTAAATGTCTGCTCCTCGTTTTTCTCCTCCACCTACGCACATTAATTCTGTGACTGCGCTTTAAGTTGTTCTGTCACTTGCAGTACTCGGCCAGATCGGTAACGTTACTCAGTTCGACTTATTAGTCCACGTGTTTGTTACCTGGCTAGAGTATCTGCCCGTCTGTCTGGTACGTTCCGTTATATCCACTTAAAAGAGGTCACTCAAACTTATTATCCTTGATCTCTCGTCCAGCCATCCGAAGCTTAAAACTTCTGTGAGACTGGTGCCAAAATGAAGTGTCTAGTAACCTTTCTTCCGAAATACAGTAAAATGTAATGCTGCGTGTCAAATGTTTAGAGATTATATTTGATGGATTTTTGTGTTGAAGATAATCACTTAAACGAATTTATGGGAAGCACAGCATCCTATGTCAGAACCTCGTCGTATACTGCACCATTTTTCGCAGTTCTATGGTTTACAGTGCAAGCTTCCTCTAAAATGCTTTCTTGTCGTACGAGATATCATTTAAAACAGTTGCCTCATCATCTTTTATACTACTTGCCTGAGTCGAAAACGTAATTCTTAATCATGTGTCACGGGGAAGGTCATTGCTGCGTATTCACTTCACCTGCTCTTAACTAGTCTACCCCAGTGCTCGCCCTTCTGCGCTGCGCTGAAAAGATTTGTGACAAAATTTTCACTCTAAACGCCTGTTCAGCATGCACCGTTCGTTTATGACCTCTTATTTAAGAGTGATTATCCGAAATCGTTTGTAGATCAGAACTTGTAACAGCAGTCTCCGTCGTTGAGATTTACGCACTTACAAAATTCACCTGCTCTGGTCTCCTTTTATTAATTATGAACATAATAAACAATTGGGTCCTTAAATTACCTTCTTACGGCGAGGGTCAAATCAGTGCTGTTACAGCTACGCACCTGCACTACGCATTGAGGTGTACTTCACTTAATTTTTCTGAGCGCATAAGAAACACGTGTACCTCTTACATTAAGCATTTACTAGAGTGACTCGTACTGACTACACTTGCATATATTTTGTGTCAGCTCCACTTTAAAAGCTGTTTACGTATTTAATGACGCCCGATGTAATTTTTAGGAAACGAATAATGATACGGTAGCAGATGTCAGTGGCAGATGCGTTCGCCGTAACATGAAGATTAATATTGAGCTCTTTACTGACAAAAGACTGCCTTCCGAATATGGTTACAGACATGGCTTTTCGAAATCGGTGTATGCGAGGCAGTATTTATTCAAATGTATATTCGTGTAGGCGAAAAGTTCAGTTTAATACTAGACCGAAACAGGACTGTTGGGGCAGAAGAAACTGAAGACTGCGTTTCACTCCGTAATACAGGTCTTTTCACAAAGAGGAAAGACGATGTAGTTAGAAACACTGTAGGTAGATTCAGAGAACCAGTATTCAAGGAAGATTGAACGAGCATTGTGCTGAAGCCATCGAATATGTCGCTCAGCGATCATGAAAAGTTGAGTTACAGAGATTAGGGTACGTGCATATGCGACACAGTTTACCTTTTCCTCTCACTGAAGATGCGAATATAATGCCTTGTGTAGGACGCATGCTGCCCCCCCCCCCCCCCCCCCCCACACACACACACACACACACACACACACACACACACACACACACACACACACACACACACACAGAGAGAGAGAGAGAGAGAGAGAGAGAGAGAGAGAGAGAGAGAGAGAGAGACTCTCCGATTGCCTTTGCTGTACCATTTTTTAAGTATGTTCGCGAAGTATATTGCTGATCTCATAATGCAGATCTCCGATGAGTGTCTTCTGACAGGAGGCGTGCGCGTCTATTTTTTGAAGTGTAGGAATGGGTATGAAGACTTGTATACTTGGCGCGTTATTTATGATGTCGCCGAAGAAAACCACCGCTCAGAGAACGAACGTCTGTGTCTAGGTCTTGGGGATCTGTCGCCCTTTGGCAAAAGCCGGATCCCAGTATGGAGCCACTCGCTTGCCTTTTATATATATAAGGCAGTGGAATGCCTTTGTTGTGAGCCCCAGGCGTGGGTACTTCGTGGGGCGGCTCGGCGCGACTCGACTCGGCGCTCGCTCTTCATTTGGGCAGCGGCGCAGCTGTGCACTCATTGTCATTTCCAATTCACCGCCGCGCTTGAAAAACTGCGTCGAGCACCGGTCTTTCTCCCGGCGGTAAACAAACGCGCCGTTGATTGGTAGTGCGACAACTCGCTGCTTACATGCGCGGCCAACCGTGGGAGTGTAAGGCGCCGGGGGGCGGAGAGGGAGGAGGAATCACCAACGGATCAGGGCACACGCCCGCAGCCTTTGTCAGCAAGACGCGCCTCCTAAACGGTGCAGAACCGCCAAGGATACGCCGGCCTCGCGTGAGCTTTTTGTTGCGGCGTGTGTGCGAGGGCACAAAGTATCATTTCAGTGATGGTCGCCGTGTATATGCAGCAGGTGTATCGGACCCTTTTAAGCGCTCCGGGAAGGCCTTTTTTGCCCTCTCCGTGCTCGACACGAAAATGTACACTCGACTCCGATGCCGCCGCCGCCGCGCACCACGGCCCTCCGCCAGTAATTCAGCAGTGGGCGTCATTGTTGCGATCTAAACGGCCTCGCAGCTGCCATTATGTGTAATGCTAATGGACATAACTTTAATATATAGGCTACTTAATTCGATGGAACGCCGGGCAGATTGGGAGGAAGTGGGGAACAAGATCATATTGCCGGCTTTAAGAAGTTGTTTTAATTTTAGGGAAAGGGTAGGGTCGCTGTAATTTGCCTGTATCATCGCAAGCGTGACTGCCCGCAGAGTGGGTCGGAGTTCTATTTATATGCCTATTGTGGTGCCGCTATAGGCTAGAGGTAAAAAAGACAGCTTGTGTTTCGTGGAGTGTGACGTCGATTATGACGGTACAGTATCGCGAGTGTTATCCACAATTCTACCATGGCGTCGTTCTCCGGTCCTCTCAGATCGTCAGACGAACTCTTAATTTGCTACTACCAGATGTGTTTACACCCGCACTCGAAAGAGTTACGGTAACATTCCAGTGAAATTCGGGGACCTCTCTCTCTCTCTCTCTCTCTCTCTCTCTCTCTCTCTCTCTCTCTCTCTCTCTCTCTCTCTCTCTCAAAATTGTCGTTTTCTTTTTCCGTAACTTGGTGTGTCCCTTGCGATATACGTTGAGATCAAACGAATATTACACTGAGGTAAAAAAGTCATGGGACACGTCCTAAATCGTGTCGGACTTCCTTTTGCACGATGTAGTGCAGCAACTCTACGTGGAATGTACTCACCAAGTCGTCGGAAGTTCCCTAGAGAAATATTGAGCCATGCTGCCTCTATAGCTGTCCATAATTGCGGAAGTGTTGCCGGTGTAGAATTTCGTGCTCGAACTGACCTTTCGATTATGTACCATGAATGTTCCGTGGGATTAATGTGGGCCATCTGGGTGGCCAAACCTTTCACTCGATTTGTCCAGAATGCTCTTCAAACCAGTCGAGAACAATTGTGGCCTGGTAACATGGCGCATTGCCATCCGTAAAAATTCCGTCATTGTTTGGGGACACAAAAGTCCGTGAACGGTTGCAGATGGTCTCCTAGTAGCCGAACATGATCATTGCTATTCAATGATCACACAGCCCACACCATTACGGAGCCACTACCGCCTTGCACAGCGGCTTGTTGACGACCCTGTTCCATTGCTTCGCAGGGTCTGCGCCACGCTCGAACCCTACCGTCACCTCTTACCAACTAAAATCTCCAATCACCTGACGAGGCCACGGTTTTCCAGTCATCTGGGGTCTAACCAATATGGTCCCGAGCGCAGGAGACGCGCTGCAGGTGACGACGTGCTGTTACCAGTGGCACTCATGTCGGTCGTCTGCTGCCATAGCCCACTAGCTAAATTTCGCCGCACTGTCCTAACGGATACGTTCGTTGTACGTCTCACATAGATTCCGCGGTTATTTCACAAAGTATGTTCGTCTCTTGGCTCTGACAACTCCATGTAAACGTCGCTGCTCTTGGTCGTTAAGTGAAAGCTGCCGACCACTGTATTGTCCATGGTGAGAGGTAATACTTGAAATTTGGTATTGTCGGCACAATCTCGACAGTGCAGAATACTGAATTCCCCAACGCTTTCGGAAATGGAATGTCTCATCTGTCTAGCTCCAGATACCATTCCGCGTCCAAAGCCTGTTAATTCCTGTCGTGCGCCCATACTCACATCGGAAACCTATTTACATGAGTCACCCGGGTACAAATGAGAGCTCAAACAACGCACCGCCCTTTCATACCGTGCGTACGAGATACTACCGCCATCTCTATATGTACATATCGCTATCCCCTGACTCTTTGTCGCCTCAGTGTATAATTGAATAAATCAGAGATGCCCTTCGGGGTCTCCCAGCCAGTCATTCTATTCGTCTTTACTCATGGGATTTTCCTGTATTCTGACCTACGGTCGTTTCTTCCACTGGCAAGGCGTATTTCGACCTTAATGCTATCAAACCCTCCTGAATACTGCACGTTGACAAAAGAAATACGATTTTGATTCGGATAAGAAAATTTTACTTGTTAATGGAACCCTAGCTTGTGAAATACACGATGGAAGTTAGTCCTTGTCATACTGTATTTCGAAAAGCCATATGATGGTAAACACAGGCGGCCACAGAAATGAAAAACACTCGTTTCCCTATGCGTGAAGAAATGAGCTCGTTAAGTACCAATACCAGTGAGTTGTTTGATCATTTAGACATTCAGACATGCTCCCTCAGATGCAAACGAAGGCCGCCATCAGCATTGACGATGCAGTTGCACCAGCTGTTACAAACGTGCACCAACGCACACTTATTCTCTTCAGGCCACCCACACCTTTCTTGAATGTCTACCACAGAAACTGGAGCCTGAACGATAGGAAACAACGTTCTGTGAACTTGGGTGAAATAAAGGAGAGTTAGAAAAATCCAGAAACTGTGCAAGTAGATTCCTTCTCCGTTCACTGAACAGTATCTAATTTATCGCTTAGGAATATTACCACCGTACGGCTCTCTGCAGATAAGACGACAGGCCCCTGCTCAAAGAAATGAGTAAAATAGGTTGAATGATTGACGACATATGGAGGTCTGGGTCTGGCCGTGAGTCGTGCACGGATAGCCAAATGCTAAGGTACCGCTCGCGATAAGCGGGAAATCCGGGTTCGAGTCCCGGTCCGGCACAAATTTTCATTGTCGTTATTCCATTCAGCAGCTGATGGTGGTCACTATTTGCAACTGCGAATTCATATGATGTGTGAAGTTCCCATTTGTCATCACAAAATAGCAACATGCAGAGAATGTATTTTATCAACCGCCATTCTGTCTCCGCGTAGTTATTAGCTATTTTAAAAACAATCCCGATATCGGTATTTCGTTTCGCGGTAACAAGGATTGTTAAGTGTTAGTGTTTGTACCACGTAAAAATTGCCGAAACAATTAGCAGCAAGACTACAGTCCCCTGCTCAAAGATATGAGTAAAATAGGTTGAAAAGGTATAGAGTGACCAGAATATCCAAATTCTAGTCGTTATGTACAATCCTTGCCATTTATTGCGGAAGACTTAGATTGAAGCTCGCGTTTTATCAGTGACAAAGATTGGTCGAGTGGCGATAGTGAGGAGGGTCTGGTTCCCTTGTCATGCTGGTGTGTAGATACAATTGTTCACAAGAACGAATGCTCCACTTTTTAGGTGGTGGTGGTGGTGGTGGTGGTCATGAAGTGACTACAGCCCATCGTTGTTGGTGGAAATTCGACGTATTTGCTGGACGAGTGCACGTGTGTCGCAGCTTGGTTTATCTTACATACACTGAGATGACAAAATTCATGAGATAGCGATATGCTCGCGTACACAAGGTACAAAGGGGCGGAGCTGTAATTCGTACTCCAATGATTCACGTGAAAAGGTTTATTATGGCCGCACGATGGGAATTAACATTTCGAACGCGGAATGGTAGTTGAAGCTAGACGGATGGGACATTAAATTTGTGAAATCGGGGAATTCAGTACTCAGATATTGACAGAGTGAAGAGAGTGCCGAGAATACCAAATTCTTCACTTAACTACTCGTTGGCGTAGCGTTGGCAATGCTAACAGAAAAGCAACGCTGCGTGGAACAACCGCAGAAATCAGTGTGGGACGCACGACGAACGTATCCGTTAGTACAGTGCGGCGAAATTTGGTGTTAATGGGCTGTGGCAGCAGACGACCGACGTGAGTGCCTTTGCTAACAGCATGAAATCGCCTGCAGCGCCTCCCCTGGGCTCGTGACCTTGTCGGTTGGGCCTTAGACGATTGGAAAACCATGGCCTGATCAGGTGAGTCCCGATTTCAGGTGGTAAGAGCTGATGGTAGGGTTCGAGTGTGGCGCAGACCTCATGAAGTTATATACCGAATTTGTCAAAAAGGCACTGTGCAAATCTGGTGGTGGCTGCATAATGGTGTAGGCTGTGTACACACAGAATACATTGGATCCTCTGGTCCAACTGTGCCGATAATTGACAGGAAACGGTTACTTTCGGCTACTTGGACACGTTTTGCAGCCATTCATGAACTTCATGTTCCCAAACAATGGTGGGATTTTTATATATAACAATGCGATATGTCACCGGGTCACGGCTGTTTGTGATTGGTTTGAAGAACATTTTGGACAATGCGAGCGAATTATTTGGCCGCTCAGATCGCCCGACATGAATCCCATCGAAGATTTTTGGACATGCTGGAGAGGTCAGTTCGTGCACAAAATCATCCTGCACCGCCAACACTTTCGCAGTTATGGATGACTAGAGAGACAGCATAGCTCAGTCATTCTGCAGGGGACTTCCAACGACTAGCTGAGTCCGTCACGTAGATTTGCTGCACTTCGTTGGGCAGATATTAGGTGTCGCCTTCATGGGTTCCTACTTGAAAGAAAATAACTAACGAAACTAACGATGGTAGTTACACCACCAAATTTCATTGCTATAATGATAGTTACTGACACATTACTCGGTTTTGTGACTGATTATTTAGTATGGGCATATTAGTAAAAACTGTAAGAGACATGGAGCTGTTTTCACTCTCACGTGCCACAAACAACGGCTAACGGAAAAAAGCCACACTGTGCGACAGTCCAAAATTTCGATATTTGGTAGATCCATTAAGATAAACTTTCACCCGTTCTCGTATTTCGCTTTATGATCAGGTTCCCTGCGTGTTTTTGACCACTAAATAATCATTATTTTCAGCACAAAAGTTACTTGTCGTATCAAAGTCGGTTCAGTCACTGTGTTGCACCAGTTTCTGCAGAGTAATTATTACATGTGATCCTGGACATTTTCCCGGCCTATAGAGTATTCCGTCAAGTTTCGGGATTGCAGGCGGACTTCCTGCCACAATATTTTGGCTGACAACAATTCAACCATCTTCAGGTGATTGTATTGCACTGGAGATTGCTATTTCACATAGCTACATATATAGCTAAACTTTGCGCGAAGATTTATGCTCAGAGGCACCCGCTACATGAGTGACACATGTCGAGTTCGCGTCCTCGTCGCATATTGCTTCATTTATGGCCCACAGGCGCATGCGTAATTCGATAGTACATGCGCGCGCTGGTGGCGGAATTTGCGATAGCGGAATTAAGATTTAGATGTCAAAATTAAGGGAATTAAATGTCCCCAGGCGTGTCACTGGTCAGAAAAAGTTTTCTTTCTGAAGACAAATAAAGGAATCACCAGGTTCCACGCCTTATCCGGTTGAAAGTCGCCATCACTGTTCGTAAGATTTAACGCGAAACGTATTTCCAACTATACATTAGTATCTGATTCCCAGAAGAATCTCGCCGAGGCCAAGATTTCTGTCGCAGAATAATCCATGGAATGCCCTTCGGAGATACATTGCTCGGTTATGGCCGACGAATTCCACAGAATACCTTGCCAGTGCGCCAAAGCCTACACTGGTCAGATGACACGCACAATTTTTGCATTTCTCTGCTCATTGTGTCCCCTAGGAAATTCCATGGATTATTTTGTTACGGAAGTCTCGGCCTCGACGAGATTCTTCTGGATTCAATTATGAGGGAATTGTTGGATATACGTTTAGCGCAATATCGTATTAAATGTGATGGCCACTGTCAACTGGATAAGACTTGGAACCAATCATTAATTGCTTCAGAAAGATAACATTTTATGGCCAATGACACGCCCAGCACCATTTAATTTTATTAATGTTGACATCTGAATTTTAACTCCGAGAATGCGCATTCAGACAGCAAGCGATGCCTGCTCGCCACAGATGGGACAACATTCGAAGAGGACGCGAAACTCGAAAGAGGACGCTCGTGTAGCGGCTGCCTTTGCGATTGCGTCTTGGCGCAATTTTTTTTTTCTATAAAGGTAGTGATGTGAACTAACAATCAACTGTGCAAAACATTCACCTGAAGAATGCTGAATGGTTGTCAGCCGAAACGTCGAGGCAAGAAGTCGACGTTATGTGGTCGCAATCGCAGAACTCTATGGAATAATTATCACTTGTTGAAACCCTATCTGGGATTTTGAAACCAGTTTTTGGACTCTCTCTCTCTCTCTCTCTCTCTCTCTCTCTCTCTCTCATATCTAGAGACATGCACAAAATGGATGTTCGAGATAGACAGCCGTATCAGCAGTTCCAACAAGCGGCCATTGTTGTGTTGCAGGCAGGAGACGCGCGCCGCCGCAGGCCCGGCCGGCTGTAGGGCGGCAACACCCCTGCAGGATGCCGCCCCCGCTCGCCACCATAGTGCTAGTCGTCTCTACCGTCCTCAGCATAGCGGGTGAGTAAAGTGCAGCGTGTTCACCGTGCACATCTACCGCAGGGGTTAGCAAATGGCTTGTAGTTTGTTCCTGCACAGTCTCGTGACATAAGAGCAAAATGGTTCAAATGGCTCTGAGCACTATGGGACTTAACTTCTGCGGTCATCAGTCCCCTAGAACTTAGAACTACTTAAACCTAACTAACCTAAGGACATCCCACACATCCATGCCCGAGGCAGGATTCGAACCTGCGACCGTAGCAGTCGCGCGGTTCGGACTGAGCGCCTTAACCGCGAGACCACCGCGGCCGGCGACATAAGAGCAAGATGGAAGTGTTTTATGACCGATCAAGTCCTTTACTCTGAAGCGAGTAAGAGCGCAGTCCCTCGTATTTTAGAGCTTCCGGCCTGGCCTTTTTTATTTTTTGGTTTAGTAGAACTGCTCCAAATTTAGGTGTATGTCGGGATATTACTTCTGACACCCAAGGCAGACTGCTCGCACAGTCGTTGCAACAATAACAGTGACGCAGTTAATTTCCCCCTCACTTCTCCTGCATGTCGAGAAGTCAGATGTGGAGGCATGGTCTGTTTTTGACCTCGAAAATGAATCAAATGCTACAGGTATCGGAATCAGAATCACAGAGCAAATAGTCCGGGCCTGATTTGTTGGCAGTCTATCATTTTCTTTAGTGGAAGTTCGTCATGAACAGTAACAATTGTTCAGCTTACAAATGTATTTACTGATCTGATATTATATACAGGGTGTCCAAAAAAAGACAAGCTTTAGGGACAGGTTTCTTACACCAAAACAAGGGTAAAATCTAGTAAATATGAGCTCTGAATGCTACGAGCTCTTGTATCTTCAATACTATGACAAAGATCTCTTCTACTGCAAGGACTCCGTGACATCGCTTTCCGTATTTTGGGAGGAGGTAGTATAAACCAAACCAAGAAAAAAGTATATTAAATATGGGATTTGAAATGCATACCTTAAGACTACGAGCACTTGTTTACCTTTTGTAGTGTGAAACACATCCCCTTCGGCTGAACAAGTGGTTATGGCTCGTAAGGTATGCATTTTAAAGACCAAGTTGACGAGACATTTTATCTTGTTTTCGTCCTTACTTCCTCCTCCCAAAATATGGAAGGCAAAGATCTTGACGTAGAAGAGATATATTACATAGTATAGTATCAAACATGAAAAGATGCTCTTAGCTTTTGCGGTATACATTTTAGAGCCGATGTTTATTAAATATCTTTCTTGTTTTGGCGTAAGGAAACTATAACATGCCAATGTGTGGGTTTCTTTTTTTGTCACCCTTCAAATGCTAATCATTTTCTAATTCTTACGATATTAATCTCCACTTGGTATAGGCACAAAATAATTTCATAATAACATTGGAGCCTCACAGACGCACAAAAACAGATCCCAGATGGGCTTTGAACGTCCCTCGCCTTGTTTTTGACTTAAGTAAAGTTAGAACAGAATAAGAGATTAGGTCAGTCATTATTTCCTCGATCATTCGTAAATTGGAGAGCAAAAGCTGCGATAAAATGTGCGAACTGTCAGTGGTAGATTCGTGGATACGCGGGAAGTCTTTTCGTGCTACTTTCGTCCAAATCGATCTGTTATCTATCTTTAAAAGCTAAAACATGATGTCGATAGCCATGGCGCTGTAAAAGGAAGCGGAAAGAACAGCAGCCCTTGCCAAGTGACGTATTTTCAATCCAGTTTGAATTGCAGCACTGTTTCCTTAGAAGGTCAAAAAGACTTCCGTACCCGCTTCGCTCCCGTTAAGCGTTAACGATCCACTGTCCCACGACGGCGCAGAACGCGACTGAAAGCCGCACAGTGTTTCCCAGAGGCTCCGACCCTTCGTTAGTGGCGGCCCGCAATCTGGCATGTGAATCTGACAGCTTGCTCCAAGCCGGTGGCCAATAAAAGCATTTCACCTCCAAACTGACGGCTGCTCAGCGTGAAACCTCGTGGATGGCCCATATCCCCCGCGTAACACCCATGGTTCAAGGTCGCCCCTTCGGGACTCTTTGAGAAGTGCTGTTGCTACCGAAGTGACTGAGCTGTAGACATTTTAGTATCTTTATTGTCTGTTCTGCGTTTTGTCAGTCGCTGAGGGCTGTAAGAAAACGATTAAAAGCATTGTTACAGAGCAAACACATTATTAACACTGAATTGGTGCTAATAACAGCGCAGCATTGTCGTATGGAGGAACACACAGGAAAAAATTAAAAATTTTGACATGCTGAAAATTTACTACGAATCCTGTGGAGAGTAAAAACGTGTTAAAAAAGTTGTGCGACTCTAAGATTTTCAAATTCATTGCATCAGTCTATATAACACCTATATCCTGATATCGGAATAAGAGGTTTCGTACTTAACGTAATCTTTGTGTTAGGTGTAGTTGTTTGTGGCCATTATTTCAAACACATGAAATGTATTCGCAGTTGCGAATATGTACGACCATCAGTTGTATAAGGTTACGATGACAATGAAAAATTGCGACTGACCGGGACTCGAACCCAGATTTCCCATGTATTACTCTTAGTTAATACAGTTACCGTAAAGTTAACGCCGACGTTTATACATCTTAATACTCGCTTTCTTCATGACAATTCACTTCGCTATGCGTACAGATCTGGGCCAGCTGTCTACTTACCACATTCTATTTCAGTTCATTAGTTTTACGTGACCTACGTGACCTTTGTCGATTCTTGGTCGTGAACTGCCGCCGTGATTGAACAGGAAACACGGTTCAAGTAACAGCGATTCTAACAAAGAGAAACAGTAAGTAAAAGGGCATGAGGAAAGATTACAGTAGACAGTAAGTGGAACACAGAATAACCGTTCAGCCTCTGCTCATTAGCTGGCGCTCTGATCTTCGGCAGGTTTCCAGGTAATCCATTCTATTATTTAAGACCCCATCTATGCTTGAGGTAGTTCACGAGTACACAAATTTCTGTGACGTCCTCTTTCGATAAAGCAGAATTGTTCGATAACACGGTGGCTTGTTTAACGTAGTTACAAACATACTTTGCTGGAAACAGAAACAGCATCGGCAATTTGGAAGTAAACTTTCGAGACAGATTGATTACCGATAAAAGTGCGGGTAATGGCTTAAGTAACCTGGTGAATCTACGGTTGTTACCTGTTCGTCCTTGTCATACGACGTCTCAGGAGTAGGACAGGAGCGGTACAGTTAATCGGTTGTCCTACAGTGGACGACTTTTCCTGTGTTCAAAATGTGAGTGAATGAACATGATTAGCTCTTCTCAGCGTTAGTTTCCCGCATCAAGGATGCGATTTGAGAGATCGGCATCTCTGCAATCCACTGTGAAGTGAAGTGTATGGAGAGACCGCCGTTTCTAGTATACCACATACTACGGCTTCTTTCCGACCCATTCGCGAGGAGGGCAGGATGGATGATTGCTTCCATGCCCTATTTTGCGGTGTAGTTACAATAATCTTCGCAGTCATCACAGAAGCGATAGGTCGGATGTTGTTAGAGGGTCTTCAATACTGGTTCTTCAAGTTTCGTAAGTAGGCTATCGCGATATAGTAGGCATCTATCTTCAAGCGTCTGTCGTGTATTTGATAGGCGCCATACGCATTGGAGCAGTAATTTACGAGTAATATTTCAGTGTGTTTTTACCAAATGATTACAAAGTGCAGCTACCTACGGAGGTCCAGTATGGGCTGTATTTATCATCGAAACTTGACAGATATGATAATGCGTTAAAATGCAAAACTGATTTACGCTGGAAAAAATTGGTCCCAATTTTTGCCACCAGATGTAAACCTGGCGTTGTACAGCTTCTCTGGTGCTATTATTGAACAAATTGTGTAAGCGGCGATCAATAATAAAATCAACATTGTGCCTTTATCATACATTTGATCTTTTCCGCCTACGTGCCGTTGCTAATCCACTACATATGGAAACATTTCTGTACGTCTTTGTTGCATTCACAGCACCAAATTTGTGCCTGGTGGTCAAAACTGGAACTAAATTTTTTCTCAGCGTAAATCGGTTCCGTATTAACGCAGTAAAATATCAACGAAGTTTCTCTGCCATACGATTACTACAGCCCAACTGCACTTTAATTATAACCATCTGGAAGATTGATTGCACTACCCCATTAGTCTCCCAATGAACAGAAATATGTCATGAGGTAAGTTTGTTTACAGTTTGTTTACAGTTAAATGAAAAAGGAAAGAATAGTGTAACGGTAGCGCAGAGCTCATCATAATAGCTGATAGTTCGTGTATGATAAAGTTCTTCAGTCTTTATCGCTTTCGCTATAGCTTGCCACTGCTGGCATGTTTCTTAAATCAAAAGTTCTCAATGCCTTAAAAGAATCTCACCTACAACATTGTCTTGCACGACGTTCCAATAGTAAAATTAAGTTCTTTTTTAAAGAATTCCCGTAATCTGCTGCGAAGAAGTGTTTGTGACCTCTGCAGTAACAGTTTCTCTTTCGTGGTTTAAGGCAGGTCAGTTGCAAACGTAGCAGTTGCAACGAGTGTCGCAAGTGTCTGACACTACGAACGGAAAGTTGCCGACTGCTGCAAGGTTGCGCGAACGCCTGCGTGAACTTGATTCGCATTCCGCGCGCGTCTTTCGGCGAAGGGCCCAGAAACTTGGTTACGCAATGGGCAGGCGCGAGCCGGATCCCGCGAGCACGCGCTCCAGCCGCCGGCGGTCCGTTCACTTTAATTCCAAGAATAGGCGTCGCTACCTGCCTAATGACTGGAAGGCGCGGCGCCGGCGTCGCAGCCGTCGTCTGCGTCTGCGGCGGCGGCGTCTTGAGCGTATGCCAAGACGGGCGGGCGTCGCGACGGAGGCGGGCGCGCCGCGGCGCGGCAGGGAACTAGGTCAGTGCTCTCTATCGTCTGGCCGCGGACCCCCAGCGGACCGCGCAAGCTCGCTGACATTTGGGACCGGCTGGGCCATAAAACGCGTCTCTCACTACGCCGGCTGACCGCGGCCAAGTTTAAACCCGGCGCTGGAATGCTGCACCTCGCGGCACGTCGCTGCCTTCGCTTGGCAACAAGTACTTAACCTGAAATCTGCAATGCTGCTTACTGCTTCTCGTTTAATACATCATTTGTACTCCGCAAGCCAACGCACGGCTTGTGGCAAAGAAAATGAAGTCTGTAAAAATCGTTTCCTACATCCTGCCCCATTCGTAAATGGTGTGCAGATTGAGACATCCCCGACGTCTGTCTAATTCTTTTTTTACAGTTTTACCCATACGACCATTAAACAAGATCTCCCTCTCCAATTTCCCTCTGCCCCCCCTCCCCCGGCCAATTTCCCTCTGCCCCCCCTCCCCCGGCCAATTTCCCTCTGCCCCCCCTCCCCCGGCCAATTTCCCTCTGCCCCCCCTCCCCCGGCCAATTTCCCTCTGCCCCCCCCTCCCCCGGCCAATTTCCCTCTGCCCCCCCCTCCCCCGGCCAATTTCCCTCTTGCCCCCCCTCCCCCGGCCAATTTCCCTCTTGCCCCCCCTCCCCCGGCCAATTTCCCTCTTGCCCCCCCTCCCCAGGCCAATTTCCCTCGGCCCCCCCTCCCCAGGCCAATTTCCCTCTGCCCCCCCCTCCCCCGGCCAATTTCCTTTCCCCCCCCCCCTCCCCCGGCCAATTTCCCTCTGCCCCCCCTCCCCCGGCCAATTTCCCTCTGCCCCCCCCTCCCCCGGCCAATTGCCCTCTACCCCCCCTCCCCCGGCCAATTTCCCTCTGCCCCCCCTCCCCCGGCCAATTTCCCTCTGCCCCCCCTCCCCCGGCCAATTTCCCTCTGCCCCCGCCACCTCACCCGGCCAATTTCCCTCTGCCCCCGCCACCTCACCCGGCCAATTCAATTTCCCTCTGCCCCCCACCTCACCCGGCCAATTTCCCTCT
Source organism: Schistocerca serialis cubense (assembly GCF_023864345.2). Taxonomy (NCBI): domain Eukaryota; kingdom Metazoa; phylum Arthropoda; class Insecta; order Orthoptera; family Acrididae; genus Schistocerca; species Schistocerca serialis. The sequence continues at coordinate 1,077,228,570 of NC_064638.1, read as the reverse complement.
GCCCCCCCTCCCCAGGCCAATTTCCCTCTGCCCCCCCTCCCCCGGCCAATTTCCCTCTGCCCCCCCTCCCCCGGCCAATTTCCCTCTGCCCCCCCCCTCCCCCGGCCAATTTCCCTCTGCCCCCCCTCCCCCAGCCAATTTCCCTCTGCCCCCCCCTCCCCCGGCCAATTTCCCTCTGCCCCCCCCCTCCCCCGGCCAATTTCCTTCTGCCCCCCCCCCCCAATTCCTTCTTGGCATAGGTGCCATTCCAATTCATGGCACTGTAGATATTGATAATGTTAAAAACCTACAGGAACTACTAAAGGTTTGTGTACTTCCACTAGTCAGTTAACTCTGTCATTCCATACTTCGCAAAAATACTGAGCTATCTACTTTCGAGGGATGTACCTCTTCCAGGAGACGTTGCAGTTACGTTTCTAAGATACATCCACCAGTCTGCAGTTGACTGTTACTATGCTGATTCGTCTAGCGCCGACAGATTCAATAATGGACATTGGAAATTTTAACACATACCAGAGCATGATAGCTGCAACCAAGACTAGCTCCTTGCTTGCTACGAAGTAACAACCAGATCGATTGACAGCTAACGGGCGAGTGAGTGCGTTAACCGGTGGCGTAGCTGCTGGCACGCGAAGGTGGGCTGTGAGAGCGGGTTTTATTTTGGGCGGCGCGCCGCTACTTTGTGGTTTACCTCCGAGAGGGTGGAACCTGGCAGTATGAAGGCTTCTCCGCTCGCGGTGCGTCTCTCGGCCACGGGCTCCGCGCATTGCGGTGCACGGCTTCGAGTTACACGCTGGTTTCCGGCTCGCCAATCTGCGCGCCGAGGCACGCCCTGGCGCAATCCTCAGTGCGGTATCAAGTTGCCGCTGTGTATCAAGCGGCCACCGCCGCCCTAGGCCTTGTACTTTCATTATCTCGTGAGTTGCGGCCGTGGCCGTGGGCGTTGCGATACGCCTGCAACACCTGCATCTACTTATGTGCATTCAGCAAGCATCTGTGCAGTGCATGGCTGATGGTACCTTGGGACATAATGTCGTCCCACGCCAAGACCATTGCGCAACAAGAGTGGCGCGTTGTCAGAAAAGAGCACACGTTCCTGGATTCCTGTGGGCACAGTACAAATAATACGTGCATCACTGTGTGCGACTGAATGGCACGGCAAGTGGAAACGTACAGCAAAGCCGAAGTACGCGATATTTCGATTCTGGTGGGCGAAAAGAATTGCACACAGATTCAGCGTGAAATTCTATAGATTTGTGCAGTATCACATCCTGTGTCAACGATTTGATTAGGCTGCTCATATGTGGGTGACGCTGGTGGGGAAGTCCAAATCGTGAACCATGCCGTTCCCCTTTTTTTCCGGAAGCTGACAGAACATCCGAACGGAAAGAGCTTTTTCGACAAAGAGGATGTTCACACATCGGTTCTCGAATGGCTCCCTGATCAAGAAGCGGATTTCCGTTATTGAAGAACTGAACGGTTGGTAAAATGTTGTTTAGAAACTTGGTGACTGTGTTGGAAAGTAGTGTCATGTATCTGTGTCACTTTGAAGTGTAATGCAGCATTCAGTGAAAGTTGATTGGCAGCGGTGTGCGCACGAGCGTATGTAAGAGGGCTATATCTGTGAAGGTGTCGTGTTAACTACCGTAGGGAATATTTGTCAGCAGTTAATTGCAACAAACACATACGCTAAAATCAGCGAAGATACTTCTTGCCCACTGTATACTTAGCTATGCAGAAGCTGTTCAGACCTTTTAGCACCATATTGTATGAATAATGACGGTTAATAGCAAGATGTGCGGTTTGAGAATGGACGTGTCAGCCCGAAACCTGTAACCATTAGAGCTGAATTTTATATCGGTGCACCTGAGACGGCATGAGGGGAGAAAAGAGACTTGTCATTATGGCTTCGTATGTACTTTTTATCTTATTCTCACAACCACGTGTGATGTACATGATGGTGGCAGCAGAATTATAGCACATCTTTACTCGAATACTGGTTCTACGGGTTCTTTAAATGTACGTAACGGAGTTCTGCGAGAACAACGCCACATTTATCCAATGACTCTCATTTAAGTTTCCCCGAACATCTCAGTTAATTTTATTCGTGGGCGTTACAGAACAGTTACGATCCTAGCAGCACGTTCGATGAATTCTTAGGAAACCTGTTATCATCCCTGCTTGATACGCATTCCAAACACCGAAGTAATACTCTAAGAATTGGTCGCATTAGCGTTTTGGCTGCGAATTACTTTAAGATGCCCTGCATTTTCCCAGAACCCTTCCAACAAATTTAACTCTGTCATTCGCTTTCATTGCAAAGAATGAAATGATTTTTCTCACCTTCCCTATGTGTTTCGTTCACTGATTTCGTTTTCAAAGTGTTGTAAACACGATCGTTTTTACTTCATTCGATGGCCTTGCATCAACTCTGACCACATTTGCTTGAAGTATAATAGAGACAAACCTACTTTCTGATAACTGTACAGTCCGTAAAGTATTTCCTGTGTAGCATAAACAGTAATAGTTAAAGTATAGTTGTAGGCATGTGAAATAGCAACATGAGTTAGTTATACTGCACTTGTCAACTATAGCAACTTAGAACCTTTTCAGAATCAATATATTTTTGATCCAGCAGCCATTATGAATTAACACTTAGGAATTACAGGCCAGAGCATCTCATTTGCAAGCAGAAGACCTGGGTTCGAGTCCCGGTCCAGCACCAATTTTCAACTATCCCCATATTTTCAATCAGTACCCACTCGCAGCCAATGTCTGTAATTCCTCTCTCTCTCTGTGTGTGTGTGTGTGTGTGTGTGTGTGTGTGTGTGTGTGTGTGTGTGTGTGTGTGTGTGTGTGTGTGTGTATTCAGAATCGTTATTCTGTCTGACCTTACCACACTTAACTACAAATTGATCCTGCGGAGCATATGATGTCACATGCGTTTGTGGTAGTGTGCGGACTAAAGTTGTGCGTATCCAAACGCAATCGCATTCCCTCCCACGCTCCAAAGCCCCTGAGAAGAAATGTGTTATCGGGACGGCCTGCCAGTGTTTGCGCTGGGCGGTTGTTTAGGTGGCGAGGTGACGGTCCGGGCAAACACTTGCCGCGGCGCCTATGAACCTAGTGCGAACCTCTCCCACAGCGCAGCTCTTAACAGCCTGACGCACCACTACTGTTGGCAACACTGGATTCACCACCTCAACTGTGCGGTTTCATATCATCTTCCAGTTATTACAGAAGTTCTCGTTTACGTTTACACTCGGTAGTAGGTGCAACTGGTTTTATTAATGTTCTCTGTCATGTATCTGTTGGGAACTGAGATGGGGCAACTACTGCCTGGTTTCGTGCTCCATTCACATGTTAATCAATAATGAGCAAGACTGCGCTCCCGGTTACAAATCGAGGTAATTGTTTCATTGTATAAAGTTGACAATCAATTATCTCTAGACATTTATTTATTGATTTATTTAACCTGGCAAGATTAGGGCCATCAGGCCCTCTCTTACATCTAACCAGGCATTCTACTTATTTTACATTCATACGTTTTAGTAGGCATGTTAAACAACATCTAGTACAAAAAGTGAAATAAACAATTAGAAAGGTACACCTGGAAAAATACATACATATAGAGTTTATATTCGTAGATCATAAGTACTGTTATAATTAGACATTATTGAAGAGACAAATTTTAGATAGGAGTGCTGGCAGTAGGTAGTATGAGGGAGACTCATGGTGAAGGGAGTAGAAGAATAGACATGATGAAACATAATTAAGGAAATATAAAGGAAAAGAAGATTGCCTGGCTAATAGAGATAGATGAAGGGGAAGGCATCTCAGGAGCAAGATAGAAGACGCTAGCTTTACTATTTGACAGATGAGAGGATTGGCCTGGTTCATTGTCATTGTCATTGTCTGAAATGAAATGCTCTGTCGATGGGCTTCGCATTGCTTAACAGGAAGACACCAGACACTACACTTAACCATCGATTTACATAGAGGTTTCCTAGGTTTCCTGACAAGTAGAGACAGATTCGTGTCGGTAGAAGAAGTGTGAAGGAGAGTGAAAAAGTGAATATTTTACGATGTTATATAATGGTTTAATGTTTTCGGAAGAGAACTGGAGTTTTAATCAGTGTATACAATTTTTTTCTCTGAACAGGTTAATTGCTCTTACTTCCTTGCCTTATTGAACAATGTTTATAGTAACAAAATAAACACTCTCCTTCCGCCCTTCATTTCAGTCGAACAGAATCGCTTCATTTTTTTTTATTTCAGGCGAATGATGCGGTGATTTCCACCTGTACATCATGGTTTGAAGTTCTCGCTCTTCTTGTCCAAAAACCTATAAATGAAATACTTTCTGCAAATAATAATAATACTAATAATAAATATTGTTTTTTGAGTATAATTTTAATTTCAACAGAAACACACAATGTATTGCACTTAGAATGTCTGAGGGCAAAAATTGTGATAATAGACTGAAATAAGTGTAGTTTACTCTTTACAATTTATCATATACGTTAAATTATAGCGATGCTTACACCCAAACCTCCAGATGTCAATGAGTCAGATCGGTACCAAACACCGTACCTATCAACACAACTGTACTCCATAGGTTTCTACTTTCGGTTAACGAAGCGAAAGCAGGCTGCCAAAAGAACACTGCTACAAACTCCGAAACGCCCTTTTACATGTCAGAAAAATGTTCTCCCGCATAATTTCACGTGTAAACTGTTAAAAAAAAAAAGTTATCAGTGGATTTCGAACTCGGGACCTTAGTACGACGATATTACGCTCTAACAGCTCACCCAACAGAGATCTTCACATTAACAGCTCACATATACGCTTTTTCTGTACTCCGTAGTTGTGGTGTTACTTTTAATTATCGTTTACGCATGTTGTACTGGACGACAGCACACAGCGCGAACTAAATCGATGTTTTAGTTGATACTCTATCGACACACAACGTTTGGTACCGATCTGAGTGTCTGACATCTGGAGGTTTGGATGTTAGATAAATTCAAAATAAACTTGATATTACTAACACGTATTAGTGTGTGCACCTCAGTTATTTGGTCTGTCGTCAATAACTTTATTGGAATTCGTCCCGTTCAGTGTTTGTCTCGCCAGTAGATAATCTGATACATACTGTCATTTCACCGCGTCCTCGCAGCGTAACAAATAGCTGCCTTATCTGATTGGAATCGCCTGCCACTGTTTGCCTTGTGCTTACTGTTCACTCTAAACAAAAAATACACTGCTCTACTCAGCGGTTTAGAGCCCCGAAAGTCTACGGACGTGGAAATTCTATTCTAAATCTTAATTCGTGGCACATGGCTTAAATTATTTTAGGACATCTTTGGCCAGGATAGTGTAGGTGACTACAAAATGATGCACGGTAGTGAAGAGTTTTGGCTTCCCAAGTTTTCAGGCTCAGTATTCTGGCGATGTCACTCGTCGTCATTGGGTTACTGGTGTACTGACAACAAAATAGTTGACTACAACGATGAGAATGAGATAGAGGTGGCACGTCGACGAAGCATTGTGCCACACACGCAGGAAGTAGCATCCGGCTGGACTCCCGCGAATACTTGTCAGTAATTAAGAGGTTATGTATCACTTATTTCTGAACTGAAAACGAAGCACGTCGAGGAAGTAGTTCGACGCAATAGAGAAGTAGCATAACGACGGTTGTGGTGGTAGTCTTCGTCGTCGTCTGCCGAGAACATATTCGTGCCTGACGAGCACTTACGGGCAACTCGAGTAGCGGAGACGGGGCGTACAGAGCGAATGGGGCGGCACGGCTGTAAGGCGCCGGGGATATGTATCGGAATGCCGACTTGGCTGTATTGGAACTTCCTGAATCGTCTCGCCGCCGTCCCCGACGCAGCCACGTCTATTTCTAGCGGCCGGCAGCCGGGCGGACCGCGCCGGGGTCTCGAGACAAGGTCGTCTCTAGGACTAGGATACACTGCACCCGCCAGGTCACACGTTTCTAGACGCTCCGCCCGCCCCACATCCGGCATCCTTTCCGTCTGCACTCGTCCTATCGTTAGCGCCGGTCTAATTCTGTGCCGCTATACGCAGCGTGTAAACACGGACCGACCCTGTTCCCGCCGGTACTGCGTTTTTCGACTTCCACAGGTGGTAGTATTGTTCCCCGAGACAATTTACGAGACAACAGTGCGTACAATTTCAAATACTGAGCAGCTTATATATTCAGAACTCTTGACACTTAGCGGAGCATATTTGGAGAACGTATAAAATGCGCAGGGTGTTACAAAATTCATGTTACACACTTCTAGAGGTTGTAGAGGCAGCTTCATCTATTAAGTTTTATATAGGAATCCGTGTCCCGAAACGTCATCCAATGATGCCACAGAGCATGAAAGTTACAGGCGCTGGCGCCTGTGAATGTATGTAGATACAAGGGGATTCAGTGAGGTTATAAACGTTCTAGGATGGTGGAGAAGGATAAATGTATCAGTTGGAGGTAAGGGTCCCGGCACTGGAAACGAACGAGTGGAGAGTGATAAGCGAAAACATTTTTGATACTTCAGACAGTGGAGTACATGTGTTGGTATTGCTGTTGCTAAGATTGTAGGGCAGGCAACCTTCAGATGTGGTAGTATAGACCAAAACAAGAAAAAAACGTCCAGTAAGTATGTTCTCTAAAATGCATCCCTTAGGAGCTATGAGCACTAATTCAGTAGTGGAGATGTGTTTCGCAGTAGCGAAGATGACCAAGTACTCTAGCTCCTCAGGTATGCTTTTTAGAGCATATATTTACTGGACGTTTTTTTATGAAAGTTACCTACCCTACAATTCTAACAACAACATTGCCAGTACACGTATTTCCCTGTAGACAGTATCAGAAAAATTTGCGCTTATAATTTCAGACTCGTTCGTTTCCGGTACAGGGAACCTTACCTCAGGTTGATACATTTATCCTTCTCCATCATGTTTGTGACGTCATCATAGAATCTGAATACATACATTACAGGTGCCGGCGCTTGTAACTTTGACGCTCTGTAGCGTCGTTGGATGATGATTCCTGACATGGCTTCCGATCTAAAAGTTGATGTACTAAGTCCGTTCTACAATCTTCAGAAGTGGTACGTGGTTGTGAAACAGCCTGCATAGTACAACAGAGAGAACATTGCAAAGAGTGTAGTGGAAAGCCGTTATAAATTTCCCCTCCAAAAGACTTTGTACGTTTGTGGCATAACAGCTGTTCGTTTTTAACCGTCTCAGTAGCGTTCTTTTCACTTCCCAGAGTAGGAAACAGAATACTGGTGGAAGGGAAGTAGTGAAGGCGGGTCAGGGGTAGCGTTCGGATAGCTGTGTCAATAGCCCACTTGCCCTCGAAACGGAAAGGTTCCCGGTTAGAGTCCCTCTCCGCCACACAGTTTCATACTGCCAGGAAGATAAAAAGGAACTCGCTTAGCCTAGGTCTAACGCAACTGAAACACTACAATCTGGAATATTTGCACGGCATATTGGGGAAAAACTTAGGACATTGAACATTTTTTGTGTGTCTTCATTGCGAACCAAATACGGTCGCCAATAAGAGACTTCGTTTCCTACATTGCTTTGAATTTGGAATGGGAGATACAGAATAGTCAGATTAGTCAAACCATTGTGGAACGAGAGAGACCAATGCATTTCCTGGAATTGACGACATAAGCGTGCGTGCTTCCATCTGTAGCTTCGGACAAGATAATCCCGTTACATCTCACAGTGACTAAACCAGTTATTGTTTGAATGAATCTGACCTATATAAAACACTAAAAATGGTGATCGCCGTTATAAGCAACCATCACTTCTGCAAGCACCAGCAGCAGTGGCATTACTATCAGACCTCCCAATGACTATGGCTTGTGGCTACGATCGGCAGGCGGGATACTTGATCGCGTGTGACGAGATGAAGGAAGAGCGGACGGTTAGCAGCCTAAAGGAGGCCGGAAGTGCCCCCCCTCCCCCTATGGCGCACTATCGAAGACGCGGTGTTGTGTCACGTTGTTCCACGTGGCAGTTGCGTCCCCCGTGAAGGCTGTCTCCCGTGCCGCGCTACTCCACGTGGCAATTGCGCTCGCATCTGACTCGGAGCCGCTCGCGCCCGGTACAGACAGAAATACTCGGGCGTCTCCGGCGCTCGCTCGCTGAATGAATGAGCCGGCCGGCGCAGCCGTAGCCGCTGCCGCTACACCCTGTGCCAAACACATCGTCCCAGCTGTCACGCGTTTCTCGCGGTCTCCACGTGGCCGCGCCGCGGCGGCGTTTAAAGAGCCGGCCTGATCCGCCAGTCACGCCGCCAGATTGTATTCCCGGTGTACGGTTTCACTTCACAGAAGGCCACTGTAACAGGTGGACGATCTCGCGCCCTGCGCCGCGCCGCGCTCCAACGGAAACACCAGCCGCCACGGCAAATTAACCTTTTTTATCCTTTCTCGGAATTACGAAAATAAGACACCTGTTTTTGTGACAATGCCGACTCCTGAGTGTCGTTAGCGTCTTGTAACCGATAACTGTTGAGAGAGAGAGAGAGAGAGAGAGAGAGAGAGAGAGAGAGAGAGAAGAAGAAGAAATGATTCCGAACAATGATTACTTTTCTTAAAGGACAAAACTCATTTGTTTGTGTGTGTGTGTGTGTGTGTGTGATGGTGGTTCGTTTAAATTTCCTCCGTAGATCATCTCGTTAACGGTGATGGCAAGAAGCTAGAACATGGCGACCTCGAGGAACATTGTCATCCCAATAAAGCATGGACTGAGTTTGCTATTTGATGGCAGTAAGAACTGATACAACCGTCCTCGCCCTGTGGGCGTAGCTATTCAACTAAACGTGCGTTTCCAATAGTGGTCCCTTTTTCTCATATGCAAGAACACAGATGACTATCTTCAACTTTCGTAGTCCTGTCGTTCTCAGGTGCGTGTAATGTTACGGTATGTTGATAATTTTTTACTTTTGAACCGCCTCAGAATGTAAACTAAATAGCATAATAAAAAATATGTGCATCTTCCAGGTCGCTGAAGATATCTTGCGAAGAATAAGCGAAACGCGTGTGGGACGAAAATTTTCATTCAGATGTAATTAGGCGGACGGCCCAAAAGTAAAAATTATCAGCGTGCCGTAACAGATGGCTGTATTGAAAAAATATCGACTGATATACCATTACTTTCTGTTACCAAACGAAAGTATGATAAAACGGTAGTCCTGGTAGGCAGCATGACACATGCTGCTTTCATACGAAAGCAAACAGCACTGTGTGGTTAGCAAACAGTTTCAGTTGTGTGTTGCTCACAAGTTAAAAGCTGTCACTTGCTGTTAAAAAGTAACAATCAGCCCTCTTCGCCATCGTATGGAGAAACATAATCAGATGCGCAAAGTACATGGAGGAAGTTAAAGGAAAAAAAAATGTTTATTTTTTGTATTGGAGAAAAAAATGCTGTTAATGGTAATTATGGTCGCATGTTAGGTTGGTTAACTGAACAATTCATAGACGCAATAATTTATCACTACAAACATACCCATGTTTAGCCGTTACTTCATATTGTATTAAATATATGAAGAATCGGCGTAACGTATGAGACCATGAGAAATCATGAACGAAAGTGAAGATGCTTGCAGGACTAGTTCGTTAACTTCCTGCTCATGTAATGACACAAGTGGACTTTAGAGGTAGGAAATGTGCTAATTGTGATATGGATTATGTAAATCAGCTGTACCGACAGCGTTTTACGGCACAAGACTAAAAATCTTGAACGAAAGTATACGTGCGTCGTCCAATAAACGTAATCTTCAGTTAGCGTTAGGTGGCAGTAGAAAGTCTGCAAGCCTAGCACTGTGCCTATCATGCTTCTTTAACAGGATTCGTGACTGAAATTTCCCATACTATACCACACAGATTAGCTGTGTCATCACGAACTCTTACATGAGCGCGTTTTCGTGTGTAGCACTGTTACCACCGGTAACGGCACACTAAAGTTTGAGTAAGCTCTGTAAATTCTGGTGGGCGCCATCTCCTTAACCCTTGCAGTACCGGTGAGGGGGTGGGGGCGGGAAAGACACGAGTATGTTATGCCTACCTTTTGAAAATATTGTAATCTAGTCATTTTAAACTATAAATTTTGAAAAAGTTATTAATTCTTATACCAGGTTCTATTAATGTTTTAAATTTTTCAAGTAAACTTAACCAAGAAAATTTAGGCCTCGGTGGTAGATGTCACGCTCCCCAGTCAGCCATGTACAATATTTTCATCTTTTGGACCTTAAACATCAACGTTTAATTAGGAAGTGTATTGCGAAAATGTGTCAACAATAGCGAAATTTGCATTTGTTAAATTTGTTGTGGTCGTAAAGTACCTCACCGTTGGTAGCAGCCCACACGTTATTGTGCGTGCGCTGAAAGACATTATCACCGTCTGGGCTCTACTTACACAAAATACCTCTCCAAAAAGTATTTTTAATATATCAGCAACAATTACCGAATTTATATATTTTAAATTTTTTTAGGTGGTCATAAAGCACCTCCAACCCCCTTGGTAATGCTTGTTTCGGAAAATGCGATGATATTTCTGTGGTTAAAGTTTTATTTAGTTCCTCATCCGATGAAGAACGAAAGTCAAGCATATTTTCAGACCAGTTTTGGAGTATTGTGTATATATGTGTGTAGTTACAAAACGTTCGCTTTCCGTGTGAGTGAAACAATTGTAATATACTCCAGTCATTGGTAGAAATCTAGACAACGTAGCAAAGCTTCTACGAAATTACTTTCCAAGAGTGATTTTCGATTCTTGTGACACTAGCGTGACTCCTGCGTTCGACTTGAACATCATAAACACAACATTGCATCCTCTCCCTTTCACCCACAAAAAGCGCTCACCAGTTAGTCACTTCTGATGAAACAAATACTGTCAGCTGTAAAGCTGTCAAAAATACATTAGTATGAAAACCAGAAACTCAGCTACTCCTCTATCTCGCAGCCAACTTTGATCTAAAATGCAAAAATTAAGTAAGTTAAAGGATGTACCTGCTCGTTTTTACATGGACAGACTTAAACAGAGCTATTTCGTGCTTACGATATTGTACCTTGTGTTGCGAATTGACACCCACTGTCGCATAGCAGGCAAAATATGTTCCTGAAACTGGTTACTTTTGTTCGGTTTGTTCTGGGGGAGGAGGACTAAAGATGGAGTGAAAAAAAGTAAGCTTGGAATATGAGGAACGCGAGGATGTAGATTATAGCCAATTCTTGCTTACCCTAGTTTGTATTTTGACCCTTTTGGAAACACCCAATGCGCTTGCGTGTCTTTTTTTTTCCCCCGTGTAACGCCAGCCGGCAGGACTGCCTGATGTGCGGAGGACGGCACATACAGCCGCCGGATGCGGTAATTGTACGTCGCGACGAGACTGCCGCATGTAAAAACACGCGACAGGCGGGGAATGTCGCCCGATATAGTAACGCGCTGCCTCTCGCTAACCAGAGCTGCGGCGGCAACTCTGGCCAATGTCAAGGCCTCCACTGGTGCTGATACGGCCGCGTCTGCGGGCTTCACGGAAGGCCGTGCGAGGAGCTGATTGATGGACTCTGTCTTCTTCGCGATGATCCGAAACACCAGGAGTTGCTGGCTACGGTGTAGAATGTGTATCGTGCACCACATAAAGTTCGACGCATGGCGACTTTTCGTATTTCAGTCAATGAAAGACCTTGAAGAAATTGGTTACCGTAAGCGATGATGTTGTTGTATACATCCAGAATGAAATTGTCACAGTGCATTGGAGCGTGCTTTGATACGAACTTCCTGTCGGGTTAAAATTGTGTGTCGGACCGAGATTCGAGCTCGGGACCTTTGCCTTTCGGGGGCAAGTGATCTACCGACTGAGCTACCCAAGCACTGCTCACGACCTGTCCTCACAGCGTTACTTTCGTCAGTACCTAGTCTCCTACTCTCCAAACTTAACAGAAGTTCCCATGCGAAACTTAGAACACTAGCGCTCCGCTACAGAGTGAAGATTCCATTCTGGAAACATTCCCTAGGCTGTGGATAAGTCATGTCTCCACAGTATACTCTCTTCCAGGGGTGCTAGTCTTGCAAGTTAACGCAGGAGAACTTCTGTGATGATGTTCGGTAGGTAGGAAACATACTAGGGGAAGTAAAGCCGTGAGGACGGGTCGTGAGTAGTGTTTGGGTAGCTCAGTCTCGATCCGGCACTCAGTTTTAATCTGGTGCAAAGTTTCATGTACGTAACTTGCCCTATCGTGCCCAGTAGAAAAATAGGTGATAAAACTGTTTGCATTTGTCAGTAACATTTCCTTTGTTGTCTTCTAATTAAAAATTGCGGCTGTGATATACAACATTGCTATCAATTTCGTCTTTTCATTTTGCTTCAAGAACAGAATATTGTTTTCAGTCTGAAGATTGGTTTGATGCAGCTCACTACGCTACGCGATAAGGCAAACCTTTGTGTTTAACTACTCCAACGTATACACTATAAACGTACATACTGTAGGCAGGCCTCGCTCTCTCGTCCGGAACTTAAACTCCCCCCAATCTCCACCTCGCCCAGATCCAGCCATTGCCATATTGATAGTACCTTGGTCTCCAGCATATAACTATTCAGCCCATATCTTCTTTTAGTGAAATTACGCCAGATTTGCGAGTTCTGTTTAGTAACTCCTCATTAGTTATTCGATCTACCCATCTAATCTTAAGCATTCTCGTACATCATCACATTTAGAATTCGATCTACCCGTCTAATCTTCAGCATTCTCCTACATAATCACATTTCGAAAGCCTCTACTCTCTCCTTATCTAACCGGCCCATCGTCCAAGTTTCACTTCCGTGCAAGCCAACACCCGAGACAGATACCTGCAGAAAAGACATCCTAAAACATTGATACTAGATGTTAAGAAATATCTGTTTTGCAGTTATGTGCTTCCCTTGCGATTGCCACTCTGCCTCTCATATCCTCTGCCTCTCATATCCTCTGTACTTCGTCCATCGCTACTTATTTTGAACAAGTGATGTAACTCCTTTCTTAATAATAATAATAATAATAATAATAGTAATAATCCCGGAATGAGATTTTCACTCTGCAGCGGAGTGTGCGCTGATATGAAACTCCCTGGCAGATTAAAACTGTGTGCCCGACCGAGACTCGAACTCGGGACCTTTGCCTTTCGCGGCAAGTGCTCTACCATCTGAGCTACCGAAGCACGACTCACGCCCGGTGCTCATAGCTTTACCTCTGCCAGTATCTCGTCTCCTACCTTCCAAACTTAACAGAAGCTCTCCTGCGAACCTTCCAAACTTAACAGAAGCTCTCCTGCGAACCTTCCAAACTTAACAGAAGCTCTCCTGCGAACCTTCCAAACTTAACAGAAGCTCTCCTGCGAACCTTCCAAACTTAACAGAAGCTCTCCTGCGAACCTTCCAAACTTAACAGAAACTCTCCTGCGAACCTTCCAAACTTAACAGAAGCTCTCCTTCGAACCTTCCAAACTTTACAGAAGCTCTCCTGCGAACCTAGGTTCAGAAGCTCTCCTGCGAACCTAGGTTCGCAGGAGAGCTTCTGTAAAGTTTGGAAGGTAGGAGACGAGATACTGGCAGAAGTAAAACTATGAGCACCGGGCGTGAGTCGTGCCTCGGTAGCTCAGATGGTAGAGCACTTGCCCGCGAAAGGCAAAGGTCCCGAGTTCGAGTCTCGGTCGGGCACACAGTTTTAATCTGCCAGGAAGTTTTTTAATAATAATAATAATAATACGGTTGTATCTTCCAATACGTCAAATAACGTAGTCTTGCAGAGCTCCGTAATTATTTATTCATTTTAGTAGTAGTAGAAAGGTGCGTTTCAATTCAAAACTGTGTATTTTGAAAAAACACTCTGTATTCATTCAGAATCCTGTCCGCAGTGTGCGTTTGTGTTTCAGCGTTCTCTGTGGGGCGCGTAAACTTCTCTTCCGCGGAATGTTAGATGTCCCTGTACATCATTGAAATCATATAATTAGCAAGTCATCACTGCGCTGACATCAGCGCTTTGCGCGGAAGCTGCTGCACGGGAAGCGGCTGTCTGCCTTTGTGCAGTGCGGTGATGTAACCATCCTCACTTCGTTTCGCCTGACATTCCCTTCCTCGTTTGATAACCGCCTCGTGACCGTTTTATTGCTGTGACGGCCTCGTACCTGCAAGTCTTGCAGTTAGTTGCACACTCGGAATTTTGCCTCACCTATTATCATTCACTACGAAAACGTTTTCGCAAGAGACAGCGAACTCTTAAGTCGGTGGTACGGTTTTTTATTACACATTTCAGCCTTAGATGCCTCATTTAACATAATTACCGCATTCGACTTGTTACCAAGTTACCATCAGGTGATCCATTAAAGACGAAAGGAAAATGCATAGTAAAATACTGCGCATCTGAATTACAAATCAACTTCTGTACCCAACAAAATGTGCTTGACTAACGTTACGAGGTTATTAGGTAACCGAATCGAACCGGGGAGGTACTTTGTGTAAACATTCTGCAATCTGATGTTGACATAGAATTTATCAATGTATACAGAATTCCCCGTAAAATCAGGTTTTCATTATTATTATTATTATTATTATTATTATTATTATTATTGAATAACGTCCGTTATGGTTCGATCTGGGAACGCAGTTTGTCATACATAATTCGCATTCAGAATCCGTAATGCTTCGATTTATGTCATTGATCATATTGCAGTGGCACGAATTTGGGACCGTTATTCCCCATCGTTGTTCGTCGAGAACGTAAACCGCTACTTGGCGCGAACAAGCGCATGCGACAGCTAAAGTGGAGAAACATTTGTACAGTTTACAGTTGTTCTGTGCGCGATATGCAGAGTTGTCAGTGTGGTTCGGCGCGATAAGGGCGGCAGCTGCGAAGACAAGCAGGTAAGGTAGGCGGGCCAGCCGCGGCGCCGGGGAAGGGCGGGGGAGAGCCTTGTAAGGCCTCGCTTTTTGTGCTGTGCGATGAGTCAGTCACTGGGAGCACGGGGACAATAGCAACTCCGACACACACACACACACACACACACACACACACACACACACACACACTCTCTTATCATAATCCAGTCGAGACTGGTGTGTTCATTTTCTAAAAAGTGACTGACTATCCACGGATTGTTACTGACACGTTTGTAGATCCCATCTCTGCAAACTTTTGCCAGATATTTCGCTCCTCTGATGCATCTGCTGGTCGCTTCTTCGGCTGCAAGTGGCATAGAGTTAGGATTGTAGATAACGGTCGCAATGTTGGCGTATGTCTGCTAGATGTCTGGATTTGCTGCATCCCTTCCTTAAGAGTACTGGTTAGAATTGACGCTGGAACAAGGTGATTCGGGTGAACCGCCGGAAGAACGAGAAGTACCGTGTTAAGCGCAATGTTGGTGAAACGAGTTAAACAGTTACGTGTGGTGCATTCTGTTTTTCGCTTCTCAGTGTCAAACAAAAAGTCTCAGCCGAAATCTTGCGATATTCGTGCGGTAAATGAGGTAACATGTAAGCTCCTAAAAGTAAAGAATTTTTTCGAAAGCCATGATAGTGTTTGTACCCCGAAAGTCAATAATCGCATACAAAATTTGAATAGTTAATTTCGGTGGTCACGTATTGAATTGAACCACATTGTTAGAAAGCTATGCTTCATCTCGGGCCCCTGCCGCGGGCCTCACGAGACTGCTGGCACATGCAAAGGCCTTGATTCAGTTTGGTCTGTAGGGTCACCCATTGGATTCGGCCGAGCGGTTTCTTTACGAAAGCACGTAACCATTACACCTGATACTGTTGCGGTTCACTTAGTCTACCTCGTGTAAGCCTCTTAGAACCCGCATAACTACTGCAATGCACATACATTTGAACTTATTTACTGTCGGCCTTGTTCTCCTTCTACAATTTTTACTCCCCCCCCCCCCCCCCCCCCCCCCCAAATATCTCTCTCTCTCTCTCTCTCTCTCTCTCTCTCTCTCTCTCTCTCTCTCTCTCACACACACACACACACACACACACACACACACACACACACACACACACACACACACACACACACACACACACACACACAGTCATTCCCCTCCATTACCAAATTGGTGAACTGATCTACTAGACTATGCTTTTGACTGGCTCTGTACGTTCTTCTTATTGCAGTTTCCACAAAAATGAGTTCCAAGTACAAAATATTGTCGGCAGTCATTAACAGAGTGTAACAAATCAGGCGCAATACTGATTTGATTGCAATGAAAGCATGATTCTTGTACAACCATGACTATACATAGTAACTGACGAATGGAACCATTACTGGAAGAAATTTCGCAACATCTTCGTTCTTTAATTTTTGAGAACATTCAGTCTTCAGCAGTTGATGTTCGTGGAGCCAGAACCCCTGCTTTATACAGTGTCACCGCCTACCATCATTGTACAGGTGGCTGAAGACGGTCATATTCTATTAACTGTTTATTAATTACACTGTAGGAAATATTGCAACCAACCACAAGATTTTTTGAAATGATTTTATACTACCATTACTAATTTCGTGCCCGAGCCCGTCGTCAGATGGTTCAGTTCATTGATCAGTATGGATTGTAAAAGAAAGTCAAACCTCTGTCTTACAATATGTAAAGGAGCGCTTTTCAGGAAGACACAAATGTAAAACTTGCAAAGAAGTCAACACTGCTACCTGACGATGGCCCATGCCCGAAACTAGTAATGAAATCATTTTAAAAGATGCTTGGTGGTGGTGGCAGTGCTTCCTTCAGTGTAATTTACGAAAACAGCTGCGGTGTTCTCCACCCAAATGAATAAAATGTGTTTACTGTTCGTCTCGCACATTTTCAAACCTGTTAAACACCCCATTACAAACCCATAGCGGTTCTGGAGGGTTGAGTATGTGTCGAAAGAAAATTGATTTGTGTACTGGTTTACTTCAGGCTGCACGTATCGCGCTACCATCATGCCGGTCCAGCCATACTTGACAGTCAGCTACGCCGCATGACACACCTGTAGGATGCTTGCTCCTCGTATCTGCTGCTGCTGTTGCCGCCGCCGCCGCCGCCGCCGCTCCCCTCCCCTCTCCCGGGCCATCTCCATGGAGTCGTGGTTGGGAGAGCGGGGGTGGGAGGGAGATGGACTGGGCATTGGATGGGAGGATGGACCGGAAAGGGAAGTGACGTATGTGTGAGGCACAGCGTGACGCATCGGAGGAAACAATTTCCCCGATTCGCCTGCATCGCTCGTCTTCTTCCGGTCGGTTGCTGTGTGAGTGAGACAGACAGAGAGGAGGGAGAGAGGAGCCGGCGAGGCAGCAGACAGCTAGCTAGCCAGCCACCTGTGAGCGCTAGCTGCCCGCCTGTAGCCGGCGCGGTGCGGCAGTACGTGCGCGCGCCGCGCATCCGCCGTCTCGTCGCCTTCCACGGCCGGCGTTGGCGCTGCCGACGCGGCTGGCGGATACGCATTATCCGGTGCCGGACAAAGTGCTTTGTGCCGCCGCCGCCGCCGCTGCCGCTGCTTACTCGTCAGCCGACAATTGGGTTTGCTCGATTTCGGCGTGGCTCTGACATCTTCAGAATTGGAACTGCCTCGCATGTGCTCTCTTATGGCGTTTCAGTGACTTGCCGAGCACTAAAAAAACCTTCAGTCATCCCCCCACCCCCCTCCCTCCCGACGGTCTTTAAATGGTTATGAAAATATGCGAGGCGAAATTTCGCTACTCTACAGCATTCGCCCCCTTACTTAACTTGCATTTATCATGAAGCTGTCGCCTAGCGCAAAGTCCCAAGCTACTGGAAAAAGGTGTAAGTGACTCCAAAATATGAGAAGGGTAAAAGAATGGACCTGCAAAATTACAGACCAATATCTCTAACTTCGATTTGCTGTAGAATCCTTGAACATTTTCTCAGATCGAATATAATAAATTTTCTTCGGACCGATAAGGCGTCGAAGTTGAGTGACTGTAGGATACAAGATGGCTTTGACAAAATTTCTAGTTGGTGTGATGAATGGCAGCAAGCTCTATATGCAGAACAATGTAAATTAACGCGGATGAGTAGGAAAAAGAAACTCGTAATGTTCAGGTACAGCATTGGTAGTGTCCTGCTTGACAGTCACATAGTTTAAATACCTGGGCGTAACGTTACACAGCGGTATGAAATGGAACGAGCATGTGAGAATTGCGGTAGGAAAGGTGAATGGTCTACTTAGGTTTATTGGCGGAATTGTAGGAAAATGTGGTTCATTTGTAAAGAAGACCGCATGTAGGATGCTGTTGTGACCTGTTCTTGAGTACTGATAGAGTGTCTGGGTTCCATACCAGGTCGTATAAAAGGAAGACATCGAAGCAGTTCAGAGGCGGTCTGCTAGATTTGCTGTCGGTAGGTCCGAAGAAGACGTTAGTGTTACGGAGAGGCTTTGGGAACTCAAATGAGAATTCATGGAGGAAAGGCGACATTCTTTACGAGAAACGCTGTTCAGAAAATTTCGAGAGCAGGCATTTGAAGCCGATTGCCCAACGATTCTACCGTCGGCAACATACATTGCGCGTAAGGACCACGAAGATAAGATACGAGAAATCGTGGCTCATTTGGAGTCATAAAGATAATCGTTTTTCCCTCGCTCTATTTGCGGGTTGAACAAGAAGGCAAATTACTAGTAGTGGTACATAGTACTCTCCGCCACGTGCTCTATGGCGGCTTGTGGAGTATCTATGTAGATTTAGGTATCTGAATTTCTACCGGTAACTGTTACATTGGTCAATTATTTTATACCTCATGGTAGCACAAGACGCGTGCCTCTTATCGGAAACAAAAACAGTGTTGAGGTGGATTACGTAAGATGAAGCTGAGGCTGTACTGGGATGCATAGGATAACAAATGACTAAATCCCACAAAGGATGAAAATGGATAGGAATGTCTGTGATGACGTTCAACAAAAACAGCAGATGTGGTTTGGCCATGTGAATAGGATGAATGAAGATAAGAGACCAAATTGGATACTACGATGAATACTATCCCAGCGGAAGGAAAGCGGCCGCCCGCGACGCAACTGGCGAAATAATGTGGAGGAGGCAGTGGAAGCAAGGAATATGAACGTTGAGGGAAAAGTAAATCACCTACCGCGCTCGTCGGAAGCGTAGTCAAGTGTATCGGCTGGCAATGGAGGATAATTCCAACTGGTAGTAACAACGGATAAACCAGCATTAGTGAGCATATAAGTCTTCAATGGACGAAACAAGTGCAGAGGAACATATAGTACCGGAATGTTTGTCCACCGGCAGGTGATTAGGTCACAGGTAATTAGTGAATTGTTTAGGAAATAATGATAAAAATTGACCAGGTGCGAGTAGGCTCTGAGGGTTCCGTACAAATTTAAAGACGGATGTAGACAGTTAACCCATCCTGGAATACAGAATCCCGACGATTTCCGACATTAATACTGGCAACATATCGGTCACGGGAATTCGAAGACTTCCGAAAATATTTTAATTTTAACTTTGAAGTCGGATAACAAATAAAATATACAACTTGTTTGAAAATATCATGGAAAAAAGGGCCATTTAGTTAGCTGCGTGATGGACCATCAAGATAACGTAAAATGCAGAATATTAAAATGGTTAAACAATGACAAATATTTCAGGATTACGTTTTGTAAACAAAGTTTGTATTTAGTGAAGAACAATACACAGTAATGTGAGAATCCTTGTGATTAAAGGTAAAAGTTCCATGACAATTGATGTGATGTTAGAACATGAAAACACGAACGATAAATTAAAGAAGTTGCAGGACAAGTTCATCTGTTTCTGTGACAAGTGAGCGCATAGTATAGAAACAGGGTTTAAGAATAATTTAAGTACTGAAATTTTTTTACCAAATAATACAAAGTAGTCGTTACCAGGAAGAGCGCTTCGTTAGGTAGCAGCAGTAGCTTACGTAAAAAGCGTTCACTGTGAATAGCTCAGGTAATATGTTACTACTACTTGTTAGTTTCTTGCGCTTTGCGACGGCACGTTAACGGAAGCAATGGTAGATCACTGTTGTTACGTCGGCTGCTGGTGTCAGTGAAGTGACAGCTGTTCCCTAAGTACACGTACAAGTGCTCATGATTTATCAACTCCGCGTAAACAGTGTCGTGTGACTCAAGATGACATGGATTTTTTTGATTCATGGCTGTGAACTGATAACGAAATCTGTCTCGAAAAAGTAGTACTGTAAAATAATTTTCTATGTAAACTACTAGAAATTAAACATTTTTAGCCCTTTAAAAGAGGAAAGAAGATGAGGTTTAACATCACGTCGGTGTCATTTTTCGTGGGTGGACAATACAGGGAAAGGAAATCGACGACACACTTCTCAAAGGAACCATCTCGATATCCGCCCAAAGTTGATTAGCTAGATCACGAAAAACACAAAATTTTGTGGCCAGACGTGGTTTCTGACGTCACTAATTCCGAATTCTAGTCCAGTGTCTTTCCCACTAAGCCACTGCGCTCGACGCTCGCGCTTGAGGCCCCCCATACTTGTGCTGCGAATCAAGAACTTACGCAAACAAAGACGAAAATGCTTCTTAGTGTTTCATTTCTTAGTTACATAGTTCTCGTGTCTAAGATTTCGGAAACAGTTTATAAGCGTAACTCTAATTAGTCATACCGTTCAAGATACTTCTGCTTCAGATTATGACTTTCCTCTGGCGCCAAAGGCAACGTTGTCAAAGAGTAGTCACGTGACGTAGCACCAGAATAATGAGCTAGGTATTAATTATACGTCAATATATCAAAGGTTGTAGATTTTCACCTATATTAACAATGAGTGCTGTTCGCATATAATACCCCAAATCTCTCATTTGCCTGGTACTGTAACTGTAGCTTCTAATGCTGCGTGAAAAGGTAGAGAAAAAAATTACGTCAACTGCAGATACTATTAACAATCTAAAACTGATAAGTAGAAAAGTTATTTCAGTTTCAAGCAGTGTTAAAGGAAAAGGCATCGTGCACTAGAGACGCAGTGTTCACAAAGAATCGAAATCAAATACTTGATGTCGAAGGGACGCGGTGTTACTGGGTGTGCTGTCCGTTCTCCTTTCGCACCGTAATTCTGGCCCGACGAGATGTCCATTTCCCACATTTACGGATGAAAGTCCCACTCCCAAGTGACACACTCCACTTTGGTCCCGACAGTCACCACCTCACGCTGAAAAGGGACGAAAAGACAAGTTTTAAGTCAAAGATGAGGTGAGTTGAAAGCGTGAAGAATTTGATCCAGTATTAAAGGAAGATGGTAACTACTGTTTCTTGGTATTCCTTTGCAGTGGGGGCAGCAACTAAATAAGAAAAAACATGTTCATACTTGGTGACTAAATTTGTTAACATCCAGTATTGATTTAAGTGTCAGGAAGTCATTTCTGAAAGTATTTGTATGGAGTGTAGCCATGTATGGAAGTGAAACATGGACGGTAAATAGTTTGGACAAGAAGAGAATAGAAGCTTTCGAAATGTGGTGCTACAGAAGAATGCTGAAGATTAGATGGGTAGATCACGTAACTAATGAGGAAGTATTGAATAGGATTGGGGAGAAGAGAAGTTTGTGGCACAACTTGACCAGAAGAAGGGATCGGTTGGTAGGACATGTTCTGAGGCATCAAGGGATCACCAATTTAGTATTGGAGGGCAGCGTGGAGGGTAAAAATCGTAGAGGGAGACCAAGAGATGAATACACTAAGCAGATTCAGAAGGATGTAGGTTGCAGTAGGTACTGGGAGATGAAAAAGCTTGCACAGGATAGAGTAGCATGGAGAGCTGCATCAAACCAGTCTCAGGACTGAAGACCACAACAACAACAACTTGGTGACTTAAATGTATGAGACACTCTGTCCGCCATAACACAGACATTTCCGTCAGCAAGCGTGGTTGCAAGAAAAGAAAAGAATCTGGTGAAGTTGGAGCCATCATGACCGGTCTGTGGATTCGTAATTTCCCTTGCCTTGGATCCAATGCTTCGTCGAAGAGCTTGAGCTATTTTGTTGTTGAAAATCAAGCGGAATAACTAAAACAGGTAACAGTTTTGGTGCTTTGGTTTGCGTTGTGAATCACGGTTTTACGGGGTTACAGTTTCCCCGTAGACTTCCTAATATGTGCAGTAAGCGTCCCGTAAAGCTGTCGGCGTTGTAGGTGGATTCCGCCCGCCAATTCACGGGATGTCGGCAGCGGAGTAATGGAGCGTCGCGGGCAGCTGATATTGCAACAGGCAGTGCGGAAATGGCGTATGGGAAGAGTGCACGGCCGTGCATTGTGCAAGCGCGCAACCTTGCGGCAGGCTCGGCGCCGCTCGTCCCGCTCTCAAATGAATGAGCGCCGTCCGCAAGGACAGATAGCATTCAACAGGCTGCACAGTGCCGCGCTCCCATTCACCGGCCGCTGCACCGCACTCCATTGACACGATCCCACGTAATCCTCCTGCGTCGCTGCGTAGCGCGTAGTTTGTGGCCGCCAATCGCCTGCCCACGACGGACTGCGATTTGGTTAACTCAGCGAAACACAGTCCACTCTCGATAGTTCGAAGGTCAACAAAACGTTCCAGTAATTTAGAGCTCGATTTTGACAGAGCAAGATGGAATCTTCACAAAGAAAAGCAGAAAGTAAAATGAAGTTCGTTTTTTAACATTTCAGACAAAAATTACAAAACAAATATTCGAGAATACGGAAGAAAACCACAGTTTCATTCATCCACTCATCACTTGCGTTGAAACCATCAGTGCCAGACGAAAGAGGAATAACAAGTAATCTTTGGAGCCTATAACGTCCGAAAAGTATGTTTCGTCCCCCACGTTAAGCTATTTTTACAACTATTGTTCAGGACCCGACGACTGACAACGCTGATCCGCGTCCTCCCTCATTATATTTTTTCAGCAGTTTACCTTCCTCCTTCAGGTTTGTCGACATCGTCAGTGATAGTCGCGAAACCACTCTACTTCTTTCGCCGTTCCACGGCAATACTTCGCTTGTATTCTGCGAAATTCGAATACTTGTACACATCCAGTGAAATCACACAATCGTCAAAAGTTGCGCGGAAGTTCGTTTTTATTTAAATGTCAACCACTTCATGACTTTGGTCCAGTATCAAGCCATCCACATGAGTCCTACCATAACTCCATGTGGGCGTCATGTGAATGGACTAAAGTCCGAAACTGATCGCCATTTAAATAAAAACAGCCTTTTGTGCAGCTTCGATGGTTTCATAATTTCATTGCAAAGCTGCTGCCTATTGCCATCCAGAAAGTTGGTAGCGAGTAAACTTCTACACGCGGTCAAACAATTGGATTAACTGAGGATTCGATATCGGATAAATTCGAATTACATTGTTTGTGGGGCAGTCTGTCACGGCAATCGCTTAGGTTTATCGAGGTTTTTTCGAAGTAGTTATGTTATCGAGAAATCCGATTTATCGAAGTTGGCGTGATTCGTCATCGCTTTGAAGGAAACTCACTTCATGCTCGCATATTTGGTTGTAATTGGTAACGACTCCTTGCAAGAGAAGTAGATTTTTATATACTGCTTTCGTGGTGTGGCAATAATCAGAACAAGCTTTACTTGTATTTTTAAAATTTGAAGTATTATTTGACGGCTTAGCCATACAGCTAATTTTAATATTGGTATTGGACTCTGAACTTCATTCCAGTGCATGCAGAGGATATATATTGCAACGGCTCATTTAAATACTATACATATGGCCGGGACCGAGCTCGAATTCCAGATCCAAGCATTACGAGCCAGCGACTCATTGACACTACAGAAATGGTCATCATCTTTGATGATTAAAACTGTGGTACGAGTAAGGCATCTTGGATTCCGTGTGACCTACCTAGATATCTACTGTGGAATAAACAATACAACGAATTTTATTAGCAGAACGAAGTTTGTCAACCGTGTTATGTTCTTACGAATCCATTTTCTTAAATATCAGAGGTACTCACTGTTCTGTGAGACATTCGCGGCCCTCTGTTCTTGTGCTTACAAGATAAGTCTAGCTTTCCTACAAATAGTTTGCAAATCATCTGATCTATATTCTAGATACGAACACAGCCACAACCTGTCAACGTTTAGACGTAGATACATTTCAGATTCAGCGTTCTGTAGTAAAATTCTGTGATAATAATTGTATTACATCCAGTCAACATTAAGCCTAGATTACTAAACTCTACTAAAATTTGAGATTTTAGTATTGCATAAAACAAGACATTTTAATTTGCTATGTAACATACCATTGGAGAGCAAATATGTAATTAACTTACGCGTAACCTGATTATGACTTCCTTTGACTAAATTTGTAGTAGTAGAATTTTCGATGGTTTAGTAACAATGTAACATTCCCTCCCACCCCCACCCGCCTTTCAGTGTTCCAAAACCAGCGCACTACCTGCTGCAGAGTGAAATATTCATTTCTGGATATTTCAGTCAAACTCAGTTCGTCGGAGCAGAGGTGCGAAAGTAATCTAGTTTAGTCTTTCAGAAAACGATTTACACATTCTTCTCTGGCCACTAAGTTCCGGGAGCTGCAAAATACCTCCTGTTGTCGTGGACTTTGCGCCGCGTTGAAATACCCTTGCTGTTCGCGGATAATGCTGTTAGTTCTGGCTCGCGCCGTCGTCAAATATTATTACCATGTCATTATGCTGAAAATTAGCAGACACCGTCACTGGACATTTTAAATATCGCTGATTTCACGTGGCCGCGATGTTGCGTCGGGCAGCTGCCGGGCGCGAGCCGGATGCAGGCCTCGCGTATGTAGATGCCGCCGGCCGCCATATGAGGCGAAAGTGGTCCGCCGGATTCACTTTCTTCTCGTCTCGTCACACTCGTCGGCCCCGGGCCGCTGCCCGACGCGCAGCCGCCCGGTTGTCGCTCTGCCAAACGTTTCATCCTCTCCGGCATCTGAACGCGTTTACGTTCGCAAAGCACACTTTCCCAACTAGCACACGGGGACTGTAGGAGAAATAAATAATCTTGATAGAAATTTACGTGTTGTGTGTAAGATCTGGCTCTGTAATATTAACTTTGAACAATAATATCGCAGCGGTTCCATTCACGTAAGTCGGTGCCTGTTCTCTATGAGAGGGAAACGTTGTTAGTAGACCTCGGACTTTTAGGTTCTAAAAATCTTAAATTAGGTACCTAAAATAGGTTGTATCACTTACAGAAATAGGTTATAAAAATCAGAAAATAGGTGACCAAAATGTGACATTTTATTTCATATAAAGATAAATAGATTAACAAAAATCTACAGTATCTCTTGTCTACTGCATCTCTTGTCTGTTAATAGCATCTTATACCCCGAGAATGAGCCTTCCACGTCAACAGATGCCATCGGAGCATATTTTAATGATGGTATTAGGCGTAATGAGACCGCACACTCATACTATGTTGATTTACCTGATAAGATGTCAACCACTGTGCAGAGAATTGTCAGTCCTGGGTTTTTTGTAGCACTGCCTTTAGTTTCTCACTAACTTTCATACCTATAGAACCTGGGACCAAGTTGATTTTTTTGTTTTTTTCAGTCACCACCTATATCAATCGCAGTTGCGTGTAGAGTGGTTTCCCTGAACACTCTAGAGCTTTATGTCGTTCGAAATTGCTGAGTCCTTTAGAAGATCTTTAGCTGAAGTAACGCTGACTGCCTCCTCGCGTAATTTGAGGACAAAGTTCTTAATGTCTTCGAAATGCTCGCTGTAATATTCCACGGCCTCTAGCCACGTTCCCTAGCGAGTAAGTGTGGGTTCTGGCGGAAGTGATACGCTGGGAAGTTCCTCTCGAAAGCTCGACTGTATCTTTCCTTATCCTGCTCAATGTATTTTCATATAAAGTATCTCAATAGTTCTTTCGTAGTGTGGATTCTGATGGAATGCTGCGGTGGCAGCATTTCTCTAGAAAACTTTTGAGCTGGCTATTTTCAACTGCACTGAATGGTATGTTTGCTGCAACAATTGCTCCACACAGGTCAAGATGAAATTCGTTTTTGTTTGTTTCAAGTTTATTTTTTAAATTTGTCTGGTGTTTAATCTCTGCAACATGCGACCTCTGTTCAGAACGTACCTAAAAACAAAAATAAACGAGAAATACTTTGTGGAAGAATTTGCGTACGAGATCTACTAACCTACATAAAGGGTTTAGAAACAATATTTTTGCATTCGCATGTGTCTGGTCCAAGTTAACTCTGGAAAAACAGTGGCATAACTGTTTCCTGAGTGGGCGCAGCAGACAAAGGTTAACATTTTACTACGCCTTTTGTTGCACACATTGCAGTTACTAACTCTTCCGTCTGTAGAGAAATAAGGAAATTCTTGTAACCACTGTCTAATCAGACACGATTTGGAGCCGGCTACATGCGGCACTCTTGACTTCCCCAAATACACTGTCGCTTTGCAAATCCAACAGGCTGTACCGACAGGGCAGGAAGGCGCCGGAGGCAGATCACAACGCTCCTCCGTGCCCTGCCGGCCCTTTTGACGGTTCACAATGTTCGCGGAGCAGGGCTGATTGGAACAGCCTGGCGTATGCTGTCGCCGTCTGACTCACGATTGGCGTCCAAGATACTGTTTTCTAAGTAGTCAGGACGACCAGAAGAGTAGTTTTAGTCGTACAAATTTTATTTTACTGGATTTTAAAAAATTAGTCAGGTTCTAACATGAAATTAGGTATTTTACTATAAAATTACAATATTCGATAAAAAATATTTGTGTGATTCTTAGCTTGGAAGACCAGGGGAGAATATTAGTCATAAAACTTTTATTTAATTGGATTTTTAAAATTTTGGTACTAACCTGAAAAATACGTATTGGTAGGTGCTATAAAATTAGCGTTTTACATCATAAATTGCCTTAATTATTGTATGTATAGCTTTTATTGCCTTTATTTAATGAGTAACAAAATAGGTTTTTACCCAAAATCAAAGTTCTGGTTATTAGCAATCGTTCTACACAGTTATACATGATTCTGTTGAACGTACAACTTGGAAGTAGTGATTCCGTATGCAGCTATTTTTCCAATTATTGGATAAAGCTCAGTGTATTGCAGATTGATAATCACAAAATAGTGTTATAGGCTAGAAACCACTACTGAAAATGAAATAACGCGAGCCAACACGGTAAAGTACTAAACATTGTTGCTTTGCACAAACTACAAAACTTCGTGTGGTCATTCAAACTAAATTTCATTTGGTCTTGCAGTCCAAGTATTGGTTTTTCATGGAGTCCAAGGTAGATTTTTTTTTGCCCAGACCGCATAATCGAAGTAGCACGCCGTCCAGTGATTCTATGGTGGCAGACGTTAAACTTTCAACGTTCATACCGCGTTAGGGCTCTGTACCTCAGTTGGTAAAAACGAAACACAGGATCATTTTGTTGTGTGCCTGTCTGTTACAAACAGTTTTTCTGAGGACCGGGTAGACGTATCAAATTGAAATTTATGCCACATAATAAGGTCTGTGGTCCATGGGCGGTGTAAACAATTGAAGATTCTAAGTGCAGTCAAAAGATACGGCCGTTTATGTCACACTTTGGATATTCGCAAACCCACTAGTTAAAACGTATGGGGTACTTCTCGCCAACTTTCGAGATTCTACTTCAACGAGAAGTAAGGTTCAACAGCGAAAGTAGAGGAAAAAATCCGAAAAGTATGATTTCTAAATATGTCACACGAAAAAATATTTTTGTCGTATTTTATCTGGTTTCAAACTTTAAAATATTCTCGAAAAATCTTGGAATTCCCAGGACCGATATTTTGCAGTATCAGTGTCGACAACGGGCAAAAATGGTCGAGATTCACGATTCCCAGGGAGGATGAGCTGTCTGGTACGGAACTCTCAGAGCGCGTGTCCTACTTGAACCTGGCATTTTTTTAAATCATTGTTATAATAGAGGGGTGCACTATAATTTTGGAGAAAGGAATGCGTAAGCTGCGTATGAGGTTTCACCTAGTCTGTATTTTGTTTTTCCTGTTACATTTTTATCCATACGTCAAACTAAAGTCGTGTGCGATTCTCATTTTTATTCGACAGACTTGGGTAGGATAGTGATATGCGCACTACCATCGTATACCGGGGATACTTATTTGCTTTCTAAGAAGAAAAATATAAGCCGTGAATATTGTTGATATCTATGAAAAATATAATAAGCTGTAAATGTTGTTGTTTTTGCGAAATTATTTCACCAAGGAGCGACGGATAAGTCAAAGACCTAAATACATCAAATTTGACTCGGAAAGAGTATAGCTGGTGACCAAGAACTATTTCTCCAATGTGCACACAGTAGCGAGTGACGGTCTTTTATTCATGTGGAGTATAGTCCTGAAATAAGTGTCGCTAAAATAAATGTCCAGTGTTTTGCTTGTTATATTTATTGCGCCCGGCCCGCATCTCGTGGTCGTGCGGTAGCGTTCTCGCTTCCCACGCCCGGGTTCCCGGGTTCGATTCCCGGCGGGGTCAGGGATTATCTCTGCCTCGTGATGGCTGGGTGTTGTGTGCTGTCCTTAGGTTAGTTAGGTTTAAGTAGTTCTAAGTTCTAGGGGACTTATGACCACAGCAGTTGAGTCCCATAGTGCTCAGAGCCATTTGAACTTATTGCGCCCGGACACAGAGTGGTAAGTCAAGGATTTGAAATTGGTTTCCTGTTCTTAACTTTTTTTCCCTCCAAGTGCATTTCACGTTGTCTGGGCAACCCAATTGAGAATAATTATTGGGCCCTTCTACTAAGAAGCGTGACAGTGAAAGGAGTTTTTGTAAATCGCCGATACCGTTATCAAATATTAATCATATTACCTTCTAAGTAGACTTTGCAGCGGTAATACTGATTTGGGATTTCTTAGAAGCTGCTGAATTATAAGACTGTTTGTAAAAAGATTCAGAGACTGGAGGTACTAAGTAAAGGACTGTGCCTAAAGGTCAGAAGACGCTACAGGATGGAAATAGCTATTCTCACGCGGCCAATAAAAATAAAGCTGTTTTACACGTAAACTCCGCATGACGAAATAACCATAAAACTCGGTAGAGAACAATGCGAGAGCGGTCTAAATGAAACAATGGATGAGAATCGGACGCGCGTAGCGGCAGCAGCTGCAGCAGCGCTATGCCGGCAGACTCGGGAGAGTTACCAGAGCCTCTGGTTGCTGGGAATTTTGCGTGGCTGACCTCGCGGAAGTTGTGGACTCCCGTTGTCATGGCTGTATTTCCTTTTCCCTTCGGAATTCATTTGAAAACGGCAGTCGTAAAAAAACTACGGTTCTTACATCGGCAGTATGTAAATTATTAAACGCACGAAAACTCGTTCAGCAGTTAAAACTGAGGTGATTTCGAAATGATATTGTAGTTATGTGAAGACTGCTTGAATTGAAATTTTGCTTCGGGAATATATAATAGTACGAATTTTAAAGCAGAAAGACTGTGAAAAGAACGCTGCAGTGTTGTAAAGCTTGTTAAGTGTGAAAACTGCTACAAATCAGTTCAGCTGTAAAGAGAGAAACTGTCACAGAACAAGATATTTTTTCCTTCGTTGCTTTGCTGACTCAGCGCATGAAGCGATGATTGAAAACAGAACGGATTGTAACACTTGGGTACCGTTATTGATCTCTGATTTGCGTAAGCGTCTGTGTATGAAATTACCGAAAACTCAGAAATCTCTGACATTGCGCTGGAGCTTTGTCAGTAACGGTATTCTAATCTGTAGCTCGCATAACATAAATAAGTATAAAAAAGCTGATACATCAGTAATAGTAATAACTGTGCCGTACGGTTTCGGGTGCTGTATTCTTATGGACACCTTGGCTGTTCTTAGACAAACGAGATTGTGATACTCCTGACTGGGCTAGTAGGGAAAGGATTTGAGAAATTTAGTCGCTAATAATCTGTTTATTGTAGATCTAGCTAGATTTCAACCACTCTGTGCGAACTGAATTAAAGATATGATAGCCTAGTTGCGGCTGTTTGTATAGGGAAGCGATAAAGATTTGACTTGAGTCTTACTGCAGAGATGGTAGCCACACTGCGGTAGACGTTTATATGAATTTACAATTAACGGATTATTAGCGTCTGATTGCTTTACATTTCTCAATTTTAATAAACACTGTCACTGGGTACACCAGTTTTACGTGTAATCGAACCTGATCGCTTGACAGGGTTTACTGCCAACGATACCAAAGATAGTTCTTACTCAATGAGCCACGACTCTGCCGACACAACATTATACATTCAGAAGTATACAGCAGTATATATAGTAATTTGTAACGATGTAAGGCATCAAGAATTTTCGGGAAGGACATGACAAAAACACATGCGTTCATCTAAAGGCCTTGAACTTGGTTGTTAAGTATGAGAAATGGCGCATTTGTGTCGCAGTCACCCATATTGGGAATATGAAGTGCCTTACATTTCAGCAGAAGTGGCTTAAAGCAGGTGTAAGTAGAAGAAACAACGAATATCCGACTACTGCGAGTTCTGTATTGTAAAGGATTCGAACATATTTTAGAACCATACAGTCAGCAGGACATAACTAAGAAGGGAACCTCCCCATCGCACCCCCCCTCGGATTTAGTTAAAGTTGGCACAGTGGATACGCCTTGAAAAACTGAACACAGATCAATCGAGACAACAGGAAGAAGTTGTGTGGAACTATGAAAAAATAAGCAAAATATACAAATTGAGTAGTCCATGCGCAGGATGTGCAACATCAAGGGCAATGCGCACGGGAGCGCCGTGGTCCTGTGGTTAGCGTGAGCAGCTGCGGAAGGAGAGGTCCTTGGTTCAGGTCTTTCCTCCAGTGAAAATTTTAATTTTTTATTTTCAGTTTATGTGACAGTCTTATGTTTTCATCACTTTTTTGGGAGTGATTATCACATCCACAAGAAAACCTAAATCGGCAAGGTAGAAGAATCTTTTTACCCATTCGCCAAGTGTACAAGATAGGTGGGTCGACAACATATTCCTGTCATGTGTCATGTGACGCACATGCTGTCACCAGTGTGGTATAGAATATATCAGATGTGTTTTCCTGTGGAGGAATCGGTTGACCTATGACCTTGCGATCAAATGTTTTCGGTTCCCATTGGAGAGGCACGTCCTTTCGTTTACTAATCGCACGGTTTTGTGGTGTGGCCGCAAAACACAGACACTAAACTTATTACAGTGAACAGAGACGTCAATAAACGAACGGACAGATCATAACTTTGCGAAAATAGAGTAAATTTTTCACTCGAGGGAAGATTTGAACCAAGGTTCTCTCGTTCCGCAGCTGCTCACGCTAACCACGGGACCACGGCGCTCCTATAGATACACTATCCTTGATATTGCTTATCTTGCTCATGGACTACTCAGTTCGTATATTTTGCTTATTTTTTCATAGTTCCACACAACTTCTTCCTGTTTCTCTATTGATCTGTGTTCAGTTTTTCAAGGCCTATCCACTGTGCAACTTATAAGTAAATCTGAGGGGGGGGGGGGGGGGTGCGATGGGGAGGTTCCCTTGTAAGAACTTGGTGGAGGGTTCTTATACAGATGTTTCTCATATTACTTTCTTCATTCCATTCGTGGACATGGTCTTTCTGTGCAGAAATTGATGTGAGTGCGATAGAGTAGTAGACAATCTTATTGGCTCAAATGGCTCTGAGCACTATGGGACTTAACATCTATGGTCATCAGTCCCCTAGAACTTAGAACTACTTAAACCTAACTAACCTAAGGACATCACACAACACCCAGCCATCAGGAGGCAGAGAAAATCCCTGACCCCGCCGGGAATCGAACCCGGGAACCCGGGCGTGGGAAGCGAGAACGCTACCGCACGACCACGAGATGCGGGCCAATCTTATTGAATTTGGCAACAGTTCTTCCAGGCAATAAAAAGGCATCTCACAATATTTTCGCCTGAAAATCAAGGAAAGCTTGAAAATTTGTGGCACTGGCAAAGCTGATACGCCACTAATCAATGGCTTAGCATTGAATTTGTTCGGAAGCCCCAAGAGCCACGAAAAGTCTTCATAAAGTGGTCGCATGACTACAGCTTAACAGGATTCTTTCCATAGAGCGATACTCGTAACTTGCTTTTCTTACTGTTCTTTACATGTCAACCCCCCTCATTCGTTACCTCGGGATACCGCATGCAAACGCTTGTTGTTAATGCTGCACTACCCTGATCTTGCGACCGCTTAAAAGCATTCTTTTGTATTTAAGGTGAGCTGTACTCTACAATACAGTTGCTGTAGATTATGTAACTACTGTAGTACGCATTAAAATTTTCCGCTGCTTCACACCGTCGTAGTTTCTTCAAGTAAGATCTTTAAGCACCTGACCGGTAGGGTAAAGAAAATACCGTCCGTTTTTTCCTCGCGGAAAATTTGAAACTGTATCCTTCGGAATACACGGAACATTCTACAATATCGCTTTACATCTGTTAAGTCTTTAGGAATGGAGGTGGTTTTCTGTCCTTAGTATGCTTGTCGGTGAAGTCGTAAAAGCGTTTTGAGGCGCTGGGTTGTGAAAACACACGTTTTGCTCCAGCATGCCCTCCCATGCCTTTTCCAAACCACTGGCCTTAATGGACTCTAGCATATTTGTTCTCACGCTATTTGTTGGCTCTAAAAACCTCATTTGTACTTCAGTGCCAGACGGGCGGAAAGAGAGGCCTTTATTTATCGGCGTCTGCAGCATGGCTGTCACTGTTGTTTGCCCGGCGCCCTTTAATTAACAACTTGCGATTCGTTAGGGGCGGGCCGGGCCCAGGTCCAGGTATTTTCCTCCTCCCTCAGCACGTTTATTGGGGCGGCGCGACGCGGCGAGATCTGTACAAACAGGGAAGTCCGTGTGCCGCGCACCGCCAGGGCTGTCCAACAAAGGGGCCCCCGTGTCACGGTTGGTAAATCTGGACCTTGGGTCGGCGGAGGTCGCCTTCTGTCGCCCGACTCCTTCACGCTGAGGGGACTTAAGCTGCCAATTCTCTCTTCGACTTGACAGGAACGGAAAAACTAGCTGTAGGGATCCCTGTGCGCACTAAACTGTCACTTCAAGATCTACAATGAGTACAGACGGCGAGTGCAACGGAGTCTTGTCACTGCCTTTAAACATTTTTCACAATTGAGCTAGTTGCAACGCGTCAGATGCCCATTTAATTTATCTGATCATTTCACAAAATTTTTTGTATTGACTGAAGTCTTACTACAACCCTAATAGCTCATGCCTTGCGACTTATAGTACATATGCGCTACATTCCACCCCCCACCCCCAATCTCTGCCAGCGAGCTGAAGTTTCATTCGTTCTCATTACAAATAATTTTACTTGTACATATCTATAATCATGCTGCCTCGCAGCTTCAGACGTAGCTGTTTACGTAATGGAATTACGAAGATAATTAACAGTGTCGCTGTAACGGGGTCCTATGAGAGCTTTTTGTGCTGTTTCTGCTCGTTATTTCCCCCCCCCCCCTCTCTCTCTCTCTCTCTCTCTCTCTCTCTCTCTCCACACCACCAAGAAGTACCATTTACGATGCTAAGTGGGAAACTGGGAAGTATTTGTCTTCTCGAGCCAGCATCTGTTTCTGTTTGGATAACGCCGTCAAAAAGGCTTTACTGCCTCACTGACTTTCTCGACTTTACTGATTTCTATCAGGCGGCACACTTGACACAGCGCACACGCTGTTACCGCGGGAATGATGAATCTTCATCCGCCTGGAAGTATCATATCAGCGCACACTCCGCTGCAGTGTGAAAATCCCATTCTGGAAACATCCTCCAGGCTGTGGCTAAGCCATGTCTCCGCAATATCCTTTCTTCCAGGAGTGCTAGTTCTGCAAGGTTCGCAGAAGAGCGTCAGTTAAGTTTGAAACGTAAGAGACGAGGTACTGGCAGAATGGTAGCTGTGAGTACGAGTCGCGAGTCGTGCTTGGACAACTCAGGTGGTAGAGCACTTGCCCACGAAAGGCAAAGGTCCCCAGTTCGAGTCTCGGTCCGGCACACAGATTTTATCTGCCAGTAAGTTTCAAAATGCAAACTTCTTATACTGTGAGAGAAATACTTTTAAGGAAAGAGCCTCTACGCGTGCAGTACATGAGACCAGCAAACATCTATGAGATAATTCAAGCGTGCACTGGAAACGTTGCAATAAAAGGAATGGCCAGTCATTCCAACACCGGAGGAGGAGGAAAAAAACGTCACTCCTCAGAAGCAACTGAAGATTAAAAGCCCGAACACAGAGAAATAATCAACAAATCCTGTGATAATTTACCGCAGGCACAGATTTTTTTTTAATCAAAAGCACTGTTTTGCTTCTATTGTACAGGATTAATTTATTGCGTTAACCGGTTTTCGGCTTAAAAGGTCATCAGACTTCAGTGGTAAGTTTCTCAGTAAAAAGACTGTCTAGGGAAATATACTCCGTTCTCACCAATTGAAACTTCGATCAGGAACTGCATTCCGATACGGAGAGATTCGTGTAACAGGCAATCTCAGTGTGCTGTGCCTGCCTGCTCTTTTTCATTTACATGGCGAATCGATGCAGTCAGTTACGCGTCATTGTTTCTTCATCGACGATATGTGGTTGCAGACCGGTGACGTACTGCAGCCTGTCTTGAGGTACCGTTCGTTTTAGCTTAAGTAACTGCGTAGGAGCACAAATAATAATTAACATATACTTAGGACAGTCAAGAAAGAAAGTAGTTAATTCGGTGATCTAAATGTCCGAAGTTCGATTCTGCAGGTGCTGGCGGTGAGCGGAAGAAGACACCAACCGCACTACCGCTAAAAATACGTACGCCGCGGGCTGCAGACGGACACCCTGATTGAAATGCGGTGACGCGCGTCCAACGGCGGAACATCCGTTGTTCGTAACACGCGGGCCGTGCGCGCATGCGCATTCGACCTTCGGCCAACACGCCTCGTGAAATTAGCGATGCTTTTGCATCCAGATGGGCCTGCGGGCACAAAGGCAGGATGAGGAGCCTGTCACAGGAGGACAGCGGCCGCAGGCTGGCCTTCTGCGCCCCCGTTGTCGCCCTACAAGGCGACAGGAAACGACACGGCCTCTTTTGCCGACACACACACACACACACACACACACACACACACACACACACACACACAAAAGAGTCCCCACGAGCCTCTTGCACTTCCAAATCCTTGAACCCTTTCAGACTCGGAATATAAAAAAAAAATTTCTATTTTTTTAGATTATTGCACTACATAAAAAGAGAACAGTGTTAAAACACGTGTTGCGTACGTTAATTGAACACACATGGGGTGCTTTCAAATGTTCAAATGGAGTCTCTGTGCATGAATTGTCCTTAGTTTTGGCGGCAAGGAAAAATCCGGTTCCTTTCTACATCACAGAGAGTACACTTCCATCTGCTTCTGAGTTATCCCTTCTTTGTGTTACAGTGTACATGGCACTTTCAGATGCCATGTATTGGTAGATGCATTGCTTGTATTGTATGTTTTTAAAGGAACAACAGCCAGTCCTCAGTCTGAGCCGGCAACAAAAGAAGTCCCTTCCAAAAGGCACCCCAGAATTTGCTCTTCCTTCATTCTGCTTGAGTACCTATGTTACGTTGCCTTTAGAGCCAGCACAGTAATTATGAAAATAAATACCGAAATTTAATTAGTACCCCTCATTTTCCTGTTAAGTTTTTCGCGTGAAATTACAGTACCTTCAAAAGGTTGTTTGCCCCGAAGATGCTGTACCATAGTAGTGTGTAATGAAAACATGGTTTACCGTTAGTGTGCAAACTGTAGGGAATCTGGAGTAGGCGGAGCTTTGGATATGAGTTACGCGCATCAGTCTACGTCGATGGTCTCCATGGCACAGTATCATCTCCCTTTATATGTAGTTTTAGTTCATGGTTGTTTTCTGTATGCAGCTTGCAAGTTAAGTCAGAAATATGAAGTTGTTGCAGAAATCAAGCGTCTGCGAATTGTCGATGTTCTTAAGATGGTTGCTTCTGTAACCAAGGTAGACAAAGGGATTGTTGGTGCAAGACACCACACCGAAGAGTTACACCGCACACGCGTAAAGCGGAAAAACCTCATCTGCCAAGCCACAACGCTGGCGAAAGTGCGTTTTGGGTGATGGTGACGAAAAATAAATAGGGCAGCAGCTGCAAAAGTCACTGCAGTACCCTGTCAGTACCAAAACAACACGAAGGGAGCTCCATAACTAGGGAATTGGAGGGCGAGCAGGAATTCCACACACATCCATCTGTGTTGGAACTGCAAATAACAGGAAAACCTGGTGCCGAAGCCATAATGTCTGGGCTTTGGTGCAATGAAAGTAAGTCATTGGTTTGAATGAGTCTTCTTTCTCACTGTCTTCAACTTCTTGTCGAGTTTATGTCCCAAGGGTGAAACATCGTGGAGATCCGGTGATAATTCCGGCAGCCATATACTTACTGGTATTCCAAGCCCACAAGACAAGGATCATGTGACCTTCTTGGTGATCACGCCCATCCCATTGTTCCCCAATGATGATGCTGTGCTCAAAGACGATTCTGTGCTCGAAGTGTCGCGTCTCAGCATATTTAAATATTATTGAGCCTTTGTGGTTACTCTGGAGAGTAGGGTGCTTGATCCCTCACTATTTTGCAGGAATAACGGTTTAAGATTTCCTTGAAAACCATACAGGACCTGATTTATCCATTCCGAGACCGTTGGAAGATGTTTCGAATGCCAACAGGTTTCCTAAACCTAATCGGTGATGGTAAACTTTTTTGTATGTATTTACATATTTGTGTCTACCCATTGCGTGCCACACTATAAAAGGGGACATAAAACTACATAACGCCAGGTTTAAGGGAAGTCATATTCAGAAACGGAGAAAGGTTTTCATTTCAAGTTCTTACCAATTTGGACATTTCATCGGATACCATCAAGCACGACTAAAACATGAATTTAAAAAATTCGTCAATTTCAAAGTTGACTTTCTGATAATAACTAAGAACCAGAGTACGAATATTAAGATCTGCTTGTCATCATTCTGCCATGTAATGAATGACAGTCATCTTAATGACGTTTGAGAAAATAGGTGGAGGGACGTCGCAGAGTCGTATTAACTTTTTCACTGAACCATTTCAGTAGTCACCTGATTGCCTCATCTCGGCTCCTTTCGCTGCCGACATCGAGATCGAGGAGAAAAGATGCCACTAAAGCAAAGAGGCGACAGAGGCCCTCCAAAGGAGCCGCCACCTTACTGCGACAAAAAGCTCGCTGGGGAGGCGCTGACTGGCCACGGCCGGACGCGTTTCTTCTAATAATAAATGCCTTTGCCTGCACTGGCCGGCTCTCACCACCCACGGCGACCCACCGCTGCCGGCTCGTTAGGCCGGCCCGGCCCCACGCGGGTGCAATATTGTCAGAAGAGATTGCCGGCCGGTGGATAACGACAGGGCAGCGGCCGGCCCATTGTCGAACACCTGGGGGCACCTTTGCCGCCGGCCGCACGCCGCGCCAATAGTTCTGTCACTCGGCGGCAGCCTAATGACGTTACCTGTCCACCGAGCCACGCACAAGCTCCGCCCACATGGGTACGCCCGCCTTGCCAACCACCTCACCTCCAGCACCCAGCTTTTCTCTCTCTCTCTCTCTCTCTCGCAGCGATTACTGTGAATATTTTTGGCATATTTGTAACACATGATTTATCTATTGCCATGCCACTAAATTAAAGAAAAAACTTGTTCATATACACTAAGATATGTACAGGTCAGAACACTTAAACTGGCTAAAATTGTCAACGATTGTGCTGCACGTTGCTGATCAGCTTCGGACACGAAGAGGAGTGGGCTTCTTGAAGGTCTCCACATTCACGCGTTGCTTCTGAAGTAATGTATCCCCCACCACACACTGAGGGACCGGTTCGAATACGACACGCGGATTGACGACTAGGCCAGCCTGGATGTGGTTTTTATGTGATTTCCCTCATACTAAGAGGTGAAACTACTAGGTGAACATCGGAGTGGTACCCACGCTCCGCCTAAGTTACGCTACGCAAACATTTAGCTAATGTCCTCACACTTAATTGTAAATGCAGACAAAACTGGAGGGGGGAGAGGTGAATAAGAGATTGATGACGTTAGACATTTACTCTCTTTATTAGCGGTACATTCGATACTTCGATTGAATGTCGCGCGTAGTGAAGAGATCGAACAGCGGCCGAGTTGAGATTGCCGGCACATGTATTCTTGTTTACGATTATTGTCGGGAGGATGAGCGAGGTGGTAAAGTGCTGAGACTGTGGACTGGCACTCGGGAGAACAGCGGTTCAAATCCCAGCCCGACCATCAAGATCTAGGTTATCGCTGCTTCCCTAAATGCCTGGGCGGCTCCTCAGAAAAAGACGCAATCGATTCCCCCTCATCCCCCCTTCACACCCCATTTCGACTTTGTGCTTCATCTGCCATCACCTCATCGGCGGCGCAACGTTAAAGAGCATTAAACCCCAATATTCTCTTCTTCCCGATTATCGCAAAGCGTGTGGAAGTTGTTGGCAGACAGCAAGATAAGCTGTTTTAAATCCCCACCCCCCTCTGTCTCTTTCTACACGTCCATCCAAGGTAATCAGGTCGGCATTGAGCAGCGGTCTTCTTGAGCCTGCCCTTCAGCAAATGCCCTGCGATCGTCGCCTCGTTAGAACCGCCGACATACCTCACCTCCCACCTGGCTGGCTTCCCTACTGGGTGGCCGCGACGGCATCTCTCAGCTCTCGCTCTCTCCTTCTCCCCCTCCCTTGCACCCACACCTCTGTTGGTTTTCCTTGGAACGCCCAAGAGATCCAGCGTCTGTAATTTGAAAAACACCTGCCTCCTCCCCCCTTCCATTCCCCTCCCCCCTTCCCCCCTCCCCCCCCTCCCGCTCACGCCCCTCTCAAACTCCTAAATTTTACGCATTTTAGACAGTCAGCCGCAGCAGATGTCGGCCATATAGCGTTGCCTGTCGCCGGTCGCACTTCTGTGTTCCCGCCCTCTTGCCATTGGGCGGCTTTTCAGACGGCCGAACAATAGCCGCCTCTACTCGTAAGCTATTTCCGCGGATTAAGGGATTCTTTCGCTCCAAGGAAACCAGTCATCAGACTGACAAAGCGCTGTCGCTTTCGGAGAACCTTAAGGGGCGCCTTGGAGCCGGGTGTGTGTCCAGCCAGCAGTACGCCTACCAATGCCGCCATTTGCAGCCGCCCACCTTCTCTGGCGTCTCAGCATGTATTCCGCGTATCCTTTGGAGCCTCACAACACACAGGCTGCTGCAGTAGTCCAGCCACAGTAATCATACATGTACATACAGGATAATTCCGTAATGATGATACAAACTTCCCAGGATGATGGCCTAGTGTGAATGTATCAATTTGACTTAAGGCAACCTAGTCCGGAAACGACAGAGTCGAAAGTTACGACCGAAAATCACTCTTGATACCACTGAAAGTGTAATAGATGTACCGTTAACATTGTAGGGTAGGCGACTTCGGAGGTGCTAGTGCGAACCGAAACACGGAGTGTCTAGTAAACATGCTCTTTAAAACATATCTTAAGAGCTACGAGTACTTGTTAATCTCCGATACAATGAACAAGTGCCCATAGCTGTTTAGAGGTCGTCTTTACTGGACATTTTTCCTTGTTTTGGACGATACTACTATCTCTGAAAGTTCTCTTCCCTACAGCCTTAGCAACAGTACCGGTGCATGTGTTCCACTGTCAGAGATATAAGAAAGATTTTCGCTTATAACTTTCGACTGGGTCGTTTCGGGACCATACTAACTTGCCTCAAATTGATACATTCAGTTTATCCTTGCCCGTCATCTCCCAAAGTGTGTATCATCACGGTATCATTCTGTATGTAGGGTGAACCAGAACTCTGCCGAAGAACTCCCTGTATTTCTGTGTAAGGGATCCACGGTCTCCTGCGGCTCGTTACAGTTATTGCATTTCACTTGGTTTGTTGCTAGCTGTGTCTCTGTATTGCAACGTAAACAGTGCACAGCAGTGCAAATGTCGACGGTATCCACTGCCTCTTGTTTCCGATGTCTTAGGACCCGTCGTTGACAACAGTAGTACTCATTTTACTTTTCACGTTCAAGCTTGCATTCAGTAGTGTTCGTTTCTGTCTTGTTTGTTCTTCCGGCAGTAATAAACAGCTGTATGAATAAGTTTACTGATGAAGCGTTGGTCGATGCACACCTCGTGTATGGGATCACTGAATGCGATGGAAGAGCGTCACGACGCTGTGTTCAGTTGTTCCCTCTGCGACGGCAACCACATCGCAGTAGTGTTTCCTCTGAGTTGCATTTCTTTCTGTTGTGTGCTATACTTCTCGTCTATTGAATATTACAGGATTTTTCAGTGTTCTGAAGGTAGTTTCAGAAAATCAGCAGAGTAATGACTAACAAACTAAATAAATCATAGTTATATTATTACGCTGTTTGAAGCCACTGGCGATCGTGGGTTCCCATATACGAAAATCCTCGGAAGATATCTCTAACGAATCTTTGAAAGTTCGTCCGTGGATTGGCGGAGGGTACGTTGTACTAATATTGCAGGTTTTATGTCCTATTCCATTAGCGCATTGAGGGAGGGAAAAAGTCTACATGCCTCCGCTGAAGATATTCATACGATCTTATCTTGGTAAGCAACCGACGGTGTGGTACAGTGTCGATTGCCTTTCTCAAATGTAGGAAAAAGAGAATCTACCTTCATCTACATTTTGCAAAGTCTGTGTGAAATTGGTGCCACTCCAGTTGGCGTGCTTCACTATCTTTTTGTTATTAGGGTTTTTCCATCCGACATGACACTACTTATAGTGTTGATTCTTTTTCCCACGAGTGTCACAGATTCAGCGTTAGAACACTAAAAGACAACTATGCAGCCAGCCATTCCTCCCGTAGACATAATTCTGAGCGTCTGTGTACTGATTCCGCACGCTTCGCGGATTTGGCTGTGGGCTGTTAGTGCCACTCCAGAAGCGCGCATAAAGAGTACCGCATTCAGAGGCTGCAACTGTGGCTGCGCGTATTACCATATCAACAGCAGTATGCGGGCGATGCTATCGTTGTAATGGACGTAACGGGACTGCATCAGGATTGCTCGTAGAACGATATAATGAACTTGGGCGCCTGAGAGACGACAGCCACCACTTCAATGCGGTGGAGTGCATTTACCTCTGAATGCGACGGATTCATGAAATGAAATGCAGTGATCCCTGCATTCTCGCTCTGCCTTGAGCTACTAGTCTTACGTTATCTGCATACTTAACCGCGGGGAAAGACGCTTCACTGTAGAATTTATATGTGACTGTGAGACTGACCGACTTAAAAGCTGTGTGGGTGGTGTACTTCATGTCATGTGACTACAAGAATTCCAGTAACACTCCTTTCACAATTTATCGCTACAGCGCTGTAACAAATACGTCTAGAGGCCACGCGCAGAACCACGGTTCGGGAGGGAGTGGGGGGTCGTGGTGTTCGGCTCCCATTACAGTACATTGAGCAAGGTTTGAGAGACGAACTGGAAATAGGGCTCAGGCAAATTTTGCCGATAGATTCATTTCTTTTGCAGTTAACGCTCAGCTAATGGTACCGTTTGTATGCACACCTTTCAGATTTTACGTGCAAATCAAGCAAGAAACAGTTTTTTTTAAGTGTTGCACTTTAAATTTGTACGAAGCGATTCAAACTTTGTGCGAAGGTAGTCAGATGGATAAAGTCAGAATGAACTTTTTCTATCCAGTAATCTTTGTCCTCTGTAGAGATACGATGGTTTAATGTCGAGCTAAATGTAGTACGTAAAATTCTTTCTTACGTGAATTGAATGCGTGGAAACGGTTTAAAGTGAAACAGATTGGAAAATGGCTATCAACAATCTAGGTTCATTTGAATTTTACGTGCAAAAAACACGTTCATCAATGTCGCCCTATTATGTGAAAGCGTTGTCCGTTGCCACGATATAAGCAGTATGGTTGAGAAAACAATAAAAAAAAATCCTATACCGGATCAGTCATCGCCCGATTGAACAAAAATCTACATCGGTTGCGAAACGATTGCGGTCTATTGCCAGAGTTATGTTGGAGTAAAAGTGGGGAACCGGAGTAAAAAATGTCTATCAAAGTGACTATCTCAGGGCAGAGTCAGGGATGTAAAAAGAAGGAAACTAACTATCGAGTTTCGTTGCAGCTTCAGAGACAATTTGAAAAGCTAGTTCCCTTCTTTTCCATCCTTAAATCCACCCAGGATTTGTTCGCCTTTTTTGTGCTATTATAGGAGCATTTTTCATTTTGGTAGTTAAATATTAGCCTAGCATTGGATAACTTTCGGCACTTAGAAGTTGCCGTTTAATCTTACTTTGCAACAAGTTACCGAGGCGACTATATCGGCCAGGAATAGGCAACTGCTTAATCAGAACCTGTTGCTTGATAAATAACAGCATACCCGCTCTTTATGTAAGTGGTAAATTGCTTGTCATTATTATTCCGACTCGAGTTTTGAATAAAAAGATGCCGTCTGCACCTAAAAAATAATTACAATTTGTGAGTCACTAAGAGGTAGTTGTTTCTGACGGGAAATGTTAAAACTTCGTGAGTCATATTTAGGCATTGATTTACTGACTTTTTTAAGTCAGCGCTTCATGATGATGCATTGAATTGTATTTCCCTAGGTAGTTTGTCGACCGCTTTCTTACATCATGTGAAGATTGTCAACCTACTTGCCATATGAGAGCTGGGAAGCCAGCGAGGTATTGCTACGTCGGAATGCGGAACACGTAATTCGGAAAAGTCTGTACCAAATTTTTGCCCACTCGTTTTAAATTTTCCGTAAGCACTTTATGGGCACAATCTCTCTCAAAAATGTAGGCTCCATTGAGTCACTCATGGAAACGAAAATAAATGTTGTGCCTGCGAAATCTTACTAGTGTTTGTATACATAACATTTAAGCCAGTTGGGTGTAAATTGAGTAAGACACCAAAATAATTCGCTAGTTCATGTACCGTAGCTTCTGTCCTTAAGCGTGTTGTATGCAGGCAACGCTATATCCACCGCCTAGCCTAAGATCGGCATCCTTTTTACGCGGTTTCGCAGGTTGACAAAATTTCGTGACGACTAGCATTTCTTGATGACTGGAGACGACGCTCACTGTCTAGATAGAGGCCGGCAGAGGACCGCATATTATAAGCGAGAGCGGAGGGCCGCGGTTTGCTTGCGAGACGTCGGCATTGTGAGGGCAGGCCGGCTCTCTCGCAAGCTAGTCGTCATTAGATGCGCCACGGCTCGGATGTGGCACGCGCAACTCATAACGGTCCGCCACTACGGCGGCGGCCGCACCGCACGCGACTGGCGTGGCACGGCAGCCAGATAATCCTTGTGTGGCCGTTCTCCGCACTTTTGCCCACTTACATCCCCTCCGCCCTCAGGAAGTTACTCTCTAACGTGCGACTGTCGCTGTACATAAAGCCTTCATTCCTGTAGAATTCTACACTAGTGGCTACCAGGCTTAGCTACATGTTCAGGAAAGAAAAAAAATTCACATTTACGTAAGTAACACAGT
Source organism: Schistocerca serialis cubense (assembly GCF_023864345.2). Lineage (NCBI taxonomy): Eukaryota > Metazoa > Arthropoda > Insecta > Orthoptera > Acrididae > Schistocerca > Schistocerca serialis. The sequence goes on along the minus strand of NC_064638.1, from coordinate 1,077,185,014 downwards.
CCTTTACAGTCTACCTCTCCCCCTTTTTTTTCTTGGTCATGGGGAACAAGATGAAAAACTACTTTAATTCGCCAAACATGACTGGGTTGACTAATAAGTAAATATGCACCGTACGTCGTAAGCGATAACAGTATTGTAACTGCACTCTGTGGCCCACAATCAGTGGTAAACTAGCAGACTACTTATTCAAAGGTATCAGGTTCCATTCCCGGCCAGTTGTAGGATATTTATGAGTCACTTACCACTTCATTCACACTTAGTGGTGTTTGTTAATGTGAAGAATACTGAGTTGGACCTTTATTCGGAGTCCGTTTTAAACAGCCGGTCCTCCTACAGCTGGCCAACGAGGACACGGCAGGCGCCATAACGCGATTGCCTAGCAACTTTGCTCAGTGGAAGAGGGATCGAAATAAGCGAACAAATTTCTCGGCTTATCCGTAGACACTAGACCGTTTCTGAGAAAACGACGTTAAAAGCTTTCGAGGTACTTCACGTGGCTTTGAGTGAGGAAATAGTTCAGCCCAAGCGGTGGCACAGTGGCTAGCGCCATGGCTTCACACTTTCGCAAAAGTGAGAGGCTGCGACGCTAGCCACTTCAGCACCAGATGGGCTGACCTGTTGGAACCGCACAACTGGCCACTCGAACATATCGGCATTGAAGGCTGCTATGTTTGAGGATAAAGGCAATAGAAAGTTAAAATTATGTATCATACGAGGAATGATCAAAAAATTCCGGATCTTGGGTCCATACAGCATTTCTGCGCGTTTCTTTTAGTTATTGTACGTGGTCTCTATCGAAATACTCCCTCCACAATTGATACACCGCTTCCAGCGCAGTTTCCACTTCTGGAAGCAGTCGTGGTACGCCTCTTAGTGGATCGCATGAAGCGCCGTCTGCGAATTTTTTGTTATTCGTCTATCGTTTCAAATCTTCCTTTCAACAGGGTTTTCACCTTTGGAAAAAAAAAAGTCTACGGGTCCCAGATCTGGAGAGTACGGAAGATGAAGCAGCACAGTGAGTTCGTTTTTTGTGTAGTGGACACGTACCAACAGGGATGAATGTGCGGGTGCGTTATCGTGATGTAGCAGCCATGAATTGTCTCGCCACATTTTAGGCTGTTTCCTTCTCAAGTTTTCTCTCAGGCTTCGCATGTTCCGATAGTACCATCGATTAACAGTTCGTTCCTGTGGCACGAATTCATGATGAACTAATCCTTCAAAGTCAAACAAAACTAACGGCATGGCTTTGACATTTGACTTCACCCGACGAACTTTTTTTGGCCTCTGAGAACCCATTGTGAAGATTGAACTTTCTCTCATCACCACAACCGTAGACCCACGTCTCATCACCAGTTTTGATTCTCTTAAGGAATATCTCGTTCTCATTTGCGTGATGCAAAAACTCTTCACAAATTGCGAGGCGAAGGTCCTTCTGGTCGTGACTGATGAGCCTTGGGACGATCTTGGCGGCAACACGATGAATTCCAAGGTGCTGTGTCAGGATTTCATGACATGACCCAGCTGAAATGTTAAATTCTTCTGCAATCTCTCGAACCGTGTCTTCGATTGTCGCGCGCAATTCCGGTATCCAGACATGAGCGTAGTCGGTAGACGTTGAAGAGCGCCCTGAACGCGGGTCATCTTTAATTTCCATCCGGCCATTTTTAAACAGTGTGGATCATTCGTAATACCGAGTACGGCTTGAGCAGTCATCACCATAGGCTTCTCACATCATTTGGTGTGTGAGTGTAAAGGTTTTCTTGAGTTTCACTCAGAATTTAATGCAGACGCGTTTCTCCTCTAAGTCTGCCATCTCGAAATTCGCAAACTGTGCGACACAACGTTCTACTCAATACATCACTGAACAATAACTAACAGACGTACAACAGTGAAACTTCCGACAGTTACACATTAAACACAGGCTTGTGCAGGGATGCCAACCATATTTCGCTCCAACACACCATTGGTGCGAAATTACGAATGATTCGGAATTTTTTTGGACAGACCTCGTACACTGTATTAGTTATTTATTACCGGTTGCTTCATCGTACCACGTGCACATTAGTCACAACCAGCGTATACTTTGCCGTGTCATTAAAGGCTCGTCTTTTTCGAAGCATTCAGTACAACAATGCAGACAGAAATGTGGAGAGGCAACTGGAGAGAGCGTTAACCCGTCGGCGCATTGCTGGTAGGTAGGTACGCAGGCAGGCCTGTGGGAACGAAATGCCGGGCGTCGCACGGCGGCGGTTCAGCGCCTGCATTTCCGCGGAGGCCACGGCCCGAAATAGCAATCGCTCGTCCTACGTGCCACCAAACACTCGGCAGCGGCTTTCCGGTTGTATAATATAGCTGAGACACTTGTGACGAATCTTTCAAAAGAAAACTACGAACAACTCTTGAGAGCTACAGAAAGGCCACTCCTAGGCCTCATAAAGAAAGACCGGAGAACAAGTGAAGACATACGAGCAATAACTGAAGATTAGGTGTTGTGGAAAGGCTAAAGTCTCTAAAATTCAAATGGTCAGGACAATATTCCAGGGAGAAAGAGTGATAGATGGACAGAGGCAGTACTAGGTTGGACCACCCGACTGTTGGGGTAAAGAACCGAAGAAAGTCGCAGTCTTCAATTGGCAAAGAACAGCAGGAGACAGGGGTATGGAAATTGCATATGTTACCTGAAGATTGAAGAGGCTACACCTTGTAAAGGTTAAATTAACTGAACAAAAAATAACATATGTTCATGTAATTTTAACAGTGGCTCGCTGGGCATAACATGGAAAGCAACGCACTAAAAGAGACATGTGCCCGTGTTCACTTTCTGCCGAGGACATGTCGAGATTGGACGATAGTTTAAGGCTGTCGAAGCTCATCGCTGGTGTAACCGTAGAAAACGTATGTAATTAAATTTCATTAGAGTAAATCGGATTCTTAGTCTATCACTTGGGCGACGCTTGGACGTGGGTTCTTTTCCCGGAGCCGCTTACTATGCAATTGGTAGTGATGAAGTAAACACCGCCATCGGTCTGCTCAAAGGGCATTCAACGGCAACGGACAGGCTTTGCTGCTTTTTTCAACACCTGCTTGCGTAAAAACTATAATGCACAAGACTGCTATCGTCGCTAGATCGTTCCGTGAAAATATATTAGCCTTAACAGATCGATGAAATAAGGGCATTCTTCAGCCTAAAACTCAACTGCAACTAAAAGATTTAATGGAATAACAACGAAGTTCCCATATCGATTTCCATTTTTCTTATGGGTAGCATATTGTAAGACTGGGAATTAAGCGCCCGCATCTCGTGGTCGTGCGGTAGCGTTCTCGCTTCCCACGCCCGGGTTCCCGGGTTCGATTCCCGGCGGGGTCAGGGATTTTCTCTGCCTCGTGATGGCTGGGTGTTGTGTGCTGTCCTTAGGTTAGTTAGGTTTAAGTAGTTCTAAGTTCTAGGGGACTTATGACCACAGCAGTTGAGTCCCATAGTGCTCAGAGCAATTTGGGAATTAAGCCATCTGTAAGTATGTACTCTTCTGCAAGCGCGCGTAAACAGCTTTCCTAAGTGTACTGTGTTACAGTAAATGGACACGCTACAAATAAACACACACACACACACACACACACACACACACACACACACACACACACACACACTCACTCTATGCAGGCATTTTATCATAGTTAAAACCACTTTCGATTTCTATTGCACTTTTGCTCTTAAGTTGATATGTCAGTTCACCGGCTGTAATAACTTAATTTTGCAACAACAACAACAGTGTGTGTGTGTGTGTGTGTGTGTGTGTGTGTGTGTGTGGGGGTGGATACAATCAAAGCTTGCGTTAATGGTGTCGTGGTTGAGATTCGTAAATGCGGTCAGAGGTTGATACCTTTCACTGGTAAACTCGTAACGTAATTGAAGAAATGACGTCGGAGAGCACAATAACCACATTTAGTATAATAAACTCGAATGTTATGCACAACTTCCGTAGTTTTACCTCAGTACTCCTTCTGTTGATGACTTGTGGTTCGGCGTAATCAGGTATTAAATCTTAGGATGGCCTGTGACAAAGGTTGAAACCAATAATCCAACTAAACACTCAAAGTACACGTGACGGTGTCTTTTCTTTATAAACTCTTACGAAATTACCAAAGTTGCAGCTGACGCCGTTGTGCGGCTTTCAAGAGAGTGTGAAATAAACTCGAGCTCAGACCGTGTGATTGGCGGAAAGTGTATCGCTTTCACTGTTCGTCTATGTAACGGTTTCCCGCCGCGCTGTGATTGATGTTCGAGCGAAGCGTGTTGGGCGAGTTGTTGCGGGTGACACTATAAGCTAGCTGGCCACTAGCTGGCCCGCGTGGCCCTCCGTTCGCCTTCAGCGCCGATTGTCTAATGTGGTTATCGGAATTAGACAGGGGCAGGTAATTTGTGACGTACTGTGTGTTCACGCCGAGTCCCCGCCTAAGCTGCTCGACGGGGCGCGCGTAAGCCTGACGGACAAGCCAAAAGTAAAAGGTAGCTGGCGGCCGTATCTATAAACAGGGCCGGCTGGTCAGTTGAGCGCTTGATACCGGCACACGCTCCATCTGTCACCATTGTTCACACCGCCCGCGCCCCCGTTTCCAGTATTTGCGGTGTTTCAGCTAGAGTTACCACCACCTTTTACAAGGGCGCTCCTTTTGTCGGGAGCCGGCCATTTGGCGTTCGTAGGTCAGTGGCTGCGCAGAGCCCCCTCGGCACCGCGAAAGAGACCGCTGCAATGGTAGGACCAGCTGCCGCTTCCACCTGCCACTATCCAGCCCCCTTCGTTGCACTTCCGACCAACCCAGAAAATACCGGACCGCTAGGGCATCTTAGGCCGACGTTACTCAACCACTTAACTGGCGGCTAGATAGAATTATTTAGACACCTTCGTGGCTGTTCAGAACCCAACGAAAGGTGGTCTTTCATTAGGACTCCAGCGTACTTGCGAATTAGGGGCAGTGATACCAGCCGACACAGCAACCACAAACGGCTGTATGGAGACAGCATTGTCGGACGTTGGCACCCCGTTGGTGAGAAGAAAAATGGTGATCTGTGTAAAGAAAGAAGCTGGACCACTAAAGAAAACAGTGCGACCATTGTGTACGCCCTCCAAGTCACTGATGCCTAATCAGTAGCAGGAGTATTTTGAAAATGCTCAAATTTTGTAGTTCTGATCACACTATTAATCCGTTATGGGGATATTTTAACGTGTAATAGAGTGACTGGCTCATTCATTTTTTATCAAGCCGCCTACAATGAGATTTATCTGTAGTGCTATTCTCGCTCTTTGCTTATTGAAGATTTCAGCCCCATCACGAGGTTTTTGCGCGTCACTCGGGAGCTTATTCTTGCTCACTAAGACACATATCAAACAGATTTTAACAAAAGTTTTCTAACGTTTTAAATTCTCAAAAGTATTTTTAAATTTCAACACAAGAATTGTCACGCACGAGAACATAATTTTGGATACTGTCGGGTTGCTGCGTCCTGTAACTAAGCGAACTACTTACTTCAAACTAACATACGTGTTCAGTATATTCGCCTTTGTCCGAGGAACTATCCTTCGTACATGTTCAGTGGAGCGTATGTAGGAATCTACAGTAGTACTTGTTCACTTTATGAAAAGTTCCGTCGCTTGGACAGTTGGGGGTTAGATGTTTTTCAGCGGTCTTCGACGGTGTTACCAGCTTTTTCAGCGCTGCCAACCTACACAACCGTAATTCACAGACCGCAGTGTGTTTAGGGCGTCAACATACTCGTAAACAAAAGCTGACGTATCACGGAATTAGAGACCACAGAAACCTTGTATATAGTTAAATTCCAATTGGATTAGATTTGTTGCGGTGTAGCTCTTCATAAAGTGAACAGGTAATAATACTTAATGCTGCCGGCGATAACCATCAATACTGCTGCAAGCTACGAGGTATTGCGAAGGCTACACAAACTGGAGATAGACTGTACATAAAGTCCGGGAACACTTCAAATTATTTATTGCACAAGAACCAGGCATTGTATAGATAACATACATATGTCATTTTGAAGAGAAACCCTGAAGGTTTTTTGTGTACATCGTCACATCGTAGTTTGGCAATTTGCCGATAGCGCTAGTCGCAAACATCGCGAGTTCAGATGCGAAGCGAGCTTTGTGTGTGTTTGGAGCTCGAAATGACCTCCCCCGATCACCAGGTGTCACTCCGTGTGACTATTTCTGTGAGGACACATTAAAGATCCGGTGTATGTACCGCCTCTACCACGTCATGTAGCAGAGCTCCGGGAGAGAATACGGGAAGCGACTGCCGCAGTCGACGATACCACGTTGGGAGGGGTATGCCAAGACTTCGATTACCGTATTGACGTCTGCCGGGTCACTCATGGTTCGCATATCGAATGTTCGTAAAAAAAACTCTTTAAGAGTTTCTCTTCAAAATGTTCTTGTGCAATAAATAATTGAAAGTGTTCCCGAACTTTATGTACACCCTGTACATGATGCCATGGTGCTCACCTATTCCTCATCACATCATCCTTTAAACTAATTCTCTTCAACGTTTCTAAAGGGAGGATGGGAAAGTTAGTACACATTTGCGACTAATGTCACGATGGTTACGCGGAAAAATATGCCGGGACCGGCAGGGAATACTTTGTAGAGTTCGCCAAAGTTGAGCCAGCTCAAACGTTGGTTGTAAGTTCCCATTTCGGTAACCATGGAGCTTTGGTCAACTGAACAACGCATCTTTGTTTACTACACCTTTGTTGCAAAGTCTCATTCGGTACTGGAGACTTAGCAAAGATTTCGCAGTTCAGTTCAATCTTGGTGGACACGGTGCTCCCTCTCGCCCAACAGTAATATAGTGCTTAGACAATTTAATAACGAGAGGAACGGTGAGACCTGATACAGCTCAGGGAGATGTTCAGGCAGTTTGAACAGGAGAAAACATCGAAAAAGTTCGACTAGCTGTGGAGGCCAGACCTCGGAAGAGAAGCGGGGAAAAAAAGGAAACGTACTTGGATGAATCCGTGGGTTTCACGGCGAGAGAGCAGCATACAACATAAATTGTTAACGGGAGCTGCAAGTCGAGGACGTAAAGTCATACGAAAACTACTGGTGAATGGACGAGAGTACATTTCAGTATGTGCTCAGGAAAGTGGATGCTCGTATTACGAAGCAGAACACTTGCCTCAGAAATGTTATATCCGCAAAAGACAGACCGACCGTAACACAGCGATTTCATGCAACAGGAGAAAAGTATTCTAGTTCACGATATAGCACTCACTACCGCAGCGCACGTTAACAAAAATAATACCAGAAATTTGTGAAGCTATTTATAAAGCACTGGAGGAGGAATAATTTAGTATATACTATAGCCATTAACAAATCCGCAGCTTTTTTTATAGCTCCTCAGTTCTTCTCATTCTGTTTTTGTATTCGGGAAGTCGTAAGTCGTACATTTCTATCAATTTCTTTGTGAATGCGACGCACCAAGTAAATTTCGAAGGCTACATTTCTTATTGTAGTAAACAGAAGACGAACGATTTTTCATCAAATCAGAGGCAAGACTCAAGATTTGGTCTAATAAATTGGACGAAAGATGACATTTGATTAAAAGTTCCTTATTACACTACGTCCAATATATTGGACGAATCAATCTAGTCCAATAAATTTGGCAGTGTGATCGGCCTTAGCTCGATGTGACACCATTGGACCCTACTTTTTCCGAGAAAATGTACGCACAGTGACCTGTCAACTCTCATGATATTGCGAGACATTTTTATACCAGAATTAAGAAGATATCAGACTGTCATCGATAATATTTGGTTTCAACAGGATGGGGCTACTTCCCAACCCTCAAAATCACTCATGGCTTTTGTAAAGGAACATTTTCCAGGTCGCCTCATTTCTTTGCCTGGGGATGTGGAGTAGCCTCCTCGATCTCCCGATCTTCCTCGATGCTGTTATTTTGTTTAGGGCTACCTGAAATGTCGGGTTTACATGAAAGAACCACAGATTCTTGAAGCTCTTTCAGAAGTCATTACTCGAGAAATTCCCCTTCCTTTGCTTGAAAGGTGTATGTACAATTTTTTCACTCAAGTGCAACAATACTGGACAAAAGCGGCCGCCACCTGGATGATGTCAATTTTCGCTCCTGAATTGTAGTGCATAATTGTTAGTGCTTTGTTTATTAAATGTCATTGTATTTGTAATCTTTGAGAAATACAAGAATTAAAATATATTAAAAATGTTACAATGTTCTGAAAAGATTAATACCTCCCTGCCGGCCTCTGTATATATGCACATGATGTTTCTGCACACAAACTACTTCCGATTTTCACACTTGTCTTAATCTCAGGACAAGTCCGCCAGCCTGGCGTTGGAGGAGGGAGCTTCAAGTTGTCTTGTTGTCAGTAAAATTTGCCTTTCTAGGAAGTTTGGCGAGCTACGAGGAACAAATGTCAGATGTTCTGTGTCGGTACTTAATGCTGTAGCTGATGAGTTTGTGTCGAACTAAGGGAAAATCCGTACATGCACGTATGAGAGTAGACTGAACCGTTTAATGGATATATAAGCAAGACGTACCAACACGCGAGTGTTACGGTAAACGAGAGGTGAGCCGCGTTGTCGTACGGCGTGATCAGATCTGGCGTGGCAGCGAACGGGATGCTCTTAGGGCTGTGAGTCAGGCCAGGCCGTGTGTCCAATCTGGGCGATCTTGGCGGTCCGGCGGCTGCCTGCGACGGAAGCCGGCACTAGACGTGAGCGGCACGCGCGATGCCTGCCTGCCATGCCAGCCAGCCGGCGCGGCCGCCGCCGCCGCCGCCGCCGCCGCCGCTGCTGCCTGGGGATATGGGCCGGTGGCGCTGGCAGTGGCAGGTGTTGGGCTGCCGCATGCCGTATGGCGCCGGCCGCCCGCCCGCGATGTGCTGTGCACCTCGCCTCCTACGACCGGAATGCCATCTGCCGTCACACCATAGAGGCTGCCGCCCCTGTCGCACGTGCCTCGCACCCAGCGACGAGGGTTCTGTTGGTGGACAAGTGTGTGCTGTCCGGACCGCATCCCCAAGTCCCATATCCGCATCTGCGGGTATTAAAATTTTATAAATCTAAATTAATCTGATCGCTTCGTCTGACCTCCTGCAGTAGATTAAGCTGCGCCCAAATTTGCATCTGCTGAAGTCTGACCTCGTAATTTAAATTCCGTAGATTAAGAAAGGAGGTCCAATCACGGCCACATTTTAGTTTAACATAGCCTGGTATATTTGTAAGTTTCGTAAATTACAACTTCCTGTCATAATTACTGGAGCGAAATTTTCAAAATTTTCTGCGAAACATGGGTAAGTTAGATGAAGTCGTGTTACACGATGTCGTATCTTGCATACTGCTAAATGTTAGTTACGTGCACTGAGGGACAAAATTAGTGGGATACCTCCTAACATTGTACGAGCCTCCTTGTGCCCAGCGATTCAGCTACTTCACGTGGCATGGGCTCAACAAGTCGTGAGAACTCAGCTGCAGAAATATTGAGCCATGCTGCCTCTATAGCGGTCAACAATTGCGAAGTGTTGCCGGTGCAGGATTTTGTGCACAGACTGACCTCCCTGATTTCTTATACGAAGACACACTCGCAGGTATCCGCAAAGTAATACAACCGCACAGACTTCAACCTATGGGTATAGTGTGATGTTCCGGGTACATCGACCGACGGAACGTCTGCGATGTCTTGAAATAGGAGTTACTATTCGTCGTGGATTACACGAGTTGGCGAATGTGCGCGAAAATGCAGATTGTCAGAAAAGGTAGAACGGTAAATCGAACATGCTGTTAGAAGTCTCCTGATCTCCGTCATGGTGCTGAATGCTTAGAAACGACTCGGCCTGTTCATACTGTACGTGTACAGCGACGTGATCATATGCGATCGCAGCACAGTCCAGCGGCATTTGGTGGTTACGTATGACACGCGAGTATTTGAGGCAAACGAGCGTGAAAAAGCTTTTCATTTTGTCAGGACTCTAGGAACACGCGACGCGCGAAAATGTTTTTTATGATAACACCTTAAACGTTCCGTATTGCTAGACCCATTCGGAAGCGTTTTACACGACCCCGACGTCTTAAACTCGTTACGTACCCGGTTGACTTAAAGATTGACGGCCCGTGCGAAGAAGGCTTTAGTTAAAGGCGGTGTGAGCGGAAGAGAGCGCGGTACCGGACAGACAGACGGCCGGCGCACGCGCCACGGCGGGCGGCCACGTGTTCAGCAATTAGCGCGTAGAGGTCCCGAAACGGGAGCCGGCCGCTCGGCTGCTGCGCGTAGGTCCTCTGCGCGCACAATAGCGCCGGTGTGCGGGCCGACTTCCTTCCGGTGGGTGGCCGAGCCGCGGCGAGCGCGACACCCGAGACAAGGTACTCTGCCTACCTCCGGGCACGCGCCACCCCACGGCCTATCCACAGTTGGTTCTCCCAGCTGCGCTTCGTCGTCTTTGAACCAAAAGTGGCACTAAATCGCTGCATACCCGCCTGCTCCTCCTGCAGAACGGACTTTTCGCACCCAGCGTTTTGATAACTCCAGAGCGCATTGCTGCCTCAGAGCGTGCAGTTACATTCATCAAAAAAAACCACATACAGGAGGTAGTGGCAAAGTTTTCATTATTACCTCAGAGAGAGAGAGAGAGAGAGAGAGAGAGAGAGAGAGAGAGAGAGAGAGAGAGAGAGAGAGAAGGGGGGGGGGATAGTGCTACCTTGGTGATGATTTTTAGCCGCCTCCTGTATTTTACGCTTCAATGCTATACATTTTTCCCAACAATAAATAACATCACTTACAGACATCAGCAGACATCAGCATTTTGGCTGTTCGGGAAACATTCGTCCTCAACAATCACATCGTCATTATCGTGAAAATCCGTACCTTCTCCGAGGAAAGCAGCAGCGGTCACTGGGAAGTGAGGCAAAATTGTATAACCGTATGAAGCATCCCCGCGACACGCAACTTCTTGACCGCTTCCTGCCAGGAGATTTTAGTGGCATGCTCCTGTGACAGTTTGCCACCTTACGGGCATAATGAGTTAGAACCACACCATGGCAGTCCTAAAAGGCACTCTGCATCACCTTTTGCGATGATGGTTATCTCGTTGCCTTTTTCAGCGGCGTAGAATCCACGTAACCATTGCTTGTTTTGCTCCTTCGTATCGGAGTAACTGCACAAATCCAGCGCTTGACGCCAGAGATTAGGCGATTAAATACGTCACTTATTTGGAGTCGCCTGACAGCTGAAACATTTTCCGTCGCTGCCTCTGTTCGGCAATTTTTTTCAAGGGGTGTGAGCAGTCGTGAGGAGCTTCGTTGTGTTCAATAGGTCATGCAATGTTTTGAAACTCACCCAACTGATTTATCGGTCTTTTCACTATCGCCTCGATTTTATGGTTCAAATGGCTCTGAGCACTATGCGACTTAACTTCTGAGGTCATCAGTCGCATAGAACTTATAACTAATTAAACCTAACTAACGTAAGGACATTACACACATTCGAACCTGCGACCGTAGCGGTCGCCCGGCTCCAGACTGTAGCGCCTAGAACCGCACGGCCACTTCGGCCGGCTCTCGATTTTATGACTCGGTCTTTGAGCACTAGGGACTCCACTCCTCCTGTGATTCTCTGGTTCTTCATAGAGAGATGGTCTGCCGCTTCGTTCATCAAATGTTTTTTTGACTACTGAAAGCGTCTGCGCCGATTGAAAACTGTGCCAAAAGAAAGTGTTCGAGGATTACTTGATAAGTCTGGTAAAAAGGAAAATTTTTTTGTTAAACAACTCGCCTTTCTTCGGGACATAGTCTCCTTTACTGCATATAAACATTGCTCAGCGATCAGCTTTTCCATCGCAACGAAAGAATTGGTTCTATCGAACTCTGCAAAACACTCGTTGATTGCAACTATCACTTCTTCATCTGATGAAAATTTCTTCCCAGCAATCTAAAAGTTCAAGTTAGGGAACAGAAGTTGCTTGGGGCTAAGTATGGTCAATAACCTGGATGAGGAACAAATTTAAAGCCCAATTCATGCACTTTTCGCCATAGTGATCGCTGATGCGTGGGATGGTGCGTTATGTGACGAAAAAATATTTTTTTACATGACAGCCTTGCTTTTTTTTTCCAGCCAACGCAAGTTTCAAACAACCCAATAATGAACCATAATCAGGTCCACTTACGGTTCTGCCTTCTTACGAGTAATCTATGATGATTATTTCTCGGGAATCCCAAAAAACAATGGCCATCACCTTACCAGCTGACAAAATGGTGTTTGCCTTCTTCGGTGCACTGTCACCATCCTTTGTCCTTTATTTTGACTGCCCTTTTGAGTCTGGTGTACGATAAGGGATCCAGGTTTCATCAGCAGTAGAATCGGCGCAAAAAGTCTTGCGGATTGCGATTGAACATCGCCAGCCGTTGTATTCAAATGTTGTGCCGCATGCAATTTTGGTCGACTGCGAGTAATCGCGTCACCCACCTCGCGCACAGCTTCTTGATAGCCGGATTTTGTCAATGGTTTCCTTTGTGATGATCTCAGTGTGACGGCCGGGGCGCGCTTCGTCTTAGGTGCCTGTCGTTCACGTTCATTCGTTAATCCAAAAAATAAATGGTAATCAATGATGATGCAAAGTCCGCGTGAACTTTATCTATTGTTTTGATTTGTGCGTCAGTCAGCCCCTTCAAATGAAAATGTTTAACAGCTGCACGAAACTCGGTTTTCTCCATTTTTTTAAAATCGTAAAATCGCAGTTGACAAACCGATCAATTCGGGCGGCTGTCAACAGTACATTGTTGAACCTACAGTGTGAACTGGAATAATCGAGCTTACCGACCGTGAATGCACATCAAAAATTTCCCATTCCTTAAGGGAAATTTACCAGGCTAAATCATACCACCCGTGTATTTTTGTTGTGTAGTTGCACCAACTCTGCTTTGATCGTTGCAGCGTTGTTCCGCTTCAAATAATGAAAACGAAATACCGCACAATTACTTCACTGACCAGTGTGATGTACAATTTTGTTTTGGCTCCTCCAGTGGATTAATACAGATCTGTAGCACGGGGATTTCAGTGTGTACCAGGACTACAGACGTGGACCAGCAAGCAAACAAAATATTGATTTTGTATCTTTAGTTTTTAGGTGATAATCACAATATTAACTATCTCTCATACTCATTTCTCTGAACCGCACCACTAATCGATATGCAGAAGCCAAGAATCTTGCTTTCAGCAACTTTATCTAATTTTCTTTCGTTTTGGTGCAACATCGTACCTCAGCATGTATGTAACGTCTTTTTTATGTTTACGTAATTTGTCTCTCTAAATATCGTAAAAAAATCTAGTTCACTACTGGACATGTATTGCAGATATTTACGTGCTTTCAAAGGATTCGAATCCGTTTCTCCATGCGAGGATGATTCGAGGTTAAATGTCCGATTGACCTACAGTTTTTTTTTTGCATTATTCTTTAGAACACATACAGGATGTCCCAAAGGACAATATTCAGGGACATGATGAAACTATCATTAGGAGCAAAAAAAAAAAAAGTCTAGTAAACATGGACTCTAAAATGCCTACCTTAAGAGCTATAACCACTTAATCTTCGATATTGTGAAGCAAATCTCTTCTACTGTAAGATCTTTGCTTTCTAGATTTTGAGAGGTGGTAGTATGAACCAAAACAAGAAAAAATGTCCAGTAAACATGAGCTATGAAGTGTATACCTTACGAGTTACGAGCGCTACTTCATCTTTGCTACTGGGAAACACACCTCTTGTATTAAACATGTGCTCATACAATAACTCTTTGAAGTATACATTAGTTTCCATGTTTACACCATTTTTTCTTGTTTTGATCCATACTACCGCCTCCAAAAATATCGAAAGTAAAGACCTTCCACTAGAAGAAATTTGTTTCACAGTATCAAAGATAATGAAGTCTTCTCAGCTTTGAAGTATGTGTTTTAGAGCCCATGTTTTCTAGACTTTTTTTCCTTCGTATCCCAGAGTACTCATCATTCCTCCAGGCACACCCTAAATGACTTGATCAGTTGCTAATCGAAAGCACTCTGCCATTCAAACGACCACAGCGTCGATATCAGCTTCACTTTCGTACACTGAACGTGTCACCGGTGGCTTCACATCTTTCTGTACCTTACATTTGCTTGAATTGGCGGGAGTCGGTTGAGTCAGTGTTTGTGTTGTGTATCTGTCGGAAGATATAACAGTAAGATAACAGGAAATCAGTTCTTGGTTGTCAGACGCACCTGTTGATCGCGCTCTAGGCTGGCCCTGACTGGACAACAGCAACCAGTGAAATTTGTTGAAGCGCATATTCCACGCTCGAGGCATTAACCACATAATTTTATTAATTCCATTAATTATTAAAGAGCAGTAAAATCTCTGCATGCAGCGGGTAAACTTTCGCGTCTTTCAGACGCTACAGTTAATGCTGAGTTGACTTGACTATCATCAAAGCTAGTCACAAACTAGAAAAGCTGCAGTTCTACTTCAACGGAAGGACCTGTTCGTGCTGCTGCGGAATCTAAGGGAAGTAACTTAGAGTGTTCTCCTCAAGAAAATGTACTGCAGCCAGTATGAATGAAAAAGCTGCTTCCTTATCCACTGTGAATGAAAAATGGGTTTTGGTGGTTATCCGTAGTATAAAGAAGTAAAAGCTATAGATAAATGATTTTAAATTTTGTGTTCTGGAAAAAGCTCAAATTCATATTTATTGTCGTGGGGAAGCGTATGGATTGAGGTCGCTGTCGGTAACTCGTAGCATACACTACGAAAGTGAAGCAAACATCGAGCTTATTTCCGGGCAGAGACAACTGTGCACGTCCTGCGTGACGTAAGGTATGCTGATTCTTAATGAACAAATACACTGAATATTAAATGTTGTGAAAGCGCACCGGTGAAGGAGTTTTCACCCTTTTCATATATGGAACTTGTGATTTGGCTGTGGAGTGACGGCAGGCGCTCGTGTTGGTGTGTTACAGAGGCATGCTCGAGCAGGTCGACGCCCAAGCCGCGGTCCGCAGCCCCCACGGCGCGGCCCAACGTCACATTCCACACGTACGATTGCCCGCCGACCTACGCCAAGTGGTACTGCCTCAACCACGCCACCTGCTTCGTCGTCAAGATCGGCGATTCCCTCCTCTACAATTGCGAGTGAGTACGCCGATGTGGTCCCCACCAACGTCCACGTCGTAGTAGTACTAGTAGTAGTAGTAGTAGTAGTAGTAGTAGTAGTAGCGATCTGAGTGTTACGTGCTATGGTAGCAGGAAGAAAAAGAAATAAGGTAAAACAATGTGAGAGATATTGTAAATTTAATTCGATTCAGGACGCAGGGGAAAAATATATATTATTGTAATAATTCACAATAAAGTGTGATAGGCAACGGTCAATTGGTGTTAAAAAAAAGTGGACATAAATTAATAAATACTTCGCCACGATCTAAGAAGTTTCATGATTTTCTGTAATATTACGGTGGTTTCTGTAACTGTAAGCAGAGTAGCAAAATCCCACATTTCATTAAACGATTACTAAACAGTCTGTGCATAAATATCTCAAGAAATTTATGTACGATTGCTCCATAAACGAGATATACACTTGGTACTAGGAAGTGTTGGAGTATGAGGCTTTAGGTGGAAATTCGCAATTTGCTCCTTCTGTATATTAAAATTTGTTAATACAGTTGCAATAGGCAAAGAGTTCCAGCTGCTGATAGGTTTGACAGTAGCTCTTGACCAGTTAACTCCAAGTGAGGTTAGAACCAGAAGAGAGTGGCGAGCAGTTCTTCTTGAGAGATTTCGTTGATTAACATTATTCTCACCACTATTTCATTTTTGGACACTCCACACAGGCTTTACGATGCTTCCGCCTCAACTTTGTTCAAGTATTGCCGAAGAGAATAATATTGTAGTGTAGTATGTAAACAAACAAGTGAAACAAGTTTAGTGAGTTTGCAGTATGCCATGTCATTAAACATGGACTCCTTCGACCATACTGCACTGGGACTTCACATAATTTTGCAAGACACACAAAAGTGAAAAAGTTTCATTCTTTGTGCATATCATATTCCTTGGAGTGCTGAATGACCTGTGCACCTAGTGCGAAGGAGTGTTTGGGAAAAAATGTCGAAAGTAGGACGTCCTGTAATGTCATTATCATTGTTGTAAATTACTTTAATTACTACAGTGTTCCAACGAAGCTCAAAACAAGAAGTGGGTGTCAACACATGTTCTGCAGTTATCCCTTCAAATGAGAGTGGGGAAAGTGTATGTTTGTAACTGCTTAGTTATTTCTTTGTCATCATTGAACACTTCAGGTTTTTGCACTTAAGCTCAGTGGTGTCGTAACATAGTGAAATCTGAAACTGGCCCTTTCTAAGGATTTGCTTCGATACGTCAAGAAGTGAAAAGTCTTAAGACGAACACGTGCTTTAGGTGAGGAACAGCAGAATGCATCCCTCTGCCAGCAAACACTGGTAAAACTGCTTGGAGATAGAACTATAATTTCATACGCTAGAGGTTCTCATAATTCGAAACCATTTTTATAAAAATTAAAATAAATGAATTATTTCAAAACTGTTAATTAACCGTTTGCGCTTCTGTGACACACGGGGCGTATCGAAAGATATCGGGCAAGCTGGGGGAAATTTTTGCCAACTAGAGATCATTAGCTTCTATGCCCTTTACTTGATAAACGACTCAATGGCTTACTAAGTCTTCTCTGCAAGCTAAGCAATTCCCCGTAGCTTTTAATAGAGGAGATTGTAGTGCTTTTTTCGCCTTTTCAGTATATTATTCTGGAAGCCACGGAACTAATGTCATTCAGCGTGGCTGGTGTTCGGCCTGAAAGCGCTGGTACGCGTCTCAGCCGAACAAGGGTAAAATGGAGCGTACTTTAAATTTCTCCTTTGCACAGCTTTTGTTTTTTGCACTCCCAGCAACTTGTTTATATAGGGAAATATTGCTATTGCTGGAGACTTCACGTTAAACGTAGCTGGTGTACGTGCGATTGTGTTTATAGAGTTAGTGTCGAGGATGCGTTCTGCAGGACGAGGCGGCATGAACTGCGAATTGTTATTAGATCGTATAACACGCGCACACTCCAAAGACATTTCTCTAGTGGTTTTGAAGACTAGATATTCTTGTGATTTACGTTTTTTATCGATCATTATCAAACGAGAGCAGTCGTTCCACTCGGTCATATAATAGTGCGGCATAGGAAGAGATGTTCTGTTCTGGGAAGGCCGTCGGGCGGCTCGGCGGACGTGGTCAATTGGTGTGAATGATGACCCGTGCCCGAGGAGGCGCCTAAACAGTGTCGCGGCATGGACGAGCACGTTCGCGGCTCTTAAGCCGGGCCGCTCTCAGGTAGTTGAAGATCGGTTAACTGTACACGGCTGTCCGTGAGAAGAGAGTCTGGCTTTGTGTGCGGACTGCTCCCTGCCTCGGGCCGCCTCCAAACCTCGCGCCTGCTCTTTTTCACCTTTTGTCGGAAAAGTATTCGGACCACATTATGGAGTCAAGGAATTTCGGCGCGGCCAGCGTGTTCGTGAAAGGCAGGTGCGCGAGACGCATGCGCGGGCAGCTGCGGCGCGGATTAGCGGCGCCCCAGCGCTGGGAATGGGAAACAACCGCGGCGTTTGTCGTCCTGGCCTGGAATGCCGCTTCCACCTCGCACAGCAAGCCCTCCCAGGACACCTCACTTACACAGCGAACGCTTTCGTCAGCCTAACGTCAGTACGCACGTTGGGCTACTGACTAAAGCTGAGCAGAACTAAGCGTCCATTCAGTAACCTACTCTCAGTACATTAAACAGTGTGGAGGTTGTAGCACTTACACCCAAACCTGCAGATGTCAGGCACTCATATCAGTACCTAACATTGTACGTCGATAGAGTATCACCTAAAACACCGGTTTAGTTCGTGCTATGTACTCTCGTCCAGTAGAGCATGCGTAATCGGCTAACGATAATTAAAAGTAACACCAGAGCTACAAAGCACAGGAAAAGTACATCGGTGACTGACTGTTTTTTCAGATAACGCGTGGGTGAGTTGATACAGCGAGAGATCGTCGTACCACATTCACACGTGCAAACCCCAAGTATGACATTTCTTTAAATTATTTACGCTTGAAACTGTTAGATGGGAAAACATTTTCCTGACATATAGAATGACTTTTCGGAGTTGGTAGCAATGTTTTTTGGCAATTCTAAAGATATTGTAGAGGTTGTACAGCCAATTCTCGCGACAACCCATTCATACACAATTATTCCTTTGCTTTCACAGACGAGCAAACTTGCTCCAAAACTGTTTGTTGTCCTTAAAGGCCGGCCGCTGTGGCCAAGCGGTTATAGGCGCTTCAGTCCAGAACGCGCGACTGCTACGGTCCCAGGTTTGAATCCTGCCATGGGCATGGATGTGTGTGATGTCCTTAGGTTAGTTAGGTTTAAGTAGTTCTAAGTTCTGGGGGACTGATGACCTCAGATGTGAAGTCCCATAGTGCTCAGAGCCATTTGAACCATTTTTCCTTAAAGAACATCGTTCTTTGAGTTCTCATACACACCAGTCCATGTTCTCAGAACTAAATTTAATCGTCCACTCTCACTCCTCCGGCAAAATGACCAGAGAACTGTTCAGGACTTTAATACAAGAACTGGTAGTCGAATAAATCAGTGGAGAGAAACTTCTGCTGATAATGGATTCTTACGGGCCCCACAAAGACGCTAGTGTGCTTTGTGACATGGGCTTACAAAATAACCTACCAAAAGACAAAATCACAGTTCACATAATTCCAGCAAACATAACTTCCATTTGTCAACCACTTGATCTTGCAGTATATACGATCATATGATGCATAAAATGTTCGATGCTGCTTGAGATTCTTCGGAAGAGATTAGATTGCAAAAATGGAATAATTGCCTTATGCTGCAGTCCTTCACATACAATCATTTGTGTTCTCCACTTTTCTAAAATTCTCACTGCCACAAGTGGATAATGGCTAAGCTCGTTGATGAACCCCAATCCTTTGAAATTTTGACAAAGTTTCGTTTCATACACAAGCTTTCATTCTGCAGTCTATAGGGTAGATACGCAAATGTGCGATTCATCAAATGTGCTTGGTGTACGAAAGTAATTTGGACATTCAGTGCTTATTACTGATCTTATTACTACTACTACCACCACTGCTACTACTTCGATGATGATATACTCAAAAATAATTATAAATTACTCTATATAACTATTATTATTATTATTGTTATTATTATTGTTATTATTATTGTTATTATTATTATTATTATTACTACTTCCACATGTGTGATGCAATTGTTTGTTAATTTTTCTGAAACTACAAAGGTACTCTATAGGTTTACTGCTTTCAAAGAAATGAAGTGAATGCAGACTGCCAAGAGAACATTGCTGTAAACTCGATACAGCCCTTTTACATATCATAAACATGTAGTACCGTATAACACTTTCACCCATAATACATAAAAACAAATTGCCATGATTGGGGTTTGTACCCAGGACCCTTGGTACAAAGAACTAACACTCTGCGTACTTCTCCCACGGAAGCTGTATGTGTTAAGTTACTCACAATTATGGTATCTCATTTTTGGAGATAAAACATCTTGTTTGTCTGATGCACTAAGCAAATTCTATAAATGTGTGTAGCCTGCCACAAGTGTTGTCCTCTGTAGATTTAAATGTGTGTGATTTTATAATCCTCTAACAATATGTACATGTGGCACTATTTTACTATCCTGTGACATCTGTACTATGGAATGCAGATGTAGCAGTTTCTGGACCACAGGTCAGTAACACACTACCAGGGGCTTGAAAGACTAGGTAGCTTATAATTGTTACTTGCATGGGAATGATCCTTTATCAGCGGAACCAAAAAACTGCCATAAAAAACATGACTGGGGCTCCTGAAATATAGTGACTAACGATACGTGGTTGACAGTTTGCACACAGTAGTCCGTTATGAACTGACAGTGTAGGAAATAATTGTGTCGCTTAGTCTGGTTACAGACTTGTTGTCCATTGCAAGCCAGGATGAGACTAAGAATTTATCTCCCTGTCAAAACAATGTCATCTCCTTTGGAGAAATATTTTTCTCTACAATAAGTTGAGAGTGTTGTTCTAGTATGTAGGGCTGCAAGTTCATGGCATGTGATACTCTGTCTGCTCCTGCCTGTTACAGATTTTTTGAAACTAAGAAGCTGATATCCCTGTCGTTGCTAGTTGCATACTGCAGTTTCTGATGTGTATCCCATGTATCGTTTACTTAAATAGACAGTGGTGCTCTTTTTGACATGGGACAGTTAATTGTAGCATATTGGGCAACATGGTGCTCTGGTGAATATCTTGGTGTTTTAACAAGTGTTCCTTAAAATGTGATAAAGCCTAATCATCTGGGCTATGTAAAATTTTGCTTATTGTCTGTGGCAAATATGAAGGTATTTTTGTAGATATCTCTTAGCCTGTGGTCACTTCAAACTAGTGATGTGTCAGATGTTTATGAGAGTGTAAAATATTGTTCATGTGTTGTTACATACCTGTTTCAGGAACTCCATGATATGCAAAATGGTTTTGACGATCCCTTATTTCATCCTTATTGCTTCATTTTAAAAGATAATTTTTGAACTAAGAATTAGTGACGGTCAACAAGAAAAGACATCTAGATTATTGTTGTAAGAAGAGATTCTCTTAGAAAGTAAAATAATTATTTGTGGTTTGGTTCTTTATGGAACACACAATGAAAAACATCATTAATATTGGAATTACTTGTGAGCATAGTGTCATAGAGTAGAAAGAGCAAACAGTTTCTGTTTGTGAAAGATGTGTGCATGGGCACCACATTGGAAATTTAATTAGAGGTAAATGTTAAGCAAATCTGTTTGTTTGCAGGTGTGCAGATGGGTACATGGGACAAAGGTGCGAATACAAAGACTTGGATGGAACTTACTTACGTAAGTAATATAAGGCTTGAATTGATGAAAATTCTCTCTCATTCCTGAAGTGACCAATAACTTAAGTTTGATTTTTGTATTTTGTGCAGCATCCCGGCAGCGTGTTATGCTAGAGACGGCCAGCATTGCAGGTGGTGCCACAATTGCTGTGTTCCTTGTTGTTTTTGTTTGTATAGCTGTTTACATTCACCTACAGCGAAAACAAAAAGAACTACGAGCCAGGTGAGCCCTTGTTTGTAAAAATTATTCTCTCTCTCTCTCTCTCTCTCTCCAGGGAATTCCTCCCAACTCCGAGTCAATGCTCATCCTCATTTACCCCATGCTCTCATCTTACACCTTAGATCCACAACTCCCCCCCCCCCCCCCCCCTTGCTCCTCACATGTGCTACCTCCCTCAGCTTATCCCTTGTATTTCTCTTATCACCATATTCTTTTCCCATGTCTACACATGTTTGACAGGAGTTATTTGTCGTGTCATTTTGTGCATTGTTTTTAGCTAATTTGTGTGTGCACTATGTATGGGGTTAGTCAAATTAAAACAAGACAGATGGGGGGGGGGGTAATAAGTAAATTACTTTTATTTCAAAAGTAATCACCATTACTGTTAATTCATTTATCCCACTGTAAGACAGGAGTCAACACTTCCATGTAAAAAAAGTTTATGCTTGCCTACAGAACAATGATAGTACTCATGGGTGTACTCTTCAACTGGAGGAAATCATTGGCTGTGAATGTATTTCTTCAGGGCTCCAAAAATATGGAAATCACACGGGAGAGATTGGCACTGTATGGAGAATGTCTAAGGGGATGGCTGCTAGTGGAACTTTGCTGCTGTGTACTAGAAACATGCGAGTGGGCCCACTCATTCCCAAGATTGTTTAGATTATGCTGTAGAAGTTTCACTGGGAAGCCCTTCCAAATCCTCCAAACAGCCTTGTTCTCTTCCCTTGCAATTTCCAAATTTTTGGAGTCCTGAAGAAAGACATTTGTGGCGCTTGATTTGCTTCAGATGAAGAGGTGATGTCAGGGTAAAATCATTGCGTAGGCAACTGCAAACATTGCTCCATGAAAACATAGCCAGCCTTGTCTCACAGTGGGATAAATGTATTAACAGTTATGTCAATTACTTTTATAATAACAAGCAGTTTACTTACTTTTCCACCTGTCTCATGTAAATTTGACTGTCACTTAGACACAGGAAATTTGTGGCCTTTTGTAGTTACAATTCTTTAACAGATCAAGAATAATATTGGTTGGTTTGGCACTGAAGAATATTAAATTGCCGTGTTAGAGATGTAAGTGATAATACAACAGCAAATTCCACAACTTTCCTTCATTTCCTGTTATCATGCAAATAAGGTCATTGCAGTAGTGCCCTTACTAAATCTAGCGGCCTTGCTGCCTTTATTTGGCCATTATTCACAGTCTGTATGCTAACCATAGATGCGTTTCTCACTCATCTAATAACTACTCACATGGTCATTTGAAATGTAAAAGCTTTCTACTGTGCAGCACAGCACTGGAGTCTGTTTTAATAAATTCTGATTATAACCTCTTTGTTTTATAAATGTACAATGTGTCTGATAAGTAATGGTACAAATTTCAGGAGGGTATTCCTGGACCAAAAAGAAAAGATAATTTTTTACAGTTATATTGCCCATAATCATCCTATATTGAGATAATAGCGTGATTTCAAGACTTTTGGCTAGTGGTAAGAAAACTTAGTGTGGTTGACAGATGGCCTGTGTAGTAGATACACAGTACAATGTGGTTCATAAGTGATAAAGGTTATATTGGGATTGTGACATGCCAAGTCACTCTATTGGTCTCAGTCCTCTGGATTTTCTCTTGAAGGAACAGCAGCAAGTCTCTGTTGTACACGAGTGAAGAGAGTGACCTTCACGATTGCTGTACTGGAGTTTCTGACTGTTTTTCTGCTTTTGGAGCCAGGAACTCCCTTGTAAAGTTCATACCATTACAGTTCCAGTACTTGTATGATGATCTTGTTTATACATGCACACAGAGTACAATGTGGGATTTGTAGGCTGCCATGATGCAAACACTTTATATTCTGAACCTAGTTTTAGTGAGGATTTGCTATCAGGTCATCTTCTGTTAAGTTTTTATAACTGTACTTTTTTGTTTCTTACATGACAAATGATAATTAATTGAAACCCTCAGTTGCTGACAGGTGTTGTTGATATACTTCGATGACAGTACTTGAATAATCTGTTGAGATTTCCTCATAATGCATGTTGTGTTAGCCTTGATTCACTTGGTGTCTACTTTGAAAACTACATTCTTATGCTTAAAAGTTTATCTATTCAGTGCTGTCTGTTGGCTGACTTTGTTCCTATGATTTTTACTAATAAACACCATTTCACTGGCAACTGGCTATAATAACCAAACTAGTTGTATCAAGGCAGACCTGCAAATCACACGTAGATCTTCTGAACTTCGCTTTGGTTTTACAGATATCCTGACAGTGACATTGACAACATCATATATTTAAGTTGTTGTAGTAGGAGTAGTAGTTGCTGTTGTTTTTTATAAATAACCTATTCTTATGTTGCAGTTGTACAGACGGTAGCAGTCGAGACCTCGAACAACGACCTTTCAGTAGAGATGTACTGGCCATCTCCATTGGTAGATCGAATCAGACTCAGAACTCATCTGTAAGTGCATTTTCTGTTTGTATACTCTTGTGTGAATTTGAAATTTTATTGCTCAATACCACTGTTTGAAGTATTGCTTATCTGTCTGTTGTTTGGTTTCAGGAATCTCATATGCCAGTGGAAACAGCAGGCTTCACTACGCTTGTTACTCATGCCGGCACAGAACAGTTGCCTAGCAGTCAGTGGCACCAACCTGTGTCGAGAGCGTGAAGAATGTGAATAGTTCCGTCTGTTATTATTTCGTATAAGTATTTTGCTTGATGAAAATATATTTATTGTATTGTATAAGACACATACAGTTTGGCAGCCAGAAAATGGATGTGTTAATCACTCAGCATGTGAATATTGAGATAGATCCACAGTGGTTTAGACATGTGTTCAGTTTGTGAAGTAACATTCTGTTGCTTCTTATGTTGTTAATTTCTTTCATTTCTTTTCTTCTTCTTTTTTTTTCTTTTTACTAAATAAGACTGCCTTATTTCCCTGATACATTAGCATGGTAACTGACTGTTTGGTATGGATGAATATTTTTACAGTGGCAGCAACTGTATCAGTTTAATGACAAAAGTATTGCCTTTTTTATGCCTCGCAGAGGAATATAGTCTGTCTGATGTTAGAGTAGGCTTATATATCTGTTTCTTGCTGGCAGGCGAGTAGCTGTGCTTTGATAAAAACGCTTATTCACAAATATTCATGTTCAACCTCTTGTACTGACTGATACATAGGAGGAAAACCTTGTTATTATAGTATTACACCTGCAATAGAAACAGATGTAATGGCATTTCATTAGTGAGCTGACAGTTGATACCGATATGTACTAAGTCATTACATATTGTGTTCTGGCACGAGTGATTCCACTTATTACATGATATGTGGGACACTAACCTAGTTATGTATGACAGCGTCAGGATAATTATTATCCTATGTAATTACTGTAAAGCAAATTATCTAGTAATCACAACACATTCCGTTCACAGTGACTTTCTTTAATTTGTATTTATTTATTATTGTCAAATCGCGGTTGCTAAGTTAATCATTACATCATAGACCTAACAGAAATTTTTCAGTTCTCATTCATTTGTTATTTATTTTATTTTTGGTTCTAAATACAGAATTTGTGTTTATTTTCACAAACAATATTTCCCTGTAACTGTTGGAAGCACGATAATTCTCTGTAATGCCAGGAAACAGTTTAGTTTCATTCTGTATCAAAAGTTGAATATTTTGTATGCAGAGTAGTCCATTGGAAGATACTGAAATAAAATTTGTTTATTGCGCTGGAAGATGAGTTAACATATTCATTAATTAAACTCTGGCAGCTGTAATATTAATGTTGTTTTTGTAATATATGTAAATAGTAACAAAAGTATAAAAGTGGAAGTATTCCAAGGTAAGAAAGATTAAAAGTCTTCTCATAATTTTTGAAAATCTGAAAGTATGCATATATTTATGTGTATGTTCGTGCATTTGATACCGGACTATTTCCGTACTAACATGTATATTTTGTAGATATTGAGAAGAGCCTCTGTTTTCATCTCTGTACAAATTTTTCATAATCTTACAGAACATACTACTTATTTCCATTCTTCATTTATAATTACTTGGTTCCTAATTTATTATTATTGCTATTATTATTTTTAGAAGTTAGCACTTGTATTCTAATCCAGTTATAAGTTTGCATATGGTGTACATATATGTGTGCCTGAAAAATAGAATGTATGGAGATGAATGTATGTGTAATTAGCCTTCTTGGCAGCTGTTGTCCTGTCTGGTAATTTGCTGCGTTTCATTCCAGCTTCCTCTTGCTAACTTGGAAGGAACATTGTTGTTACTGATAACACTATACCTTGGCTGCAAGTTTTATTTTTATATTAAAAATTTCTTGTTTCTCTTACACATGAATACCAAAGATATAAAGTTAATATTTAATATGAGGCCAACTTTCTCCCTCAATAATCCATACCAAAGTTTCAGTCATAATAACTGTATATGCAAATATATGACTTCTGCAGTGTGAAGAATTCTGTAGAAATGAGCACCTAGCCTCAGTTACAGATGTTTCAAAAGGAAAGTGTCAGCATATGTGATGGTGGAAGAGACTAACCATTCTTAATAATTAATTGCAGCAGTTAAAACTAAATTGTTAATTAGAAGAGTAGCAATGATATATTCTAAATTTTGCCCGTATTTATTACTCACATGCTGAGTTTAGCTTCAATGTGATATGTCAGCTTTTAAATGTGTATGTGTATGTATATACACAATGATAAGTATTCCAAAAAGCAGTTATGCACTGAACATATTCCATAGTTATGTTAATTGTTAATGTTCCTAGAGTAATTATCCTCACAAAAATTTCAACTAAACAGACTTATTTTAGACAGTTGTACCATGGCTGCATGTTGTTCTGGTATTGTCTAAATAATGTTGCACTTTGTTTATCTTTATTTACGTGCAGAGTTATCTTCATCAGAATAACTCAGCAAGTCAACAGCTATTTCATACTAGTACACAGTATATGAGACAGATTGTGATGTATTTGCATTCAATAGCATTTAGAATTCACACAATATTTCACAGATTCTCAGGTATTCAACAAAACAGTGGAAACACAAATTCCTCGTAATGTATTCTTGCCACCAAATATGCGTAAATGTCCTTCAAAACTAGTCACTGGTGTGAGCAAGAGTGAGAGCATTTGCATGAATGTAGATTTTTTGATTTAACTTTTACAGTGCATTATACTTCAGTGTTTTTCTATGTCCAAAGATTCAGTGTTTCAATTGTCTTTAATTATCATGGTAATGTATTCCATACTTAAAACATCTACATGCTTTAATGTTTAATTTATGAGTTATAGTTGGTAATATCTGTGTATGAAGACATTGCAAATGTTGTACATAGTATTATGCTTCCTTTTTATAAACTCTTATTTTTAATAATTTGTTGTGTTCCTTATGCTCAGAAAATAATTTTCTAAAATGTATTTCATGTTGTTAAAATTGTAATAATTGTTGTTATGGTTGGTGTATTGTCATGAATTTGCAAGTAAATTTTTTAAAAAGCAAAAATATGTGTAACACAGTTTCTTTATGGATACTGTCCTCCACTTCCAGAATCGCACTTCTGTGTTGTAAATCTTTCGGTCCTGCCATTTGTTTTAGTTACATCCAGTATAATTTGTAGTATTACTGTTAAATTTCATTCTAATGTGTGCATTAACATAAACAATAATTCATACATATCACGGATCTTGAATTTGGATCTCTGATTGTAGGATGCGCTTAAATTTAAATATTGGCATAAACTGAATTTAATGTGTAGTATTTTATGGGGCAGATATAAAAGTAAAAAAAAAAATCCAAAGTAATGTTTTCTGTACCAGAAGTGTGATTTTTTGGAAATGGCGGCTGTTAGAGATTAGAATGCAGTTAAAGGATTAGGAATACCTGCAGCCATGGTATTTGCCAGTGACAAATTTTTTAATTTATTTTGAAACAATCAGATATAAATAACATTGATGTCTACAGTCTTCTAATACAGCTCTCTCACTGCCAGATGCTTATTTAATTGAAGCATCTAGTTGGCAGTGTAAGAAAAGTATTAAGTGTCTTCACATCTTAACGACACATTGTGTATCAGGTGCAGTTTAATTTTGGAAATAAAGTACTCAGTTATGTGGAGCTTTATGAAATGTAACAGAATCTCAAGAAATTGAAACTAAGATGTTTGTGATACAAAAATGTTTCCACACAGCCATTTTATTCTGAAATTGCCAGACTAATACTGCAAAGGAATATTATGGCATAGCCACAGAGCACTCGCTGTATTATTATTTTATATAAGCTCACCAGCACAATTTAGGCAATAGTTGTTGTACTGAATCTGAAGTAAAACTGCGGTAGCCTTCAGTAATAAAACATTATCAAAATATAAACAAAGTTGTTTTTAATCTTCCTTTCCTCCTTTTATTTAATTGTGAATTTTGTTAACGAATGAATAATACCACAATTACTGTTAGCAGTAGAGAGCTGAGTATGCTGTTACAAATAGTGTGTATTCATGAAAATGAAAATACTATTTAAGAACCTGAACAACTGGAATGGGGGAAGTAGTAGTGGAAAAATTAATATATACAGAGCTTCTTTTGTTTTAGATTATGACTTCTATGTTTCTCTTTTGAATTGTTTTGAAGAGGCTCCTCATTCAAAGTAATTTTTTTCCACAAAATGTTGGCATGAAATTTTAGTTTAATGACCACCAATTGGCAGTGGCAGTCTATGGCCTCTCTCTTACATTTCATTTCAAATGTACAAACCTAGCCACAGAAAAATCTGCAGTATCCCTCTTTGCTGCTGCAACTCAAAACATACACACTCCCCCTCCCTTCCCCCCTCTCCCCTTCCCCCCTCTCCCCTTCCCCCCTCTCCCCCTCCCTTCCACCCTTTCCCCCTCCCTTCCCCCCTCTCTCTCGCACCCCAGTCGTCTGCTTCCTCTCCCTCCTTTCCCAATCCTTATCTGCTGGGCTTTAGAAAGGATGGTAGGAGAGTATTTAGCCCATAATTTTTACACTTTTTACGTTCTTCTGAATGAATGTGTGTTTTTTATTTATTTGTTTATTTATTGTTAAATATTCAGCCAAACATAAATTGAAATAGTCTGAGGTGAAAGCCGGATGTCAGTGTCCGACGGGCACAATATTTCGGCAAGTGACCATGTTGCCATCATCAGGTATGCTGATGAACTAATAACCTGAGAGCTGTTGCAAGAGCACAGATGGTGTCAGCATGTACCCTTGCACCCAGTCTTGACTGGAGTGACTTGGCAGTGGGAGGAGAGGCGGAGATGCTGCACACAAACCCATACCTGGTTGTGGACCACTTTCAGAAATAAGTTCAAATCGAGAGGGGTGGGGCGGTGGGAGATATGCCCTGCACAACTCTCAGGCATTAGTTTGTCAGCACATCTGATGATCACAATGTGGTCACTTGCCGAAATATTGTACCTGTTGGGACACGGATGTCTGGCTGTTCACCTGTGACCTATGTCGTCATGAATTATGCTGAGACAAGTTACAGAATCACAAACATAAAACATCATTTGAAATGAAAAAAGTGTAGATAAATAGGAAAAACATGCTGGCATCCTCTAATATTGAACTGCTGAAGCGCAACCTACACCCATTTGAATGTGCTTACTGTGCTCATCCCTTTGTTTCTATCTACAATTTTTATCTCGCACACTTCTTTCCATTGCTGAATTGACAATTCATGTCTCAGGATGTGCCATATCAATTGATCCCTTCTTTTACTCAGGTTGTGCCATAAATAACTTTTTTCTCCTCTTTCAATTCAGTACCACCTCATTATTCATTCTGTCTATCTATCTATCTACCTATCTCTCTCTCTCCCCCGCCGCCTGCCTATCTTGTCTGTCTGGCTATGTTTCATCATTCTTCTGTAGCACCTCATTTGAGCGTCTTCTATTCTCTTCGTGTCTGAACTGCTTATTGCCCATGATTCACTTCCATAGAAGGCTACATTCTGGACAAATACCTTCCTAAAAGACTTCTTAACACTTGCATGTGTATTAGGTATTAACGGACTCCTCTTTATAAAAATGCTTTTCCTGCTGTTGCCAATATTCAGTTAATATGCTCTCTCATTTTGCTCATCATGTTCTTTTGCTGCCAATAGTGCTTCAGTCCTCAGCATTGTCTGATTTGACAACATTCCATTACCTTTGTTTTACTTTCGTTTACATTAATTTTATGACTTCTTTTCAAGACACTATCCATTCTGTAAAACTGCTCTTAAGTCCTTTGCTGGCTTCAACAGTGTCCTCGACAAACCTCAAAAGTCTTCACTCCCCCCCCCCCCCCCCCCCCATCTCCCTCAACTTTGATTCCTTTCCAGAATTTCTCTTTGGTTTCCTTTGCAGCATGCCAAGTGTGCAGATTGAATAACATTGGGGACAGGCTACATCCCTGTCTCACTTCCCTCCTAGCTACTGCTTCCCTCCTAGCTACTGCTTCCCTTTTATGTCCCCCAACTGTTGTAATTGCAGTCTGGTTTTTGAACAAGTTGTAAATAACCTTTTGCTGTCTGTATTTTATCTCTGCTACTTTCAAAAACTGAAATCCAGCCAAAGTTGTCCAAGTCTTTCTGTAACTGTGCGTTTCTTAAGCTTATCTTATAGAATAATTTATAAGATCAGAATCGCCTTGCATGTTTCTACATTTCCCTGTAGTCCAAACTTACGTCCCTGGGGTTGGCTTCTATCAGTTTTTCATTCTTCTGTAAGTAATTCATGTCAGTGTTGTGCAGTTGGGACTTAATAAACTGATGCTTCGATGATATTCACATCTGTCAGCACCTGCTTCCTTCAAATCAAAATTTTTACATTCTTCTTGAGGTCTGAGGATGTTTCACATGTCTCATATATCTTGCACACCAGCTGGAATAATTTTATCGTGACTGGCTCTCCCAAGGATCTTGGTTACTCTGGGTGAGTGTCATTACTCAGTGGCCTTGTTTCCACATGGCTCTGTCAAATTCTTCTTGCAATACTATACCTCCCATCTCACCTTCACGTACTTTCTCTTCTCTGTTTATAATGTCGCCATCTAATTTGTTTCTCTAATGTAGCTCTGTAAATTCCTTCCAACCTCCAGCTTCTCTTCCCTTGCTTAGATACAGCTTATCAACTGAACTCTTCATACAGTTGTTCCTCTCTGTCCAATGGTTAATGAACTGGGAGGACATTCCACTGGGTTCTGTTGCAGTGATGGTGGAATTTGTTTCAATTCTTTCTGAGTGTGGTAAATGGTTCTTGCTGATTTTAGAGCAAATAGACCTACTACACTACAAACACTAACTCATCCGAAAGAAGTTTGAATGTGATTCAGGGTTGACCTTCGATTACCCAGTCCTGCAAAACACCCGAGTTGTGCCAATTGTGGTACAATTGTTCTTGCTGTGTCTTGTAGGAGCATTATTGTACTGATAAAAATCTAATAGATCTACAAAACCAAGCTATACCACAGTGGTGCAATCTTAAATGCCATCTAGCTCTGCAAATGATGAAGAGTCTGAAAGAATGTATTATAAAGGAAATTAATAAAATCAAGTTAGACAAACATTTAATTGTGGTGAAGGTTTAGAAATTGGTGATATGGTAAGGAAGAGGAGAATGTGGACTGGGGAGGAAGGAATGGAAGGAAGCTCTCTTGTAGAATTATGCACAGAAAACAATCTAATTGTTATTATGGTTTAAGAATTAAGAAAGAAAGTTGAATACCGGAAAGTTATCAGAAACTTTAGATATATTTGTAAACAAGATTTTAAATTGTGTAATGTTTCCAGGGACAGAAGTGGAATTGAACCATAGTTTATTGAATATAAGCTAGAGATTAAACCTCAAGAAACTACAGAAAGGTAAGAAATTAAAGAAATGGGGCCAGTGTAAATTGTAAAAAGCCAGAAGTTGCTGAAAGTTTCAAATGAAACATTAGGGAACAGCTGGATGACACAGTAGAGATTGAATTTAACTGATGAAAGGAGGAAGTATAAAAATGAAGTCAGCTAAAGAGAATACTGATATCTAAAAAGTGAGACTGACAGAAAATGCAAATTACAAAGCAGGAAGAGTTGGAGGAAAACTGAAAGGCTACAGAAAGAAGCTCTACTATGGAAAAGAAAGTCTTCATGTATGAAAATTGAATAAACATTTGGAGAAAAGAGAAGTATTTAATGAATATGAAGAGCTCAGATGACAAGCCAGTGTAATAGGCAAAGAAGGGAAGTGGGAAAAGTAAATGTAGTAAACGTGGGGTTTAAACTGCCTACCTTATTTGCTCGAGCACTTCGTCTTCGATACCATGAAACAGATATCTTTTACTCATATCTCAGAGGTGGTAGTATGGACCAAAACAAGGAAGAAATGTCCAGTAAACATGAGCTCTGAAGTGCATACCTTAAGAGGTATGAGCACTTCGTCATCTTTGCTACTGTGAAACGCATCTCTTCTACTGGACAAGTACTCATACAGCAACCCTTTAAGGCAGGCTGTTCCAGCTCGTGGGCTCCGCTGTGAGCGGCGGAGCGCGGGTTTTGATGTGCCAGCTGCGTCTTAAAAGATCGAAAACCTCACACTCTTAGCTGCTAAGACGTGGTGACGTGCTACACCAGGAAATACGATCTTCAGGAAATAAATAAGAAACAAATGTTTTACAAGAAATTGCATACTAAATTTATTGGGCCTCTGTAGTTTGAAATTTTCTTTTCATTGCAAGATCGGAAATATCAGGCGTCAAAGTGTTCGCAGCGTTAATGCGGAGGATGGCCTTCATTGTTGCATCCTGAAGAAGCGATCGTTCCTTACTTTATAACTGTTTTCATTGCTCAGAAAAGCTGCTCACATCAAAACGTAAATCCAAACATGCACATGATCTGAACGGCATTGTTGTGAAGTTTGGGAAATGTTTTTTCTGTAATGAACACTACCATCGTGACAAATACAACGTGATGTAGTACCTCTCTTTCAACAAAGTTGAATTTTGCAAATCAATAATCTCCAATTGAAGCGACGATGACAAGTCATCGGTGGAAACTGAAAAAGGAGTGCTGAATACCTTAAGTTCCATTTCCAAACTAGTGAGGTCTCGGAATCGTGTTTCAAACGACGTGATGAGCTGCTTTAACTTTGCTTGGTAATCGCCGAAAGTAGTACCATCAGGTAGTTTTAAAGAAGCAAATTGATCGAAGAACGTTAGATGTCCATTACTCACCTGTCTCTCAAATAAACGTAACTTTTCCATGAACACTTTGATCTGGTCGTGCATGTCAACGATTAGCTGCCCTTTGCCCTGCAGTGACAGATTTAAATTATTCAGATGCATAGTTATGTCAGCTAGGAACGCCAGGTCTGATATCCATTTTATATCTTTCAGACAACGCATTTCTTCCCCTTTCATTTCGAGAAAATGGGTATTTCCTCACTAATGGCAAAGAAAACATCAAGAACTTTTCCCCGGCTCAGCCAACGAACTGTACTGTGGTAAGATATATCCCCATACTCCGCTTCCACATCTTTCAGGAATCCTTTGACGACGCACAAAATTCACACAGTTCACGACATCTTTCATTACGCCACCTAGCTCTACTGTTTCAGCACACGGTGCCTCTTGGTGCATTACAGAACACGAACTATGTTGCATGTTTTGTTACCCTCCGTATTACGAATCCGTTTTTAAACATACGTCTACTGGTATGTCGTTCTTAAGCCTGGCTACCAGGTCTCTGCGTGCAACGCCTTCTACCTGACTGTATTTAATTCTGTATATTGTACCTCTTCGCAGAATTAAATACTTTATGACATACAAAACACTGCGGTCGACCATCCCTCTCAATGAATAGAAAGGTATCCTCCAATAGAGGTACAGAGCTCCCGCGGCTAGTCATAGCTGTCATTGAGCACGGATTATTACGGCTGCATGCGGCCAGGGGGCAGTGAGTTCGCTTTCCCCCTCCACGCGGGCTCCGAGCTGCCGCAGTGAGCGGAGCTCCCTGGAGCTCGGTTGGAACAGCCTGCTTTAAGGTATGCTTTAGACCTCGTGTTTACTATACAATTTTTTCTTGTTGTGTTCTATACTACCTCCTCTCAAAATATATAAAGTGAGAAGCTTGCAGTAGAAGAGACTTGTTTCACATTACTGAGATTAAGTACTTGTACCTCATAAGATAGGCGTTTGAGCCCATTTTTGCTAGGCATTTTTGCTTAAAATGATTTCCCCTGTCATATCTCTGAATACTGATCATTCCTCCAGACACCCTGTATACAGGAAATACACAGAGAAAATGAATTAAAAGACAATACTATAAAAAGGGAAGTGGAAATAGATGGAGAGGAGATAGTAAATGTATATGTGATACTGTAAGAATAATTTGACGGGACACTGCAGGACATAATTCGAAACAAGGCACCTGGAGTAGATTGCATTCTAACAGAATTATTCAGAACCTCTGAAGAACATACCATGTTAGATATAACCCTCCTCCCCCATTATATATATATATACCTAAACACAAAGATGATGTGACTTACCAAACGAAAGCGCTGGCACGTTGATAGACACACACACACACACACACACACACACACACACACACACACAAAAAATTCAAGCTTTCGCAACAAACTGTTGCCTCATCAGGAAAGAGGGAAGGAGAGGGAAAGACGAAAGGATGTGGGTTTTAAGGGAGAGGGTAAGGAGTCATTCGCGCGCGCGCACACACACACACACACACACACACACACACACACACACACACACACACACACACACACACACACACACACAAGCAGACATATTTAAAGACAAAGAGTTTGGGCAGAGATGTCAGTCGAGGCGGAAGTGCAGAGGCAAAGATGATGTTGAATGACAGATGAGGTATGAGTGGCGGCAACTTGAAATTAGCGGAGATTGAGGCCTGGTGGGTAACGGGAAGAGAGGATATATTGAAGAGCAAGTTCCCATCTCCAGAGTTCGGATAGGTTGGTGTTGGTGGGAAGTATCCAGATAACCCGGACGGTGTAACACTGTGCCAAGATGTGCTGGCCGTGCACCAAGGTATGTTTAGCCACAGGGTGATCCTCATTACCAACAAACACTGTCTGCCTGTGTCCATTCATGCGAATGGACAGTTTGTTGCTGGTCATTCCCACATAGAATGCATCACAGTGTAGGCAGGTCAGTTGGTAAATCACGTGGGTGCTTTCACATGTGGCTCTGCCTTTGATCGTGTACACCTTCCGGGTTACAGGACTGGAGTAGGTGGTGGTAGGAGGGTGCATGGGACAGGTTTTACACTGGGGGCTCCCGGGATTGGAATGTCTCCTTACCCTCTCCCTTAAAACCCACTTCCTTTCGTGTTTCCCTCTCCTTCCCTCTTTCCTGATGAGGCAACAGTTTGTTGCGAAAGCTTGAATTTTGCGTGTATGTATGTGTCTGTTAGTGTTTCTATCGACCTGCCAGCACTCTTTTATATATATATATATATATATATATATATATATATATAAGATGGAAACATTCCACGTGGGAAAAATATATCTAAAAACAAAGATGATGAGACTTACCAAACAAAAGCGCTGGCAGGTCGATAGAAACACAAACAGACACATACATACACACAAAATTCTAGCTTTCGCAACCAACGGTTGCTTCGTCAGGAAAGAGGGAAGGAGAGGGAAAGACGAAAGGATGTGGGTTTTAAGGGAGAGGGTAAGGAGTCATTCCAATCCCAGGAGTGGAAATACTTACCTTGGGGGGAAAAAAGGACAGGTATACACTCGCGCGCGCGCGCACACACACACACACACACACACACACACACACACACACACACACACACACACACATACACAGACACAAGCAGACAAAATTTTGTTGTAGCTCATATCGAATGTATTCCTCTCAAAAAAATTTTTAATCAAATCTTCGTTTTGTTATAGTGCAGGTGGAAGTAGAGCATTGAATCTGTCCGAGGTTTGCTTTCAATTACGAAATTATAGATAAAATTTAAGTTTACACCTGATGAAATATTTTAAACATAGGCGTATGACACTGACTCCACAAAAGGAATAATTTGAAAAATTTTCATTATTCTTATAATTAATTGATTTATAGATCCGCTTGTAAATAAATATCGTTAATGATGACGTATGTTAATTTAACAAATCATCCACTCGCAGAATCTTCTTCATCCTCTCATGAACATTTATGGAAATATATTTCAACAATTATGTCCATAATATGAAACACACAAACTGCTATTCTTAAAATGTTAATTAAAATTCTTAAATTAATTCTCCTGGTAAAGAAGGCATAATGAAAAATCTAAAAATTATAATAATTTTCTCTCGCAGAGAGTTTCTTCAATTGTTTGCAGCAGTGACATTATCGACTGTTGCTTCATTTCACAGTTCATTTGTTTTCTTGCGCGAACAGCGCACATCATACACACAGCGTATTTACCTACATATCCCACACTGTTCAAGTTTCACACGCAATTCTCACATAAGTGCCGTGTCTTGAGGAAATGTAGATGCACTGTCATTGTATATCACTGTGACTTCTGCTCATAGTCCACACTTACAAACACTAGTAATTAACAAATTCTTCTACCTATCTTAAAATTTTTGTGCTAAACTATTACAGGAGTAATCTCACTGTCTCTTAACCTCTAGACAACATAAACTTCTTGATATTTATATACACATTCGACTCATAGTCAAATTCCACTCTAAATTCTTCTCCATATTTGGTATCACAGATCTACGATCCTTCAAAAAATTTCTTAATATCATTATGCGGGAATAATCCCTTTATTCTTTTCGATTCGGGATATGCCAACAAGTATGATCCAGGATTTGGTATATTTACAATAACATATGGTCTGGTATAAATAAGATTCCATTTCTTTATGTTCTTCATCAGTTTCGAGGAATGGATGTGTCGCCTCAATAAAACCTTTTCTCCAAGATGAAACGTCTGAATCCAGTGAATCTGTTTATCATATGTCAATTTCCGTTGTATTGCCTTTTTAGTTAAATTGACAAGTGCGAGTCGAATCATTTCCTCCCATTTTAAATTCTGGTCTTCATACTTTGGCAGGTGGTTTATCCAGAAGTTCTTTTCAATCTGACTGAACATAAGCTCTGTTGGAGTAAAGTTAGTTGAGGTAAGTGTCAGATTATTAAATATTTGTTCAAATTCTGACAAATAATCAGCCCATGATGTTTGTTTACTGTGACAGTATGTACGCATAAATCCGTTTAATTCTCGGAAAACTCGTTCTATTGGACTACCTTGTGGATGGTAACATGATGTCAAAATTTGTCGAACACCAAGTTGTGTTAATGTTTGCTTCCATTTAAATCCAGTAAAAATTCTGGCATTATCTGTAATTATGGATTTCGGTAAACCTACATGCGGAAGATAGTCACGCACCAATCTCACTACAACAGCTCTGGCAGTAGCACACTTTAATGGATAAAGTTTTACATATTTTGTAAACACGTCAAAGAATCCAACAATGAATTTGACTCCTCCTCTTGATCGTGGGAGAGGGCCGCAGATATCACACGAAATTAACGCCCTTGGCTCTCATGGAATAATTGAATGCAGAACATGCTTACTACCTCTATTATCCGGTTTTGCCTTTTGACAGAGTAAACAGTTTTGTATTGTTTGGTGCACTTTTCTCCGAATATTCGGAAAATAACAGTATGCTCCTATTTCATTGGCACATTTAATTACACCAAAATGTCCCCATGATAAGTGGGTAAACCAAATTAGTTTTTCCTCATATTCCTTCGGGATACATACACACCACCGTGGATTGTTGTTCTTCCCACGTCTGAAGAATAATACTCCATTTACTAATTTATAATGATCTAAACTAGCCCTTGAATTTTTTTTCCTTTAGCTGACTTATCTTCTTCCATCGAGGGTCTTTTCGTTGTAAATTTCCCATATCTCTACAAAGATGTACATAATAAGTCTTGTAGATATTGTCCTGCAACAGTAATACTGGAAAATCCGAAGTACTTACTGATTCTATTTCCGGCGTTAAACCTTCTGGGGATCTTGACAGTGCATCCGCAATAATATTTTCTTTGCCAGACACATGAATAATTTTAAATTGGTACTGTTGTAGTGTCATTGTCCAACGTGACAGTCTAGGATGTAATAATTTACATGTTTGCAAAAAGGTTAGTGATTGATGGTCGTTTTCGAACCATATAAATAATAGTTAAAATTCTTGAATGCCCAGATAACCGCAAGTGCTTCAAGTTATGTGGTCGTATAGGCTCTTTCACAGGGCGATAACACTCGACTAGCAAATGCTATCGGACAGAATGTTGGTACCCCTTTTATTTTCCTTATTTGGAAGAGACAAGCACCTAATCCAACATCCGATGAATCCGTGGACAGACAGAACTCACAATTCATATCAGGGTGATATAATAACGATGCGTTAACGAGTTGGTATTTAATGTCTCGAAAAGCTAGTTCACATTCTTCAGTCCATTGCCATGGCACATCCTTCCGCAGAAGCCGGTTTAATGCCTCAGAATTCATGGCTTGAGTCTTTATGAAACGACGGAAGAACGATGCCATACCTATGAATCCCTTCAGCTGTCTTTTATTCCGTGGTGATGGAAAATTTCGAATTGCACTTATCTTCTCGGTAGGCAGGATACCTTTCGCATCTATCATATGTCCTAAGAACTTAATTTGTGGTAAAGCAAAATGAGACTTTTGTAAGTTTACTGTAATTCCGGTTTTCTTGAAAACAGCAAAAATCCTTTCCAAAATATGCAAATGCTCTTCCCATGTTTTCGTGGCTATTAATAAGTCGTCAACAAACACAGTTATACGACTACGCATTTCTGGTCCAAGAACATAATCCAACGCTGAAATAAATATTCCGGCACTAATATTAAGTCCGAACGGGACAACTCTAAATTGGTAACTTCTCCCAGCATAGATAAATGCGGTATATTTCCTAGATTCTTCATCCATTTGGACCTGCCAGTACGAACTTCTCAAATCAACACTAGTTAAGTACGAAACATCCTGGAAATTTTGAATTAATTCATCTATATTTTCCGGATGAGTTCTTACAGGTACTATTATTTTATTAATCTCTCTCGCATCCAGAACTAATCTAATGTTACCTCCAGGTTTTGGGACGACTAAGAGCGGAGAACAATATGGGCTAGTTGATGGCTCAATCAAGTTCCATTCTAACATTCTATTTATCTCCCTTTGAACGGATTGTTTTAAACGCCAGGGGATCGGATAGTGCGTGTATCAGTAAGTCTGATGTGCCTTCACTTGTAGGTGACAAATATACCCTTTAATAATTCCTGGTTTCTCATCAAAAATCTCTTCATATGCCCCTAACAAATAATGAAGATGCTGCCTTTGTTCTCCGGTAAGCTGATTTGATTCACTAGCTTTTATCATTGTTGTTTGGTTAAAGTCCTCCTGTTGTATCAAATCCTTTGAAAGCTCCTTCCAACGACCGTTTGTAGTGTCAATTAATTGAATTATGGCACCGTGACAATATTTCTCATGCACTGTTTCCTTTCTATTTAAATTCAGTGCTCTCTCTCCTCCATTTAATCTAAATTTAACTATTCCTTCCAAAAAATCAATCTGAAAATCGTACTCCTGCATACTCTCAATACCAAGAATACAGTCCACTAATAACTTCTCCACTACAAGGAACGTGCATTTTATTGCTGCATTTTCCATTTTCATCTCTAATTGTGTTTGTGTTTTGACATTGGGAGAGCGTGCTCCAACAGCTCCGATGATTTTGCAGTTCTGTACTGGCAAAATTGGTACCTTCTTCTTCCTAATAATTCTCCGAAAAAGAGCGCCTGAGATGACATTGGCGGAAGCGGCAGTGTCTAATATCACATTTGTTGGAACCTCCTCTATTTCAACAAATACTTCTGATACCGGAACACTCGATCTGTCATTATGACACGTTATTAAATCCTTTGTTAACTCTTCAGTCAACAGCTCACCATCATTATATCTTAACAATTGTAATTTTACTGTTTCGCCCCTAACAGATCCCCTGACCGCTCCTCCGGGGCACGATGCGGTCATGTTTAGTTTGACTGATTGTTGTTGGTCCGATTGGTATTTGTCTCTTCAGCTACTTCAGTGATTATCGGTTATTGTGGTGAAATCTGTCTATGTTGTCTTGCTTGATTCGTGTAATTATTGTTGTTGTTCTGCTGGTGTTGGTAGAACTGTCCTGTGTTGCCATACATTGGATTATATCGATTAAAATTCCTACTGTTCCTAAAATAGCCCCTCGCTGCACCATTACTAAAGTTTCCATTATGGCAATAATTATTGTTTGCATTTTGTCCATTGCTAAGTCTCCTCGGAGAGTGTAGTTGGTTATGATCATTGTTACTGCTACCATTACTGCCATTCCCACTCCAGTTGCAGCTCGGATTCGCTTCTATTGCTCTTCTTTGACATGACATTTCTCTTGCCCCTTTATTGTCCTCCTCAATTATATCAATACGATCAAGCGTAGTCATAAATGAGTCTATATCCTTATCATTTATATGTAACAGCTGATTCCTTATACTGGTGGGTAGTCTGGACTTGAGTATTCAAAGTATATCCGGCAAAGGAATCGGTACATCCCAATACAAAGATTTATTAATGTATTTCTGAAAATATCTCTTTAGAGATCCTCTAGAAAATGAGAAAGGCTCAGGATATAATACTTCCTGCCTAAGTCTTTCTTGTACTCCAGCAGACCAATATTTTGCTAGAAAAGCCTGCTCAAATTCTTTGTAACATTTACAAGAAGAGTTTGTTCGGATGCCCACAATGCTCCTGTTCCTTGTATATATCCAGATACAAAACTAATCTTTTGCCATTCTGTCAAAGATCGTGGAAATAGACCTCTGAAACTTCGAATAAAGACTACAGGATGAACATTCCTTTTGTCAGGGTTAAAGATTTGAAATTGTCTCTGTTTAATCATCTTTTCCTCAACGGTACTACGATTCCAAAAATCATCCTGTTCGTACTCTTCTCTGTGGCTATCCGTTATATCGAATCTAACTTGTGACGTTCCAGTTCTGTCTACATCGGATCTTGACGTGGACGGAATTTCACGCGCAGATTGAGAATGTTGTTTCCTACTTCTCGCTGTTTCTAAATCCTCCTGTGAGAGATTTAGTGATCTTTCGATATTTTCTTTCCAACGCGAGAATTCTTCGCCAAGTTGTTCTCGAACTTCCTTTAACCCTTTGTTGAAAAAATTCTCCTCGGAACTCTCTAAAATTGACTGTAAAGCTACTTTCACAGTTTCTTCTATGGTTTCCGAAGGAAAATTTTGCCGCTCTAATGTCATTTCTGAAAACTTTCCCGCAAGTACATTCATTCTATGTTTCACTGTCTCCTGTTTTGCCTTCACTTTGTCAAATTGCTTCTTTAGATTATCTTGGGATTCTATAATATCTGGTATCATAGCTACGGAACACTGTATGTCCTCTTGAGCTTGTATTACTTGAGGAAACAGTTCTACTTGTTTTTGTATCGTGTCAATTTTGACGGATACATATTCGGTTAGTTCCACTTTTAATTTACTATTGTTTTCTTGGCATTGTTGGCGGACCTGCTCAATCTGAGCAATAAGATTCTGTTCGGTCCTTTCTGCCTGTTCTTTTATTTCCTGTGTCTGGGTATTTAATCTCTGATCTAATTCGGTAAAGGTTGCTCTTAACTGATTTTGTAATTCTGTTTGATTTTCGGCTAATTGATTTTGGAGTTCATTTTGTGTAACGGATAAGTCTCGTTTTACCTCCGCTTGACCTTCGGCTAATAGAGACAACTGTTGCATAATAACAACCAATGTGTCAACAACAGTCTGATCAGCTGTTGTATGAATGTTTTCTGAACCAGCGGGATTATTTATATTGCTACCGCTAGCCACAACAGTCTCAGAATTGCTATCCATGGCCTCTGCTCCTGCGCAAACAGCAGAAGGTTGTTGCACTTCTCGTTGCTGATTCAATGACATTTTAAATGCCGTTCTAGTCAATACCATTAAATAACTGTCAATATCAGGTTCTAATCACTAAATACAGTTTCAAATTTACTGTCGTAGACACACTTAACTTTCAAATTACTTCACAGATGGTATAGAGTTCAATGCCCAGTTACGAAAATCACATAATATGCAGTTCTACAATCTAACTACTATCTGGAAAAAAGTTGTTTCTAAATTGATTTCAAACTATTTTAACTACAGGATAAAAAAAAAAGATTTCTCTGGCCTTGTTCTGTAGTCTCGGTGTTGTCCAATAGTTGAAATCGTTTCTTGGTATCAGCAATCTTTTACTATGGGCACCGAATCTCTCTTCAGATTAGTTACTTCTCGTTCTCGTTTGTTTTCATGAAACAAAAAATACATATATTATATACCAATCCAAGAGAGTCCTGTCACACTGGCGCCACTGTAATTTTTTCCTCCTATCTACGTAATTCTGTAGCTCTCAATTCGTTCGAGCAACCAATCATTCATGATAGGAAACACAGTCACAGCTCAGTCACTCAAAATGATTCTGAAATTTTACTTGTTAGAATGAAATCAGGCGATGATTCTTCTTCTCTGCAGGCTCGTGCTTTGCGGCAGTCTGCTAATCTGTACAAATAAAATGCCTCGTAATTTTGGGAGCGTTGTATAATCAGTCGGGAAACCTCATATCAAGCGGATATTTGTCTTTGATGAAGTTTAACCTTCCGAAAAAGTAATGGAGCTCTTGGATTATTAAATGCAGGTTCGTATCCAGTCTTTCGGAAGTTCCCTTCTGATTAACAACTACGCAATATATCGATAAATATCATTAATTCTCAAATTTAAAATACACACCTTTTATGTGAAGGAGCAATCTATATACATTTCCTTTTAATCGTACAGTTCGTATCAGTTATCTTCTGTGATAAATCTCAATAATCAGATTACAGTTCATCCAAACCAAGCTCAGGCTAATCGGCACGAAGACAATCTCGGAAGCCTCCCCCCCCCTTTTTTTTTTTTCTTTCTCTAACAACCGCCAGAGAGAGTACTACAAAGAATACTTATGCGCTCATGGCATAGCTATTGTATGAACTACTTTTCGCATGGATTCTGCGAGTATGAAGATAGAAAATTAGTAAACGTCATTCAGGGGTAGAATTGTATCTGAATAATTCATCGAATATAAAGAGATATTACAGGAAGTATAATGAGTAAGTGGTTCACTTTGTAATTGACTTCAGAGGAGCAAAAAGCATCTGTGATACCTCGTGCAGTTTTTGTGATCAAGCTTTTTCTGTGTGGATACAAATTACTTAGTGTTCCACAGGCTTCAATATTGGGACTACTTCTGTTCTTGCTATATAAAAATTACCTTCCATCTCATTTATTTATTTATTTATGTTGTGTTCTGTAGATCCAGGTAATGAGTAATTTGCAAGGGCATGGAATGTGTCAAATTTTACACATTTCAATATAATTTACATGAATACTACAAAAGATACATTGTAAAGAAGGTGTCAACTAAGC
The DNA here is from genome assembly GCF_023864345.2 of Schistocerca serialis cubense. Classification (NCBI taxonomy): domain Eukaryota; kingdom Metazoa; phylum Arthropoda; class Insecta; order Orthoptera; family Acrididae; genus Schistocerca; species Schistocerca serialis. The sequence goes on along the minus strand of NC_064638.1, from coordinate 1,077,142,165 downwards.
AACATATATGTACAGTTAACAGAATATTGTTGTACACTGAGGCAGGATTGTATATACTACAATTTACATAAATACCATAAAAAATACAATGTAGATAAGATATCAAGTAAAGATCATATATCCAATATGCAGAGAATATATATAATAAAATAAATACATAAGTGAATACAGAAAACCAAATTATTATTTATCTTTCATAGTGAGATTAAAAGTATTTGTAAAAAAATTGTAAATTTAATGGCAGTATTCATTTGCTCTTATAAATCCATTGATTGTGTGAAACTATTTCTCTGTTAGGTACTCTTTCAGGATTTGTTTGAATTTGGTAACTGTTTATGCAGACATTTGATATGTAGTGGGAGTGCATTAAACACCTTAATGCTGGAGTAACAAGCACTCTTTTGAACCGAATTTAGACTTTTCAATTCAATGTGTAGATTATTTTTGGCTCTTGTGTTGTAGTCGTGATATCCATCATTGTCTTTGTACAGAGAGAAGTTTTTACAGACAAAGGTGGCAAGGAAGAAATATACTGTGAGGAGGTGGTAAGGAGCCCCATCTTTTGACACAAGTTCCTGCAAGAGTATCTGTCATGGACACGATTCATTATTCTGTTGGCTTTTATTTTGAGCAGTGCGCATTTTTTTTGCAAGAGGTTGATTTCCTTAAAATATAATAGCATAAGACATTATTGAATGAAAGTAAGCAAAGTAGGAAGCCTTAATGGAATCCTCTTCAGTCACAGAAGCAATGATTTGTAGTGTGTTCAGGGTGAAGCGAAATTCATGCACTTGGGCTTCGTAGTGCAACTCCTCACATGCCAGTGATAAAAAAATGTCTTGAAATTTTGTCCAGTGAGGACATCAGGCAGAAAAAGGACGTTAGAGAGTGGCAGTCTGGCAACACTGTAACCACATGGTAACTACCTCTGTCAGCACACATTACTCATGCTGTGCAGTTGGTGCAGTGGATAGAGTTTTGGGTTAGCATGCAGGAGGTCGATGATTCGATCCTGAATTGGGGCACGTTTTTTATATTTGCTAATTTTATTCTGACATTTCATACTGTAGTAACACCATTTATTAGGTCACATGTGTCCTAAATGTACAACATTTTGTAATGCTGAATGTAATAAATATTTGGTTAGACAAATAGCATATGGACATTTGAAAAAAATTACCCTCCGACTCAGAGTTGCAATATTAAAGGTTTTGGCTGGTTTCGTTGTCTAGGGGCTGGAATTCGTAGTCGCCGCATTACAGGCCAACTACTGTAGAGTGTACAGTATACGATAAGAATACACACATGAATCCAATGGTCAAAGGTTTCTATCACTTGGCAATTGCGAATTATGAAAGTAACATATAAATTTATAAATGAAAGATTGCAATTAAATAAAATCTACAGGTACTATCTTAATGACTTTAAATGATGAGTACGGTAGTAGAAGTACTTGTTAGAATGCAGTATATTTCTGCAAAACACTTATTTGTGTCGATGGTTCAGCAATTAAAAAATAAGTTGAATAACAGATTCCCACTGCACGTTATTAGCTGTGAACGACAACATAGCTCGCGAGCTGTTCATTTCTAAATGCATATTATGTCTTCACTGCAGAAACATCATAAATCTCACAAGTTCACAGGTCGGCACTTCGAAGTATTTCCAACCTCCTCGTGTCCTGTGCAACTGTCCCTCGCGCTGCATCGTTCCGAACTACTTCGTCTCCACTCCAGAAACGATGCTCCTCCCCAACCTCCATATGTCTCTCTTAGTAACGAGTGCTGTGATTGGCTAGAGCGCTCCCTCCATGTCTCCAAGCCAACATACACTCACTAACATAGTGAAACACTTTCGACATACTGGATTTACATTTAAATAACTTGAAATTAAATAAATATTCCTATGGCTGGACCACAAATACCCTCTAACACACATTATTAAATACATAAACAAATTAAATAGACATATATCAAAGGAATAGCATGCAAAAGTAGGCCAGTAGTCTAATGTGTCTGTGATTTCTAAAACACAGTAAATAATTGACCAATTTCTTCATGAATAGCGTATAGGGGATATAAACAAAGACATAGAGGAATAAATATATTTATAAGCATGCTGCTACCATTTTTTTCGTGTAACTGTGGAGTACTTGTGGCCTGACGCTATCGATAGTAATTGGCCACTTTGACCTCCAATAATTCGTGTACTATTCAAGTTACATGCCTGTAATTTATACCAATTTAGGTTTACACGAATAGCTTTCTAAAGACATATCGATTGATGAAGTCGGATGTAGCAGTTTAGATTTTGGAAATCCGTTGCTGGCTGTTACTTGTATAATTTACCATCTGATACTAAACTTTAAACTAATAAAGATATTGAAAATCTGATTACAGCATCATGGTAATGTACATGTTTCTTTTTGAGGTATCATAATTCATCTAGCTACCATTAATTTCTATACGAACTGTGAAATGTCTGCCATTAAGATTTCACAAAGTCCGCCATCTTTGGCACTCCAGACGTGTCTCCTCCATCAACACAGCATCACCATGGACTTCCCAGCCACACGGCTGGACCATACACTGAGGCTACCCGTCTTGTCCGGCTAACATTCGGCACTACGTGTTTGCTGCCGGGCCCCAGCTGGCTGAGTAGCCCATGCAGCCACGCCAACTCCGAATTTAGATGGTTCTTGCTGTATGACCTCCAGAATAGCTCCCTCAGTAGCTGGAGTATGGTGAGTCCGTGGATGCTCCTGTCACGCAATGGTGGAAGGGGAGAACCTGACTTCCGAAGGCACAGCTCCAGACAACAAAACACATTTTTATCTGGATGGCATCAACGAGGATATCAAGCAGCATATTCACAAGCGGCAACACCAGCCCAGTTATCAGATGCACCAAGGACCAGGAGCATATCCACATATTTATCGTTTGTGTATGCCATATGTCTGCCACATTGATTTAGAGGTTTACAATGAGAAAATTCGATATTTGTTGTATGCATGTACAATGGAGTGCTGTCACAGCTGGGTTATTGCGCTCGCAACTAGTCCCCATCTGGTGGGCAGTGCATACAGAATAAACAAACCGTCAGTCCTGCGCCCTCTTCAACCTACCGTGCATTACCACTCTGACACATATTGTTTTGTATGATTCATCCCGACACCGCTAATTGTGAAATGTTTGGTTTCAACTTACACTGTTTCCCTAATGGTAATAGACGTGATGTTTCCACAGTCCCATCGATAGAATAATAATAATAATAATAATAGCAAACAAACAAAGAACAACACACATCAATTAAACAATCAGAGGAAAACGAAATCTTAAGACAGCCACCAGAACAAGCACAAATAGAACATGAAGTGACACACATGTTAGATATAGAAGAAAAATTTCAGCTGACATATATAGAGTACAAAGGCACAAATACAGACATTAAACCATTCTTGCATAGACCACCAAATAACCCACAAGTCAAAACAACAATAACAACTATCAACACAATCATACAAAACAAAATAAATGAAAATACAACTATGGAAGAATTACAACTACTGGTTTATGTAGCAGCACTCACTACACTAAATATACACACTAGGCAGAGATCAGAACCAACCAACACACAGAAGAAACCCACAAAACCAGCATGGTAGCACAGACTACAGATCATAATAGAAAAACTGAGAAAAGACATCGGGCAGCTAACACAATTTACAAGTAATGAAATATCAGATAAAAAACGAAAAAGGTTAGGTAAAATCTCACAACAAGAAGCGATAGAGCAATTAGATGAAAAGAAGCAGAAATTACAAGCATTGGCCAAACGACTTAGAAGATACAAAAAAGTGAAAATAGAAGGAAACAAAACCAAACATTCAACACAAACCAAAAGAAATTTTACCAGACAATAGATAACACACACATTAAAATAGACAATCCACCAAACATAACAGACATGGAATACTTCTGGAGCAACATATGGTCAAACCCGGTACAACATAACAGGCATGCACGGTGGATACAAGCAGAAACAGACACATACAAGATGATACCACAAATGCCTGAAGTGATAATTTTGCAACATGAAGTCACCCAAGCAATTAATTCTACTCACAATTGGAAAGCCCCTGGAAATGATAAAATAGCAAATTTCTGGCTAAAGAAGTTCACCTCAATATATTCACATCTAACTGAATTATTTAACAGTTACAATGCAGACCCATACACAGTCCCAGATACACTTACACATGGAATAACTTATCTGAAATCTAAAGATCAAGCAGACACAGCAAACCCAGCTAAATATCGCCCCATAACATGCCTACCAACAATATACAAAATATTAACTTCAGTCATTACACAGAAATTAATGACACATACAACACAGAACAAAATTATAAATGAAGAACAAAAGGGCTGTTGCAAAGGAGCACGAGGATGTAAAGAGAAACTGATAATAGATGCAGAGGTGACATATCAAGCTAAAACCAAACAAAGGTCGCTACACTACGCATACATTGATTACCAAAAAGCTTTTGATAGTGTACCCCACTCATGGTTACTACAAATATTGGAAATATACAAAGTAGATCCTAAATTGATACAGTTCCTGAACATAGTAATGAAAAATTGGATAACCACACTTAATATCCAAACAAATTCAAATAATATCATATCACACCCAATACAGATCAAGCGTGCAATATACCAAGGAGACTCACTAAGTCCTTTCTGGTTCTGCCTTGCTCTGAACCCACTATCCAACATGCTAAGTAATACAAATTATGAATACAATATTACTGGAACATACCCACACATTTGCTATACATGGATGATCTAAAACTACTGGCAGCAACAAATCAACAACTCAACCAATTACTAAAGATAACAGAAGTATTCAGCAATGATATAAATATGGCTTTTGGAACAGACAAATGTAAGAAAAATAGCATAGTCAAGGGAAAACACGCTGAACAAGAAGATTACATATTGGATAACCACAGCGACTGCATAGAAGCGATGGAAAAAACAGATGCCTATAAATATCTAGGATACAGACAAAAAATAGGAATAGATAATACAAATATTAAAGAAGAACTAAAAGATAAATATAGACAAAGACTAACAAAAATACTGAAAACAGAATTGACAGCAAGAAACTAGACAAAAGCTATAAATACTTATGCTATACCAATATTGACCTATTCATTTGGAGTAGTGAAATGGAGTAACACAGAACTAGAAGCACTCAATACACTTACACGATCACAATGCCACAAATATAGAATACATCACATACATCACAACAGAAAGATTCACATTACGCAGAAAGGAAGGAGGAAGGGGATTTATCGACATAAAAAACCTACATTATGGACAGGTAGACAATTTAAGAAAATTCTTTCTAGAACGAGCAGAAACTAGCAAAATACACAAAGCAATCACTCATATAAATACATCGGCTACACCATTGCAATTTCATAACCACTTCTACAACCCTTTAATCACATAACATCAACAGATACGAAGAAAGTAAATTGGAAAAAGAAAACACTACATGGCAAGCACCCGTATCATCTAACACAGCCATACATCGATCAAGACGCATCCAACACATGGCTAAGAAAAGGCAATATATACAGTGAGATGGAAAGATTCATGATTGCAATACAGGATCAAACAATAAACACCAGATGTTACAGCAAGCATATTATTAAAGATTCCAATACCACAACAGATAAATGCAGACTTTGCAAACAACAAATAGAAACAGTAGATCACATCACAAGCGGATGTACAATACTAGCAAATACAGAATACCCCAGAAGACATGACAATGTAGCAAAAATAATACATCAACAGTTTGCCATACAACATAAACTAATAAAACAACACGTTCCCACACACAAGTATGCACCACAAAATGTACTGGAGAATGATGAATACAAATTATACTGGAACAGAACCATTATAACAGATAAACCACCACCACATAACAAACCTGACATCATACTCACCAATAAAAAGAAGAAATTAACACAACTAATCGAAATATCCATACCCAATACAACAAATATACAGAAGAAAACAGGAGAAAAAATTGAAAAATACATCCAACTGGCTGAGGAAGTCAAGGACATGTGGCATCAGTATAAAGTTGACATTGTACCAATTATACTATCAACTACAGGAGTCATACCACACAATATCCACCAGTACATCAATGCAATACAGCTACATCCAAACTTAAATATACAGCTACAGAAATCTGTAATTATTGATACATGTTCAATTACCCGAAAGTTCCTAAATGCAATATAACATATACCGTACAGTTAAAAGGAAGTCATGCTTGATCAAGGTCCGCGTCACTTTCCATTTTTAACCAGACCTTAGGTCTGAGAAAGTAAAGAAGATAATAATAATAATAATAATAATAATAATAATGCATCGAGATGCGTATTAAACAGCATGCAGTTACCAGACTCAATGTTGAAAAGTATAGTTAGTGGGACCATGGTGATAACACATTGGACGTTATTCACAAATTACGTTTTAGTGCTGCTGGTAACGTAAGGCCCTAACGAAATCTAATGGACCTGTATGAGGCAAGAATAACAGTGGGTACTAGTCTAAGGGACCATTGGAGGAGGATACAAAGAAAACAGGTTTCACATCTAGTAGATGAAGTGGTGGGAATAAATTCAGATACCATACCACATTTATCAAATAAAAAACATAGGCCTCAGCCAAGGATCAAACCATCGTCCTCCTGCATGCTAACTTAAAACTCTATCCACTGCACCAACTGTAAAACACAACAAACATGTGCTGACAGAGGTAGTTTCCATACATGTGGTTTTTACAGTATTGCCAGATTGCCACTCTTTAACATCCTTTTTCTGCCGATTAAATTTTGAGGGAGACTTTTTTTTATCGCTTGCATGTGAGGAGTCGCACTACAAAACCCGAGTGCGTGTATTTTGCTTCACGCTGTATCTTTCTGAGCTAAGTCTTTTGTAGAAATGAAGGATGTGGGTAGACCAATTACATTTGCTGTCTATGTTTGCACCCAGGAATTTTGTATCCTCAAATTTTTGTACTGATTGATCTCTACACTCTTTTAATTTCTTTGAGATTTCTTTGTGGCATAAAAAACCTCATATAATGGGTTTTATGTGATTTGAGTGAGAGACCATTTGCAGAAAACCATTTTAAAACTTTAGAGAGAACTTTGTGTGTAGTTTGTTCAAGATTGTTGTCAGAAAATTCATCAATTATGGTTGATGTATCATCTGTCAAAAGAGTAAAATTACTCTTTGTATTGGAACAAAGAAGGAGGTCATTAATGAAAATTGGAATAGCAGCAGACCAAAAATTGAGCCTTGGGGCACACAACAACTTAAGGCATCCCACTCTGATGAGGAAGGTTCTCTGGAAGAGGCGTTCAGCATTACAGTCTGCTTTCAGTCATTTAGGTATGGCTGAAGGCACAAAATGACAGTGTTCTGCCTTTTTCAAAAGAATTTGGTGGTTTACACAATTGAAGGCTTTCCAGAAATCACAAAAAGTACCTACTGAAGACATTTTTTTGTTAATGGCTTCCAAAAATTGAGAGAATATTGCTTGTCAGTACAAAAAATAGTGCAAAACCCATATTGCTATTGTTGAGGATACTAAACTGACAACGCAGAAATAGTGCTATTTGCTCATGATGTCAGCATCATAACCAAGTCCAGTAGAGGTACAATAAAAGAAGGAACAGCAACTGATTTGTTCTTGAGAAATCAGTTCAGAAAAACTCATTTCGTTAAATTCTGTATAGGGGAGGAGGCATAGTCATTGAAATTAGAGAACAACAGAAAGGAAATATGTAAACACATTTCAAAATTCCTGGGTGTGCATGTTAATTAGAACCTGAATTGGAAATCATAGCCGGCCAGGGTGGCCGTGCGGTGCTAGGCGCTACAGTCTGGAACCGCGCGACCGCTACGGTCGCAGGTTCGAATCCTGCCTTGGGCATGGATGTGTGTGATGTCCTTATGTTAGTTAGGTTTAAGTAGTTCTAAGTTCTAGGGGACTGATGACCTCAGAAGTTAAGTCCCATATTGCTCAGAGACATTTGAACCATTTTTTGGAAATCATATGCTATAGATCAGTGGTTCCCAAAAGGTGGTCTGCGGACCCCATGGGGTCCGCAAACTGTACCAGATGGGTCCGCAAGATGCTATTAGAATAAAAAATGTATTAAATATATTTCGTATGATAACACATTTTTTGTTTTGGCCACTTCATGCATGGGCAGAGCTTTAGTGTACGCTAACTTCTGTGTCTAGCGTCTTCCTAGAGCCAACTGACACTAGCACACACTAGGGCAAAACTAGAATTAGATAGAGGCATATAGTTCTGCTGTATGCCGTTAGACTGCGTGCGCTGCCTCTTTGCAGCTGACAACTGACAGTCACTTTACACAGAAACTCGCATTTCAGACGACAATCGGCCATTGTTAATTTATTGCCATTGCTTTCACAGACCGTGTTGTTTACATATTCAATATTCTGTGTTAAAACGATAGTGTTTCTAAAGCGTTGTTTTTTGAGGAAGCTGCAGTTCATGTAGTTAAATGGACCGTTGGTTAAACAGTGGTTCGTTAAAACGAGAAAGGCCTACAGATAAAGAGGAAGATTATGGATTTGCTGATCAAGCAAGTAAGTCAATGACTCTTGAAATGAAGTTGTCAGTGTCCATTGAAAGTAAATCGTTGGCATCCCTTGAAGCTAGCCCTTCCAAGATCAGTGTTAAGCTTACTGGAAAAATTAGAAAATATAACTCTAATTACTTGGAAATCGGTTTTACGTTCACTGGACCAATGCAGCAGCCTAAACTTCGATGTGTAATTTGCTATGAAAGCCTTTCAAATGAATGTATGAAACCAGCAAAACTCTGGTGCCATCTTGAAACAAAGCATCCAGAGTATAAAAGTAAGACATTAGATTTTTTCAAAAATAAATTAGGAGAGTTGAAAACATCTCGTAAAACAATTACCAAACACTGTGGTGCAAATGCAAATAAAATGCAACCCTTGCATCTTACGAGGTGACTCAGCTTGTTGCTGAATGTGGGAAAAACCACAAAATTCTGAGGAACTTATACTGCCATCAGCAATAATACTTTGCAAGAGAATGTTAGGTGATGCAGCTACTAAGGTAATAGGAACTGTCCTGCTCTCAAATAATACTGTTCAAAGACTGATATGGCAGTTAACATCGAAGAAACATTGCTGGCTAGACTTTGCAAGAGTGACATGTACGCTCTACAATTAGATGAAAGCACATATCAAAAAAGCTATAATGTCAGTTTTTGCACAATTTTTATCGGAGGATCAAGTGTTCAAAGATTTTCTTTTGTCATATGAACTACTGCATAGAACGGCAGATGATATTTTTACTGCATTAAATAATTATCTCAATGAACACGATGTCACCTGGAAAAAATGTGTAGGCTTGTCGACGGATGGAGCAGTCAATAGTTGAAAAAAAAAAAAAGGGGGACTTCTAGCTCGTATCAGAGCAGTAGCCCCTGAGTCGAAATGGACTCACTGTTGTATCCATTATGAAGCCTTAGTAGCCAAAAGATTGCCTGAACCTTTGCAAAAGATACTTAACGAAGTAGTTCAAATCATCAACTACATTAAAAATAGACATCTGCAATCCAGATTATATTCTTTGTTGTGTAAAGAGATCAGCAGTGAGCATGAGCAACTTCTTATTCATATGGAAGTAAGATGGTTTTCTCGAGGTAGGATCTTGTCAAGATTTTTTGAACTTAGAGACGAGGTTCTTGTCTACCTTCTTGACACAAAATATGCAGATTTTCTCACCAACTTCTCTTGGCTTTGCTCAGTTGCGTACTTAGTTGATGTGTTTGAACACTTGAATGTGTTAAACTTGAGTTTACAAGGAAAAAATGTAGACATGTTCAAAGTTGAGGATAAGATTAGTGCTATGGTCAAAAAGTGTCAGATCTGAGCATCAAGGATAGAAAACGAGTCACTAACAAACTTTTCTAGTTTAAAACAATTCTTGGAGTCATCAGAGGAGAGTTTGCCTGACCAGATCGAGATCAACGCAGCCAAGCATCTACACAGCCTAGCCACCACTTTTAGAGAACTGAAGAAGAGCAAGATCAACTTGTGGATCTGTCCAGCTGTGGTATGATGATAAACATTTTCATCGGTCATAAAATTACAGACTGCTGGGCATCAGCACGCAAGGACTACAAGAAACTTGGAGATAAGGCAATGAAAGAGATCCTTCCATTTGCAACCACATATCGGTGTGAGCAAGCATTTTCTTCCATGTGTTTCATGAAAAACAAATATAGGAGTCGGCTTAACATGCGGTCAGATTTCAAAGTGAATGTTTCAAGTTTGGAACCTAATATTTCAGAAATAATGTACTCAAAGGTCAGATTGAACTCGTCTAATTAAGAACTGAAAATTAAAACTAACTGTATACTGATGGAGTACTCTGTTGTAACTGTATTTTTTCAAATAAATAATACCTTGTATGAAATTATTGTTTTCTTATTTTTCACACACATCTGCTTAATGCAATCTCAAGTGTAGTACACTTGAAAGACCAATACACTCAGTTTTAATTTTTTCCTGTAATTTTCAGTTCATACTCAATTTTTTTTAAGGAGCTTGTTATACTAAACACCCAGATTTGAAGACAAAGATTTTGAGCAATAATCAAAAACTTAACAGTAACAATGATGGCTAAATTGAAAAAGTTTTAAGATCAATATTTTTTCTAAGAACCAAAAACAGAAAACGTATAAAATGACTCTTAATTTGGCCTTTTTAGGTACTTGATACTGTGATATGACAAAGTACCAATCATGTTCGATGAGGGGGTGCTCGAGAAAATATTCTTGGGAACCCCTGCTATAGATACTATGAGCTGCCTGTTTAGCCATGGGTGTGTGGGTAATGGCCTAGGGCAGGGCTTCCCAACCTTTTCAGCTGGCGGACGCCTTCTTGAGTCGAAAATCCATGGCTGACCACTAATCAGCCAAGAGCACTGTAAATTTAAGTTTCAGAACAAAACCCATGGGAACTGAAAGCTTCTTAATGCAAGTGCCATGTTCTCAACGACCCCCCTCCCCCCGAAGTATCAATAGTCTTTCATGTAGAGATGAATGAAAACAACTTGAAATTAACACTCCAATTTGAATTCCCACTGTATCCAGACACTTACTAGTGAATTTACTCCCTTTGTTCAACACACTATAGCCTGATTAAAATTACTAGCTAATTGACATTTCACATGTTGGAGCTGCCTTCCTCCAAGAGCAATCGACGTCACTTCCAAACTGTTCGCTGTTGACAAGCTGACACTTGTGGTCTGCTTACTTCCACTGTTTGGCTACTGTTGTGTAAGGAGCATGCATATTTCGTAATAGTCGTGTGTGTGTGTGTGTGTGGTTTTTGTACACACACACACACACACACACACACCTGAGGGAGGAATCGAACCTACGGCGGGAGCGACCGTGCAATCCACGACGACATGGTGGCCATTCCGCGCGGCTGTGAAGAAAAGAGGCAGACTCATGTTTCGGGATACAAACACATCACGAAATAGGCCAAGGAATTTCCTGTAAAGGACTATTGTGACATATGATGTGAAATGTGTGGGAATACATTCACCCAGTTTACATGCGTTTCCAAAACCGGATTTTGTAAGCCGATGTCCCAGCTCCGCTTTTGGTTGTCCAGGTAAACACTTCAAAATCGATTGTGGAAATCTGCTTTTATAAAGCCGTTTTCCAGTTCCAAATGGTTCAAATGGCTCTGAGCACTATGGGACTTAACATCTGTGTTCATCAGTCCCCTATAACTTAGAACTACTTAAACCTAACTAACCTAAGGACATCACACACATCCATGCCCGAGGCAGGATTCGAACCTGCGACCGTAGCAGTCGCGTGGTTCCGGACTGAGCACCTAGAACCGCTAGACCACCGCGGCCGGCTTTTCCAGTTCCACAATCGATTTTGTGTGTCCATGTAAACAGCTCAGAAAGTTTAGTTATTTTTACGTCTTTGCGTATCTACTGAGCGGTAGCTGTCAGTCCATAGCCAGAAGCTAGCAGGCGGCGTTGCAACAGTGTACTGTCAGTTGAAATGAAATGAAATGTCGTGTGGCTAAGGCCCCCCGTCGGGTAGACCGTTCGCCTAAGGCAGGTCTTTCGATTTGATGCCACTTCGGCGACCTGCGCGTCGATGGGGATGAAATGATGATAATTAGGCCAACACAACACCCAGTCCCTGAGCGGAGAAAATCTCCGACCAATCCGGGAATCGAACCCGGGACCTTAGGATTGACATTCCGTCACGTTGACCACTCAGCTACCGGGGCCGGACTACTGTCAGTTGGTAGCTGGCAACTGGCAGGCGGCGTGACAACAGTTGAGCTACAGCAGACAACTTCAACTACTACTTGGACACTATATCATAGCATTCAGCCTCGACTGTAAACAAATGAGGAAAACAAACAAACAGACTCTCTTATTTGTATATAAGAAGACAAAGCATTTCACAGAACGTAAGACTTTTTTTCTCAAAGGAAACAATTCTGGCAGAGGAGGTTTACCTTTTACGAGGTGGCACGTGAAAAGTCCTCATTTGTTTATGCTCGCCAGCCAGCCAGTTGGTGTCAGAGTAATAGCAAGTAATTGTAACTGATGTATAGGCAGGCCATATTTTTAACTGAGAGGCCAGAATATATAATAAAGAAAAAAAATTAGCTTTAGCGATCGTTTTAATTTTCGTAACAAAAATATCAATTCCAACAGAATTCAATTAATAATTATTTTGTACATGATAGAAGACAGAAAAAAAAAAATTCCTACAGAGTTATAGTTCAGGTACGTTCACTGAGCATCTACGATGAAAAATGCTTTCTTCTTTACTATAGATGAGGCTGTAGGAATAATAATGGAATCCTAATGTGATGGTTGAGGGTGCTTCTGCTGACACAATTTTGAAAAGTTGGGTTCAGTTCTTGACAACTGGAGATGAGTGTCTGGTTCCACATCTTGACAGATTCGGTACTTAGTTTTGTGGGCAGCATAGATCGAGAATCCAGATTCACACATGTATGTTGTGGCAATCGGAAGAAGTATACGTTTTGCCTTTTCAACAAGGGGGTGGTATCTCTTGTTATCCAAACGGATCCAAAAGTGTGAGTAACCGACAATGTCAAAACTTGATTTCAAGATAGGCAATTTCTATCAACAACTCATATTCATTTGATGATAGAATGTTCGGATTTTTGGATACAGTGAATGGGTTGACCAACCATTCGTATTTCTGCAGCTTCTCATCTTCAGCTGTTGGGAAATAATGCTCCAACAATGACATCAAGCTTCGGAGATGTTCCAGGATTTGATGAAACAATTCTTCCCAAGCGCCGATGTTTTGTTTTTCAAAAACTCCTTGAGAAGAGGAAAACACTCGACCTCCCCCTCCTCGACACCCTCTGCCCAAAAATTGATTTTCCTCTTGAATATTCGAACTTTGTCGATAGCAGTGACCTTTGTTTCACTTTTCCCTTGGAGTGAAATAATCATTTCGTTCATTTTGGAGAAAATATCTGACAAATATGCAAGTATACACTGCCAATTTTTGTTATTAATAATGTCTGCTAATTTGGTGTTATGCTCCAAAAGGAAAGATAAGACTTCCAATCTTAATTCGTAGAACCGAGAGAGTGCATTCCCACGTGAGTGCCACCTCACTTCTGTGTGGAGAAGCAGGGAATGATGGTTTCCCATATCTTCACATAGTACTGTGAAAAGTCTTGACTTCAACAGCCTTGATTTTATGTAGTTAATGATTTGAATGGATTCGTCTAAAACTTTCTTGAACGAAACAGGCATTTGTTTCGTAGCTAAAGCGTTTCTGTGGAGAGCACAATGCTGCTGTAATTCTTGGCGTTTTCTTTAATTTTCATTATTGCTCCGACTGTAGAACCCGTCATAGCTTTTGCACCATCTGTGCACACATCTATGCAATTAGACCATGAAACTTCGTTAGTCCTGAAAAAATCATCCAATAGACGGAATATTTCAGCACCAGTTGTGTTGGCAGGTAGTGGTCTGCACAATAAGAGGTCCTCCTCAAAACATCCAGAATATTCATAACGGACAAAAGCCAATAAAATCGCTAAACCTGCAACATCAGTGGATGCATCTATCTGCAGAGAAAATGAATTGTGTTGGATGCGAGAAACAAGAGTGTCTTCCACATCATTTGACATGTCAACAATGCATCTCTTGACAGTATTGTTTGATAATGGCACCGAAGATACAAGCTTTACTGCCTTTTCGCGTAGCATGCAAGAAACATCATCATTAACACACGGCTTTATGAGAATTTCTGCAATGGTATGAGCTTTGCCTGTTTTTACCACTCGATAACTAACCAAGAAAGAAGCTTTTAATGAATTTTCATTAATTGTTTTTGCATGAGTTTTCGTACAACGCTGAGGAGCAGCTAGATCAGCACTCTTACTGTTGAAAAAATCGATGTCTTTAGCCTGGAAATCCGGGTGAGTACCTTCAAAATGACGGCGCAATTTAACTGGAAGCATTGAACTGTTCGGAAGGACTCGCACACAAATTACACACTGAGCTTTACCCTCCTTTGTCTCCATAAAGCCCATTTCTAAATAGCTTTAGTTGTACTTACGATTCTTGGTTATTCTACTTCCACAGGATATTGCAACCAATAGAGTACTTGCAGCGTTTTCACATAATAAATCCGGCTGTGGAGCTTCTTGTGATCTTTCTTTGGTCGTCCTCCCTCCTCATTCATTTCAACTGGAAATTTCCTTTGTTGTGAAGGTGATGGAGCAACTGCACCCTTCTTCAATGATCCTGACTTCAGCCACCGATCCAAGTTAGAAGTAATAACTGGTCAAAAATCGACTTATGAAATAGGTAGTGCACTGACAAAGCAAGTTTAACACTTAATGATGCCTTGGGCCGCATATGTGCCAGCGAGCACTGTGATTGGTCGACTAAGCTCGCTCCGTGCATGCGTAAAAGGTTTCAACCACGGCCGGCTGTATTAGAGGCCGGAGGACTTAAATGTGACAACGTTACGTTAAGGCCTACCGTATGGCTGTGGCTATAAGGTAGCAAACGGAAGCAGTTGTTTACGTACTTTCGCGGTGTCTGTTTTATCCGACATTACAGTGTAATTATGCTACCTACACTGGACGCTGCAAAAATTATAGCAAGTAGTCGTGACTACAGTCGAAGATATAACACAATGTAAGTATACAATTCTGTGAAGTTTGTAGCGTTGTGATCGACTTTCGTCTATACAACTGCAACAAAAGTTCTACTATATTCTAGATATAATTTGAAAATAAAGTTTTGAATTCATAAGTTTAGTATCAGAATCTTCTCCTAAGTGATTTTGTGTTAATATTATGAATATTTCTACACATTTGATTCTATTTGTAGACTTGTGTTTCGTGATGTCCAAGCAGTAGAAAAAACCAGTCCACCCAAATTCTCATTTGCTATTTTTACATAATAGTATGTTGATTTAAGATGTTTGCAATTAATATATCATTCTATTTGCAGATGCCAGAAAAAATGTGTTCCTGGTTGCAACAGCAACTACAAATCCAGCAAGGAAGAGGGTTACATCTAAGTGTTCAGATTCCCAACTGATTCCCTAACAGATTCATGTCTCTGTGGAAGGCCACTTACTGATATCTACAAAAAGCTGGTTTCCATTATGTGTAACATATTGTTAAATAATTACACCAAACTCCAAAATGATCATTTAATATGTTCCAAGAAGGAGGAAGTTAATAGAAAATTAAAAACATTATATAACTTTTGACACAAAATTATGAAACTTTTTTCTTACCCATAACCTCAGTCCTTAAATGCTCTGATTAGTACTGGCAAGGAGGAGGTGGCCACTATGAAATAAACTTTAATGCACTGATAAATTTCAGTCATGCTTCTTATGTAAATCCTACAGCAAGGTCCCCAGTTTATTCTGACTCAGAAAGATGTGTAGATTGTGTATGACCTGTGATTTAAAAAAATCTAACCTACTAATGAACAATACACAAAAAAACGCTCGTTAAAAATATTGTTATTATGCCACCCTCGTATATAAAGGTGTGAAAGATATGTTGCAGCTGTCAGAAACTCTTATATTAGTTTGTCATTTATATAGGAAGGAACATGATAATATATTTCAAATAACATACTGAAATAATTGCAATTCTGCAAATAATGTTTGTAGGCATCTCACAAAATTGTTTGCTGAACTTGTATCTCCAAATCTCGGGTACGAAACGTCATAATATACTGCTATGAAGCACATGTGAGTTATTGTAAAGTTCATCGTTGCAAGGAAACGAGAATAAAATGCGTAATTCCGACATAAAGTCGGCGTTATACTGCGAGAAATTAGCTTTTCTAGGTTACTGTGTTACTTATAGGGACCAAATCTACAAAAAAAGAAAGTGATTGCGTATTTATATCTGACACGTCGTCTGCAATCGACGAAATCTAAACTTCAGTCTCGGCCTAGCTGGTCACGCTAGCTGGCCTACTGACGTCACAGGCTACGACGTTGTCAGCTTGACGACTCCGGCCTCTAATACAGGCGGCCATGTTTCAACGCATCTAGCGCCATGAGCCGGCGCACAAACGACCCCCGTATTGTTGCCAAACAGTCGATCAGAGAAGCCGCATTATCCAGCACTAAACTGTGTATGCGGTCTCACTTAGGAACCGCAAAGGCTGCTTGGGAATACGACCTGAAGTAAAAGTACACATGTTTTTTACAGTGATAAATTTGATTTTCACATTTTTATTCAATAATTTTACTCATTATTTGACACAATTTGGTGAAAGGTGGCCGCGGACCCCCCCCCCCCCCCCCCCCACACACACACATTGGGAAGCCCTGGCCTAGGGCATGGCTGGTCAACCGGCGCCCATAGGCTGGATCTGGTCCTTGACTGGTTTCAATGTCGTCCGTGGAAGATATTTGTTGGGTGTAGACTCACCTTCTGTTCTGCCTGGGATGCATTTTCTGATATTTTTACTGACACTCAGCTTGCCTTGAATTTCTGTCCCATATTAAAATTAGTGAATAATTGTTGTCCACTGTAAAAGTATTATAACACTGCAGCTATTGAAACTGAACATAATTTGTAATGAATTAACTGCAACCTGTTGCTTTTATGGGCATTTATATTTCCATAAGTACATTTCAAGATGCCTGGTATCCCATTTCAGATGTTTACATATTTAGATGTCTATGACATTGCAGAATTTCTCAGCAGAAATTTTCAGGACAGGTATTGTAAAATATTGTAAGTAAACAAACAGTGTTTGCAATGTGTGAAAAAATGTAGACATCTGAAGGTGGCATGAACATAAATTGTATTTACTTTCAAAAATGCATTTTTAGGCATAATTTGTTGGCATGGCATGTGTGGAAAGGGGTGCCATTCATATCAGTGTGACTCCCATAAACATTAACATCACAGGCACTTTAGTTTTCACTTTATGCACTAGAAGCACAGCTGTCACATCATGTGATTTGGCAGCCTGCCATCTTAATTAATTATGTGTATCAGGCCCGAGGGTCACCAAAGCTTCCGACACCTGGTCTAGAGTGCGTGATTTTCAAAGACAAGTGACAGGGCAGAGGTATGTTGTGGAACAGTGGCCTTTAATAGTCAAATGTTGACAGAAAATGCATAAAATTATTCAGTTTCTGAGGAAGAGACCCTATATGTAGTGTGAGCCTTTAAGAAATTCAAGAATTTATTGCAGGAAACTGAATTACTGTTGATACTGACTACTGGGAACTGAAGATGTTGGTGTCAGTTGACATGATGAGTTTTATACCTTCAGTAGTTCGCTATTAAATACAGTATATTAAGGAAGAACATGTAAAGTTTGATCCTGTTGAAAGAGCCAATGGCTATTTGGTTATATACATTTTGAAAGTGATAAGTTTGTAAACCAGTGTACATTTTATGTGACAGTGGAGTAGAATTTTGTGGACAAGATACCAGTTATGTAGAGCTTAGTTTTCCAGATGTCATCCCAAAGGAGATGTGATGAAAGAGCTGGGCCACCTGTTCAGTACATATTGGGTGAAAAAACACAGTAGTTGCTCTAGAGGAAGCTGTTAAAGAAGAAATAAATGGGTTAACCTTTACTAAAACTGATTCAGTATTGAAAAAGCTGATACAACCTATTTATTTGGATTTTCACAAATGTACAGCAAATACAATGCAACTTAGCACAGATAAAGTCTTTGAAAATTGGTTCAAATGGCTATGAGCACTATGGGACTTAACTGCTGAGGTCATCAGTCCCCTAAAAGTCTTTGCAACAGTAGATACAGGTTGACAGGTTGATGAACTAACACAGAGTCTAAGAGCAACCAATATGAAGGAAGGAAGCATAAGTGAGTCTGACCATTGTCTGATAATAACCAAGTTGGTAACCCAAGTTATTGTTTGCCTAGCAAGACAATGGCCAGAAGCACAATTCTATGAAAGAGAAGGAGATGAACCAAGAAAGTGCTGTGGTGTTCTTATACTCAGCTATACCAATGGGTACATCTCTTGGTGAAATGGCACAGCATATAGACAGATAGATGGATAGATATACTCATCATTCCATTGATCCATAGTGATCCACATAGAATACATCAGAAAACAAAAATATGTAAAATATACTTGCAGAACATGAGATACGGCAATGTTGCTTAAGTGAAATTGTCTTCAAGAAAGTGCAATAAATAAAAATCTGAAATACATTTTCATTTAAAAGTTAGTACCAATCTTGTTGTAAACAGGTAAATATATGTGTACACTGAAGCAAATAGGATATTTTATATCACTTGCCAACACAGACTGCATTATTTCACTGGAGATGCACAGATGTCAGATTTTACATAACACTTACATTATTTGATGTACATATTAACAATATCTTCAGCAGTCGGTTCTATAAAGAAGTTTGCCGCTGGAATAGGAGTTGGCTACCAGTAGATACTTCAGGCTTTTCTTAACTTTATCAGTGGCCAAACTTCATGACTGCTGGCAGTTTATCAGGAAAGTGTGTTCCTGGGTAATGGATACCTTTCTGGACTTCAGAGCTCTCTCCAGATTATTCTTATTTATACTACTGATTCCACAGACTGAGCTGTTGGCGTGAAAAAGAGAGAAATTATTTATGGCAAATATTGTTAAGGAGTAGATATACCGGGAAGCAGCACCTTCATTTTTCCAGTCCCTTGAACAGGTCTCTGCAAGACATTCTTGAAGTAAGTCATATTGCGTGGTTTTGGCCTCTGAAAACTCTAGCTTGGCTTGCTGAGTTTCTGTAAAATATGATCCTGTATGCCGTTATGGGATGAAAATCAGCAAAGTGTACCAGCTTCATTAGATTTATATCATCTGCCTGACAATACGCACATTGCAAATAATGATTTGTTTACATATTTCAGGAGTTCTCCTCCATAATGAATTTATTAACAAGTGGTAATCAAAAGAATTTAAAACCGCCTTGTTTTTTGTTTGTCACCTCTTGTGTATAATGTGCTTTCTTTCAAAGTTTTGTGACAAAGACTGGACTAGAAACCATCTGTTAATCATGTAATTGTCATTAACAGCTCTTTCATGGAGGGGAAGTCCACATGGCTCTTCATCAGCTGCACCTCACCCTTTTGCAGTGCCACTGGTGGTTGATAACAGAAACCACTTGCAGCATGTTCCCTTAGACTGAAGATGGCCACTAGCTGGTTGAAATCAGTTATGAGACTGTGAAATGTTCATTTGATAGTGTCATAGAAATAAGAACTGCTGGTTGAGATACTACTGTGTTGTGTCATACGTCACGTGGCCTTGATACCAAATTCGTACTGTATAAACCAGAGAGTAAAAGACGATTCAGGAAGTCCTTTGCTAGGAGTGATGGTAAATTGTAGTACCCATGTCACTACTCACTATCATGAGTATGATAACATATCAGGGAATGGTGGTGAATGAGGAGCCCATGGCACAGCCTGTGTTAAGTGTGTAAGAGGGACACACAAGGCTCTGGCTGGGACTTTCAGGCAGTGGTCCCCAGCAGTGGCAGCTGTGACAGGTGCTGGTAGGGGTACAATCTGTACTGGTAGGACAACAGGCTGGATCACACCTGGTGGTGGAGCAGCCCCAAATGATACTAGTAATAGCGGGAAGCTGCAGCCATAGTTGTAATCATAAGTCCGGGAAGTTTTAGCTGTTGTCGTGGGCCAAGAAGGAGGCAATGCGGCCTAGTGTGGCTGCTCCTGTTTCCTCTGTGCTTCCATATGTTGAATCGGATTGTGGTGGCATGTCATCTCTCCAGCTTCTGTGAATGGGTCTGGCTCCAGTGTCTTCAGACAGTGGTGGGTATCCTGCCAAGATGACAACCAAGTTTGTGGGCCCATATAGAGGGACTCTAATAGAAAACCGCTGATGGCAGAACCACGGGGTGCAATGGGTGCCTCCCTACTGAGGAGTGAGGAGGTGCAGAATGTTCCAGGACTGTTGACCATAGTGGATCTCTGTTGGACTCTTTCTGTTGACTGGAGCAGCCGTGTAAATACTGAGAACAGAATTAGTTTTGCATTGGTTGAGGTTCCTACTATGACCTTTGACATCTGCAACTAGAAGGTGCAGATTAGTATCTCTGTTTCTCATCATAGAATGGTGCTGTATGAGGTATGAAATGTCTTTCTGCCAACAGAATCCCTGGAACATTCTATTATCTGAGGCCTGTAGTTTAGGAGGACAGTTAATGGCTAATATAGTTGTGGGGGCTAAAATAGTAGTCTCCACTGTGGTGGAATGTGATGACACAATAAACTCACTGTTTGTTGAGAGAAAGATGATGTCACTCTTGAGGCAGATGTGATGTGGGTGACAGTAGTACAGGTGGGGTGATGTAGCAGTGGATCTGAAAGTGTGATAGGCAAATTATTGAGTAGGCACTAATGCGCTTGGTTGTAGTGTGTGCTTGTGGAGCTGTGGTGAGGAAGAGAGCAACTGCCTATTACATCTATTTGAAAATAGGCATCAATTTTGCTGACAAAATCGAGGTCTCATCCCATTGGAAGATGGGGCAAAACCCTGTGTTGGTGTGTAGCACAATAATGGACTTAATGTGAGATGTGATTTATTCATCTCATTACGTACAATTTTCAAATCATTTGATTTGATATACAGGAGACATGTCAAGGTTTACAAAAAGAAACTATTTTCTCTTTTTTAAGAGAAATACAAAAGTTTACATTATATTTTACAGTTCTAAGTTACAGCTACACAAGTAAATAAAATAATACATGTAATACAATCGCTGTGTTCAGACTGTGAAGCTGTCCTCAATGAATCCTTCGAGAGAATAATAACACTTTTCAACCAGAAGAGTAGAGAGCAAACTTTTCAGCAAACCAAGCTCCATCTTAAATATATTACTGCCTTTTATTTTATTGAAAGTTTTTAACCCCATATACTCTGGCGTTTGGGCATGAAGTTTTAAACGATGTGTCGGAAGATTGAAATTATCTCTGTGGCGAGTGCTGTAGTTGTGGTCAAAACAGAAAGCATCTAGTGTATGTTGATTTTTATACAAGAACACCATGACCTCATATACGTAAAGTGAGGGGATAGATAGTATTTTTAAATTTTTTAGTAGTGGTTGACAGGATTCCTGTTTTTTGCAACACACATGTTTCTAATTACTTTCTTTTGTAACACTAGGAGCCTAGTGACATTTGCTGAATTTCCCCAGAAGATTATGCCAGAATGAATGACTGACTCAAACTAACAGTGATAAACTATCTTTCTGGCATCCATGTTTGTGGCACCTGGCAAATTACACATTGCAACTGCCAAGCTGTTCAGTTTATTTGCTAAGTAATCTATGTCTACCTTCCAATTTAAATTTTTATCAAGATTTAGGCCTAAAAACTTCACATGATTTGATTCAGTTAAATCCTGATTATTGCAAGTTCTGTTTATTTCAGTCCTTTCTACTGATTTAGCTTCAAATTGCATCATTTTGGTTTTAGTTACATTTAGTTTTAGTCCATTTTGATAGAACCAAGATTCGAGTTTTTCTAAAGTATTTTTGGCTTTTTCTGGAATACTTTCAGATACCTCATTTTCAATTAGAACTGATATATCATCAGCAAATAAGACTGAATGAACATCAATAGCAAGTGGTAGGTCATTTATGTAAAAAAGAAACAGATAAGGACCCAATATCGAACCTTGTGGGACTCCTTGGAGAACTGTTTTCCAGTCTGAGGAACAATTGGTTCCATTTGAAGGTAAAATTACTCTTTGTTTTCTATCTGACAGGTAAGAGCTAAACCATTTTAAAGCAGTGTCCCCAATTCCATATATCTGTAATTTGTGGAGGAGTAATGCATGGTTCACTGAATCAAAAGCTTAAGTTAGATCACAGAATATTCCAGTGACCTTTCTACCCTTATCTAACATGGAGCATATTTTTTGGATAAATTCATTTATAGCATTCACAGTGCTTTTACCCTGTAGGAATCCAAACTGGTTTTTAAAATTTACGTCATTTACAGTAAGAAATTTATTAATTTGTTTTGCTGCAATCTTTTCAAACACTTTAAAGAAGACCAGAAAAAGAGAGATAGGCCGGTAATTCCCCATATCTTCTGTCGATCCTTTTTTGAATAGAGGTTTGATCTCAGCATATTTCAATACATTTGGAAAGCATCCTTGTCCAAAAGATTGATTTACAATACTTGACAGTGCTTGAGAAATAATATCGTGCACACACTTGATTACAGATGTGGTTATTTCATCCCACCCATGTGAGGTTTTGTTTTTTAGAGACAATATTTCCTTTTCCACATCCCTTTGGGTGATTTTTTGAAATTGTTTAACAGATGTGTTCTGGCTGTTTTCCAAATTTGTGGTAGAATGTCATATGCACATCTGATCTTACTACATTTAGGAAGAATTCGTTGAAACAACTTGACATCTGAACAGGGTTTACTACAATTTCATTTTCACTTCTAATTGTCAAAATCTCATGAATTTTTACTTTGGCTCCTAATTCAGACTGAGCAACTGACCATGCTGCTTTTGTCTTATTTCTGTGTTCTTCTATGAATTTATTATTTGCCATTTTTTTAGCTGCCTCTACAACTTTCCTAAATACAGCTTTAAAATGTTTTATGTAAGTAACAAAATCTGGATTTCTGTTTGATTTTAACTCATTGTGGAGCTCTCTCTTTCTGGCACTAGGAAGTTTTATTCCTGTTGTAGTCCATTTGAGTTTACCATTTACTTTCTTTTGCTTAGATCTACGAGGAAATGATTCATTAAATACCTCTAAGAAACAATTTAAGAATTTGTCATAGTTTATCCAGCTTGAACTATTGTGGTCTACAGGCCAGCTTATTATACGTAATTTACTGTGGAATAAATCCATTTTACTTTTACTGAGATCCGTTTTTATATACACTTCTGGAGGCTTTTGTTTATTTGCTTTTGGGAGCTCAATAAACAGAGCTGAGTGATCTGAAATACCCAAGTCTAAGCAATATTTGTGCTTATTTCCAGTGTCAAATTTGTAGTTGGTAATAATATTATCAATGCAGGTCACTGATCTCCTGTTTTCCCTAATGCCTTTCAAAAAGTTTAACTTGAAACCAGATTTCTGAATTAAGTCACGAAATTTTGTGAAATCATATACTTACATGAAACTAATAACATCACCAAGTAATGTAATCATTGTGTGACCATTCTGATAATTCCAGCCCCACAGTTAAGAAAGGAGTAAATTGTTCTATAGTATACTATTTCTAATGTTTTGCTACAAACTAACTTTGGTAGCTGGTTAAGGAGATGTAAGCCACTTCTGACTTTTACACATGCAGAATTAATGTGGTTTATCAACCACAAATTTTCATCAATGTACAGCCCCAGGAATTTACATCTGCCAGTTTCTATTACTGAGGTGCTACATTCATTATTTACTTTAGTCTGGTGAGAACTGCCCATTTTAAATGCTAGTAATTGAGATTTGGTGACATTCATCTTGAGACCCTGATTATTGAAGCAATTTATTACTTCTTTTACTTCACTAGTTGTAAAATATTCCAGTTCTTTAAATTGCTAGCACAGAGTAAAACTGAAGCATTCTTTACATAGCTTGCTCTATGAGAGTTAAAGGGTTGTGCAATATTGAAAATATATAATAGGAAGAGATCAAGAATTGAGCCCTGAGGTCACTTTGTATTACTGTTTCACTGGTAAATTAAAAGTTTGTAATTTTATCTTAAGCTGTCTTATACAACTGAAGGACATACACAAACAGTAAAATCATCTTATAAAATTCTTAATTGTGGAATCCCTCAGGGAAGCATTATCAGGCCTTTTTTGTGTATTGTGTACATCAATGATATAATAATTCCACAAAATTCAAACCTAGTAAATTATGTTGACAATATCTCCATCATAATCTGGGGCTTTACAGAACAGTTAGCAATGGAAAATAATACTCAGAACATTAGCCCTCATCACTGAATATCTCTCCAGAAACAAATTGGCACTAAATGAGGACAAGAGGATTCTGGTGGAGTTTTTAAATCAAGACAAGTGGATACTGAGGCAGGCTATTCAGTTGAAACAATTGATAAACATAAATTCCTGGATATTGTAGTAGATGAACATTGTACATGGAAGGAGCACATCAGCGATATGTGTAAAAAAAATCTCCTGTAACACCTACCTGCTAAAATGCCTTTCTATCATAATAGTGTCACATATCTTAACACAAATATATTTTGAAATGTATCAAGATTTGGGGTTGGGCACCAATGGTATACATGAATAGTGTTTTCAGAGCAGAGTAAAAAGCAATTAGGATAATAGCTAATATAACGTACTAACAGTGTATTCACCATACATTCTCAAGACTATACTGTTTGTAAAAGAAAATATGGAACATAGTATAATAAATGATGAATACAAGAAAAAGAGAGGATTGCCACAAAATTTAGTAATAAAAGAGCAATAGATTATAGCCCATTTTCTGCTGGAAGACATTTTTGTAACAGACTGCCAAATAATATAAAACTGTTAAATGGAAACATATTTAAGTCAAAATTAAAGCAACTATTAATTGCTAAATATTATTACTTCATCAAGGGTTATGAATGTATATCATATATAATTTATCTTTATTTCCAAACTCCTATTAATTTTCATATGTTTATAAACAGACTATGTCCATGACTGTAAAAGTTGTTATGGACAAATAAATCATTTACTATTTATTTACATGATTTTTCTAACTTGTATGTCAGTTTATTGCACTGCTGAAGATTCAATAGGCCAGAAGATGCATGGCTGTATCCCCAATATGGTATGATTTAATTATTTTTTTTTTAAGAAAGGTAAACTATGTTTTTCTGTGTCAAATTTTTGTCAGATCTAGAACCCTACATGCAGTTTGAATCCTGGGACCAACAGACAGTACACTTCATGGAAGACCTGTGTAACCGCTGTGGTTGTGCTTTGCTCTTTGGCAAAGCGATGCTCAGAATCTACTTAGCTGGTATGGGATAATACTTTTGAATATCTTACTAAAGGTGGGAGTTAATGATATTGGTCTACAGTTAGAGGCCTGTTCCATGTGTTTCTTTTTGTATACTGTTTGCACATTACTCTTTTTTAGAAAAGTTGGATGCATGTTTTCTCGAATGCTGTAGTTAATCCAGTGGGTAAGAGATTTTGAGATTCCTTGTAAGCATGCCTTAGTAACTGAGTTTGATATGCTATCCCATTCAAATGAAAATATTTCTTCAACATTGTAATCTTACCCTCCATCACATCACCTGTTGATTGTCACTCTTCAAAATAAACTCTTTTAATAAGCTCCAAGAGGAGTAAAATGTACAAATAACTTTTTACTTATCTTGTTTTTTCATAGTTGGCTCCAGTTCTTCGTTTCTAGAGGTTGATTCTTGAGGCTGAAGTTTTTGATATTGCAGGTTCCAAATGACATGATAAGTACTGAAGAATTGCCTGATTTACATCTTGATTTTTATTTTTTCACATTTTTCTATATCACACTGTCTTTACAATCTCCACTTTTAAATCGAAAATTGCATTGTTATTGCCAAAATTAAAAACACATCTGACCACATGAGAAGCATGCCAACTAATACTTCATTCTGTGATGCTAACAATATTCCAATGAGTTTACAATTTTTCTTGACATAAGAATATCCAGCAATTTATGTTATTATTTTATAAATGAATCCAGAAATAAATTTAATAATTAGCATAAGATTGTGCAGTTAATAAACGAATTTTAAGTATGCCAGATATTTCATAATTTCAAATGTTTCTAAACGAAAAGTAATTTTAACTGTATACACAGAGCTACTACATGTCACAAATGTCAAGGTTCTACGAAGAATGAAGAAAGAGAAAAAAGTACTGGGCTTTGTGAAAGCAAGAAAGATCCAGTACCTGGAACACATCATACAGAACAACAACAACACCTTCTGCTCCAGACCATCCTACAAGGAAATATACCAGAGAAGAGAAGTGTTGGCCAGAGAAGAATATCCTGGCTTAAGAACTTCAGAATGTGGATCTCTAAAACATCTACAGAGCTATTTAGAACTGCAAGTGACAGGGAAAGCACTGCCAAGATGGTTGCCAACATCCGGAATGGATAGGAAGCAGAAGAAGAAGAAGAAGAAGAAGAACAAGAACAAGAAGAAGAAGTCATATTGATTGTAACAACAAAAATAAATTAATTTGTTTTTAATATAATAGAGGGAAACATTCCACGTGGGAAAAATTATATATAAAAACAAAGATGAGGTGACTTACCAAACGAAAGCGCTGGCAGGTCGATAGACACACAAACAAACACAAACATGCACACAAAATTCAAGCTTTCGCAACAAACTGTTGCCTCATCAGGAAAGAGGGAAGGAGAGAGAAAGACGGAAGGAAGTGGGTTTTAAGGGTGAGGGTAAGGAGTCATTCCAATCCCGGGAGCGGAATGTGTGTGTGTGCGAGTGTATACCTGTCCTTTTTTCCCCCTAAGGTAAGTCTTTCCGCTCCCGGGATTGGAATGACTCCTTACCCTCACCCTTAAAACCCACTTCCTTTCGTCTTTCCCTCTCCTTCCCTCTTTCCTGATGAGGCAACAGTTTGTTGTGAAAGCTTGAATTTTGTGTGTATGTTTGTGTTTGTTTGTGTGTCTATCGACCTGCCAGTGCTTTCGTTCGGTAAGTCACCTCATCTTTGTTTTTAATTTATTTTTATATATTTTAGCCTGAAATGTACCACATTGTGTACAAAATGATATGAAATTCTTTTAGAAAAATATCTGAAATAATATTAATCTGTTTAAAATGTAGAAAGTATTTTTGGTACTGATAACTTCTGTTGAATAAAGGTAGTATTAGAGGATGATGTCCCTTTACAATATCCCCCTCACAAAATTTAGAAACAATGTGTTTACAATATTTCTGACAGAGTATAAGGTTTACCAAACACTGTACAGAATTATGCCAAAAGATAGAATACAGATGTATAGAACTATCTGATACATAACATATTACAGAAAACATAAGAAAAATATCTACTATACAAGTCATAATCTATACATATATCAAAATATGGCATTCAGATCTGTGGAACACATTGTCACTGGACAAATATTATGAAGTCAAAACTACAACATTACAACACTAAACTATAGAAATAAGTACAGAGACAAGGTAAATTACTAGAATTACAAATTGTAAGTTTACATACATACAATCACACCTCCAAAATCTTCAAAAGAGAAGAGAGAAAATTCAGAGCCTAAGTGTACAACGAGTGAGCCGACTTGAAAAACTCGCGACGATGGGTACAGACCAGAAGAATATTGTCATGTAGAAGAATGTGTAATTAGATTAATGACGAACACTAACTTCACTTAACGAAGATTTATTCAGCATTTGCACATCCAAGAGCATGGAGTGAACTGCCTCCGGCCAGTCTTTGATAAAATGACAGTAATAAGAACATAATCCGAGGAAGCTTCTCACATGTCTAATACTTTTAGGAATAGGAAATTCCGTTATAGATCTCACCTTTTCTGGGTCTGGCTGCACACCTTCGTTTGACACAAGGTGTCCTAATATTTGGATATCTTTTGCTCCAAAGAGACACTTTCTTGGATTAAGCTTCAGTCCACCTTTTTGGAGACACTTAAGAATGCCCCTCAGTCCTTTTATGTGCTCATCAAATGTCTCTGAGAAGACTATAATGTCATCTAAATAACAAAGACACATCGTCCACTTCAGGTGACTTAGAAGATTATCCATCATCCGTTCAAAAGTTGCATTACACAAACCAAACGGCATTACCTTAAACACATACAGGCCCTCAGGGATGATGAATGCAGTTTTCTCATGATCAGCCTCACCTATTTCGATTTGCTAGTATCCTGAGTATATGCCCATGGTTGAGAAAAACTTAGCCTCCTTCAGACAATCTAGTGTATCGACAATTCTTGGAAGAGGGTAAACGTCTTTTTTAGTTATCTTATCTATAATTGCCTGAGAAGCTTTCGAAAAGTCCCATCCGAGAATGACGTCATAACTAAACTCTTGTAAGACCATGCATTCTAAGGGCTGTGTATGGCCACTTACACTCCTGGAAATGGAAAAAAGAACACATTGACACCGGTGTGTCAGACCCACCATACTTGCTCCGGACACTGCGAGAGGGCTGTACAAGCAATGATCACACGCACGGAACAGCGGACACACCAGGAACCGCGGTGTTGGCCGTCGAATGGCGCTAGCTGCGCAGCATTTGTGCACCGCCGCCGTCAGTGTCAACCAGTTTGCCGTGGCATACGGAGCTCCATCGCAGTCTTTAACACTGGTAGCATGCCGCGACAGCGTGGACGTGAACCGTATGTGCAGTTGACGGACTTTGAGCGAGGGCGTATAGTGGGCATGCGGGAGGCCGGGTGGACGTACCGCCGAATTGCTCAACATGTGGGGCGTGAGGTCTCCACAGTACATCGATGTTGTCGCCAGTGGTCGGCGGAAGGTGCACGTGCCCGTCGACCTGGGACCGGACCGCAGCGACGCACGGATGCACGCCAAGACCGTAGGATCCTACGCAGTGCCGTAGGGGACCGCACCGCCACTTCCCAGCAAATTAGGGACACTGTTGCTACTGGGGTATCGGCGAGGACCATTCGCAACCGTCTCCATGAAGCTGGGCTACGGTCCCGCACACCGTTAGGCCGTCTTCCACTCACGCCCCAACATCGTGCAGCCCGCCTCCAGTGGTGTCGCGACAGGCGTGAATGGGGGGACGAATGGAGACATGTCGTCTTCAGCGATGAGAGTCGCTTCTGCCTTGGTGCCAATGATGGTCGTATGCATGTTTGGCGCCGTGCAGGTGAGCGCCACAATCAGGACTGCATACGACCGAGGTACACAGGGCCAACACCCGGCATCATGGTGTGGGGAGCGATCTCCTACACTGGCCGTACACCACTGGTGATCGTCGAGGGAACACTGAATAGTGCACGGTACATCCAAACCGTCATCGAACCCATCGTTCTACCATTCCTAGACCGGCAAGGGAACTTGCTGTTCCAACAGGACAATGCACGTCCGCATGTATCCCGTGCCACCCAACGTGCTCTAGAAGGTGTAAGTCAACTACCCTGGCCAGCAAGATCTCCGGATCTGTCCCCCATTGAGCATGTTTGGGACTGGATGAAGCGTCGTCTCACGCGGTCTGCACGTCCAGCACGAACGCTGGTCCAACTGAGGCGCCAGGTGGAAATGGCATGGCAAGCCGTTCCACAGGACTACATCCAGCATCTCTACGATCGTCTCCATGGGAGAATAGCAGCCTGCATTGCTGCAAAAGGTGGATATACACTGTACTAGTGCCGACATTGTGCATGCTCTGTTGCCTGTGTCTATGTGCCTGTGGTTCTGTCAGTGTGATCATGTGATGTATCTGACCCCAGGAATGTGTCAATAAAGTTTCCCCTTCCTGGGACAATGAATTCACGGTGTTCTTATTTCAATTTCCAGGAGTGTATACCCACACGAATGGTACATCTACCGGTAGGTTTTACATATTTCCCATTAGCCACCTTCAGCAGAGATGTTTTGTTGTCAACTGACATGGTTTTCTGCAACTGGCGACGATACTTCTTGTTATTATTGTCTAATTGAAAGTGTATAACTTTGGGGGTCCTGTGCTTGTGTTTCCTGGCCCCAAAACTTTGGACCTTCATTGAGGCAGACTGCCATTTCCCGAATAGTTACCTCTATGTTTGTTTCTCCTATTAAACTGCCCATAGTTATCCCCATTATTCCTACACTGCTGATGTTCAAAATTTCTCTATTAACATTTTGATCCTGATAGAAGTTACCATTACCTCTATTTCTGTAATTATTCCCAGTGTGATTTCTATCATTCTGATCATTATGGTACATACCCCTTTCTACTGCTCTATACAGCCTGTCAATGTATCATAAAAATTGTGCAAGACAGTCGTCAATTTCATGTACTAAATCCCACTGCAACCTTTCTGGTAATTTTCTTTCAAGTGCATCAGTCAATGTCATTTCATCAAATGGTTTGTCAAGGTGTGTTAATTTATTAAGCTGATTCTTACAAAATTCTTTCAGAGTACCATCCCTATTCCTATAATTAGGACCATTCAGAAATTCACTTTTAATTCTTCCCTGTTCAGCTTCCAACCAAAATTTATTTAAAAACTTTCTCAAAACTTTGATATGTTTCCCACTGACTTAAATTTAGATTTACCCTAGACAGAGCCTGGCCTTCAAGACATCTTTTAACAAATTTAATTTTTTGATTGTCACTCATGCCTGACACAAAACTATCTCTACAGTGAAATTATAATGAAATTGAGACCTTTAGCTGCTTACAGGTGTTGATAAATATCAACAGGGACAGTTGACAAATGTGTGCATCTACTGGGTCTCAAATTTGGGACTTCCTGCCTACATGGCAGACACTCTATCTGACTGGGCCACTGAGGACACAGACAATAGTCTGACTGCGGGGACTTATCTCTGGCATGCTCCCCATGAGACGCCCACTTTCTAATTTGCTGTCCACACACTACATTTGTAGTGCCACACATTTTTCAACTGTTCCCGTTGATATTTATCAATGCCTGTAAGCAGCTAAAGGTCTGTATTTCATTATAATTTCATTCTTTGAGAGCTGCAAGAACACCAATTGTATCTGTACAGATACCAACTTCATATATCTCTAGAGTGGTGCAGAAAATCCACTGGATGTAAACTGTCTCATGGAAAACTTTTGATTGGAGTGTTGGACCATGCAGTACCATTGTTTGAATACAGATTTTTGTGAACACAATTTTCCTGAACTGCTGAAATTTTTTGATCTAAAACATTTACATTAGTTTGCATGTTGTTAAAAACATTTAAAAATTTTTGATCTAATCTCCTAAAGTTCTGTTTCATTTTTTCCACTACAGCCTTCTGTTCAACTATGACATAATTAACATTCTTTGTCTGTCTTACAGGTTTGACAATGAACTCGTTGTCCAAAACAATAAATTTATTTTCTGAGACATCAACTTTTTCAATCACACTTTTTAATCCCTCTGACAACCCATTTTTTAGCTCTGAAACATGATTACTTAGTTGGTCCATTTGCTATTGTAACCTGTCCATTTTACTATTGTTATCTGTCTTCATTTCCTCTAGTTTTGCAATAATCAACTGCAGAATATCAGTTTTTACTGTTTCTTTGCTGATCATTTCACTTGGTTCAAACATGTCCTGGTTGGGTCCTACAGCTTTCACTTCTGCATCACTACTACCCTCGTCTCTATTCATTTTGTTAACAATCACACAAAAGTCCACAAATAAATTAATTTCACAAATAGTTTGTACTTATCTTTCCAATTTTGATGTTCCTCGTCATAGCTGTAAAGTCATCTTTCAATTGATCCAGTCCGTCATTGTTGGTAGTATCTCGTCACTGGTGAAACAACTTTGCTGGGCAGCTCTTGGCCTTCTTTCTT
The DNA here is from genome assembly GCF_023864345.2 of Schistocerca serialis cubense. Lineage (NCBI taxonomy): Eukaryota > Metazoa > Arthropoda > Insecta > Orthoptera > Acrididae > Schistocerca > Schistocerca serialis. The sequence continues at coordinate 1,077,109,929 of NC_064638.1, read as the reverse complement.
CGAGTGATTGGAAATCTGTTCATACGTAAACTGCAGTTGACAAAAATCACTGTCCCTTCTTCTTCTGCAACAGACAAAACTTCATTACCAATCAATTGATCCTGGATGATGCCACCAATTCTAAACTTACCCTCCCTCACATCGTCTGTTGATTGCCACTCTTCAAAATAAACTCTTTTAATAAGTTTCAAGAGGAGTAATATGAACCAATAATTTTTTACTTATCTTCTTTTCTTGTAGTTGGCACCAATTGTTCATGTCTAGGGGTTGATTCTTGAGACTGAAGGTTTTGATTTGGTGGTTGCAAATTACATGATAACTACTGAAGAATTGCCTGTTGTTATCTTGATTTTTATTTTTTCACATTTTTCTATATCCCAACGTCTTTACAATCTCCACTTTTAAATCAAAAATTACATTGTTATTACCAAAATTAAAAACACATCTGACCACATCAGAGGCATGCCAACTACTACTTCATTCTGCAGTACTAACAATATTCCAACAAGTTTACAAATTTTCTTGACAAATGAATATCCACCAATTTATGTCATTATTTTATAAACAAATCCAGAAATAAATTTAATAATTAGCATAAGATTGTGCAATTAATAATAGGAATGAATTTTAAGTATGCCAGATATTTTGTAATTTCAAACGTTTCTGAAACAAAAGTAATTTTAACTGTACATACAGAGCTATTTTCTCTCCCCCCCTTCCCCCCCCCTCTCCCATGAACCATAGACCTCAGCGATACAGATAGCCGATAGCCGTACCGTAGGTGCAACCACAACGAAGGGGTATCTGTTGAGAGGTCAGACAAACGTATGGTTCCTGAAGAGGGGCTGCAGCCTTTTCAGTAGTTACAAGGGCAACAGTCTGGATGATTGACTGATCTGGCCTTGTCACACTAACCAAAACGGCCTTGCTGTGCTGGTACTGCGAACGGCTGAAAGCAAGGGGAAGCTACAGCCGTAATTTTTCCCGAGGGCATGCAGCTTTACTGTACGGATAAATGATGATGGTGTCCTCTTGGGTAAAATATTCTGGAGGTAAAATAGTCCCCCATTTGGATCTCCAGGCGGGGACTACTCAGGAGGACGTCATTATCAGGAGAAAGAAAACTGGAGTTCTACGGATCAGAGCGTGGAATGTCAGATCCCTTAATCGGGCAGGTAGATTAGAAAATTTAAAAAGGGAAATGGATAGGTTAAAGTTAGATATAGTGGGAATTAGCGAAGTTCGGTGGCAGGAGGAACAAGACTTTTGGTCAGGTGAATACAGGGTTATAAATACAAAATCAATTAGGGGTAATGCAGGAGTAGGTTTAATAATGAATAAAAAAATAGGAGTTCGGGTAAGCTACTACAAACAACATAGTGAACGCATTATTGTGGCCAAGATAGACACGAAGCCCATGCCTATGACAGTAGTACAAGTCTATATGCCAACTAGCTCTGCAGATGACGAAGAAATTGAAGAAATGTATGATGAGATAAAAGAAATTATTCAGATAGTGAAAGGAGACGAAAAATTAATAGTCATGGGTGACTGGAATTCGATAGTAGGAAAAGGAAGAGAAGGAAACATAGTAGGTGAATATGGATTGGGGGGAAGAAATGAAAGAGGTAGCCGCCTGGTAGAATTTTGCACAGAGCACAACTTAATCATAGCTAACACTTGGTTCAAGAATCATAAAAGAAGGCTGTATACATGGAAGAAGCCTGGAGATACTGACAGGTTTCAGATAGATTATATAATGGTAAGACAGAGATTTAGGAAACAGGTTTTAAATTGTAAGACATTTCCAGGGGCAGATATGGACTCTGACCACAATCTATTGGTTATGAGCTGTAGATTAAAACTGAAGAAACTGCAAAAAGGTGGGGATTTAAGGAGATGGGACCTGGCTAAACTGACTAAACCAGAGGTTGTACAGAGTTTCAGGGAGAGCATAAGGGAACAATTGATAAGAATGGGGGAAAGAAATACAGTAGAAGAAGAATGGGTAGCTTTGAGGGATGAAGTAGTGAAGGCAGCAGAGGATCAAGTAGGTAAAAAGAAATCCTTCGGTGACAGAAGAAATACTGAATTTAACTGATGAAAGGAGAAAATATAAAAATACTGTAAATGAAGCAGGCAAAAAGGAATATAAACGTCTCAAAAATGAGATCGACAGAAAGTGCAAAATGGCTAAGCAGGCATGGCTAGAGGACAAATGTAAGGATGTAGAGGCCTATCTCACTAGGGGTAAGATAGATACTGCCTACAGGAAAATTAAAGAGACCTTTGGATAAAGGAGAACCACTTGCATGAATATCAAGAGCTCAGATGGAAACCCAGTTCTAAGCAAAGAAGGGAAAGCAGAAAGGTGGAAGGAGTATATAGAGGGACTATACAAGGGCGATGTACTTGAGGGCAATGTTATAGAAAGGGAAGAGGATGTAGATGAAGGTGAAATGGGAGATATGATACTGCGTGAAGAATTTTATAGAGCACTGAAAGACCAAAGTCGAAATAAGGCCCCAGGAGTAGACAACATTCTATTAGAACTACTGACAGCCTTGGAAGAGCCAGTCCTGACAAAACTCTACCATCTGGTGAGCAAAGTGTATGAGACAGGTGAAATACCCTCAGACTTCAAGAAGAATATAATAATTCCAATCCCAAAGAAAGCAGGCGTTGACAGATGTGAAAATTACCGAACTATCAGTTTAATAAGCCTCGTCTGCAAAATACTAACACGAATTCTTTACATTATATATTTTCTGTTCATTAACTTCCCTAAATTCAAACTCTGTACATTGAGGAAATGACATGTGGTTTTATCCTGTGCATCTATAACATGGGTTATAACAATATTAGAGAAGGAAAGTTGCTGCTCACCATATAGTGGAGATGCTGAGTCTCAGATAGGCACAACAAAAAGATTCTCACAATTATAGCTTTCGGCCATTAAGGTCTTTGTCAATAATAGACACACACACACACACACACACACACACACACACACACACACACACACACACACACACACACACACATGACTGCAGCCTCAGGCAACTGAAACCACACACATAATATGGGTTGATTTGTCATTGGGTGAAATGAGTCAATAACAAAAATGGTGTATAGTATTTGGGTTTTGCACAATGTTACAATCAGGTTTTATGCTCAATAGTTCCATGTTCAGCATTTTGGGACCCTTATGGTATCTGAGTGTTACCTTGCAAGATGTTTATATTATCAGACTGCTCTAGTGGTTTGCTGTTAATCTGCTTCCATACAGTAACAATTTCAGTTTTAAAATTTTTATGTGCCTGATTTTGTTCTTCCTTAAAAATCTGCAATCAATAGCTTTTTAAAGCAGGTTTAGATCATGTGTACTCTGCCTGACCTAATTAGACATGGTGGGAGTTCCATTCTAGGGTTACTTCCATTTTGGCAATGATTAGTTACCTTCTGGATTTCTATAAATGGGCAGAAATAGTCATAATGACTCTGCAGGGTTGAATAGAACTCATTCCATTTGTCATCAGATCTTTTCATCTGATACACAGAATCTCATTACTTCTCTGCTAATTTATATTTAGGTGGGCCTTAATTTACTTTAATTTCTTCGGTTTCAGCATTTCTTCTCAGTAACTGTTCCGTACTTCACTCCCTTGCAATACCCCTCCATCCATACCACATACAAGGCACTAGTTTTCTGCTCTTATTTACTCTTGCACAACATTTTGTCAGTAATCTGTCTTTCTTATTACTCTATCTTCCATCTCTAAGCTCTCAGATTTTCAAATCCCATCCAGTGCAGTCCCCAACAATCAGTTTTTCCTTCTCATCCCATCCAACAAATCTCCATTGACCCATGATTCTGAGAGACTTTTGCAGACTCTCTTCCTCTCCTAAACCTCATCAGTCCTTTTACTTCATCCCTCTTCCTTTTCCTTCAACCCTTCTGTGAGAAGGAGCCACTTGCTCCAAAAGCTTGATTTTTTATCCATTCAGTTATAATATATATTTAATGTTATATTTAAAGTTTGATCTATTCAGAGTTTGTTTTTGCAGAACCCCTTTTGTTATTTTTGGCATGACTGCATTTATGCACTGTATCTCCTAACAAAATTGGTCAGAAAGTCTAAGCTCTTGTAATTTACCTTATATGTAACATTTTTTTGATTGCAGTGTAATCTATTGTAGTGGATCACGTGTCCATTATTCTAGTGTTTCAGCTTACTATATTTAAAAGAATGTATGAGCTTAATACATAACTGCATTTCTAGTTTGCTATAATGTTTGAATTTGCATATGAGATTATTACAACCAGTCAACCAACTCACTACTAAATCTACTTATAATTCACATTATATCAGCAGTTGTTGGGTAATATGTCCCAATTACTTTATGCTTCTCTAACATAAGACCATTACAGTGAAGCACAACACCTTTCATTTCAACTGATCCTTCTTTGGTGTGACGTTCAAAAAAGTATTTGTTAACTGCTATGTTGCAATATCTGATCACTTATTTCTTCTGAACTACACCCCTCGACACTTGTATGATGGTCCCTTACTCTGAAAAAACCTTGTTATTGTTGTAGTCTGTAGCAGTTTGATCTTCACCCTTACTAGCCTTGTCATACAGTTCACTTATATGGGAAACTAGCTTGGCCTTTCCCTTTCTGTTTATGTGTAATCCATAGGTTGCATGCTCATCAAGGTTCATTTCGTTTAGGTCTAGCAAATGTATTTAGTTAAACTTACCACACACAGTTTTCTCAGCTCAGAATTTTAGTACTGAACTAATTTATTTACACAAGACCATTGTGAAAGATCATGGCACACTAGTAAGTTTGTGACGACGACGTTCATATGAAGTAGTTTCAGCAGTAAGTTTCAGAAACATTGCAGGGCTGTTTTGCTTCTGCTTTTATGTGAGGTATATCATTGCTGCCTTTTACTATTTGATCATCTTTGTTTTAGTCGACTTGGTCTCTGTTGTAATATTCTCCATCACTGCATTTAATGTGGCACCAGGCTTAAATTTCATGAAAATGGAATGCTTTGATCATATCTTTTCCTGAATGTGTGTGGACAGGTCTTTTAAACAACTGTTGGTGTGATATCGATAGCTACGATGCCACAACGTAGGTGCGCTCTGCTAGATTGGCACTACGACAGACACTGACGACAGTGCACTCTGATTGAGAATTTGCTTGCTAACTGTCGCTCATGCACGGAGCATCAGTCTGCTCCCTGCCAGAGCTTCTTTGCGTGGCCAACTCCTACTGTGCCTTGGCAGCACGTACATATTGATTTTGCAAGTCCTTAATGGCACACCCGATGATTGAAAGTTATTGATGTGTACAGCAACTTTCCTTTTGTTGTACCTATACCTTCTACTACATCTGCCAGTACTACTCGGTCTTTCATGTCTATTTTTTGCACTGAGGGCCTTCCTGAAGTTATTGTCTCTGACAATGGTCCCTAATTTGTGTCCTCAGAGTTTGATGCGTTCTGTGCTGCTAATAGCATTCGCCATCTGACCTAAGCCCCATTCCATCCCCAGTCGAATGGCAAGGCTGAACACTTTGTGCGTACGTTTAAGTCGCAAATGAGCAAGTTGCTCGCCAAACACTCTCGTGAGCACGCACTCTGGACTTTCCTTGCTTCATATCGCTCGCAGCCGCGTGGCGCCCATTCCCCAATGGAATTGCTACATGACTGCTCCCATTGGTCACTACTGCAGCTATTGCACCTGCCTCCATGCGCTCCCGCTACTTCGCCTTGTTCTGGCTTGGCGCCGCATGATTTGGTGTTCTATCGTGGTTTCTCTGGCAGGCAGCGCTGGGAGCAGGGGCGCATTCTTCGCCAGTTTGGCTGTGCCTTGTTTGTCCTTTCTGGTCCCTCTGGCACAGTCAAGTGACACTGGAACCAGATCTGTTTGTGCCGTCCTCGGTATTCTGCCGCCCCTGGGTCCCTCCACCTGCCGTTGGAAACCATGCTCAATGACGGTGCGTCGTTTTAGGGGGGAGGGATGTGGTATTGATAGCTACAATGCCACAAAGTAGGTGTTCTCTGCTAGGTTGGCACTACGACAGACACCGACGACAGCGCACTCTAGCCGGAGAGGGAGAGCTTTACGAGCATCGCTCCAGATTCTGCCCATTTGATCAAGAGCAGACAGCCAGGACACTTTGCACCTCATTGCAAAGTTATGTAATATGTTTGCATATGTTTATACAATAGTAAAGGTGCTTTAACGGTATTTGCAGTACCGATGTGTATTACCTTTTCCTGCTCCTACTCACTTCCTTCATTCGGCCAACCTTTCAGTTTACCAGATCAGATCCACATGCCACCTTCCAGGCGGGATACAAAAGTTGGCAACGAGGACTCCCCTTTCCCTTCCTATTGTTTCCTTTCTTTGCTCAGTATAGCTTTCTTTTCGTGCTAGCCTCAGTATAAGACTTTCATTTGTGTAAACCATGGCTTCGCCACAGGAACAGGCTTTGCCGTCCGATCTTGTACGTTTTCAGGCTCAGCAAATGATGCAGCTGCTTGCTGCCATAAATGGACTGGTCACGCTACAAACTGCAGCTACTTCAGTGCCTCCGATGCCACCACCTGTACCGACGCCAACGGCGCCGCCATTTCGTGCCTTCAATCCTGACGTTGAACACTGGCCAGGATACATTGCCCAGCTCGAGGCACACTTCGCAGCACACAACATACCAGTGTTTCCCACCACCCGCCCACTAACTAAAACGTACAACGAAGTGATAGATGCTTTGAACTCCCACTTCCATGACAGTGTAAATGTGGTAGCTACACGCTACAAATTCTTTCACCTTCAGCGTGGTCCTACTCAGTCGCATAAATCTTGATTAGTGGACCTTCAGGAACTAACTTCTGATAGTGACTTTAATTGCTCATGTGGGGGCTCATATGTGGATATAATGATTAGAGACGCTATTGTGCAGAATGTGGTGGATCACTGCATCCGCGAGCAAATCCTCAGATTTAAAAACCTGTCTTTGCAGGAAGTAGTGGACTTGCTAGACAGATAAGATACATTACACATGGCTACTTCCACATTCAGTGTGACCCCGGGTATGTGTACTGTTAGCGCAGCACAACACGGGCCCTCCCGCCCTCCAGCCCAGCAAGGCAGCCAAGCCACGCTGTGCCACTCGCGCGTGCGTAAACACGTTTCCAAACAGGCACCCTCTAAGATACTGAAATCATGTCCGAACTGCTTTCGTGCCCACCCACGGGACAGATTCCCATCCTGTCAAGCACAGTGTTATTTTTGTAATAAGAAAGGTCATGTGCAAGCTGTGTGTAGTAAGAGAAACTCTAATTCACAACTTGTCTCCCATTCACGTGGGCGTCGCTGCAATGGCAACTGCCATAATCATGATTTACATCAGCCTATGGACGTTAATGCCATTTATTCAAAGCCTTCTGCTTCATGTGCTTTGACAGCTCATTGTGTGAATTGAGTTTTGCCCGACACTTCCTCTCACATTCAGCATGATGCGAGGAAACTTTTTGTGACTATGAACATTTGTGGATGTTTTGTTCGCATGCAGCTGGACACTGGTGAGTCAGTTTCCTTACTGAACAAATCTACATATGACTTGCTTGGTTCGCCCCCACTTCGTCATTCGCATTCCATGCTGACTGCATTTACTGGACAGGAAATCTCAGTGCTCGGCATGTGTAGTTTGCAAGCCACGCATGGTGCAATGACTCATACAGTGTCTTTCCATGTGCTCCGCTCTAGTAATGCTCCAAACATTTTTGTCCTGGGTGCATTTGAACTTTTTGGCCTCTCAATTCAGGACAATGTACTTTGCATCAACGCTAGTGACCATGCAGACAGTGTTGCCGCCCTATGCAATGATTTTGCTGAACTCTTTTTCTGATTGCCTTGGTTGTGCCACGGACTTTGCAGCGCATGTTATAGTTAAAGACAATGCCATGCCTGTTTTCTGGCACACATGCCCAGTACCACACGCACTGTGCGACGCCTTAGCTGTTGAACTTATGCATTTCCAAGACAGTGTTGTCATTGAACCTGTTTCTGCTTCGCAATGGGCTTCGCCTATAGTGTGTGTGAAGAAACCACACGGTCACCTCCATATTTGTGCTGACTTTAAGTCAACTGTAAATCCACAGACAGTGGTAGCTACATTTCCCTTACCGCGTCCTGAAGACATTTTTGATAAGCTTGGTATGGGAAAATTCTTTTTCACGATTAACTTGCGGGATGCATACTTTCAGATTCCGCTCAACGAACAGTTGCAGCCCTATTTTGTGTTCAACACCCACTTTGGATCGTTCAAGTTTCACCACCTTCTGTTCAGTTGTGCTGCGTCTCATGCTACTTTTTCAGTCTTACTTGTAGCAGTTGTGTGCCACTGCCCCTGGTTGCTCAAATTACCTGGATGGTATAGTTGTATCAGGTCGCATGCCTGATGAACATTTGCAGAATTTGCGTGCTTTATTTACTATACTTTTACAGGCAGGTCTAAAGTGTAACAGAGACAAATGCAAATTTTTTCAAACTGAGACACAGTATTTAGGACATATGATTAATGGACAGGGTGTCCACTCCTCGCCGTCACATCTCAGTGCAATTTGACTTGCCAGCGCCCAGGAACTTGAAAGAACTTCAGTCTGTGTTGGGCAAGATTACATATTATATTCGGTTTATACCAAATGCAGTGCAGATTGCAGCGCCTTTGCATCGCCTTCGGCGTAAGAACGTTTCTTTTGTTTGGTCTTCGGAATGTGACACTGCTTTCCGCAAGCTCAAATCTGCTTTCTCAAGCGATCGCTGTCTGATTCCTTTTGATCCCTCCAAACCAGTTGTTTTGGCTGTAGATGCATCTTCTCACGACATTGGAGCGGTTCCCTCGCACCACATTAATTCTGTCGATCATCCGATCACTTTTGCATCTAAGTTGCTCAATTCTGCCCAGAAAAACTATTCTCAAATTGAGAAAGAGGCTTTAGCTACTGTCTATGGAGTGACTAAGTTTCATGATGTTTTGTATGGTTGCAAGTCCTATTTGGTCACCGACCATAAGCCTTTGATGTCTTTGTTCCACCCGTGAAAGGCAGTTCTGACCCACACTGCCCAAAAGTTGCAACATTGGTCTTTGTTCTTGTCTAACTACAATTACGAAATCTTGTTTCAGCCTATGGCCCAGCATGGCGATGCTGATGCTTTGTCTCATCTGCCTATCGGTCCTGACGAAGTGTTTGATTCTTCCGAATTGCATGCATGTTTATTGATTCGCAAGATAAGGAATTAGTTGATAGTTTTCCGGTGGATTTTCGTCGCATTGCTGCTGCGACAGCCACCGATGCTTCTTTGCAGATTCTTTTGCAGTGTATTCATACTCAATGGCCTCCATCTGCTATGCAAATTCATGATCCACTTGTTCGATGTTACTTTGCGCAATGTCACAACTTGTCTGTACACCACATTGTTATCTTGTTAAGAACTGACAATGATCAGTCTCGTGTGGTTGTACCTCATTCGTTGCAGTCAGAAATCCTCAGTTTACTGCACGCTGGTCATTGGGGTATAGTGCAGATGAAGCAATTAGCACATCGTCATTGTGCTTGGGTCAGCATTGATAATCAAATTGAGAATTTGCTTGCTAACTGTCGCTCTTGCGTGGAGCATCAATCTGCTCCCCGTCAGCGCTTCCTTGCGTGGCCGACTCCTACTATGCCTTGGCAGCGCATTCATATTGATTTTGTGGGTCCTTTCTGGCACACCCACTGGTTGGTAGTTATAAATGTGTACAGCAACTTTCCTTTTGTTGTACCTATGCCTTCTACTACATCTGCCAGTACTATTCGGGCTTTGATGTCTATTTTTTGCATTGAGGGCCTTCTTGAAGTTATTGTCTCTGACAATGGCTCCTAATTCGTGTCTTCAGAGTTCAAAGCGTTCTGTGCTGCTAATGGCATTCGCCATCTGACCTCAGCCCCATTCCACACCCAATCGAACGGCAAGGCTGAAAGCTTTGCGCGTATGTTTAAGTCACAAATGAACAAGTTGCATGCCACACACTCTTGTGAGTGCGCACTCTGGACTTTCCTTGCTTCATATTGCTTGCAGCCATGCGGCACCCGTTCCCCAGTGGAACTGCTACACGGCCGCTCCCATCGGTCACTCCTGCAGCTATTGCACCCGCCGACACGTACTCCCGCTGCTTCACCTCGTTCTGGCTTGGCGGCGCGTGATTTGGTGTTCTATCGTGTTTTCTCTGGCAGGCAGCGCTGGGAGCAGGGACGCATTCTTTGCCAGCTTGGCCGCTCCTTATTTGTACTTTCTGGTCCCTCTGGCACAGTCAAGCAACACCAGAACGAGATCCGTTTCTGCCATCCTCGGTTTTCTGCCGCTGGTTGTTTTCCGGTAGAACTGGAGGCTTCACGGCTTCCGCCACCTCAGCCCATGACTCCATCGATGGCGCCTCCACCGCTCACACCTAAGCCACTGGTGTGCCTACCGTCATCGCCGCTGCCGGTCCGGTCACCTGTACTGGTCGGGCGCCTCTCGCTACTGCCGCCACAACCTATGGACACTGAGGCTGCCATCACGCCGCCACTGCTGCCACCATCGCCCATGGAAATTGCTTCTCCACCTCCTCCAAGCTTACCCAGTGATGGTGCGTGGCCTGGCAGGTTTTCCACGGGGCATTTTCCTCGCCCACCCACGAGCAATTCGGGGTCGCGGGTGGACAGCGCGCCCTGGCAGTTCCGCTGTGCGCCCCCTCAGCTGCGCCACCCATGGGTCCCTCCACCTGCCATCGGAAGCCATACTCAATGACGGTGCGTCATTTCAGGGGGGAGGGATGTGGTATCGATAGCTACAATGCCACAATGTTGGTGTTCTCTGCTAGGTTGTTACTACGACAGACACTGATGACAGCGCACTCTAGCCGGAGCAGGAGAGATTTATGAGCATTGCTCCAGATTCTGCCCATTTGATCAAGAGCAGACTGCCAGGACACTTCACACCTCATTGCAAAGTTATGTAATATGTTTGCATATGTTTATATAATAGTAAAGGTGCTTTAACGGTATTTGCAGTACCGACGTGTATTACCTTTTCCTGCTCCTACTCACTTCCTTCATTTGGCCAACCTTTCAGTTTACCAGAGCAGATCCACGCGCTGCCTTCCAGGTGGGATACAAAAGTTGGCATATTGTAGGCGTTTTTTGTGCATCTTTGTGTCAGAAAGTTTTTTATGGATTCTTTATCAGAATTTTTGGCGTTGCTTTTCGTGCTGTAACCACAAGCTGCTTCTAATGCTAAAACCTGATTTGAGAGCAGTATTGCTGGGGTTGTACTAGAGCTTGCTAGCATATTTTGTTTGGCACTTACCATGTTTCATGTGTGGATCAGCCATTAACAGCACCAGTATCGTGTATGAATGTGTGGCGTCTGTCCTTTCAGGCATGTCCAAAACAATAGAAACCATGCATTCACATAATTGATTTGCATTGATGGGAAATGAATCCCCAACCTTCAATGTGAATGCACATTTCCATTCGACCTCCAATGGGAATCTAAAATTAGTGAGCATGACGGATGTGGACAGGGCTGCAGATAAGTGGCACTAGGTGAGAATAAGAGTTGGCTGGGGAGCGTGCTAAGATAGTCTGTGTATTTGTTACAGACACTGTGACTGGGTGGTGCAGTGAAACCTTCAGTGTGAATGCACATTTCCATTCGACCTCCAATGGGAATCTAAAATTAGTGAGCATGACGGATGTGGACAGGGCTGCAGATAAGTGGCATTAGGTGAGAATAAGAGTTGGCTGGGGAGCGTGCTAAGATAGTCTGTGTATTTGTTACAGACACTGTGACTGGGTGGTGCAGTGAAACCTTCTGTGTGAATGCACACTGGGGAGGGTGCTAAGATAGTCTGTGTATTTGTTACAGACACTGTGACTGGGTGGTGCAGTGAAACCTTCAGTGTGAATGCACATTTCCATTCGACCTCCAATGGGAATCTAAAATTAGTGAGGATGTGGACAGGGCTGCAGATAAGTGGCACTAGGTGAGAATGAGAGTTGGCTGGGGAGCGTGCCAAGATAGTCTGTGTGTTTGTTACAGACACTGTGACTGGGTGGTGCAATAGTTACTGCAACTGCCTAGTAAGCAGTAGATCCTGGGTTCGAGTCCCAGTCTGACACGCATTTTCATTCGACACTGCTGATCCTGTAGAAAGTCTCGATGCAGCTGATATCCTTCATTCCTTCCCTTTCCTTTCTATTCTCCCACCTCCCCCCTGTCAATTTATGTAACAATATCTATGGCTGGGTGATATTTCTATTCAAGTGCCCTATATGTCATTTTTCGCTCTTGATATTCCCTCACAGATTATCCATATTTGGAATTGATTGCCACCAAGTAATTTGTTACCATGCTTACTGTTGTTTCTTTTGACTTCAGTATATTCGTTACTTCATTCATCCTTCTAGCTGAGAGCTAAACCCTTACTTTTGATTGGAATATGTATCACAAGGATAGGCCAATGGTGGTGGTATATTTATTGCTGTGAAGAACTTGCTAATTTGTAGTGAGGTGGTTATACAGGCTGAAAGTGAAGTAATTTGGCTGAAGAGAAGTATCAAAAATGTGTCAAACTTTGTAATGGGATGCTTTTACAGACCACTTGCCTAAGGAACTACAATCGCAAAATGCTTCAGAGCAAACTTGGAGAATATCAGGGATAAATTTCCTAATCATGGTATTGCAGTAAGGGGAGACTACAAGTTGCTGGTTATAGAATGTGATTAAAAATGGAACAAGGGACATAGATTTGTGTGGAATTGTTGTGATCATCCTTTCTGAAAAATACTTTAAGAAGTTTATCATACTTGAACTTTTCAAATAGGAACCAATGATCATAAGACATAGGAGAGGTGTTACAAGGAATGTTAAAAAAAGGCAGGAATAAATTTTTTCCTTGCAAGAGTGACAGGAAAGTAATTGCAGAGTACCTGAGTAGCCAACATAACATATTCAGCTCTGAAGATGAAAATGAGGAAGACAAATGGATGAAATTCAAAATTATTGCACACCCTGTGCTTTAGACATGTATGTGCTGAGCAAGGTTGTGAGGAACAAGAAAGACCTGCTGTGGTTCAATAAACATGCAAGAAAGTTTCTAGAAAAGGAAAGATTTCTTGTGGAAGTTCATAACATGGTTCCTCATTTCAGTCATAATGTGAATTCCAAAATGGCAGATACTGAGAAAAGGATGCAGTAGAAAATCAAACTACAATCATTCAACAGCGGAAAGGCATTTGGACCTGGTGAGACACTTATAAGATTCTATACAGATTCTGTGAAAGAATTTCTCCCCCTTCTAGCAGCAACTCATTGAAGTTTGCAGAAGTAATGAACAGTTGCAAGCACTTGGGAAAAAGTGCAGGTTATTTTTATTTCCAGGAAAGGTCAGCAGACTGATGCACATAATTGTAGGCCCTTATGACAGATGTCAGGGATTGTAGAATTATTGAACATGTTGTGTGTTAATGTATTATTACTCCTTTTCAGAGAATGAAAACCTCTCCTAGAAGTATAAACATGCAAACAGAAATCTTGTGAAACTCGGCTCACTTTACTCACCCATGAGATTGAGAACATTCTTCGAAATAGACCTCAAGTTGATGCTATGTTCCTTGACTTCTGCCAGGCTTTCAATACAGTTCCACACTGGTTTAGTGAATAAAACACAAGCTTATCCAGAACTGGACCAGATCTGTGACTTTATTCAGAACTCCTTAGCAGATAGAACTCAGCATGTCATCATTAACAGGACAAAGTTGACTACTGTAAAAGTAATTATGAGAGTACCAGGAGGGAGTGTTATAGGGCCATTTACTGTTTAAACCACACGCAAATGATGTAGTGGATAATGTCAAAATTTCAGGAGGTAATTTTCAGATGAAACTGTTGTCTATAGAAAGGTTCCAATGCCAGAAGACAGTGGCAAAATGCAGGAAAATCTGCATACGATTGATGGTTAATGCAGAGACTGGCAGTTGACCCTGAATGTAAATGAAGATAACATATTAAACAATGGAAAATCCAGGATGGAATAATGCTCATGTTATGAAAAGGATAGATTGCTACTCACCATACAGTGGACAAGTTGAGCCATAGACAGGCACAACAAAAAGACTGGCAAACAAGTAAACTTTCGACCAAAAGGCCTTCTTCTGAACTGGACAACATATACACTCACATTCACACAAACAAGACTCATGCACACATGACCACATGACCACCATCCCTGGCTGCTGTTGCCAGACTCCAGAGTGTGGTCCCAGCAGCCAGAGATAGTGGTCATGTGTGTGTGAGTTGTGTCTGCGTGAATGTGTGTGTGTGTGTGTGTGTGTGTGTGTGTGTGTGTGTGTGTGTGTGTGTGTGTGTGTGTATCTTGTCCAATTCAGAAGAAGGCCTTTTGGCCAATAGTAGTCTTTTGGTTGTGTCTGTCACCAACTCAACATCTCCATTATAAGGTGAATAGCATTTTCATAATATTGCCAGTATAAGATAGTACGCATAAACAAGTGAAGAGACTCATTAATGTTTGATTACATTATTAATGATAATTCATTGAATGCAGTAACAGCTGTAAAATACCTAAAAATAACAGCCAAGAGTGACATAAAACGGAAAAAACCACATGGAACTAGTTGTAAGCAGATGTCAGGCTGAGATTCACTGAAAAAAATCTTAAGGAAATGTAATTTATCCATAAAATAAGTGGCTTACAACACACTCATTTGACTGATTCTTGAATATTGTTAATCTGCCAGTAACACTTACTGATAAGATTAATGGAAGAGAGAGAGTAGATCCAAGAAAGAGTGGCACATATAATCATAGGTTTATTTAGTAAGCATGAGAGCATTGTGGAAATGCTCAACTAACTCCAGCTACAAGAGAGGTGCTCCACATCATGGAGAAATTTACTGTTCAAATTCTTGGAGGGTGCTTTCCAAGAACAGTTAGAAAACCTATTACATCTTCACACTTACACATCAGCAAATCATCACAGTGAGAAAACCAGATAAATTATAGATCATTTGCAAGCTTACTGAGCATTGTGTATGGAGTAGGAAACTAGAAAATTGTAGTGGTGCTCGATATGTCCTCCATCATACACTGTAAGGTGGCTTTTGGAATGTGGATTTAAATGTAGATGAATAAGCTGGCACTTCTTGCTTACTAACTCTCATGGACACATGCACAGAAAGTATAAGGTGGTTTAGCAGACAAACGATCACTGTTTCACTGGATACGGATGATAATGAAAAGGTTGTGAAAGCAATGTACAAGTAGAAGGTGGAAGATAAAAATGGTTTAAGACAGCAGAGTTGTTCATCAAGACGGTTTGCTTCCCCTTATACTCTTTAATACAGTTATGGACACAATCACGAAAGGAATCAAAGAAGTAGAAAATGAAGATCTTAGTGCTTTTGCTATTGCTGATAACTTCACCATTTGGGGAGAGACTTAAATGTAAGTTCAGAGGAGACTGGATTGCTGGAATAAAATATTTAAAGAATTCAAGTTGACTGTGAGTAAGAGCAAGACAATGGCAAACAAGAAGAGTAGGACACCCACACATTGTAATATCATACTGGAAGGAGAGAAAGTTGAATGTGTGAAAAGTTTTAATTAACTGGATGGTTTCATATTAAATGATGGAAATGCTAAACTAAGAAGTCTTAAACAGAACAGCAAAATCATCCAGCTTCTTCCACCAAGTACAAAACCTAATCTGGGACAAGAGAGCCCCTTTAAGAGCTGAACAGACCATGTACATCTCCTGCTGATCACAGTGTATAGTCTGGAGACCTGTGTCATAAATAAGAGAGAAGAGAATCAAATACAAATTTATGAACTGAAGTAACAGCTCTACAAAAAAAACTGGAGAGACAGTGTCAGGAACGAGTATGTAAAGAGAGACCTGTAGGTGACCTAGATCATGGAGAAAAGAATGAGTGCTGTGGGACTGAAATTGTTGGGTCATGTGAACTGAATGCATCAAACTCAAACTTCACATCAGTCTTTGGAGATGGAGGTACCAGGAAAAAGACTGACTGTATGGCCTAGGAAAAGATGGACAGGCCAGGTTAATGAAGATGTCAATAGGAGTGGAGTAATGTGGGATGCAGTGAAGAGAGAAAAGCTACACTAGGGCAGAAATCAATGGAGGCATATAATTCACAAGGTTCCTACCTGGCATGCTGGAAGGAAGTCCTGATGATGATGATGATGATGACAATGGTGATGACAGGTTTATGAGTTAACACTGAGTCCAAGAGCAACTGAGGTACAGGAAGTGAAGAACAATGAGTCTGAATACAGCAAAATCATCCAGCTTCTTCCACCAAGTACAAAACCTAATCTGGGACAAGAGAGCCCCTTTAAGAGCTGAACAGACCATGTACATCTCCTGCTGATCACAGTGTATAGTCTGGAGACCTGTGTCATAAATAGGAGAGAAGAGAATCAAATACAAATTTATGAACTGAAGTAACAGCTCTACAAAAAAAACTGGAGAGACAGTGTCAGGAACGAGTATGTAAAGAGAGACCTGTAGGTGACCTAGATCATGGAGAAAAGAATGAGTGCTGTGGGACTGAAATTGTTGGGTCATGTGAACTGAATGCATCAAACTCAAACTTCACATCAGTCTTTGGAGATGGAGGTACCAGGAAAAAGACTGACTGTATGGCCTAGGAAAAGATGGACAGGCCTGGTTAATGAAGATGTCAATAGGAGTGGAGTAATGTGGGATGCAGTGAAGAGAGAAAAGCTACACTAGGGCAGAAATCAATGGAGGCATATAATTCACAAGGTTCCTACCTGGCATGCTGGAAGGAAGTCCTGATGATGATGATGATGATGACAATGGTGATGACAGGTTTATGAGTTAACACTGAGTCCAAGAGCAACTGAGGTACAGGAAGTGAAGAACAATGAGTCTGAATACTGCGTGAGAATAACAAAGTCCATAATCCACATTGCTGCTATCTTTTATCTACCATAGATTTCATTGTAGGTACAATACTATGAAGGAGAAAATGGCAGAGCAAGTATTGCAGCATCTTTTTTTCAGACCCCATTTAGAGGTGCATACTTCTGTCACATAATGCTGTGTGTTTATGTAGGAGAAGATCACATGAATCTCCATTGGGTCCAACCTTCTCCCTTGGGGTGCCACAGGTGGTCTGTGCCATGTGGTCTGGGTACCAAAAATTCCCCAATGAG
Source organism: Schistocerca serialis cubense (assembly GCF_023864345.2). Taxonomy (NCBI): domain Eukaryota; kingdom Metazoa; phylum Arthropoda; class Insecta; order Orthoptera; family Acrididae; genus Schistocerca; species Schistocerca serialis. The sequence goes on along the minus strand of NC_064638.1, from coordinate 1,077,092,601 downwards.
GGACCCGGGTCTCATAAAACTATTTGAGTAAAATGAGACCCAAGTGAAAATGCTTGGAAATGGGAAGACACTTCAACCTTATAAAAAGTGAGCTTAACTTCATTGCGGGGAATAAAGTCTGGATAGATAGTCACCATAAAAGGAAAACTTTAAGGACGCATGGAAAGGTTTTTCTCTTGTACAGTGGAACAATAAATAAGAGCATGAAACAGGTACATCCAGACTTGGGGAAATATGGAGGAGGGTTACACAATTGTCAGAGCATGAAGAGCTATGTAGCACCTAAATCACTATTTGAAATATTGGCAGCACACGCTAGTCATTGGACTTTGTGTTTAAAAAACAAGCAAGGTATAAAGAGAATATTCAACCAGGTGTCTGGACGCACAGTCAAAGAAACATCTGTGAGCAAGTCTGTCCCTTGGACTCACAAATAGCACTAACCTATTAACGAAAAAAGTTGTCTGCAGTAACGCATGTAAGAAGATAATAAAAAAAAAGGGATGCTACACAGATGCTGAGAAATAACTATTGTTATGGGAAATAGTGAACTGTACATTGCCAACATTATAAATTATTATACCAATGCGTACATAGTTCAAAAATTATTTTTTCTGACTTGTTATGTGATAATAACCAGATAATTGATATGTATCAGTGTAGTTTAGAATTTGAAAATATATTTTGCATATTATACAAAGGCAAAAATGACTTTTTAATTATGCATAGACCATTGTCTACTAATGTGAATCTGAAATTTTGTGTTGGAAACATACAGATATTGTGAAGACAGATGTATGAATAACTAAAACTGTTCAACCATAGCTTTGTAAATGTGGGCAAATGTAAAAGCTCAATGCCAAGTGAAATATAATGTAAAATACAGTAGGCAAATAATATACAACAATGTATTACAAGGTAAAAAGGACAAATGTTTGAATTATTAAAATGTCAATGTAATTACAAAATAAAATAGAATATATTATAATATGAAAAGTGTTATAAATGTGCAGAGATGTATTAAAGTTAATTATAACGAAATTTATAATTATATAATGTACTAATTTAACTGTTAAAACTCTGTGTAGTGGTTCATGGCAGAGGCCTCTAGTGACTCTTTTGGATACATATTTTGTGAACTGTTGAATTGTATTACTTGTGAGCTTTACAATAAACCTTGTCTCTACTCGAAATGTGTCTGATTTTGTGAAGTTTGAGCAAGGGTACCAACATGGTAAATCAATAGGTAAGTATAAAACTTTCTGTTAGATTGATTAATATGTTACAGAAAGTGTGTTGAAATGGGAAATAATACCAGGTATAACTTTGATATCGCTGCAGTATGGGAGTAAAACTTGAGTTCTCAGAAAGAAGGATAAGAGCAAAATGCAGCCAGCTGAAATGTGATTTCTAAGAACAGTGAAATGATTCACACACCAAGACCAAATGAATGAACAAATTAGAGAAGAACTGAATGTTGAAGGGATAAGCAACTCAATAGAGAAATACAGAACAGGCAGAAAGAGCATTTGAGTAGACTGCCAGAAGAAATATAGATGAAACAACAATTCAGATAATGTCTGAGAGGAAAAATAGACCCTGGTTGGCCCAAAATGAGATGGGCTCAACAGTAAGCTTTGAAGACATAACAGGCAACTAGCCTAATCCCTGGAAGTGAGATGATGATGACAGTGATGATGATGGTGATGAACTCTGTAGTGTACATTATCAAATGCAATTAATATATCACAGCTATAGTGATAGATATACACCTAGCAGTAATATCTTGGATTTGCTGTTGTGGAAGCTGAAGTACTTACCATGCTTAGAGGCAGTGCTATATTTATTTATTTATTTATTTATTTATTTATTCTTTGCCCATGGACTCCAGCTGAAAATCCAGCTGAGAGTATTGGGTGTGTCATACAATAGCCTATTAACATCAAACTTGATTTCAATATATATATAAATGAAACAAATTATTAAACAGAAATAGTCCATAATCATACAAAGGTTTTACATGTTTCACATTATACATACACACAAATCGAAAAAACATACAGAAATGATAATTTTTACAGGTACATTTCAGTAATGATATATTTAAACACCATCTTAGTATTCACTCAAACTGTATATACATTTCTCTGTGAGATATAGTTTCAAATGATTTTTAAAACATTTTAGATCTGTTTCTTTTTTAATGATTTTGGGGAGTTTATTAAAAAACCTTTTGCCTGCTTCTTCTGGGGCAGTCATAGACAGTTTTAGATTTCTGTTTATCATGTAGTAATTTTCATTTCCTCTTGTACCGTGTTTGTGTACATCTTTATTTAGGAGGTGTTTATCACTTGACCTTACCACCATTATGCTTTGGTATATATACAGTGAATATACTGTCATAATATTATAGTGTATAAAAGCTTGCCTACAGGTTGTCTTGGTGGTATTTTTGCAATGCATCTCACTGCCCTTTTCTGAATTGTGAATATTCTTTTTAGGTAGCCAGCTTGTGCATTTCCCCATATATGAACTGAATAAGACAAATGTGGGAAGACAAGTCCATAATACATTGATCTGAGGACTTTATCATCCACAGTCTTAGCTGTTTTATGCATGATGAAGATCTGTTTGTTTATCTTTTTACACAGTGCATCTATGTGCTCCCCCCATGCCAAATGTTTGTCTATTATAGTTCCTAGAAAATTTGTGCTGGTTACTTCTTTAATAGTCTTTCCATTTATATTAACATTTATATTATAATTTTCACTATGCTTGGTCTGAAATACTACATTCATTGTTTTAGACTGATTCATAAACAGGTTGTTTTGTGTTAAATATTTATTTGCATTTTCAATAGTCAGGAGTGCTTCCTTCTCAAGCTCCTCCTTTGTGTCAGCTGTGCAAATGATTGTTGTGTCATCAGCATACATTATAAGTTTCTGATTTATATAGCTAGGGAAGTCATTTACATAGAGTATAAATAGTATTGGCCCAAGCACAGATCCTTGCGGCACACCGTGTTTAACTGTTTGTAATTCTGATATGTAGTTTGTTATATTTCCCCCACTAGTATGTCTGATTTCTGTGCATTGTTTCCTATTTGTAATGTATGATTTAAGTATGTCATAGCATTTTCCTCTAATTCCATACTGATATAATTTCATCATTAATTTTGAGTGGTTCACACAATCAAATGCCTTAGATAGGTCCATAAAAATCCCACAAGTCTTTTGCTGCCTGTCTAGTAAATTAAGAATGTGCTCAATTATATCTGTTGATGCTGTTTTTGTTGACTTCCCTTCTCTGAAACCATGTTGTGATGAATGCAGTATACTGTACTTTGTTATAAAACTTACAATTCTATTCTTTATTATCATTTCATAGATTTTAGCAAAAGTTGAGATCAATGATATTGGCCTGTAATTTCCTAATTCATCCCTGTTCCCTTTCTTAAATATTGGCTTCACTTTACTTACTTTCAGTGAATCTGGAAATATACCTTCTTCTATCGCAGCATTCAGCATGTGTGTCAATGGTTTTAATATACATTCTCTGCATTCCTTTATGAGATGTGATGTAACACCATCCAAGCCAGAAGAGTGTTTAATTTTAAGTTGTTTTATTAGGTTTGACACTTCTGCATCTGTTGTAGGTATGAAAACCATAGTATGATTTGTATGTGGGGGGTTTAACAATTTACTTACTGCATTTATTTTATTTTGACTTATTAATTCGTCTGCTACAGTAATATAATATCTGTTAAAAGTATTGGCTACTTCTAGAGGGTTTGCGTTGCTTTTCCCACTCATCAGTGGGCAGATGTCCTCTGCCCAATTTGTTACTTTTCCTCTCTCTCCATTAATGAACGACCATAAACCTTTTGAGTAGTTCTTTCCCTTATCTATAGACATCCTGATGAATGATGCTTTAGTTTCTCTGATAAAACTACAGTACTCTTTCTTTTTTATTTTATACAGTGTGTTGTAGGCCTCATTATTTTTTTGTTTGGAGAGGTCATAATACACTCTCAGATTATTTCTGGCATGGATTACTTCTCCAGTCACCCAGCTTTTCTTTTTTTGTTGCTGTTTGACAAGCCTTTTACTAACAGGACATGTAACATCATAATAATAATTGAATAAAGAATAAAACTGGTTCCATTTGGTGTTTGCATCTTTAGCTGCATATATTGTTTCCCAGTTTTCTGCCTCTAACATCTTTTTTAGCAGTTTTATGTTATGTGGGTAGTTCTGTCTTCTCATCTCCCATATCTTCTGCACTGAATCACTAGTCTTTATATTTATGTCTATCATGATTGCAAAATGGTCTGCTAATGTGGAGTTTATTACCTGTGTGTCACAATAGCATGTAGGAATATTTGTTATTACATGATCAATAATAGTTTCACTATGCTTTGTTACTCTGGTTGGTTTATCTATTTTTATTTTTAGATTGTATATGCACAATAAGTCCAGTAGGGTCTTAGTATTGTCTGTATTTTTACTCGTGTCTATGTTCAGATCTCCTATAATGATCAAATAAGCATATGTTTTTGAGAGGTGTTGGATTATGTCTTCCAGCTGTTCAAAGAAGGTTTTAATTATACCATTTGGTGATTGATACAAACCTAATACACAACATAAATTCCCAGCAATTTTAGTTTCCAGTGCTGTAGCTTCAAAGCTCAATTCTATAGCATATTTTGTTATATTTATGGCTTTAGTTGATTTATAGTTAGAAAAAATGGCAACCCCACCACCTTTATAGGAAGTTCTGCAAAAACTGGCTACTTTCACATAATTCTTCAAGTTGTAAATTCCTATGTGATTTTCTTTTAGCCCATGTTCTGTAACTACTAGAATGTTTGGCCTATACTCCTGTAATATTACCTCTAGTTCCTCTGTTTTATTGTTTATGTATTGAACATTTTGGTGAAGTATTCTAACAGTTGGCTTTAAATGTAATAGTTCCCCTTCCTGTAATATACTAAGCACTTCACTTGCCTTTGCTTCTGGTACTATGCAGTGATTTTTTTCAGTTTGTGTCATTAAACCTGGATCGTATCTTTGTCCGGTGTTTATATTCCTCTCACTATTGTCACACTGGTATTTAAGATGGACAGTTTTACTTACATCTTTTTCCATGTTCTCTTTCTGCTTACTCGGTACCATAAAAAATCCTCACTTAGTGTAGCAGGTCTCCTAGTTCTCAGGCATCTGTCTTGATTGGAAGCTGCTTCTGCTGTTGATCTCCCAGGCCTCAGGCACCTCTTCTGTGTGGTTGCTGTTGCTGGTGGCTCCTGTGCTCCCCGACTTGGTGACTGCCCTTCTTTGTTAGCTGCTGCGGCTAATGACCTTTGTATATTTTCCTCACATGCATTTTCATTGCCTTGAGGTAGTATTATGGGGTCTGCTGTTCTGGATGCTGTTGCTGATGACGACAGCTCTGCTGATGATTGTGGTGATTCTGCTGCTATTGGTTTATCTGACACTGCTGGTGAGAATATCTGAGCCTTTGCTGCTGCTACTGGTGTTTGTTGCAGCTCTACTGCAGATAATGATGGTTCCACTGTTACAGACAACTCTTGTTTTGGCGGAATTGGGATTGGAGACACTTCCATTACAGATGACTCATTAATAAATTTAAATATTTCGGCACTAATAATCTTTTTCCCTTTTACGTTCATGTGGAGACCATGTCTTGTGAAGTGCTCTCTTTGAACACTGTTTATCTCTACGAAAGTCGTATTCTGGAAACCTCTACATATTTTCTCAAATAGCCTGTTAGCTGTAACAATCTCGATGTTTACGCACGAGTTTTCCATCAGATCGTGCCATATTAAAAAGGCCAAACTGGGTATGAATGTTATCTTGAATTTACTGCAAATGTAGCATTTCATGAAAAATATCTGTACATACCAAACCAAGATGGAAATAAGAACAGGATCTTGTTCAGTATCCTAAACAGATATCAATGTTTTTGAATATGTTGTGTTGAACAGTGATTAGCATTGAACAGAAGCTTGGGAGGTTGAGGCTTAGTGAACACAGTGGGATGAATTAAGTGTTCTGTACATAGTAGGCATCAGATTGTCACTATGGGTTAATGCTAGTTCTAAACAGAGGACCAAATTTTGAAACACTTAAAATGTTCTGGAAGATTAAGTGATTGGTAGTTGTAACAAAGGAAGAAATTATTTTATAATGTTTAGTTAAACAGACAGAAAGTATATATAATAATCAAATTCCTTAATAGTAAAAGTTTTTCCAAGTATTGTGGACAAAGGTTTCTGAGACAGAAAGAGATGTAGTCATGTAGATGTCATGTAGTTGGGTGATGAACTGGAAGATTAATTTATTGCAGCTCTCTATTCCTGTCACTTGAAAATTAACCTCTTCAGTTCAGTATAAACTGCTGCGTCCCTCATACTCTTAAGAGATGATCTTTCTTAAGTACTTGTGTCTAGGTCTGCCCAGGTCACTTAAGGGATTCATAAGCTTGTTGAAGCATGCATTCCAAATTTGTCAGATAGAATTTCCAGGAACTTAGTCCCTTGATATCCCTCTGTGATCAGGGGTAGGCAGTTGGCTCTTCCCCAGATTGTGACAGTCTGTCAGAAACTTGCAGCCTTTTGGACTACAAAGGAAACAATGAACAATGGAGAGGAAAACGCCATCATAGCAAGAGATAATTAAAAGCCATCAACTGTTTCACACCAACTGTAAAAGTATGTAAGTCATGAAGAGCATTTGTAGTAAAAGGCTGGGTACCATCAGTAATGTCTATAATGGGTAACAGTAACCTCCCCACCATATCACACACAGATGTCCAGAAAATGGCCAATAACTTTCAGAACCTAGCATCTAATGTGAGCCTCAAACATTCAGATGATCACTATCAAGAGTTAACAGAAAAGCATTTGCTTTCAATTAGCAAAGGTGGCCTTATCTGCGACCCTCAATTTAATGCCATGACGTGGTTAAATGTATCACAAAATGCCAAGGAATCTGACTGCTCTACCTGAAAAACAGCTTATCAACCTTTTAAACAGAACTGAGGTTGAAGGAAAGTATCCCAGCCCTTTCATCAGGACAAAAAAAGAATCACCAAATTCTGAAAGTTGTCAAAATGTGGTTCTCACTAGCTACATCAGGGAAACGTTTCAGTGCATGATAAATCACAGTTCGGTTTTATGTCTGTTTTTAGTTTCTTGACTCTGTCTTTGAACTACAAATGATAATGAGTGGATTGTAGGACAGATGATCAGTGACAGATTTTTTATTCACCCCTTAAAAATATGCACATTTCAGTTTTAACTGCAAAAATCATGTTTTGCAACTGAGTAACAACCTTTTCAGCTTTCAAGACTCAGTCGGATTTCTAGACCTTATTTTTATTAAGGAACTTAACTGATTGCCACACATATGAAATCAACAGATCTTAAATAAAAACATTTTAAAGGCACCAAACATTTTGAAGTGCCTTAATGGCAGGGCTTGGGGTGCAGGTAAGTGTCCCTGCTTATTATTTTCTTAAGTCTTTGTTCAATCCCACCTTTATTACAGGTGTAGAAACTATGCTTTGACATGGGGACGTGGCCATATATAAGAACCATGAAGAGACACTACTACGAAGCTTTTACACCAAAGCTTTCATGCGCAGGCAATTTTTCACCCAGAAAAAATTCATTATGATGTGATGCACTTATAAGGTCAAGTTGTTACCACACTCCTCAGGCTTTAATCTTGTCACTTTAACAGCTGAACATATACCACTAAGTCACAGACCCTTAAGTGACACCTTCAGATCCAGAGCATGTCTCAGATCTAAGGTGATAGATTGAGTGCCTCTTTCAGTTGTTTATATGAGCCCTGATCCAAGCAGTGCCAATACTATCTAACAGGTACTTACTTCAAGAAATGTAAGGATATACCACTTAGGCAACCACTAGCACATGACATGGGCATCACCTCTGGCCAACTTTACCTGTTAAAAGTAGACGCTGTTGCTTGGAGAGCCACTATTCTCTTCACAATAGACTTGGCTTCTTATATTATTTTTGATTTAGCTCACAATTTTTGTGGATCAATGGCCCACCTACGAAGGCTCAACAGTCATTGAACTTCTAGCTTGTCAAAGCATAGTGTTGTGCCAATATATCTAGAGCTTCTACAACTTTGGCAGCAACAATTTGCACTGAAACTCCAGCTGCAGTTCAGCCAAAGTTCAATCATTCATTAATTCTTTCAGACGTCCATGTATTGTAAATCTGACCATGTCAGGAATGTTAAGTGAGTCAAATTATACATTAGCAAGAACAAGTAACAATAGTAAGCTACTTCCGTAGACTATCATAAAAACAAATTATGAATAGTATTAATCTATTCATTGACTGTGTTATGAAAAGTATAGATTGCTCCACATCATGTAGAGGAGGCATTGAGCTGCAGACATGCACAACAAAAAGAATGGTAGGCATTTAAGTTTTCAGCCAAAAGCCTTCTTCTGAAGTAGAAAACACACAGACATTCACAAAAGCACAAATTGCATGTGCGCATGCATGCGCACATGTGTGTGTGCGCGCGCGCGCGCGCCCACACACACACACACACACACACACACACACACACACACACATGACCACTGTCATTGGCCACTGAGCCTGGATTGCAGACTACAGCTAAGCTTGATGGGAGAATCAATCTGCTGTGGGTGGTGGGAGTAAGGAGGAGACTGGGATGCAGAGGGATAGTGGGGGAGGGGTAGGGGAAGGTGTAGTGCTGCTTGAGGGAGCATGCTGGGATGTGGTGGAGACAGGGCAGGATTGTTAGGTGCAGCTGGGAAGTTTTGGGGAGGGGGGAGGGAAGGGGAGCGGAAAAGGAGAGAAGTGGAGATGGGGAAAAAGACTTCTGGGTGTGTTGGTCGAATAGAAGTCTTTGTAGTGCTGGAGTGGGAGTAGAGAAGGGGATAGGTGAGTGAAGGACAGGAACTAGTGAAGACAGGCCAAAGGGATAACAGGAATGTAGGGTATATTCATCTACTCTACATCTATATTCTGCAAACCACCATGAGGTAAATGGCAGATGGTACATCCCATTGTACCAGTTATTAGGATTTCTTCCTATTCCATACACACATGGAGCAAGGAAAGAATGATTGTTTGAATGCCTCTGTGCATGCAATAATTATTCCAATCTTATCCTTACAGTCCCTATGTGAGTGGTATGTAGGGGATTGTAGTATATCCCCGGAGCAATCATTTAAAGACAGTTCTTGAAACTTTGTTAATAGACGTTCTGGGGATAGTTTACATATGTCTTCAAGATTCTGCCAGTTCAGTTCCTTCAGTATCTCTGTGACGCTCTCCCACAGATTAAATAAACCTGTGGCCATTCATGCTGCCCTTCTCTGTATATGTTCAATATCCCCTGTTAGTCCATCTGGTATGGGTCCCACACACTTGAGCAGTATTCTAGAACAGGTCTCATGAACGATTTGCAAGCAATCTCTTTCACAGGCTGATTGCACTTCCCCAGCATTCTACCAGTAAACCAAAGCCTACCACCTGCTTTACCCATTTCATATCCCTACAAAATGTTACACTCAGGTATTTGTATGAGTTGGCTGGGGGTGACTCATTGATATTATAGTTATACGATACTTTTCTTTTTGTGAAGTGCAAAATTTTACATTTCTGAACATTCAGGACAAGTTGGCAATCTCTGCAACACATTGAAATCTTATCAAAATCTAACTGCATATTTACACAGCTTCTCTCAGATAGTAATTCATTATAGATAACTGCATCATCTGCAAAAAGCCTGATTTTAATATTAATATTGTCTGAAAGGTCATTAATATACAACATGAACAGCAAGGGTTCCAACACACTTCCCTGGGCACACCTGAAGTTACTTCTCATCCGACGATGACTCTCCATCTAACATAACATGCTGTGTTCTCACTACCAAAAAGTCCTTAGTCCAGTCACAAATTTCACCTGATACCCCATATGATGGTAATCTTGACAGTAAATTTAGGTGCAGTAGTGAGTCAAATGCTTTTTGGAAATCAAGAAACACTGCATCTTCCTGGTTGCCTTGATCTAAAGCTTTCCATATGTCATGCGAGAACAGTGCAAGTTGGGTTTCACATGATCGATGTTTCTGAAATACATGCTGGTTGGCAATGAGAAGGCCATTTTGTTCAAGATACCTGATTTTGTATGAGCTCAGAATTTGTTCTAAGATTCTACAACAAATCGATGTCAAGGATACTGGTTGGTAGTTTTGGGGATCACTTCTAACACCCTTCTTGTAGATGGGTGTGACCTGTGCCTTTTTCCAAGAACTGGGAATGATGTTTTGTTTGAGGACTTTTGATAGATTATATTTAGAAGAGGAGCTAACTCAGCCATGAATTCAGTGTAGAATCGGACAGGGATTGCATTGGGGCCTGGAGATTTGTTCAGTTTTAAGAATTTCAGCTGTTTCTCAACACCACTGACACTAACACTTATTTCATTCATCTTTTCAGTGGTATGAGGATTAAATTGGGGCAATTCTCCTGAGTTTTTATTTTTAAAGGAATATTTGAAAACAGAGTTAAACATTTCAGCTTTTGCTTTGCTACCCTCAATTTCAGCTCCTATATTGCAGAGAGAGTTCCAACCTGCATCATTCAGAAACACTGGTGTTGGTGGGAAGCACCTAGGTGGCCCAGGCTATGAAGCAGTTATGTGTTGGGCAACATGTTCAATAATTGTGTGATCCAGCTAACTCTCCACTACAGTTTGTCAGTGGCCATCCATGTGCACAGACAGCTTGTTAGTTGTCATGCCCATGTACAAAGCAGCACAGTGGTTACAGTTTAATTTGTAGATCACATGACTGTTTCCATAGGTAGCCCTGCCTTTGAGGAGACAAGAGATGTCTGTGACTGGACTGGATAGGTGGTGGTAGGAGGATGTATGGAACAGGCATTCATTTAGTTCTGTTGCAGGGATATGAGCCATGAGACAAGGGATTGGGAGCTTGGTGGAATAGGGATGGACAACGATATGTGGAGGGTGTGTGGTGGAATACCACTGTGGGAAGTGTGTAAAGGGATATAGGATATTCCTCATTTCAGGGCATGACCAAGGCACTCAAAATTCTGATGGAGAGTATGATTCCTGGGTGTTGAGTCACCAGGGGAGTGCTCCTTTGAGGCCGAATGGTGGAGTCGTGGGAGGTGGTAGGTGACTGGAGAGACAATGCAAGGGACATCTGTTTCTATACAAGGCTGGGAGGGTAATTTCAGTGAGATCCTTGGTATATTTGGTGAGGGACTGCTTGTCACTATAGATGCAATCACCACAGGAGGCTACGCTGTATGGAAGGGTCTTTTTGGTAAGAAATAGGTGTCAGCTGTCAAAGTGGAGTTGTTGCTGCTGGTTTGTAGATTTGATATGGACAGACTTACTGATGTAGCTGTCCTCAAGGTCAATATTGAGGAAGGTTGCTTGTTGGGTTGAGGAGGACCAGGTGAAGTGAGTGGAGCTGAAGGTGTTCAGATCATGAAGCTGTCATCAATGAATCTGAACTAGGAGAGAGGTTCAGGATTTTGGGTGGTCAGAAAGTATTCATCTAGATGATAGTGCTATGTGGGTGGCCCTTGCTATAACACAGATTTGTTTATAGGTGACGCCTTCAAAGAAGAACTAATTGTGGGTGAGGTTTTATTTGATCATGGCGAGCAGGAAGGGGGTCGTAGGTATGGTGTCAGTCAGGCACTGGGAAAGGCAGTATTCAGTATTGGCAATGTCATGTTAGTGTAGAGGGAGGTGGCATCATAGTGATGAGCAATTTGTTGTGTGGTAAAGGAAAAGGAAATGTGGAAAGTCGGTGGAAGAAATGGTTGGTGTCTTTTATATAGGAGGGTAGGCTATGGGTAATAGGCTGAAGGTGTTGGTCCATGAGAACAGAGATTCTCTCAGTGAAGATGCAGTAACTGGCCACAATGAAGTATCCTGGGTTGTTGGTTTTATGGACTATAAAAAGCATGTAAAAGGTATGAATGCGGGGAGTGGTAGGAGTGAGGAGAGATTCTGGGATTGTCTAAGGATTTGATGAGGGACTGGAGACCATGCTGAATTTCTGGGAAGGGGTTACTCTAGCAGGATTTGGAGATCAATGAATCTGATTGCTGGTGGAGACCCTCCATCATGTAATCCCTGTGGTTCAAAACCACAGTGGTGGAACTTAAGTCAGCAGGTAGGAGTGTAAGTTTGGGAACAGTTTTTAGGTGGTGACTTGCAATTCCTTCTGTGGATGTTAAGTTAGTTTCCAAGATGAGGGGTGTAGACAATGATAGTGGGGAAGATCTGAGATTAAGAAATTCTAGAATGTTAACAGGGGCTGATTTAGGGGCAATGGGACTTGATCGTGGTTGGATGGAGAAGAGAACTGAGTCAGGCAGAGTTCAGAATCTCTTTCAGGTTGAGTCTGATTGGTAGGGTTGGTGGCGAAAAAATGTTTCCACTGTAGGGAATGAAATGGCTTTTTACAGAAACAGATCTCACATACCTTGTCTATCCAGTTATCGACCACTGCCCACACACCCACTGACTGGCCACAGAGGAGCACATCCCTTATGGCTCAGTACATGCATACATGTCCAAAGGAATAGGCACTGTGGCAACCACAGCCATTACAAAACACATCAAATGAATTCGCAGTTGCAAATATGAACTACCAACAACTGTAGAATGCAATGATGACAGTGAAAATTTGTGCTGGACCAGGGTTCAAATCAGGATTTCCCACTTATTGTGAATGGTTGCCTTACCATTTGGCTGTCCATGCATGACTTGTGGCCAGACCCAAACTTCCATATGTCATCAATCATGCGTCTATGACATGTACTCATATGTCCATTACATATATTCCTGTACACGTCATCGTGCCAATACCAGGCAAGCAACTTTCAAGTACGATGTCTGACTTGGTATGGGAATATACATAATGGATGTATGAGTACAGGTTGTGGACGCATATTGATGACATATGGAAGTTTGAGTCTGGCTGTGAGTTGTGCACGGATGGCCAAATGGTAAGGCCACTGCTTATGATAAGGAGGAAATCCAGATTTGAGCCCTGGTCTGGCACAAGTTTTCGTTGCCATAATTCCATTCTACAGCTGATGGTGGTCCTTATTCGCAACTGGAAATTCATTTGTTGTCTATGCAAAACCTTGTCCATCCCTACTCCTCCCCTGCTCCCAGCCCTTTGCCTCATGGCTCATATTTCTGCAACAAACCTAGCTACAAGACACATCCCATACATCCTCCCACCACCACCTACTCCAGTCTGGTAACAGGCATCTCCCATCTCCTCAAAGGCAGGGCTACCTATGGAAGTAGTCATGTTATCTATGAATTAAGCTGCAACTGCTGTGCTGATTTCTACATGGTCCTGGCAACCAATGCTGTCTGCCCCCATGAATGTCCACTTGACAAACTGTGTTTAAGAGACAGCTGGACCAACAAGTTGCTGATCAACACAATGTGCTTCACTTCAGTGACTGCTTCACAGCCTGAACTATCTGGATCCTTACTGCCAACAGCAGCTTTCCTGAACTACACCAGTGGGAACTCTTCCTGCTATATATCCTATGTTCCAATAAGAGTAGCCTTTTTTCCTCTTCTGTACTACTTTTCTGTTCCCCTTATCTCCCTCTCCCCAAAACCACCTGACTGCACCTAGCAGCCCTACCCTGTCCCCATTATGTTCAGTCTCACAAGCAGCTATACACCTTTCCCAACCCCTACACTGCCATCCCTCTCCCTCTGCACCCCAGCCTTCTCCTTGCACCCACCACCCATGGCAGATTGCTTCTCTCATCAGGTGCAGTGGCAGCCCACAGCCTGGCCTCAGCTGCCAGAGGCATAGGTCATGTGTGTGTGAGTTGTGCGTGTGTGTGGGTTTTCAACTTCAGAAGCAGACCTTTGGCCAAAAGTTTAGATGTGTAGCTGTCTTTTTATTGTGCATGTCTGCAACTCAGTATCTCCTCTATATGGTTAGTAGCAGTCTATCTGTTCCACAATGTTGTCATTATTCTATTGTGGCTTTTTAATAGGTAACAATAATTACAGGAATTCTTCCTGATTATATATATAGGAAACATTCCACCTGAGAAAAATATATATAAAAAACAAAGATGCTGCAACTTACCAAACGAGAAAGCAATGGTATGTTGATAGACACAATAAAAAACACACAAACACACACACAAATTTCAAGCTTTTGCAACCCAAGGTTGCTTCATCAGGAAAGAGGGAAGGAGAGGGAAAGACAAAAGGATATGGGTTTTAAGGGAGAGCGTAAGGAGTCATTCCAATCCCAGGAGCGGAAAGACTTACCTTAGGGGGAAAAAAGGACGGGTATACACTCATGCACACACACACATATCCATCCACACATATACAGACACAGGCAGACATATGTAAATGGATGGATATGTGTGTGTGTACGAGTGCATACCAGTCCTTTTTTCCCCCTAAGGTAAGTCTTTCCGCTCCTGGGATTGGAATGACTTCTTACCCTCTCCCTTAAAACCCACATCCTTTCGTCTTTCCCTCTCCTTCCCTTTTTCCTGCTGAAGCAACCTTGGGTTGCGAAAACTTGAAATTTGTGTGTGTGTGTGTGTTTTTTATCATGTCTATCAACATACCATCGCTTTCTCATTTGGTAAGTTGCAGCATCTTGAGAGGAAACTGCTGTCTTGAGGTAATCCTTCTCCTGAACTACTCAGGTTTTTTTTATCTAATACTTCATACAAACTATTAATGCAGATTTGCACTGAGTACTGTAAATTGTAATGGTAAAGCTTTTATTTTTATTTTATTTTTATTGCCAATGAAAAATGCAATTACATGTATGTAAAGATTGTGTAATCAATGTCAAGATATAAATGCATACAAAAATAGTCAATTTAAATTATGATAAAATTGTAAATAGCTACATTTAGAATTTATGATCATAAAATTCCTCCAGAATATAAAAACAATTTTGAATTAAGAAATTCTTGGCAGAGTCCTTAAATTTCTTCATCTCCAATTCCTTAATTGAGTGTGATAGTTTGTTGAACAACTTAACGGATGTGATTCTAAATCTGTTTTGATTGGATGGAGAAAAAAATTCACTCACCAAGGGTGGCAGAACACACACATAAAAGACTGTTGTGATTTGCAAGCTATCAGAGCCAGTGGCTCTTTCTTCAGGCAGAAGGGTTGAAGGGGAAGGAAGAAGGGGGAAGAAAACAGACTGGAGAGGTCTAGGAAAAGAGGTAGATTTTGGGAAAGTGACCCAGAATCATGGGTCAGGGGAGACTTCCCATATGGGATGAGAAGGAAAGACTAATCCCGTATGGTAAGTCTCCCATAATCTGCGGTTTGCGAGTGATGTGGACCATCAATATAATGACTATCAACCAGTGCTCAAACACGAACTAAATAGCACTATGGGTGTTGCTTCTCAAAACGAAGCATGCTTCAGCACACCACAACTGTGCCTGTCACCAATCAATCTACTGTTGGACCTTGTACAAGATTTGGCACCAAGTGCATCAGTTCATGATTCAGCAGGACAGGTCAGACTAAATATGAACAATAACATGATTCTAGTGCCAAACACTTCAGGTTCATTGCAAATGCTATTAGGAAATTGGCTGCTATATAAGATGGAGTGTAACAGGCCACACACTACCTGGATGTGATTACTGGATTTGGAACCATACCATGAATGTTCCATGATACTTCGTCAGTTATACCATTTTGGATGACAGCATCACTGCAACCACAACTAGGTCATATTTCAATTAAAAGAATCAGCACACAACCCAGAACAACCTGCACTTTGGTTTGTGACAGTAGATTTTGTGTTTACTTTGTTGTGGATTTTGGATGGAAATGGAAATGCCGTGTGGCTAGGGTCTCCTGTCGGGTAGTCTGTTCGCCAGTGCAAGTCTTTTGAGTTGACACCACTTTGACAATTTGTGTGTCAGTGGGATGAAATGAGGATGATAAGGACAACACAACACCCAGTCCCCAAGCGGAGAAAATCTCTGACCTAGCCGGGAATCGAACCCGGGCTGTTGGGTATGACATTCCGTTGCACTGACTACTCAGCTACCAGGGGTGGACGGGATTTTGGATGATAACTCTCAATTTGTGACATTACTTTGCCATTTAGTAGAGCATGCTGACATTATCAGTAATGTCATCCTCCACCATCCAAATAAAAGAAATATAAAACAGCAAAATCTTCTTGCTCCGAAGCTTGTCACACACCCCAGAACAAAAACTGAAAAAGGCAATCTACGATGAACAAGTCACCAACAAGACACCATCCAAAGCTGTGGTGCCGGCTGTGGACACTACTCAATGTGAACCTCATGCCAGGTGCTGCACTATTGACTCTATGAATTGTCAAGCTTTTGCTGCAGCTCATGAAGTAGAGTCACTAGAGAAGAGGCTATGCCTGGTTGACAGAATGTTTCCAGTGCTACAGTATAGACAACACATCAATGCTGTGAATGATAATGAGCCCTGCAGCACTAGATCTCAGTTGAATGCCATGTGCACTGGAATGCTCTGACTTACGTCAAAAGTGCATGCTGGTGGTGTCACGTCCCTAGTCTGGATGCTGACCTGTATGAGACACACATCACTGCTCTCCTAGATAGCAATGATCCACTGTGTGCCACTACCACCTCAATATCACTGAATTGTTGATATCTTGTCCAGTCTGGTGATGTCGCACATAACTGCTGGCCTCCTTGCAGCTAACCAAACTCCAGATGCAGGCTGAGGTAGGTGCACTGGCCCACTCTGACAAGTCAAGCTGCCAACACCTACAACTCATGGGACAAATTTTCTTTGCACCACTTCCTCTGTCAGGTGGAAGGTTCTATGTATTTGATCAGAGCACATGCAAATACTTCTTCATTGATACAGAGCCAGACATCAGTGTGATACCAAGGGACACCAATGCTTAACTATCTGGCAGAACATCCCTACAACTTCACGGTGAAAATTTCTCGCATATCACTATGCATGGCACGTGTACCTTGGAATGAAGCTCATCAACAGTTCCCATGGACCTTCTTTATTATAGACATGAGTGAACCAGAGCCAGGAATAGATTTTCTATGGCACTTTTGCCTGTTACCAGATTTAAAAAGTGCAGCACTACTGCTTCATGACACCAGATGACTAACTGCAGGGCTCTTTGCCCTGATGCGTTGTCCATTGGAAACTACCTCATGCCCCACTGGTCATCAGTACAATGATGATGCATACCCTAACACACTAAAGGAGTGTGGTACAATGATGGAGAACCTAATGACAACACACCAACGCTAATCGGACACCTGCAAAGCATCAAATGCACTCCTCACTGACAACACATTGTTGGATCAGTACTTGACATGTACTCAGCACTTGCATGAATGATGTGAAAGCCCTTCACTCATGCTTGAGATAGCTGATGGTGACATTGCCTCTGCCATGCCTACTCTGGCTGAACACACTTCCTTGCCACTATGATCCACAGCTATTAAGTTACCGGCACTGAGCATACAGTATGGAACACAGTTCAGAACAGCACACTCTACTTCATCTCTCTGCATGCTGAATAAGTGTATCACCCCCCCCCCCTCCCCCCTCCATCCACCAAATCAGTTATGAGTGAAAGTTAAACAATGCACCTTCTGTAATGGTACGGATCATCAAATTCTCATGATCTTTGGTCTGCCAGTTCTCCACAAAGAATGCCAACTGGAACCAGCACACTTACAGGCCGATGAACTGTTACAGTCAGGGTTAGTCCACACTTCAGATAGGCTGTGGGCTTCCCCAATAAAACTTGTACTAATGACGGATGTTTCTGTGACACTCTGTAGTGACTAAAGAGCTCTCAGTGCTTGAATGATACCCGACATTTATCAAATTCCATATACTCAAGACTTTAAAAACTCTCTAGTGGGTGTCACTATTTTCATTGTTGTTTATTGCAGAAAAGCAGCTTAAACTTGAAAGTGGCTCATTGACGGAGTTCTCTTCAAATTTTGCTTTAGTCATGCTTATCTGGATGATATCCTAATATTTTATGTCACCTCACAGATCATGGACAGCATCTTGAACTGGATCTTGCTGACCTGCAGAACGTGGATGTGGCCATAAATGAGGACAAAGCACAATTGCAGGAAGCTGAAGTGACCTTCCTTGGACACATATTAAGTGCCACAGTGATCAAACCCACCTCAGAATGAATGGATCTCATCAGGTGGTTACCACATCCGCAGAATTACTAAGACGTACAATGCTTTCTAGGCATCATAAATTTATATTGGTATCTCCTGCCATAGTTCTGCAGCAGTACAAGTCCCCCTTCCCCCCTCACTAATGCTCTTGCTGAGCTGAATACACAAGCGGAAAAAGTTAGTGTACTGACAAAATGCAAGAAGTGTTTAAACTAACCAAAGACTGCCCCTCAAAAGTGACCACTTTGGCCCACCTGACACCTGATACACAGCTCACTGTCACAGCTGAAGCTAGCAATTCAGCCATCAGAGTGGTTGTATAAGTTGTAGTGGTGAAGCACAATGGCTTCACTTCTTATAAAAAAAATTACATCCTTGCATTCAAATTGGTCTGCATTTGATTGTGAGTTACTTGCCATCAACAAAGTAGTCAGATATTTTAGAGAAGATGTTGAAGGACAATGCCAAACCACTCGCAGATGTCTTATAGCACCCCTCATTAGACACTAGTCCTCGTCACTTCAATTATCTCGGCCTTATTGTACAATATAGAACAGGCATCCATCATCTACATGGTGCTGACAATATAGTCACAGACGACCTATCACAGATCAATGTTATTTCTCTACAACTAAATTATGATAAACTAGCAGAAGAGCAGAACCATGATGTGACTATTATGGACTTACTCAACAGTGATTCCACCAATTTCCCTATAGAACAGTGTACAGTCTCTGTGACTAACATCCAAATACTATGTGATGTATCTCAACAAAACTTGGGAACTAGTCCCCACATCCATGTGCCACATGGTTTTTCAAACAATTATACAACATGGCACACTGGTGGATAGGCCAGCTCATCACTGAACATTTTGTTTTGCCCAACTTAAATGTGACTGTAGCCTGGGTATAAGCTTGCTTGGCATGCCAGTGCAACAAATTTGGTCACCATACACAACCTCAATTAGGCCACTTTGAAATACCAAAACACATTTTCGACATGTGTACTTAGACGTTGTTGGCTCCCTTCGAGAATAAGAAAGTTACAGATACTTACTATCAACTATTGACAGAGTTTCGTGTTGGGTGGAACCAGCCACTTTATAGCAGAGTCAATAGCTTATGCATGTATCAATGCTTGGGGATCAGGGAAGACAATTTAAGCTTGCTCTATTCAAGGCATTCTGCAATCTCTGTGACATTATGTGCAATCTTACAACCACATACCACCCTCAGAGTAATGAGCATGTGGTGGTGGTACAGAACTCTAAAAGCTACACTCTTGTACTATGGAGGACTGTGAACAGAAGCCTTTCCATGGCTGCTACTAGGTTTTCATAAGGCATTCAAGGAAGACCTACAGGGATCACTAGCAGAGATCTTGTATGGAGAATTATTCACACTCCTGGCACAATTCGTTCTACTGACCCAGCCCCTTGAACCAGCGAACTTAACAGCGGTAGTCCACCAGGTGAAAAGCCACATTAACAATAACCGGGTGCCACTGCCTATCTCACATACTGATTCAAAAGTTTTCATGCACAAAAGACTGAGTAACTGTGAATTTGTAATGCTATGGGTGGTATGATCTGGCCACCATCACAGCCACCTTTTTCAGGCCTGTGTAAAGTTTTAAAATGGGACACTCACACATTCAAAATATTGCATGATGGAAAACAATGATGGTCTCATTAAACTGCCTAAAACCACCAGCATGCGTAATACCTCTGACAAGAGAACATACATTGTTGATTATGATATCTGGGTGGACTTTGGGAAGTTAGTTCCATAGAGAACCTGGTATCACATCACTGTCTTATATGTTGTATTATGGGCAATAAAGCAGTATTGTCATATCAACATATTGTCTCTGTTCTACAATGCCTGCAGTCAATAGTGAAAGCTACCACAGACAGAGCTTTCTTTTACAATTTAGGAAAAGAACAAAGGTAAGATGTACATTGAAGGATTCATATTAATAATTTACAAAAAAAAAGTACAAACACCAGTAACCAGTGGAAATTGTACAAGAGAATCTTATTTCACAGGAAGATCAATGCAGAGGAGTGGTTACTATGCCTATCAGAAAAAACATAGAATTAGTAACTTGGTGCGGGCATAGAGGTGATGCACATTTTGGTCCAAAAACATTTATCATGCATGTGAATAAATGTCATTACTTTAGAAATATGAATTGCTAAGTAAATAAATTATCAAAATCTTGTAAGACTTTACAAAAAGTTAAAGTACAAATTTACAGGAGTATGTATAGTGCTGTACACCGTTACACTGAGCAAGTTATGGAAATTATAGGCAGTGGATTTCTGTGGTCCACTACTTAGAGGCTGGGGAGGAATGGGATACATCTTTGTTGTGTTTGAATGCAGTCTAGGTTGGTTAAACTGTATCCACTAGAAAGAGAAATGACCGATAGTGTGATAATTAAATTGAGAGGTCATTACCTTATAAATGTTGGTAAACCTAAGGACTTATTGTCTGACAACAGAACACTGTTCACAATCCAGTGGTTCAAATAATTTCTAGCATGGGAAAATGTAAATCATGTTTTAATTTCTAGATACTACCCACAAAGCAGTTCCACATCAA
Source organism: Schistocerca serialis cubense (assembly GCF_023864345.2). Taxonomy (NCBI): domain Eukaryota; kingdom Metazoa; phylum Arthropoda; class Insecta; order Orthoptera; family Acrididae; genus Schistocerca; species Schistocerca serialis. Next base: position 1,077,071,686 of record NC_064638.1, on the reverse strand, counting down.
GGGTCAGGTGTGAGCTAGGTATGTTATACTGAACCTGTTGTGCAAACAGACATTCAAAGTGGATGGAACTGGTAGTGGAATTTGAAAAGTTATTGCATGAACTACTACACTCTGCCACAAAACTCTCTCCTGTGGAAATAACAGGACAACAAGTAGAAGGAGAACAAATTCTAAGGTAGGTTGAATGGCCAAAAGAGAATACTAATATTCAAACAATACCATATAACAATATTACTGAATTGCTAACAAGGGAGAGAGAAAAAGGAAGACAGCTTAATTGGGCTTCTGGGGAAAGTGTTACAATTTAACTAATTGATTTTATTTCTGAATTTTCTAAAAGGAATTTTTTACTCAAAAGGTTACTAGCAGGTTGCATTTTAAGTGTGGATATTAGTACAGCCCCTGCTAGTGGGAATTATCAGAGCTGTTATTACTATGGCTAGCAATAAGACTGAATGATGCCTGGACCTATTTTTGCTCTGTCCTCTGTAGATACCTTACCCAGTGACCACAATATCCAGACCAAGGATACTGAAATGATAAATGCTGTACTTATCCTACTGATGGTTTAAAAAGAGTAAAACTTTCTTTGGAGTGTAGAATAAGAAGATAATTTTATGTAACTGTTTTGGTGGTTTTTTACACAATGATGATAAGTTTTATAGGGAACTTTTTTTTCTTTCCTGTCCACATCTGGGGAGATTTTCTGTCTTTTACATGGAAAGGTAGCTGTAGTTTGAATAAGTTTTGTAGAAAAAAGGTAATGTATTTGTGTACTTAGTTAGTAGAAATCGTTCCCATTCTACAGAATGGAGCAATTATATCTGAATCCTTTGAATGATTGTCCGTAATATTTTAGTTTCCTTTTTTTCTGTTTTCATTTGGAAATCGAGCTAGGTAACTGCACTGCACTTTTCTTTGGAATTCAATAGTGTGGGTAGGGACTACTTTTGGGGGCCTAAGGACCTAAGGAGGGAAGCTGGTGGTATCTGTTCTGTAGGATTATCAAACACCAGTATTCTCAGGTGTAGAAACCCCCCCCCCCTGCCCCCCCCCCCTCTCCAAAAGATAGTAGGCAAGGGAGTTGAAAGGGTGGGAAGTGTCTTTGGAGTCTATCTTCTATCTTTCTTAGATCCTTATGCTCCTTGTTCTTTCTTTTTCTTTCTTCCCACTGGGTTACAAAGTCTACCCTCCCTCTGTCCATATGCAATAGTTCCATCATGCAAACTCAACCTTATATCCCTTCCATACATCTTGTTACAAAAAGAGTAACCCAAACTAGAGCAGCCCTAGAAGATTTTTGACCCATGTAGTGTAACTTGTAATTGGTAATTACATTGTGTATGAGTCAGTACCATTATAAGGTAGGAAAGATACATTTTGATTTGTTGCACTAGTCTTTATTGCATACATTTTAAGAATGGCACAAAATTTTCACTTTAACAGCCTTTATAAATCTCTCAAACACGAATTTGGCAATTACATCATTAAATATTATATGAAATTGCTACATTTCATGGGATGAACAAGCCATCTGTTTTATTTGTTCTCTTAAATACCTATTCGGTGCCTTTTGAACACACTTATAAAGATATATATTTTTGTATGTAAATCATACAGACTTACATTTGTACCAATGGAAATTTACATAATAGATTACATCATTCTACAGAAAATAATGAATACAAATTTTCAAGGTCTGGAGTGTATATGCTCAAATGCAGGGTTGCAATAAAGTTTGGGTTGGCCATACCAGTAGGAATTTCACAACAAGGTACAGCGAGCAAACATCAGAGTCCAACAAGAGTGCTTTGAGGAACCATTTCAATTCCAAGATTTGTAAAATATATCCTATCACAGAAAGCCTTAAAATCTTACACAAGTCACCCAACAGCTGCTTGATCAATAATCTGGAAGAACTTGAGATTTAATTTCATAGAAAAAGGCAGCCACAATGAGTGATAAACAAGCAGATGGATTTTAATAAAAATTAGTTTATTGACATGTCCTATGATCTGTTATGATGCTCAGTGCCTTAAAAAATAATCCCCTCACCATCTCCTTAACCTCATACTTACTTTTATTGGCTCCATGTGGATTGCACACTGATTCCCTTGGAGTCATTTGACCTACAATTTTGCCATTACATTAAGTTGTTGACTTTTTTTCTATTGCTCAACTCCATGGTTTCTCTTATTTTGGTCTGTAGCCTTGCATTTGGTGCAGCAATACTTCACTATAATGTGTCATATTTTGTACAACTCTTATGTCACATCAAGTTTGTCAAAATCTCATACGAGAGAAATGCAAATAGAAGCACATGTATTAAACCATTTGGATTTGTCATTTTAAGGTTTCCTTAACATATTAACAAAAAATGGAAAGTCTACTTCTAATATATTTACATTTTATTCGTGTTCACACTTATGTCATCTATCAAATGGAGTGCACTGTTATTGTGCCTTCAGTGCAAACTGATGGTGATTGAATAATTTGCTTTCTTTATGGTAATTATGTCACCACGAATATGCACCTACACTTCATACTATGAATATATACTATTTGGTTACAGACATTGTATTAATGTTTTAATGTATTTGGTATGTATTTACCAATGTACCTACAGCTTTTAAAAGGGAGTGACCATCACTGCACTTTAGGAAGGACAATTAGATTTTACCCATAACTTCATTTGCACCATAAAAAGACACTGTTGTTTATCCCCCTGATAAAATCAATCATTTGGAAATTTAAAATCCTATAAGCACATTAGAATCCATGCCACATGCAAGTAAAGCTGCAGGTAAGCACTAGTTAATCTGGGCACCTTCAAATAAAAAATATGTAATGCATTTTGTAAGATACTAATGGATGACAAAAGAAACAAATGTAAAATTGTAGGTATTGATATGTTATTAAATTATATGATTAACTGTATTGTATAATCAAATATTACAATATTAGGACAGTATCCTTTGTTTACATTCAAGTTTGAGACACTTTGGCATTTGGCTGGAACTTTAGGTCATAAGTTACTATAATTTAATAAATAACAAAAATGACTTTAGTTTAAAGTATTATCTTTAGCGTTTACGTCTTATTGCCAAGTTATGTATAATTTCTTTTGACTCTAGTTGCATTGCCAGATCATAATGAACACTCATTAGAACAGGGCCAGTTAAGTCTGTCATCTCCCATTTTATTTCTAATGCAAGTTTTTAGCCTCCTTAGAGTGAAGAAACATCTTTCTGGGGTCGCATTAGACATTGGGAGTGTGGCTGAAATGATGGGAAGCCTTTTTATCAAAGGGAAAAACTGTTCATTGCACTGATCAATAGATTCTATTGCAGTGGCAGGGTTTTGCTCAGTTTTTGAGTGATTGTGTTATATCCCATATTCACTCAGAAATTCTGCGCCTGCATTTACCCAGAAATATTTCTGTTGTCTTTTTAAGACTTTCTTTTGTCCTGGAGTTATTACTGGTTTCTTCAGGAAGAAGCATCTGAATCCCTTTGATTGTTTCTTCATATGGTTTAAAACAAGCATCGACATAGGTAATCATATGTTCAATAAAAGGATAAAATACATTTTGGCGGTAATATATTCCAGCAGTTTTCCATGGTACATTGCTGCGCTGGTTTTATCTTCCAGTCATTCTCGGAATGACTGTGTCACTTGAACTCATCTTTTTTGTCTGCCTGAAAAGGAGTGGGAATTGACTTTCATTCTGAATATTTTGCAAAGTAGATTTTTTTTATTGTTTTCATATAGCTGCAAGTGTTGGTCAAGTCCACATTGACCATCTGCATTGCTTTGTTTAGGTTCACTGTACACGAAAAAACTTTTCTTAGCATAACTAGTGCCAGAATAAACTGGCTACTTTCTAAGGTGTCAGCGCTTGGTATGTTTGAGTGGCAACATCCTTACTAGCAGCATCTTGAGTGTTGCGAGTACTACAAAAAGCATTTCTGCAAATCTTTTGACAGCCACATGCTTTTTGGTTCACCATGTCTCACAAAGGATGATAAGAGTTGAATGATAAGAGTTAATTTGTTTCACAGTTTTCTTCAAAAATTGTCCCAAAGTGGAGATTATAGAAAAAAGTTTCCTACACTTTTTATAGTTCCGATACTGTTCTGTGTCATAGGTATCTCACATGAATGCACCAGAACTAAATTAAGAACATGTGCCACACAGTGTATGAAATGCACTCTTGGATATTGTTCTGCAATTGTTGTTCTCAAGTCTCGAAACCAGCCACTCATCACTGCAGCACCATCAAAGCCTTGCCTGATAAATTTATTCATATTCAAGTTATGAGATATGAGATGTGCTGTAATCATTGTTGCCAGTGCTTGATCTGAAACATCTTCTATGTAGATAAATTCAAGAAAATCCTCCCTAATGATTGAACTCCAAAAGAGATTTCTGACATGTCAATTTCATAGTTTTTACAAACGTGACTAATCAAACACACATATGCAAAGTTAAAATTCAGTTGATTCACAATGCCCAAAACTTTCACCATTAACTAACTGTTGACTGCCCAAAGCGAAGCTACACAGTCAACTGGCTTCAGTCCGTGGTGTGCATAGTGATGGGGCGGGGAGGGGGTGAAGGAGAGGTGGGGGAAGACAAAACCCCAGTTCGGAGTACAGCTATCATTTGTTGCATCACAACTCCATGATTTGTTGCAATCTCAACCAGTTTTGGTGCATGACTATTAACTTGTGGCACAGGGTTTCAGAAAGTGGATATCTGGGTAATACTCATGTTTTCTGTGTAAGATAAAGAGGGAGAAGGTCTGTCCATGTATGGATTACTACTCATGTACATTACTATATTTCTAACCTGTTAATTATGAGCACTTCTCCTTTTGTGATCTATTGAAATAATGTGGACCCCATGGATATTTTTCTTGTCGTATGAAATTTTTTTTAAATATGTGCAAAGAATTGTATACCTTGTGTTTTCATTTTTTGTCTCATGACAGATCCGGTGATGGTGGGTAGCTAAAATGCATAATCAGGATCAGAATTAATAAATTGGTAGAAAGACTGAAAATTTTTATATATTTTTGAATAATTATGGCCATTGACCTACATAAAGGCATCTTGTCTGCTATTTTGAGTTAGTATGGCACAAACCTTTGATCTTACAGTCTTCATCAATGAGACAGATTGAACTATTTTGGTTCAAAACTGTGTTATGTGCCTGAGCCAGACTGTCATGTGAAATTTTGCCACCAAGACTTTGTCCCATATACATTCCACTGTGCTTCTGTGCTGGAAATTGAGTAAATGAACTTGTTTCTTCCCCCAATGTGGAGCCTGGCTGGCCATGTCACACAAGAGAAATTATGGTTTATCTCTCATGCTGCACATGAACAATGACGATCTGTATGACAACACTTCCCCACCTACCTGGATGACATAACCTAGTGTTGTATGGACACAATTTCAGTGACGTTCCTACCCACAGCATGCATTACCTAAACTGCTGTTATTTAAACTGAACATCCACAGACTTTGTCTGCCATCACAGAGACTATTATGACTACCAACAATGCTGTACATGATGTGTTGTATGATATTGGTGACTATGTGTTTATCATCAGTGACATAATCCAATCACATTCAGTTACTCACAAGTTTGAAACAGCAAGGGCAGCCTTACTGCAATGGTTGTCCAAATCACTGTAGCAGTTGTCCAAATCACAAGAGCAACAAGTTCATCAAATGACTCATACACAAAAGCTAAATGGCAGAACCTTCCCAATTCTGGTGACATGTGCAGTAATTGGTGGACACTACTCTTCTGCCTGACGCCACATTGGGGTTGATGTGGACAAGGAAGTTACATCTTCAAATCCAAGTTTCTTTGATTTCAAATGAGGGTGAGACATGCGAGAACAAACAAATTGCCAACCAGAGTTTTTCATTTTTCATTAACATCATTACTACATAGAAGCCAACAGTGACCTACAGTAGTGGCAGTCATTGTGCACCTGTTCACAGTGACTATCAGCCAAAGTGAGACAAACATGTCTGGAGGAATATGACATGGCCAGCAGATGTAAGCAACAGCTATCTCCAAGCGTGTCTTGCAGTCAGATGCACATGCCAGACCAACCCCTGGTTCACGTCACACAAAGTTCCAACAATATCTGACAGATGACTTGCTGGTGTTGGTTTCATTCACATTTTGTAGCGGACACTGGCATGTACATTACATCATGCTTGCACCCAAATGCCGACCACAACCTCCAGTGGGCATCATGAGTCACATTGAGATGCAAAAACGGCTATGTCTTCAGCATGTGAGCCAAACCAGTTTGCCTCACTTTTCCAAGGACAGTTGCAGACTATACATTCTTGACACAAATACAGATCAGTATATCTCACTGACTCAAGCTCTGAAGTAAGCACAATTCCAGAGATGAGTGCTCTGTCTCATACCTCAGGTCCCCTTCTACAGCTCTGGAAGGTGAATGACACACCTATCAGGCATTATGGTACTACCAAAAGCACATCAATGTAGGTCTGAGCACTCTATTTACATTGACATTCACTGTGGCAGAAGACAATGAACCTCTGTGGAGGCAACAATTTTCTACGTCACTTCCATCTGTGCCTTGATTTAACAGATGGAATACTTTGCCAAGCATTAGTGGTTATTCCATACTGGGATTATCAGCAGACCATTTGTTCCTACACCTCTGACATCAACAGATTCCTCATCAACAAAAGAGCTTCAGAACTCATACTACTCATTAAAGAAACAACTGGCTACGGTGGAACAGATGTATACATACATCAAGATTGAACATTAAAGTTTAGTGAATGAAAAATTGGTTTTACGCAAAACTTGGAGGGACAAAAGTATGTGCTAGCTAAGGTCAAGGATCAGCTATCACTGTTAAGGATTAACATGATTTGTAACACTGGACACCCTCCACCTTCAAACCCTTAATTCAACACAATCCTGCAAGTTGTGGTGAAACTGAGCAGTATGACAAACAAATTTAGTGGCTCCTCTAGGAAAGGTAAATAATTTATTTACCTAGAAAAGAGACTAACTCAAACCTCCTTGGTGTTGGATGCTGTAGCCACAAGGGCCACAGTAGATGTAAAACTGTTATGTAAATATTCAGTTTGAAACATTCACAAATGTACTGGCAAGCTGATATTGGCAGTGACCATCCCTACTCACCCCAACCATGGGCTTCAAGAGGGGGCTATGGAGCAGTAGCAGGTCAGTGAAAGTGACATCTGCAACTCATCGCTTCCTCCCAGTGTTACAAGCACTTTGTCTGGTATTTCCCATTTTCCTATGCAACCTGACATTAGGGAGAATAACATCCATGGAATAAACATTTCCCCAGAACTCCCTGTCTTTTGTAAAGCTCAGCACCTGGCACCAGCAAAGTTACATGTCACTAAAGCAACCATTGAAGAACTGTTACATTCTGATATCGTGCAACCATCACACAATGCATGGGCCTCCCCCATCCCTGGCCACTGAATGTCTGAATGGTACCCAACAGATATCCAGCCTCTAAATTTAAGACTTTGTCCACTTGTTGGCTGGTGCTTCCATATTTAGTGTTATTGACTGTGAAAAAGTACACCTACAGTTCCCAATGGTACCAGAGGACATTTCCAAAACCATAATCATTACTTCTTTTGGACTATATGAAATCCTGTACATGTCATTTGCACAAAGAGTGCCATCAAAATTTGGCAGTGTTTTGTCGATAGGGCCCTCTGTCATCTTTTGTTCTGCTTCCCGTACTCCCATACTTAGACATATACTGATTTTCTCCTCTTTGCTGGAACAGGATGAATAACATTTGTGCCTGGTCTTCAGCGAGCTGCAGAAATTTGGAATAGTAGTAAACTAGGACAAACACCAGCTATGCAAGCAGGAGGTCACCTTTCTGGGCTACTCGTTGATGCAACAACACTCAGAGCTCATCACATAAACACCACACTCAACAACATGAACTTTGGAGATTTCTTGGAATGATAAACTTTTACAGGTATCACATTTTACAGGATGCAAAGCTCTAAGCAGTGCCTTAGCAGGTAAAAATACTTGGGGTAAGCAGCCTCTGCAGTGGACCTTGAAGATGCAACATGCATTTGACACTGTCACAAACTGCCTTCACACCACAGTTACTTTGGGCCACCCTTCATCTTCATTGCAATTGTCCATAATGGCGGACACCAGAAAAACCACAATCAGTGCAACCCAGCAACAAACAGTAGATATATACCAACAGTTACTCTGTCGAGTCACACAAATGTGGGCAGAGCTTTTGACTCTGTGCAGACCCATTAAACATTTCTGTAAGGATACTGAGGGGGGGTCTGCAAACTATATTCGCTGATTGTCAACCATGATACAGGTGATATGCAACCCCAGTAAGAATTGCAGTCCTCACCAATTCCACCATCTGTATTATGCTGGGAAATTACTTATGGACATTTGCCATGTTAACAGTGCTGATAATGTGGTTGCCAACTTTCTGTCTCAAATTAAGATGCTGATTGGCACAAGAGACTTTTGCAAAATAGTGAAGGAACAAGAGAAGGATCAACAGATGACAGCACTCTTGATGAACAGCAATGTTGGGTTTACAGTGTATTCAGTACTGATTCCTGGCAGAGACTTGCACCTATGATGCAATACTTAACATAGCAGAGTGGTCGCATTAAAGTTCTGCAGAGCTATTTTTGACAACCTACACAACTTGTTTTGCCCTGCTGTCTGCCCTACAACCAAGTTAGTCATGGAGCTTTTCATGTGGCCCAACATTAAAACTAACTGCAGGAAGTAGATCAATACTTGCACTGACTTCTAGCACATCAGGGTTGGCTGCCATACCTTCTCACAACACACAAAATGTTAAGTTCCAAAAGGAAATCTACAGCACATCCACCTGGATCTAGTAAGACCACTGCCAGAATAAAGTGGTTTCCACCATCAGCTATAAATAGAATGACATGCTGGGTGAAAGAGTTTCATTTGTACACATGACAGTCAAAATGACTGCTTATGCCCTCCTGCAGATGTGGATTGCACTTTTCAGCTGCCTCACACCGATGATCACTGACTGGAGCTGACTGTTTCAGTCCAACCTATTTGCAGAGTTATCTGAATTGTGCAGTGTCCAACAGTTTCAAACTAAGGCCCACCCTCAAAGTAAGGTCTCATCAAATGTTGGCACCACACTCTTAAGATTGCTCTTGTACACCATTCCACGCAGTAGACAGAAGCCCTGTGGTGGGTAATGCTGTGTGTACATACTGCCTAGAAAGAAGATTTGTAGTCATCGTTGGTGGAAATTTTGTACAATCAATGCTTGGTTCTGCATGCTGATTTTCTGGTTCTGTCTTCACTTCTAGCTGACAGTGTTACAAGCTCCACAGATGCATAGTGTACAGAGAGTATTTGTACACAACACCCTGAAGGACCACGGGCACATCATGCTTCGTGATGACACTATCTGGGCATCCCTACAACAGCTGTATTCTGGCCCCCATAAAGTGCTACTGCATGGAATTCACATTTTCTCAATATTACTGAATGCCAATCCCTTAACAGTTTCTATTCAACCACTGAAGCTCACATGGGTGTCACAGAGTCAAGAAAGAGATGAAGGACTAACTTTTTTGCAACAGGGTCTCACATCTACCACTTGTACATGGCTTATTTGATTTCAACTCAGCTTTTCTCCCCCAGTGAGAGGGAACAATGTACAGTTGTCATCCCTTTCATACAGCCCCAATCATGCCTCTGCTCTTGCAATAGCTGGGTGCTACAGACCCTGCCCTACCAGACTGAGCACCTATGCAAAAAATGGTACCATCACGTTCACCTGACATACTACTGTGCACTGGAGGAGGTGGTGTGGGGAGGGGGGGGGGGGGAGGGCTCTTTAGGACAACTAAAAGCCAAGGTTGATGTTGTATCTGAAATCAGAGACTAGGGAACAAAATGTGTGTTTTGATATCTTTGTTTTAAGTTGTTAGTTCAGTCTGTTTGTAGTATCTGTCTTAGAATCAATTGTATTTTTTGGTGTCTGATATTTATGTCACTAAACTGGTTTAATTTCTTTATAGCTGTACCAAGTTATTGCACTAATTATGAACATGGAATTTCCCACATATTGTTTCCTGTTTCAGTTAATTGTTGCCTAGTTGTCCCTCTGAAATCAACAACAACCAGTGGTCTTTCAATTTATCCAGATTCTGTCTCTTTGATTACCTTCCTAAAGTTTCTTCAGTTTTAATCTGCAGTATGTAACCAATAAATTATGGTCATAGTTTGCATCTGCCACTGGAAATGCTTACATTTTAAAATCTGTTTTTGAAATATTTGTTTTACATTATGTAATCTATCTGAAATCATCTGGTGTTTCCTGGATGAGTCCATAAAACTTGACACTGGGATGTTTGTAACTGTATTGACAAGACTATACCATTCATGCTCTCCTCAAACTAATTTTTGTTCAATGGCAGCTAGTATGATCAGATGGACAGCATGCACCCATCATTTGTGGTAGCAAATTAATACATGGAAGAATTCTAAGAAAAGATTTTGGAATAGGTCATTCGAACACTACTGTGTTCCTGCACTGTGACAATGACATCTTTGCATTGTTGCCACATGGGCAGTAAATTCTGAATAAGTTTCTGCAACATCTAAATTCATTCTATCTCAGCATACATATTACAATGGAGATGGAACAACAGATGCCCATTCCTAGTTGTCCTAAGAGGGAAAAAGGTGATGGTGCTCTCGAGACTCAATATGTACAGAAAAGCTACACATTTGTACTTGTATTTAGAGGCATCCATTTTCCATCATAACTCACAGTGCGAAGGAGTACTTCATTCACTAGTCCACAGAGCAAGAGCCATGTCTGACAGAGAGCTTACTAGCCAAAACAAACGGTTATAACAACTACCAGATACAGTGTCCCTTGTGGCAGCCAACATGAACATGAATGCAGGATCAGAAGGAGATATTTCATAAGCAAGCAATGCTACAAACATGATGAACAGTTTATGACAGATACCACGTGGTTAAACATCACACAGAACCCCACCAACCCACCAAGTCGGCTGTTGCTGAGCACTGCTTAAAAATTGGCTGTGCAACAGTCTAAGAAAAAGGTAAGATCATGGTCCTCTTCTGCTAGGGATTGTGTGTTTAAAGAAGCAGTGGAAGTCCATCTTTAGAAGAACCTGCCAATGACAGTGGATTCTGTTTTAAACAAGGCATGTATCCTGCACTTGCAATACTGTCAATGTGTTATGAAGTGGGACGTGAACTCAGGGACATTACAGCAGAAATTACATTTTGCGGCGTGCAGTGCAGCTGTAGTGGTTACAAAGCTAAGTACTGACAAACTTATTTGTGCACTGTTATACAGATATTAAATTTAATAGTTTTCAGCAGTATTTTGTGCTGTTTGTGGTGAAATAATGATTTAATAAACTTTTGGAAACATTCGCTCGCTGTGTTTTTTGGAGTTTTCTGTGCATTGAAGTCATTTAGTAAATTTCATGCTTTAGTTTTCAGCTGACATTTCTTATTGTTTCTAGTGAAATATTTCAGTAAAATTTTCATTCAGTGTTTTAACTTCATTGAGTGTTCCAGTGGCCATTTGAATTTTTAGTTTTAGCTAATAATTTGTGAAGTTTTGTTGGTATTGGTATTAGCTATGGTTTAGTAGTATTAATACAAGTAATTACTTTCTTAGTAGACAGAGGATTTCAAGATCGCTATTGTTAGTTCTGTAAATAGTTCTACTGGTGCAACTCAACTTTGGTATCATGGATGTACAGTTTTTTTTTCAGTAACTGTAAAATTTTACCATGAGAGAGAAGTGTGGGCTCTGCTGTAGGTTTGTGAGTAGTAGGTTATGGTGTGGGATTTGTTCAAAGTATTTTCATTGAGGGGAATGTAATGGGGAAGCAAGTGGGCATTCTAGTGAGATCCTCTCCTGGGAATAAAGAATCTGTAGTAGTAATAAGTTGATAGAGGAGCAGGAACGTAAGATCTGTGCACTTCAGGTGCAGTTACAATGTGCAAAGGAGGAGCTAGATAGGTTGAGGAGGGTGAAGGGTGGTGGGGAATGGGAACTGGCAGTTGGCAAGAAGGCAGCTAGGAAGAGGAAGTATTCAGACAATTACACTTTGTGTATATGCACTAGATTTGACCAACTGTCAGAGCTGAGTGGAGAGGAGCCTCGTGCAGCTGTAGATGTAGGGAACATGCAGCAGTCCTCAGCAGTTACGAGGCCTAGGTTAGCTGCAAAGTCTAACAGAAAGAAGAAGGTTCTGCTGCCAGGTAGTTCACATGGTAGAGGAGTGGGCCAGCAGTTGCAGGAAGTTTTGGGGAGTGAGTACCAGTTCATTAGCATTGTGAAGCCTAGTGCAGGGTTGGCTCAAGTGACTGACAGCATAGGGGAGTTATGTAGGAATTTTACGAAGGAGGATCAGGTAGTGATAATGGGTGGAGCAGGGAACAGCCTTGATAGGGAGGGGGAATATGATGTAGGTGGTGACCTGGTAAAGATAACTACTCAAACTGGTGGCACTAATGTGCATTTCATGCAACTGTTTTAGCGTCATGATTGACCTCATCTTAATGTGGCTGTTAGGTGTGTTAACATGGGGCTGGAGAGGGCACTGATGGCAGAAGGCATGGGTCACATCTCAGTGGTGCCAGTTGGTTCTACCATTATATCAGGATTCACTAGGCATGGTCTGCACCTCAATAGGTATGGGAAGGGGAGGATGGCAAAGCTTATAGGTGACAGTGTAGTGGGTGGTAGTGGTGGTGGTGGTGGGGTCACTCATGGAAAAATTCCTGCAGTAGTTGGTGTTACTGCTGAACCTTTTTTAGATTGATGTTAGCTAACACGTATACCTTCTTGAAGGAAGTCCCTCTAACTAAGGGCTCACCTTCAGAGGATGTAATGTTTCCAAGTAGAGAAGGCATTAGCATATTTCATCAAAATATAAGAGGTATTACAGATAAAATTAGTGAACTGCTTATAGATGTTGACTCTGAAAGTAATGGTATATCAGAGCACCACTTAAGTAATTTGACAATTCAGAGGCTTCCTGTACCAGGATACAGATTAGCTGACCATTTTTCAAGGAGTTCCTTGCGGGATGGTGGAGTGGCTATGTACGTAAAAAACAGTGTTCCATTTGAGTCCATAGATGTATCACAGCACTGCACTGAACAAATACAAATGTTTCATTCCACCGTTGAGCATATTTACATGCAATTGGTGTCATCAGTGTTTACATAATAATAATAATAATAACAACAATAATAATAATAATAATATAAAATTCAACATGACAAATGTTATTAACTACAATATAATAAGTCTGGATGGATGCAATGCATATTTGTGCAAATGTAAATAACATCAAGAAGTTACCTAATAGATCAATTACAAGATAAATTAACTACATGGTTCAGTTAATGACAAATAAATCATCAAACAGATCATATTTGAGTGTTGTGCAGGGGCAGTTGAATTTAGTGAAACTAAACTTCCAATTGTTGCTGTTTATAGGTCCCCTAACTCTGACTTCAGAGCATTTCTGCTCAAGCTAGAGAGGGTTCTTGATTCACTTTCTAGGAAGTACCAGAAATTAGCTATATGTGGTGACTTCAATATAAATTTTGTATATGATGGTGCAAGAAAAAGGATGTTGGTAGACCTCATAAATTCATATGAATGATGCAGACAGTGTTTTTTCCTACTAGGGTGCAGGGGAACAGTAGCACAGTCATATACAATATTTTTATTCATTCTTCAATACTAGATGGGCATTCTGTTAGTAAAAGGGTGAATGGCCTTTCAGACCATGATGCACAAATTTTAACACTAAAAGGCTTTAGTACTCAAACAAATGTCGCATTTAATTACAAACTATGTAGGAAAGTTAATCCAACAGCAATAGAGAGTTTTTTAAACCTTGTCAAGGAACAAGAGTGGCAGGGTGTTTATAGAGCTGATGACATAGATGGTAAATATAATACTTTCCTTAACACATTTCTCATGCTCTTTGAGAGTTGCTCTCCATTAGAACATTCTAAACGGGGTACTAGCAGTACTACGCAGCCCAGGTGGCTGACTAGTGGGTTAAGGATGTCATGTAGAACAAAGTGGGAATTTTATCAAAATGTTAGTACTAGTCACAATCAAGCTACAGTAGCCCATTACAAACAGTATTGTAAGGTGCTTAAAATGTTGTTAGGGAGACAAAGAGTATTTGGTATGCAAATAGAATAGCTAATTCACAGGATAAAATTACAACGAAATGGTCAGTTGTAAAGGAAGTGTCTGGTTAGCAGCACAAGGTCGATAATATAAAGTCAGTTCACAGTAAAAATATTTCTGTTACTGATAAATCAGATCAATGTACAGCATTTGACAATCATTTTCTGAACATTGCTGGTGAATTAAATAAAAATTTAGTGTCTACAGGGAATCTTGCAAATGCCTTTCCGAGATTGATGTCTGAAATACTCCTCTGTGATACGGACAAGAGGGAGATTGAGTCAATAGTTAAATCACTGAAGACTAAGAACTCTCATGGTTATGATGAAGTGCCTAACAGAATATTAAAGTACTGCCCTGCACATGTTAGCCCTGTATTTAGCCATATTTGAAATTTTTCCTTTAGCAATGGTCAGTTTCCTGAACGATTAAAGTACTCTGTAGTAAAGCTGCTTCATAAAAAGGGAGAAATGGATAATGTAAATAATTTTAGACCTATTTCTATGCCATCAGTGTTTGCTAAAGTTATTGAAAAGGCTGTGTATGTAAGGATAATTGATCATTTTATATCACACAATTTTATTATGACATATACAATTCGGCTTTAGAAGTCATTTAACAACTGAAAATGCTATATTCTCTTTTCTCTGTGAGATACCAGATGGTTTCAACAGAAGGCATATTTCTTGATTTAACTAAGACATTTGATTGTGTTGATCACAAAACATTGCCCCAGAATTACGGAATACGGGGAGCAGCTCACAATTGGTTCAGCTCTTACTTTAGCAACCGAGGTTATTATTCACAATTTTGAGACTGGCTGTGATGTAGGGTCTGAGTGGGGTACAGTCAAGTGGGGAGGGGGGGGGGGGGGGTGCCCCAGGGATCTTAGATAGTAAGCTGTCGTGGAAAGCCCATGTTCAGGATCTTGTTCAAAGACTTAATGCTGCCATTTTTACTATTTGAAGGGTATCTGAAATAAGTGATTGTTCGACTTGAAAATTAGTCTACTTTGCTTATTTTCATTCACTTATGTCATATGGTATTATATTTTGGGTTAACACTTCCTATTCTAAAAGGATATTTTTTCGCAGAAACAGGCGGTTTGGGCAGTAAGTGGTGTAAGTTCACAAACCTCTTGTTGACTCCTGTTCATGAGTCTGGGTATTTTGGCATTGGACTCTCAATATATACATATATTCCTTACTGTCATTTCTCATTAACAATATTAGCTTATTCCCAAGAATAAGCAGCTTTCACTCAGTTAACACTTGGCAGAAATCTAACCTGCATTTGGATCGGACTTACTTAAGTCTTGTGCAGAAAGATGTGCAGTATACTGCTGCATCCATTTTCAATAAGCTGCTACTCGAATTCAAAAATCTTAGAAATCCATGCACTCTCAAATCGAAACTGAAGAGTTTCCTCATGTGAAACAAATACTAACAAAGAGATAGAGGGGCTGGCCAGTACTTACCTCAGCTCAGTACAGCCGATAGATACACATAAAACAGAACTGAAAATTTACATTCCTAGCTTTCGGAACTTTGTTCCTTCATCAGGGAGGAGAGAGGGGAAAAAAGGGAAGAAGGGAAAGTGGATTCAGTTACTCACAACCCAGGTTATGAAGCAACAGGGAAAGGTTTCCCTGTTCTTCCCTTTTTTCCCCTCTCTCCTCCCTGATGAAGGAACAAAGTTCCGAAAGCTAGGAATGTAAATTTTCAGTTCTGTTTTATGTGTATCTATCGGCTGTACTGAGCTGAGGTAAGTACTGGCCAGCCCCTCTATCTCTTTGTTAGTATTTGTTTCACATCTTATATGAGATTTTCCATTAATCATTTAGAGTTTCCTCATGTGTCACTCCTTCTATTCTGTTGAGGAGTTCCTTGAAAAATTAAGCTGATTCTTGTTGTATTGTTGATTGCATTTACTTAAACTTATGGACTGACTTTTTTTGGGTTCATAAACATTTATTTTTATCTGTTATGACTTTTATGTTGTAATTTCACATACTGACACATCCCATGACCTTGGAGATTTGCTCCTCAATTTGGTCCTAAGGAACTTCATGTGTAAATAATTAAAATAAATAAAAACTTCATCTTCAGAGCAAGACTGAATTTCCCCAGCACAGTACCAACCAGCTGGGGGATGATGGTATTGATAAACATTTGAAAGGACAGCCCCATGGACTACCTCATAATTCCTCAACAGTAGCCTGAAAATGGTGGAAGTCTGTTTGCCAAAAATTTATGTAAAACTAATTTAACCCTTCAGAACAAAGAAGAAAAAAAATTATTTATGACCTATCTCTAAGGGCATGAAAGTGTTATGAAGGGAGGATTTCTCCTTTGAGTCTTCTCTGCCTGTTTCATTAATACAATTTCATTAGAGTCCCAGACCAATGAACATTACTCAAGAAACTTTCTGGTAGATCAGAACTGTGTGCCAGACTGGGACTCAAAGCTGGGGCCTTTGCATTTTACTCAAGAATGTGCCAAATGGCATTTCTAAAAGTGACATCCTTAATATGTGAAATACAGTTTCTTAGGATTCCTTCAATACATTTCATTCTGGTACCTGCTCTTTTAGATGGATTCATCTATATGGTCATTTAACTTTAAATAGCTCCAGGCAGGTGCTAGAGACACATAACAGTTTTGACAGACTACAAAATCTAATTACCAATTTTATAGTCTAACACAGTTAGAACTTTTCATCTATTTACCCATATTAAAATGTTTATTTGTGTTGAGGATCAGCTGCCACTCTTTTCATCAAGTGCTTATTATCTGTGACTTTCTGCAATGCACAACAGTTCCCTCATGATCATGCTTCTCTATATACCGATGTGTCACCTGAGAAGAGCCTCAATGAGTTGATAATTTTGTCTGTCAGGGTTGTTTGTATATTGTGAATAGTAATCATCCCATCACACTTCCTGGATGTACATTGGATGCTACTTTTGCTTCTGATATTAGGAAGTCTCCCATGCAGTTGCATATCTGCCTTTCAGAATGCACCACAAGCTTACATTTTCTTTACTGGATGGCAGTATGGAACTTTATTGAAGGCTCTCCAGAGAAAACACAACATCACTCTGTGTTCCAGTACCTAGAGCAGGCCAAGATTCACACAATTGGTCTTGCAGAATCCATGTGGATTACTACAGAGTAGTTTCTCAGTCTCCAGAAAATTCTGTTGAAGATAATACAACATACACTAATAAGCAACTTGAGGACAGGAAAAATTAAAAAGATCTAAAATCAAGAAGAGATATCCAAAGAGAAATGAAGAGAAATACAAAAGAACTAGAACAAAAGATTGGAATGGGGGCGGAAGTAAAACTTGAGTAGTAGAGCATGTGGCAAAAACTATGGGACTGAAGGATGTATAGGAGTGACAGCTACTGACTGTGGACTTTGAAGAAGTTGATGTTATTGGATGGATCCATATGTGGCCATCAATTAATTGTGTTGTGCACAGGAACATGTATTGTAACTGAATATCCTTTGTGACCTGTGGCTACTTTCTTGAGAGGGACAAGTAGTAACTGTATCTACCAATGATGTTGCACAGTGGTGGCACTGGAGTTATTAGATAAAATGCCTACCATCACATAGTTCTTATCATCATTGTGACTCACAAATAGTATCATAAGAATATTGTGGAAAATGGGAAGATATAGAATGAAAAGTTGTTTGTAGAACAGGTACTTCCTATGAATAAACAGCTCTGAAATATTTAGTTAAGGACTTCTTTTCATTGTACAAGTGATATCCATGGTACTCAGACTGTAGAGAAGGAGCTATTTTGGCATGGAAAGGTCAGCAGCTATTGATTTAATGTGGACAGAAGTGGTGGAAATCAGTTTTGAAGCAATGATTTTACAGCAAGAGGACCAGCAAGCAAAATATATTTGATAGAAGGTGTCCCAATGGTAAATTGTTGTAGGAGGACACCATACATGTTTACAGTTGAGAAAACAAGACTGTTTGCACAGAAAATGGCTAAGTCCCACATCAGGCATTCTCAGTGTCTACAGCCACATAACAATTTGTAGCAATACTTTCACCACTTTAATACCCATGTTGTGTTATAGCAGCAACACATTATCATACCAGTGAGACATACTTGAACGGAACATTGGAAATTAATATCAGTTAAACATTACACACAAAAAGTATAGGATACTGAAATTGATTGTGAAGATGTAGTGATTTGACCGGCAGCAGCAGATGTGGTATGAAGGACATGTTAGTGGCATTGTGAAAATTGTACACATCAAAGTGCCTGTCATCACATATATACCAAAAGCTCTGGATCAAGGCAGTCAGATAGATCCAGCATTTCTTGATTTCTGAAAAGCATTTGACTCAGTACCACACATACACTTATGGTCAATAGTACAATCAAGTGAAATTTGTGACTGGATTGAGGACTTGTTGTTAGGAGGATCCAGCATGTTATCTTGGATGGAGAGTCATTGTCAGATGTAGAAGTAACTTCAGGCGTGCCTCAGGGGACTCTTGCCATTCATGTTATCTGATCCATAGGAGAGTGTCACAGAGATACTAAAGGAACTGAACTGGACAACTCTTGAAGAGAGGCATAAACTATTTCAAGAAAGTCTATTAACAAAGTTTTAAGAACTGACTTTAAATGATGACTCTAGGAATATGCTACAACTCCCTACATGTTGCTCACATAGTGACCGTGAGGATAAGGTTAGAATAATTACTGCACACACAGAGGCATTGAAACGACCATTCTCCCTGCTCTTCACATGTGAAAGGAATGGAAAGAAACCCTAATAACTGGTACAATGGGTCATACCCTCTGTCATGCACTTCCTGTTGGTCTGTAGAGTATAAATGCAGATATAGGTCACCCATTGAACCTGAGTTCAGTTCCACCATTGCCCAATATTTTCTTTATGTTCCCATTATGGTAGGATTGATTTGATTTGATTTTTTATTGGTCCAGTTTTATCATATAGCACAAATTGTACAATTGATATTGGACAGGTCAAAGATAAGTTACAATAATACATAGTATTAGCAATTAAAATTAGGTACCTACTGCAATTAATTTTGTTGCTTATTCAGAAATTCTCTGACAGAATAGAAACAGTGCTTTATTAGAAATGCCTTTAGTTTAGCTTTAAATATTGGATGAGTAGTATTTTTTATTTTCTCTGGTATCTTATTGTGTAGTATTACACCAATGTTAATTATGCTCCCCTGATAGGTGGTTGTTCTGTGATATTTTTGATGTATATTTGATGCCCTTCTGGTACTATAGTTGTGTACACTTTTGTTCTGTAGCAGTTTGCCTGTTTTCAGGAGGTAGTCCCTAGTGAACAAGATAGTTTCATAAATGAATAAACTTGGAACATTTAGGACACCAAGCTCAGTAACATGGGATTTACAGGACTCCATCTTTTTAAGGCCACAAATTATTCTTAAAGCTCTTTTTTGCATTCTAAAAACCTTTACACTGTGAGCTGACTATCCCCAGAAAATGATCCCATATCTGATTAGTGAGTGGAACTGTGCATAGTATACCTGCAGTACTGTTGTTTTGCTTGTTGTAGCCTTTAAAATTCTTAGGCCATAGCACACAGATGATAGTTTTCTACATAAGTTATTTATATGTGTGTCCCATTTTAAGTCTTGCTGAACCCAAAGACCCAAGAATTTTGTGACACTTACATTTTATAGGGGATCATTTTCTGATTGGGCTTGAATAGACATTTGATTAGTTGGAGAAATTAAATGAAAATTGACACACACAGTTTTTTCAGTATTTATAATGAGGGTTTTTTTTTTTTTTTTTTTTTTTCCCCAACCGCGCAGAAAGTCTTTTCATAGAACTTTCTGCTGTGGACCGCAAAGTTTCTGGACTGGATCCAGTGAGCAATATGCTGATGTCATCGGCAAACAGGATATATTCAACTAAGTCGTCCACATAAATCAAGAAGAGTAGCGGACCTAAGATTGAGCCCTGTGGTACACCATATTTTATTGGTAATTCCCTAGAAAGAAAGGAGTTGTTTCTTGTTTTATTCATTTTGTTGAATTCATACTGAAGTGATACTTTCTGCCTGCAGTTTTTTGGGTATGAACACAACCAGCTATGTGCTACACCTCTTACTCCTTGTCTTTCTAATTTTTCGAGCAGAATGTTATGGTCCAGGACATCGAAGGCTTTTGATAGACCTAGAAAAATACCTTCAGCTAATTTATGTTGATCAAGGGATTTTAAAATGCAGTCTAAGAATTCGAAAATTGCTGTCTGTGTAGATTTAGACTTTCTAAAACCCTGATGTTGTACTGTAAGAGGTGCATATTTATTTATGAAACTTAAAAGCCTGTCATAGAAGAGTTTTTCTAGAATTTTTGAGAAGGAACTTAACTGTGACACAGGTCGGTAGTTTGATATTTTTTCAGGAGAACCTTTTTTTAGCAGTGGTGAAACTTTTGCTATTTTAAAAATATCTGGGAATACACCAGTTTTTAAAGAGAGGTTGAAAATTTTTGCCAAGGGGTTTGCTATGTGGTGAGCACATGCTTTTAATATTAAATCAGGTACTTCATGAAGATTACTTACATTTTATTGCTTAATTATTTAATTTTACTTACAATTTCATTGGGGTTTGTTTCATACACATACATAGAAGCAGTCGAGATCACTGACTTGCTGGAGAAACTTGGGACTGGTCCTTGACAGTGTACTTGAATGAGGTCTTCAGCTAGTGAGGTGAAGTATTCATTGAATTTTTCCACAACTGAATTTGGGTCTGTGACTTTTGAGCCTTCTAGTGTTAATGATACATTCTTTTTCTTTGGCACTGAGCTACAAGTTTCTTTCTTTATAACTCTCCATGTGGATCTCATTTTGTTAGATGAGTTTCTTATCAAATTGTCATTCCACATAATTTTTGCCTCTTCGACTACTCTACCATAGATTCTTTTGTAGGCTTTTGAATAATCTGCAAATTATTGGGTTACTCTATATTTCTTACAAGAGTACTGCAGAAATCTGTTTCTCTCACTGGAAATTTTTCTGCCTTTAGTTACCCGTTGCTTATTATTGTTAGGTTTTACTTTTTTTACTACTTTTGGAAATGCTACATTAAAGTAGTGAAGAAAGATGCTCTGAAAACTCATGTACATGCTATCAACATTGTTCTGAGTGGCGATGCTTTCATAGTTTTCCTTTGCCAGTAAGAGATTAAAAATTCTAATGTTATCTTCAGAAAAGGATCTTTTTTCAACTACTTTTCCGGAACTGCTACTACTTGTTGGCATTTCTATACACAGCAGCTGTGCCTCATGGTCACTATAACCAATGCTCAGTACTCTGCTTGTGAATCTGTAAGTTGTTTCTGAGATGAATATTTGGTCAATAATGGAATTTGTGCATTCTGTTAATCTTGTTGGACAGTGTATTGTGGGGATCATATTGAATGTGTTGGTCATATTTATCAAAGAATCTCTGCTGCTGCTGTCTTTTGAAAAATCAATATTGAAATCCCCACAAAGCACTATCTTCATATTTAGTGTACTGATCCTGTTCAGCAGAACCTCTAGTTTATTCTTGAAGACTGACAGGTTTCCACTTGGTGCTCTATAGATGTTAATAACTATGAAATTAAGCTCTGGCAGTTTGGTAATGGAAAGTTCAAAGTCTTTTTCAATTGAGTCAATATAACTTTTACTGACATCACAGAACTTTATTTGTTCTTTCACAAAGATAGCAGAGCCACCATGTTTGGAAAACTCTCGGCTAAAATGACTTGCTAATCTATATCCTGAGATTGAGGTTAATTTTACTTTGTCATTTCATAGGCAATGTTCAGTAATGCAAACTATGTCTATGTTTAGTACATACTGGAGTAGTGCTTCCAACATGGAAATTTTATTTGTGAGTGACTGAACGTTATGGTGTAGTATAGCAAAATCTGGGTACTTAGTAACTTTAGTTGAAACGGTTTCTTATTCTTTATCTAATGGCATTTCTAATACAGCACTTACCCTAAAAAAAGTTCTGAATCTTTTTTGTGTGTGGCTTCTGTTCGCTGGTGGCAATCAGCAGGTGAGTTAACTTCTGGAGCTTGTATAAGTTTTGCTTCATCCACATCTGTCCTCTTCGGTTTAAACCATTTCGTAACTTTCGTTTGGATGACGACTTGATTGATTGTTTCTTGCCTAATTGGTTTAAACCACTTGGTAATTTGCATTTGGCCAATGGCACAGCTTGGAACTTGTCTAAAGCACTTCTTAATCTCCGTTTGTTTGTCACTTATACTTTTTTCTTCACTCTTCTTCAAAATGCGAGTAAATATTTTTTAGGCTAGTAATTTCTTTCCTGGCGTATTTACATGAAGTCCGTGGACTGTATGGAACTGTCGCTCCAATCTGTTTATGTCTACAGTATCGACATTCTTAAAGTTAGTGCATATTTCAGTGATACACTCGTTTGCAACATTAATTTCGCGGTTCACACACGACTGGTCTTTCTGTGTTGGTTCTCTTGTCTTGATGAATAGAACACTGGTGTATATTGTTTGCAGAGTTTAGGAGAACTATTGTAGTATGACCTAAAACTCCCCAAACTTTTAACCAAAATCCATCCAAATTCATTTTATAGGAGTGAGACAATGTTATTATGTTCAGGACCTCCAGGACATCATGTGACCACTGGTATAGAACTGGTATACAAGTCTTACACGTTTTAGGTTAGCATCTCACTTTTGTAGAGCAGAAATGGAGAAAAGAGGAGTTGCCACATTCATCAGGAACTGTCATAAATTTAAGAACATTGACTTTCATAAATTTTGCTTAGAACAGCATATGGAAGCATGTGCAACAGAAGTAGAATTTCACAAAAAATCCTTCATAATATTAAGTGTATATCGAGCACCTGCAGATAACTTTAATTTGTTCATGAACCACCTTGAAGCTGTAATGGCCCATTTAAAAGCCAAAAACAAAGAAATAGTGTTTGCTGGTGATTCCATGTAGATTTCCTTAAAGACACTCCCAATAAGAACTTATTTGAGTTAGTAACACTATCATTCAACTTAATTCACACTCTAAAGTTCCCCACTAGGGTAGCAAATTGCTCACAAACAGCCATTGATAATATCATTGTAGAAAAGTCCAGTGAACAAAATTATATTACACAACCAATAGCCAATGACCGCTCAAACCATAATTACAGTTCCTTCTGTTAAATGTTAATACTGAACAGGATATAAAATCTGTTAAATCCGAGCTCAAGAGAGTAATCAATAAGCCAAAAATTTATTATTTTAGGACACTCCTCAGAGACATTCACTGGACTGATGTTTAGACTGCTCATGGCATGAATGAAAAGCATAACACTTTTGCTAATAAAGTGATTACCTTACTTGAACACTGTTTTCCCCCAAAACTAACCAAGGTTAGAGCAAAGTCTACAAAGAAGCCATGGATTACTCAAGGAATAGGGGTATCTTGTAAAACAAAAAGAAAACTGTATCTGTCAATCCGAGACAGTTCTGATGTTAATGCTATAGCACATTACAAGAAATACTGCAAAATATTAAAGACTGTAATACTAACATCAAAGCAAATATATTACAAGGAAAAGATAGTCATATCAGATAACAAAATAAAGACAATATGGGATATAGTGAAGGAGGAGACTGGTAGAATCAGACATGAAGAGGGACAAATAGCATTATGAGTAAATGATACATTGGTGATAGATGTGTATAGTGTTGCAGAATTTTTCAACAAACATTTTATAGCTGTTACTTAAAAGATGAGTTTGTCTTGTTCTGTAGATGCTGCTATGGAATACCTCAGACCAGACATTTCAAGTAACTTCCATAATATGAATTTGACCCTCACTACCCCAGCAGAAATAATGTCCATCATAAAATCTTTAAAATCAAAAACATCTAGTGGGTATGATGAAATATCAAAAAATTTAATTAAAGAACGTGATTCTGAGTTAAGTAACATATTAAGCTATCGGTGTAACCAGTCATTTATCAGTGGAATATTTCCTGAATGGTTGAAATATGTTGAAGTTAAGCCACTGTTTAAGAAGAGAGATAAAGAAATAGCATCAAATTTCCGTCCAATTTCACTTTTGCCAGCATTCTTAAAAATTTTAGAAAAAGTAATGTACAATCGGCTTTATAACCACCTTATCTCAAATAACATACAGTCAAAGTCGCAGTTCGGATTTCTAAAGGGTTCTGATATTAAGAAAGCTGTCTACACTTACAGTGAAAATGTGCTTAATTCATTAGACAAAAAATTGCTGGCAACTGGTATATTTTGTGATCTGTCAAAGGCATTTGACTGTGTAAATCACAATATCCTTTTAAGTAAATTAGAATATTATGGTGTAACAGGAAATGCTGCAAAATGGTTCAAATCTTATATCTCTGGCAGGAAACAAAGGGTGTTATTAGGAAAGAGACATCTACTAAGCTATCAGGCATCATCCAACTGGGAACTAATTATATGTGGGGTCCCACAAGGTTCCATTTTAGGGCCCTTACTTTTTCTTGTTTATGTCAATGACCTTTCATCAGTAACATTATCAGATGCCAAGTTCATTTTGTTTGCCGATGATACAAACATTGCAATAAATAGCAAATAAAGTGTAGTCTTAGAAAGATTGGTTAATAAAATATTTGTGGACATTAATCACTGGTTCCTAGCCAATTCTTTGTCACTAAACTTTGAAAAAGTACACTACATGCAGTTCAGAACTTGTATGGGATGTCCCACGAGTATATGCCTAACATGCAATAACAACGTGATAGAAGAAGTGGACATTGTTAAATTCTTGGGGTTACAGCTTGATGATGAATTCAACTGGGAGGAGCATACCACAGAACTGCTGAAGCATCTTAACAAATCTTTATTTGCAATGCGAATTGTGTCAGACATAGGGGATATAAAAATGAAAAAGCTGGCATACTACACTTACTTTCATTCCACAATGTCATATGGGATTATTTTTTGCGGTAATTCATCAAGCCAAGCTAAAGTTTTCTGGGCACAAAAACGTGCAGTAAGAGTTATATGTGGTGTGAACTCAAGAACATCCTGCAGAAGCCTGTTTAGGGAACTTGGGATACTAACTACTGCTTCCCAATATATTTATTCATTAATGAAATTTATCATTAAAAATATATAACTTTTTCAAACCAACAGCTCAATTCATGGAATCAATGCTAGAAATAAGAATAATTTTCTCAGGGATTTAAAGTCACTTACTCTTGTACAAAAAGGTGTGCATTATTCTGGAACATACATTTTCAATAACTTGCCAGCAGCCATAAAAAGCTGGAATTTTACAGGGAATGGCTATAGCGCAAGACCATTAATTTATTTTTCTGATGCTATCATGTCATTATTGCTTGTTTGAAATTACACAAGATGAGTCTGTGTGAGGTTAAGACTTAAACTGTTAGTTGTGAGCCACTTATACGAATTCGTAACAACGAAAGTTTTTGTATTGCCCTTTAAA
The DNA here is from genome assembly GCF_023864345.2 of Schistocerca serialis cubense. NCBI lineage: Eukaryota > Metazoa > Arthropoda > Insecta > Orthoptera > Acrididae > Schistocerca > Schistocerca serialis. The sequence continues at coordinate 1,077,045,825 of NC_064638.1, read as the reverse complement.
GTCATTGAAAGATAATTTATGTGAGTTACAAACAAGAGTGGGCATAGTGCTGCTCATTGTGACACTCTGTTCTGGGTTAAGTTCCATGCCCGAGACATAGTCCGCTAATGAGGTCCACTGCTTTCTGTTAGGAAGGTAAGATTGAGAGCAATGTCATTAGTGACATTACAATTTAGTGAGTCAGCATTCTATTATAAGGTACATTATTAAACACTTTCAAAAAGACTTGGAGGAGCGAAATATGTCTGTAATTGGAAGTAGTTTACTTATGGTCAGTTTTCTTGATGAGTGTTAACTAAAGCATATTCAAGTCTGTCTGAAAATATTGATAACTTAAGGGTAATCCTGTCAACTGAGCATAATACTTCTACATGTCAGAAGCACCATCGTAACTATCATCTTCAGACCAAAGACTGGTATTCTGTAGCTCTCCAAGCTAGTCTTTTCATATGTGCATAACTACAACATTTGAACTTGCTTACTGTATTCGTATATAAGTTTCCTTCTACAGTTTTACCTCTCAAACTTCTCTCCATTAGCAAACTGAAGATTCCACTGTGCCTCAGTGTGTTGTCAGAGATTCCTTTTATCCAGACCATGCCAGAAATTTATTTTTTCCCCTGTTTGGCTTGCTACCCCTCATTAGTTACTGGATCTACCCATAGAATCTTCAGCATTCTTCAATAGAACTACATTTTAAAAGTTTATATTCTCTTCTTATATAAATTGTGTATCATCCATCTTTCACTACCGTACAAACCCTAACAAAATACTTTCTATCTGTTTAATTTATTTTCAATGTTAACAGGTTCTCTTTTTCAGATGTGCTTTTCTTGCTATGCCAGTTTGCATTTTGTACTGCCTTCTTCATCTTTCATCAAGTTATTTTGCTGGTTAAACAACAAAACTCATGTAATACTTTTAGTATCTCATTTTCTAATCTAATTCCCCTTGACATCACCTGATTTATTTCGGCTACATTCCATTACCCTTGTTTTACTTTCGTTCACATTCATCTTATAACTTTTTTGCAAAACACTATCTATTTCTTTGAACTGCTCCTCCAAACTTCATTACCCATATCACTTAGCGCACTGATGTAGAACTGCACTACTTTGAAACGTCTCAGGCTGCAAGGCCATGAATAATTAGTGCATAAATTTAGAATGGATGAGAGGAATTTACAAAAAAGGGCCGGCAACCTATTTTGGAATGAAATGTCTGCAGCTGTAAGCAGAGTAATAACAGGGGTATATGATCGAGTGATAACGGATACCTATCTTCTGGTTCTGTATACACACAGTCTATTCGCATTTCATCTACCAATTACAACCTCTGTGCCCTTAGCTGATTTCCAGTCATTCTTATGCTGTGATCCAACTGGTCTGGTGTAGTTAAGCTTTGTGTTAACCCAACAAAGTCAGTAAGGGGGTTGTACACCATCAAATAATAGTACCCTACTCTGATTGAAAAGAGCACTATCTTGTTGTGACCCGATGTCCTCCGATTAATTTGGTGTATAGTAGTAATAAGACTAATGAAAAAAAATTGCCATACGGCTTAGTTCTGGAAGCTTATATAATTGACACTAATTCCAATTGACAAGAAACACTCTTAAATTTAACTCAATAGTGACTTCTGTCTGAGGTCATAGTAACACTGCTAACACATGGGACTTTGACAACAAAATGCAAGTATGTTCTGAATCTGCTTGGCTCTGAAACCCACAATATTCTCAGAGGTTCTGGGAGATGATATAATGGCACCACATAAACTTTGTTCATCTAAGCTACCAATGGTAGATATTGTCACAGTGAAAAATGTAACTTCCAAACACCATTTAAAATCACTTCCCAAGCAACAGTTCATATTTTGACTTCGCCAACATAAGAGGAACAATCAGACAGCTTATTATGCCACAGGTGGGAGTGCCATCAGCTACGGATCAGTCCTCGGCCAACACTTCCTGTATTGTGCCTCGAAGAAATACTTGTGAACCCTATTTATCACTTTTTAACTGCCTGTGACATCAGATATGTCACTTTCCCTAATATATATCCAATTTAAATACAATAAAGCTATACATTGGTACCTACAGTACCAACTTTATAGTAACTTTGCTTAAAATAATTTTGCAATCATACTGTTTCCTCAAAAATGTGTCTTCTGAATGGACTACTTTGCCTCTTGTGCCCTTAAGGGCTTCAGACAAGTCCCAATGTCTGTTGCTAAAGGGTGTCTGACCCCATAAAGTGTTTCTTACTTTTAGTTTTTTTGCCAGTAGTATCCCTGCACCAAGACACCAGAACCATCTTAAAACTTCACTCCAGCCCCACGAAGGATGACTTGCATTTTTACTGGGTATTTGGCAGCCTCAGTACTACAATGGTCAGTCGTAGTTGTTGTGCTCTACAGCAAAGACTGATATGCGCTGTCAATTAAAATTCAAATATCTACCTATGTAAAGGTTGGATTAAGATGCGATTTGCATCAGTCTATATTAAATTAGACAGATAACATACTGAGGATATGTTCCACAATAATTTCTTGGTTTAATATACTCAATTTATTCAGTTTGGCACCTGGCACCGAGCATTGTCAGTGAGATAGCAGGTGCTGCCGCTTCTCACCCCACTTCCTTTGTTTTTAAAACTCAGTGAGTGTTGAAAATCGACACAAAATCAACATCTGAATCTCCCTTTTGTTTAAACTAAAATCAATACATCAGGCACTACCTCGTATTCTTAATTCATGTTCTTCAACACCTGATGCCTCTGTATTTTGTCATACTACTACCTTGTCATTTATTCCAGGAAAAAAGGCAGTTCAGGACTTACTAATATTACACGCTTCTTTACCCCTACTATTCTGTTTCCTTCTTTTCAACTGGAATCACACTTTTTACTACTTTTACTTACAATTACAACATTTTCACAACACTTCTAGTCACAGTTGTGGTGATGGTCGTTACATTTAGAGACAGTTGTGGAGGAACTCTTTGCTCTCCATCTGTGTTGCTTCCTTTGGTAATGAGATCTATCGAAAGATATGGGACATGGAAGAGTTATTCTGCTCGACACAGCTGTTTTACGGCATAGTCTCCTTCCTCGTAGTAGAGTGTATCCATGACTTTGCATTAGCTTTCTCTTTCTGAACTATGGGCTATGCTCACATACCTCAGAACATGGTCGTGCAGTGGTGCCCTAATGCCACCATCTGTCGATCTGTGTGACAGTTGTAGGTTGCAGTCTATACCCAGTCCATTTTCTTTAGCTGCTTTTACTCTATCAGCCTGGTTCTAGTTGTCTAAATTTGAAAACCTGGATGCCATTCTCAACACTTTCATAGCTTCTGCAGGCCTTATTGATATCAAATCTTTGGTACGAAACATTTTATGTTAATGAAGCTCACACTTCTACGTTTTTATTTCCACCTTAATTTAGTCCTTAAATGTGTGAAAAAGAGACAGAAACATAGTGGAGGAGATCTACTGTAGAAGTCTGAGTTGTGTGAAAGTGAGAAATGAAAGGATGGATTGGTTCCAGCAAACAAGTGACGTGAAACAGGGAGTGCATTGTCACCTCTCCTCTTTGTGGCCTTGGATGAGATAATAATGAAGGTGGCAGAAAAAACTGGAGAAGACAAGGTGGAAAGTAATGAGGTTCATGAATAGCTTGATGATATGGGGAGCATGGAGGGTGAGAGTCAGGAACAGGTGGATCCTTTGAAAGAAGCTGTGTGGAATCAATTTTAATGTAAACAAATATGAGATCTTGGTTACAACTAGAAAGAAAGAATGAGGATTGGACATGAACAGTTGAGGAAGGTGGAGTGTGCCAAGTAATTGAGAAGCGTGACAAAGGAAAACTGAAGAAATGAGAATGGGATCATTGAAAATGGCAGACAGGCAGCAGCATTCCTGTGAAGTGCTAGGAGCCTGGTTTGGTACAAAGATGCCCACAAAAGAAACGAGCAAGAAGAAGACCAAGGGATAAAGGACTGAAAGGTGTGGAAGAGTGTGTTCATAAAAGATGTGAGGACTGGACCAAGTGAATACAGAAAGATGGTGGGAAAACAGAACTAGGTGGTGAGTCTTACCTTCCAAACAGAGTCAACTTGGGACTGAAAACTGTTCAAGAAGATGACGAGGACAATGATGCCGACAATGTCTAAAAGCTGATTATTTCCTACACTAGCACCAAAGGCTCCTTAGTCCATTCTCTTATATACGAGGGTTGACTGAAAAGTAATGCCACCACCTTCATAACTCATCAACAGTTGGCAGCATTAGTATGCGGCAGGTACTGACTTGTTCTGTAGCCTCTTCTCTACAGCTCCAGTTGGGGGGAGCCTTAGCATTGAATGGTTGTATTTTACAGTGTGAAGTATAGAACCCTGCACAGATGGTCGGTCACTGTGATTTAAGCAACATGCAGTCATTGTATTCTTGACAGCAGAAGGTGTCACCCCAAAGGAGATTCATCAGAGAATGAGAGCAGTTTATGGTGATTGTGTTGAAGTGCGTACTGTGGGTCATGGAGTGAGTAAGTTTCGAGATGTTGGGGAGGGAACATCTGACCTGCGAGACAAACAAAGAGTTGGATGTCCAGTGACAGCAACCACCGAGTTTCACAAGCAAAATGTTGACAGATTGATTCAGGAAGATCATTGTATCACTCAGAGAGAAACTGCAGGCACAATCAGCATTTAAAAAAAATGTATGGTTCACATTATTACTTTGCTTGGCTATCGGAAGATCTGTGCATGGTGGATACCCTGGATGCTGACTCCTGAAATGAAAGTGCACAGACTTGAAATTTGCCAAGCACTCCTCTCGCATCACGAGAATGAAGGTGACACCTTTCTCCATTCAGTTGTGACAGGAGAGGAAACGTGGGTACACCATTACGACCCAGAGACGTTGAGACAACTGTGAGACTGTGGTTGTGGAAACAATGTGTCAACTTCTTCCGTGACGGCTTCCGAAAACTTGTTCATCGTTGGAAGAAATGTATTCAATTAGCTGGTGATTATGTGCAAAAGTGAATATTGATCATTAGAGAGCACATTCTAAGGATTATTTCTGTGTTTGATTTATTAAAATATTCCCATCCAAAGCCAATTAACAAAGGCATTACTTTTCATTCAACCCTCGTACATAAGATTAAACACTATTACACATATCTGGTGTGTGTGAAAAAGTTGATTGAATGCTAACAGACAACAAACAAAACAAAAGATAAAAACTAATGTTCTTTATTGCCCTTCAAAATAGTTGCCACCCACTACAATACACTTTTGGAAACGTTTGTACAGCTTCTGGAAACTATGAGAAAAGCCTCCTGTGAAATCAGTCGCAGAACGGCTGTCACACAATCTTTGATGGCATTCACGTCTGATCAATGTTCACCTTTCATAGCTGCCTTCAAGTGGGAAAACAGGAAAAAATCCACAGGAGCCAGATTGGGGAGTACAGAGGGTGTTCAAGAACAGTTACCATCTTCTGCGCCAGGAATTGGACCACATGGATTGCACACTGCGCAGGGGTATTGTCATGGAGCAGCATCTATTGTCCAGTCTTGTATAACTCTACCCAAACCCACCAGATATGCTGTAGCAATCAGTTCTGAATGGACTGATAATATGCAGCATTAATGGTTTGAATTGCAAGAACAAATTCCTTGTGGATGATGCCGTTGTTGTTTAAGAAGACAGTCAACAGTATTTTAACCTTGGATTTTTGCAGATGAATTTTTTTTGTCATGGGGAAGATGGAATCGATTGTTGTTTTGATTCTGGATCGAACTGGTAGCACCAGGTCTCATATACCATGATGATGATGTCCAGAAGCAATGGATCTTGGTCACACATGGAAATGAAATCACCAGAAGTTTCCATGCGCTTTGCTTTTTGCTTGTCTGTGAGGAGAGAGTTGTTGGTCGATTTCTGTTGTGGGGTAGACACCAGCCACATTGTAGGAACAATGAAAAGTTTTTTGAACACTGATGGAAATGGATTAAGTCTATTGATGAAGGAATAGCTACTGAGTTGCTTATTGCTGGTACTGAGCAGGTGTTGTATTCTACATTCGTAAGGTGTTAACTGCAGCACCAAGAGACAATTATTAGTGTTATGTCAGGTCCCTGGAAAGGGTGGAACATTTACATGGACATGATGGTGGAAATAAGAACGCTCAGCCAAGACAAGGTGGTGATAGGCCACTGTGTATTATGCATGGTCGTGGCAGCAGGTAAAACTCGAGCAGTGTGCTACACAATGGGATCCAGTGTGAATAGGGAGGCAGGGCAATCAGCATACTGCCAATGACCTGTTAAACTTAATAGTGTCTTGGCACATGTTTGGCCAGAAACAATGAGGTCTGATGTATAAACATTTATTGTAAATCTGCTTTAGATAACACTGGTATAAGAGTGAAAGAATTTCAGAATGGCGACATTATGTTTGCCCTTGGTGGTGTAAGGCAGGAGCGCCCAACCACAAGCTGTCCACTGGCTCTCCAAGTAGTGTAGCTGACAGGACGTTCTAGTGACCTTGGTCTTGGGAGCAACACAGTTGACCTGGATAAGTTAAGGCCGGCAATGCACGAGGCAAAGGGCTTGAGTGGAGTGCTGAGTTACCTCCATTTTAGTCATCCAATATGCCCTGACATTTCAGACGAGCTCTGAACTGATGACACTTCTGGAAATGCAAGGTTATTTAATGAACAAGAAGATTATGCAGTAGAAAAAGAAGGAAATAAAACATAATTTAGTTGGCAAGTATGGGCCTTTTGGGCTTCAAAATGGAACTTGAAAGAATGTAAGGTTACAACTATTTCAAAAGTACAGGACATGGGACTTTATGAAGCAGCACGATCAAAAAGTGCATAAGCGCCTATAGAAGAGTGATGTTGTCAACAGATTTGTATTCAGTGGGAATTCCAAGTATGATCTGCCCTTAAGGCTGGATAATAAACCTATATTGTAGGCAGAATGGCGGGAAGCATTGTGCTTTTGACATTTGTTGCTTCACGACATGATGCTGAAAACAGTTCCAATGTTTGCTTTTGGTGACAGAAAAACCTGAAAAATTCACTGGTTACGACAGATCTTGAATGACAAGTGGTGACTGAAGATTTATTACAAGAGGAGGATTTGTTGCTAACTAGGGATGATGCTAATATTATTGCGATGAGTTCGAGTCTTGGTGTGGCACACAGTTTTCATCTCCAGGAAAGTTTCATATCAGCACACACTCCACTGTAGAATGAAAAATTCATTCTGGAGCCTCACTGTAGTTGCAGGAGTGGGGTAGATTCTAAGCTAGCAGTTGAACATAGTCAGTGTGAATGGAAGTGTCAGAGTGCAATGGAGAAATGTGCAAACATCCAGTTCTGCTACAAATTGGGGAAGATTCCAATGGAGACACAGGGAATGTTCGTGCAGGTGTATGGAATGGAAGCTTTGAGCAGAAAATATGTTTATGAATCGTTAAACGCTTCCATGAAGGGAAGGGAAAAAAAAAAAACAGAAATGATCGAGAAATTGCGATAAATTCTGGCACGAGATCGGTGACGGACTCTTGGATTGATTGTGGAAGAATGGGCATTAGCAAGGACATGGTGCACACCATCATCCATGATGATTGGGGTAAGCGGAAGAGCTGCTCCCAGTTTGTTCCAAACAAGCTCACAGATGAGCAAAAAGCAAAGTGGATGAAAGCTTCTGGTGATTTCATTTCCATGTGTGACCAGGGTCCATTATTTCTGATCATCATCATGGTATAAGAGACCTGGTGCTACCAGTTCGATTTGGAATCAAAACGTCAATCGATATCATGGTGTTCACCATGTTCCCCATGACCAAAAAAAAGCTGTCTGCAAAAATCCAAGATGAAAACACTGTTGATTGTCTTCTTCAACAACAATGGCATCGTCCACAAGGAATTTGTTCCTGCAGGTCAAACCATTAATGCTGCACTTTATCATTCCATTTTGAACCGATTGCTACAGCTTATCTGGCGGGTTTGGGTAGAGTTGCACAGGGCTGGAAAATGGATGGTGCTCCATGACAATACCCCTGCACACTATGCAATCCATGTGGTCCAATTCCTGGCGCAGAAGATGGTAATTGTTCTTGAACACCCTATGTACTCCCCAATCTGGCTCCTGTGGATTTTTTCCTGCTTCCCCACTTGAAGGCAGCAATGAACGGTGAACATTGTTCGGACGTGAACGCCATCAAACATTGTGTGACAGCTGTTCTGTGACTGATTCCACAGGAGGCTTTGCTGATCATTTCCAGAAGCTGTACAAACGTTGCCAAAAGTGTGTTGTAGTGGGTGGCAACTATTTTGAAGGGCAATAAAGAACATTTCTTTGTATCTTTTGTTTTGTTTGTTGTCTGATAGCATTCAATCAACTTTTTCACACACACTAGATATATGTAATAGTGTTTAATCTTACGTACAAGGGTTGAATGAAAAGTAATGCCTTTGTTAATTGGCTTTGGATGGGAATATTTTAATAAATCAAACACAGAAATAATCCTTAGAATGTGCTCTCTAATGATCAATATTCACTTTTGCACATAATCACCAGCCAATTGAATACATTTCTTCCAATGCTGAAAAAGTTTTTGGAAGCTGTCACGGAAGAAGTTGACACGTTGTTTCCACAACCAGTGTCTCACAGTTCTCTCAATGTCTCCGGGTCGTAATGGTGTACCCACGTTTCCTCTCCTGTCACAACTGAATGGAGAACTGTGTCACCTTCATTCTGGTAAAGCAAGAGGAGTTCCTGGCAAATTTCAAGTCTGTGCACTTTCATTTCAGGAGTCAGCATCCAGGGTATCCATCATGCACAGATCTTTCGATAGCCAAGCAAAGTAATAATGTGAACCATACATTTTTTTAAAATGCTGTTTGTGCTTGCAGTTTCTCTCTGAGTGATACAATGATCTTCCTGAATCAATCTGTCAACATTTTGCTTGTGAAACTCGGTGGTTGCTGTCACTGGACGTCCAACACTTTGTTTGTCATGCAGGTCAGATGTTCCCTCCCCAACATCTCAAAACTTACTCACTCCATGACCCACAGTACTCACATCAACACAATCACCATAAACTGCTTTCATTCTCTGATGAATCTCCTTTGGGGTGACACCTTCTGCTGTCAAGTATCCAATGACTGCACATTGCTTAAATCGCATTGATCGATGATCTACGCAGGGTTCCATACTTCACACTGTAACAACACAACCGTTCAATGCCAAGGCTTCCTGACAACTGGAGCTGTAGAGAAGAGACTACGGAAGAAGCCAGTATCTGCCGCATACCAATGCTGCCAACTGTTGAAGAGTTATGAAAGTGGAGACATTACTTTTCAGTCAACCCTCGTATATAAGAGAATGGACTAAGAAGCCTTTGGCACTAGTGTGTTAGTCATTGTAGTGGCCATCTTGAAGAGTTTCCAGTCCCAGGTTGGCTCTGTTTGGAAGATAAGACTCGCCATCTAGTCCTGTTTTCCCACCATCTTACTGTATTCGCTTGGTCCTACCTCACACCTTTTTTGAACACACTCTTCCACACCTTTATCCCTTGGTCTTCTTCTTGGTGCTCACATCTCCATTTGGAGTCTCTTCTTGGTAATTCTTTTGCTTTCCACTCTCTTTAAATGCCCATACCATCTTAGCCTTGATGTTTTTATCCTGCTCTGCGAACATTCCTCTTTCATTATTTCCCTCATGTTTTCATTCCTTCAACCTACCCATCCTTGTTACTTCTACCCTACTTCTGAGGAATTTTGTTTCTTATACCTTTAATCTGCTTATACCTCTTCCTCATTACCCATGTTTTAGAGCAAAGGTCACTGGAATGCTGTTGCCTGTCTGCCATTTTCAATTATCTCTTTCTCATTTCTTCAGTTTTCCTTTGTCACGCTTCCCAGTTACTTGGCACTCTCCACCTTCCTCGACTGTTCATGTCCAATCCTCATTCTGCTTGATGGTCTATCTTTCTTTCTAGTTGTAACCAAGATCTCACATTTGTTTACATTAAAATTCATTCCACACAGCTTCTTTCCAAGGATCCAGCTGTTCCTGACTCTCGCCCTCCATGTTCCCCATATCATCAAGCTATTCACGAACCTTATTGCTTTCCACCTTGTCTTCTCCAGTTTTTTCTGCCACCTTCATTATTATCTCATCCAAGGCCACAAAAAGGAGAGGTGACAATGAACTCCCTGTTTCATGCCACTTGTTTGCTGGAGCCAATCTATCCTTTCATTTCTCACTTTCACACAACTCAGACATCCACAGTAGATCTCCTCCACTACGCTTTCTGTCTCTCTTTCAATTTCCTCTTTTCAAGTGCTTCCCAGACCACTGTTCTAGAGACAGTGTCACCTTTTCTATATCGAGAAAGGCCATCCCAAGGTCTTCCCCAAACTTGTAGTGGTGCTCCTGGAGTTGCCTCATTGGAAATGTAAGGTCAGCAGCTGACGTACCAAGTCTGAAACTACACTGTTCCTCTCTCAATTTGTTATCGACCTTTATTCCAATACTGCTCTCCAAGACCTTTTCATATACCTTTGCACTACGTTGTATCAGTCCCACACCCTTGCAGTTTCTACAACCCTTCCTACTCCCTTTCTTGAACACAGGAAGAATTAGTTCCCTCTTCCAATCTTCTGGAGTCGTCTTCTCATTCTACACCACCCTCTCCACGTCTGTTTCCCAACCTCCCCTGCTGCCTTCACCATTTCATTACTGACTTCATCCACACCTGACGGTGTATGTTGTGAGATGTGAAATGAAATGGGCAGAGAAGCCACAAGCATCAGAGTAGAATAATGAATTTTTTAATGTGCACACCTTTAAGGACTGAAGGTGGAAATAAAAACCTAGAAGTGTGAACTTCATTAACATAAAATGTTTCTTTCCCAAGATTTGATATCAATAAGGAGTGTTGAGAAAGGCATCCAGGTTTTCAAATTTAGACAAATAGAACCAGAGTGATATGGTAAAAGCAGCTAAAGAAAATAGAGTGGGTATAGACTGCAACAAACAACTGTCACACAGATCGACAGTTGGTGGCATTAGGCCACCACTGCACGACCATGTTTCTGAGGTTTGTGAGCATAGCTCATAGTTCAGAAAGAGAAAGCTAATGAAAAGTCATGGATACGCTCTGCTACGAGGAAGGAGACTACGCTGTAACACAGCTGTGTCAAGCAGAACAACTCTTCCATGTCCCATATCTTTTGATAGATCTCATTACCAAAGGAAGCAACACAGATAGAGCGCCAAGAGTCCCTCCACAACTGTCTCTAAATGTAACGACCATCACCACAACTGTGAGTAGAAGTGTTGTGAAAATGTTGTAATTGTAAGTAAAAGTAGTAAAAAGTGTGATTCCAGTTGAAAAGAAGGAAACAGAATAGTAGGGGTAAAGAAGCATGTAATATTACTAAGTCCTGAACTGCCTTTTTTCCTGGAATAAATGACAAGCTAGTAGTATGACAAAATATAGAGGCAACAGATGTTGAAGAACATGAGTTAAGAATATGAGGTAGTGCCTCATGTACTGATTTTAGTTTAAAGAAAAGGGAGATTCAGGTGTTGATTTTCAAAACTCATTGAGGTGGGGTGAGAAGCGGCGGCACCTGCTATCTCACTGACAACGCTTGGTGCCAGGTGCCGAACTGAATAAATTGAGTCAGTATAGTAAACCAAGAAATTATAGTGGAACGTATCCTCCATATGTGATCTGTTTAATTTAATACAGATTGATGCAAATGGCTCTGAGCACTATGGGACTCAACTGCTGAGGTCATTAGTCCCCTAGAACTTAGAACTAGTTAAACCTAACTAACCTAAGGGACATCACACACATCCATGCCCGAGGCAGGATTCGAACCTGCGACCGTAGCGGTCTCGCGGTTCCAGACTGCAGCGCCAGAACTGCGCGGCCACTTCGGCCGGCCAGATTGATGCAAATCGCATCTTAATCCAACCTTTAGATAGGCAGACATTTGAATTTTAATTGACAGTGCGCATCAGACTTTGCTGTAGAGCATGACAACCATGCCTGACCATTGTAATACTGAGGCTGCCAAATACCCAGTAAAAATGCAAGTCACCCTTCGTGGGGCTGGAGTGAAGTTTTAGGAAGGTTCTGGTGTCTTGGTGCACGGATATTACTGGCAAAAAAACAAAGTAAGAAACATTTTATGGGGTCAGACACCCTCTAGCAACAGGCAGCTAAACTTGTCTGAAGCCCTTAAGGGCACAAGAGACAAAGTAGTCCATTCAGAAGACACATTTTTGAGGAAACAGTATAATCACAAAATTATTTTAAGCCAAGTTACTATAAAGTTGGTACTGTAGGCACCAATGTATAGCTTTATTGTATTTAAATTGGATATATATTAGGGAAAGTGACATATCTGATGCCACAGGCAGTTAAAAAGTGATAAATAGGGTTCACAAGTATTTCTTCGAGGCACAATACAGGAGGTGTTGACCGAGGACTGATCCGTAGCTGATGGCACTCCCACCCGTGGCGTAATAAGCTGTCTTATTGTTCCTCTTATGTTGGCGAAGTCAAAATATGAACTGTTGCTTAGGAAGTGATTTTAAATGGTGTTTGGAAGTTACATTTTTCACTGTGACAATATCTACCATTGGTAGCTTAGATGAACAAAGTTTATGTTGTGCCATTATATCATCTCTCACCTTGCTAATGGTAAGTAGGACAATGCTTATCATCTTGTTTTTGGACATTCTCAGTGTTGCGTTTAAATAGTTGCTGATGACCATTTTAGTCATAGTTGTGGGTGTCTGTTTTTTAACATCTCTGAGAATATTGTGGGTTTCAGAGCCAAGCAGATTCAGAACTATACTCGTGTTTTGTTTTCAAAGTCCCACGTGGTTGGGTTGGATTGTTGGGTGGAGGAGACCAGACAGCGAGGTCATCGGTCTCATCGGATTAGGGAAGGACGGGGAAGGAAGTCGGCCGTGCCCGTTCAAAGAAACCATCCCGGCATTTTCCTGGAGCGATTTAGGGAAATCACGGAAAACCTAAATCAGGATGGCCAGCCACGGGCTTGAACCGTTGTCCTCCCGAATGCGAGTCCAGTGTGCTAGCCACTGCGCCACCTCGCTCCCACGTGGTAGCAGCATTACTATGATCAGACGGAAGTCGCTGTTTAGTTAAATTTAAAAGTTTTTCTTGTCAATTGGTATTAGCGTATCATATAATTTCCGAATTTAAGACACAAAGCTTAACTACACCAGACCAGTTGGATCACAGCATAAGAATGACTGGAAATCAGCTAAGGGCACAGAGGTTATAATTGGCAGATGACGTGCGAATTGACTGTGTGTATACAGAACCAGAAGATAGGTACCCGTTATCACTTGATAATACACCCCTGTTATTTCTCTGCTTACAGCTGCACACATTTCATTCCAAAATAGGTTGCCAGCCCTTTTTTGTGTATTCCTCTCATCCATTCTAAATTTATGCACTAATTATTCATGGCCTTGCAGCCTGAGACACTTCAAAGTAGTGCAGTTCTACATCAGTGCACTAAGTGATATGGGTAATGAAGTTTGGAGGAGCAGTTCAAAGAAATAGATAGTGTTTTGCAAAAAAGTTATAAGATGAATGTGAACGAAAGTAAAACAAGGGTAACGGAATGTAACCGAATTAAATCAGGTGATGTCAAGGGGAATTAGATTAGAAAATGAGATACTAAAAGTATCACACGAGTTTTGTTGTGTAACAAGCAAAATAACTTGATGAAGGATGAAGCAGACTGTACAAAATGCAAACTGGCATAGCAAGAAAAGCACATCTGAAAAAGAGAACCTGTCAACATTGAAAATAAATTAAACAGATAGAAAGTATTTCGTTAAGGTATTTGTCTGGAATGTAGCATTGTATAGAAGTGAAATATGGATGGTACGCAGTTTATATAAGAAGAGAATAGAAACTTTTAAAATGTGGTGCTATTGAAGAATGCTTAAGATTCTATGGGTAGATCCAGTAACCAACGACGGGTAGTGAACCAAACTTAGGAAAATATAAATTTCTGGCACGGTCTGGATAAATGGAATCTCTGACAACACACTGAGACACAGTGGAATCTTCAGTTTGGCAATGGAGAGAAGTTAGAGAGGTAAAACTGTAGAAGGAAACTTCTATATGAATACAGTAAGCATGTTCAAATGTTATAGTTATGCAGATATGAGAAGACTAGCATGGGGAGCTACAGAATACTAGTCTTTGGTCCGAAGTTGATATTAACAATGGTGTTTCAGACGTGTCCAAATGTTATGCTCAGTTGGCAGGATTACCCTTACGTTATCAATATTTTCTGACTGACTCGAATATGCTTTAGTTAACACTCATGAACAAAACTGACCATAAGTAACCTACCACCAATTACAGACATATTTCGCTCCTCCCAGTCTTTTTGAGTGTTTAAGGAAGCGCCCTAAGATAGAATGGTGACTCACTAAATTGTAATGTCACCAATGACATTCCTCTTTAACAGATGGAATCTTACCTTCATAACAGAAAGCAGTGGACCTCATTAACAGACTACGTCTCGGGAATGAAACTTAACCCAGAATGGTGTGTCACAAAGTGCAGCACTACACCCACTCTTGTTTGTAACTCACGTAAATCATCTTTCAATGACTTTAAAGGGCAGTACAACGACTTTTGTTGTTGATGCGTATAAGTGGCTCTCAACTACAGTTTAAGTCTCAACCTCACACGGACTCATCTTGTGCAATTTCAAACAAGCAGAGTGATAGCATTGGAAATAGACATTAAGGGTCTTACACTGAAGCCATTCTATGTAAAATATGTTTTGGTCCACCTGCGTAATTAGTTAAAATGGACTCTACACAAAGATAAAACTAATGAAGAGGCTCAGTTCAGCACGTCATGCCCTCGGAAGCATCTCTTATTGTATGGACCTGAATACAAGAGTTTGGTGTATTTTCACACATTTTCACTCGCTTTTGTCTTATGGAACTGAACAGGAGCAGTGGAAGTACAGTAAATAAAGTGTTTATTTGGGAGAAGTGAACAACTTGCAGAATCCCTTTAAGGAGCATGGAATACTTTCAATCCCTTACCAATATATTTACTCCACAATGGACTTTGTTGCTGATGATGAAAGTCAATTTCAGCCGAACTGTATCTTACACAATCACAATACAAGACAGAAATTAATTTTCACACGGACTGCCGTCTTGTCTAGAGTTCATAATGTAGTTGGTTACTCCGGTGCTAAGGTAATCAACAGATTACTCTCCAATTTAAAGCAAGAAATTGGGAATCCATACCAATTCAAAAGAAAATTAAAAATATCTCACTGGAAACTTCACATTAATTTTATGAATATTGAGATTCAGGGATTGAATCTGTAAGCTAGATGGGAAGTGGCAGTGTTTGTCATAATGCTGTAAGACAAGTAATATTGTACTGTAAATATGACTAAGAACTTACAGGTCTAAGACAACATTTTCTTTGAAAAATACCATTGCAATCAAGTAAATATTAAGTTACTAAAGGCAGATAGTCACTGTAAATAAAATTGAGGAGGTAGAACCCTTTTTCAAAGTAACAGCTTTCTTACTATTTTACTCAAGTAAATTCAGATGATGTAAGAGTGAATAGCATTAAACAGTATAGCGATAGTTTATTGTCAATAAATTACATGGATGAGGAAAGTTGCTACTCATCATATGGCAGAAATGCCGAGCCACGATAGGCACAATAAAAAAGATTCACACGATCAAAGCTTTCGGCTATTAAGGTTTTTGTCAGTAAAAAGATTCACACATTCCATCCTGGATTTTCCATTGTTTCATTACACAGATGAAGTTTAAACGATTTCCTTGTATTTATGTTAATATGTATCTTGTCTTGTTCCACATCCCTGTCTTTCTTGATGGGATGTACAGAACACAATGAATGGAATAGACTGTCTCAGAGTTACGCATTTGGTGCAACACGGCATATGTTTGTGGGACCTGTTTGATTGATGGCAGGACAGTGATTTGCAGCCCTTACCTAGGTACTATTTGATCATGTATCTCATACAATACGTGTAAGTCCTCTCAGGAAACACTTTCCAATGTCACAAGACAGTCTAAAGTTATGCAAAGACGTGTTTTAGTTCAGCAGCTAAAAGACATTACAAATTACTCACTTCCATCACAAAATTCACCACATTGTCTACTACAACATGGTGAAAACAGCAACTGGCTGTATGTCAGATGGTCAACCTTTGAGGAGGAGGAGGAGGAGGAGGAGGAGGTCGTGGTGATTAGTGTTTACCATCCCATTGACAGTGAGGTCATTAGAGACGGAGTGCAAGCTCTGATTAGGGAAGGATGGGAAAGGAAATCAGCCGTGCCCTTTCAAAGGAACCATCCCAGCATTTGCCTGAAGAGATTAGGGTAAATTACAGAAAACCTAAATTTGGATGGCCGGATGTGGGTTTGAACCATCAATCTTCGTTGCCGCACCCTTAAACCTAATTGTGATTTCTAATGGTCCTGTGAAAAATAAGAATTGCACATATATTTTGCTGGTAAGGTTCCTATACTTAAACCACACATTTATAAAATATGCTACACAGCATATATAACATACTTCACCTTTGGAAGAGAAACTGTAAATTTGCACGATGTCTCTGTGCTTAATCACAATCCAACTTGATTGTAAGAGGCTAACAACATGAAGACAACATGCATGACAGTCTTCATTTTGTGTATGTATTATTACCCCTCCCTCCAATTTCTCTTTACTCGCATGTTGTGGAAAGCTTTCCACCAGTCTTGTATTTCCATGTGAAGTGAAGTTATATTCCTGTTGGTTAGCAGTTTATTTTCATTACTGACAGGTTTACTGGTCCACTTTATTTACAATGGAACTATGATGAATTAAATGAGCATTCCAGTTGCATATGTGGGAAAGCCAAAAACTAGCATTTATCCCAGTGGTAGGCATAATGGCAGCATTTGTCAGTGATACATAGTAAAAGAGGCACTGTCTAGCTTTTATACCTTTCCAATCCCTTACTTGCAGTAAAAAGTACTGCTGATGACAAAATACCTGCTCAGTTACAAATAAGAAAGTAGATGAGTCTTTATACTTATGCTCTGA
The DNA here is from genome assembly GCF_023864345.2 of Schistocerca serialis cubense. Taxonomy (NCBI): domain Eukaryota; kingdom Metazoa; phylum Arthropoda; class Insecta; order Orthoptera; family Acrididae; genus Schistocerca; species Schistocerca serialis. Next base: position 1,077,028,636 of record NC_064638.1, on the reverse strand, counting down.
AAGATCAGGTGACTGGAAACTGAGGATGAAAGGGTAGTACCACAAAGTAACAGTGCTCACAACCGATAGAATAGGAAGTTTGAATTTATTGAGTTAATTTTACATTTCAACAGAAATCAACAATATTAAAACATCTTACAGTTTACAAATGACTGGAAATGGTACAGATGTGACAACATGACAATATGTCATGGTTACTACACAGGCTGGAAAATTAAGTCTTATTTGTCATTTTACTTCTATTACATTCATTGAACATAGTTATTCACTAAAAACTTTTAATTAGGAAACTTTAAACCTTTAATCACATAAAAGGAATCTCTAGTTTGTAACAGGGGTGTCACTGTTCCACACATTTTCTTGGCAATGTAACTTGGCCTGAAACAGAACAAATAATCATTAATCATTTGGTACTAAAAAATTAAAACAGAAAATAAAACCATGAAATACGTTCTAAATTTTTGAAACAATTTTCTTTAGATGAAATTCATGAACATTAAAAATTAACATGTCAATTACATTATTTTATTCTTAAGTTTTTTTTATGGAGATGATACTTTATTTAAAAATGGCCCTCACACTCATTACTTTTAATTGAATCTCTTTGCTATTACAAAACATTAAAGTTATAGTGTGCAACTGCCATCTCTGGTGAACAACTGTTTAAATTTGAAATTAATGCTTTAAAGTACTTACTGCATATTAACATTTTCTTTCCCTTATTCAAACGGTTGACCAATAATACTCTTTCAAACTGTTTCTGGGAGGATGTTCTTGACAAGCCAGACCACTAACATTCAGTGGTAAGATTTTTTTAACCAGAGGTGTGATACTAACAAACATATACTAGGTGCTGTATACATAGATTGAAAAGTTTATATCAGGCAAAACACACATGTCCTGTTGCTCATCATTCTATGTAATTATATGAAGTGTTGATGAAAGAGTTGCAAAAATCATGTTTACTGCATACTGAATCAGTTATGACATGCTTGATCACCTCCAAAAATGTTTAAAGTGGATTCCAAGGCAGAGTACTGAAATCCGTAAGATCCCTTATTCAAATTTATTCTAAACTCAAAACAACTGTTTTTAATATAAGGTAATGATTATAAGACTGATATAAGAAGCATAGAATCGCTGATTCTCAACTACAAAGTTAAATCTAAATGGGGAAGCCTCTTTCACAGTCTTACTCCTGTGGAATACATATTTTGATAGAAGTTTGATGTTTTTATGCAGACAGAAGGTTATATTTCTTTCAAATAATCTTAATTTGTTTCAAAATTTGTCGACTTGAACCCATGGAAAAATTCATATAACAATATCAAATATTTTCCTGCTAACAAAATTTTTATCACTATATAAAGTCCCTAATACTTGCAGCTTTTCTGAATCTTTAGTTCTGAAATCTGTAATTTATGCTACTGTGTGGTCTAATTATAGATTGTAACAATGAAAATAATCAGTATTTGACAATATATTTTAATTGGATAGATAAATAATCTACTCAGAAAGTGGTGGCAGTAGAATATGCATATAGAAAGAAAGGTTTTATTTATGCAAGCTTTTGGAGACAGTGGCTCCTCCTTCAGACAGAATGGTTGAAGGGGAAGAAAGAGGGGTGAATGAAAAAGACTGGAGAGGTCCAAGAAAAGGGATAGAGTATGGAAAAGTCACCAAGAACCCCAGGTCAGGTGTGAGTAGATTCTTTATCTATCCAATTATAATTACAGACTAGGTTTAATTCAATAGTTGCTGCACTCTTGGGAGAGGGGGGCAGGAGGAGGGAGATGTTAACATGAAAAATGATCTCTACCACTTTTACCTCCCAATGACCGAGGGTAGATTAAAGTAGTATCATGACAGTTTATAATTTGACAATCAGTTTGACTACTTTAAAAGATGGAACACCACACATATCTTTTATGGAATGTGCATACATAGAGGTAAATTAGAACTCAGCCTCCTTTATTCTTCACTATTACAGTATTAGACATCATGATATCTATCCTTCAGTTCATACTGTCCTTAGCACATTTACACTTAAAATTTTGCAACACTGCCTCATAAGCAACAATGGAGCTATAAATTTCCTGTAACCACCTAAAAGCTTCTAGATGAGTGTTACGCTGGCGAAACACCAGAACATAAAAAATTAACCTTCAGGACTACATATTTGCATTCTTATCCACGGTATCAGTACAAATTCATGTATCACTTAGAGAGCACTTTTTCCCATTCCAAACAGAAGATTGAGATTAAAATATGAGACATTTATTTACAATTACATTCATTTACAATTTTATAAAAAAGATACAAGGTAAACTAAAGTGCGTGCTGGTGACTACTGTACAATGGTACAAAGTGCTTTGTGCTACACAGTTTAAAACTCACCCCACACGCTGTTGCGTGCTCTTCTGACTGGCACCAGTAGCTTGGGCCCCATGTGCATCTTTCTCCACCCAGCAGGTGAGTAACTTGTCTGTCCCTTGGACATTTACCAATCATTTCACAAATTTCATGAAACTCCTTGTTCTGTTCACTCAGGTTGACAATACTTTGACCATAAATTCTTACTAACTGGTTGCACTGTAAACAAATTTGATATATGAGGTGGTGGTGTCAATATTAATAACAAAGCATGTTCAAGTTTGTTACTTTACAGATAAATATTATTCACTGTTAGAAAACAGTCAAATAACCTTAATAACATTGCCATTGCTTAATGTTAAAACTTAAATGTTTAGTGCTAACAAAAAACAGGTAACTGAAAAAAAAATGCCAACCTTTTCCATGTAGTTTTCTGGCACTGAATCACAAATTTTCTTTATAAATCCAGAAACATTCCGTTGAGCATATGGTCCCGCAGTAAGTTTCTCAAGTTCACCTAGAGCTGCATCGCATACAGCACAGTCAGTCACTGTGTCTGTAACATGCAAGATGCAAATAGAGACTAAGTGAGAGAGTAGGCCAAAAATTTTAACAAGATTAAATTTCTGGTTCCTTCAGAAACTGATAGCAAAAGTGCTTTATACAGCAGAGTGTGAGATAGAAGGAAAGGCTAAATAAAAAGTGGTTTTACAAAACGACTGTGTGTGTGTGTGTGTGTGTGTGTGTGTGTGTGTGTGTGTGTGTGAGAGAGAGAGAGAGAGAGAGAGAGAGAGAGAGAGAGAGAGAGACAGAATGAATTGAGATTCGGTCATTCAGAGAAGAGCTATTTCCACTTATAAATAGTCTAAGAGGTGGTAACCTATTTGCAAATATGTTCGATAGCACTAAAGTCAAATGATCACAACGCACCTGACATATGTTCACTAAGGAAAAATACAGGCTCAACCTGAATATAATGACTAGGTCACCACCATGTGAGACTCAACAAGGATGGAAAAGGAGATCTGCACATCATATTTCAAAACAACTATTGCAGTACTCACCTAAGCTAATTTAGTGAAACCATGGAAACTTAAATCTGGACTGTCAATGTCAATTATATTAACCAACAGTCTTGTAACTTAAGACATTATTTTATTTTACTTTGAAGGCTACCAGTTTCAGTATTTCATTATGCCATCATCAGGCCTCATATGCACCCCTCCAAAGAATGAAAATGTGATATATGGCCATAAATCACTGAATGTCATGAATTCAATTATTTCACTAGTGCTTCATTCGAATACTTCAAGGCAACTGAAGCACTAGTGAAGTGATTGAATTCATGACATTCAGCAATAAATGGCTGTGTATCACATTTTTGTTCATTTGGAGAGGTGCATATGGGGCCTGATGATGACATAATGAAATGCTGGAACTGGTAACCTTCAAAATAAAATGACACGTTAAGTTACATGGCTACTGGTGAATTTCACTGACTTTGACAATTACTTGACCAGCCGATGTCCACTGTCCATAATGAACCAACAGATAAAACCTGGATGGCCGACGGCTTTTTCGACCCCTAATTCCACTGAATGAGAGATCATCATCTTAAGAACTGTGTAACTTCATATGGTGAGACCTGCACTGTGTGTTAAGTTTTATTACTTTTCCTAAGAATATTCATGCTTCAACTTCATTGATGATGATGAATGACGGTTTGGGTTGAGGGGGCACTGTACATCCTGGTCATCAGCACCCTGATGAAAAGTCAGCACGCAAATCTCATAGGTGGAGACGAAGGCTGTCCCCACATGTGGAGCAGTTTATAATGTATTAAGTCTGCTGCCCTTCCCCACAATCTAGGGATGAGGCCTGACAGTTCACAAAATTTCACCACTCTTAACACTGATGTCTGTATCTGTGAGGATGCTGAGCAAATCTCCAGTGAGACTGAGGGCTGCCCCTAATATCAGTATACAGGAGACATGTAGCCAAAATATGCTGAACTGAAAGCGTACACCACAAACTTCCCCGAGTGGTGGGTCTTCCTGCTGGAGCAGGAAGCCGTGAATGAAAGGGCTATGCCTGATGTGCAGTCTGGTAAGCAAAACCTCCTTCCAGCAGTGAGGCTGACATGAAGTCTACCAAGCCTTTGTGGTCGATTTGAGTGACCGCAACTTGTCTGTCAATTGCCTGCAACTATTCAGTCTCCCACTGAGGCATGATGCATATGTCAGAAAATGAGATGATGGCATGCAACCGGATGGACAGCACTATCACAACATGCTCCCTTGGCAGCTTTGTCGGCCATGTCGTTTCCCTGCATCCCAATGTTGCCAGGTACCCAGAAAAAGATCACCTCCTTGCCACCGTAAGGAGTCATGGATGAGCTGAATCGGTGGGTCTACTGGATGCATTTGGTGAAGTGCTTGCAGTGCACTAACAGAGAACAGACAAGAAATCTTGTATGGTGATGTCTGTGAACCCTCTCCAGTGCCATCAGAATGACTTAACTCTGAATCAAAATTTGTAAATTGTTCTGGAAGACACACTTTAAAAACCCTATCAGGGAAAACGGCAAGACTATTGAGAGCATTGTCCTGCTGGGATCCATCTGTATAAATAATGATAAAACTGTGGTACGTACTTAAAACAGACAAAAACAAAGTAGTAAAAACAAAATCTGGAGTACAAATCATCTTGTACTATGTCAAGCTTAAAATCACTTTGGGCCTAAGAAGGTGCCAAGGCAGCAGTGTGTTCCATTCCTGGGTGTGTATTTTGATGCCCGAGATACCCAGATCCTTGAGACAGCCTGTAGCATGTATACCAAATGGCTTCGTCACTTGGGGCCGATTCCGGAACAGTTGTTCAAAGGTGGGTTGGACCACTGAACTAAATGTCAATGACTGAGGTGACGCTGGGATTTTCAGTGCCTGTTGAGCCAAAAGGCTACGTTGCCAAATCCAGAGTGGTGGTTCACCAGCCTCTGCACTCAGGCTCTGAATTGGGCTGGTCTGAAAGGCTCCAGTCGATATCAGAATGCCCTCATAGCGGATAGCATCTAACATCCAGAGATAGGAAAGGCGGGCCCGATCTGTAGACCATGCTGCTGTAATCAAACAAATGCCCTATAAAACTGCAGGAGGCTGGACCTGTCTGCCAAGGCATTTCTAAATAATCAGTGACTGGAAGCCCTTTGTTCCTAGATCTTTCCGGTGTGGAAGACAAGTTAATTTAGAGTCAAATAATAAACCCAAAAAGTACACAGTATCTTGAAAACTGTAAAATATTGTCCCCCATTGTGAGCACTGGTTGGTCAAAACTCTGACAAGCACACTTGAAATTGACACCTATAGTTTTCTCTGGTGAGAATCAAAAACATCGTCGTCGTCATCATAAGATCAAAGTAAGAGTAGAAGATTGCAAAGCCATCAACACACAAAGAGCATTTGACAAGGCTCCTGACTGTAGAGGAAATGCCATTTATAGCAATGGCAAACAATGTGACACTGAGGACACTGCCCTGGGGCATCCCATTCTCCTGAACACAGCAATCAGATATGGCATCATCAACGCGATAATGAAAATGCCAGTCCTCGAGAATGGACTCCATCAGGAGTGGCAGTTGGTGAAGAATGTTGTTCCTCCAATTAGTGTCACATGCTTTTTCGAGGTCAAAAAACACACCAACGAAATGGTTTCGGCATAAGGACTCCAGTAGAATTAAGTTGCCAAGGGTGGAAAGGTTGCGCCTGAAACCACACCTGGAGCAGCTCAGGTGACCTCTGGACTCTAGCAGGCAGACAAGGTGGCGGTTGACCACATATTCAAGAGTCTTATCTATACAACCAGTACGGACGACACTCCGATAACTGTTGGTTGGTTGGGGGGGGGGGGGGGGGGGGGGGAGGGGGGCTACAGTCCTTGCCTGGTTTCCAGAATGAAATTAATATTACCTCCTCCTAAGTCTAGGGGTACTGTCCATCAAACCATATCTGACAAACAAGAGAAGCAGTCCTTTCACTTCAGGGCACAAATGACGAAGCACGGCATAATGGATCTCATCAGGTCTTGGAGCAATGTCTCTGGCTGCAAAAAAAGCCTATTCCACTTCCCATATGGAGAATGGAAGGTTTTAGACTTCCTCATTATGCGAGAAGAAATGAGCTGCTTCATCTCTGCAATCCTTCGGAATACCTGCACAGCGAGCTCGTCTGTAACATGCAGTAATAGTAAAGAAATTTTCAGCTAAAACGTGAGCCATGTATTCTGGCATGTCCACCAAGACCCCATTATTCGACAAGATCATAATGGGATGTTTACTACCCTTCCCTGAAATCCATTTTATTGATTCCCAAACTTGCGCAGTGGAATTGGACCAATTAATGGAAGTCATGAATTCCCTCCAGGAAGCCCTCTTCTGTCCTCTGATTACTCACTCCGCTTTCACAGACCTGAAGATTGTCTGTAGTTGGACTGTGTTTGAAGTTAAGCAGAGCTGTTCGTCTGGCCCTGCTTGCCAATCGACACTCATCATTCCATCAAGGTACAGGCCATTGTCTGGGATGGTTACTAGACCTGGGGATGGTCTCTGTGGCAGCCCTTTGGACCTCAGTGATATGGGCCACTGCCTCCTGTGCACAATCCTTTCGCTCAAAAATAGCCTGTCAACTGTACTGTAACCAATTTGCCCTTTGTATCATGCGTCTGGCTTGTCTTCTGTAGGCCACTGTCCTAGTCGGCAGACTGATCCACAATGGGAAGTGGTCAGTAGAAGGGAATTCAGTAGCCACTTTCCACTGAACTGAGTCTGCAATAGCTGGGAAACGAAAACAAAGGCCAATGGCTGAAAAAGACCCTGTAGCTGTGGAAAAGTGAGTTATCTGACCTGCATTCAGAAGGCAGATATTCTCAGGAGGGAACCTCCCCATCACCCCCCCCCCTCAGATTTAGTTATAAGATGGCACAGTGGATAGGCCTTGAAAAACTGAACAAAGATCAATCGAGAAAACAGGAAGAAGTTGTGTGGAACTATGAAGAAAATAAGCAAAATATACAAACTGAGTAGTCCATGCGCAAGATAGGCAACATCAAGGACATTGTGAGCTCAGGAGTGCCGTTGTCCCGTGGTTAGCGTGAGCAGCTGCGAAACGAGAGGTCCTTGGTTCAAGTCTTCCCTCGAGCGAAAAGTTTCTTTTCGCAAAGTTATGATCTCCCCGTTCGTTCATTGACGTCTCTGTTCACTGTAATAAGTTTAGTGTGTGTGTTTTGCGACCACACCACAAAACCGTGCGATTAGTAGACGAAAGGACGTGTCTCTCCAATGGGAACCGAAAACATTTGATCGCAAGGTCATAGGTCAACCGATTCCTCTACAGGAAAACACGTCTGATATGTTCTATACGACACTGGTGACGGCATGTGCGTCACATGACAGGAATATGTTGTGGACCCACCTAACTTGTACACTTTGTGAGTGGGTAAAAAGATTCTTCTACCTTGCCCGATTTAAGTTTACTCGTGGGTGAGATAATCACTCCCAAAACAGTGATGAAAACATAAGAGTTTGTCACACAAACTGCAACAAATGAATGCAACAGTTTCACAGTCGCACAGTTTTTCCTGTGCTCTGTCAAAACGTATGTTTTGTTTCGATGTTTGTTTAGGTGTAGCGTCCCCATACTACGGTGCAGTTACCTCGCATCGGACGGACGATCAGATAATAATTGTCTGAAAATAAAAAATTAAACTTTTCACGCAAGGGAAGACTTGAACCAAGGACCCCTCGTTCAGCAGCAGCTCACGCTAACCACGGCGCTCCTGTGCTCACACTATCCTTAAAGTTGCCTATGTTGCACATGAACTACCCAGTTTGTATATTTTGCTTATTTTTTTCATAGTTCCACACAACTTCTTCCTGTTTTCTCGATTGATATGTGTTCAGTTTTTCAAGGCCTATCCACTGTGCCAACTTATAACTAAATTTGAGGGGGGTGCGATGAGGAGGTTCCCTTGTCAGAATGGAACGATGAGGAGGTTCCCTTGTCAGAATGGAAGAGTTGCTCAATCATCATCAGACTGTGGAGCAAGTGGTAGCCGAGCCCCACAGCACATTGTGGGCATTGAAATCCCCCACACGGAGGAATGGGTGTGGGAGTGCCCATATGAGTTTTGCCAGTGCGTCTACATCCAAAGCATCACCAGGCGGCATGTACAATCAACACACTGAAAAGTATAGGGTGCAAGAACTTTCGCAGCAATTGCTTGTATGGTCGCGGTAAGAGGGACAGGAGAGGAGTGGCATCTGTCGTCAAGAAAAATAGCTACTCCACCTGAAGCCCTGTCTCCAGTGGTATTATCCTTCCTGTATGCATGGTAGCCCCTTAATAAAAGTATGTTGGTGACTAAGATGGTTTTCTTGTAAGCAGATGCAGGAAGGTTTCTCCTGGACCAATAGCTGCAATTCTTCCAAATGTCAGCAATATCCATTCAAATCCTAATGCAACACTGAAGTCCCTGTGGAAGCTATAGGTTAGCGATGGTGGTTGTTTTCTTTCACTCTTGGAGGCAGTGATTTACTGGGGAGGTCAAGAGGAATGTCAGCCGGTTCCTTGCTCTCTGGTTCCTCTAACTGGAAGTCTATATCCTCAAGAGCATAGTACCCCATCAGAAAGGGAGAACTCGCCTATCCAAAGGTTTAACTACCACTTTCTTGGACTTGGAACTACATTTCGAAGGAATTTTTTCTTTACTGACTTGTTGCCTCGGTTGCGGGGATGGCTTAGCTGGCTTCTGATGTTGGGTAGTGGTATGTGGCCCAGGTGGTAAGCCTATTGCCGACAGCTTCCAAATGACATTAGTTGCCTCCACAATTGCCACACGCAGCCTTCCCATTACACCCCATAGTAGTATGGGCGAGCCTTACAGCGGATATAGCCTGCAAGGATATGTTCGGGTAATACTGAAGTACTAAATGTTAGACTAAATGTTGCTGATTTTTTCCAATTTGCCCTTGAGTCACCTCATAATTCTGCACTTCCATGACGCCCATATTTTTCCCGTTCTTCACGTAGCTCTGCGGTGTCCACCTCCATTATATTGGAGCAGGTAACCACGCCCTTACCAAAGTTGGGGGTATTATGCAACTCAGCCTTGACTGGGTAGTCACCCAAGGCCTTACATCCTAGAAGCTTATATACTTGGTTGGAATTAGGAGATTCAACTAAAAGTGTTGCATTACGAAGTCATTTGACACTTTTCAGGGACCCAGCAATACCTTCCAATGCCTTGTGAATATAGAAAGCGGATATACTCTCAAAAGTTCCCCCTGTTCGCCTGATTACAATGAAAGTGTTATGGCACACTAATGCCCTGTTACTATGACTCCGAGACTTCTTTTCGGGAGGACTGACCAAACTAGCTCTATTTGAGGAGTGGATGTAAGTACTGCCTGACAGTATAGTTTGATGAAACTGTTCCATAGGGATCGCACGAGACACTACGGAAGCAACTGTCAACCCAGGCAGAGCCCTGCATGCCAGAGCAAGCCTTCTACAACTGGGGGTGGCAGGTGTCCCAGAGGTTGGCTGCTAGAGACGGATTTACCTCAACAGCCATTCACCTCATCAGCATGTACTGCACCTTTTCTCCGAAACACACAACATTTCACCATTGCGCCACATGGTGGTCACTGAAGTATGACCACAGCTTATGGAGACCGAAGACTGGTGGCACTTACCAGTCCCCAGCTCAGGCACTGCAGGGTCGCCAAGCCCATACTCACAATTTAAAGCTGAGCCCTTGATGGGTTCCCTGATGAGCAGATATTTCAAAGATTTCCCATATCATGCTCCACTACTTATTGTACCACTCTTTAATCATCACAAAAACCAGTTTTGTTTTAGATAATATCATGGGAGGCATGTTTCTAATCTGCATGTTATCTGTGATTTTATGGTAAACCAATCTGACAGCTATCTGTCAATGATCATATATCTCTTTACTGGTCATACAACCTTCTGTAACTGATTTAGAGTTATTAGAGAACTCCTTTTTTCTGGCAGAAAATATTTCAAAATTTTTCCACACATTTTGAAACCAGATCTTGGAGGCATGACAACAAATTCAAACCTTAGCAGCCTCTTTGATGTCAAATGAGAAAATAAAAAAATACAAATCAAATCTAAAACATTATTTGTGAGAATGAAAAGGCGTATGAAAAAACCAGTACAACAATTCATCAGGTGGTTACACGAAAACTGTACACACTGACACCATGAGCAATAGAAGTAACTGCATGCAGAGATCACTTTTACATGTAAGACACTAGTGCCAGAATGTAGAACATTCATGGCAACAGATCAGCAGGCATTTTTCTACTAGCCACAAGACCAAAACATTGTTACAAGCTACTGAATTTTATTACCTTTTAGTAAACTTTTTGAGCTGCAGAGTTTAATTGCAGTGCAAACTGCTTGAGGATCCATAGTTTCTGACAACAATGTAATTACTAGATCAGCATACTGATTAACAAAATCATTGCATTCTTTTGCTACTGTTCTTGGCATATAGTTACAGATATCGTGAACTATTGCCTTTATCTCATCCTGAAAAAATGAGACAAGAGGCAACTGATTAGATTTTGAAATGTGAATCTGTCATCTTTTATATTTTCTGGATAATTAGTAAAAAACAACACAAGCAATCAATTCTTAAAAGATTGATACCATACATGAAAGAAATAATGATTCAAATAAATACAACCTCCGTTGGCTTATCCTTCAATTGCTCTTGTATCTTCGTTAGGACAAATTCACAGATCACACAAGCTTCACCACGATACTTTTGAATTTCACTATGGATTATGTCCTGTGGCATTAAATGATGTTGACTGGCTGATGGAATCTCATTTGACACTGAAATTAATGTCAATTTTTGCAATTATTATATTTAAATATCTTAGTACACATAGCATGAAGTTTTAGATGTAGCAACATGTGTAACACAACAAAGAAATATTAATAATTCACTACTGGACAATAATAACTTACAAGTATCAATCATTGGCTTTGGTGAAGGATCACACAGCTTCAAATAAGCACAAACTTCCTGTGGTGTAAAATCAGCCACTAACATATCCACCAATTGATCAGAATACTCTTCAACAAATTTTTCACACTCTGCAGCCAATGACTTGGCAAGTTTAGTGCACAAACCATCCAAAGCACGCTTAATGCTTGCCTGGAAAGAAAAAATGTTAATCCTTAAGTCTGTAATGACATACTGGCAATAAAAATCTCTACATAAACTTTACAGGGAGAAGACAACAGGAGAAGCACTAGTCTGATCATACGAGCAGAAAATTTGAAGTGACCAATGGCTCTACGAACATTGTGTTTTCATTGGAAAATTAGTGTGACAGTAATATAATACGTTTTATGTGCATAAATTCTGAGAATTAGAAAATATATTAGAGTTTATATTGATCTACATCCATTCCAATTTGCTTTACAATCTTATGCTTACAACCATCACAGCTGGTTTAAGGAAGACTGAAGAGAGATTTGAACCCAGGAACAGAAAGAGCATTATGAATTATTCATCAACTTTAGAACTGCCACTAACTACTTCTCATACTGGTCACATATGTAACCAACAGCCAAAGCACGATTCTGCGGAAATTTTTAATGTTCCATGAAAACTATTTTTAATCTTATCTGGATCACAGATGCAGTTTGATCCCGAGCAGGCTAAAAATTAATTATATATTCCATGTAGATCTAATAGGATTAAAGAAAGAGATGTGTCATTTATACTGCAATGAGTATAAACTCAAAAGTATACAAATAAATAATTCCACAGTGATAGAAATACACAAAAAACATAGTTTTTAAATCCCTATCAGAAAATTTAATTCTTTCTGCTGTTACAGTACAGCAAATTCACACTGGATACAGGGAAATTTTTATGAAATATTTCTGAAAGTAATACACCATGAACAGTAAGAGACATGCTATGATCTGCTTATTTTCAACTAAAAGTCAAATTTACATACTAGAATACTTCAAGACAGATATTTCATACATAAAATGGACTTTAAGTAACTTATGCTACAGTAAATTGAACCTCTAACCATTATGCTAAATTAGTCTTATTGAATAACTTTACTGTAAGTACCATGCAGAAATAGGACTGTGAGGTTTATCGATTTCAATACTTCTTTCATTGATAACTTACAATTTGATCGCAAAATTGAAGGCCACAAAAAGTTCTGGCATGCTGATTTATAAACTTGTAATGTTACTGGAGTTACCTCTTTCACAGAACTCTTATTAAATTTTGAGATCTATATGCAAAATAATGGTCTCAGGATAAGTAGCAGCTGCGAATGGTCTGCTTGCTGACATTTTTAGAAACATTTTCCATATGCATCCCAATATATAGATGCCCTTCTGCTACTCAGCATTTCTGCTATATGGTGAGCAGTACGATACTGTTACAGTCCATCCTGGACTTTCCATTGTTGGATATAAAGATAAAATTACATGACATACAAAGGCAGGTGACCAGTTCTTAAGACAGAAGGGTGAATAATGAGCAGATTAAATGAATAAAATGCACTCCAAGATTAAATTCGCAGTTGAACATCAACCTGAAAGGATTAATTCTCTTTATGTGTCTCCAACCTCAGTAACAATACTTTATTATTAATAAAGGTGATACCTTTCTATTATGAAGAGTTTGGTACTCTGTTTTTATCTTTAACATGCTTGCGACTTGGCTATCAGAAAGGTTTGGTAGAAGTCTTCAATAGTGATAAACCACTGTTGCTAGCATACACCACTATTGGCACTGTATGTCCACAATGCTTTGGAACATTAGTCATGCTGTTGCCACACATGCCCTTTCTTTTATGGCATCTGTTAAGACACACCTGTCTTTGGTTTTATTGGCTTGTTGCAACTCTGTAACAGAATGTCAGTCACATGGTATGCGGTTTTATGATATACCAACTAACCCAACGACAATACTGTCCACTATCAATGCCCATATTGCTGCATACATTGTCCATAATGAGTGACCTTTAATGGTGCCCTTCTTGTCGTGCATATGCTAATTATTATTCAGTACAAGTATCTCCCCTCCTGCTCACGTATGCACAAAAATCTGTCAAGGATATCTACAATGTGTCACGATAACTGGTCATTACTCTCTGTATCCATGAAAACTATAATGTTCTCACTTTTCTGATGCAATAGCTACTATGTACCTGCAAAATCCTCCCTGCTGCTACTCACCAATCAATTTTGGCCATTCTTCTAAATATTCAGCTCTTCAGACTAATGATATCTTTTCTTTACCTCCTGCCGATAAAGTACAGTTATACAATTTGGTAGCTGTAGCCCAGCCATAACATGACTGTACATAAAGCTTATAAAAGTCAGGAGAATAAAATACACCATTTTTAAACTTTCTTTACTTATATGTTCAGATTTGTTTTGTACTTATAGTTTTCTTTTTCAGTAATACCAGGGTCTTGCACAATAGGTGGAACCAAGCAATAACTGTTAAGTCGAATTCGCATAACTCCGAGTCCAATTTTGCACCTGTATAACTGCAAATTATGTTCAAATGGGACCAGAGACTAAAAACAATGTAATTTACAAAAGTTTAATAAACTGTTCAAAATAATACAACAATTATTACAATAAAGTATTGTGTATTGCAACAATGTAAACCAAGGTCACCCAACGAGAATTTCTCTCTTCTCATGTAATATTTTGCTTTTAGCACGCTAACAAATATTTTATTCTCTGTTTTGTATCCAAAATATGAATTTTGTTGGAGCCCTTTTTTTCTAAAATATGTAACCCTTTTTCAAATGAACGTCAACTTTGCAACCATCAAGTGATCATCTGATTGAAATGGGTCTAAAGAATCAGGTTATTCAATGGTTTGCTGTTGCTTATGTACTTCTACAAGCTCATCAATTGTTAGCTCCCGATTGTGGGAACCCAGCAGTTCTTTAATGTCATACCATCCATCTCCACATTTAGTTGTCTGGCAAGATCAACCACTTCTTCAATCACATTACCAATTTGATCAGGATCATGTGCTGATTCCCCCTGGATTTGAGTATTGGTGGGGGGAATCCAGATGCCATTTAAAGTTTGAGAAATTTCATTCCAAGACTGTCCAATAATTTGCACAGCATCTAAAACTTTGAATTACTTCGAAAAGTCCTTAATAGAGAGCTCATTGTTTTGTCTCATAGCTTCATAAGCAAGCAGTCATCTTCTGTTTTACAGTTTAAAACTTTTAATGACTCCCTGGTCCATTGGTTGAAACAAGCCAGCTGTATTCATTGGCAAAAATACAACTTTCACACATGGGTCAAAATTAGAGTAACAGAAGGTTGACCCGATTTGTCGTCGATTAATAGCATCACATTAAATGCTATTTGTTTCAACTAGCAATAACGTTCGACTTCATACCTGATGTGAAGAACAAACCAGTCCTCAAAAATGGAAACTGTCACGCAAGGTTTAACATTCAATTCTCAAATTGTTGTAATGAGAATGAAGATACAAGCATACATAATAAGATTACCAGGTATGTGAGAGGCTTGAAGACTTCTTAAGTAACAAAACCCAGTGTGTTTTCCTCAATGGAACGTGTTCCTCAGAGCCGAGGGTACCATCAAGAGCACCCCAGAGGAGCATGACTGGACTGCTGTTCTTTTCTATACACGTAAATGATTTGGTAGACAGGGTACACAGCTGTCTGCAGCTGTACGCTGCTCGTGCTGTGGTGCATGGGGAGTGTTGTTACTGAGTGACTGTAGGAGGATACTAGATGACTTTGACAAAATTACTAGGTGGTATAATAAATGGCAGATAGCTCTAAACGTAGTTAATGCAAATGAGTACGAGAAACACTCACAATGGTCGAGTAGAGTATTAGTAGGATCCTGCTCGACATAGTTACATCAACACAGATGAATGGTCGACTTTGGTTTACTGGGAGAATTTTATGAAAGTGTGGTTGATCTGTAAAGGAGATTGCATTTAGGATGCTAGCATGATCCATTGTTGAGTACAGTTTGAATGTTTGGTATCTGCATCAGGTCTGATTAAAGGGAAACATTGAGGAAATTCAGAAGTGGGCTGCTAGATTTGTCACTGGTAGTTTCAAAAAATGGCTCTAAGCACTATGGGACTTAACATCCGAGGACATCAGTCCCCTAGACTTAGAACTGCTTAAACCTAACCAACCTAAGGACATCACACTGGTAGGTTCAAACACACAAGTACTACATAGATGCTTCGGGAATTCAAATGAGAATCACTTGAGAGAAGGTGACATTCTTTTTGGAGGAGCACTACTGATAAAATTTAGAGAACCAGCATCTGATGCTGACTGCAGAATAATTGTATTTCCACTCGTGTACATTTTGCATAAGAACCACGAAGATAAGATCAGAGAGATTAGCACTCATATGGAGGCATACAGACTGTCGTTTTTCCACCACTCTACTTGTGAGAGGAATGGGAAAGAAAATTACTAGTGCTAGCACAGGGTACCTAGGATACCCTTTGTCATGCAACATACGGTGGCATGCAGAGTATGTATTTAGATATAGATGTAGACCCAGCTTTGGATTATTTTTTACAGCCCTTTGATTTTCTGAGCACTAAACTACGAGAGGTTTTAATTTATAATAACCACCACTGTCAATCCATCTTTGGAGGCTTTGAAACCTGGAAAGGTTCTCTCTTTATGTAGAATGAAAGTTTTTTTTTTAGGCATCTTCTTCCAGAACAGACCAGTTTTATCTATGGTGAACATGGTTTGGGTGGCATGGCCACCTTCTTGTACCATCACCTTGATTTTCTTGGTATAGAGTAACCCAGTCTCTTTACTACCACTTGCATAATCTCCACTTTCTGCTATGACAATTTTTGAATTGGTTACACCAACCATTGTTAGCTTTAAAACTTTCATCTTTGGCTGCCTCCCCAGCTGCTTTTTTTAAGTCTCTCAAAAATCAGCTTAGCATTAAAGCACACTTTGTTGTGATCAACAGGAAATTTTTTTCCCACTCTAACTTGATTATCAGCCTATAATATTAACATTGTTCTCATCTGAGCAATAATACCAAGACTTTATGAATGACACTTGAATCCAAGGATTGAGTATTTTTCTCAGCTTCTTCAATTTATTCTTTGCCTTTGATAGTTTATGTGACTGTTTATTCCAGTACATCAACCTTCTTTGCATTTTTCACAAATTCTAATTTTTGCATTGAAGTCTTTGACAATATTAAGTTTAGATTCCTAGGATGATAATTATCTCTCTTCATTTTTATGCAAATAAATCAGTTCTGCTTCATTTGGATAACATAGTTAATACCTATCAATAGTGCCAGCTCCATGGTTAAAACAGTACTGCACAAAACAAACTTGAACCTGTCATAAGCTGAACACTGTGCTGGCAGCACAGGGGAATAGAGGTGCATGGCACTCAAACATATGGAGCGCATTAGTCCAGATATGCATAAAACAGTAGTGTAAGTTGAGGTATTACTGTATTTGCAATTGACCACACTGTGTCTATTCATTACTATTTCCCTCTTATTTTATTTGTGCCTGTTTGATACACATTATATCTGAACCAACACATATTGCAAAAACTGAAAGTGTCCCTGTAGGTTACTAAGAGAGAGAATCCCTGCTCTTTGTCAGTTCCAAAAACTCTTTTGCCCTAGCAAAACTAAGCATATATTTCTGTCTAAGAACCTGTCTGGCACATGGAATCTCAAGTAATGGGCTTACAGTTAAAATTACCTCGGGCTGTCACCAATCCTACCACAAGAATCTTCATGTTTTCCAATTCTGTCAGTCCCTCACTCTCGTTTATCTGGTTCTTCATAACCTTACAATCCAAGCTTGAAGCAAACTCTACAGCCCCCACTCCTTCCACATAATCCCTTTACTCTGCTTACAACTTCCATAATTCTATTGCAGTAGTAGAGACTCTTGTCCCTGAACAGTTGAAACAGAATTTCCAGCACCACCTGAGGAAGCTGTCCTAGATACTCCTGTCCTATGCCCACATGGGATTAAGAGTAACCAAGAAAATAGCCTACCACTCTCATCCAACTACATCAGCTCGTCGCGGCTCCCTGGCCACACCTCGCTGTCTTACTCTGCCTTCCTTATCCCCAAAACCTTTCTCCACCCTCTACGAAACCCACTACTTCTGAACACCCATCCTGTAACATTGTTTTAACTATTCAGGCAGCACTCTGGCTACTACAGAAGTCCGAGCGCCTTCTGCAAGCCTCACATTTAGCCTCAAACCTATACAAGGATCTTCTTTCCTTTACCTGTTCTCTGCAGTAGAAACATTTCTTTTCCACATAACCCACTGACAAAAGATAACCAAAATTACACATAAAACCTTGTTTAAAACTGTTTCAACCTCCCTTGAATGTGATCCTCCTCCCCTTCCATCCAGTCATCCCCCCCCTTATCTTTCAGAACTTTCTTAAATCTAACCTGGCCTCACCTTCCTCTCCTAAATCTGCCCCGAGTCCAACATCACTTCTACAGAACACACAACTGACCGTAAACTGAAAACTAATTGAGACCTTATCACCCATCCTGTACACAAAGGTGTCATCACAGTGGTTACGAATCATAGTGACTACATGGCTGATGGTCTCTGCCACACTTAACAACAGAGTTACATCACCAGCAAGTTAATGCAGCCTGTGTACCCATGTGTGTATTTCTATTATTTCCAAGGAAGGGTACTGTCCAGAATCTTGGCGATAATTTCAGTTGTGTTTATGCACAATCACGCTCAGTTCTTCAACTGTTAATAACAGTCTTTATTACTCCCCTGTATACTTCTAGTAGACTATCTAGGTCCTGGTATTTTCATCAGCACTACAACCCTAGGGAGGAGCTACATTTGATCTACAAAATAAAATTCCTCTGAATGCCCACAATTTGATGAGACTGCAGTGGTTACAAAACTGGCTAATCATATACTACATAAGATTTAAAAGTGGTCAACCGCAGTTTCTACCAAAATTAACTGCTATTGGTCACAAGTGTAGTCCATCAAACACCAGCGACTCACTTCCAACACTCCCCAGAGCTTACCCGACAGTAACCAAAGTAGTTTTACATTACTTTCCTTCTATGTAGCAACATTCCATCCCAAATTGACACATGCGCAATCTGTGTCAGTTCAAAAAAATATTTCTACCCTTAGCTAAGACCCAGTCTCAAATCCTGTTCCTTAAATGCTGCCTACGTCACGGAATCCCACGACTGCCTAACTATAAAAGTTTGCTTCAAAATGACCTTCAAATTTACAGATGCCACCAATCTCTTATCCCTCAATAACACAATACAACAGAAACAAATATTCATGATGGCACCTCTATACCACCTAAGCTGCAATACTGTTTCTGTGAAACCCAGTGACCTAAACCATAATCTCCCAAACGGACACACTTGCTCTCCAACACCTGAGATACTACTTCAGACACCACCTCAAAAATAATCACATTTGCCGACACCCAATTACTGCATCAGAGCAACACTACACCACTTCTACCCCAGTGAAGCACCACCCCCTCCCCCACAAATCAACCACTCATAGCCCAGACTACACTTTGCTGGGCTTTTCTATCTGCCAAATCTGTAAAACTCACTCCAAATATCCCACAAAATCCAGAAACTAAACATATCAAACACCCTGTTTCAACCTATCCACTAAGAATGTATATATTACAGAAGTTTCACTCCTATTAAATGCCTCAACTTCAGATCAACACCAAGTTCAATCACGATCTTCCAGCATCTTTCAGACTCCAAATCCACCAGCCCATTCCTTACATGTCCAACTGCCACCTTCCTGGGTGTTTACTACTTCCTACTTCTCTTGATGGCTCCATCCATGCCATGACATGTCAATGTCAGACCTACTCAACAACACCTTTATTTTGACTGCTGTCATTCCTGTCACACCAACTAAATCCCTTAGATATAGCCTGGCCACCACTGGACACTGCATCTGCAGTGGCAATACTTCCCTTGCTTAGTATGCTCAAGGTCTGACTCAGCCCTTCAGATACCAGCACTCCTCCCCAGACCAAGTCTTCAAATAAATTTCCTGTGCCATATCCTCACACTCCTAATCCCCACCACTCCTACGGAACAACTGAGCCACATCCTTTGCCAGAGCTTCAACTACCTATCCTCATACTCAGAGATGGGAGACATCCCACCCACAATACTTCCCACCCCTCCTAAGGAAGTATTCTGCTGTCCAACCTACCTATATAATACAACCACTTTCCATATGGGTCTTATATCAGTGGAAAACCAATGTGCAAGACCTGTCCAAATTACCCAAGCATATCCTGCTCCAGTCCCTTCACAGTCTTATCCTATCACATCAGAGGCAGGGTCACCTGTGAAAGCAGCCATATTATATACCAACACTGCTGCAATTTTTATGCAACATTTTACAAGGTCATGGCCACCAACCAACTGTCCCCCCAAACGAATATGGCCACTTTGCGACAGAACACACTGCTGAGCACAAAATATTCTATTTCAATGGCTGCTTCATAACGTGCCATCTTGATACTTCCTGCAGCACCATCTTTTTTGAATATGTAAGTGGACCTTATACTTGCAACACTTTCTTCGTTCCTTCCTGGCATTAATCTCTAACAGCCCTCTGCACCCACACCCTCTTCATCAATCTCCACTTCCTCCGTTCCGTCAGTCCTTCCCAAACCACTCCCCACTATCTGGTTACGGTGCTGTGTGCTGCAATCCTACCCCAACACCTGCTGCCTTTCCTCTCCAGTATTCTCATCTCTTAGGCCTACCACCCCCCTCTGAGCAATCGGCCATCCTTCCTATCTCCTTTCTTCCCTTATCCACCCCAACTGACAACCCCTCATCCGTGACTGACAGGAGGGCAACTGCACAAACAGTAATCACTATACAAGGATCTGAACAACAAAGTTGTTGACAGTTTTTTACTGGATAGCTACCACAGTAACACCCAGAGATGAGATTGTTGAAGCCTCCCATTCTGTTCACCACTGTTCATCACTCTGTTGTTCAAGTACTAGTTGCTGATGAGGTATGCGGCCATAACCCAACATTTGCATATCATTTTCATTGTGTGCAACATGTACTTTAGGTGACATAATGTTCTAAACTATGTTGTGAAAGTGCACAGAAAGTGGTAAGTCTGTAACAATTCTGTTAAGCAAACAATACTTTAAGTTAACAGGCAGCACATGAATGAACCTAAAACATAAATACCTAGCTGTTGCTGTCGCAACCCTATTGTGTGCGCATACAAATGTGAACCAATACCACAGCCCTGCCCATACTCTTCTTCTTACCCATTTTTGATTGAGGTATAGTGGCCATACTCTCTGCTTACAAATTTTTTCAACAGTTTTTCCATTGGTTGTCTCTTATCTGGATAATAAAGGATATTAAAAAAGTTAATTTAAAAAACGCTGTTCTACTGTGAGCTATATATACATTCACTAAGCTGGTTATGCCTGTCAAAATGCAATTAGATAAATGTTTTTATGATAACAAGGTTTAGCAACTCTTTGGTTTCGTTTACATTGCAGAAAGCTACACTAGCTGCTTAAGTAACAAACAGATTGATATCACATGTCCATGGACAAAGATGTTCCACAGAGTTCAACCTCGTGTGTCCATTACTGCTCTTATTTTATTTCAATGATCCATCATCTATTTTGCAGGTGGTACTACGCTTCATGTTGTGAAAGTTTACTTTTCACTGTGAAACAAAAAAGGCTGTGGTTACACTGAATCTAGGTGACTGAAAACAATGGTTTGCTACAGATGTGTGGCAACATTTATGCACTGTCATAGAGACATACTAGGTCACATTATGTGATAGGTTGTGGTGGACACTAAGAGCAACTGTGCTCGGCACCACTTTAACTATTAGGGTTTTTCTTTTGATGTACAGACTGTAGTATTGTTGTCAAGGTGGGAGAGAAGTATCAACAAAGAAAATGGGTAATGATGTGAAAGCAACAACCAAGCTGAGAATTTAGCTAGTAAATAATGATCTTCTGAAAGTGATCAACAGTTTTTGTACAAACTCAAAGTTTTGAAAATACGCAACGCATCCATTTAATATTTTCAGGAATAGCTGTTTTTAACTGGAAAAAGCTTATGGCAGTTACTTTTGCCATACAAATCAGGAAGGTAGCATATTTTGAATATTTTCATTATGAACCACTATGTATTCACTGTACAAAAGGTGATAATGCAAACATTTATTCACTTTGAGAGTGAAAAATCCAACACGGAGAGCAGCAAAATTCACAGCTACAAAAGGATTTGAGAATCCAAGCAGATATAGAATTTCTAGTAGCTAGTAGAAGTGTATTCAGAAACAGATTTGATGTTTTACTTTGTAATTACTTATTCTGAAGAAAAGCACAAGACTGTAAGTGTTTTCAATTAAGAAATTACACAACATTATGTCTATCACGAATATGGCCTGTCACATAACTAACTAAACTCTACAAGATTAAGTAATTTCCTACATCATCTCATTATGCAACAGTATTTAAATACTGTTTAGCGATGCTACTTACCTCAGTCTTGTTATTTTTCAGTGTGTTCTGGAGATCCTGCACAGCAAGAAGACACAATGGACAGGAAGGCTTGTCATATACAACATTTGAAAGATCAATTAATGCCTTCTCTGAAGGGCATATTCCTAATCTTGGGCACACCTGTTTTAACAAATTTCAATTTCAGTAAAACAAGCACAAATAAAAATTCAGCTACACAGAGTTGGATGAATTTGTAACATCTTGCATATAGAGAAAACCCTTGTGCGTCATGAATGTTATCCATTTACCTGAGATGGGTCAATCTCCTGTGCAAGGAGAGCGATTGCAGCATCACCATAATTCTGCACAAAGTCTCTGCACTGATCTTCAAATTCTTTTGGTAGCTCGGAACATGCTTTCTTAACAGCACGCTCAATTTGGGCCTGTAAAAAATATTTGTAAATAAGACAAACATTTGCTATTTCTTTGCTCTCTGCAACTTTTAGCATGAATCAGCTATCAGCCGCATCAGAACTGTTACAAACCTCAGTGGAAGGTGTTGTCAGAACCTGTTGCAAATAATGTAAAAATAATTCACAGAATTCACAGAGCTGACGGTTTTGAACTGTGTTTGCTGTTTGAAGCACCATCCTATCAATAGGCAGCTGATTCACTTCTAGATGAGATACTTTCACATCTGAAACACATGAAACAAACTTCTTAAAAAAAAAAAAACCCACTTCAAAACACAGTGGCTTAAGATTCCTTATTTATATATTATGTGTGTGATACCATTCCCAGAATGGCAAGGGCCATTACCATTCTTTTCCAAAGGAACACGATGGAGTTGTTTGTAACTGTTTGCTTCATCTTGTCCAATGATGGGCTGAGCTGATTGTAAAGGAGTAAGTGGCACTATAACTGGTTCATCATCCGCAGAATCGTATTGTAATTTTTGAGCTGTTTTAAATGGAAGAAGTGGCCAGAGTGGTCCCTGTGAAGTTTGAACAGATCTTCAAGTATACGAAAATAACAATTAACAACAATCACTTAAAACTTCCAGGCTGATAGGCCGTAGTTGAAGTATAAAACTGTCTCCTGATGTTTCGTCTCCGACTGCGGGAGACCGCTTTACCTCCGAGGATGTCTCCTGCAGTCAGAGACGAAACGTCAGGAGACAGTTTTATACTATGACCACGGCCTATCAGCCCGGACGTTTTAAGTGAAGACAATACCGGCCGTGAAAGCTTACATTGTATGAATTAACAACAACATTGCATGTATCTGTATTCCAACAGGGAAAAGTAATTAGAAATATAAGTTTCAAAAGCCGAATCTAGTGAAAGAAAGAAAATACTCCAAATTATAAATACATATGCCAACATTAACGTAATAACATAGTGCTGTCAACACCTGAAAGGGAACTATCTATTGACACACAGTCAGCACAGACTCAGAGGAAATATCATTCTTGTGAAATAAAACTGGCTCTTTAATCACGTGAAGTAATGTGTGATGCTGACACAATCTCAACTTTACTCCATGCTTCCATATTTGCAGAAGGCTTTTGACACCATTCCTCACAACTGGTTTTGAAGTAAATTGCATGCCTGTGGAGAATCGTTGCAGTTGTGCGACTGGATTTGTGATTTCCAGTCAGAAAAGTCACAGTTCATAGTAACTTTGAAATCTCACTGAGTGTTATATGCCCTCTCCTCCTCCTCCTCCTCCTCTTCTATACAAGCAATTTAGGAGACAATTTGAGCAGCTTCTTTGGATTGTTTGCAGGTGATGTTTTCTTTTACTGTGTAGTGAAGTAGTCAGGAGATCAAAACCAATTGCAAAATAATTTAGACATGATATCCATATGGTACGAAAAGTGAAAATTGAACTTTAACAATAAGTAGTAAGAGAGCATCCAGGTACGTATTAAAAAAGTAATCTGTTAAATTTCAGTTACATGGTGACTCGTACAAACTGAAGGTTGAACTAAACAGCTAGGGACTGCAATTACAATTGGAACCATCACATAGAAAATGCTGTGGGAAAGGTGAACCACAGACAGCATTTAATTGGGGCAACACTTCGAAGAGGCAACAAATCTACTAAAGAGAATGTCTACAATATATCTGAATAATGAGAATGTCTAATGTTCCAACTGCTATTTACTTACAAAACATGGTTTCAGTGATACCATGTTCTCTATATTTATTTATTTATTTATTTATTTAACCTGATCAGATTAGGGCCATCAGGCCCTCTCTTACATCGGACCAGTGTTCCACACATGCAGCATTTCACACATCAGAGTTACATCATGAACATAGTTTAAATGAGAAAATTAGCTTACTCTAGTGACAATATGAATAAAGAGTAGTGACTAAGACCTAATAAAGTAAATGCTGGCAGTATTTTTACATCAGGTGCTATGCATACAGATTATGGTGAAAGTAATAATAATAACAGTAAAAAAAAAAATCAAATAATAATGACAGACATGAGAAAGATTGGCAATAGTAATGAAGGTTTGTGCAGATGTACATTAATATTTTGGTGTGTAAAGTAGATGTTTACTAGTATAGCGAGTTTTGGGTAAGGGAGGTTTAAGGAGGGGGAGAGAGGGAAGTAATGAGGTGAAGTGCACTCATGTACGGAGGAAGGCATTACTGTTGCTTAAGTAGATACGTCATTAACTGTTTTTTGAAGCCGGTCATGTTTTTAAGTTCTCTAACATAACGAGGGAGGTTATTCCAGAGTCGGGTTCCCGCTATTGTAAAGGACTTGGAGAAGGTGACTGAGCGATGCAGTGGAACGGAGAGGATTTTATTATGATGGGAACGTGTGTTTCTGTCATGTTGTTCCGACATGAGTGTTAGGGACGAGGAGAGATATGAGGGACAGTGTACATTTATAAGGCAGTAGATGAGACAGAGTGTATGGAAATCTCTGCGTTTGTCTGCACGCAGCCAGGACAATTTTGCATATGCTGGTGAAATGTGATCAAAAAGTCGAACGTCACAGATATATCGGACGCAGGCATTCGTGACCAGTTCTAGACGTCGGGAATTTTCCTGAGAGAGGCCTTGTAGGATAATATCGCTGTAGTCAATGATTGGAAGTATAAGCGTTTGTACTAATTTCTTTTTCAGATCGAAAGGGAAGAGTTTTTTATATTTTTGTAGGACATGAAGGGATGCTGATGCTTTTTTGCACACTGCAGTTACGTGCTCTGTCCAATTTAGATTTTCATCTATTATTACTCCCAAACTCTTTGCTGAGGGCGAAAAGTTAATATTTGTTCCATTTAGGATAAGAGGTGGTACGGATTCCCGATGTTTTGGGCTAATGAGCTTAGAGTGACCAACAAGTACTGCTTGGGTTTTAGATGGGTTTAGTTTTAGACCTACGTCCTGTGCCCATTTTGACAGTGCATCGAGGTCAGTATTGAAATTTTCAATAGCTTTCTTGAGATTGCTTGGTTTCGCACTTAGATACAACTGAAGGTCATCAGCATACATATGGTATTTGCAATAGGTCAGGACTGATGACACATCATTGACGTAAAGAGAGAAGAGTATAGGACCTAATACTGAGCCTTGGGGAACGCCTGACACTACCTGCCGCCATTGTGATTTTATATCCCCAGACAGGACGCGTTGCTGACGAGACGTCATGTATGAGCGAAACCATTGCACTGCGCTTGGTGAGAAATTTAGACCGCTAAGTTTGGCTAGTAAGATGTCGAAGTCGACAGTATCAAATGCTTTGCTGAAATCTAAGAAGCAAATGATAGTCGCTTCTTGTCTGTCCATGGCAAGTTTCAGGTCATCTGTCACCTTTATCAGAGCGGATGTTGTGCTTCGATGTTTACGGAAACCTGATTGGTATTCGTCTAGTAGGTTGTTAGTAGTTAGGTAGTTGGTGAGCTGGTCATGAACTATATATTCTAAGGCCTTTGATAGTGCAGGAAGAAGGCAGATGGGGCGGTAGTCAGAGGCTGCTGTGGCGATGTCCTTTTTAGGCAGTGGCTTGATTTGTCCCAGTTTCCAGGCCTCAGGGAAAACACTTGTGATTAATGAATCGTTGAAAATGTCTGTTATAGAGGGCAGTAGTTGATCAATAATAAGTTTTACCATCTGGATAGTGATACCATCATGTCCAGTAGATGCTGATCTAATCCGCATTATGGCTTTCTTGACAGTACTGCAAGTGACGTGCTGTAGATAGAATTTTTCTTTGCTACAGTCGTTCATCCCAATGAAGTAATCAATGATTCTCTGTTTTTTTTGCGGATCAATTTTGGTTGCAGGTAATGTGAAGAATCGGTTTAGTTCTTCAGCTGGGACCATGGGATTTTCTGCAACTTTTATTTTGCCTAAACCGAGACTACGGAGATTTTTCCACAGGATAGCTGGTCTACATCTATTGTCAGCTAATGTACGGGCATGTCTGAGCTTAGCGTTTCTCACCGCTTGACTGACTTTGTTTCGTTTCTGCTTGTATACAGCGTGATTTTCAGGTGTAGGGTGTATCTTGTATGCTCGATGTGCAGCATCTCTGAGATTCATGAGCTGTTTTAGTTCATCAGTCAGCCAAGGTGCAGGTTGCCTTTTTACTTTTCTGGTCTTTATTGGAGCATATTTGTCATATAGTTGAGTAATTTTGTTAGTGAAATTGTGGAGTTTGTCGTTTATGTCCATGAGGGGAGTAGAGGTCATCCCCCAAACTATTTCTTGTGCCTCAGTTTCGAGTTCAGGCAAATTTATGCGTTTGAGGTCTCGGTATGTAGACAGTTTTTGTTTCTTTCTAGGGCATTCTAGTGAATACGTCATGGAAATGATGTCATGGGCAGACATGCCAGGCGCAGATATTTGAGAGGTGCGGATTATTCTGTTCGGAGATTTCGTTGCGAATATGTCTATGAAAGTGTGACTGGTAGTCGTGTGATGAGTAGGTGCCAGCTGAAGTAGCGTCATATTTGCGGAAGAAAGCATCCTCTTAAATTTCCCAGTGGAAGGACTATTGCACAGAAAATTAATGTTAGTGTCACCAGCTATAATTACATGTTCATATGACGATTCGAGACTAGAGAGGGCAGTTTCGAAGCAGGTGAACCCACCTACTTTAGGAGGTTTGTAAAGGACACATATTAAGCACTTTCTGTTAAGTGATTTGATCTCTATGAACATATATTCCGCTTGTTTATCTGCATTGTTGTCAGATGTGTGTAGTACTGTAGGTGACAAATCAGAGCGTATGTACGCCCCTACTCCGCCCCCTCGTCTGTTGCATCTGTCGTGCCTGAGAAGGATATAGCCATCTAGGTTTACGGAAGTTGTAGGAATACTTGGTTTGAGCCAAGTCTCTGACAAAAGTATTACGTGTATATCAGCAGTTTGAAATATATATCTGAACTCGTCGAAGTGAGCTGGCAGAGACTGGACATTTGCATGTGCAATATGCAGCTTGGTGCGTTCGGGTGTTGATTGCCCGAGGAGGCTGCCGACCGGTGTTT
The DNA here is from genome assembly GCF_023864345.2 of Schistocerca serialis cubense. NCBI lineage: Eukaryota > Metazoa > Arthropoda > Insecta > Orthoptera > Acrididae > Schistocerca > Schistocerca serialis. The sequence continues at coordinate 1,077,001,088 of NC_064638.1, read as the reverse complement.
GCGGGTCGTGGTTAGCGGTGACAAGAGGGTCTGGCATGAGGAATGCGGAAGGCGTGTGAAGGGAGGGGAGGGGGGGGGTGAGGGAGTGTCCTCCCAGTTCTGTGCAGTGAAAGCGGCCGGGAGCGGGAGGGGGTAGGTCCCCGGGGAGACAACGGGATCTGCGGCCAAGGTCAGCGAGGTCTGCAACGGTTATGGAAGTAGCCGTGGGCTGGCAGGGGAAGGAGTTTCGCTAAATACAACGGGAGTAATCTGCACGTTACGCCAGAGTGTGATATTAATTGCACTTATGAGGATAACAACTAAAGTATGATGGTGGGTTGCTAATTAAGGATGGAAGTGAGACTACCTTAAGCAATAATTAACAAAATTACATGAGAAAAACAATTAAAAATGAAAATAGTTATGTGGAGAAACTAAAAGTTGATAATACAGATATAACAAATATTACACGAGAAAAAATAATTAGAGATAAAAAAAAAAATAGTTATTTAGAGAAACGAACAATTTGATAATACATTAGTTACGATATGGTTGACAGTGTAAACAATATAAACATACAGGTTAGTGGCAGCAAGATTAGACATGATTTAGCTTCTAAAGCACAGGCTTTCGAGTTCATTAACACTGCAAATTGTTTTCTTTCCGTTTTCGGTCTTAACCATTATCCTGCCGTCATTTGTCCATACGTTATGTAGCCAACTGTTACATGGTTGCATATCCCTTGTATAAAGAAACAAACATGAACTCCAAGTCCCAGGAATGTATACTAAATATACACCTCTCAAGAAAGAAGAATTCACAAATTTTTCTTGGATTTCCTGGTTAAAAATACACTTTTTCATGTGAAAATACACTTTTCCCATGTGAAAATACATTTTTTCCCATATTAAGTGACAATGTACTTTCCCTCAGAGCTGCAAAACTTATCAATCTTTTGAATGGTAAAGGTTTTATGCACCAGCGTAGAACTTCCCGGTACTTTAGCAAATGAAACCCAGTGGGGGTGGGAGGGGCAATTGCATTTCGGAAGTATAAACACAAATTCCACCAAAATAGCATAGGAGCTTCTGAAGCACTGAAACAAATTGCAACGTGTTTTTATCAGCCAATCATAGTCCATGTCATGTGATCTAGGCAGCCAATGACACCAGATATTCAGAGCATAAGACATGTGATGCAGTCAGCCAATAGTATCATCACTGTTAAGTTGCATGAAGATACAATCAGAAAAAATTAATAGTTTAAATTAATATACTTACGGTACAGCTACAAGAAAAGCTAATCTTTCACTATAATATTTATCTTTTTTTAGCCTGGTTACACTAAGATACATAAAACACTAATGTGCCAGTAAAATTTTAAATTATGATAAACTGCTTATTTTCTGGGTCAAATTTTTTTATGTGGCTGGTCCTCAAAATGTTAAGTTTTGAATGAGAGTCAAATGACCTGTGATTTAAGGAGTTCATCCCTCATTTTCACACATAACATAATTCATCTTACATAAAAGGAAATTTACTTTGATAATACCACTTCTCAAAACCACCATTCACAATATTTTCCCATTAGGTGTTAAGGGTCCCACACGTGAGTGACTGTTTGCAGTGATCCGTTGAATCCAGTATCGCCTGTAATTGGTCACTCGCACCGACATCCCACAAACAAGGAATTTGCCAAGCAATTTCAATCAGTATTACGAACGTCACTGTGTTGACAAATTCTCCTACTGAAAATGAACTGCTTTGTTTAACAGCAGTGGTAGCTGATCTCCATATCCCAGGAGTACTTGCAAAACAAATTTAAAATAAATAAGAATTATACTTTATTAAACTTGTTTTTAAACTCTTTTTTTTGGAAAATGTACATTATTTTACAGAATCTATTACATTTTTCACTGGTGCCAAATGGGTTGTGTACATATTTCCAGTGAGCCAACACAATTTGTTTTACACTTAATGAATAAAAACAAATTGAGGACTAATAGTCTCATAATTAACTGAACATATTTACACAATTTACTTGATGTGCCTATAGAGATGACGTTAGTAGCAGCACTACTGATTACGTAACTCTTGTTATGAACTGTGGTTATATGATATAAGAGATTTGAGAAGATTTATAATGAACACTTAAATTAAATTGTCCTCTTTAACATTAGAATAGGTATGTATGTCATTCCATTCAAAAGTTAAGAACTTCAATAATGCATGTATTTATTTCATAAATAACTCAAAATGGTAAGTGGGAGCCCATAGTACCACGATTTACTATGATGTTGCCATCAATTCTATGTCTATAGTACATGTTTCAAAATGCTAACCATTTTGAAATCCAAGGGTGTATTTTGTATTACTTCTTAATAAAAATGGCATCTCTGACTTTCAATTCACAAAGTACTTCATTGACCCTTGGTAACTTTAAATTCTAATGTAGATTTCTTACTCAAGGCACGTGAAGTGAAACAGAACGGCGCAACCAGGTGCGACAAATAGAGAAACGTCGCAGCCATATTGCCACACATCACTGCCAACCATCCAGGCAACCATACTGTGTGCATGGATCGAGTGCAATCCTTCAGATTGCCTGGCATTTCCATGCAACTTGCAATCAGTTACCAATCGCTGCGAGTTGCCAATACAAGTGTGATCTCCCAACTGATTGATTGCCCATGCGATGGATCGCTGTGTGGGGTCCTTTAGAAGTGTAAACAGCTGTGGCATCATGCTCATCGAATACAGTTTATTGTTATGAAGTATTGTATGGTCTTTGCTCTAAAGGCTTTGACACATTTTGCTGTCGGCAGGTGCCTGTGTGTGCTCTGTGTTTTGTTGGTGGAAATGGCGAGTTTTCTTTGCAAGTGAAGTTTTATTCTTCAGTTTATGTTTCATTGCTGCATTAGTGGATTAATGTTAACCCTGTAACGGTAAGGTTGGGGTTGGATCCGACCCCAGCGAGTCCGTTTTGTTTATAACTCCCCACTCCCTTTTCTGAGAGCGCTGTGGTTCCAGCTACCCTAGCAGCCAGTCGTTCCGAGAACGCCGAGGAGGACACGTCAGTCTGGTGAGAGACCTGCAACTACCCTCTCTATCCAAAACCTACATTACTTGCGCTCAGGTTGGAACCGGCTCCACCTTACTGTTTACGTCACACTTATTAGTTTCTTTTGTGGGGAGGATTCAACCCCATATTGATGTTTATATTACATCTAAGTTTTGTTTTCTCTTCTAGTATCTTACTAAAATGGCGAATCAACTCCTTAGAACTCCTGAGGAGATATACAACGAGTTTCTCCGACAGGAGGCTGAGTCAGAGGATGTCGACAATATCGATGCAGAAAACTGTTCAGAAATGACCTATTACATTATGTGTACAAAGACATTTATTACTGAGAACTTTATATTTCGAAACTGCTGACACTATAATTATTTTCTACAAGTAGTAAGAGATGTTTCTCATTTAGTTCCTATCTGTAGAATTTCTAAAGCACTTAAGTTTCTAGTTGATGACTGAATCTATTGATTTTTACTATGTTTTCAACAATTTTAGAGAGACTATTTCTATTAAGGTTATTTTTTTGTAATGAAATTCCTGTTTTTTTTCCAAAGTATTTTATATTCTTACTTATTGGCTATAAAAATAAAAAACTTGTTATAACAAATATTATATGTGTTTAATTGATAAAACTTTTTCCCATTATTCATTTTTTATTTTACCCCGAAAAATCGATATTTGGAGGGAGGGGTCTGATCCGACCCCACCTTACCGTTAATGTCAGGAAACGTCACCTTACCGTTAGAGGGTTAAATTCTTTGAGTATCTCTTTTTACTACTCAAAACTACAAAAATTTAACTGAAACACTGAAAAATTCCTGGAATTATAAAATTATAATGACTAGTACAGGAATGAGAAGAAATACAAGCAGAATCCAGGACAACCACATTTGGTTCATGATTCTTTTTAAAAAACAGTGTCTGGTAAAATCCCTGCTGAAAAGGTGGGTGCAAAAATGTTATATATCAATTGAAGGCAGAAACAGTATGCACAAGAATCATCTGAGCAAACTACATAATGACCTGTAGGATTTGATAACTAACCACATGAGATGCTACCAGCACAAGGAAGACACTATTTGGCACATAAGAACGAAATGCTCTGCCGGAGTTCTGATTTGAAATTAATAAACTTAATCAACTCTTTAAAGAAGAGTATTTTACAATTACAAGGCAGAGAATCCTACAAAACAATGCAGAGAAAGAGCATACAGAGAGATTTTCGTGGGGGAATATGATTCAGCTTTGGGGTACCACATGCCACGTCAGATTCATGTGGGTATTGTGAAAGACTGTTCCTTCAGTCAACACTGTAAATGAAACAGAAAGAAAGAATATTGAAGAAGTGAGCAAACTGCACCATTCTTGGGCAGAAGCAGCGTATTTGATGATGCAGAATGAGACCCACAATAATCAAAGACTGAAACTTATGTTGCCGTATGGACAGTTCTACAGCATATACTGTTCTGTCCTACTCTTACTTTTCTGCAGTATTCAATCTGTATCAGCTGTCAACTTGCAGTCAAGCAATTTGTAACATTGGTGACAAGATATGAATGTGGGTATGGCCTGAAAATGTAGGCAGACGGGAATCACCAGAAATTACCTCTGAATTTTCAGCATTAGAATCAAGAGATTAAAGAATTTTAGAGCTGTGGTCAGATCATTGTACAGGACAAAACAACAACAGGGAAACTATTATTTTGTATCAATATCTGTTGAACTTCCAGGACTTTATGTCTGTGGAGCAAAAATTTCTAACAGGGCACGGCTTTTTGCCTTGCGATTTCAGGCTCTGCGGTAATTGATAAAAACAAGAAGACTGACCTTGTGTATGAACCATCTGAATGGGATCAGGCAATAGCAATTGCAATTGCAAGACCAAACAACTTGTTTCTGGCGTGTTACATGCAGTGAGAATATTTCACTGATCTAGCACAACTGAAAACCAAATCCGTGAAAATCCAAAATACAAGATAATGGATTACATTTGTACAAAGATACCCTCAGATTCTCAAACAGTACTTCTGTGCCACAAGAGTCAGAACTAATTGAAAATTATTAACTTTGAAAAACTTTGTAGGGGTAAAAAGCAACACAACAGTTTTATCTGTGATAATTAGCTTGATTAGCCTATCAACACAATGGGGACCCATTACCCATTATTCACATTGATGTCCAACGATCACCTCTCTTGTCTTTATTTAAAAGCCGCACACTGTGAAACGTATTGTTAATTAATAAGTAGTGGCCTCATTTCAGCTGATTACCAAAGGCAGATAAGCATTCACAAACATTTCACCCGTTTTCTTCTCTCCTCAAAATTATGCATTTTGAGGGTTACAAGACTTTTGACAGCAATTATTCAACTAGGTTCCAAGTAAAGTAATTTAAATCAGCAAAGACCCACCCTGGTTTGATGGCACCATTTGTACAGAATTGTGAAAAGAGAACTACATATTCGTTATAATACAGATCGCAAGGTTAGTGATACAGCAAAGTTAATAGCAACTTGGGCACTTTTAGTAAAGGACATGAGCGAGTTCTACAATAACTCTTAGTCAGACGCTGGAAAAAGACTTATCAGAAAATACCGTTAAGTTTCTGTTATATGTAAAGTCATTGAGTCGATCAAAACCTTCCATTCCATCTCCTGTGAAGCCACCTAATGTCTAAACTACAGATGGCAGAAATCTTAAATTTCTCACTTACAGATTTATTTGCATAAGATTATGTTACCAAATCAATATCAGATTGCTGCACATACCTATCAATGAGCAATTACAAATATTAGCACTCCTGGCATTGAGAAACAACGAACACTACTTAAAGTGAGGAAGGCACTAGGCCCCAGACACTGAATATGCAGTAGAACTGGCTTCTTTCCTAGCTCATATCTTTTGAGAATCACTTGCACAGCAAACAGTCCTGTGTCACTGGTAAAGAGCACAGATTGCTCCAATTAAAAAAAAAAAAAAAAAAAAAAAAAAAAAAAAAAAAAAAAAAAAAAAAAAAAGGGTAATAAATCAGATGCACAAAATTACATACCAGTACCACTTATGTCTTACATAATACGAAGTGTATTCCAAGTTCAAACATTATGATGTTCCCGTGTGTGTGTGTGTGTGTGTGTGTGTGTGTGTGTGTGTGTGTTGCGGGGGGGGGGGGGGGGGGGGGGGGGGGGGGGGGGGGGGCGGAGGCAACACGTGTCTCCAAGAATTAGTACAGATTCAGAAAAAACCACCTGTGCGAAACACAGCATTCTTTATTCATACATTTTTCAAACATCACGGTCAACTGAACACTAATACCATATTCCTCGATTTACGTAGGACGTTTGACACTGTCGCACAGCATCTAATATTGACAAAGACACAATCATGCGGAGTATCTTCAGAAATGTGTGACTGGCTCTGTGAATATTTCATTAAGATAACCAAGTTTGTTGTACTGCATGGTCAATGTTCCACAGAAATGAAAATACATTGGCCGAGCCCAAAGGATGTGTGATATGACCTTTAAATGCTTCAATAAACATAAATACTTTGTCAGATAAGATCAAGCAGCACAACTCGTTGACAATGCCATTGTGTACGGGAAAGTATCATCATTTGATGATTGTAAGGAAATTCAGAAAGACAGACAAAATTTTCCACTTGATACAAAGAATGGCAGCTCTCCTTAAATGTGGATCAGTGTTAGACAATGCCTACAACAAAGACAAAGAACTGCATAGTATTTGATTAAAAGATTAATTGTGAACATCTTGAGCATGTCATACTGTATAAACATTTACGGATAACAATATGTAGTGGTATGAAATAGAATACTGTTCCAGTGTTTCGAGTTCTTGTCAAGTATGTCCGACAACAGACATGGAATGAATTCCGAGAAGTGCTGCTAGGACCTGAAGAGGTTGGTACAGGCAGTACGGAAGTGCAACAAATGCTCCGGGAAATTAAATTTGAATCCTTGGAAGAAAGAGAAATTAGTACTTGAGAAAACCTGTCTAGTAATTTGGAGAAGCAGACAGTGCAAGGAAGGAGGAGGGGGAGAATTTTCATCAGAGTTATGTGCCATTGGAGCCAATATGGCTTACATTGACCAAAAAATGTCGGTATTGCAATTTTTCTCTAACTTTGCATATGTGAAACTATAGTAAATATATCTTACCTTCCCTGCATTTTCAGGCTTAGGGCATAATCCCATAACACTGCACACATCTTTTGGAACCAAACTTTCTACAAGAAAGTTGTAAATTGCTCCGTAATATTCGTCAACAATTGTGAGACACTGAAAAATTCAAACCAAAGAATCAATTTATAAACATTAATATAACTGTATAATATGAATGGTTCACAAGTGATAAAATATTAGATAAATGTACAGACTTCAAGAACTCCGAGAACAGGATTTTATTCAAGGCAGCTTCCATTATTGTTGGTTTACACAGGTGTTGTGTGTGTTAATCCTGTATTGAATCGTTAATAATTCTACACCGGGTGAAACTGGATTAAGATACCTGTAATATGTGAGTAAACCTGTCCCCAACAATAACTTTGATCTCTTTACAGTCAACCAAACATTCCTTTATTTCAGTGCCACAAATCTTACATCAAACTACTTTCTGGTACCTGCGTTCTCTAGATCATTCATGAAGAAGACAGTGATGGAACAGATCGGAAGTAAAAAGGAATACGAACAGTAACAGACATAAGACCAGGAACATCCAGCAAGACGAGTACACATATAATAGCTATGTGATTTTTCTAGCTATCTTTCTCTTGTTCATCAATGCTTTAAAATATTTTAAAGGCACACATTTGTCACTAAGCCATTGATCACAAGGTCTTCACGGCAAATTGTAACCACAGCTTTTTAGTATCTTCTTGACTACTGAAATTTTGCTACGAATTTGAGTGGACAAAAACTTACATGCTTATACCAGAATTACAATAATCCCCTATTTCTGCAACCAGAAAGGGGTATAAGACCTCTTACTTTCCTAATATAAATTTTATTTTTGTTCCTGCTATTACCTCAGTCTTACTATTTATGATCAAATTCGCAAAAAATGTGTTTTCAAGTTGCCGCCCCTCGTACATCACTTGTCATTCAACAACATCTTTGCCTCTGTACTTCTGCCTCGAGTGACATCTCTGCCCAACCTCTTTGCCTTTACACATGTCTGCCTGTGTCTGTATATATGTGCGTGTGCATGCGTGTGGGTGTACCTATCCTTTTTTTCCCCTTAAGTTAAGTTTTTCCGTTCCCGGGATTGGAATGACTCCTTACCCTCTCCCTTAAAACCCACATCCTTTCGTCTTTCCCTCTCCTTCCCTCTTTCCTGATGAAGCAACCTTGGGTTGCAAAAGCTTGAAATTCATTTGTGTGTCTTTATTGTGTCTATGTACCAGCGCTTTCTCGTGTCTCAAGTCACAACATCTTTGTTTTTTTATATGTATATTATGTTATGCACATATAACTGATTTTGCTTGTCTTAACAACATTAGGTACTGCTTTTTGTTGAGAATCAACTCAGTACACTGCATTATGGCATACAAAAATCAGACACTGCACTTCATTTTCAATAGTTTTTATCTAATGCAGTTTAATGCAAGATGTCTGCATTCTAAAACAGAGAAGGTCAGTACTTAAATTTATATTTTTATAAAACTGCAGAAGAATATTATTTACTTACTTCCTCAGCAAAAGGTCCCGTCTGTTTGCAGAGTCCACGAAGAACCATTTTAAATTCAGCTTCAGTTGTGTTAGCAATTAACACATCTCTCAGGTGAATAATAAGTTGTTCACAAAAATCACATGGCAGGTCATCTTTATTTGCCGTCACGACTCCAACTGAGGACTCAATTGTCAGTTCAACATTATCCTGATTAAATAAATTGATCAAAATTAAAACAGTATGTAATACTGAGTAATGACAACAAAATACTAAACCAATTTTATGCTAATGTTACATAAAATACAGCTTTTTGTCTTTACCATTGATGTACCAATTCATGCCAAAGTATGAAAGACTGTGGAGATATTCAGAATTTGACCTTATCTATGTATCTGACATGTAGATTGCACCATCATCTAAAATTATGTACTAATCCGCAAATGGAAGAACCATTCGTTGTGTAACACTATGGATCTTTTAAGGAGCACTACACAAACAATGCGGAGGATATTAAGGTAAGAGCAATGCATTAGTTGAGACAACGAAGGAAACTTAGGAGAAGAAAAAAATTGTGTAGCCATTTTAGTACAGTGATAGGAGGAAACGCCATGAACAACATACTAAAAAAATCTGACTGACGCAGTGTCCATACTGTGGTGAGGGGTTGGGGTGGGCATTTAGAGGTAATGAACTCTAAAACCTTGTCTTCCAGCAAAAATGTTCCCAGTACACAATTACACTATACAAATTTTCTACAAAAAGGATTCTGTTCCTTTCTTCTGTAGACTAATAGTTTCCTATATTTTAAGGATGGAAAAAAGTCGCCGATTATTTAAAGTATGGTTTTATCCACATTGGATCTTGTGAACTCCGAAGCTATTAACAATAGTGAATGATGCAACCAGCCGCAAATACTTTTCAAATATTTTATTTTATTGCTACAACCAGTTTCTGGCTACCAACCCATCTTCAGATGCTAATATTTTTCATTACACAGATGTTTTGATCAACAGCGTTTCATCTGCTCCACACTGCGCAATAATATTTGAATATTTAATGACATTTTATAAGTTGTTTCATTAATAAAAACATGCTAAAGTGCTTGCATTCTTTTATATATTATGCAAAGTGGTAGCAGTCCCTTATATACCTTCCAGTAGATGGCAATTTATTCTGTTGTGGTCCATGTGGTTTTCTAGCTTGATGTGTATGTTCTTGAAATCCACAAAACACACATAATGTAAATAAATTACTGTGGCACACTTTGTAATATTCTTAAAATGAGTGTTGAGCACTGTGCTATAAACTTGATGTTTTTGTTTACAATGCAAAGATTATCATTAAGCAAAGATGCAAAGACACTATTCATTAACTATCACCTCAGGAGGTAAAAAGAGCAAAGGTGATGTATAGGATATGCAAAATGTAGCATGTTGATACTAGAAAAATGTCTGCACTCTTAAGAGTGAACTTTATTATTAAAAGACACTAGGACAAATTGTTTTAGTAAGATTTTTTTACTACTATCAATGGAATTTATTGACAAAATACTTCAAAGTCAACCAATTGCATATTGTGAAGTAGACGTGTGTACACACATTTACATATACAGATATTTAATTATTATTAAAGTTCACAAGTTAATTGCAGGAAATACAAGATTAAAAAGTTGGAGGGTGGGATGAGAGCAAGATATTTCTTCAGCATGATAGTTCCTCTTTATTCAATTGTATACTGGTTATCTTAAAGTGCAGTGGTGTGACTTAGGGGTGCATTTGTGTGTAACTTCTTTTAGCAGCCCAAGGAAGTTATTTAGAAAATGTTTACTGGCTGGTTCCAGCTGCTCATTTAGAATAATACATTCAGCTGTTCACATGCTATTGTCACGAGCATCTGCGGAAAGAGGTTGAAGAATGCTGAAACCACAAGTAGGCGACGACAAGTGGAACATCCATACCTTATCGTACAACATAGGGCTCAGAGACGTCCCCACTCTCTAAAGCAAGAAATGCGGCAAACAGAGATCCGATGACAAAATAATGTTGGCACAAGCACAAGTGTTTTGGAGCACACCACTCAGCATACAGTGCTGAACACAGTGTTCCACAGCAGAGGATCCCTATGTGCTTCCATTTTGATCTAACAACATCGTCAATTCGGATTACAGTGGGCACGGGATCATCAAGATTGGACCACGAATCAATGGAATCAAGTCGCCTGGTCAGATTAATCCCATTCATTGTTTAATCAGGTCAATGGTTGGGTCCAGATATGCCATCGTCTGGCAAACAGCTGCCCGAAACACGAGGCGCACCACAGATGCTGGCTGGTGGTAGCAGTATTATATTATGGGGGACATTCACCTGGACTTCCATGGGACCTGTCTTAGTCATCGAAGGCACCACGACAGCTGTGCACTGCATGAACATTATTTGGGACCACCTATAACTTTTTACGCTTGACGTCTTCCTCAACAGTGATGGCATCTCAAGAGGGCAACTATCTGCTGCAATGGTTCGAGAAGCACGAGAGTGAACTCATGTTTATGTCAGCTTACCTGAATTCAATGAACCCTAACTGGGGTACTAGCGGGCACAAGCTCCAAGCCTCCAAACGAACCATGCATAAATTATGGGAAGTGTGCATAGGCATCTGGTGCCACAAACCTCTGCAAACCTATCAAGTACTTGTCAAATCATGGCATACAGGATCACTTCTGAATTGCTTTTCAGAAGTGTACCAACAGTAGTAAGTAGGTGCTCATAATGTTTTGGCTCATCAGGGTACATTGAGTTAGAAAATCACACAGACCACAACAAAATAAATAGCCGTCTGCTGGAACATTTGAAAGTGAACACAAGTATTTTTCCATCACAAATAAAAAAATGCAAGAATTTTTGCATATTTTTATTAACAAAACAACTTATATAAAGTGGAACTATATACCCAAACATTCTTGTGCAAAGTGGAACAGATGACAGGCTGTTGATGAAAAAGTTTGTATCATGAAAAAATCTGTATAAGAGTAAAACATAAGCCAGCTGAAGACCAGCATAGTGTTCTACCAATAAACAGTTATGGCAACAAAATAAAACATTAAAAGTATTTGTGGCCTGTTGTGTCATTCAGCAACTACTTAAAAATATTACTTTAACAGCATAAAACTTAAGGTTATCTTCAAATGAACTGGGTTAAAAACCAATTATTAAATGTGTGATCCATTTCTAAGTGCAGCAGCGCAATACCAGGGGGGGGGGGGGGGGGGGGGGTGAGGGGGGAGTGTTCTTTATGACCAACCTTTGAAAATAAATATTGTAATCTAGTCAGTTACTTCATATTTTAAAATTCTGAAAAATTGTTTTTAATGAATTCCACTAAGTCCATTTTTTAACATTTTTTTGTTTAAGTTAACTCAAAAACCTCAGTCTTAGAAGTAGATATCACTTCCCCAATGAATGTCTTTTCTGTATTTTCAAGCTCAAGACCTTACTTATAGATCAATACCTCTAAATTGTATGTTGTGAGTAACATTGAATTCCTATTAATGAAATTTGCATTTTTAATATTTTTTGCATGTGCTTGAAGTACTCACATTAGAAAACTGGCAAGGATATGATGGGGAGAGAGAGGCTGTACCTTTTACAGGGAGACTATGTCAACAGGAAAGTGAGCAGCACTCATGGTGTGGGAGGCTGCCTTTCCCCTAAGGACACTACAGCTACTGTGAAAGATCCCCCCCTCTAGAAGTATGGTGGGTCGGTACAGCTATGTGAATCACCCTGTACAGAAATTGCTTCTCAACATTTAGTGGGGGGAAGAGAGAGGGATGAATCGCCTGCTCACTCTTCAGTTTGCAGAACTATTAAGGAGTGAAGTTCATGAACACAATCTGGTGACTTCCTTTCCACTGCGACTATCCCACACGTTACCCTTACCATCCACCCTGTTACACCAGAGGAACACAATTTATTTCTTGATATAGACATGGTGTACAAGTTTAATGTTTGCTTTTAATAGGACCTTTTCGTGGAAAATTCAAACTAAATTAATTTTGCACTGGAAAATACTTTTGCTTGACACCACGGTTTTTCAGTTATTCAAGAAAAATATAAAAAGTGATCTTTAAATTGCCCCCAACCCCAACGCTCTTATCACATCAGTCAGGATCTTTAGAATGTTGTTCGTGGCACTTCCTCCTACAACCGTACAAAAATCTGTGACTACATGAATTCCTTCATCACAAGTCCAAGGGAGAGTGCTAAATTTTAGGCTGTAATTAACTTTTCCGAGAGACAAATTTCTAATGTATCAGAAAGTGACGTGAAGATTTCAGCCTTGCTTATGTGCATTTATGATTATTTGGTGAGTTGTTACTCTTAGCTGAAAAATTTTTCACATTCTTCTGAAGTACATACCAAATTTATCCAATTACAGGATGAGGTTTTTCCAAAATTCATCATCCGGAAAATACAAGGTTGTCTTACGTGCACAGATTAAACTACTAGCGCTAAGGTTGACATTTTTACACTGTGCAATAAGAGGGCCAGTCAAAAGTGGTAATTCCTCTTTAATTTTTTTCCATCTTTCAAGAATTTCATACAACAACTTAAGTTGGGTACCACAACACTGGAGATTATATTGAAAAGTCTAATCATCACTCATTTCCACAGCTTTGGTCCATCTTTAAACAAGGACATCCATAAAATGTGGTAAAACACACATCCTGCTACAGCAGCCACTAATGCATAGACCTTCTGACAGCCTCCTCATCTTCAATATGAATCCTGTGATGAGCTGCTTTCACAACCCGAACAGATGGAAGTCCGATTGCGCGAGGTCAGGGCTATATGGGTGACAAGGGAATATTTCCCATCCAATTTTCATAATCTCTTCAGTGGTGTGATGGTGGGTATGTGGCCTTGCATTGTCATGCAACAGAAGAGCCTCTGCCACAGCTTCTTTTGGGCGAACTTGCTGAAGATGTGCCATAAGCTGTTTGAGGGTTTTGATGTACTTAACCAAATTTATTGTACAGCCCTGCTAAAACAAAAACAGCCACAATCATTCTCTCAGCATCTCACAATACTCTAGCCATATCTTTCTCTGTCGATGCACACTTTTGAACTTTTTCTTCTTCAGCGAATTTCCGTGATGTCATTTCACTGATTGCCTCTTCGATTCTGGTTCAAGAAACATTATGCCTGTTGTTAAATAAACTAGAACACTGCCCTTACTGAGGAAGTTACTGTGACACAAATCATCTGCAGTCACCCGGTGGTCACAAAGAACGATGTCATTAAGATAGCTAATTGTTGTGTGCAGTCATCGGCCTGCTGCTCCATTTTTTGTGAGGCAATGTTTACCCTTCAGCTTTGTTACAGCGATGAACCCATTGTCTAACAATGCTGATAGGTGTTTCATGTTCTGTATTCAAGAATTCTGTCACAGAATGCTGTCTAATACGAACTTTGATGTCCGCTATTTTGCAAGGGTCTGCAATATTGGCATCTGTTGATGCAGGAAGTTACTTTGTGGAATAGTGCGAAATTCGAGTTTTTCACTTTAATTAAGGGGGGGGGGGGAGGAGGAGGAGGAGGAGGAGGAGGAAAGAAAATAGGAAGCATTACTTTCTGACTGACCCCTTTAGATTATTTACATAGATTTACAGATGAATCTTTGGGAGCTGAGGTTGCGTGAAAACTTATTTTGAAGGGTTTGGAAAGGCCATGTAGTGTCAAAATAGTTGATATTAACTGCTGGTGCAGTTATCACATGTTATGTCTAATTTGGCCGATTTTATAACAACAAAATGTTGTTCCCAGAACGAAGTTTTCACTCTGCAGTAGAGTGTGCGCTAATATGAAACTTCCTAGGAGATTAAAACTAAATGCAAGATTAGTTGTAAGAGCACTTCCCCCGAAAGGTACAGATCCACAGTTAAAGTCTATGTCTGGCAAAAATGTAACCATCAATTTTACCTAAATATATTACACAGGGGGGAAAAAAAAAAAAAAAAAAAAAAAAAAAAAAAAAAAAAAAAAAAAAAACAGAGGGGAAAAAGAAGTCAACTGTGCTATGAAGTCCTAAGCGAACTACCATCTCTAAAATAGTGACAAATGGAACAGCCAAGACTATAAATTTAATTGCTGTTTGTATATAGAAACACACTGTTCTTTTGCCTCTCAGTGGTTAGATTATTATTATTATGCATAAGTCATCGTGCTCATTGCTGAGCATCGTGACCCCATGAACTAAGCGTCTCCATCCCGGACGGTTGCCAGCTTCTCTTAGTGCCTGCTGAAGAGGTACACCAGAGATGATCTTGATTTGATCCATCCCTCTGCTCGATGCTCTTCCTCTTGGTCTTGTGCCCTCGATCTTCCTTGCAAGATTATTTTCTCAAGATTTTCTCCACTTCTCACAATATTGCCAAAGAACTGAAGAATTTTTTCGGTGACTTGTAAAGAAAGGCGTTTGGAGACATCAAATTGTTCAATAATGGACACATTCGTTGTTCTTTTGGTCCATTTTATGCGTAGCATCCTATACCACCAGCAAAGGTCAAACGCATCAATGCGCTGCTTGTCTCTGGCCTTGAGAGTCCATGTTTCGCAACCACAAAAGAAGACAGAAAACACTAGTGTTTCAAGTAGCCGGATCTTTGTGAGCTGCTTTATAGCCGCCGCCGCCGCCGCCGCCGCCGCCGCCGCCGCCACCACCACCACCACCACCAAATGGTGTAAGTTTAGAACAGGTGTAACGTTAACTTTAAGCTCATACTTCATTTCAAGGAAAATTTGTAATTTTGGTGTCTGAATAAGTTAAATTCCCCCACCCCCCACCCCCCCAAAGAGAGACACTAAAAATGGGGCTCATCTTATATTCAGGTTGTCTTATACTCTTGTATTTTGAAAATTTATAATGATGGATAAATACTCAAATCTGTGATACTGCTGCCACAAATCTTATGCAGCCAGCTCATTAGAAAATTGTTTTTTGAAACCTGTTTTATATATAAAACTGAGTTAAACCAACAGGAAAAGGGAAAATGAGTTTCATCCAAAAGAGGTTGCCCACTACCTTTTCCTTCAGGACTCAATCACGATAAACAGGATCATCTTAATGGTACATAAATAACAATAAATGCGACTGTACATACCTGTCTGTGATCATGGAACTTGTAGGAGCACATTCCAGCAATATGACACAGTTCATCTCCAACCAGATTTTCATGCAGGTGATTATACCAGGTATCAAAATATGTCACGACAATGGCTGAACAGCTGTCTGAAAAGCTTCCAAACTTGCCACAAGCCTACAAAATGAAGAAAGAAATCACTATCCAGCATTTCCAAATGATATTTTCTATTATTAATGGTTTGGTGTTTAATGCCAGCTAACTGCTCTACAGATACTTAAACAGCAGATGGACGAGAATTTTTAAATTTATCTCAGATTAGTATTAATATATTATAGTTAGCTAAATCGTCATCATCATCATCCTTTGTTAGAGGGTTCATTTTTTTTAGGAATTGAAAATTGTTTAACTTCGTGATGCCACAGTCATTAAAGTAATCACAGAAGGGAAGCTATGTGTGCCACCTGTCTATGAATTGTGTAAACACTGCTCTGTGGTACAGTATTTTAACCATTTGTGTATCTTGTTTTCTGAGGTGGATTTTTTTTTTTTTTTTTTTTGGTGGGGTTTAAGGGCGCTCAACTACTGAGGTCATTAGCGCCCAGTCACTGTTGTTAGATCACATGGAATCTAGTAAAACTCAAGTGGAGGGGGGGGGGAGACACCAGAAAGTCCTGACAAAGATGCAGATAAAATAAATAAAAATGTTAGATGTCTTTGGACAAGCCAGTCAAAGTTATAAAACGCAGAACACGAGCAGCTGCTCGAGCGTCATCAGCTAAAATATCCGGTAAAGTAGATGGCAGGGACAGGACAACATGAGATTGACTAAAGCGGGGACACGACAATAAAACACGGCGCACTGTTAACGCTTGACCACAAGAGCCCTGCGGGGCTGGGTCACCGGAGAGCAGGTAGCGGTGGCTAAACCAGCAATGCCCAATCCGCAACCTGGTCAGAAGGACCTCTTCTCGCCGAGATGGTCGGGAGGAGGTTGTCCAAGCAGTTGGGAGCAGTGTTACTGCCCGGAGCTTGTTTCCTTTGAGGGATGACCAAGCATCCCACCACAACGACAAGCCTCTTACAAACAACCCCACGAACGTCAGATGACGGGACACAATGGGAAGCTGGCCGAGGCAGGAGGACTGCAGCCTTGGCTGCAGCATCTGCAGCCTCATTCCCAGGCACTCCTACATGTCCGGTAACCCACAGAAAGCCGACAGGAGAACCATTATCAGCGAAAGAATGGAGGGACTGCTGGATCCGTTGCACCAAGGGATGGACCGGATAGGGAGCTCCAAGGCTCTGAAGAGCACTGAGGGAATCGGAGCAGAGTACATACGATGAATGGTGGTGGCGGCGGGCATACTGAACAGCCTGATGGAGAGCAAAAAGCTCGGCCGTAAAGCTGGAACATTGGCCGAGGAGCCGGTATTTAAAGGTGGCGGCCCCGACGACAAAGGCACAGCCGACACCATCGTCAGTTTTGGAGCCATCGGTGTAAATAAAGGTGTGACCGGCAAGTTGAGCACGAAGTTCGACAAACCGTGAGCAATACACTGCAGCCGGAGTACCCTCCTTCGAGAGTGAGCTGAGGTCGAGATAAATATGAAACAGAGCATGGAGCCAAGGTGATGTCGGGCTCTCACCCTCTCTGAAGGTGGTAGGGAGGGCAAAATCCAATTGTCGAAGCAGGCGACGGAAGCGGACTCCAGGGGGCAGCAGGGCAGAGACATACAACCCGTACTGACGGTCGAGAGAATCGGCAAAGAAGGACTGATAAGAGGGGCGGTCGGGCATTGACAACAGCCAGCAGGCATACCGACACAGCAGTACGTCGCGCCAGCAGGTCAATGGTAATTCGGCAGCTTCAGCATAAAGACTCTCGACAGGACTAGTGTAGAAGGCTCCGGTCGCAAGACGTAACCCCCGATGGTGGATGGAGTTGAGACGGCGTAAGGGGGATGGTCGAGCAGACGAGTAGACCAAGCTCCCATAATCCAGCTTCGATCGGACTATGGACCGATACAAGCGAAGCAGGACAGTGCGATCCGATCCCCAAGATGAACCACTAAGAGCTCTGAGGACATTAAGGGAACGTGTACAACGGGCCGTCAAATAAGAGACATGCGGAGACCAACAAAGTTTCCTGTCCATTGTGAGCCCTAGAAACTTAGTTGTTTCCACGAATGGGAGAACAACGAGACCGAGCTGTAAGGATGGCGGAAGGAACGCTTCATATCGCCGAAAGTTGATACAAACCGTCTTCTCTTCAGAGAACCAGAAGCCATTTGCCATGCTTCACGAGTATAGGCTGACTAGACAACACTGAAGGCAGCGCTCCAGGAGGCATGTTCTCTGGGCACTGCAGTAGATCGCGAAGTCATCGACAAAGAGAGAGCCTGAGACATTAGGTGGAATGCAATCCGTAATTGGATTGATCGCGATGGCAAAAAGGGCTACGTTCAAGACGGAGCCCTGAGGCACTCCGTTCTCCTGGAGGAAGACGTCGGACAATACAGAACCCACACGTACCCTAAACTTTCGATCTGTTAAAAAGGAATCAATAAAAAGGGGCAGGCGACCGCGTAGGCCCCACCTGTGCATAGTGCGGAGGATACCTCCTCTCCAACAGGTATCAAGAACACGGCTACCGTTTGGCGCCTTCGCAAAAAGTTGTTCATGATGAATGTCGACAAGGTCACAAGGTGGTCAACAGCAGAGCGGCGGCGACGAAAGCCGCATTGGACATTGGTAAGTAGCTGTCGAGATTCAAGAATCCAGACTAACCGAGTATTAACCATGCGCTCCATCACCTTACAGACACAGCTTGTAAGAGAAATGGGGCGGTAACTAGAAGGAAGGTGTCTATCCTTCCCGGGTTTGGGTATAGGAACAACGACAGTGTCACGCCAACGCATGGGGACTTGACCTTCGGTCCAGACGCGATTGTAGGTACGAAGAAGGAAGCTTTTGCCTGCTGGAGAAAGGTGCCAAGCATCTGAACGTGAATGGCATCTGGCCCTGGAGCAGAGGACCGGGACAGTACAAGTGCACGTTCGAGTTCCCGCATAGTAAAGGGGGCATTATAAGTTTCCAGATTCAGCGAGTGGAAGGAAGGTCGCCGAGCCTCTTCTGCCTCTTTCCTGGGAAGGAAGGCAGGGTGGTAATGGGCGGAGCTTGAAACCTCCGCGAAAAACCGGCCAAAGGCGTTGGAGACAGCCACAGGATCAACAAGGACCTCATTACCTGAGGTCAGGCCAGGTACTGAGGAGTGGGCCTTAATGCCCGACAGCCGGCGCAGGCCACCCCAAACGATAGAAGAGGGAGTAAAACTGTTAAAGGAGCTGGTGAAAGAGGCCCAACAAGCTTTTTTGCTGTCTTTCATGACTCTACGGCATTGCGCTCTGAGTCGTTTGTATCCAATACAATTCGCCAACGTAGGATGGCGGCGAAAGGTGCGTAAAGCACGTCGTCGAGCACGGATAGCGTCTCTACAAGCCTCATTCCACCAGGGGACGGAAACGCGACGTGAAGAGGTAGTATGAGGAATGGAACGTTCGGCAGCACTGACGATAACAGCCGTGAGGTATTCGATCTGACTGTCACAACTGAGAAAATCGTGGTCCGGAAAGGTCGCCAGGGAGGAGTAAAGTCCCCAGTCAGCTTTCGGTATGTTCCAGCTCGAAGGACGTGGGGATGGGGTGTGGTGCAGGAGACGAATGACACAGGGGAAGTGGTCGCTCGAATACGTGTCAGAAAGGACATACCACTCGAACCGAAGGGCAAGAGTGGTAGAACAGATCGAGAGGTCCAAGTGGGAGTAGGTATGAGTAGAGTCCGAGAGGAAAGTCGGGATGCCAGTATTGAGGCAGACAAGATTGAGATGGTTGAAGACATCCGCCAAGAGCGAGCCTCTTTGACAGGATGCAGGAGAGCCCCAAAGGGGATGATGGGCATTGAAGTCGCCAAACAATAAAAACGGCGGAGGAAGCTGAACAATCAGGTGCATCATGTCAGCCTGACTAACTGCAGATGACGATGGAGTGTAGATGGTACACACTGAAAAAGTAAAAGCAGAAAGAGTAATACGGACAGCTATTGCTTGGAGTGGGGTGGTCAATAGGATGGGACGGTAATAGACATCGTCCCGAACGAGCAACATGACCCCACCATGAGCTGGGATACCGTCCACAGGGGTGAGGTCATACCACTCCGAGGTATAGTGGGCAAAGGCAATACGGCCAGTCGGGCGCAACTTGGTTTCCTGGAGACCAAGGACGAGCGGACAGTGCAGGCAGAGGAGCAGTTGTAATTCCTCCCGATTAGATCGAATACCTCTTATGTTCCAATGTAACAAGGCCATCGCTAGTCAAAAAAGAGGGGGAATGAGATGGGGGAAGAGCTGGTCACCTCGACGGCCGCGGAGGGCCAGGTTTCGAGGGAACAACGCTACAACCGGCGGGAGGCGGATCCTGTTCCATCGAGTCGTCGCCAGCTGCAGCCGCTGTCCCGGGTTGTGTAGGAGGTGCAGCATCATTTGCCGACGAGAGGCCAGCTGAGTGCCTGGCAGCAGAGCGTCCCGGCGAAACTGAGGACGACCGGGAGCAGCGACTCAAGGATGGAGCGTCAGACGAAACGCGCCGGGGTGGAGAGGGGGATAGAGACTTCTTCTTAGAGGCCTTTTTGGAAGTCCGAGGAGGCACAGGGATGGTGGGCTGGACCCGAAGAAGGTCCTCACGCGCGGGGTCCGTTTTGGAACGCCGGACCTCGGAAGCTGGGGTCTAGAACGTTTCCCCGATGGACGCCTGAGAAGAGGATCGCTTCTCAGGCGGCGAGGGCGGAGGAAGGGTGGCCCCTGGGGCAGAGGGGGCGTGGAGGAGGATTTGGAAGGGAGGGATTTGGGAGGCGGAGGCATAGACCCCGGATGGGGGGGAGGAGGTGGAGGGGGGACAGGATAGGGGTGAGGATACCGTGGAAGGAGTGGACACGACTGAGGCAAACGAAGTGGTCAACATCACGGGATGGAGACGGTCATACTTCTTCCTGGCCTCAGAATAAGAGAGACGATCCAAAGTTTTGAGTTCTTGAATCATCTTCTCCTTCTGATATGCGGGGCAGTCTAAGGATCTAGGCGAGTGGATGCCAGGACAATTAACGCACCGAGGTGGTGGGGTGCATTTATGTTCCTCACGAAGAGGACGTCCACAATCGCCACAAAGGGGCTCAGCCTCACACCGTGACGACATGTGCCCAAAGCGCAAACACCGAAAACAGCGCATAGGAGGCGGGACGTAAGGTCGCACGTCGCACCGGTAGCACATCGCCTTTACCTTCTCTGGGAGAACGTCCCCCTCGAAGGCGAGGATAAAGGCCCCGGTGTCGATGCGATGGTCTTTGGGGCCGCGCTGGACTCGCCGGACGAAATGCACGCCTCGGCGCTCCAGGTTGGCCCTGAGCTCCTCATCAGATTGCAGCAGGAGGTCCCGATGAAAAATAACCCCCTGCGTCCTATTCAGTGCCAGATGCGGGACAATGGACACTGGGATGTCCCCTAGTCGGTCGCACGCCTGGAGCGCCGCCGACTGTGTGGTGGAGGTGGTCTTTATAAGAACGGACCCCGAACGCATTTTGCTGTGAGCCTCGATTTCCCTGAAGATGTCCTCGATGTGCTGAACAAGGAACATGGGCTTGGAGGTGGCGAACGTCCCCCCATCGGTCCGAGAACAGACCAAATAGCGGGGGAAGTACTTTGCCCCAAGCCGGCGGGCCTGTCCTTCCTCCCAGGGAGTGGCCAAGGGGAAAAGGGCAGGAGAACCAGAACCAGAGACAGTACTTTTCTTTTTGAAAGACTCGGCCGCAGAGCGACCTGATACATGTTGACGTTTCATCTGCGAAACGTCCGCCCCGATACCACCCACTCCGACCAGGGGCTCTCCCCACGGGCGCCACCCAGCCTCAGCAAGGGCCACCTGGCAGGATGACCGTTGCCGGGAGTCCTGATGCCCCAAGGAGACGGGCATCTACTCCTTGGCCAACGTGGGGAGGGTGCAGCTCAGGTATCGGCAGTACGATTCCTGTGTTGTCAGGGGGCTACAACCTAGAGGGTACATGAGACGACCCCACCACAACGGGCTGGCTACCGTGCTGGATTTCGGGTGCCAAGGAAAGTCCATCATGATCGTAGGTGCAGATGGGAACGCACTATGGGCATAACTTTTACAACTCATCAGGCGTTTAGGCCCAATTTGATGAATAGTGGGTATGGTTACAACGCCGTTACAATGCTGAGTGCCAAGGTCTTAGTGCTCGGAGGACCAGTGATACACCACGTAAGGTGTCCTTCTGTAGAATTTTGAAAAATGGAGGTCAAACCCCAAGGGGGACCATTACATGGAAGGCCGAAATGGTTGAAACTCCTTTTAGTCGCCTCTTATGACAGGCAGGAATACCTTGGGCCTATTCTTACCCCGAACCCGCAGGGGGAGAGGTGGAATTTGTTGACTAGTACAGAATTTTCCTGAGAAAGTGGGGGAAACCACATAGAAACCACACTCTGACCAGTTGGCGTACTAGCCCACATTTGTTAGTTCACTGTGCAGATTCAATGCAAGTCTGTTTCACTTGCACATGTCGGAAGCTAGCCTGCTACGCTGTACATTTCCCTATCATAGTAACTATAAGTACATGAATATTGAAAATTGTTGCCTGTCTGAATCTATGTTTAAGCACTTAGTTTCTAGAATCTTATTGTTGGGTAGTAAAACAGTGTAAAATTTACTTCAGTTCTGGAGACAATGACTAGCTTTTGCACGTGCATAACATTTCTTTGCTGCCATTTTTATCCATGTTCATACTGCTGATGGCTTGTGAAAAGGGGAGGAGGAGGGAGGGAGGAGGAGGGAGGGAGGGAGGGAGGGAGGGAGGAGGGAGGGAGGGAGGCACAACTACAATGAAAACATGATTGGCATTAATACCGTGTATAAAGCTACATACGAAGAGACAACACAGCATTCATATCTTGCAGCCATCATACAATAATGTTCCTTGCAGGAATTATAACATTCAGTCAACACACATTAGCCTTCTGCAGAGGATAAAAAGTACAGTTATGCCATTGTTTCAGCTTTCACAACAGCTGTTCAACTACAATTTCTTTCAGTTTTTACTAGATGTCAATTACAAAATCCTAACCTCTGTCTATATTACTAAATGGCTAACCCCGTTCATAGCTTATGGTACAAAGTCCCAACTGCAGTCTGCCAACCTAACAAATACCAAGATATACAAAAATGTGATTTTCAATATTTCATATAATTGATGATCGAATTTAAAAATTTAACATGCTATCAAAATCATTCATTATGAGAATCTTATATTAAAGTTTTAACACAGTCTGACAGCTATAAAAGTATGTAAAAGTCTTGTGGCAATGTAACTCGTGGCACGCCAAATACTCTGAATATATCCATCCAGTATTTGAGAATGAGAAAACTTTAAACATAATTTCAAACTTGTTCTAAACTTTTTCTCACCTAAATGTCAAACACTTAAAGTAACCAGATGTTTGAAATTATTTTATACATGGGAGTTGGATTTAAACAAGATAGCCACCTCAATGTACGAGGGTGAGTCAAATGAAAACCTTAAATATTTTTTAAAATATTATTCATTGTGCAAGAGTGGTACAAAGCTGTATCACTTTTCAACATAATCTCCCCCACACTCAATGCAAGTCCTCCAGCACTTACAAAGTGCATAAATTCCTTTAGAAAAAAATTCTTTTGGTAGTCCGCACAACAACTCATGCATCGTGTGGCGTACCTCTTCATCAGAACAGAACTTCTTTCCTCCCATTGCGTCTTTGAGTGGTCCCAACATATGGAAATCACTTGGGGCAAGGTCTGGTGAATATGGTGGATGAGGAAGTGAACCCTGGTTTCATCCCCAATAACGATTCTTGCAAGGAAGTCCTCACCTTCTCATTGAAAGCACCGAAGTAGTTCTTCACAAGCATCAACACATTGTTCTCTCATTTCAGGAGTCAGCTGCCTTGGCACCCACCTTGCAGACACTTTGTGAAAGTGGAGCACATCATGCACAAGGTGGTGTGCTGACCCATGACTGATCTGGAAACGTGCTGCAATGTCATTCAGTGCCACTTGCGGTTTCCTTCACTATGGCTTCAACTGCTCCAATGTTCTGTGGAGTCACAACTCTTTGTGCATGACCTGGACGAAGAACATCTTCCACTGACGTCACACCATTTGCGAACTTCCTACTCCATTCGTAGACTTGCTGCTGTGACAAACATGCATCACCATACTGAACCTTCATTCGTCAATGAATTTCAATAGGTTTCACACCTTCAGTATGCAAAACCCGAATAACAGAACGCTGTTCTTCCCTGGTGCAAGTTGCAAGTGGGGCGGCCCTCTTTATACTGATACTGCGACGATGTGTGTGCATCTGCACTCTGCTGCCACCCACAGGCCATTCCGCACGCTGTTTGTAGCACGCTTACCAACTTAAAGGATAACGGTGTGAAATTTCGATTTGTTGTTACAAATTTAAGGTAATCATTTGACTCAACCTCTTACATATAAAAAAAGAATTGGATCAGACTGAAGTAAGTTACAAATGCAAATGGTGCCTACTAATTTGTGGTAACTGGACAGGGAAGTGGTACTGATGGTAATTGATGAGTTAACTGTGATAAGGCCAGAATAAAAATTCTTTTGGGCCCTCTGAGGAAGTAATTTATAATCTAGACATCCCTGTTCCAAAAATTTCTGTGCCAGCACAAAAAGCGGAAGTTACACTACTTTCCCCTCCCCTTCTCCTGAAAATATGAAATTAAGAGATGCAAACACACATACTTTTACATTCATAATGCTATGGCCATAGAGAAATCGCACTTACCTCCAGAAGGTTATTCATCATATCATCTCTTGGAGTTTCATGAAATTTTTTCCTCAACAATTCTGTTACTGTGTAACAGTTTTCACAAGTTTTTACCTCACTTTGTGGCTTGCTCTGAAAACACACATCACATTACATTACAGGGTGGAAATTCTCCAACACAATAAAACACAGAATTGTAAATACAGGAAATGTTACACACACACACACACACACACACACAGAAAGAGAGAGAGAGAGAGAGAGAGAGAGAGAGAGACTGAGTTTGATTTCTAGTTATAAGGAGACAGTATGGCTGGCAGAATTCCAGTACTGTTGATACAAATTAAGAAGTACAGTGAAATCTATTCTCATCTTTTGGACCTTTTAATTCAATGATCAAGAAACGAAGAGGGACATGTTTCTGAAGGTTGGAGAGTAGGAGCTAGTCATTGAGACTCCAGGATGAGAGGGACCCACCTATGCGATGTCAACAGGAGAGAGAGTATTTCCCCTATTCTTCACATGGGGTGCAGCCCTGTCTTAATGACCTGCCCCTTCTTCTCAACCTTCCGAATAACAAAGATCTCCCCTTCGAATTCTTACACTCACGTCTTTAATGGTTCTGTCAATGTACTGTGCAAACTATAATGGACAATGACCAGAACTAGGCTACTATCTTACACAATAACCTGTAAATGAGAGCTATGTAGCAACACATATAAAAACATGTATTAACTGCCTATGAACTAGTTGGTTCTACATAATTTCAGTAAAAATTTTGCACATGATGAATGTATCACAGAAGCAACAAAATACAAGGTGCGACAATAACGTAATGAGACTCAATTTTTTTTGCAAGATAAGGTAATCCTGCAGGCTTGCATAGGCACAGTATTTTCGACCTTTGTCTATGAGCTGCTTCTAGTTCAAGCGGCATACCAACGGAACTGCTCAGTCGCAAGTTGTGCTGTAATAAGTTAACATGTGTTTGTGTCTATCGTCACGGAAATGGAACCGCATAATATTGTGCAATGGTATGCCATTTCTTTTTGCGTTAAATTGGGTGAAAATTTGATGACAACTTATGGTAAGCTTCAGAAGGTTTTTGGAGAGGAGGTTATGTTAAGAGATTAAGTTTTTCGTTGGCAAAAAAGGTTTAGTGAAAGCAGAACAAATGTTGAAGATGAAGACCTCAGTGGACGACCATCAACCTCACGGATGGATGTCAACTTGGCGAGGGTGTGTTAACTCTTACGATCTGATCTAAGATTATCCGGGAAAATGATTGCAGAAGAACTGAACGTCAATCGAGAAACGGTTCGTCTAGTAATAACTGAAGATCTTGGTATGAGAAAGATTTGGGCAAAATTGGTCTCCATCACGATAGTGCATCATCCCATACTGCTGTGTCAGTACAACAATTTTTAAACACTCTATCAAATTTCAGTACTCCCACAGCCACCTTATTCAACAGATATTGCTCCGTGCATCTTTTTTATATTACCAAGAGTCAAAACGGCAATCAAGGGACACCATTTTCAAACTACACAAGATGTCCAAAAAGCTGTGACGAGAGTCGTGGAGGATATTACAGACGATGAGTTCCAGAAATGTTACTATCAATGGCAGAAGCGCTGGAAAAGTGTATGCAATCAGAAGGGAACTACTTTGACGGGGAGAACACTAAACTTTACTAAAACTGTAAGTAACATTTTTTTCACATCAGTCTCATTACTTTATTGTCACATCTCGTATATTGGGAAATGAAGAGACACACAGTCTATACAACACAAAATCTTATTCAACACAGTAGATATAAGAACATATATCAGATGGTTTAAAACAATTGCTGGCTCTTGGACTTCCTCAGTCCTGTTGGTTTTTTGAGGTATTATGAAACTTTGGCATTTGGAATTACATTTGATCAACAGGACTTAGTACAATGTACGAGCTGAAGACTGCCAGCTATTAACAATGCTTCCATCTCCTATATTACAGTCCCTACACAGAAAGAAGAAACTAAGATAAGGTTTTACCATCATATCAACAAGAGCCCAGATTCTTGTTAGAATTGCTTTCCTGCCATGATCACAAACAAATGGTACACATTTCTTTAAATTAATAATAGGTGCAGTCACCCCAAAGTAACTTAAAACGTCCAGGGAAAGTAATAATCTCCCTCCACACAGTATTTTATATATTACATAAAAACCAGTGAACATGAAAGCATTACAAATTACAAACCACAGCAAAGGCTTCCCAATTGTTTGATGAGTCACTAAACAAGAATGCACACAGTGTTGCTACACATTAAAAATTGAGGCTTTTTTCTAGAACTTACTCCATGTTGCTTAGCCAAGAGCTCATCAATATGAGCATTGTTGCAAAGGCCAGCTACGGCACACACAACTTGAGGATTCATCTCTGAAGCCAGGGTTTCCACCAACTCCGGAACAAACTCATCTGCAAGTTTCATGCATTCTTTAGCAACCGGTTTCAATGGAATTAAAGCACATGTCCCATCAAAAACTTCTTTCAGCTCTTCCTGTGGGGGAAAAAAAAAAAAAAAGTTATTAGGAAACTAAGCATTCGTGTCTTCATTTTATTTAACACATTTACATCGGATACTTTCAGTATGCAGCTCAAACACACAGAGATTACACCAAAACACAAATGTTTGGACAATGCAGTAAAGAGAAGAAGTTTGTGGTTCAAGGCATTTTGCATGTGTATCTCTGCCTGCTGTATTGAAATATGTGCTCAGATTATCTCATTTCAAGTTGTTTGCACACGCTGTGTGTGGGACATATTTATTACAGTTGTGTGAAAATAATAATAGCATAGATCCTCACAAGCATACAGAGGACTAGTTATTCCTACTGCAAAGGAAAAAGACTTCGCATCAAAATTTGACATGTTTTAACACATTCAGTAGTCTTACAACACATGAAATAAGATCATTAAGTTACCTTTGATATGTATAAATGCTCAGATGAGGATTTGCCATGGCAAATAGTATGCTTTATTGCCCAGAAGTTATCACTCTTTCTCACAACTCTAACTCAAAGCTGTACGTAATATTTCTTCTGCTGCACTTGATGCAGCCACAACATTGAAGTTGCACAAAACTTTCATTCAAAAAATAATTTGAAATTGTTATGCAAGTATGTTGGTTTTCTCTACCAGAGAAAATGTATTAATAGGATATCGGAGTGACACTGGCTCTCTGGTGGTAACAAATTGGGGCCACAGGAAACATGCAGTTCACAAAAAACATTAGCAATTGATTGGTAACACAACTGGTGTGTATTCTACATAACTAAACTTCTGAAGCCCAGAATTTAGGAAACTGTATGCAGTTCTGTTAACTGCTCAACAGGTATGAACTTAAAGAGATTTATTCTATAGATGGAGGATACAAAAAACTGAAAACTTTTCTCAGGTTTATGTATGTCTGCAGGCTTTCGTGGCTGTTGTCAGTGAAGGTGAAACATTCTGGGATGTTAGACTGCATCATATTTATTCTTCAAGATCAATGTTTTAACTCCTCTCCTGGGATCTTCTTCAGGATCATGTGGTGTCCAGATAACTGAACACAGCTGAGTGAGGGGGTTGAAATGGCGATTGTGCTCAAGCAATATGATGTACTGTAACAATCTACAAGATTTTACCTTCAGTTTTGTTAGGAAGTTCTTGTGGAAATTTTTGGAGGATGATAGAATGGGAGTTGCACCACAATAGTACCTGTTTAATACAAAAAATTAATAGTAAATCAGGAGGAGGAAGTGTGGTAGTAGCATAATCAACACAATGGCTAGTCAGTGTTAAACTCTTTTCATCTCAGTCATCACACTTTAAGAGCCAAGGATGTTTTAGTGAAATTTTCTTCATGAATTCACTTTTACAACACAACAAAGGTTAGGAAGTTATTTTTGTAGTTTCCATAGATGTGGTAAACACTGCACATGTGAAACTGGATGCAGGCATAAAGCAGGGTTCTAACAGGATAATAAACTATAGAGGCAATACTTAGCCCATACATTTGTTTTGTATGGGAGCGGGGGAGGGTGGCGAGTAAGAGGATTTGTTGCATCTATAATGGATATTTAGAAATAGTGTGTAGCTGGGATCTATAGCCAAGGAGAGAGTAAATCTGTTAATTAAAACACTTATAAATTTTTACGTTAAGTAACATTGATAAACAAGATTACAGAAAACTTGTACAGCAGAACTTCAGAAAGTGTTAAATTTAATAATATGCTCTAACTTCATTTTGAAATATCTGGAGATTTTCAGTTTCCTGCCTGATGGCTACTGGTACTTTCTTACAGCAGTGCTCCCCAATCTGCGGGTAATTACCCTCTGGGGGGTAAAAACAAAATAGATTCAATGATGATATAGAGACCGCTACAAATTATGTTTTTGAAAGGCATTACTACTACCACAATTACAGTCGAGTCTAAGTTGTCATAAATCATCACCAACCATTTAACATCCACTCCTACATAAAAGCCTCCTCTTAAATACAAGAGGTGAGTCAAATTAAAACCTTAAATATTTTTTAAAATATTATTCATTGTGCAGAAGTGGTACAAAGCTGTATCACTTTTCAACATAATCTCCCCCACACTCAATGCAAGTCCTCTAGCGCTTACAAAGTGCATAAATTCCTTTAGAAAAAAATATTGGGGTGTCCGTACAACCACTCGTGCACTGCGTGGCATACCTCTTCATCAGAACGGAACTTCTTTCCTCCCAATGCGTCTTTCAGTGGTCCCAACATATGGAAATCACTTGGGGCAAGGTCTCACCAGAGTAAGACACTCAAAATTAGGTCTGCGATTGTAACTGTTGTACAGGCAGTGTCGGGCCTTGCATTGTCATGTTGCAAAAGAACACCTGCTGACAGCAATCCACGTTTTGATTTGACTGCAGGCCGCAGATAATTTTTTATGAGATCTGTGCATGACGCACTGGCAACAGTGGTCCCTCTAGGCATGTAATGCTCCAAAATGACGCCTTTTTGTCCCAAAAAGAGTCAGTATAACCTTCCCTGCTGATGGTTCTGTTCGAAACTTCTTTGGTTTTGGTGATGAGGAATGACGCCCTTCCTTGTTCGCTCTCCTCGTTTCCGGTTGGTGGAAGTTAACCCAGGTTTTGTCCCCAGTAACGATTCTTGCAAGGAGGCCATCACCTTCTCGTTCAAAGCGCCGAAGAAGTTCTTCACAAGCATCAACACATTGTTCTCTCATTTCAGGAGTCAGCTGCCGCGGCACCCATCTTGCAGACACTTTGTGAAACTGGAGCACATCATGCACAATGTGGTGTGCTGACCCATGACTAATCTGGAAACATGCTGCAATGTCATTCAGTGTCACTCACGGTCTCCTTCACTATGGCTTCTACTGCTAACATGTTCTGTGGAGTCACAACTCTTTGTGCATGACCTGGACGAGGAGCATCTTCTACTGAAGTCACACCATTTGCAAACTTCCTACTCCATTCGTAGACTAGCTGCTGTGACAAATATGAGTCACCGTACTGATCCTTCATTCGTCGATGAATTTCAATAGGTTTCACACCTTCACTATGCAAAAACTGAATAACGGAAGACTGTTCTTCCCTGGTGCAAGTTGCAAGTGGGGTGGGCATCTTTATACTGATACTGCGATGGTATGTGTGCATTTGCACCATGCTACTACCTACAAGCCATTCTGCACGCTGTTTGTAGCACGCTTACCAACTTACAGAATAATGGCGTGAAATTTCGATTTGTTGCAAATTTAAGATTTTCATTTGACTCACTCTCG
This sequence comes from Schistocerca serialis cubense, assembly GCF_023864345.2. NCBI lineage: Eukaryota > Metazoa > Arthropoda > Insecta > Orthoptera > Acrididae > Schistocerca > Schistocerca serialis. Next base: position 1,076,970,502 of record NC_064638.1, on the reverse strand, counting down.
TATTTCCGTCACTGCTGTCTTCAGTGATACAAATCCCTGTCACTACTGCATATCATCCAACTGCCCTCCATGAGTTTGCATTCTGTCTCCTGTTATTTACCGGAATCCAAGAAAGAACTTCCTTTGGCCGTCTACTACCACCTCCTTGGCTACTGACCAGCCCATCTCATCTCAACCCCCCCATCTCTATTGTAGTTAGATCTTCCACTTTTGTCTGTGCCCAAATCTATTTATTTGCTTTCTTGTCTCTTCCCAGTAATTGGGAACATTTATCTCTCCGCTGATTGTCAAGCCATCTTCAATTTTTGAATGGTTTTTGTGCTAAAAGACTACACTCACTGTCGTGTGAAAATTGGTCATGTGGATTATTTGTAAACAATCAGTTTAGTTCACTTTAAATAGTTTATTGGAAACTTAGTTTACGAAGAACACTAGCACAATTTTACACTTTTGTTTATTTCTTTTGCTGTTGATCCAGTGGTCTCAGTTATCACTCTTAATTGAGAATTAATTTCCAATAGTAACTCCCCTCCTGATTAGGGAAACAGACAACTAAATACAGGGTGGCCATAAGTCAGCTGTAACCAGCAATTCTTACAGTTTTGTTTTTCCCACCATGGTAGTTTTCAGCTATGAACTTTATTAGTGTGTAGTACCAATGGCAGTTGACAGAAGCAGTTTTAGGTTATGTTGTCGTTATTATTATTTGAGAATCGATGAACAGGAAGTGAACTACAGACGTAAGTGTGTGTGTGTGTTTCCAGGTAGGTCAGACTTACTACAGAAAAGGATCTACTGTCACATTGTGTTTTGTGTGAAAAAAAAAAAAAAAAATCAAGGAAAAAAGCTTTCAAAGTGCATTGAAAAGCACAAAAAACAAACAAAGGATTCAGAGAAAGCATTCTTGAGCACGGTACAGTATAGTGACTGACATTTGCCTTCTAGAGGATTGAGATTTGGGATAGCCAACCACACATTGAGCTCTCATCGGCACAAGGCGTGTTAGGAAAAAAGGAAGTCTCTCCCCCCCCCCCCCCCCCCCAAAAAAACCCTCATGGTACATGCTTATTTCTTGTACGTCTGAACGCTTTGTTACATTTCTTCCATTGAGAGATGCGAAAACTAAATTACTCCATCTAGTGACTATCTGCCTTCACCACACTGCTGGCATGGAACATTTACTATGCTTTACAAAGCTAGGAACAGCAGATAAACTGCAGCAGTTTTTAATGCGAGTTAGGAATTGGAGGATTTCTTTTCTTAAAATAGTGGCTTCTCTAATAATTTTACTCTGTTACATTTGAGATGACAAGTACAATAGCTTGTAACAGTTTAGTAATGAGAAAAGACTATTAATTTAGTTTCCAACAACTACCTCACTTTCATGATGTCTATTGTAACTCACTCCTTGTCACCAAACGTTCTCCTATACAACATAATCTATACAAGAAGATAAATGAATGAATAAGCGAATGACGAAAATGTGCTGTTCCAATGACACATTATAATTATGTAATGACAAAAAGTAAACCTAGTTTACAAGTTATCACAAAACTTTCAAAATGTGTGGATGCTCAAAGGATTGATAAGAATGCTCTGATAAGTAGGAATACATTAAAAAGGAATGCGAACAACTGTGTGTGAATGACAAAACATATACCAATGAAACTGACTTGGAAGAAAACTGCAGTCCAGTTTTAAACGATTTATAAGCAAGCTATAGAGGTTCAGTTCTCACAGTGGCAAGTGTTTTTTATTTTCCTTCTTCATCTGAAATCTGTTAGTATCTGCTGCTTTTTGTTGTGAACACAAATTAGAAAATATTGTACATTTGTGCGCATTTGCCAGCCACACTTGGTACAATTTTTACTAATTTTCTTGAATTTATTTCAAATTTTCTAGATTACTCTTACCTGAGTCTCATTACTCTGCAGCTGGGCTCTAGCTTCTCCCACCATGTCTTTGCAAATTTTGCAGACATCGTCATTATCTTCCGGAAGAACCTTGTATCGCCAAACAGTTTGTATGCAGTGCTTTATAGCATGACAAGCTTTAGCATTTCTGAAATAAAATTTTTTTCTTTATTAAGAAAATGTCCATGACAATATTGAATATATATATCTACACTTACATGCCAGTAACTGATCTGGTCCTGAGAAACAACTCTCTGGTATGTTGTTTAGTTTCCAAGCTACTATTATCAGAGAGAAAGACAGGGAAACGTTCAAAGAGATAATCAGAATGTAGAAGTATGTGTAGACAACAGGAAAATATTTATAGGAAATTTAGAAGCGTGCTCTACATCAAATACAGATTTTTAAAAATATGTCTTCTCAGTTCAAAGGCGATTGTCAATCAACTGAAGTTGACTTATGAAATCATTTCAGAAAAAAATTTCTTTTGTTCCAGGCTTGAATTTGTTCTGCATTTTCAATATGAAGGGAACCAGTAGCTGAAGAGCTACTTTTGGAAACTTTGGAAATTCAAACTGCCACCTAATGATTTAAGCGAAGTACAGAGCTGAAAGCTTTATGAGAATTTTCTGTCAAACAAAAGACACTTTCATGATGATTCTCTGGCCTGGAATTCACTGATGAAATGACAATTTGCCATCATTAAGTCTTACTGCTCTCAAAATATATCTTTTACATACCTCATTCAATAATGATTTTTCTAATAAGGATTATAATATCTGCTAAAGTCTGCACCTGAGACTGGACTGGTAAATAAAGTGAGCAATGCTGGGAAATATAATTTGCACGGTCAAAAATGGCCACAGAATGTCATATTAAACTGACTAATAAGGTGACAACAATCACTTTCTTCAGCTGAAGATGCAGATGTGGGGATGTGTAAAACACTTAGCATAAGTTTGAGCTCTCTTGGTGCTTTCCTCCTAAAAATGAAAGTCAGCAAATTTAACAATGGGCTTCATCAAGTGTGAAGTTTGTCATTCACTGAGACTTATGGTCAGTTAATTGATAGTGTGAGAACTAAACTTATTCTTGCCAGAGCTTCAAGCAAGTCACAACGGAAGAAAAGTTTTTCTGAGGATGATGAATTCAGCAGACTTTGTCCATGTTCATATTGATTGGGTGAATAGTGAAAAGCAAAAGTGACTGCTGCTAAACTGCTACTCAATTTTGAAAGAGAGAAATATTGCTTTAGGAGTAACTTTTGCCCTGAGATTGGCTTCACTAAAACCTGAGGCCCAATGCCTAAATGACCTGCAACTGTATGGCTTGCAGTCAGCTTGTTGTGACAAACTACAGATCTTTAATCAACACCGGCAGTATGCAGCACACAGAATCAAAGGGCCATATGCTCATCAGTGCAGCAGCTGTCAAAGAAAAAACGTGTTTCTGAGTTATATCTTTCCAATCCGCACAAGACAGTGGTGGTGGTGATGTGAGCAAACACTGGGTGCTAACAGATCATGCACCACCTGAGAGTTTAATATATCATATCGTGTAAATGTGAAGGAAACCCAAGATCTGATGGAGTAATAGCTCTGTTACATTTCGAAGAGTGTTATTCATTTCTTATCCAAGATTCTGTGCCCAGTTTTCATTGGGGAAACAGTCTAGCTATAGTGCAGCCTATATTGATTTATTAACCTGAAAATTAACAAAAAGTGCGAAAGCTAACGCGTCATGACAACCTATGGCATGACAAGAGTGGCTGTTCCTGTTTTTATGACAGCACTGGTGAACTTTCTGAAACACATGGTGGTTGAATTACAGAAACTTTTTTAGTGTAATAATCGAACTGTTGCCAAGAATTTGGTATAAAGGCTGAACAGAACTTCTTTGATACCAGCTATGTATCATCTGCCTGTGACTGAGTTGGAGGAACTACCTAACAACTCGCTGCAAGGGCTTGAAGCAGCCAAAATAAAACCAAATTAACAAACTCTGCACCCCCCCCCCACACACACAAAAAAAACTTAACATAAAATTACTTTTTATGGCAATGAGAATAATCTAGGATTGCCTAAGAATGAAATCTCCAGCTTCTCTATCAGTTGTGAAAGATTCAAGTGAAATGAGCTTCTGGAGGCTTTCAGCCATTTATTGCCAAAATTTCAGTGGGTTTTGAGAATCAGCAACAATTTGAAGTTTTAACTTTGCAGTATGTTGTCTGCATCTATGACAAAATTAAGTGGGTTGATAAGAGTTTTGAAATTTTACGTTAATTACAACTCAGGATGGATACATGCGAAGTCCCTGATCAGCATATTATTGAAAGGCTGCTGATCAGTATATTACTGAAAGGCTGAGAGTTCCTGAAACATGTTCTTTTTGGTGTCAACTCCATCCTTTATGTTTTCATTTAAAAAACTGATTCAAAATTTATATTGTTACAAATTGGTAAATGGATAATTGTGTTAACAGAAACCGAAGATGGAATTCATTAGGTAACCCAGATTTGGGGTTGGGTTGTTTTGGGGGAAAAGACCAGACAGCAAGGTCATCGGTCTCATTGGATTAAGAAAGGACAGGGAAGGAAGTTGGCTGTGACTTTCGAAGGAACCATCCTAGCATTTGCCTGGAGAGATTTACGGAAATGACGGAAAACTTAAATCAGGATGGCCAGACACGGAGAGAGAACCGCTGTCCTCCCAAATGCGAGTCCAGTGTGCTAGCCTAAGCCAGATTTGGGAATGTTGGCTAAGCAGTGCACAATGAGGCTAAGGAACCTCTAAAGCAATGCACTAACAGGCTTTGGAGAACGCAAAGCCCATTGTTGAGGTTGCCTGGGTATCAGATGTGGCCATTTCATAATGGAGATGGCATTTCCTATAGCACTGTAGTATAAACTTTTGCTTACAATGGACTTTGCTGAATTCATATGTTCACTCACAATGACCTACTCAATTTGTAAGACAAATGTCTACTGACACGATTTTTCTTTGCATTTAAAAATTGCAACTTTTGCTTGGCATGTTATAATTTGAGGTCTCTTGCCATCAAATATAATTTACAGTTCTGAAACATCAAAATACTGAAAAGAAAGAACCACATCTGCTTACTGAAAATTTTGCATTAACATATCTTGGATAAATACGAATGTATGTGAAAAAATACCAAAACAAAAGTAAGATATCTTGCACATTAAAACCTGCTGTTTCTAACGACTGTCGAACTGCATTAGAGGTGGGGGCATTTTCAGATCTGAAGATTGCGTAGATATTAGGGAAAAATTTTGAGGAATTAACAGCCTCCAACCATCTCAAGAACAATCCATTCTCCAAAGCTAAATTTTATGATCCTAAAGAAGCACAAAGAGAGCAACCACCATACAGCACAATGTTTTACACCAAATAATCCAAGAAATAATTATTTGAAATTAACATTTTTTGGTCGAAAGACTGTTCTGGAACACTCTGTGTGGTGGTGATTACTACCAATATGAATATGAAGTATAGTTATGTCATGTTCTGTAGATCATTTTCCCAATTATTTTATCGATATGATGTGGAAGAAGTCAGATTACAAGATATACACACGACTAGTGTTAATATTAATATTACTGAAATTTTTAGTTCTAAACATGCAACTACTTTTAGAGGTACAATTTTTTTTTTACCATTTCAGAAACAGAAACTCGTCCATGGAGTAAAAGGAATTGTTCAAAGGATGTGATTTTACACTAGACTTAGAACTTGATCTGCTACCTGCCAGACACTTTATGTTGTTGGGCAAATGAGCAAAGATTTTTGTTGCTGAATAATGCACTCCTTTTTGAGTAAGTGACAGCTTCAATAATGGACAGGAAAGGTAATTTTTCCCTCTAGTGTTGTACGCATGATCATCACTGTTCTTCGCAAACTGAGACGGATTATTTGCAACAAATTTTATTAGTGAAAATATGTACTCTGATGGCGCAGTGAAAATACCTAACTCCTTGAAAAGGTACCTACATGACATCCTTGGGTGAACACCACTAATTATTCTCACTGCTCTCTTTTGTGCACTCAATACTTTATGTCTAAAGTGGTGAGTTACCCAGAAAACTATTCCTTAAGACATTATTGAGTGGAAATATGCGAAGTATGTCAGGAGTCTCATCTGTTTATTGCCAAGACTAGCGATTATACAAAGAGCGAAAGAAGCTGAACTTTGTTGTTTGAGAAGATCAGTAATATGCTTCTTCCAGTTCAAGTTATCAATGTGAACACCCAAAAATTTGGAGAAATCTACCCTGTTAACTGAGCCCTGTTCATATGCTACATCAATTGTTGGTATTTCTCAATTCGGTGTACAGAACTGGATACAGTGAGTTTTTTCAAAATTAAGGGAGAGTTCATTTTCTGAGAAACACTTAATAATTCTTAGAAAGACATCCTTAACAGTATCTTCGGCTGCTTTTTCTGGAATGGGATTTTTATTATAACACTTGTGTCATCTGCAAAAAGTACTAGTTCTACTTGCTGAACGTTAAGTGGGAGGTCATTCACGTGAATAAGGAACAGCAGGACCTAAAATTGAACCCTGTGGGACTCCCTTTGTGATGACTCCCCATTCACCAGAATTTACCAACCTCCCAACATGATTTGTGCTACTCAGCACAACTTTTTGCTTTCTGTTCATTAAGTATGATTCAAATCAGCTGTGTGTACAGCCTTCAGTTCCACAAAACCTGAGTTTTTCTAAGAGTGTGACATGACCCACACAGTCAAATGCCTTCGAGAGATCACAAAAAATACCAACTAGCGATAATTTGTTATTTACGACTCTTACTATTTGATGGGTAAATGTGTAGATAGCATTCTCAATGGAGTAACCCTTCCAGAATCTGAACTGTGACATGCTGAGTAAATTATTTTCACTTAAATGTGAGACTACTCTTGAATACATAACTTTTTCGAATATTTTAGAAAATGAAGTCAGCAATGAGATTGGTGTATAATTATTTAAGTCACTCTTGTCCCCTTTCTTATGAGGAGGTTTGACAATTGCGTATTTCAATCTGTCTGGAAAAATTCCCTGTGCCAGCGAAGCATTACATGTATCGCTGAGGACTCCACTTATTAAATTAGAACAACGCTTAAAAATTCTGTTAGAGACTCCATCAACATCACTTGAGCTCTTGTTTTACAATATATTTATAATTCCCTTAATTTCAGTGGAGGATGTTGGTGCTATTTCAAAAGGCCTAAAGTCCTGAGGAATGACATTTTTAACATTTTTTTTTTTTTTGCTTCTTCAATTGAACCCTTTAACCCTATTTATAAAATACTTACAATTTGTGAATAATCATTCACATCATCATCATTTAGCTTTATTGCTACGGTATGCTGTGCACTGTCAGGCTGCCCCTCTCCCATTTGACAATATTCCATATAGTTTTAATCTTATTATCCGCATTACTAATTTCTGTCAGAACACATAAGCTTCTCGATTTCTTAATGACTTTCCTTACAATATTACAGTATCTTTTGTAGTAAGTAAGTAACGTTGAATCCTGACTTATTCTGGCCTGTCCATATATTTCCCTCTTCCTCTTGCACGATATCTTAACTCCCTTAGTAAACCATGGATTACTGACTTTGTAACGGCTTTTCCTGAATAATGTTTCAGGAAAGCAACTCTCAAATATTGAGACAAATTTATGGGGGAACGAATTGAATTTGGCATCAGCATTATTTTCTGTGTATACTTCATCCCATTCTACCTCTTCTAGGCTGCACTTAAAGCTCTTTATCCTGTTCATGTTAATAAGCCTACATGTCTTGTATGTATCTAAGAGAGAGTGCTGAAATGTATCTGGCTTCAGCTGAACACATTCACACAAAGGAAGACAATATGATGAAGCTCTCAGTGGTCAGGTCCACAATATATTTTTTTCCTATGTAATAATATTTTTATGTATTTTTGTCCCTCCTGTTCCCATGGAGAAGAACTGCTGATACAGGTGTACTGTATTAGTCAATCACAGTTTGTATTGCATTCGAAATCATGATTTTATGCATAGCACACAACAATTGAGAACACATCCCTACATACACAAATACATGTACGATCTGACACTGATAATTTTTAATGGTTGAAGCTGATTGTAACACAAAATAATACATGGAAGCAATAAGACTTTCAACAAATACTTATAATAGATGGCAGGAACAACTATTGAAAATCTTGTTTCATTTATGAATCAGTTGACTTTGTTGACACACCTGACATCCTTAGTAAGTATACACATTGAAGAGAAGTACTCCTTTATAACTATGACAACTTAATTAACACAGGTAATAACAGTTTAGGCCAGAACTGTGCTATTACTATCACTTTTAAGTTACAAACAGCTACTAATAAAAAAAATAATAATAAAAATCTGGATCAATTTTGTTATGGAATACCTGAAGGCGCAGCACGATACACACACATCAGCTGCACTGGGATAATCAAAATGAGAGGAGCAGATATACACAAGAACACAGTATTTGGTATATTTTGTTGCTAATCAGAAATACAGATACCAACAATTCATTTTTGTTACACTTTACCAAGTAAAGAAAGTAACAAACATCATGAAGACAGAAATAAAAAAATAATTTGAGAAATCACTCGAGACAATGAGAAAATTGGAGAGGGAGAAATCAGAGGTAGGAAAAGAAAAAAATTAACAAAACACCAACTCTAGCTATACAGGCGTACACGTAACCAAATGACGAAATTATCACAAAATGCAGCAAAAGAACATAAATGCTTACATGTAATGAACTGTCACCACTTCCAATGTAACACTTGCAACTTATTTAGTGGGACAGTGAGAGATGCATAGAAAAAGCTACTATAGCAGATTGAGTGTCAGATTACCTGCAACACCTAATGGCATTCTACATCTACACGATTACCTACTCTGCAATTCACATTTAAGTGCTTGGCAGAGGGTTCATCGAACCACGATCATACCATCTCTCTACCATTCCACTCCCGAACAGCGCGCAGGAAAAACAAACACCTAAACCTTTCTGTTCAAGCTCAAAATTATCTTAGGCTATTTTATTTTGATGATCATTCCTACCTATGTAGGTTGGGCTCAACAAAATATTTTCGCATTCGGAAGAGACAGTTGGTGACTGAAATTTCGTAAATAGATCTCGCCGCGACGAAAAACGTCTTTGCTTTAATGACTTCCATCCCAACTCGCGTATCATATCTGCCACACTCTCTCCCCTATTACGTGATAATACAAAATGAGCTGCCCTTTTTTTTTGCACCCTTTTGATGTCCTCCGTCAATCCCACCTGGTAAGGATCCCACACCGTGCAGCAATATTTTAACAGAGGACGAACGAGTGTAGTGAGCTGTCTCTTTAGTGGACTTGTTGCACCTTCTAAGTGTCCTGCCAATGAAACGCAACCTTTGGCTCGCCTTCCCCACAATATTATCTATGTGGCATTGTTGCCAGCTTGGAATTTACTCCTGAGGCCCTCATAGGAAATAGACAAGGCACGTATTGTTTAATCAACACAAAGTACTTCCATTTCAGAATGAAATTGAGACCCCCCCACTGAGTTTTACCATTGTTTTCTTATTTGTTTATGGTGAATACCAGGATGGTTTCTTTGAAGACGACATGGGCAGTTTCCTCTACTGCCTTTACAAGTAGCTTAATGCTACTTTGACTAATTCTTCAGGGTATTTAACGTTACATTAGTAATCAGATTGTTAGAGGATGGGAGACGATAATTGAGCAGTTGGGTTAGGTTTTGTAGCAGGAGAGTTTAGAAAAAGTGTTGGTATTTCTTTTGAAGTTCTGTTTAACATAACTTTAATCATTTCTAACCTGCATTATTTTGGTCCTAAAAGAAAGACACATAGTTCTGCACGGAGAGAGAATACGTCTAGCAAATAAAACATTACATTCAAGTTAAAATTTACTAACCACACACAACTTCCTTATCTTTCACGGAATTATTTGAAAGAATGCCCCGTATTATGCACTGTTATACACAAAAAAAAACAATTTCTTACTAAAGGATACTAGTCTTTCATTTTCATCATTTCTATTCTTATACAACATGCACCAATAAGTGTTTGGTAGATGATGATCTCTTGTTTAAAAAAATCTTAAGGCAGTTCCTATTGCAAGGATCTATTCATACATTAGAAGAGTTCCTGAACTACAATGTTTAACATTTCCTGTATTGTAAATTGCAAATGTATGCCCAAATTTGTATTTGTAATACTGAATATTTTTATTGTGAACATATATTTTGCAATGTTTATTTCTCTGTAACACTTATTATTTAGTAATCTTTATATCTAAAACGTAATTTTTTGTAGTGGGACCTAAGTTACTGTTTTTGTTTAGTTTTATGCATTACCATAAATTCTGGCCAAAAGCTTGTAAAATTGACACGTTCCATATCCTGTGATAGTGTCACGATAGGATCACCGGAACAAGAGATAAATAAATAAATAAAACTGAATTTCTTCAACGTCGGCATTACAAACGACACACTATAGTGTTCAAGAACCGCAATAATACAAGTACCACAGTATCATTTAACAACCACGAAATTCATTTTCACACAAATTTGAAGGATGGGCTTCATAAAATATGAAATGTTACACTCAAAGTTCTATATAAAGCACATAAAACGTAGAAGTACGCATTTACCTTAAGGAAATGACGGATCATTCACAGGCATTTTCCTGCTCATAATTAAAGTGTGGCAAGTCAATATCAACAATTACGAGGAACAAACAAAAACTATAGCGCTAAGCCTAATTTACTAACCTAATATTCTCGCACCAGTATACAGGCCCCGTGCTGCACAACCTTGCCTCATCGTTCAGATATATTGATATCGGCGGATGTGCCGATATCATGGACACTGCAAACCAAAAGAATAAGAATAAGAACTACTTACCAATTCCTCTTCAAATTAAAAGCGAAAGCCTTTTTGGGAAACAAGTAATGCTTCGGAAACAAAGTAACAGCAACGACGTAATAAAACTGTCTCGAAAAGGATACGACGGGAAAGTATAGCTGTAAAATAGCACTATAACAACGACTCACCACAAATTAGTAAACACAAAACCACCACCCTCATATTGAAATCCTCAACCAACACTACTCAAACACTTCTCCTCCTCTTATAGACGAATACAACTGCGTCTCGTGATTTTCTGGCTGTCACCGTGAACAGTACTACCAACGTTGAGAAACAAATTGCAGCGCACAGCGACGACTATCGATGCAACACTTGTAGTGCCGCGAACATTGAAAGACGACAACGTTGCAATGCAATCTCACGAGTATGCGCTATTATCACCTACAGTAAGTTATGAGTCCGTTTCGTAAACAGCAAGATACAAACAAGCACAGTTTTCTATGCGGTATGGCGTCAATTTGCGTGTGCGAGACCGCAATTCTACCCAATAGTGTCTGATTTAGGCATTGTGGAAAATAAACTGTAAGGAAAAAGTTGAAATCCCAATGTATGGTTAATGTACATATATCCAGGAGTGTTTCTCCCAACCTTAAAGGTCTTATAATTTTCATAACGTCGATCATTCTATTAAAACGGAAATAAACTTGGCGAGAGTAACTGAGGGCTATGATCATTAATCTACTAGGAAAATAACAAAGTAATCATAAAAGGCGTAGTTAGCCGGTTTTTTTTTAAATTAATTTTATTGGGTATTTGTAGCAAACAATATAGCCAAGTTACGAAGGTCAATTTAAACATTTTTCTAAAACTTTCATCTTTGAAATTAATAACACTGAAAATCGTATGTAATCCATACGTGAATACAGAGAGCGAGGAAGTAACGGAATACTAATATAGGAAATATTTTCACTATCCATTCTAAGAATAAGAAAAAAAATCAGTTGCTCACAGGTTTATCAAAGAGAAAATACCCAAGATGGTTTCACCATTTCCTTCTGAAATTAGGAACTGTGTAAATGCTAACACAAGTATCAGTTGCAATAGCTTTTAAAACTCTTCTTATTGGATGGTACAACTTTGTTGTCACTTCACAACCAAAGGAGTCTGTCATAATTTTAACCACCACTGGCTCAGGATAGTATGTAGTCAGCGCACCCATGTGAAAATGTGGCTCTAGAAAGAAGCCAGTGTGTTTTCGAACTAATTGAAGTGCAAAACACTCAGACCTGATGTCTTTCTGGTCATTTCGCATATAATTATAAATATAGACCTGGTGCATGTGTATTATTGCATACATGGTGTGCTGTAAAATGTCCTAGTTAGTGAATCATTTTTCTTTCTCCATAAGTACAAAACTGCTCTATTTATTTCTTTGATAAGCATTTTTTTTAGCTCAAATAAGAAAAGGTAGAAAATAGTATTTAATAATCAATTAGTTAGGAGAAATCGCAAATAAATGCAATCATAGGCCACTGGCCTTTATGAGTATACATTTAGTGTTTTCTGTATATGATAAAATTGAGTTAGTTGTCAGCAATATATCTGCAATAATTGCCACTGACTCTCAGATCAAATGGAAAACTTAAATTTAAAGAATTGTTTTGACTTCAAACTCTACATTTTGAAGCAAAAACATCTGCATACGGTGGTGGGCTCTACTGTGTAGACAAACTAAACTATCTCAAAGCGTTTCGGTATTTTAAAGGGTGCAAAATTTTGGGCATAAATTTCAAAGATTTAACAAATTGTGTTTGTTGGCCTATATTAGTGGTGGTTTAGCCTTCTGGCTAGTACACAGTGAAACCATTTTTATTGTGGTCATGCAAGCACCACACAAGTGTATCATTGCTAGCCTGTGTCTAACTGCCGATGGCCTGCAGGTGTGAGCTTACTGGAAGAGGCTTTCTCTGGTGTGGTGTCTGTTTAAATAAAGAAGCAATTGTTCCTATCCTAACTTGGCTCATAACGGAGGTACCACAAGCAGGACGATGGCGGACTTTTTGATCATGAACTTTACAACACAGAATAGGGAGCTCTCTCTGACATGGAATTATTTAAGTAAATTTCAACTTGAATGGGGAGAGGGGGCGGGGGGATGGAGGGGGGTTAGTTGGGATGGTGGCACAGGGTCCTTTCTCTCCCTGGTGTTTGTTTAAATAAAGGTGCTAGTAGATAGATTCAACCTTAGGTTAGGAGAAACAGTACACAGTGACCTCTGAGTGAATAGTGGCTTGGGAAATTGTGTCAAGTCCAGCAAACAGGCCTGGGTCTGCACAAACATCCTGTGACTCTATCGTCATAGAGCCAGTACCAGTATTACAGAACTCGGATTCTGACGGCACATAACCTGTCCCAATATGTCCCGGTCGCCATGTTCGATCGCTGTCTTGTATTCCAGATCACTCATCTCAAATTCTGATGTCCCAATATGCCAGAATTCCACAATGTTATAAATAGCCTGAAAAGTCTGCTCCACTAGTCCACTTAGTGGACAACAGGTGTGGTCGTGGTAGAATGTGAATCACTTGCCATGGCGTCTCGGTGGGAGGCTACTATGCGAGTGTTAGTGAAGGGCGGTGGTGCGATGTGCTCTGGGGTCAGAGAGCTCTCACTGGTGTTTGTTGAAATAAAGAAGCATGTGGAGAGAAGCGAACTTATAGTTGGGTGAAGCATTGACCATACACCTCTGAGTGACTAGTAACCAGGGAAAACATGTCACAGGGACAGACTTGCATAAACATCCTCTGTCTCAGATGTCGTAGTACCAATATTCTGGAACTTGGAGTCTGATTTCGTAGAACCTCTCCCACTATCTCAGGTCTGTGCTAGTGTGCTTGAGTTCTACATTGTTAGAAATACCACAACAGGTCTGAGCAGGACTATGACACTATAGAACCAGTGTCAGTATTCCAGCTCTGTGCCAGTATCCCCCGGTCGCCACCTTGTGTTCTAGGTCAGCCATCTTGCATTCTGCCATCATAGGTCTACTGCTACCCGTATTCCAAGTCAGCCAGCATGAAAATGCATTGTCTTTGATTTTCTGTCAATTTACACTTAGGACAACGTCCCCACTCTCACATGAAACACACTAGCGTATTTGGGCTATTTTTTTAAATTTAGCGCCAATATTCTTGATTGCGCACCAAAATCTGAATTCCCGCCATTTTACACACAGGATAACTGGCCTTTGTCAGATGGGGTGGTCGTGAGCGAAACCCATGACTTATTGATGACGTCATAGTGGCGGCATCCTTTGTTGTGCCTCAATGCTCCTTACATATCAAATCACCCTCACAGACAGGGTACCCTGTATGACACAGCATTGTAGACAATCGCAGTGCAGGAGACAGTAAGATGCAGTGGTACAAGAATTATGCAGTGTCCTGTGCTGTTCTCCAGACAGAATACAGGGATTATACAGTGTATGGCACGAAAAACCAGATGGAATACTCAAACGTGGGAACAGGCCTGGCGCAGACCGATCTGGCAACAAGTGAGCGAATTATAAAAAGTACAACATGGAATCCACTCTTAATAACGTGGTGCAGAACAATGTGGCGCTCAGAAGGGAAGTAGTCTCTGTCCTTTCCTCCCACAGACATCTTTCATAGTTTCCCTGTATGTACTTTCATTTTTGTTAGCTGCATTCCACACACATTTTGCCTTGTGTAATAACGAACTTCTAAGTTTATGTCTAACCCTGGGTCAACAACTGGAAATGTATGAGCTATTAAGCCTTTCTCTGACTCTGCAGCAGTTGAGCTATTAAGTTTCACCTCATGCAAAATGCGCTGAGTCTCTTTAATATAACAATAACTGAACAGTAAACTTGAGAACCCCGCCCTCCTTCTTGTCAAGATCTATTTTACTAGATATGTATGCATCCTGTGCTTGAAGAACTACTCACATAAAATTCAGCTGCAATTCTTCTTCATGCTTCTGGCCACTGGTAAATGTTTCCACTTCCTCCTTGTGAGATATATCTCGACTGCCTCTTATCTAAATTACTGAACACACATAAAGAATTTTGCTGTCATTTTTGATGAAATGAAACACAGTTTAGAGAGATAAATATTCATTTATTTTAACTTTTTTAAAATATTGCTTAACATTGTAGGATAGATAAATAAATATAAATATGCATCTAATTCTCTAGCAACGTCAGGTAGTGATGATGCAGATGCATCATACATTCTGTGTACTGAAGCACAGCATGCATCATAATTCATTGCAAAAGCTTCCTCTGGCGTGTTCTGATGTGTAAGCTCTGTAAATTCACACCAGACACTTCCAAAAGATCCACATACATGTGGACCCAATTTGCCACACTCATACGCTGCAATCTGGATGGCTAAACTAACATGCATCAAGTTTCTGAACGTAGATTCGTGAAAGTGAATGCACTGCGTGGTATTCTCAGTTTTGTACATTAAGATGACAACAGTCATGGCATAATGTTATACACATATACAGATGGCAGTAGTATCACTCACACAAGTTATAAAAGACCAGTGCATTGATGAAGCTCTCATTTATACTCAGTTGATTCATGTGAAAAGGTTCCTGGTATGATTATTGCTGCATGACGGGAATTAACAATCTTTGAACGTGGAATGGTAGTTGGGGCTAGATGCATGGGATGTTTAATTTCGGAAATCGTTATCGAATTCGATATTCTGGGATTCGCAGTGTCAAGAGTGTGCCGACAATAATGCAAAATGCGCAGATTCTCTTCGATATAGCAGTAACTGGACTGTAAAGTTGAGACCCCCATCTCCTTTCATATCAAGCACTGTTTTACTAGATATGTATGTATCCTGTTCATTCCAAACACAAATATTGTGAAGAATTTTACAAGCACACGAGTACCTCAGTTTTTCTTCTTTTTCTTCTACTTCTTCTTTTGGGTTCAGAGGCACTACCAGGAGGATGAATGTGCATTTCTTGATTTTTTTTCATTTTTGTTTATTGGTTATTTTCGTGGTTTCTGCATTTTTCATGTTTGCCATCATTTTAACTCAGGTTGAGCAGACTGTGTTTGCAGTGAAGCTGTATTCTATTTCTTATTAGGCTAGCAAACTGGTAGTCTGTGTGTGGTGTCTCTCTGCATGAAGCTGGGCTGTGTAGCGGCTGCCAGTCTCTCTACATCTTATGCGAAATGGCGAGTCCGGTGGTTGAGAGCCTTATCCAACCTTTTGAGAGTGACAGTGGTGTGTGGTGACTTGACAGCAGGAAAGGCAATGTATATGCTTAAACAAAGACACAAGTGTTCCCATTACACAACATACAGGTTGGACTTTGACTTTGGGGAATAAGTCTGGGTGGTGGCGGAGGGACATGTCTGGAAGGCCCTTTCCCTCGTGGTGTTTGTTTGAAACAGATGCAAGTGGAGAGATCCAAACTTACAGTTACGAGAAGCAGTGACTATACATCTCTGAGTCAATAGAAGCTTGAAGGGAAAAGCTCGTCAAGTAGATCAGCAGATAGATCTGCACAAACATTCCTAGTCTATGATGTGATAGTGCCAGTGTTCCAGAACTTGGATTCTGACATCACAGAACCTGTTCCAGTATCCCAAATCAGACTGGAATTCTACACTGTTATAAATAGCCCAACAGGTCTGAGCTGGACTGTGATGTCATAGTTAGACTGTCTTTGTATTCCAGTTCTGGAGCCCAACAGCTTTGAGCTGGATCGTAATGTCATAGAGGGAGTTCCAGTACGCCAGGTCTCAGATTCTGACGTCATAGAGCTTGTCGCAGAATGTCCTTGTCGTTATATTGCATTTTTCAACTTCCCATTAGTTTATACTTAGGACAACAACCCACCTTCTATAGCAAACTCACTAGCACAAGTGGGCTATTTTTTGAATTTCCCGCCATTTCCAATTTCCTGTGGAAATTTCAATTTACCGTCGATTTATACATAGGGCAATTGGCCAGATGGGGGAGGGGTGGTGGAAATCCTATGAGCCATCGATGACGTCATCGG
This sequence comes from Schistocerca serialis cubense, assembly GCF_023864345.2. Lineage (NCBI taxonomy): Eukaryota > Metazoa > Arthropoda > Insecta > Orthoptera > Acrididae > Schistocerca > Schistocerca serialis. The sequence continues at coordinate 1,076,953,602 of NC_064638.1, read as the reverse complement.
TGATTTCATCGGTGAAGCACACAGTGCGAGATCTGTCCTTACTCTTCTACTCTTGAAGGCCCCAATCATGGAAGGTAAGTAAAATGTTGTGCTGTGTGGCACTTGCCGCAAGCTTATCTCTCGTCTTTCGGCTCGGGTTGGCTAGAGGTTTAGTTTGAAAGCTCCGCTGGTTTCGAATTGTCAAGTGCAGGGAAAGCAGACAACGCCCTATAGCGTACGGGAGCAGATGTGTGGAGCTCTGATGGCGGCACGGAGGTGGACGGCTGTTGGTGACTGTGGTAGGTTGTGCGGTGGGCTACCTTGACGTGCTTGTGCTGGCTTTTCCATTTCTTGAAGGGAATTCTTTGACAGTTTTGGACTTGTGTTCAAATGTTAAGACCGTTTTAAGTGTTACAAGGATCAGTTGGAAGTTATTGAATTCGTTTAGATTGTTGCAATGGTGATTAAATTTTCATGTGGTTTTAAGTCCTGCATAGATCGACTGGACAACCATTGTGTTCGTTAGCTTTGTAGCAGTTTGTTACTGATATTTACCGATGGTTTTAGGTGCTGCAGAAATCAGCTGGGGAGTTGTTGAGTTCATTTGAGTTGTTGTAGTTGTCGATTGAACTTTCGTGGGTTTTAAGCGCCGCACATATTAGCGAGGCAGCCGTTAGTATGGTTGACATTGCTTCAGATTTTACTTGTTGCATATTAATGGGAATTCAGTTGCTTCACAGCTGAGGCTAGCAGCTTTTGAGCTGATTAGCGAGCCTGCAAGCTGACGGTCCTCACGCCAGTTGCGAAATGAAGTGAACTATTTCCGATATTTACCATTTTTGTGAAGACCGTGGTAGCAGGCATTGGACTCTGAGGACATTATACTTCAGCGATTACGAAATAGTCCGTTATCTGCAGATTGAGATCCGTTTGGTACAGAAGGCGTGGATGGTAATAGTTTCAGAATCCTGTGAAATAAGCATATATTTCAGCCTTGCATATCGGCAATTAGTGTTTGCCCTAGTGGTCCAAGTGGGTTGTCGGTTCTGGCCTTTTATTTAGATGTTGAAATAAGTGGTTGTTATGGTATTGTAACTGAGATAATTCCCCAGCCTTCTACTCAAGAACTGCTCATGGGATCGAGCTCGAGTTACAATGTGATGACGCCAGTCGATGCCTTATGCAGTTAACAAAAGACTGCGATAAAGCGTTGGCGTTTAGAAAAGAACCTGTCGGATTGCAGCTTCCAACGAAAGCAGATGGTCAGTTGTGGATCGTCCCTCTCGGAAACCGCGATGATAGAGGGACAAAATGCCCCGAGATTCGAGCACCCAGCATAATCTGTAGGTAGACATTCTTTCAAGCAGATTTTAGAGTATGAAGCTTACAGAGTACAGGCTGATCGGTCGGTAACTGTCGAGAGATGCTGGGTTCTTGCCTGGCTAAGACTGGGACAACTACGCTATCTCGCCATTGTGAGGGGAAAGCACCTCGGAGCCGAAAACTATGTTTACGTTTGAAGACCCGGAGGAGATGTTGCCTTTGGGGAACATTCAGGTATTGAGCAGGTGATTGTGAACTGAATCAAGGCATGTGGCTACGTCATGGAACGAGCCAGAAAGGTAGCCGGGTAGGAGGAGGATGCCAACACTGCCACAAAGTGGTTCGCCAGCTCTTCCACAATAACCAATGAACTGGTACAAACACCACCCTGTAGGACAATACCCGAAAGAGCTGTTGATCATTGACGGCCCATAAGACCACAGTGCTTGACCTACACTTGAGAGCAAGAGGCAGACATCTCCAGGGAGGAGACATAGCACTCCCACTGTTCCTTCTTACATTCTTACTTCATTTGATTAGATAGCGTGCCTTAGCACAAAATTGCTTGAAAGTGATAAGGAAGGTTGTCATTTGAAATGTTGCAGGGCTCGTTGGCGGTCCTGAATAGGTATGTGTTTGGCCATGGTGGTGAGGGCCGACGTATGGAAAGGAGTATAGCAGTTCCACTGTGAATCATTGCGTCTCCTCAGATGCCTTGCACAACCTCATCAACAAAATCCAACAGAGAGGTGGGGAAATGTAGCAGCAGAGGCATATAAGGCCAGTTGGCTCTGTGAAGTGCCCAACATTGTAGTTGGTCTGTCTGACGGCGGCAAGAAAACGGCAGGAACAATCGGAAATGGTCATTGCCATAAAAATCGCTGTGCAGTGTCCAATATAGCGGAGCCACAAGATTAGGAGAAGAGATCGACAACTGGAAAGGTGCCATGGGCGACGCCGAAGTGCGTATGAGAAGCATCGATGATGAGGCACAGATCATGGTCTGTGAGAAATTGGTTAGTTAGAAGGCCCCTGCCAGATGAAGTGGTATTACCTCAAAGGTGGTGGTGTGCATTGAAGTTCCCAAACAGGAGAAAATGGGGGTAAAGTTGTTGGATTAATGTAGTCAATGCAACATAAGTAAGTGGCCTGCCTGGAGGTAGATAAACTTTGCAAATGGTAATCACGGAGGTCATTTGCACCCATTCTGTTATCTCCTCAAAATGAGGTACAAAGGGGGATTATTCACTGACGACATCTTGTAAGACGTCGTGGTTTCCTGACCTCCCTTGCTTACATATTCCGCCCTCACAATCATATTCTGCACATCAAGACGCTTCATTCGAACCCAAACTCGATAAGATAAAGTCAATGTTGTATGAATTCATGTAAATGATATGCAAATAACTAGTAAATCACAAGTGCGCACCGAGACTGAAATACTTGAATCTGGCGTACACACACACATTCAAGACACGATGGTCGCAGGGGCTTTTAGTTTGGGAGAGGCAAACCACACACTGGGGGGTCGGTCCCTTCAGAGGACGAGTCAACCTATCTACGTTGGCCAGCGACCACCCGTAGAGCAGACAGCGTTTGCCCGAGTGAAAGGCAGAACAACCCCGTGTTCAGCTTAAAAGCAAATTCCGCTACATTGTGTGGGAGCGTCCAGCCTACGCATTCTTTACAACCACAGCACGCAGTTTCAGAGGTTTTCACAGGGAGACAGCAAACGCCAAACACCGATGCTACAGATTTTCGGATTGGTTGCCTTAAACGAAATGTCATTCTCCCGTTTTAGAAGAGCAATGCTGATTGGCAGACGATATTCCTGACGCCTTGAGCTGAAGGAGTAATGGAAAAGACCAAAAGATATACCCCTTCATGTCTGGCATGGAGAGGGGCCATTCCATTGTCGCTCTTGGAGTGAGAACACGTAACAAGAGCATGTATGCTCGTACGTGTACTCAAAGGGTGAGGAACAAGTCTCTCCTCAGTACTTCACTGGGAGAGCACCTCTGTCAAGAGCGATCTGAGTGCGACTCTATATTGAGTCCTTGCGATTAAGCATTGTTCACTGTGTTGGCCGCCACACTTATTGTGCAGTGTGAACAGACAGAGTTATAGTTAAATGCCTGCAAGCGAATTTTTGAGTGGCATCACAGTGGACTGGTTATCTGACCGGTGTACCACGCCAATAGTTAGACTAGGGGCGAATAGGAGTCCTTGACTTCATCAAGGTGTAGGGAGAGTTTGATTGGCGAAGATCAATCCAGATAGAACGAGAGTTGTCTTATTTGTCAGCAGCGAGCCGCGCAGACAGCAGTCATCGCAGCTTATGCTATTGTGCGCTACAGCTCTTGCGAGCCCCATATTTCCTCCACAACAGTACACTTCACTGTATTTCACATGCGACAGCCTCAACCGTACCTAGCAACATTCTAACGGATAATTATTCAAGTTGAGTAGGTGCGGCTCTCAGCCATTCTTAAACTTTGTATAGAAATTTCATTAGCGAATCCTATCCTCAAGAGGTAACTTCACATTCCGAAAAGAACCCAGAAATAACTTGTTCAGTTCATAACTAAAAGTGACATTGTGATTTCTCAGAATTTTTGCAAAATAAATAATAATTTTCGTTAGTTTCATATTTTTCTTACACTAACTAGCACTACTCCAGTACCCAAGTATCCCACTAGTTACATAAGAAATGGTGTGAATTTTTGTGTCATCTCCTTACAGTGGACGACTCCAGAAGATATTTATTGTTGGAAGTTTTTCAGGCATTTCTCTTTAGAACGTTAGGAGCGTCTGTCTGACAGCTGTAGTAGTAGTGTTGGGGTGGAAATTGCATCTTTACGGAGCCACGGGGTAAAGGGTACATCTCAGATTAATCCGTTGCGCTGAATGATAGAATAGCACCCACACGCTCACAATCTATACAAATCAAAGTACAGATCTCTTCAGATGTCGTCTCGGGACTAGCACGCATCACACGGAACACACGATAATCATGGAACATTGCCGAATGGTAGTCAGTATAAAGTGTGTTTCCCGGAGAGCAAAGCAAACAGCAGAAGAAGAGGGGAAAAGGTGTGGTAGTTCTGGCAGGTGACAACAGTACCCAATGAATTTCCAATGAATGACCACTTGGCATGCGGCCAGGTTAAAGGTGAAGGGACCAGGAGGATAGTCACGCTACAGTGTCACTGCCTGTCACCAATGGGGATGGAACCACATCCACAAACATCGCCACAGAATGCAACTGTTTGGGGGGATCTGGGGCATCTGGGGGAACTGGAGAAGCCTTGTCCCGACTTTTTTCTTCTTCTTCTTTTCCTTCATAACATTTGGTGGGAAAGATTCGTTCATGAGGCTATCCACATTCAGCACAGCGACAGATGAAGACCAGACAGTGCTGGATCCCCGCAGGCTGGGTCTCCTTCAGCCACTGTTTAGCTTTGGCCTCCAGTCCAGGGAGTACTGAGAAGAGGGATTCCGAGAGGGAGCCCTGTCATTGATAGACGCCGAAGGAGAACACTTCCCTTACCAGGTGCAGGAAGTGGTGCCAGAATAAGATAAAGTGGGAACCTTGAGGTGGTGGGAAATGTGGTTTGGGGAAGGTAGAGTCAGGGGGGTGGCTGTGGTCATTATGTTAGCGTAACTGATCGTCATATCCTCAGGCTGAAGGCGTTCAAATTTCTTCGATGCCTCAGTATATGAGTGGTAGTCAACAGATTTATATTCCTGGCTCTTCTGTTCTTTCTTGAAAACTCGGCAACATGGCGAATGTGGAGAGTGATGTGCCGCATATTTCACACACAAAGGTGGATGTTCACAAGGACTACCTTCATGGAGTGATCGTTCACGGCTGCCGCATTTTGGGTTTGCTGTACAGTGGCATGACATATGCCCAAAGTGTAAGAATCTAAAGTGCCTCATAGACGGTGGGACACATTGTTTGACATTACACCTACACACCATGATCTTAACTTTCTTTAGGAGGACACTACCTTCAAAGCCTAAGATAAAGGCACCTATATCTGTACAATTATCCTTGGGCCCTTTTCATACATGTCTGGTAAAATGTCCACCTAGCTGCCAAAGATTAGTCTGGAGCTATTCATCAGTTTGGAGCATAAGATCTCTGTGGAAGACGATTCCTTGAGCCATATTCAAAGTTTTGTGTAGAGTTATGGTCACAGGTAATTTACCTGGACGATCACATCCCTGAAGAGCTGTAGGTTTGGCCGCAGAGGAATGTTTAATTAATAACGAAACATTTCACATTTTACCCAGACTGTCAACTTTCCAAAGTTTGTCTTCAATGTTTTTGACAATAAATAATAGGTTTCCTTGCAGAAAAGGTATCCCCATCAGTCCGAGTACATACCAAGCACTGAGTGAAGTATTTTGCACCCAGACATCTGGCTTGTTCCTTTTCCCACAGAGTAGCCATGGAAGGAAACGTCGTGAGATTGTATCTCTCTGCATTATAATAATCTTTCTCATCTGGAAGAGACTGTTGAGGCCTTGCAGCCACCAGTGGAAGAAAGTTTAATTCGCGTCATGTACGAATCTTCCTCCTTGGTACCATCAACTCTAAACAGGGCTACCCTCACAGGCGCCACACAGTAACAGCAATGGTTACCTGACCAATTCAAATGGTTCAAAAGGCTTTAAGCACTATGGGACTTAACATCTAAGGTCATCAGTCCCCTAGACTTAGAACTACTTAAACCTAACTTATCTATGGACATTACACACATCCATGCCCAAGGCAGGATACGAACCTGCGACTGTAGCAGTCGCGCGGTTCCGGACTGAAGCGCCTAGAACCGCTCGACCATCATGGCCGGCACCTGGTCAGTAAACCTTTGCCTAGAGTCCCCGTGCCCCAGCCAAGATGGGTGCATACTCCTTGCCTTGGGTGGGCAGTTTCCAGCTGAGGCACCAACAGTGTGATCCCTATGTGGTAAGGGGGCTGCCACCATGCAGATACTTGACGACTCCCCGGCAACGGAATGACTACCGTGCTGGATTTTGGATGTAGTACCTTTGCAGAAAGGAAACGGTGCAGATGGAGAAAGACACAAAAGATGGAATTTACGCCATCTTCTCTGCATGATCCGCACTTCTGTAAAATTTGGAAAAGTGGTAGCAAATCAAACGCAACGAGGGGATCATGTAATTAAGAAAGAAAATGCTATAAGGGAGAAAAGGAGTGTCCAAAATCACAAACCAGATCCAAGTCTAATAGGCTACAAAAAGACAATTCAATGGAGAGGCAGAGGGGAAAAAAGAATAGTAGAAGGATAGGCTTACGGCATGGAAAGGGAAGTACTGCTACAAGGGCTGGGGCGCTTTATGGCCAAGCCTACGCTCACAAAAGAGATGCGAGCCCCTTGAGGAGTCTATCTCAAGTACAAGTATACATTCTCCTCTTGTGATTCTTGACGTGTATATTCGCTATTACCATCTGAAATTTAGTGCAGAGCCCATAAGTCTTTCTCCTCTCTCATACCTACTGCCTAGCCCACATTCAGTATCGCCACATTCTTTTGCTACCCCTTTACCTTCTGCTTGGGATGTAGGCGTGTATACCGGAACTATTGTTGTTGGTGTTAGTTTGCTGTCAAATCTGATGAGAACAGCCCTATCACTGAATTGCTCACTCTCTGCCCTACTTTCCTTAACTATAATGAATACCTATTCCCATTATACCATTTTCTACTGCTGTTGATATTACCCCATATTTGTCTGATCAGAAGTCGTTATCTTCTCTCCACTCCACTTTACTGATGCCCACTATGTTTATGAGCAGAATGAGCCCCTACACTTCTCTTTTCAGATTTTATAGCTTTCCTACTACGTTCAAACCTCTAATATACCGTACTCCGATTTGTAGAATGTTATGCCTTCGTTGGATATTCCAGCTTTTTCTCTTGGTCATCTCACCCTTGGCCGTCCCCCCCCCCCCCCCCCCCCCCCCCCCCGAGATCCAAATAGGGGGCTAATCCGGAGGAATTATCATGATACCTCTTCTATTACAGGTCATATGTTCTGCGAATACGCACTGTATACATGTTTAACGGAGAGGTTTCCTTTGCCTTCTGCATCATCGTCCCCTTGATCGTTGCTGATTCTTCCACCTTTTAAGGACAGTTTCCCATCTCAAAAGAAAGAGAGTGCGCTAAACCTCTGCCCATTTCTCTGCCAACTTTGACAAGACCGTTGGCAGAGTGAGAGGGACTTGTTGTATCTGAAATCTTCGGCCGCCACTAACGATGATTTTTATTTAAAATTGAAGCAGTATCTGAGTTCGAAGCTAGGACACATGACGTTTTGATTACTAATCAGACTCTACGTATAGGCTGTGTTCTAGAAGAGGCGACAGAAGAGCCAAGGAAGATGTAGCGATTTCTCGGCTTACAACGCATGTGAAATCTGCTTGTGGACCTGATTATTCAAACAGTAGTTGCGATAGCTATGAAGATGAGGTACAACTCCATTGCTCGCTTCAATTCACACGTTGTTGATGAGTGATGCATTATCATCTGTTGTCGCAAATTATGTTTGTGTGTGAATAGAGGGGTAGAGGGGAAGTGGGGAGGGAGGGCGGGAGGGAGGGGTGGGGGTTAGAATTCAGTGAGCAAAGTACAATAGACTGAAGATGCATAATTAGTCACGAAGTAGCTCTTTTCACACCCACTTCACTAATCATTTCCTAAAATTATGGAAAAGAAATAAATTACGTATACTTAACTCATCATATGTTAGTCGTCATCAATATTAAAACCAGGGTTAGTTAGCATCAGTGGAATATTTATTGTTCACATGGGGAATTAAAATTCTTGTCAAGCAACACTGACAGTCAACTAAATTCTGGAAATTGCAACGAGGTGAAAAAAGTCATGGGATACCTCATAATATCGCGTCGAACGTCCTATTCCATGTAAACACAACCGGCACCCTTATGAAGCCACCAGCAGCTCGCACAGTGCCTTATTGACAACCTGCGCCCGTGACTTCGTGTGGTCTGCGCCACTTGTTTGCAGCTCGTGGTTGTGCGGTAGCGTTCTCGCTTCCCACGCCCGGGTTCCTGGGTTCGATTCCCGGCGGGGTCAGGGATTTTCTCTGCCTTGTGATGTTGTGATGACTGGGTGTTGTATGATGTCCTCAGGTTAGTTAGGTGTAAGTAGTTCTAAGTTCTAGGGGACTGATGACGTCAGGTGTAAGTTCCATAGTGCTCAGAGCCATTAAGAACCAATTTTTTTTATTTTTTTTTGGTCTGCGCCACACTCGAATCGTACTATCTGCTCTTACCAACTGAAATCGGGACTCATCTGACCAGGCAGACTTGGACAGGATTTGTGATTGGTGTAAATAATGGTAGCTAACTCTAAATATAGATAAATGTAAATTAATACAGATGAATAGGAAAAAGAACCCAATAATGTTTGAATACTCGATTAGTAGTGTGGTTCATCTATAAAGGAGACTGCTTATAAAACACTAATATGACCTATTCTTGAGTACTGCTCGAGCGTTTGGGATTCCTATCAGGTCGGATTGAGGGAGGACATAGAAGCAATTCAGAGGCGGACTGCTAGATTTGTTAGTGGTAGGTTTGATCATCACGTGAGTGTTACGGAAATGCTTCAGGAACTCGGGTGGGAGTCTCTAGAGGAAAGGAGGCGTTCTTTTCGTGAATCGCTACTGAGGAAATTTAGAGAACCAGCATTTGAGGCTGACTGCAGTACAGTTTTACTGCCGCCAACTTACATTTCACGGAAAGATAAGATAAGAGAGATTAGGGCTCATACAGAGGCATATAGGCAGTCATTTTTCCCTCGTTCTGTTTGGGAGTGAACAGGGAGAGAAGATTCTAGTTGTGGTATGAGGTACCCTCCACCACCACCGTATGGTGGATTGCGGAGTGTGTATGTAGATGTAGATAGAGGCACAGTTTTCCAGTCGCCTAGGGCCCAAACGATATGATCACGAGCCCAGGAGAGGCGTTGAAGGCTATATCGTGTTATTAACAAAGGCATTCGCATCGATCGTCTGGTGTCGTAACCCATTAAAGCCAAGTTTCACCTCACTGTTCTAATGCAAGCGTTCATCGTACATCCGACATTGATTTCTGTGATTATTTCATGCAGGGTTGCTTGTCTGTTAATACTGACAGCTGTACGCAAACGCCGCTGCTTTCGGTTGTTAAGTGAAGGCCATCCGGCAATGCATTGTCCATTACAAAACGTTTGGAATCTGGTATTCTCGGCACACTCTTGATGCTGCGCATCTCGGGATATTGAATTTCCTTACGATTTCTGGAATGGAATGTCCTATGCGTCTAGTTCCAACTGCCATTCCGCATTCAAAGATTGTTAAATCCCATCGTGTGGCCATAATCGTGTTGTAAACCTTTTCAAGTGAATCCCCTGAGAACAAATGACAGATCCACTTTTTTTTTCTTTAATGTGATTTCATTCCCCTGCCCCAAATGGGCAGGGGAGGGCTGTCAGCAGCACAATCCGCCACTCTGCAGCCGAGTGACATAACAACTTAATATAACAATAAAATGTTACATACATAAGGCGAGAAAGGGGAACTTAAAACAGAATAATGGGAGAAAATGGAGGTAAAAAATAGACTAACATGGAGACGTTCATGGAGGACAGTTAAAAGTCACCAGAAAGTTAAAAAAAAACACAGTTGGCGAGTCTTCAAAACTCAGAGAAGACACTGAATGGACATGCACACGTTAAAAGCCGGCCACAGTAGTAAAAACTCTCCGGAACAACACGCTTAAAACCCACTTGGAGCACATACGACAAAGAATAAAACTGCCAGGCGGGACCTGCCGAGGGAAAGGGCAGAGAGGATGGAAAAGGAGGGGAGAGCATGGGGCAGCTGGGGAAGTGGCGGGATGAAGAGAGGAGGGTCATCAGTGGGTTCACGAAGAGGCAGGAGACACGTGGGGCGGGAGAGGAAGAGGGAAGACAGGGCCGGAGGGAGTGCAGAGACACTGAAAGGAGGCACAAGAGATGGAGGGGGAGTAGGAGGGGGAAGCCACTCAGGAGGAGGGAGGGGGAGGAGAGGGAGCCCTGAGGAGGAGGCAGGAAGAGGGGGTTAGAGTTGGTAGGAAGGGTAGACGTCCGGGCGAAGCTCATCATCCGGGAGGGGTAGACAGTGGAAGTTGCGTTAGGAAAGGAGATGGAGGGTGTGGAGATGGAGAGAGGGTGGGACACAACGGTAAAGGCGCGGCAACTGGTTGGCGGTGGAGAGGAAGGGAGACACCAGGGGGTGAGGGGGATCAAGGTGGCGGACAATATATAGTGTGCGGGTGTGTTCAAGGAAAAGGTGAAGGTGGACAGCTCCACCAATGCACTGCCCTTTTATACCCCGTGTATACGATACAAGCGGCATATCGCTATCCCATGACTTTTGTCACCCCAGTATATATCACTGTCGTTAAGACATGAAGGTGTTGCTGAATTATTAGGACTTCCACTTAATGAATGTTTCAAATGATGATAATTTTATTCAGAGACGAACAATACATATTACAGATATTTTATAACGTAAATCCATTTAATTCGTTCCATTACAATATACAATATAAATAATTTTTTAACAATGAGCATAACATAAAACTCACTCTTTATATCAGTACAATAATATTTAAATAAGATCCGTATGTGCGTGTCTTAACGCCTGTACAACATTTTCCAGAATTTGCATTAGATTCACATACAATACAACAAAGCGGGTGGAGCAGATGCGTAAAAAATACGCATATAACGTGATAAAGTTTATTCGCCATTGTCCTGTCCCTCTGCCGCTGCCAACATGATTATTAAGAATGCCCAACTCCTGCAGTTAAAGAAGGTTGAGGGACGTGTTGCTCGCAGCATTTCCGAAAAGCAGTTTGCCTGAAGTTGTCACTGGCCGAGTAAGAATTGTTCCTATTAACTGGAGCACAATTTGAGCTAGGACATTAGAAATACCTGACTGAAATGTACGGATGTAGCAATAGCCTTTGCCAGAATCATTCCGTGACTTCCACGAAGTGTAAAGTAAATATTTTATTCAGTTTCTAAGTAGTACTGAATTATCTATTGATCATTATTTAACTCGGGAAATAATTCACATGCTTTCATGATTCCAATATTTAATTTAATTTCTTAATAGTTGCATGATAAGGACTATTTTAAATGAACATCTGTACACTTCGTCCAAGCCAGTTGAAGCCTAGATTTCGTACTCTGAACTGCAGGTATGCGGCAAAGGAGGTAGTGGGTGCTTTGACTGACTAATAAAGTCTATTGGACATGAGAATTTGTCATTTGATGCTTTTATTGATAATTTTAAAATTTTCTGAAACCAAAGCGGGGTTCAATATATATTTTTTTCTCTTACTATTTCCAGACACTGCTCACTGCTAGTCTGGTAAACTACATGGATAAATTTGCTGAATTTTTTCTTCAATGGAAGCATCTGGACTTCTGAGTTTTTCTGATGGATATTCCAAACCGGGAATCAAACGGACCGTAGCCCGTGTATTATAAACTTTCTTGTCACATTATTTCCATTTGTTGTATCCAGAGGGACTCACGCTTCTGCAACAGCACTGTCAGTAGTCTCATTTAATTCACTACCTTAATTCATTGTTGGAATTGTTAGTTGCAGTCCGAGATGATGGAAATATAAGCTATTATTACACTCTAAATGCCAAGGAACTGTGATCCAAGTGTAATGATAAAATAAAAGAACAAAGCATTTGAACGCATAAAATACTAGAAAATGTCTTCTAGTTTTTCAGTTCTGGTACATAGGAGCCAAATAACCTAATTCTGGCATAATATGTAATAAATAATACTGTTCATCACTTCATTAAACTGAAGTTGAGGTATCTTCCATAATTTGACCCAAACCACGGAAAAGCTTTAATTGCAGTAACCAGTCACGTTTTCTTCGGTGTAAAGATTCATTTCACTGGTTATAGTTCCAGGCTTAAAACTAATGGCATACGGTTATACAGGTCCTTTATAACGTTACGCTAATGCAGTGCTTACACAATGTCTGGTGTGCGATATATCATCTCCTACACAACAAAATGATGGCCACTTGTCTCGCAGACGACATTAAAATCTAAAGAAATCGGAAGAGAAATGTCGCGTGCTCTTCGTAAACGATTCTCTGAAGATCGTGCTTGCACAAAATGTTAACTGTTGTCTGCCACCGTCTCAAAACTCTTGGTTCAGTAAATCGTTATATGGAACGACCACTATGGGGTGTGTTTCAGTCAATGCTCGCAAATGTATTTAGCGGCTAGATAATTCTACCGAGAATTATTGTACAGTCAAAAATGATGTAGCCACTAAATAAATCCCGGAACGTTGACTGAAATAAACTTTATAGTGAAAATTGGTGTGCTCACAGATTCCGACAGCCGAAAACATGGAAGATATGAACGAAACTGACCGATTTTCATCCTGTCTTTTAAGATTTCATCGTACAGTCATGTACTTTAACATTTTGTCATAAACCACTTAGCAGAATCGATGTAAATTAATCTGAATAATGCAACCACTTTGACCATCGTAGGCTGATCAGATTTTTCCTTTACTGCATCATGCATGTAAATTACATTACTGGCCTGTTACGGCCTTAGCCCATTATCAAATGTCGGCAAATAATACGAGAAGTACAGTAAATAGGTAAGACATGTCAGTGGATAACATTACACTTGTGCATTACAATTGTTGTTTACTTACATGATATTGGTAATGCATGTATCATGTTCAAAAATGTTTGTTTCGTGTTATTTTGGCATAGACACATGTCGAATGTTACAAATATGTCACGTACGCAGAAACCTTACTAACACGTAGTTTCCTAGCCCTTAAAGTTTCGTTTACCAGCATATCGAGTACTTTTCTGCCTTCATGCATACACATAAGCGTTACAAATCGTGTGAAACATGTATGAACTGAAGAGCATGCTAAGAACTGTCATTTTGCAGTTATCGCCAGAGGGACTGCGGTCTTGTGATCATGGTCTTATGTACATGTCGTTAATTCTTAATAAACTTCTTACATGATGGACTTCGATAATAGTTTTAATCACTATAGGCATAATTAAACTTCCATTATTGTTGAAATGATGCTAAGTGGTCTTATTACATCATTTTAAAAATGCCCATTGCTGAAAATAACCTATGTCTTGTCGTCATTTCACAAATCACAAAGCGGCGCAACAGCACTCTCCTGTGCTACTGTAGTAAAACAGTCCCTACATTTATTATAGTCCTAGTCACATCTATCTGTGAACTTATAAAATTATTCACATACGTTATTGCTGTACGAAAATAAGCGTCGTTCTGGCAATAGTTTCCACTAAAGTGGTCTCAAGTGTTCGTATTTCTAAAAAAAATGTGTTAAAATTAATAATTTCCGTCATCAGTAAAATTACAGACCCACTTCTACGCACAGATACGTTACTGCTGTGCATCCACCAACCAGATTTCATGACTATTAGATCACTCCTGTTACCTAATTCAATAAATCGTAAAATACGATGAAAATTGCCTAAAAACTTATACTACGCAAGTCTATCTGCTCATTTAACGATTGTATCGGTTGCTTTATATGGTGATCATATATTTCGATCTCTTCCAAGGTATCCGTGTTTTTCGCTTATCTGTTGTGTGTAAAATGTTTAATGCTTCGTTTATATCTAATGCGGAGTGTCTACTTTCTCTCAAATGCATACTAGACGTGTTCTTTAAACCTAAAATTCCTCCGCGTTTGGCCAGTAAAATTTATCACAATCTCACCAATTTATATGGTAAATTCTGGATTGATTGAAAGGAGGCGCTTTCTGCGTTTTGTGACGTATATCGTCACTCGACGTGTTTTCGGTACGAAAACTAATATGAACGATTTTCTTGAAAAACATACGCGCTACTTTATCTGAGATCGTTCCGATGTACGGTATGACAGCGTAATTTTGCTATTCTTCTTCTACTTGTCTATCTAGCGTTATTTCGATGTTGTTTATCAACTGTTTGGCTTTCAGCTTCTTCTGAGAGATTTCGTTGATTATGTTTGCATTGTAACCGTACACGAAGAAATTAGTCGATTTAAATTGTTTCAGACAAGCCGGGATTCGCGTACATTTGCGAGTGGCCTAGAACGAGGCTACCTAGCTAGGGGGGCCGTGCAGCGGCGGTGTGTCTGACGTGGGCGATGGAGTGTCAGTCGCTGCGTGTGACCGTCGACCCGGCCAATCGATACAGGTGAGCCGGGCGTCGGCCACGCGTCAGAGGCGGCGTTCGATGCGCAGGCGCAGACCGTCCTTGGGCCGCAGGATGAGTTCGCCCAGCAGAGTCAGGTCTTCGCGGCGGTCCACCGCTTCCACGCGATAGCGCCGCAGCACCGTAGAGATCACCGCCTTTTCCTCCAGTATGGCGAACTTCTGACCTGCAACACGAGTGCGCACGCTCACTCTTTTGTCCCTAAATGCTATTTTGGGGACGCTAGTACATGACCGGTAGCGTCAGAATTGCACCTCTCTAATTTTACGATGTATCTCCTAACGTTACAAGAAAACTTTCAAAGTCAAAAGGTAGTCACAGAAAATAAATCCACAGTAAATGATCAAATAAACATTAGCAACCAAACATCACTATACTAATGAAACATTTCAGACATTACGAATGAAATTCCCCCGCCGCGTTTTTCTGTCTGAAACCTATCTCAGGGCTAATCTCAGGAGCTGCTCCAAGGGTTTTGATATAGTTTCCTTTAATAGACAGATTGATTCACAAGAATGATTTGCGTACATAATTTATAGGGTGTCCCCAAAAGAATGACTCGATTCTAAATAGAATTATTTATTAGGAAGAAGGGCTTAACACCAACAAACTGCATACTGAATTACTCAGAAAAGACAGAAGTTTATAAAAATTCATCATAAATGATCAATATGTTCTCCATTGGCTGCACGGACGATATCTAGCCGACAGCTGAATTCATCCCAAATTGAGCGTAAGGTCTCAAAAATAAAAAATGTGTGTGAAATCTTATGGGACTTAACTGCTAAGGTCATCAGTCCCTAAGCTTACACACTACTTAATCTAAATTATCCTAGGGACACACACACACACCCATGCCCGAGGGAGGACTCGAACCTCCGCCGGGACCAGCCGCACAGTCCATGACTGCAGCGCCTTAGACCGCTTTTTTTTTTTTTTTTAAATCTCATTTTGTTCGCTTTTGTTCGTTGCATTTGCTAGGGGCGGACGTCGTAAGACATCCGTTGAAGTTCGTTGTTGATCGATTAACTCAGTTTTCTTATTACAGAGGGCAGCTAACTCTCCGACCGAACACGCTGAGCTACCGTGCCGGCTTTAAATGTGTGCCCCTATCGGGACTCGACCCGGGATCTCCTGCTTACATGGCAGATGCTCTAACCATCTTTTTTTTTCATTTTTTTCGTTATTGTTCGTTGCGTTTGGTCGGGGTGGACGTCACAAGACATCCGTTCAAGTTGATCGTTGATTCCTTTACTCAATTTTTTATTACAGAGGGCGAGCGGCCCTCTGACCGAACACGCTGAGCTACCGTGCCGGCTGGGACCAGCCGCACAGTCCATGACTGCAGCGTCCTAGACCGCTAGGCTAACCCCGCGCGGCATAAGGTATTCTCTGTCACTAAGCTACAGCAGCGGATTTCTGGTTTTTAGCTCATCAATGTCACGAGGTAAGGGAGGAACGTTCAGCACGAAATCGAATATGAAACGCCCGCTGAACTGCGATCACTGATTGAGTACGACTAACTTCAATAACACAATACACCTTCTATTGCGCGGACGCCATATTGCGCGAGACTGGCTGCACGCTCCAGGTCAGCGCTCGTAGTGACACCTAGCGGATTTTTTCTGAAACTCTAGACCATGCCGATTACATCCAGCGCTGTTTCAGTTACCTAGTGACATTTGTCTCAATGTTATTACAAGTTAAAATCGGGTCATTCTTTTTTGGGACATCCTGTATTACTACCAAGCCAGAAGAGTCTTCCAGGTGTCCTCACACCCTCAATATTTATTGCGCAATGCTGAGTACTGCGCAATACACTCAGGTTACAAAAGTCATATGCATTTATATAGACACGGCGGTAGTATCGTGTAAGCAAGATACAAATGAGCAGCTGTTGCCGCAGTGAAACACATAGAAAACGGCGCGTGTACACGATAAATTACATAATTCACTTGTTGAATTTGTGATCAGTTATTGCTGTTGTGGTTTACGAATCTATGCTTCAATAAATGAGCAGCTGGTCCATTGAAATGTGTACTGGAAGCCATACGGACTTATTTCGTCCGTTCTGCATAATGTATGCTTATGTTTTGCAAAGTAAGCCACTCACTCCCGATACAGGTGAGTTCCAAGTCGTCGGTCACCGACATGTTCGTTACGAAGGCAGAGTTTGAACTGACGCGTCCCGGGCGTAAATATTGCTTAATAATATTGTGCCGTTCTTGGTCTCGCAATTTTATTGCGCAATTAATGCTGAATGTTTGTGTACCCTTTAGTGGTAACTACACAGAGCCAGGGCGGGTCGCTAGTAGTAGACAAATGGCACCCCATTTAGCTGCTACAAAAATAGTACCACATAAACCAGGCAACTTACCCACTCTTCATCATACACAACAGTACCACAGTAAAGTAGATCTAACGAAATAATAATTTGCGCACACAGAAGTTTATACATATCATCTCCACTTTTACACACACACACACACACACACACACACACACATACACAAAGAGACAGAAGAATAGCAGACACTTCCACAACCATAAAAACAAAACACAACCATAAAAACAAAAGACGATCATAGCCCGTAACATCAAAGCAAAGTACATGAGGTGCAAATGAATCTACGCAACAAGAAAACGAAAATAATCATCTTGTGGTGCAGTTCTTCTTGTTGTCTCCGTGCTTGCTAAGAAAATGGGATGAGGAGTTTCGCCTTATGCAAGACACCGCATAAGGCGGAACTCCTCATCCCAAAACGAAAATATTTTCCATGTCATTGTACTAAAATGGAACACCTATGCGTAGAAGAACTTCAGAAATACAAAGAGAAATAAAAGTATCATGAGCAGTAATCGTTATTTCATACTGTTTAATAGTAGTAATTTAGAACATAAGATTTGTTTACTATCTTGTTAAAAGGAACTGTAAGAAAAATCGCAATGTTACTACATTGACTACTGAAAATGCTTTGAAATAAATCAAAAGGAGTATGGTTTAAATAAGTTTTTTGTTACAGTCGCAAAAATTGATATATAACCTACATCTGCTATGGAGCTGAAACAGAGTGTATGTACTCCTGTATGTCTGGGATCTCCTCCCAAACTCCTGGATAGATTTCTACATCTACATCTACATCTATACTCCGCGAGCCACCTTACGGTGTGTGGCGGAGGGTACTTATTGTACCACTATCTGATCCCCCCTTCCCTGTTCCATTCACGAATTGTGCGTGGGAAGAACGACTGCTTGTAAGTCTCCGTATTTGCTCTAATTTCTCGGATCTTTTCGTTGTGATCATTACGCGAGATATATGTGGGCGGTAGTAATGTGTTGCCCATCTCTTCCCGGAATGTGCTCTCTCGTAATTTCGATAATAAACCTCTCCGTATTGCGTAACGCAAATTTGACACACAAACAGCAGGCTTCATGAGTATCAACACTGTGCAGCTCATAACCTCCTAGATCCAATAGAAGCAGAGATATGGGCAAAAACGTGTTTTACCTGGTGCATAGGCTACCCACATGACAGGTATGTTGTCTGGGAACAGTGTCAGCGTACCAAATCAACCTGCTTTGGGGCAGTCTACATGTCAGGGACAATAAACGGTTCTCTGGGTCCCAACATGTAGGGTGCCCTGCATGACAGGTATGTTGTAGGAGCTGTATCAGCCTGAATTATTGAACTGTGTTGTAGTGGCTACATGTGCTGATGATCACGCTAGGGAGAGGTTGAAATGGATATAGGAAAGGATGGACAGCGTGAGGGGGAGGAGGAAATGGAAACAGAGAGGAGAGGTGGGGGAGATTAATGAGTGAGGTGAAAGGTGTAGATATTAGTTACCTGAATCACAATAACATTCTATAATTCCCTAACACTGTTTAAAGTAGGAAATTTGGAACACTGCACTGTACAGTAGAAAAGAAAAGCTAAGCAACCTTGCAATAAATGCTGTTTCACCAAGTATCATAAAAAAAAATAATGTCTGGCCCCAGTAGCTGATTGTTCAGTGCGACAGAATGTCAACTTTAAGGGCACGGGTTCCATTCCCAGTTGGGTCGAAGATTTTCTCCGCTCACCGACTGGGTGTTGAGTTGTCCTAATCATCCTCATCTCATCCCCATCGACGCGCAAGTCGCCAAAGCGGCGTCAAATCGAAAGACTTGCACCCGGAGAATGGTCTACCCCCTAGTCATACGACGTTTATAAAAATTATGTTCACATTTTTGGAGAGGAGCTAAAGGAAGTAGTAACTTTTTTGTAATCTTGTTATGAGAAGAAAATGCTAAATACAGGAGAGTGATACCTGAACTTCAATGACTTTCAAGACACTTTTTTAAAAATAGTTTTATTAACTATATATAGTTTCTCATATCTGTAAGGGTTTACACGATACTGAAACTAAAGCACGGTAAAATATGTCGAAATGCTATAAACTCGTTCCCAACAGCAACAGCCTTTTAACGGCGGTTATGTACGCCATGTCACGTAAGTGGTGTTACGATATTCTGAGAAGTACGTAATTCACCACCAATACATCACTTCACGGATGAGTCGCACAATACTATAGAGAGAAACCGAGGCTGTGTTTGTGTATCTGGTACTGCAACGCTGCAGGACACTACCAGCTTGCGACATTGGGAGATGAATCAAACCTGGAAGGATCCGAGAAACAGATTAACAGCCATTGGATGCCCCGAAAAGTCAAACTGTGGATTTTACGTGACAAGCCTTTAGTCCAGTGACAAGTTTGTGCCTCATTTATGATACAATCGCTCAATATTCAGGCAAGCCTTGACGAACGAGTAGATTAGCGGGAAAGAAATGTCACAATATTCACGAAAACTTTCCCTCACCTACTCGCTCTTATAAGTGTAGGAAAATTTCTCAACCATAGGTAAGGTGTAAACTTGTTCACTACCGCTGAATCACTGTTGCTGGATGTGCCTCGGCGGTAATACAAAACAGAAAGAAATTCAAGTCACTTTAGCTAGACTTGGATGCTTATGTGCTTGTACGAGGGGCGTTCAATTAGTAAAGCAACACACTGTTTTCTCTACCAATTTCAGTTGAAAAAATGCAGAATTTGCTGTAGGACATCGTGGAATATTCAGCCCATATAGCATCATGAAATTCGACAGGTGATGGCGCTATACGTAATCTTCAAAATGGCGCCTGTAACGAAGCAGACAGCTGTCATTGATTTCTTTTTGGTGGAAAACCAAAGCATCGCAAATACTCATAGGCGCTTGCAGAAGGTCTACGGAGATCTGACAGAGAAAAAAAGCACGGCGAGCCGTTGGCCGAGGCGTCTGTCATCACCGCAACAAGGCCGCGTAAACATCTCCCGCATGTCGTCTGGCCGCACACAGATACGACTCTTCCAATGTTAAAGATTGCCGGTTTGGATGTAAGAGAGGCTGTGAACGTCGCAACCTTGTAGGGTAAAGTAGATGTACACCTGAAGAGAAATACGAAAGCAGAGAGTATGCAGTACACGAACAGGATTCGGATACGACTTTACCTTGTAGACACAAAGTTGAAATGTCACAGAGAGAGAATTCACTCATAGAAATAGAAGTGTCAAATCGAGAGTGAGCAAATGGCCATCATGGGTGCGATCGGTAAACGCTAGACAGACCGCGGAAAAAAAAAACCACATGAATGGCAAATGAAATGATTTGCGGGCGCACTCGGTCATACACCACAGGCTAGCTTGCAGCACACAAATGTTGCCGTTGAGTAGAAGTACCGTATGAGGTACCTAGATGAAAGAACCACCTGCAACGTATTTACAGAACTCAAACGACGCAGAGTGCATTGGCACATGTCTACGGGCGAGCTGTGGCGTCTGAAATGTTCGAAAGCAGTGACACGTATAGGTCTGCTGGCAGCTTGCCACGACTTCTGGCACGGGAGACTGTCAGCTGAACAGACCACTCGAAGAGTCGCTGGTCGGAAAACTTTGTCCAGCTCGTAGCTCACGGTGTTTTACCACGTTCCAGAAGCAACGTCGCTGGAACCTGTAGCAGCGCAACAGTTCTTATTACGGGGAATGTTAAATGATGCGGTTGGGTTATGCGCGTTTAGAAACTAGTCCTCCACATATCTGGAAACAGTAGACTGGGAGTATTTAGTAAAGCTGGTACCTGTTGCACTGCTCAGTTGTAGGAATCGTGCTCAGTCATCACCTGGAAGTCCGTTAACTCTATGCAGCGGTCTATTCTGGTCTCTTGTGCTGCGCAGTTTGTAGCTTTGTAAGTAGGCTGTTTAGGTTTTTATGTTAGAAACGCCATGTAGCGCTCTATATGAAAATCACTGACTGTGTTGTGTGCAGTCTGTGGCTGGTTTGCATTGTTGGAATTTGCTATTGTAGTGTTGGGCAGTTGGCTGTTAACAGCGCGTAGCGGTGCGCAGTTCGAGGTGAGCCGCCAGCAATGGTGGATGTGGGGAGTGAGATGGAGGAGTTTTGAGAGCGGATGATCTGGACGAGTGTCCATCAGAGAGAGTAAATTTGTAAGACTGGATGTCATATATATATATATGAACACTATTGAGGTAAATACACTCCTGGAAATTGAAATAAGAACACCGTGAATTCATTGTCTCAGGAAGGGGAAACTTTATTGACACATTCCTGGGGTCAGATACATCACATGATCACACTGACAGAACAACAGGCACATAGACACAGGCAACAGAGCATGCACAATGTCGGCACTAGTACAGTGTATATCCACCTTTCGCAGCAATGCAGGCTGCTATTCTCCCATGGAGACGATCGTAGAGATGCTGGATGTAGTCCTGTGGAACGGCTTGCCATGCCATTTCCACCTGGCGCCTCAGTTGGACCAACGTTCGTGCTGGACGTGCAGACCGCGTGAGACGACGCTTCATCCAGTCCCAAACATGCTCAATGGGGGACAGATCCGGAGATCTTGCTGGCCAGGGTAGTTGAGTTACACCTTCTAGAGCACGTTGGGTGGCACGGGATACATGCAGACGTGCATTGTCCTGTTGGAACAGCAAGTTCCCTTGCCGGTCTAGGAATGGTAGAACGATGGGTTCGATGACGGTTTGGATGTACCGTGCACTATTCAGTGTCCCCTCGACGATCACCAGTGGTGTACAGCCAGTGTAGGAGATCGCTCCCCACACCATGATGCCGGGTGTTGGCCCTGTGTGCCTCGGTCGTATGCGGTCCTGATTGTGGCGCTCACCTGCACGGCGCCAAACACGCATACGACCATCATTGGCACCAAGGCAGAAGCGACTCTCATCGCTGAAGACGACACGTCTCCATTCGTCCCTCCATTCACACCTGTCGCGACACCACTGGAGGCGGGCTGCACGATGTTGGGGCGTGAGCGGAAGACGGCCTAACGGTGTGCGGGACCGTAGCCCAGCTTCATGGAGGCGGTTGCGAATGGTCCTCGCCGATACCCCAGGAGCAACAGTGTCCCTAATTTGCTGGGAAGTGGCGGTGCGGTCCCCTACGGCACTGCGTAGGATCCTACGGTCTTGGCGTGCATCCGTGCGTCGCTGCGGTCCGGTCCCAGGTCGACGGGCACGTGCACCTTCCGCCGACCACTGGCGACAACATCGATGTACTGTGGAGACCTCACGCCCCACGTGTTGAGCAATTCGGCGGTACGTTCACCCGGCCTCCCGCATGCCCACTATACGCCCTCGCTCAAAGTCCGTCAACTGCACATACGGTTCACGTCCACGCTGTCGCGGCATGCTACCAGTGTTAAAGACTGCGATGGAGCTCCGTATGCGACGGCAAACTGGCTGACACTGACGGCGGCGGTGCACAAATGCTGCGCAGCTAGCGCCATTCGACGGCCAACACCGCGGTTCCTGGTGTGTCCGCTGTGCCGTGCATGTGATCATTGCTTGTACAGCCCTCTCGCAGTGTCCGGAGCAAGTATGGTGGGTCTGACACACCGGTGTCAATGTGTTCTTTTTTCCATTTCCAGGAGTGTACATTGTTTGTTCTCTATCAAAATCTTTCATTTGCTAACCATGCCTTCAGTAGTTAGAATCTTTTATTTAGCTGACAGTATTGGCGCTCGCTGTATTGCAGTAGTTCGAGTAACGAAGATTTTGTGAGGTAAGTGATTCATGAAAGGTATAGGTTATTGTTAGTCAGGGCCATTCTTTTGTAGGGATTTTTGAAATTCAGATTGCGTTGCGCTAAAAATATTGTGTGTCAGTTTAGTGTTGATCAGAATAAGTAAAGAGCGAAATGTCTGAGTACGTTCAGTTCTGCTCAGCTGTTTGAAAATCAAATAACGAAAGGGATTTATCAGCACAATCATTCATAAATTTTTCTAAGGGGACGTTTCAGCTTCAACGTGATAGTCAGTGTCTCTGTGAAAGCTACTCCTTCCTCAGGTGGTGCCCTGTTACTTTCGATTACGTAATCATCTCTGAAGTAGAGACAGATTCAGAACTCGTACATGTAAAAGGGAAAAATATCATAGCTGGACAGCATGCAGCTAAACGGACTATGGAAGAGATAGATAAGGATATTTTGATCATCTGTAGAATTACGTGGTGATGCTATCTGTGAGATTGGGAATGAGTTATGGAAATCAGAAACCATGACGTGAATGGCAAGGCAATTTTTATCTATTGATCCACAAAAGAAAAACAAGTCAAATTCTGACCATCAAACAGGATTCTCAATGACATCACCCTTGAAGATGTCCACGTATTAATAAGTGTAGAGTACCTCATATGTGCATAAATTCGTAGCGGTTTCTCCTAAAGTTTAATAAGCACATCATATACACATAAGAGACTTTAGTTATCAATAATACATTCTCCTTCACTACTTACAATAGTCTGCAGTAATTTTTCGATCCCGGAACTGTAGAAATCATGTGCTATTGAGGCGAAGAACACGTCGATCCATATTCGAAGCATATTTTCATCTGGAAATGAAGTTCCTTGAAGGCTGTTCGATAGGGAGCGGAAAAGGTGAAAATCTGAGACAGCAAGGTCTGGTGAACAACGTGAGAGCGGAATGACTTCCCAAACCAACTCGTGAATAGTGTTCTTTGTCAGTCTAGCAGAATGCGGGCGAGCGCTATCGTGGAGTAGCATTACTTTACTCAGTCTTCCTGTTCGATGTTGTTGGACTGCGTCTGCAAGACGCCTCAGTTGTTGACAATGAATGTCAACAGTGATAGTCACACCTCTTTGGAAGAAATTCGTAGTACAGCACACCGTCGCTATTCAGCCAGATGCATAACATTATGTTTTGTGGATGTACACAGGTCTTTGTACAGGGCGTTGCTGCTTTGTTTGGGTTCAACCATTCCTTTCTTTTCCTTACATAAGCATAAAGACATGATTTGTCGCCGTCAGTAACAATACAGGATAACTTTCGTCAGTGTTGTTCACGACCCAACTGGTGATGGGGCAATCAGGGATGCACATATTTGTGATTTTGTGCAAATGGTTCAAATGTCTCTAAGCACTATGGGACTTAACACCTGAGGTCATCAGTCCCCTAGACTCAGAACTACTGAAACCTAACTAACGTAAGGACATCACACACATCCGTACCCGAGGCGGGATTCGATCTTGCGACCGTAGCAGCGGCGCGGTTCCGGACTGAAGCGTCTAGAACCGCTCTGTCACAACGGCCGGATGTGATTTTGTGATCTGTGATTTTGGCTTAGAGCATAGAGCATACGATACTTCACAACACTATTTTTGAAACCTCCCACTGCATGCAAATGTAGCACCATGATGGAATTATCACAGCTCATCACATTTGCCAGTCCTCGAGTAAACGGACATGGATAATTGTGGATTAATAAGTTTAAACGATCTTTATCAGACACCGAAGGTCTTCCTGAACGTGGAGGGTCACTGATGTCAAAACGATCCTCCTTACAACGAAAGCACCATTTTCTTGCCGTGCTGTGTCCAATGGCATTATCTCCATACACGGTGCAAATATTTCTGGCTGCCTCCGCTGCTCACATTCCTCTATTGAATTGAAACAGATCAATACATCGGAAATGTCCACTTGACATCCATTTTCTAGACTACACAGCTACACTCACTACGCCCAAATGACAATATGTAAACTCAAATAGCAATAGTGAACTACAAATAAAAAAAATGACAATCAATGAACAAACCTATAGCAACCGGAATACCAGCATGCAAAACAAAAACAACACGAACTTACACACCAATCTAAGAGAAAAACAATAATACGAAGAAAAAGACTGTTTATCGGCACACACAGCGAAACCTAAACGATAAAGTTGGGGATGATGCGAATCTTATGTCCCATTAAGCTTTGCTCTGCCTGCCATAATGTATGAGGGATGAAATTAAAACACAAGAAGAAGACACTGCTCCCTGAGGTATCCGTATGTAAAAGATACTCGAATGTGGGGATATTTCGTTAACAACTAAAAACAAAACCAGTACTGAAACGCAATACATAAAATGAACTTGAGCTCCACTGACAAAATTTCGGAAGTTGTTCAGAGACATTTTCTGCGCATTCTGGTGGCTTGTTACACAGTAACTACATTCCGATTGATCTTTGTATCTGTATTGTACTGCCGGCCGTTGCAGCCGAACTGTTCTAGGCAGTACAGTCTGAACCACGCTGCTGCTACGATCGCAGGTTCGAATCCTGCCTCAGACATGGATGTGTGTGATGTTCTTAGGTTAGTTAGGTTTAAGAAGTTCTAAGTCTAGGGGACTGATGACCTCAGATGTTATGTCCCATAGTGCTTAGAGCCATTTGAACCATTTGTATTGTACTGAAAATATCGGATGGTTATAATTAAAGTCCAACGATTCATAGAGGTCCAGTATGGTCTGTAATCATCGTATATCAGCGAAACTTGGCAAATATTCTAATGCGGAACCGATTTACGCTGGAAAACAAGCAGTTCCAATTTCGGCCACCACGTGCAAATCTGGCGCTTTTAATGCAAGAAAGACGCGTAGACATGTTCCCACATGTAATGGAATCAGAACGGGACGTGGACAGAAAATATCAAACAAGCGAGAAAGGCATTATGTTGATATTATTAACCGTCGCTTATACAGTTTATTCAATATGAGCGTAGGAGAGGTCGACGAAGTGCTGTACAGATCAAGATTTGGACCTGGTGGCCAAAATTGGAACTAATCTTTTTTCCATAGTAAATCGCTTCCGGATTAACGCATTGAAATATCTACCAAGTTTTGCTGCCATACGATAATTATAGCCCACACCAGACCTCTACGAGCAGCTGCAGTTGTATAATAATCGTCTGGTATTTGCAAATCAGTGCGAATGTCGACGGTATTCGCTGTGTTTCTTACTTGGAAACAAACTTGTTTCATTGACTCACACTACTGCTTGGTTCTGTCTCGGGTTTTCAATTTGGATAGCTTTACAGATGGACGTCGTGAATGTATTCACAGCATGCAATGGAAGAGTGCGACAGCGGCGCCAGTCTGTTCCTGCAGCGACGGCAACAACGTCCACTAAGGTTGTTGCTTTGTTCTGTGTTTCGTGTTGTACGTTTTGATTACTGCATTTTTCATTGTCGTTAATGTATTTTCACAGAAACAACTGTGCCAGTGGTACAAACCGAATGTGTCATAATTACGAGGATCTTGCAATAAGTAATGCAACAGCAGATTGGTTTTATTCAGGATCGCATTACACCATATTATTCCCCACTCTTTTGGCTACTAAACCCTATTTTTCAACATAATCTCCGTTCAATGCGACGGCCGTCCGCCACCTTCCTGGGAGGGCCTGTGGTACCACTCTACTGGTCGACGTCAGACGTCGACATCTTGCTGGATCAGTTACCTCCTTCTGTGGTCCTTCGTTGCTCTTTGTTGTCTTCTGCTGGGCCCCAGGCAACCCTTCGGGTACACGGCTTAGAGTACCCCCAATTTCTGGACGAGTGTGTCAGCACAACCAACAGAGACGTCCAGTTGTGCAACAAAGTGTTCGATCGCGATCGGTCGATCACCTCGAATGAGAGTGTCCGCACGTTCCAACAATGCAGGAGGCACAGCAACGTGCTACTGGCCGGCAAACGGGAGATCGAACGGGTTTGCAAGACCGTGTTGCGATGATGATAGACGCCTCACCCAACAATTGAACGTGTTTTTGTTCACTGCCAGGTCTCCGTAGACATACCGCAAGACCTTATGAATATCTGCGATGCGCTGGTTTTCCTCCACAAGAAAGTTAATTACAGCTCTCTGCTTGGAACGAACCTACGCTACAGACGCCATTTTGAATGCTACTATAGACCCGTCACCTATCGAACTTCATTAAACAGTAGGGGCAAAAGCGGGAATATTCCACGACGTCTCACAAGCAATTCCATATTTTTCAAGCGAATTTGGCTTAGGAGAAAGTGTGTTGCATTACTTATCGAACGCCCCTCATACATTATTACCGTGTAGCGAGCCATCGGAAATCACTGGTCTCTTGAACCAGAACTCAGAACATATCCTTGAACAAACTGTGACATCTTGTCGGTGGGGTTCTGATTCGACGATAATCCGACTTCATGCAACACCGTTCTAGTACGTGTGGAAAAGTATGTGCACTATCTGAGGTGATCATAGAACTTGGTTTTTAGGGCGAACCTAATCATAGATATGTTGAATGCGGAGGTGACTCACATCTGCAAGAAAAACTCAGTCCTGAAGTGTGCTGGAAATGGGTTTCCCTACAGAATTTGTTGTTAAATTAGTTTCTTTGCTGTTAAATGTAGAAATGGCACAAAATGTTTCGATGAGAGACTTCGAAAATTGTCAGATTTAAATGTGCGAACGGTTTCGTTTTGGAATTAGTCAGGTCGTGAATCCTCTGTTGTTTAACACAAGAGACTCACGTGGAGTTCTCACTGAAAGATGCGCTAAATATTTTTACGGATGTCCTGTGTGACCTCTAGAACGAAGGTGAAAGAAAATGATTTTATTGTGTTTATGTACAGTCGGTCATGAGAAACACTTTGACATAGCCCTCTACTTCGGGTTCAAATAATGGTCTATATATATGACATCTTGTCAGTGCGACCGTGGTTACAATATAATTGTATTCTGTTAGTATCACATCTGTAGGATAGCAATGCTGCCGCGCGGGATTAGCCGAGCGGTATTGGGCGCAGGACTATGGACTATGCGGCTGGTCCCGGCGGAGGTTCGAGTCCTCCCTCGGGCATGTGTGTGTGTGTGTTTGTCCCTAGGATAATTTAGGTTGTGTATTAGCTTAGGGACTGATGACCTTAGCAGTTAAGTCCCATAAGATTTCACACACATTTGAACATTTTTGATAGCAATATTTAAGTTGCATTTTGTGAGGTAGTAAAAATGTCAACGTAATTCCGAGACCGTGGAGATGGCCTCCACTAACAAGTAAGGCCGATTCGCAGTTAATAAGCATCGTTTCGTTTCAGGTAGATTCTGTGAACACTACAATCCAAAAATATTGGACGCACTGCTTTGTTCCGAATAAATGGAAGAGAGAACCGGTGGGCCTGAGCAAGTAAATGTTGTGATGTCACTACTTTCGCTACTGTTACTGCTGAACAAAGCGCAGTATCTGCACTAAAGGTGAACATGATGAAAGGTGACATCGTCTTGCCACGTGGCGGCGACTGCGACTTTAAGGAGAGGTATCCCAGAACGCCTTGTGCTTCGGCGACTTACATACCTAAGAGGCTCTTTGACATGGTAATAGTTTTCCTTGACCTGCATTTATCTCCAATTGAGCACGTTTAAAGTGGGATGGGGTGACAAGTAGCCACGCGTGCAGTTGCAGGAAGACTCCCGTGGTACTAATATGCATTTTGATGCCTTGATACTAAATGCACATGTCTTGTCGCCATCGTATTTTAAAGCATCAGATATTTATACTAGGTAATAGTATCACCATGACTTAAATCCATGTTTTAGATCATACTGTTAGGGATGTCGACTGGTTTCCCTGATTTTTCCAAATCATTTGAGGCAATGCCAGGAAATTTGCTTTGAATGGGCGTTATAAGTTTCCTTCCCAGTCTGAGCTTGATGCGCCTGTAATATTATTGGTGAATGTGTAACGATCAAATAAAATAAAAAAAATTTGTATTTTTGTAGACTTCTTCGTGGCTCGATCTGGTGGGGCTTTTAGCTTTATTTTGTCCATTGTGTACATTTCCACTAAGTTTATTTAAAATATTTATATTACTTTACCTCTCTTCGGATGTCCATATATTTGTCAGGATTAATCCAAATCCGCATATATCATCCCAAAAGAAAATGGCATCAACAGATTTCAAATGGTAGCCTCAGAGATTACGCTATTTTTGAAACGGCAAAATGAAATTTACTCAGTATAAGATTAAAAAAAAAAATGTTTTCTTTGGGTACCGATGTGTACTACAAATAAACACATTCTCAACTTCGATCTCATTTCCTACCAGAGGGATCGTTTAGTGCACCTAATTGGTAGCTTGCAATGGGACACAGAGATACAGGTGCAAAAACACTTTGTAACTTTTTTTAAAAATAGAATGCGACTAGAATCTTTATTGTTATGAAATTCAAATTATTTTCCTTCAAACAAATTTAAAAGTTTTTCTTCGCAATGGATGATATGCCAATCATTCTAATGCCATTCATTATCAGTAATGGACGATATGATCTGAAGATCTGGAATCGGAAACGAGAAACACCAAGTAATAGGTGATATAATAAAAGTTATTGGATTCTTATTAATAATCTTTTATTAGTCAATATCACAAAAATTGTTTATAATCGTTGATAAAAAGCGGCTGCATTAATGAAAATACGTTTATGACGGGTCAAAGCTAGCTGCCGAACTGGGATTCGAATATGGGCAGGAAATGTCCTCCCCATCTGGGGCGTCCAGTTTCGAGTCTTGGTGTGGTGCCAAGTTGTAACCTGTTATGAAAGTTCTGGGCTGCGATAACATTAATCAAAAGTGTAAAATTTCATTTCACTGGCTTTCTTCGTGTTAGGATTATGCTGTTTCCTCAACTACATCCAGTCCCCAAGGAATGCTGGTTCCGTAGCGTAATTGGAGAGCTAGGGTCAAATCCCCACTACACAGCAGTGAATGAGGAGACCATTCAAGAGAGGGGGAAGTCTCCTAGGATACTCAGCAGAGGCGATGTGGAACAGAGGCGAGTAGCAATTACGACAGATTAATGAATTACGTGAATAAATACAAACTTTTAAGCGAATCACAGTTTGGTTTCCGAAGTGGCAAAAATACAGAGTCAGCCATAGCAGAATTCACAAAAGTTGTACTTGATGCTCTTGATAAAGATGAGTGTGTCACAGGCATATTTTTGAATCTTTCTAAGGCCTTTGATACAGTCGACCACAAGATTCTATTAAATAAATTAGAAGCATTAGGAATAAGAGGGGTAGCTAATGACTGGTTTCGATCATACCTAACAGATAGGGTACACATACTTCAAATAAATCCAAACATTTAGTAAAACACGTATCAGAACCAAAATACATTAATATAGGAGTTCCGCAAGGTAGCATATTAGGGCCAATGCTGTTCCTGATCCACATCAATGAATGCTTTCCCAGTAGTGTTACTCATGGCGAAAAAATTCTCTTCGCTGATGACAGCAATATTATAGTCACTGAGAAAACAAGAGAACTCCTTGCCGGGAAAGCAAATGAAACTCTCAATGTTAAGTTAAATGTAGACGGCACCTCTATAGACTGTGTAACAAATGCAAAATTTCTAGGATTGAATATTGATTCTCAGTTGAAATGCTTTGAACACACAAAGGTACATGCAAACAGAATGATGTCAGCATGTTATGCCCTTAGAACCCTATCATCAGTGTGTAACATGCAGTGTCTTTTAGTTACATATTATTCATATGTACACTGAGTTCTTAGCTATGGCATTCTTTTTTGGGGAATAATTCCACAAAATATGAACACAATTTTTAAACTGCAGAAAAGAGCCATAAGAATGATAATCACAAATACTAGTCGAGCTCATTGTAAAGACCTCTTCAAAACACTGGAGATTTTAATTGCTCCATGTGAATACATTTACCAGTCAGTGCACACACCAAAAATAACATTGGTAATTACTGCACAAACAGCTCTGTCCATGACCATGCAACAAGAGATAGACTCAACTTACATTTACCAAGAAAAAATAAACATAAAACTCAAAATAGCATTTTCTACCAAGGAATAAAACTGTACAATAAATTACTAAAAGAGATTAAAGAAATTGCAAAAATACACTTATTTAAAAAGCCAGCTAAAAATATCTGTTATGCAATACATTTTATACATTGAAGGATTACTTAGCTAAAACAGAGTAGGGATTTGCTAAAAATGTTATACAAATAAATAATAATAATGATTACAAACTATCCAACATTCCACATAACACCGTCACTTTATGTTTCTTTCCTTTCTAGAAATACTTACCCCCAGGCTATGCATAGCACAATACTAACACCTCTTTCTCTTTCTAAGCTCAACATCTCACTCATTATGGAGGAATGCTGACTCAGTTTTTTTAGGATAGCAAATGGGAAGTTGCGGTACAGAAAATGGCCTAGAGATCAGCAGTGTGTCTGTGTGTGTGTGTTTGTGTGTGTGTGTGTGTGTGTGTGTGTGTGTGTGTGTGTGTGTGCTCAACATCTCACTCATTATGGAGGGATGCTGACTCAGTTTTTTTAGGATAGCAAATGGGAAGTTGCGGTACAGAAAATGGCCCAGAGATCAGCAGTAAGTGTTATGAAACAATGTGTGTATAGTGTGTGCAATGACTGATAGTGAGAAATGAGTGAACAGTGTGGCATTACATTACTTAATAAGTTATTTGCAAAAAAAGGTATTGTATACCAGGAGTAAATCTAATGATTGTCTCTAAGTAAAAGACTGTAAATATATGTGTATACGAATTAGCTTATTTTAAATTGATCTAAATTTGTAAGTACTTTGACATGTCCTATATCCTTGTAAAAAGAGATCTACGGATGAATAAAGCTACTACTACTACTACTAAGTTTATTGGCTTCATAGGAAGTGAATGAGGGCGCAAACACTTGAAGGTATGATTTAAGAGCACTTTATTTCTCTATAATGCAACCACACCAGGAGAGGTGTCTTACAGTGGGTTTTTAAACATCAACGATTATACTCTGCCACTCTATATGTTACTTATTTCCACCAACTCTCAGTTTCGAAATTCTACCTTCTACTACCAGAGACGAATGCTCTGCTTGTGTGTCTTTCTGGAGATTGTCAAATATTAAGACGAAACAAGAGGCGACTGGGAGGCAGCGCTAGTTCCTTCCTCTGTTCTGACACACAGAAAAGTGCTAGTTATCCCTCGTTGCGACTGCCGCAACTAGTTGCTAGGAGACAAGTGTAAGACGGCACTTGTTCCTCTGTACATCCTGATGCACAGAAATATATTACTCGTTGCTAATTATAGAGACAAACTCTACAGAGCATATTCTTTACTAAAAGGCACAACCTCACAACCTCAAGATAAATAACTACCGAAGACATGGGTTGCAAATTGGCACATTATTATTTCACAGCGCCTATGAACGAGTATATCGAAAATGACGAAGCTGGTCGAATGCTCACGTGCTACTGCCGGGAGCATCTACGGAAAGAGATAGAAGGACAATGAAACTACCACTAAGTGCTAAACGGTTGGACGCCCAAGATTCTTCGGGGAACACGGGATTAGGAGGCTTGTCTGCTCTGTAAAGTAGGACAGATGGCGATCAGTGGCATCTCTGCCAAAAGAGCGCAATACTGGTGCACGCACAAGTGTTTCGGAGTACACCGTTCATCGTACATTGTTGCACACGGAGCTCCGCAGCAGAGTAGTTCGACGTGTTCACGTGTTGACCCAACGACATCGTCAATTACGATTTCAGTGGGCACGGGACCATCGGAATTCGACCGTTGATCAATGGAAACGTGTCGGCTCTTCGGATGAATCAGATTTTTGGTGCATTAGGTCGATGATCGTCTCCACAAATGCCTTCATCGAGGTGAAGGCTGCTCGAAACATGCAGCGCGCCAAGGACGCAGTATTACACTATGGTAGACAGTCTCCTGCGCTTGCATGAGACTTGTAGTGGTACTCGAAGACACGCGGACAGCTGCGAACCACCTGCATCCCTTTATGGTAGACGTTTTCCCCGAAGGCGATGTCATCTTTCAGCACTATAATTGTCCGTGTCTCGGAGCCAGGACCGTGCTACAATGATCTGAGCAGCATTATAGGTTGATGTCTCGGCTACCAAATTAGCCTGATGAAAATTCTATGGAACCCATTTGGGTTGCTATAGGGCGCCATCCCCACGTACGCAAATCAGCGGGCCTTTATTTGCGCAAATTGCGTGACCAATACGTAGACACATATAACGCCTTATAACCTTAGAAACCTACAGACACACTGTCGGATCCCTGATACGCAGAATGAGTGATGTATTTCGTTTAAAAAACGGCAAACAAGCTATGAAGCAAGGGGTCATAATGTTTTGACACATCAGTGTAGCTCTGTTGTTCTAGGGCCGTGGCCATGCACGGCCCGTCCTGCTTTCTCTTCTACATATGATAACATCTGTCTGCCCCACTTCTTGGCCATCTCATCGTGTCTTCCCAGCATCATACCCGTGTGTGGTGTTTAACATTATTACTTAAACATGTATCCTTTCTTTTCATACCGTCGAAGAAACTTCTTACATTAACAAAATTTGACAGCCATGACACTTCTTACAAGAAAAGCTTGACCTACTACATTAATAAACCTTGACAGCCGCGACAATACATTATGAGTCTTTGTTTAGGTGACTAATGTAGTCACACTACTTCTAAACAACTTCATTTTCTCTGTTACACTATGTGATCAAAAGTATCCACACCCCCCCAAAAACATACGTTTTGCAAATTAGGCACATTGTGCTGCGATCTACTGCCAGGTACTCCATATCAGCGACCTCAGTAGTCATTAGACATCGTAAGAGAACAGTATGGAGCGCTCCGCGGAACTCACGGACTTCGAACGTGATCAGGAGATTGGGTGACACTTGTGTCATGCGTCTGCACGCGACATTTCCACACTCCTAAACATCCCTAAGTCCCCTGTTTCCGATGTGATACTGAAGTGGAAACGTGAAGGGGCACGTACATCACAAAAGCGTACAGGTCGACCTCGTCTGTTGACCGACAGAGACCGCCGATAGTTGAAGAGGGTCGTAATGTGTAATAGGCAGACATCTATCCAGGCAAGCACACTGGAATTCCAAACTGCATCAGAATCCACTGCAAGTACTATGACAGTTAGGCGGGAGGTGAGAAAACTTGGGTTTTATGGTCGAGCGGCGTATGGGGAATGCCCGGTGAACGTCATGTGCCAGCGTGTGTAGTGCCAACAGTAAAATTCAGAGGCGGTGGTGTTAGAGTATGGTCGTGTTTTTCATGGAAGGGGTTTGCACCCCTTGTTGTTTTGTGCGGCACTATCACAGAACAGGCTTACATTGACGTTTTAAGCACCTTCTTGCTTCCCACTGTAGAAGAGCAATTCGGCCATGGCAGTTGCATCTTTCAGCACGATCGAGTACCTGTTCGTAGCCGGCCGTTGTGGCCGACCGGTTCTAGGCGCTTCAGTCCGGAACTGCGCTGCTGCTACTGTCGCAGGTTCGAATCCTGCCTCGGGCATGGATGTGTGTGATGTCCTTAGGTTAGTCAGGTTTAAGTAGCTCTAAGTCAAGGGGGCTGATGACCTCAGATGTTAAGTCCCATAGTGCTCAGAACCATTTGATCCATTTTTGAACATGTTTGTAATCCACGGCCTGTGGCGGAGTGGTTACTCGACAATAACATCCCTGTAGAGGACTTGCCTGCACAGAGTGCTGACCTGATTTCTATAGAACACCTTTGGGATGTTTTGGAACGCCGACTTCATGCCAGGCCTCACCGACCGACATCGATACCTCGCCTCACTTCAAAAATGTGTGTGAAATCTTATGGGACTTAACTGCTAAGGTCATCAGTCCCTAAGCTTACACACTACTTAACCTAAATTATCCTAAGGACAAACACACACACCCATGCCCGAGGGAGGACTCGAACCTCCGCCGGGACCAGCCGCACAGTCCATGACTGCAGCGCCCAAGACCGCTCGGCTAATACCGCGCGGCTCGCCTCAGTACAGCACTCCGGGAAGGATGGGCTGCCGTTCCCCATGAAACCTTCCAGCACCTGTTTGAACGTGTGCCTGCGTGAGTGGAAGCTTCATGAAGGTTAAGGGTGAGCCAAGACCATATCGAATTCCAGCACTACCGATGGAGGGCGCCACGAACTTGTAGGTCATTTCAGCCAGGTGTCCGGATACTTTTGATCACATAGTGTATGTATACTTCATACAGCAAAATATGAAATCCGACAGCTGGCAGCAGTGCTGCTATCTTTCAATTGCGAAGCGCAAGAAGCTGGTGGTGGTACAGAAGCTATGGGACTGAAAACGAAACTCGTCTACAGACACACGTTAAAAAAACACTGAGGCATTGCCTTAAAACTGTATACTAAATAGCGATACTTGATTGACTGTGGTAAATTCTTGAAGCAGCCATGCAAAGCGCTCTTTAAATGTAACGGCTGTTCTCTGCTGTCGTACATTAGAGTGTTATACATTATATGAATGTACTGTGGTCGTGCCATGAGATATCCACGGTCAGAGGATGAGAGTCGCAGCAAGAAGAAAGTGCTTTGTCTGCAGGCACATCATGACTAGCGAAGTCCTAGAGCCAAATATCAGCCGTCTGTTAATGTGGCAAATGGGCCAATGTTGGTAATTCTGGCTGTAGCGTCCGTGCCAGCTGACATGCCTGGAAGATTTGTTGAAGTTGAGAGAATGCCTAGAGAATTGTAGGATGTGAGGTCCACCAGTTATGCAAAACACCGTTTATCCTTAATACCCAAATATGTTTCAGCACCACTGTGCCATCATCAGTGGGTTTCCGTTTTATTTGTTCTGTAATGTGAACATTTTTGTTAAATGATTACAAAATTATGTGGATGTTTAGTTTAAAAAACAGTAGCTACCTGTGGTAAATAATACAAAAATGATCCGAAAAATTCATGCTCACCAAGTGTAAAGGTATTAAAAAAAAGAAACGAACCATTGTTTCAACTAAACATCCACACAATTTTGTAATAGTTTAACAAAAATGTTCACATTACAGAATAAATAAAACGGAAACCCACTGATGATGGCACAATCGTGCTGAAACATGTTTGGGTACTGAGAAAAAACGGTGTTTTGCATAACTGGCGGACACCTCACATCCTACAATTTTAGCTGAAAACACGGTCAACACAAGGAGCTGCAAATCCAAATGATGAATGCCTGGAGAATGTTACCTGCGAGCAAGTACAGTGTCAACAGTGAAATAAGGAGGAAGTGATGCTATAGTATGGGGATGTATTTCGTGGAAACGACGTGGTCCCATTACTGCACTTAAGACAATGCTAAATGCCGAAGGATACGAACTTATTTTGTAGCTTTGTGTTCTGTGTGCAGTAGAGCAACAGTTCGGAACGATGATTATGTCTATCAGCATCACAGTGTCCCCTATCATAAAGCAGTGTCTCTGAGGCAATGGTTTGTGGACAATAACATTACTGAAATTTACCAACTTCCAGCGTGCTGGACTAGCTGTGGGTCAGCAACTTCCTTTTGTCACTACAACGAAAAACCAGACCAGAGTTACAAAATTTCAGTTTGTTTATTCAGTCGGTGACTAGTTTCTGGCTGGGAGCCATTTTCAAATCATCGTAATATAGACAAAAGTGGTGTTTCCTAATATGCAGAAACATGTCAAAAATGTTTCCATATTTGGAAATATCATGTTTGACTATGTTACGATGATTTGAAAATGGGCCCCGGCCCGAAACTAGTCAACAGTGAATAAAAGAAAGTGAAATTTGCAACTATGGACTGGTGCTGAATTCCTGAAATTGACTGGCCTTGCCAGAATCTCGACTTTGGGATGAGTTAGAAGATCGACTTCACTTCGGACACCAGCGTCCAAAGTCACTACCTTCTCTGGTTTTTGTTCTTGAGGAAGAATGGGCTCTCATTCTTCCTCAGACGTTCAGACATCTTTGCTGCATGTTCAACAGGCAAATTGTAAAGTTTTAAATTTTTATTCCTACTGGGGCCAGAGAGTAGAGACCAGCCGGCCGATAATCTAATCAAGTAAGCCACTGGGCGGCACTGTTGACATTACGACAAACACTCTGGGCAGACAGGAGTTTGCGACGCCAGTCAACAGTCGAGTGCGTGGAACAACTAACACGGTGTACCCAAGCATGAAGTAATATTTTGTGACTTGGACACTAACGTGCTACCGAGAAACTAACACGCTGCAAATTCAACCAGGCCTAACAATCTGTGATCATCGCAGAGCGAGCTAGGAAAAGCTGACTGGACAAGGAGTGGGAAACAAACTTACTCGTCCTCCCCCCTCTAGTAGGTATAGTCAGAAGCGTAGCTATGAGGGCGTAAATAACAGAGCTTGGGGGCTCAAAGGATTCAGTCTTGCAGCCACTGTGTTTGTGTCTTGATCTGGAGAGAAATATGGGCTTTTGAGCTTCAGAGAAACCACTACCCGTCATTGGTGACGACAATCGGATGATGAACCGCCCACTGACTGAGTCATCGAGTGCCAATGAGGCGTGTCTACCTGTGACGCAGCGGTCGCGGGACTTGGGAAACTTCACCGATGAGGGGAGCTAGCGTACAACAAGTATCCGCTCTCTGAGGGACTTCGGCCGATGGACTGCAAGCTACGATCCTGTTTGTTGAGGTATGCCCTCAGAGCCTTCCAGCCACCTAGATGTCATCGGCCACCATCCTGGTCGATCCCTGGGAGGGACGAGTGGGAGACTGCTGCTTGGCAATGGGCTTCAAGTGTCGGGTACTGCACCCAAACGCACGCCATGGGGATCACGAGCAAGCACAGAGGTGCATAGTCCGCAAGGTTCTGGAGGACGTGGGCTGGTCACACTCGTTCTTCGGCGCTGGCAGCATGCACGGTATTGCCTGCTGGTGTGCTGCTCGCCATCGTGGTAGCTGCCATCCGCGGACCAGGACAATGGAGGTCACAGGTGGATCGGGGGATCAGAGCATTCCGCGATTGGCTCCATTTGCAAGCGCACAGTCCGGTTGTGCTGTATAGGGCTGCTTGAATAAACGCCTATCAATATTACCACTGTTTGACTATACATCCCGGCGTAAATCTCCCCTCTCCCTCACCACTTCTGTCACCCATCCTGCCGTGTTGTGGCGCGGAAGAAGCCGGGTCCTTCCATCTTACCCTGAAAGTGTCACCATCCGAGTTAAAGCCGTCATAAATGCGAAGGGTGGTCACACCCCATGTTAACGTCAACTATAAGGTGTGCCGATTCTGTTGATCGGACAGTGTATGCGTTCGATGATCTCTTCGAATTTATGGAATCGATGTTTTAACGCCAATGAATTGCTGCTGTAGGTGTTATTACTGACTACAGCGGCCTATCTGCTAATATCATCCCACTGAACGAGGGAAAATATTCTCTGTAAAAGTAATGGAAGCCACTGATGAGGCCAATGAAGACGCTGGCAGGTCGACACTCACCGATGCAGTTGCGCGGTCCGGCGCTGAAGGGTATGTAGGCATACGGGTGCCTGCCCGTCGAGTTCTCCGGCAGGAAGCGCTCTGGCAGGAAACGCTCGGGCTGCGGGAAGGAGCGCGGGTCTCGGTGCAGCATGTACGTCACCACCAGCGCCGTCGTGCCCGCCGGCACCTGGTAGCTGCCTGCAACACCAAGCGGCACGACCGACGTCAAGTGGGCCTCACCGCTGGTACATACACTGCTCTGCAGGACGAGACAGACAAAGTAATGTACACTCATGCTCATAAATTAAGGATAATTGCAGAATGTGGTGCCACACAACGTGGCACTACACAAAACTGGCGCTAATAGCATAGGTACACAGGGAACCCACAAGACACAGATCTCTAAGACCACGGTATTGGGGATAAGTTGAGAAAACCGCCCGGAAACACATATGCTACAAAACGCCACTGTTTCCTGTACCGCGACATCAATATGGGATATGATCACTACGCACAACGCGTTGGCGTACTCTGGATCAGGTGGTCGAGCAGCTGCTGGGGTATAGCCTCCCATTCTTGCACCAGTGCCTGTAGGAGCTCCTGAAGTGTCGTAGGGGTTTGAAAACGCACAGCCGGCCGCAGTGGCCGAGCGGTTCTAGGCGCTACAGTCTGGAACCGCGAGACCGCTACGGTCGCAGGTTCGAATCCTGCCTCGGGCATGGATGTGTGTGATGTCCTTAGGTTAGTTAGGTTTAAGTAGTTTTAAGTTCTAGGGGACTGATGACCTCAGCAGTTAAGTCCCATAGTGCTCAAAGCCATTTGAACCATTTTTTGAAAACGCACAGCGATACGTCGACTGAGAGCATCTCAGACGTGCTCGATGGGGTTTAGGTCTGAAGAACAGGCAGGCCACTCCATTCGCCTGATATCTTCTGCTTCAAGGTACTCCTACACGATGGTAGCTCGGTGGGACCGTGCGTTACCATCCATCAAGAGGAAGGTGGGACCCACTGCACCCTGAAAACGCGGACATACTGGTGCAAAATGACGTCCCAATACACCTGACCTGTTACAGTTCCTCTGTCAAAGACATGCAGGGATATACGTGCACCAATCATAATCCCACCCCACACCATCAAACCACGACCTCCATACAGGTCCCTTTCAAGGACATTAAGGAGTTGGTATCTGATTCCTGGTTCACGCCAGATGAAAACCAAGCGAGAATCACTTTTCAGACTGTACCTGAACTTGTCCGTGAACATAACCTGGGGCCACTGTTCCGACAACCACGTACTGTGTTCTTGACACCAGGCTTTACGGGCTCTCCTGTGACCGGGGGTCAGTGGAATGCACCTTGCAGGTCTCCGGGCGAATAAACCATGTCTGTTCAGTCGTCTGTAGACTGTGTGTCTGGACACAACTGCTCCAGTGGTTGCGGTAAGGTCCCAAGAAGGCGATCTACAGTACTCCGTGGCCGTCTGCGGGCACTGATGGTGAGATATCTGTCTTCTTGTGGTGTTGGTACACTGTGGACGTCCCGTACTGTAGCGCCAGGACACGTTTCCTGTCTGCTGGAATCGTTGCCATAATCGTGAGATCACACTTTGTGGCACACGGAGGGCCCATCCTGCGACCTGCCGTGTTTGACCAGCCTGCAGTCGCCCTAGTATTCTATCCCTCATAACGTCATCAATATGTGTTCTTTGAGCCATTTTCAACACACAGGCACCATTAGCACGTCTGAAAACGTCTGCATACTTAC
Source organism: Schistocerca serialis cubense (assembly GCF_023864345.2). NCBI lineage: Eukaryota > Metazoa > Arthropoda > Insecta > Orthoptera > Acrididae > Schistocerca > Schistocerca serialis. Next base: position 1,076,913,522 of record NC_064638.1, on the reverse strand, counting down.
TCGCTGCACGGTACTCTGACAAGCACCAACACATCTCTGCGTATATGGACTGCTGCCAGCGCCACCGTGCGACGACCGCAGGTCAAATGCAGCGCATGGTCATACCTAGAGGTGATTTAAACCCACAAACCGCCCACCAGACCATTGTTTCATCATGTATCAGTATTATCCTGAATTTATGAGCGTGAGTGTAGTATACTAACCTCTCGGTGAAGATGAACAGAAGTGCGGGAACATGCTGGCCCCTAATCGTGAACAGAAAGATGGACGTCACATGGTGTGAGGTCATCGTTGTTACAACGCGAAATGGAGACGTCGCGCAACGCGACGCAGCAGTTGGAGGAACGGAAAAAGACAGTGTGTGTCGATCAGTGAGCAGTTACGGCGCACTGTACAGGTGTTCTTCATTGCAAGGTGGTCCCTAGACAACATATGAATGACTTGACATGGAGAGCGTTCCGAACCACAGGCAATGCTGCCCGAAGGAGAGGAATGGTCGAAAACGGCCAGCTAAAGCAGCAGATGACGGCTACATTGTCCAACAGCCAAAAAGCGATCCAAATCCAACAGCGGGTGCAACTGCAACGGCAATTAACGGGTTGCACGGCATGCGGTCTCACGCTCCACAGTCCCACACTGACTGAATGGGGCTGATCTCTTTGGGACTAAACTGATGAGGACTGCGGCCGCATGCTATACTCGGATGAGAGCAGATTCATTATGTGTGGATCGCCCAATGTTATTGTGACACTGTACTTCAGCCGCATGTGTGTCTTTTCAGGGAAGCATTCGGCCCTGATTTCATTTTTTATGTAGCACAATGCGCGACAGCATAGAACAGCGCAGGTGAGAAACTCTTGGAACGAGACGATACTCGGCGAATGGACTGGCCTGCCCGTTACCTCAACTTAAATCCGATCGATCAGGTATGGGATGCGGTAGGGAGACCCATTGCTGCACGTCTACATGCACGGAAGACCACGCAGCAGTTGTCTACCGTGCTGATGGAGATATGGAACGCCCTACCAAAAGTATTCCCTACCAACCTTGTGGCCAGCATGGAAGCACGTTGCAGAGCGTCCACTGCTGTCTATGGTGATCACACACTATTAAGAACCATGTCCCTCCTTTTGTAATGTCCATGAACCATCATGAGCCACGGTGAGTGCAGTGTAACTGTTGTCTTTGAATAAAAATGTCATTTCTATTCGACTCATTGCATATTTCTTTCAGGTACTTTCTGCACTACACTCTGGCAGTTCTTCTATGTAAAGTACATGTTTCGTCGAGCTACACTATGTGATCAAAAGTATCCGGACACCCCCAAAAACACACGTTTTCATATTAGGTGCATTGTGCTGCCACCTGCTGCCAGGTACTCCATATCAGCGACCTCAGTAATAATTAGACATCGTGAGAGAGAATGGGGTGCTCCGCAGAACTCACGGACTTCGAACGTGGTCAGGTGATTGGGTGTCACTTGCGTCATACGTCACACTCCTACATATCCCTAGCTCCACTGTTCCGATGTGATAGTGAAGTACGCCACAAAAGCACACAGGCCGACCTCGTCTGTTGACTGACAGAGGCCGCCGGCAGTTGAAGAGGGTCGTAATGCGTAATAGGCAGACATTTATCCATACCATCACAAAGGAATTTCAAACTACATCACGATCCACTGCAAGTACTATGATAGGCAGGAGGTGAGAAAACTTGGATTTCATGGTCGAGCGGCTGCTCATGACCCACATATCACGCCGGTAAATGCCAAACGACGCGTCGCTTGGTGTAAGGAGCGTAAACATTGGACGACTGAACAGTGGAAAAACGTTGTGGAGTGACGGATCACGGTACACAATGTGGTGATCCGATGGCAGGGTGTGGGTATTGCGATGAACGTCATCTGCCAGAATGTGTAGTGCTAACAGTAAAATTCGGAGGCGGTGCTGTTATGGTGTGGTCGTGTTTTTCATGGAGGGGGCTTGCACCCTTTATTGTTCTGCGTGGCACTATCACAGCACATGCCTACATTGATATGTTAAGCACCTTCTTGCTTCCCACTGTTGAAGGGCAATTCGGGGATGGCGATTGAATCTTTCATAACGATCGAGCACCTGTTTCTAACGCACGGCCTGTGACGGAGTGGTTACTCGACAATAACATCCCTGTAAAGGACTAGCCTGCACAGTTTCCTGACCTGAATCCTATAGAACACCTTTGGGATGTTTTGGAACGCCGACTTAGTGCCAGGCCTCACCGAACGACATCGATACCTCTCCTCAGTGCAGCACTCCGTGAAGAATGGGCTGCCATTTCCCAAAAACCTTCCGGTACCTGATTGAACGTATACCTGCGAGAGTGGAAGGTGTCATCGAGGCTAAGGGTGGGCCAACACCATATTGAATTCTAGCATTATCGATGGAGGGCGCGACGAACTTGTAGGTCATTTTTAGCCAGGTGTCCGGATACTTTTGATCACATAGTATCACTTCGGTGTGACACATACGCGAAAGTTACTTTCGTCATTACGATTTGCGCATCTTTGTACATAGCAACTGATGGAAATAAGTGCAGTGGAGAAAAAACTACTGTGTTTGTCTCAAGAAATATCAAGCTAATACAGTGAAACACAGCATCCATTCTTGATACTGGCCTCCGTTCGGCAAGGGAGTGAGTCTACCACTTTCTTTAGGCATGGCATATCAAGCCGACGTCCTCAGTGACAATTAGATACTGCAGAACTACCAAACAGTCGGGATGTCGATAGCTACGTTTCACCTCTATTCGAAATAATCACAGATATTTTCAAGGGATTAAGAGCAGGAGATGTAGTGGGCTAGTCATTGTGCACAGGCTACCTGAATTGTCGTCAAACCAGGAACATATGGCTGCAGCCATATGAACACGTCTGTTTGTGTATCGAAAGACGGTAGTGTCACTACTCTCATGAATGTGTGGGAGAATGGCCAACATTTGACCACCTAGAAAACTGGGAGACACTGGGGCGACAGAAATAATGGGATAGCGATATGGACAGGAGCTGTCATTTATCCTCAGGTGATTCATGTGAAAAGGTTTCCGACGTGCTTATGGTCGCACGACGGGATTTAATAGCCTTTGACCGCGGAATGGTAGTTGGATCTAGATGCATCGGACATTCCATTTCGGAAATCGTTAGGGAATTCAATATTCCGGGATATACAGTGTGAAGAGTGTGCCGAGAATACCAGATTTCTGGCATTACCTCTCACCATGGACAACGCAGTGGCCGATGGCCTTCACTTAACGACCGAGAGCAACAGGATTTGCATAGAGTTGTAAGTGCTAACAGACAAGCAATACATGGTGAAATAAACACAAAAATCACCGTGGGACGTACAAGGAACGTTAATAAACTATGGCAGCAGTCGACCGAAGTGAGTGCCTTTGCTACTAGCACGACATCGTCTGCAGTGCCTCTCCTGGGCTCGTGACGACATCGGTTGGACCCTAGACGACGGGAAAATTGTGGGCCTGGTTAGATGAGTCTCGATTTCAGTTAGTAAGAGCAGACGGTAGGGTTCGAGTATGGCGCAGACCCCATGAAGCCATGAACCCAAATTGTCTACAAGGTGTGGTGCAAGCTAGTGGTGGCTCCATGATGCTGTGAGCTGTGTTTGCATGGAGTGGACTGAGTCCTCTGGTCCAAATGAAGGGATCATTGACTGGAAGTGGTTATGTTTGGCTACTTGGAGATCACGTGCAACCATTGTTCCCAAACAACAATGGAATTTTTATACATGACAATGCGTCATGTCACTGGACCACAATTCTTCGCAACTGGTTTGGAGAACAATCTGGACAGTTCGAGCGAATGATTTGGCCACCCAGATCGACCGACATGAATCCCATGGAACATTTATGGGACATAAACAAGAGGTCAGTTCGTGCACAAATTCCTGCACCGGCAACACTTTCGCAGTTGTGGACGACTATAGAGGCAGCGTGGTGCAATATTTTTGCGGGTGACTTCCAACGACTTGTTGAGTCGAAGCCACGTCGGGGTGCTCCACTAAGCCGGAAAAAAAGGAGGTCCGACACGATATTTGGAGGTTTTCCGTGGCTTTTGTCACCTGAGTGTAAATATCTTGGATCATGTTCATGGTAAACTAAATGGGTGGGTCCAACTCATTGTGCAAAAGACACCCGCAAAACGACACAAAACCACCGGTGGGCAGACGTACCCCTCGTCACTGCACTAAAACCCGTTTCATTATTAGAAACAGGGGCAACAGAGTGGCTCTGCTGACCACACTACACGTGACCAGTCACCTAATATGACCACACTACACGTCAGCAGTCAACTAATATGACCACATTACAAGTCAGCAGTAACCTAATGTACAGTTGCATGGCTCATTGTAGACGTGCAGCTTTATGAAACGCTTTGAGCAATGGTCTTTCGGGAGGTACCTGACTATTCACGTCCATTTCATGCAGTTCCCTTAGCAATATTCGCTCGGAAGTTGGTTGTGATGGGCCTGCATTCACTGAAAGCAAGCAATACCTGCTGGTTTTTGAAACCGATCGCCATTCACAAGACACTACCTCTTTTTTTCCCATTTTGTTCAGTATTGTTCGTTGCGTTTTTTATCTGGGCGGACGTCACACGACATCCGTTCAAGTTGATCGTCGATTCCTTTACTCAGTTTTTTTTTTATTACAGAGGGCGAGCAGCCCTCTGGGCGAACACGCTGAGCTACCGTGCCGGCACCTCCGGCTCCTACCGCCTAGGGTCTTTTTACGACTGTAGTTCTTACGCCATTTTACATGGCTGTGAGTGGTTCATCATTCCTTGTAGACACGTTGGGCAGTCCTCACTCACACAATCCGGGCACTTCATTCACGGTGCTGCCATGGGCACAGTAACATTTCTGGCTCTTAGAACCATTGCGTCGTTCTCACTGGCTATATTCGAGTTTGGCCATGCTACAGGTTATATTCGAGGTGGGCCACGCTATGAGAAATGTATGACATAACAAATTGGAAAGAGGCAAACAGTACAGATGCTGTTACCTTGGTGCAGCCCTAGTGGAAAATTGCGCCAACAGAATATACGTGCTATCTGATTGGCTGCTCTGGTGAAAGCTAGAGGCAGTTATACTCCTTACCTGCGCACCAAACTGATTAGTTTAATTTTTTATAATGATCAAACTAATCGTCAGATATAATCCAAAATGGCAAGGAGATCCTCTGAATAATGCACCATTATGACATAATTAGAACGTAATTTTATAGCCAGTCTTAAATAAACAACTTGACTTACTAAGGAGAAACTAATCACTTCGTGCGTCATCGACAATATTACGAATGACCGCCCAGCACAATGGTTCGCGCTGAACTGGTCAATGCTAATAAGTGAGATGGCATGGCGTTCGGAAGTGCGCGGTTAAGCTGGGTCATTTGCGAGCAAAACAGATTATATTATCAGCTGCAGAACGTGTAAGCGGTCTTGTCATATGTTAATAATTTCTTTTTTTTTTTTTTTTTTTTTTTTTTAGTGTGAGAATGATTGACGCTTTTGCGAGTGATCTTGATAGTAACACAATTTGTTGTTTTATCTGAAGGAATATTTATAATGTTTATAATTTAAAAAAGCTAGCATTCCTATAAACTACCGAATTCATTAATTAGGCGAAAAAAAAGTCATAGCATATATTTGAATGTAGTCTATATGTGAATGCAAACTGCCGTCGAAATCTTCTCAGTTATCTATCCGGGTGGAAAAGCGAGAATATTTCGCAGGCCTTAGCATGTTTCACCGTAATTCCATAAAAGCATCAGTCGAAAGCAAACGATTCAAATCCTACGCTCTGCTTCTGTGTTGAGGCAACGACATCGTACAAAGAAGCCACGTTGGTGGAAATACTAGAACTTTAGTTCAAATGGTTCTGAGCACTATGGGACTTAACATCTGTGGTCATCAGTCCCCTAGAACTTAGAACTACTTAAACCTAACTAACCTAAGGACATCACACACATCCATGCCCGAGGCAGGATTCGAACCTGCGACCGTAGCAGTCGCGCGGTTCCGGACTGCGCGCCTAGAACCGCGAGACCACGCGGCCGGCTACTAGAACTTTAGTGTCTCACTCTGCTGTGGCAAGACGCAACTTACATGTTGTGTTACTCCAGTAAAAATGGGGACAGTATGGTGTCATCTGTCGTTACTAACCGCTTTCTTTATCGCCAATGAAAAGGTGAGTTACTTGATTTCGCTGTTGGGGTGGAAGAAGAGGCGAACAATTTGTAATTACGCTGTAGCGTGTCTAAACACAACAGCTCCTTTTGCCATTCTCTTGCGTCAACCCATCTTACTGTGCTGATTCCGCGCAGGAAAGATGAGGGAACCAGCATTATATATCTACTTTCATCGTTCTGGATCTGCACTACGCAGAAGACGATACAGTCTCGCAAGACAGATAACCTTGTCAATAGGGATTTGAGATTCCAGCTTACTACAGCTCTGAACCCTGTCATTTCTACCACCACATTTCAACAAGCAAGATATTCCCAACGACATTCTTGTGTCATAGCAAATAAATTTGTTTTGGCTCCCAGCGACAGTGACGCTTGGAGGCAACACCACTTGTGACTCGGCGCAGGTCACAGCCCAGGAGCTCTCTACATGCTACCGACATCAAGTTCCTTGACCATCATCAGTCTGATTGGAAACGGGTCACACATATGCGATTTCCTGACGTGGCCTTCATAAGAACGCCACGGAGTGAACAGTGGCAGATGTGGCTATCATCCTAACAATTCCACAGATGACTATTTCCTTCAACTTTATCCACTTTATCTTCCGCCAAGTAAATTAAACATCACCAACTGTTTCCTATTTCTGTCACATATTCAGTCCTCTTGAGAGTACAAACTCGTGCGATCATAGTAACTTATACAGTTATTTATCACTGTTGTACATATCTCACAGCTACTCACATCTGCTCCTGCATCTTTCACCTTGACTTGTCTCAGGCTCTGTTAAGTCTGCTCTCTTGCATTTCTTGTACACAGTAGACAACCCCAAACCTCTAAACCTCACCTTTTTCTTCTAATGTACTGATGACAAGCCTAGATAGTACCGTACACCTTCCAACTCTCCCATTTCTCTCCCTAACGCCACCTAACTCTACTGTTCGTGTTGTGTAATAGATGTAATTAATAAATTAATGTAGAGAAAAGCTATGTCATTTTCTTTGGCCACACTTCTGCACGATTGTGGCTTTGTATTTCAATCTTTCATCTACAACCAACCCATCCCACTAATACGCTCACTAGGATACTAATATGGATCCATCTGATACAAATTCAGAAAATCCTTGAAACTAGTAAATTCACTAACATGCCATACCTAGGGTTTACTTGTTTCTAACTTCATCCTTACTTATAAATCCTTTATTTGTCCTATCCTAACCTACATTAATTGCTGTCCCTCTCAAATTTTACAAATCTATTGAAATACTAAAGAGGCGTGCGCTCCATCTCACCCTCCTGCCTTTCCAAATACGCAGCATATACCGTCTTATTCACTTTCCACATTTTTTCCCTTCCTGGACTACATTCGAACCCATACGTAAACCGAAAAACACAGGCCTAGCACCCACTATCCTACCGTCTAATTGCAGTTCCAGGTACTCTTATGACCCATTACACCAATATCTCACTTCCTGTTAAGGTCAGTTTACGAGGGCGGATTTATAAGAGCGTAACTTTTTAAATAAAGTAATATTAGTTCCCAAAAAACACTTTATTTCTCAAAAGAGTCGCTTCTAGCTCACTTCATCTTGGCCAATGTTTCACCATTTTTTCAATCTCCAAAATGCTATACTCAGTGCTAAGTGAAGCTTGAGGTGGTATAAAGCTACGCCATTGATCAGTGGATGACTGGAAACGAGTGATATGGAGTGAAATCACGCTATATACTGTGGCAATCCGATGGAAGGGTTTCGGTTTCGTGAATGCATGGAGGACGTTATCTGCTGTCATGTGTAGAGCTTCAAAAATGGTTCAAATGGCTCTAAGCACTATAGCACTTAACATCTGAGGTCATCAGTCCCCTAGAACTTAGAACTACTTATACCTAACTAACCTAAGGACATCACACACATCCATGCTCAAGGCAGGATTCGAACCTGCGACCGTAGCGGTCGCGCGGTTCCAGACTGAAGCGCCTAGAACCGCTGGTCCACAACTGCTGGCCATGTGTAGAGCCGACAGTGAATCACGGAGGAGGTGGTGGGGTGTTTTTCGTCGTTAGGGTGTGTTTCCCTTACCGTGCTTAAGAAAACGCTAACGGGGAAACGATATGAACTCATTTTACATCTTTACAGTAGAGGAACAATTCGGAGACGACGATTGCATTGGTATGACAGTACATCCTGATATAAAGCAGCACCTATGAGGCAACGATTTGTGAACAGTAACATTCCTGGAATGCGTTGGTCTTGCCAGAGTCCCTACCTGAGCCCTATGGAAACCTTTGGCGTGACATAGAACTCCGACTTCACTCCAGACCCCACCGTCCAACACCAATACGTTCTCCGGTTCCGGCTGCTGAATGGGCTGCCACTCCTCCACAGATATCAGAGTCGTCATTGAAAATGTCCCCAGCAGAGTTCAAGCCATTATAAAGACCAGTATTGGACGCGTCCCTTATTAATGTACACTAATAGGTGTCCGGATACTTTTGATCAGATTGTGTAGGTGCAGATGTGGAAGATGCGCAGCTTCATGCGCCTCTTTGAATATTGAACTGGTCTTTTTAGGCGGCCCATGAAGGCTCGAGGGACGTTTACCGGCCGCCGTGTCGTTCTCTGCCTTGCAGCATCATGCGGATGTTGTGTGATAGCCGGCCGGAGTGGCCAAGCGGTTCTAGGAGCTACAATCTGGAACCGCGCTACCGCTACGGTCGCAGGTTCGAATCCTGCCTCGGGCATGGATGTGTGTGATGTCCTTAGGTTAGTTAGGTTTAAGTAGTTCTAAGTTCTAGGGGACTGATGACCTCAGAAGTTAAGTCCCATAGTGCTCAGAGCCATTTGAACCATTTTGTGCTGTGGGGAGCGACTAAGGACACCGCTTTCCCGGCCGTTATCCAGGTTTTCCAGACCGTGCAGCCGCTAGTATTCTGTCAAGTAGCTCCTCAATTGGCATCACGAGGCTGAATGCACTCCGTTATCAGTCCTCCCATCAAGGAAAAATTGTTTGCAGTACCAGGAATCCAACCCGAGACTTACACTTGGCAGCCACCTACGCTGACCACTCAGCTATGGAGACAGACTTCTGTTAGGTACTTTACCTCAGACGTCCGTTGCATGCAGTTTTCTTCGCAATGATAGCTTGGAAACTGGTTGTGACGGATCTTTATTCACTGACAGCGGAAGTTCTTGTCAGATTGTCACTGAAAAACTATGACACCTGTCTCTAGTCTGTGACTGTTATGGTCTTTTAACGTGCACAGTTCTTACGTCCTTCACGTGGCACACTGGACTCGCATTCGAGAGGACGACGGTTCAAACCCGCGTCCGGCCATCCTGATTTACGTTTTCTGAGATTTCCCTACATCGCTTCAGGCAAATACTCTTTGAAAGGGCATGGCCGATTTCTTTCCACATCCTTCTGTAATCCGATGGGACCGATGACCTCGCTGTTTGGTCCCCTCCCCCAAACCAACCAACCAACCATCCTGTTGGGTGGGTGACAGTGGTACGCTGTACCTTGTAGACACGTTAGATAACTCGCATTGATACACCAACGAATCTAGAAACCAAGATAGTCTGACCTCAGACAGTTAACAAGTACAGGTAGGATCCCAGGGCGATGTGTCGCATATATTTTTTTGACAGTGAGACATTTATTTTTGGGACTACTGTCGCGAGAACAAATTGTATAGCACTGAATCGTTTCTGAAATTATGTCGTCATATAATGATTGCGCAGTGTTGATACTGTGACTATGTTTCGAACGTCCGATTATAAGGGCGTTTTGTTTTTCGACCTGGTTTCCTGCGATTTCAATCGGTGTCCCGTAATATGTTATATAAGGGGCAGTGAAATGAAGACGAGACAGGTGACAAAAATAAGTAAACTGTTTATTATCTCAATAGTAATCACCATAACCGTTAATACATTTATCCTGCTTTGAGACAAGACGGTCAATGCCTTCCTGGGAAAATGTTAGCGGTTGCCTGCAGAGCCATGATTTTACCCATGCGGATACCGCTTCTTCCTAAGCAAATCGACGGCCTCGAATGTCTTTCTTCAGAGATGGACAAAGAAGTGTATCGCATGCGGAGAGATCGGGACTGTGTGGAAGATATGTAACGGCTTCCCAGCGAAACTTCTGCAGCGCAGTCGATACATGTTTGCAGCCCATACAGTCCCGACCTCTCACCGCCGTCGATTTGCTTCGAACGCAGAAACGAAAGCCTGGATTCAATTATAGTTTCGAAGCCAACCAAAAACATTTTCTCACGAAGGCATTGACCTTCTTGTCTCACAGTGGGACAAATGTATTAACAGTTATGGCGATTACTTTTGAAACAATTAAACAGTTTATTTACTTTTCCCATCTGTCTCGTTTTCATTTGACTGTTTCTTGTAGAACACACTTTCTGGTGTCTGTGTTACTGCTGCGATATATATATTTATTTTTACATGAGTTCGGTCGTTAATCATTCACATGGAACGTTCGGTGGGATTCTTGCTTGATATTTTTTTCCCATAAACTAGATGCTGAGCGAGGAAGAAGATAGTTTCAGGATATTCAAAAAGAATAGGCTGCTGATGCCCGATGTGGTAAGACTGCAGAGAATACGTGTAAATGTTGTGATAGCTATGGCCGGCCGGAGTGGCCGAGCGGTTCTAGGCGCTACAGTTTGGATCCGCGCGACCCCTACGTCGCAGGTTCGAATCCTGTCTTGGACATGGATGTGTGTGATGTCCATAGGTTAGTTAGGTTTAAGTAGTTCTAAGTTCTAGGACTGATGACCTCAGCAGTTAAGTCCCATAGTGCTCCGAGCCATTTGAACCATTTGCGATAGCTATAACGTGGAAGATAAAGATCAGTTTCAGCTGGAAAGGTAACAGACTTGAATCCCGGTCTAGCAGCGCTTCGATGTATTTTTTTACAATTTCAGTGGTTGGTAACATTCGTCTTTAGCTGATTATAAAACACTTGATACTGTGGATCTGCAATATATTTCCGTAATTTCTCAATATCATTTTTCTTATTCTTCTTTATGAAAAATTTCCCATAATATGCTCCTGTTTGAGGAAGCCCAAGGTTCTTTTTGGAAAATCATATCGTGGCTTCCAGTAATATAAAGGTACAGGCTTCGAGTCCTCCGATATAGGGCTTAGCAACTGCTTGCTCTTTCTTTTCTGAACTGTATTCGTACTACAGAAACCTCTGGGGAGCTAATGATTCTTTTTTCTCTTCCCATTGTTTCGCCTTATATGCAGTCTTTTTCTATAAATGGATCCATCACGTTTTACAGTTAAATATTTCGCTTGTTTTTGCTGCATAAACCTTAAAGCGATCAAGGCGGCTGGATTCCGTTATAACAAACGTATTTTGGTCTGGACTGCGCACTAGGACGCACATCCTTAAATTTCTTTACACGGAGCCTAAGTGGCGGCCAGATGGTAGATAATAGTGCCCTCTAGTGGGAAGACAGGGGTATATGTTTCCCCAAATCCGTCACTGTCTGCTAAAAGCACTAACACTCCCATGACCGCATCATTACAATTTTGGCAACACGAAGAGCAAAGAATGTCAAGCGGACGAGCGAGTTTTGACCACTGTCGACAGTACTGGTGTGGATAACGAAACGTGGATATCTTACACTAACGCTTGATCAAAACAATTGTTTGGGCAGTGGTGGAAAAACAAATCAAGCTATATCCTTACATTGGTTACACCTATAAGGGAAGAAAAGAGCGATCGTTTGCTTCAGTCCCTGGGAAGTGGTTCAGCGCTTATAGCTGATGAGTACTGCGAATCACTCGCCAAGAACAAACGTAACGTCCAAAATCGACGAAGCGGGAAACGATGGTCCGGGCAGTCCTCCGCCAAGACCGCTTGAGTCTGCCTATACCAGAGGCGTTCAACAAATAATGCAACACATTTTCTTCTCGGCCAATCCAGGATTAGTTGTGGGAGATAGAGGAATATTCCGCTTGATCCCCTATAGTTTCATGAAGTCCCGATAGTTGGCGAAGCTATAGGTAGCCTTCAAGATGGCGTCTGTAGTGGTGGTGCGTTCCAAACAGACAGTTGAGTTTCTTTTGGAGGAAAACCACATCTTCGTAGATACTCATAGGCGCTTGCAGAATGTCTACGAGGACCTGACAGTGAACAAAAGCACGGCGAGTCGTTGGGCGAGGTGTCTGTCATCATCATAACAAGGTCGCTCAAACCTGTCCGACATACCGGACACAGCAGTGACTGTTGCAATGTTGGGACGTGCGGACACTCTCACTCGAGGTGATCGACGGAACACAATCAAACACATCGCTGGACAACTGGACGTCTCTACTGGCAGTGCTGGCACACTCGTCCACCAGTTGAGGTACACAAAAGTGTGCCCGCAGGGTTCCTCGCCGCCTAGTAGAAGAACATAAAGAGCAATTTAGGACAATCTCTTCCAAGTCCTTTGCTGTCTCTGACAGAATTACAATGTCATCGGGGAACCTCAAAGTTTTTATTTCTTCTCCATGGATTTTAAAACCTACTCCGAATTTTTCTTTTGTTTCCTTTACTGCTTGCTCAATATACAGATTGAATAACATCGGGGAGAGGCTACAACCCTATCTCACCCCCTTCCCAACCGCTGCTTCCCTTTCATGGCCCTCGACTCTTATAACTGCCATCTGGTTTCTGTACAAATTGTAAATAGCCTTTCGCTCCCTGTATTTTACCCCTATCCACCTTTAGAATTTGAAAGAGATTATTCCAGTCAACATTGTCAAAAGCTTTCTCCAAGTCTACAGATGCTAGAAACGTAGGTTTGCGTTTCCTTAATCTATTTTCTAAGATAAGTTGTAGGGTCTGTATTGCCTCCCGTGTTCAACATTTCTACGGAATCCAAACTGATCTTCCCCGAGGTCGGCTTCTACCAGTTTTTCCATTCGTCTGTAAGGAATTCGCATGAGTATTTTGCAACTGTGACTTACTAAACTGTTAGCTGGGTAATTTTCACATCTGTCAACAGCTGCTTCGTCACAGGCGATGAAACATGGGTTCATCAGTTCTAACCCGATACAAAACCACAATCCATAGGGTGGCGCCACACCACCTCTTCTCCGAAGAAAAAGTTCGAAGCCTCACCTGTTGTATTTGATGTCCAACCTCATGGTGCTATGATCAAGTCTGAAGTGTATTGTGCCACCCTCAGGAAATAGAAGAAAGCAAATGAACTTCTCCCTTTGTATGAAAACGCAAGGCCTCACACAAGCCTGTGCACCCGAGAAGAGCACATAAAACTTCACTAGACTGTTCTTCCGCATCCACCATACAGCCCGGATCTCGTCCATCTGTTTGGCCCAGTGAAGGATGCACTCGGCGGAAAGCAGTACGTGGTCGTGGGACTAGGGCCTGCCGTCGGGTAGACCGTTCGCGGAGTGCAAGTCTTTCGATTTGACACCACTTCGGCGATTTTCGTGTCGATGGGGATGAAATGATGATGATTAGGATAACACAACACCCAGTCCCTAAGCGGAGAAAATCTCCGACGCAGCCGGGAATCGAACCCGGGCCCTTAGGATTGCCATTCTGTCGCGCTGACCACTCAGCTACCGGGGGCGGACGCAGTACGTGGTGACGGGGTGGTTATTGATGCAGCAAACGTTGGCTCCGACATCGATCAGTGGAGTTATACCATGCGGGCATTGAGGCGCTCCAAGTAAAGTGGGGTAATGCCGTCGCACTGAATGGAGATTATGTTGAGAAATAGGGTTTCGTAGCATATTGCCATTCTGAATAAAACCAACCTGCTTCCAGAAAAAAAAAGTGTTGCATTTGCATTACTTGCCGAATGCCGCTCAAACACTTTCGACCATACTCCGCAAAACACTGTGAAGATGCGATTTTTCTTACTACCCCATACTAGGATTTTTGCCCGTTCCATTCACGTATGGAGCGTGGGAAGAATGACTGCTGGATTGCCTTTATGCGCGCTGTAACAAGATAATCTTATTTTTCCCGTCTTTACGGGAGCGATACATAGGAATCTGCACCTTAGTCCTAGATTCATCAATAACGGTTCGCGTGGTACTTGAAGTCTCTCTTAAGCGTTCCCAGTTCACACACACAAGCAGCCTACTGCCCTTACCAGAGATAAGATCCAGCATTTCCGTTGGAAACTTCTCCGCCATCTGCTCTACAGTCTTGACCACGCACTCACTGACTATTACGTCTTACACTTGAAACAATTTCTTTCTGGTCAAAGGTCTGAAGATGATGAACTCGAGATCGCTTTTGTGAACCGCCTCGTTTCGCTGGAGGAGAACTTCTACAGGGAGGAGTTGCGAATTATAGTTCAGTAACATGAAAATTCTGAACGGTAATTACATAGAAAAGTAAAGTAGCCTAGCAGTAATCTAGAACCACCAATAAAAGCTCATTCTAGTGAATATATATTTTTTGTTGCTGAGCGGTCCTTACGTTCCGAATACACGTCGTAGTTGCATGATATGACATTTAATTGTGTTCGTCAGTCGTGTAGACAAAAACATATTTCTGCGTTTCGCGAATGTAGTACTTTAGAGTACTCTACGTTAAGAAATAGTAGTCTTTTCTGCCTGACGCATATTTCTCCAGTTTACCGCTGGATGTTACTACAGTTTGATTGGAACACACTTCCTTACAGATAACCGCTTGTATGTGTACCATATCTCACTCATTTTATCACTGTTGTCCGTGCGTGGTATCTGTCAAGACGTGCAGTGTAAAGTTTTCTCAGAATCCTACGTGCAATCCATACCTCGGAACTGAAAAGTAGTCCCTCAGGTAATATCACTACAGATGTCTGAAAAGTAATTAGAGCCAATCATTTTTTGTATTAATTTTTTACGCACTTAAAGCCGTTTTGTGAACACTTATAAAACCTTACTCAGTGGTTTAGGTTCATAGGCATTGAGAAACAGTAACTTATTTGGTCAGCATTTAAAGACGTTTCACAACCTGCTTATGTACGGCAATGAAGCATTTTCCTGTGTAATAATACAGTCAAGACAGATATACCGAGTGATCAAAAAGTCAGTATAGATTTGAAAACTGAATAAATCAGGGAATAATGTAGATAGAGAGGTACAAATTGACATACATGCTTGGAATTACATGGGGTTTTATTAGAACCAAAAAAATACAAGAGTTCACAAAATGTCCGACAGATGGCGCTTCATCTGATCAGAAAAGCAATAATTAGCATAACAAAGTAAGACAAAGCAAAGATGATGTTCTTTACAGGAAATGCTCAATATGTCCACCATAATTCCTCAACAATAGCTGTAGTCGAGGAATAATGTTGTGAACAGCACTGTAAAGCATGTCCGGAGTTATGGTGAGGCATTGGCGTCGGATGTTGTCTTTCAGCATCCCTAGAGATGTCGGTCGATCACGATATACTTGCGACTTCAGGTAACCCCAAAGCCAATAATCGCACGGACTGAGATCTGGGAACCTGGGAGGCCAAGCATGACGAAAGTGGCAGCTGAGCACACGATCATCACCAAACGACGCGCGCAAGAGATCTTTCACGCGTCTAGCAATTTTTTTTTGGTTCTAATAAAACCCCATGTCAT
Source organism: Schistocerca serialis cubense (assembly GCF_023864345.2). Taxonomy (NCBI): domain Eukaryota; kingdom Metazoa; phylum Arthropoda; class Insecta; order Orthoptera; family Acrididae; genus Schistocerca; species Schistocerca serialis. The sequence goes on along the minus strand of NC_064638.1, from coordinate 1,076,897,680 downwards.
TCCAAGCATGTGTGTCAATTTTTACCTCTCTATCTACATTATTCCGGGGTTTATTTAGTTTTCAAATTTATACTAACTTTTTGATCACCCGGTATTTGCTTTATATTACATTTATTGCACTCGAAATTCTGTCATTCACCAATTATAAGTTCTTACTTGCACGGAATTTAAATAAACGCCTGGAGTCAGCCCAAACAAATGCTGTTCATGACGTCTTTCGTGCGACGCCCTGCGTCGATGGAAAGTGTCGGTTTGTTTCCAGTTACAAACAAAATGATTTTTAAAGTGGAGTTTTAAATCTAGTTCGATGTCCGTTTAGCCGATCTTTATTAACAGGGACAGTAAACACGGGGAACGACCAGTACTGTAGCAGTGACAGCACAGCCGTGGCCCGCGCTGACTGCTGCCACTATGCAGAAGTACTCCCCAGTCGCTGCAGCAGCAGTGATTATTCTATTATTAAACAAGCTTACGGAATGTTTCTTCTTCTTCCCGAACGATTTACCATTCGTGAGTTGTCCCCTTTTAGAAATAAGCAATTCATGAATTTTATCCATAGTGGATGCTGTCGAACTCCGTGACTGTTCCTTTATGGGGTTGTAGAAAAATATCCGCTACCAGTCACATTTGAAGGTTGTTTATTCGTCACACGACCGGTTTCGGGCTTGCGCCCATCTTCAGGTGTTTATAAATTCATTTACATGTTTGTACTGCTGGAGATCACTGTATAAATACAAAAAAATTATTTGCTGGTGACTACACAGATACAAGTGGGACAATTGTAAGTGGTAAGGCAGCATTTGACGCAAATATATCTGTGCTTACAAAAAGATGAAGCACCATTATTACAGTTATGCTGTGATGATAGTTTTGCCACTTAGTTACACACTTATGGTCATTTTCACATCCATATATCAGATATAGCTCCATATTACACTATTATGGTGTGCACTCGTGAAATACACTATGCTTATATACAAATATGTGGGCTGTGATCAAAGAACTTAGATGTAGCAGATGTAAAGGTGTTGCTCACACAGAAACTCGTAGGTTCTGGTCAAAGAACTTAGCCACAGGAAGTGCAAAGGTGATGCATATATAGGAATTTAAAAAGCTATTATAGACTGCAACGTTTCTTGACACACATTATGAAATTATTTGGTTCACATTTTTGACGGAAAACTTAGATCTAGGAAGTACAATGTTGTGTGTGTGTGTGTCTGTGTGTGTGTGTGTGTGTGTGTGTGTGTGTGTGTGTGTGTGCGTATATAACAACATTGTACTTCCTATATATATCAAATTACTCAAAGCTATTACAAATTTAAAAAAATGACAGCTAGAACGGTTTTGAGCCACACTGTTGTCAGAGCACTTATATCTAGGAGGTACAATAATGTTACATATTTGAAATTTTTGAAACCTATTACGCATTATAGAATGCCAGTTACAGCTTGTGTTTACAATATGACTATTGCAAATTATGATAATGACCCTTGTACTGTTGTATGACTGCTACATCAAATTTCCATAGAATACTACTTTGTTATTATATCAGAGGATAATTATTTTCTGTTTTTGAATATGTCATGAAATATGTGAAGATAGGATTTGTTTGCAAGTTCCACTTGTTTGCATTTATACAGTGATCTCGAACAGTACAAACATGTAAATGAATTTATAAACACCTGAAGATGGGCGCAAGCCCGAAACCGGTCGTGTGACGAATAAACAACCTTTTATTGTGACTGGTAGCGGATATTTTTCTACAACCCCATAAGCAATTCAGTTGTCGACTAGATCGTTGTTTTTGGTCCACTTGTTGCGTGATTTCATCCGTCTGAATGCCGCGTCTGTACTCTGCTATTTATCGTGCACGTTTATACACCATTCTCTAAATATCACGTATTGCTGTAGACAACAAACTACGCACAACTCCTGATCAGTGTGAGCGGTAATAGAACCATTTGTTCACAGAAATATCAAATTCTGTCACACTTTTCTCAACTGTCGGTAACAACAGCTTTCAGTGGCACGGTTGTTGGCTTTCAACCATAGTCGATGAATACTGAATTTACAATAAATAACTAAATAAAATGAATAAAATAAAAAAATGAATATGTGGGTTCGTAAACAATCAACGGGTGGAACTGCATTCGTGTAACTTTGTTCTGAGCTGCCAACACTGAAATATGCTCACCAGCCAAAAAAATTGGTAACCCCTCAAAAACGAGGATACTGGGCGCTCAAAAAAGAGGATACTGGGCGCATTGGAGCGCTGTACACGGTGCAGAAATGGCACTACCAGCCGCTCACGCGACCCTTCATCGCTGACGGAAGCCGTGGCAGTGAAGCAGTGTGGCTAGATTACTATACTGCTTGGCAATTGCTACAGAACAAGTGACACTTGCTGACGAACAACCGACATATGCTGCGGAACACCTTACCAGTGATATTAAAAAGGAAATGTAGAGGGCGGGACGTGTTTACCGCAGCGAAGCCTGTACACGAACTCTCTGTATGCTTTCCACAGTACATGCAGTACGGCGTTTGACGAAGACTGTTGTGGAACCGGTAGTTCGACATTGTGTGTGATGCGTTAACATGTCTGCAAGACATAATTTGAGTGCTCAGGATCGTGGACGAGCAGTCGGACAGTTCGAAACCGATCGAAGTGTCACTACTGTGGCCACAGTAACAAGTGTGATCTGAGGTGTTATCTAGCGACTAAAAAGGCTGCTGAAAGTGGAAATGCTAGGCGAAAGTATGCTGGTGGCCACAGACGGACCATCACAACGCAACAGGATCGACACGTAGACCTCGTGGCCAAGAGGAATGGACATCTCACTTCTATGCAGATCGCTGCAGACCCTGCAACTACTACCGGTATACGTGTCTCTGCCGGAACCATTTCACGGCGATTAAATCGGGCTGGTTTTTATATTCGGAACCTGTTAAATGCATCAGACTTCATCCACGCCACCATCGAGAAAAGGTTCGTTAGCGTAGAGAGTGTGGTAGTTGAGGCCGTGAACAGTGATCCACAGTGATGTTCTCCAACGAATTCCGTTTCACTGTGGCAAGTGATTCTGGCCACAAGTAGTGTGAAGAGAAACGGGAACACGTTACACACCACCGAATGTTCATGAAAGTCGTCGATATCACCTACGCATTAAGGCGTGAGTAGGAATTATGCACAGTGACCCAACACCGCTGCATATCTTTGCACAATGTACCGTTACAGCACAGCGGTACTGCAGAGATATTATTCTTGGCCATGTCCGCATGTTTAGGGGTGGTCCCAACTTTATGTTTATGGATGACAATGTCCGCCTAAACAGGCCCGCTAAAGTATCGGACACACTGAAAAGAGAAGATGTTGAACATGTGGGTGCCCTACGTATTCCCCGGACCTCAGCCCTATAGAGGATGTCTGGGGTGCTCTTGGCAGTCGTGCTTCTCAACGAAAAGCCCCTTCCCGAATTATGCAAGACCTGGAAAACTTGAGAGAGGAGTGGAACAATATCCCCCAAGGACTCCTAAACAGTTTGCAAGCCAACATGAGTAACAGGTGCAAAATGTGCATTACTGACCGAGCAAGGCATATACCTTACTGTGAGTCCGATATAGACCTTTATTTAGGAAGTCTGACCTGTGTCAAACATGAATGAGATTTAAGTCAGTTATCACGTTTCCTAGTGTGGTGAGCCGGCCGAAGTGGCCGTGCGGTTAAAGGCGCTGCAGTCTGGAACCGCAAGACCGCTACGGTCGCAGGTTCGAATCCTGCCTCGGGCATGGATGTTTGTGATGTCCTTAGGTTAGTTTGGTTTAACTAGTTCTAAGTTCTAGGGGACTAATGACCTCAGCAGTTGAGTCCCATAGTGCTCAGAGCCATTTGAACCATTTGAACCTAGTGTGGTGAAATCTGTACTATTTTTCGTTACAAATATACCACTCCACCTCTATTAGGTGTGTTCTGTGTTTCATGTCACCCATCATTGCTTGTAATTATTCCTGTTCCTTAGCAACTGTCAAGCAGTGTACTTGTGGCGCGGACACTGAGGTGACAGAATTCATGGGGTAGCGATATGTACCGATAAAGATGGAGGCAGGTGGCAGTGCATTGGCGGATGTGTCGTTTATGCTCATGTGATTCATTTAAAAAGTTTTCCGACAGGATTGTGGCGGTATTAGGGAATTAACAGAAGTTGAAAGCGGTTTGGTAGTTGGAGGTAGACGCGTGGGACATTCCATTTACGAAATCGATAGGGAATTCAGTATTCCGGGATCCACGGTGTCAAGAATGAGCCGAGAATAACACATTCCACGCAGTACCTCTCACCACGGACAACGCAGTGGCCGGCGGCCTTCACTTAACGACCGAGGGCAGCGGCTTTTCCCTAGAGTTGTCAATGCTAACAGACACGCAACAATGCGTGAATTGACCGCAGCAATATGGGACGTTCGACAAACCTATCCGTTAGGACAGTGCGGCGAAGTCTGGCTTAAATGGGCTATGGCAGCAAACCACCGACGCCAGTGACTTTGTTAACAGAACGACATCGCCAACAGCGCCTCTGCTAGTGTTGTTATCTTGTCGGTTGGAGCCTAGACGACAGGGAAACCATGGCCTGGTCGGATGAGTCCCGATTTCAGTAGGTAAGAGCCGATGGTAGGGTTCTTGTGTGACGCAGACCCCCTTAGCCATGGACCAAGCCTGTTCAAATGGTTCAAATGGCTCTGAGCACTATGGGACTAAACTGCTGAGGTCATTAGTCCCCTACAACTTAGAACTACTTAAACCTAACCAACCTAAGGACATCACACACATCCATGCCCGAGGCAGGATTCGAACCTGCGACCGTAGCGGTCTCGCGGTTCCAGACTGCAGCGCCGGAACCGAGCGGCCAAGCCTGTCAACAAGGTACTGTGCAACGTGGTGGTACTTCCACAATGGTGTGGGCTGTATTTACATGGAAGAGGCTGGATCCTCGTTTATGTTCGTCTACTTGGCGACCATTTCCAGCCATTCATGGGCTTCGTGTTCCCAAGAAACGATGAATTTTTTATGGATGACAGTGCGCCATATCACCGGGCCACAGCTGTTCACGACTGTTTTGAAGAACATTCTGGACAAATCGAGTGAATGATTTGGCCACCCAGACCGCACAACATGAATCCCATCGAATATTTATGGGACATAATCGAGAGACAGTTCGGCCGCTGTATTGCAAGTCCTTTTTAGTTGACGCCGCTTCCGCGACTCGCGCGTCAATGATGATGAAGGACACACAACACCCAGTCCCCTGCCGGGAATCGAACCCGGGCCCCCTGCGTGGCAGGCGGTAACGCTACCGCTACGATACGGAGGCGCACGTAATAAATATTAATTCTACACGATTAAAACATTATTTTCTTAATAATCTGGAACTTGAACTATTCCTCCTGGAGAAAAAATAAAAAGGACCTTTTTTGTAAGCAATTTAATGTAAGCCGCACAAAACAATTAATGTGTTACTTTTTCAAAAACCCGTCATTTCCCCCGGTTCCGAAGCAAACTGTGAAATTCGATTCAAACGCGCCTACAACTTTGTAATGGTGAAAAAGCGTGCCGCCCTGTGGCGTCACGCTCGGACTCGGCGATGTTTCAAATAGTGAAGTGTCGACACATGCCACGGCTCTGAAGTCCACGTGAGGTGTAACGTTGGCTTATGACGTTACAGTGGCACCAAATTTCACCATCATTCTGGCCAATGTCACCGTGGACATGTGGCCCCCGTTACCCACATCTCACCCCCTTCTCTTGACGTCTCTGCGATGGAGGTGAGAACTGCGACGCCCAGCGTTAAAATTGCGCTGATTTCTTATAGGTGGCACACAAACCGCCGTTCAGAATCGACACGAAATGGCCTCAGGATGGGGTACAAAGGGCGTCAATGAAATCATTCCGTGCCTTGGGACATTCGTTTACACATATTCCACCGCCGAAAACTATGGTTTGCAGTGTGTTCCGCAACAGAGTGACGTTCTTGAGAACGTCTGACACCGCTGAACCCCCCCCCCCCCTGCCGCAGATTTCAGTCGTTCTCTAAGGACACAGTGGGGCTGCAACCACACTCAATGGGATGTGATCCCTTTGGAATGTAGCATGGTTGCAAGTTTTGCTCTTGTATACAGGGTGGGACCACAAAGGAACTGTTCAAAACCGTTCAACGGAATCTGAATGTGATCTAAACCAGCAAATGGTGATTATGCATTTTCAGCCCTCCAGCTCACGCCCCTCTGTGGCATGGTCACAGTGGGGTGTGATATTGACACATGCTTTAATAAAACAGCAAAGGGACTCTCTAAGACCCTCCCCCCCCCCCCTCCCCAGTTAACCAACATTCTCAGTAACGCCTAGTCACATTCGTTGAGCACTTTAAAAATGTACCTTTACAGAGTCAACCCTCCACCGTTCTTAGGCGCCTGCAGGTAGGCAGCCCCTTCGATATTCTTCAGCAGAGAGGCTCTACACCGCTGCTCTAGAATCTGCTTGTGCGCATGAGGAATCTGAGGTGTTTCAAAGGAGTTGAAACCCACCATTAGAAAAATTAAGAATGACAGTGCTGGTAAACCTCTTACGTCATTTGATTTTCAAACAGCTGAGCAAAACCCCCAACACTACAATAGCAAATATTCCAATAATGCAAACCAGTCACAGACCGCACACAGCACAGTCAGTGATTTTCATACAGAGCGCTACGTGGCGCTACCAACATAAAAACCTAAACAGCCTACTTACAGAGTTGCCCGCTTGCAGGTGCCTAGGAATCGTTGTCTCTGTACAGGTACATTTTTAAAGTGCTCTTGGAAGGTGTGTAGGTAGTACTGAGTGTGTTACCGAACTGGGGGTTCTTAGAGTGACCATTTGTCATTTTATTCATGCATGTGACAATGTCGCACCTCCTTTTGATCACGCCATTGTAGTTTAATTTTGTATTGAAAAACATTTTCTAGAAGCTGCGGTAAAAAGGTGCACGGATTTTTCCCCTACTCGACCTTTTTTGGTCTTCATTGACTGAGCTACAGGTCGCATAGGAGCCCAGGTAAATGTGACCAACAGCATAATGCTGTCATTACCTGTCTCGTACACCATTCAGTGCAAGTTTCGAGCAGCTGTTCCCCTGGATGATGGCGCATCTGGACACCACCATCAGCTTGATGTAACAGCAAACCCGATTCATACTACCAGGTGAAACGTTTCCATCGACCCATGGTGCAATGTCGATATCCTGTGCTCACTGCGATAGTAACTGAGGTTGTCGTTGGATCAACTTGGGAACATGTAGACGGCTGTCTGCTTTGGAGGCAAATGTTCAACAGCGTGAGCTACCTGGTGTACTCCGAAACATTCATGCCTACCCCAACGTTGAACTTGCCACAGATCGCCGCCATCGTGCTTTACCGAGCGGTCATCGATGCCGACATTCTGTGACGAGGTGTGGATTTCCAACACCTTGTCCAGTTTCAGAATTTCCAAGACGTTCTATCCCAAGCTCCAGGCCATAACAATCTGCCATTTGTCAAAGTCACTTTTGTCAGGGACTTCCCGTATCATCGCTAGAATCATCACCGATTCGTCTCTGCCCCACTTGTGTACTTTCCTTATTACCCCGTCACGTGCTCGCAACACGACCAGGCGGGATTAGATCCAGCGGTGGACAGTGTTCTGCATGTTTTTGTTCTTTAGTGTAGATTTTAGATCAGAGACTTGTAAAAGACGCGTGGAGATACGCATCGAACTAGCAAACTGAACAAGCTTACCGACACTCGAGTAGTGCCGAGACACAGCTGGAACGTACAGACAAGACTGGATGTAGACACTTAGGTTAGAAGACACGATAAATTACTGACAAGAGATGAAGTCTTTCCGATTCAGTCACGACACACTGAACATGTCTAGAATATAAATAAGTGTCTAGTATATAGAAGAGGAACTTGGTAGACTACATCCCAGTTTAATTTTGCTCCATCATTAATATTACATTGAATGTTTTGTCTTGTTAAAAACAACTTATTGGCCAAAATTTCTATAATAATGTATTGTGGCATAGAATACCAGTATGTTTATGAAAAGATATTCGATATAGACTCAGAGAAACAGCAAAAATAAATTTTTAAGAAATCGTTTTGCTTCTTTATTATCCGCTATCACAAATGAATCATGAATTATTCTAGTTCTGTGTGTGATTTCAGACAAATTAATTGTTCTGTGTCGGATACTGTAGAGACATCATTATGTGAGTGATTTTACTCAATTTCATAATCATTATTAGAGTCTTTGAAGCAGTGTAGCTTGCAGTATGTTAAAATGCCAAAACCTGGAAACAGTAAATGTGTTGACTTTTTTGTACTAGAAAGGGTGTATTGGGAGGGATCGACTATATTCTGTACAAAGTATTGTAAGCAAAAGCTGTCGTATATGTGCTCAGTTATACAGGTATTCCATCGCAATATGAAGTGTCTAGTTCGATAGAAATAAGGAAGGTAAATTGGGGTGTAGCATCTCGCCGACGGCGACTCTATTAGAGACTGAGTAACAGCTCCTATTGGACAGGGATGAGTGAAGGAGTTGGCCATGTCCTTTCAAATGGAAGCATTCCAGCAGTCACCTTAATCGATTAGGGAAACCATGGAGAATCTAAATCTGCAAGGCTTATCAGGGATTTGAGCTCCGCTCCTCCCGAGTCCCGTCTGTTGACTACTGTCGCCTACCACCCGCCCGCTATGATAGGGACGACAAGAAAATACTTTTGTGAGTAGTCAGACTTTAGGTTTATATCGCAGACAAGAGTATCATCGTCATGGATATCCACATGTCACTCCAGAAACTAACAGTCAAATAAAAGTAGAAACTTGATCAGGGGTGGAAAAAACTGGCAACCGTTGCAGAATTAAAAGCTATTTTGTCAAAAACTGGCTACAGCCCTCACATGATAGACAAACTATCACAAAACCCAAAAACCATCAGCCAACAAACCAGACAACCATGCAACTTAGACAAGACACAGTAGAAAACAGCAGAAAATACATTGAACTACCTTTCTTAGGAAGATACCCTGTAAAATAAGCAATCTATTTAAAAACACAAACATTAAAATAAGCTACCATACAAACAACAACTCCAGCAATTAGCAGTTCACAACTTATAGAGTAACAACCCACCACACAAAAAATCTGGCATATACAAACTCAGCTGTCAATGTTGCCCCTCAATAGGACAAACTGGAGGAAGCATTGAGTCTCGGTTCAAAGAGCATACAGATGCCATACGTTTGAAAAACATTTCAAAATACACACTTGCCATGCACACGACTACTAACAGTCATAGAACAAAGAGGATTGAAGACCATGTACAAATATTGCAGTATGCGAGGAAGGTAACTTTATGAATTTGCTTGAGGATATTGAAATATATGCACATAAAAGCATATCACCACAGAATCTCCTCAATGAAAAAACCGAGTCAGCCAATACAGCGTTTCTTCAAAATTTATTCACCTGCTGCCCAATTAAAAAAAAAAAAAAAAAAAAAACAAGAAAACCAACGAAATGCCAGCTGCTGTAATATTTATATAAGTACAACCATTTACTGAGCTTTAAATGTATGCCATAATTTTACATAATATGTCCATAGTTGTAATATTTATGTACATTTGGGCCTTATCATTTACTTTGGTTCCAATGCATACCATAATATTTACGTAATATCACCGCAGTAAAACTTTATAACTGACTGCTTGATTTGTTTATCTCAATTTTAATCAGTTCTTTTTCAATGTAAATATTAAGTAATGTGTAAATTTCTACTGTCACATGCATGTACATAACGAAATATCTCTGAGAGTGGATGTCTTTGGCATTATTATGGTTGTTATACCGCCATCTTTATATACATACCTCCATGTGATGAAACTTCTTAGTGTTTGAGTGGTGCTTTACATTATGTGCATACATATACATATAAAAAAAGTACATCATACTGTTTTCGCTACTGCAAGATCATAAGCAGTCTGCACTGGAAAATAATGGCGAGGATTTTTCATCATAAGTAACCGAAACATCTTCCTCTAATGAATTGTTTACATCACTTAAAATCGTTGTGAGGCACAATTACAGTTAAAAAGACATTTTCTCACATCTTGTTTTGGTTGTAGGGCACCACCACCCCAAGAAAATTTCGTCTTTGGGGAAACAAAAGGCGAAAGATAATGTAAAACGTGAACTTGCCGTCTGAAGATGAACCTGTCGGTCCGAAACCGGTAACAGCGCTGTTTATATAAGTAAATAGCTATGTAAAAAGTGGATGGTTGCTGTTATCATCTATGTAAGAGTCAACCTATATATCTAGAATTACAGTTTTATTAACCCATTACCACGCTTCCGTCATGTATAAAATGGTCTTCTGCAGAAGGAAAACGAACCCGTAAAATCTCATACTGACATAAACAGATGTTGAAGCCACGAGGCTCCTTTCTAGTTCACTGATAAGCCGCGACTGCTACGGTCGCAGGTTCGAATCCTGCTTCGGGCATGGATGTGTGTGATGTCCTTAGGTTAGTTAGGTTTAAGTAGTTCTCAGTTCTAGGGGACTGATGACCACAGATATTAAGTCCCATAGTGCTCAGAGCCATTTGAACCATTTGAACTGATAAACCGCTGCCCATCGCGATGTTGAATGCCGCCTGGTTGCGTTGTGGGCACGTGACGCGGTAGCTAAAGTATGTAAGCGGAGCAGACACGGAGGGGGGACCACCCTAGCGAAGATATGGGCTGCAGATTGGGAAATCCATATGGATAAGCGATTTTGACAAAGGGCAGATTATTGCTACGCCGAGCCTGTGAACGACTGTCTCGAAAGCGGCGGAGACGGTCGAATGTCCACGTGCTACTGTCGTAAACAGCGAAACTACCATTAGGCGCTAAATGGTTGGACGTCCACGACTCTTCGCAGAAAGTGGGGTTCGGAGACTTGTCTGCTCTGTAAAGTAGGACAGATGGCGATCTATGGCATCCCTGCCGGAAGAGTATAATGCTGGTGCACGCGCAAGTGTTTCGGAGCACACCGTTGATCGTACATTATTGAACATGGAGCTCCGCCACAGACCACCCCTACCTGTCCACCACTTGACCCAACGACATCGTCAATTACGACTGCAGCGGGCACGGGACCATCGGGGCTCGACCGTCGATCAAAGGAAACGTGTCGGCTGTTCGAGTGAATCACATTTTTGTTACGCTAGTTCGATGGTCTTCTTCACAAACGCCGCATCTAGGTGAACGACGGCTCGAAACGTGCTGTGCGCCACGGATGGAGGCTGGTGGGATCAGTGTTACGCTAAGAGAGGCGTGCTCCTACGTTTGCATGGGACCTGTGGTAGTAATCGAAGACACACTGACAGCTGCGAACCACTTATCAATTCATGCATGACGTCTTCCCCGACGACGATGTCATCTCTCAGCAGTATAATTTCCCTCTGCTTGGAGCGAGAACCGTGCTACAGTGGTTTTAGTAGCATTATAGTGGACTCGCGTTGATATCTCGGCGACCAAATTCGCCTGATGTAAATCGTATGGAACCCATCTGGGTCGCTGACGTCTCCATCACCACAAAGCAAATCAGCGGCCCGTTACTTTCGCGTATTATGAGACCTGTTGTAAGTGGGCTGCTTCTCTGTTGGCAGCGTTGTGTAGCGCTATGCATTGGATCTCTGACTGCGCTTTCTTTGTAAGAGACTCTGTGGCTGGTTGGACTCGTTGTTGGAAGTTAATCGCCAGCAGCGTTGGGCAGTGATGGAAGTACTGTTGGGCAGTTGGAGGTGCACAGGCAGCAGTGATGGATGTTAGATGTGAGAAGTTAGCACTGATGGAGGGTGGAGGTCTGAAGTGTTAGCGTAGGCTAACGATCTGGAATTATCCGATTTGGAAATTGAAAATTATTCATGATTATAAATCATTGTTCTAGATGTCAACGGCGATTTATACTCGTGTCTGAACTGGATGTCACATTATTAAGGTAAAAAAAAAATACATTATTTGGTTTGCAACAAAATCTTTCCTTTGCTAACCACATGCTTATTAGTAGTAGTGGCTTTAGTAGTTAGAATCTTTTATTTAGCTGGCAGTATTGACGGTCGCTGTATTGCAGTAGTTCACGTAATGAAGAATTTTGTGAGGTAAGTGCTTAATGAAATGAATAAGTTATTGCTAGGATTTCTTTTTAGTCAGGGCCATTCTTTTGAATTAATTATTTGAAGTCAGGTTATCTTTTTATCTGAGCAGTCAGCGTTGCGCTAGGATACTGTGGATCTCAGTCATTCAGCAATTGAAATACAGACACACGCATTTGAATAAAGATGTTTCACTGTGCGCAGATACCTAATGCAACATACCTCCAGAAACCTACCAACAAACTGTCGGTTCCCTGATACGTAGAATCAGTGGTGTATTTCCTTCCTAAGGCGGACAAACAAGCTTTTAAGCAAATGGTCGGCATGTTTTGGAACATCTTTTTACATCCTTTTGCGTAAATATCTGATTTTAAGAGTCTATTTTCGTTCTGAAGAAGACAATTTTATGTTTGTCGAAACCATGGTAAAGAATTAATAAACCTTTAATTGTGCAACAGGTTGGCTGTTTTTTTCCAGTCCTATCAAGTTTCTAAGTACAGCGTTGCTGAAGCGGAGCCATGTTTAAAATTTAAAATTTCAAATAAATGTAGTTATTAATTGCGTGTGCTGAGGAATGCCCGGTAAAAAGTATGCAAGGACCATTATTGTAATTGAACAACTGACACGAAAAAGCCACCTACTTTTCTCCGGTTCTAGCAGATCTGATATCCAGCAACTATATCATATTTTCTCCATCCGATTTGTTGGCTTTTGTCTTTGTGTTACCTGCACGGAAATTCAGTCTGTTACAAGCTGCCGGCCGTGGTGGCCGAGCGGTTCTAGGCGGAAACGCGCGACTGCTACGGTGGCAGGTACGAATCCTGCCTCGGGCATGGATGTGTGTGATGTTCTTAGGTTAGCTAGGTTTAAGTAATTCTAAGTTCTAGGGGACTGATGACCTCTGAAGTTAAGTCCCATAGTGCTCAGAGCCATTTTTTGTTACAAGCTGTTCCATTACTGCGTGTTGAGCAGGCTCAGGGGCTAGGTTACTCACACGCTCGTGACCAATAGTCTCTTGCGCAACAGGTGCTTCCGCAAATAAAGGAACGCCCGCACCACTGATCCCCGTCACACGTCCGACTCTGACGCAGAAGGGAACTGGCGTGGACGGCGGAGATTGTGGAAGCTGACTGTACGTGTTAGTACGTTATCCTCTGCTCCAGGAAGAACGTTCAGAGTTTAAAGTTTCTTAGACACAGCCGTCACTACAAACGCAGCAATAACTTGAACGGACGAGGGCAAGGAAAACAGCTTTTGGAGCACTAACCGGAATTGAAGAGGGCGAGGAATAACTTGGTGCGGCCTTGTTGAACCTAACATTAAGACGTTCACCTGAAGTCTTTTGAGGAACCTACGGATAATTCAAACTCAGGAAGGCCGGACGCAGATACAAACCCTGCTTTTCCTTCCTGAGAATCTAGTGACGTAATCACAAAATCAGCTTACTCGGTATTTTCCTCTGTGTCATATCTGCAAAAAAACTGTTGGGAGATTAGTATGTCTGATGAAAACTCTGAGTCAGGTGCCCATTTTAAATTTCCAAGCCGGCAGGGGTGGCCGAGCGGTTCTACGCGCTACAGTCTGGAACCGCGCGACCGCTACGGTTCAAAAATGGTTCAAATGGCTCTGAGCACTATGGGACTTAACATCTATGGTCATCAGTCCCCTATAACTTAGAACTACTTAAACCTAACTAACCTAAGGACAGCACACAACACCCAGCCATCACGAGGCAGAGAAAATCCCTGACCCCGCCGGGAATCAAACCCGGGAGACCGCTACGGTCGCAGGTTCGAATCCTGCCTCGGGCATGGATGTGTGTGATGTCCATAGGTTAGTTAGGTTTAAGTAGTTCTAAGTTCTAGGGGACTGATAACCTCAGAAGTTAAGTCCGATAGTGCTCAGAGCCATTTGGACCATTAAATTTCCAACCTCGCGCTCAATTATATTTCCTCGTCTTCGCTGTCCATTCCTCTCCAAGGAATGAAGTAGAAGTTGATGCCGAAGCAGAAGCTGATGGTTGACAAACCGCTGATAGGTCCCTATCTTTTACGGAGCAGGAAGTACGTCAGTATGACGGGAGTTACTCGGAACGATGTTCTGACGACGCTTACACGAATACCGGAATATCTCTTGTTATCCTGTACCTGTGCCCTATGATCAAGTATTTAACGGATTCCGGGTTAACAAGATTGCCTGCAAGATAACTCTGTAATTGCCACCAGTTGCTGGGCCACCACTCGTAGCTGAAAATAATACCGCTTAAGAAGATGGTTGAAATGGCTCTGAGCATTATGGGACTTAACATCTGAGGCCATTAATCCCCAAGACTTAGAATTACTTAAACCTAACTAACCCAATGACATCACACACATCCATACCCAAAGAAGGATTCGAACCTGCGACCGTAGCAGTAGCGCGGTTCCGGACTGAAGCGCCTAGAACCGCTCGGCCACAGAAGCCGGCGCTTAAGAAGATGTTCGGCTATTTAAACTACAACAATAGTCAGAGATTTTGTCTTCAGATTATACCTACCAGAAGAAAATAGTCGAAGAAACAGTTAAAGTGCACGTAAACCAGTGTCTTATTGACACTTTCAATAATAAAATACAAAGAATCCCTCAGATTCCATCGTCACAGTTACACAATTATGATGATAAGTACACTCATGCTCACAAATTAAGTATAATGCTGATACATGGTGAAACAACGCTCAGGTGGGCGATTTGCGGGTTTTAAATCACCTCGGGTATGACCATGCGGTGCATTTGACATGCGGTCGTCGCACGGTGGCGCTAGCAGCAGTCCACATACGCAGAGGTGTGTTGGTGCATGTCAGAGTACGGTGCAGCGAGTAAATGTGCAGACGTTTTCAGACGTGCTAACGGTTACTGTGTGTTGAAAATGGCTCAAAGAACACACATTGATGACGTTATGAGGGGTAGAATACTAGGGCGACTGCAGGCTGGTCAAACACAGCAATTCGTAGCACGGGCCCTCCGTGTGCCACAAAGTGTGAACTCAAGATTATGGCAACGATTCCAGCAGATAGGGAACGTGCCCAGGCGCTACAGTACGCATCGTCCACAGCGTACAACACCACAAGAAGACCGATATCTCACCATTAGTGGCCGCAGACGGCCACCGAGTACTGCAGGTAGCCTTGATCGGGACCTTACCTGAGCCACTGGAACAGTTGTCTCCAGACACACAGTCTAAAGACAACTGAACAGACATGGTTTATTCGCCCAGAGACCTGGAAGGTGCATTCCACTAAGCCCTGGTCACAGGAGAGCCCGTAAAGCCTGGTGTCAAGAACACAGTACATGGTCATTGGAACAGTGGTGTTCACGGACGAGTCCGGCTATAGACTGAACAGTGATTCTCGCTTGGTTTTCATTTGGCGTGAACCAGGAACCAGATACCAACTTCTTAATGTCCTTGAAAGGGACCGGTATGGAGGTCGTGGCTTGATGGTGTGGGGTGGGATTATGATTGGTGCACATATACCCCTGCATGTCTCTGACAGAGGAACTGTAACAGGTCAGGTGTGTCGGGACGTCATTTTGCACTACTGTGTCCGCCTTTTCAGGGGTGCAGTGGGTCCCACCTTCCTCCATATTGGATGACAACGCACGGCCCCACCGATCTGCCATCGTGGAGGAGTACCTTGAAGCAGAAAATATCAGGCGAATGCTCGTTCTCCGGACCTAAACCCCATAGAGCACGTCTGGGATGCTCTCGATCGACGTATTGCTGCACGTCTTCAAACCCCTACGACACTTCAGGAGCTCCGACAGGCACTGGTGCAAGAATGGGAGGCTATACCCCAGCAGCTGCTCGACCACCTGATCCAGAGTATGCCAACCCTTTCTGCGGCCTATGTGCGTGTGCATGGTGATCATATCCCATATTGATGTCGTGGTACATGCGCAGGAAACAGTGACGTTTTGTAGCGCATGTGTTTCGGGATGGTTTCCTCAACTTATCACCAAACCGTGGACTTACAGATCTGTGTCGAGTGTGTTCCGTATGTGCTTATGCTATCAGCGCCAGTTTTGTGTAGTGTCCGTTGTGTGGCACCACATTCTGCAATTATCCTTAATCTATGAGCATGAGTGTAGTTTCAGTCTAATAAAACCATCCTCAGATGTACATTATTGTGACAAAAGTCATACCTCCTAATATCGTGTCGGACTGCCTTTTGCCTGGTGTAGTGCAGCAACTCAGCGTGGCATGGAGTCAACAAACCGTTGGAAGTCCCCTGTAGAAATATTGAGGCATGCTGCCTCTATAGCCGTCCATAATTGTGAAAGTGTTGCCGGTGCAGGATTTCGTGTACGAATTGACCTCGTAATAATTTCCCATAAATGTTGGATGGGATTCATGTCAGGTCATCTTGTAAGCTAAATCATTCGGTCTAATTGTCCAGAACGATCTTCAAACCAATTGCAAACAACTGCGGTCTGATGACGTGGCACATTGACGTCCATAAAAATTCCATCGTTGTTTGGAAAAAACATAAAGTCTATGAATCGCTGCAAATGGTCCCAAGTAGCCGAACAATGGTCGGCTCACTTGGAACAGAGAACTCAGTTCATTCCATATAAATAACAGCCCAGACTATTACGGAGCTACCACCAGCTTGCAAAGTGCCTTGTTGACAACTTGGGTCCATAGGTTCGTGGAGTCTGCTCCTCACTCGAACCCTACCATCAGCTCTTACCAAATGAAATCGGGACTAACGTGACCAGGCCACGGTTTTCCAGCCGTCTAGGGTCCAACCGATATGATCACGAATCCAGGAGGGGAGCTGCAGGCGATTATGTGCTGTTAGCAAAGGCATTCACGTCGGTCGTCTGCTGCCACAGCCCATTAATGCCAAATTTCGTCGCACTGTACTAACGTTTATGTTCGTCGTACGTCCCACATTGGTTTCTGGTGTTATTTCAAACGTTGGTTGTCTGTTAGCATTGACAAATGGCTCTGAGCACTATGGGACTTAACTTATGAGGTCATCAGTCCCCTAGAACTTAGAACTACTTGAACCTAACTAGCCTAAGGACATCACACACATCCATGCCCGAGGCAGGATTCGAACCTGCGACCGTAGCGCTCGCACGGTTCCAGACCGTAGCGCCTAGAACCACTCGGCCACTCTGGCCGGCGCCATTGCACTGCCCTTTTATATCTTGTGCATAAGATCTTACCGCCATCTGTAAAAGTGGAGATCACTTTCACATGACTTCTGTAACCTCATGTACGTAGTTATGCAAACTGAGGTCTTGCTTTCCTCCTGACACTGGTTAGATGGTTTAATAAGCTTACCAGGCAAAATATCTCCTCCCCCCTCCCCCTTGAAAGAGCACACTGGTCGCTTTGGGACGCTGTAGATGGTTTAGCACTACTACCAGTTGGTCATCATGGCATCATGGCAGTGAAGTGATGTGTATGTGTCAGACGATTTGTATGCAGTCAGTGCAATAAGATGGGTTGAAATGGGTACGGGACAGAACGCAGACAGCAGCTTTCGTCTTTGGACGTACCCATGACCGCAACATGATTGAAACTTCCCATATACTGCAGTCGGATGTCACGCCTTGTATTTGACAGTGGTTCCAAAGCCGACGGGAATTTCTGCTGTCAGTGAACGCAGATGATACACTGGTAGAAGTATCTGGCCAATGGAGGATATTCGTCAGATCCTCCGGAGCTACATACAATGTCGAAAAGGATGAGAATCTCAGTTCTTCCTTGGTATTGTCTCATTTTAACAAAATGCGGGTGATGTGATTTCAGGCGTGCCCAGTAACAATTTTCTTGTTGCTCATATTCAGATAATTTTGTTCCTTCATGTTGATAACCCCCTCCCTTTGAGCCATGGACCTTGCCGTTGGTGGAGAGACTTGGGTGCTTCAGCGATACTGATAGCCGTACCGTTCAAAATGGTTCAAATGGCTCTGAGCACTATGGGACTTAACAGCTGAGGTCATCAGTCCCCTAGAACTTAGAACTAGTTAAACCTAACTAACCTATGGACATCACACACATCCAAGCCCGAGGCAGCATTCGAACCTGCGACCGTAGCGGTCGCGCAGTTCCAGACTGAAGCGCCTAGAACCGCTCGGCCACTTCGGCGGGCAGCCGTACCGTAGGTGCAACCGTAACAGAGGGGTATCTGTTGAGGGACCAGATAAACGTTTGGTTCCTGAAGAGGGGCAGCAGCCTTTTCAGTAGTTGCAGGGGCAACATCTGGATGACTGACTGATCGGGCCTTGTAACATCAACTAAAACAACGTTGCTGTACTGGCACTGCGAATGACTGAAAGCAAGGGGAAACTGCAGACGTAATTTTTCCCGAGGGCATGCAGCTCTACTGTATGGTTAAATGATGATGACATCCTCTTGGGCAAAATATTTCGGAGGTAAAATAGTCCCACATTCGGGTCTCCGGTCGAGGATTAGTCAGGAGGATGTCGTTATCAGAAGGAACGTAACTGGCGTTCTAATACAATAAGCAGATTCAGAAGAACGTATGTTGCTATAGTTACTCGGGGGTGAAGAGGCTTGCACGGGATAGAGTAACATGGAGAGCTGCATCAAACCAGTTTTCGGACTGAAGACCACAACAAAAACAACATATTGATAATGTACTATTTATCAGAGGCTATTTGAGAATTTTCTACCTAATGATGGTGTAGCTGGTAAAAAAATCTGTTTTGAACGTAGGTTCCCTCAGAAAAATACAGTATGCACAAAATCACTTTCTCGCAGAGAAGTCCAGTGTGCTCAAAATAACTTGGCCTGCGTCGGCGTAGATGGTGCTACAAGGGAGGGCAGAACTATAGTGGTGAGGACCCCCGTTGTAAAAGACAACATGTGCTAGGCGAGGTGCAGTTTGAAAGCTGCTGCTTATGCACAAAGGTGTGTTTCGTGTAAATTGTAAGTTGCAGCTAGCGAGTGTGCATGCATGGTCAATAAGAGATTATGACAGAAAAACCAATAATTTGACAAATATAGACCCTAAAACTCAATAGTTTCTCACCGGAGTTCCTAAAAAGAAGTTGTCGAATAAAACAAACCATCAAAGCAAAGCAAAACAAGTCCGACCACGCGCTGCAAGAAGGATATCTTACAAAAAGAATGGGTAAAAGATGTAGGAAAATGAACAACGTCACTTTCTACAAAACTGATTACGTAAAATAAAGAACATGTGTCACGTAGAAATTGTGTTCTACAATATAGCCTAAAAATAAAACTATTTTCTCCTTCCTCATCTTGTTCCTGCAGAGTTATCAAACACAATTTTTGATATAATAACGAAGAGCTTTCCCTGCACCTACAGTGCGTGAAGATTGCGATGCTGTGCTATGCAGTAAAGAGGTGACAAACAAGAACGCTCGAAGTACCTCTGTACGTCTCTGTAGTATGGTGCTCTAATCCTTTAAAAAATTTAAAAGGAAGCACTACTAGAACAATCTGCAATTTGGTTGTTCTACCACAAGGTGGTGGAAGAATTTATTATTAATCATATACAGATTTAATGTACGGAAATATGAAGCGAGAATTCTTGAGCGGATTTTCTGTGACTACTACACATAATTTCGACCACTGATCCTCGTGATTCATCTATTTTATTTCCGCTTGTTATGATAACGATTTCTTCAGCAGAACATTTAACATTACTTTTAAGATATCTACTCCTATAGTGAAGAGGCTGCTAAGCACAGGCTGCGGGGGAAGTGTAAACATAATAAATAAAACAGTTCTAAATAATCTTGTTCGGTTTTCGTAACTGAGTAAAAAGCAGTATTTCAGTTGCTGCCGTATCTGGCAAAAGAATGAGCAGAAGCATAAGAGAGAAAAGAAACTTGCTGAACTTCATGAATGGGAAAGGAAAGATGGAAAAGGAAATATCTCGTGGGATACGTGCAGTTGTACTATTATAATAGTAGTGAAACATTGTGTTCATAGGAACTGAAGTTCAACAGTCAAACTTGGCCGCCAGGATAATAGTGGTGAAACAATGCGGTTAGAATATACTGATTAACCATTATTTTAAGCAGATCTGTGAAGTTTTCGATACTGTCACCAAGTAAGGCGAAACGAATACATGACATACAGTATGACGGAACACGAGGACCTATTTTATGGAACTGTGCGTTTGAAGCAAAGCATATTATGGTAGAAAAACTTTGATAGTGGGATAACTGAAAAATAAACTGAAAGAATTTGAGATGTGCTACCATAGAACTATGTTAATCATTCAGATAAAATGCAAAACTACATAGTATCAGAAAAAGAGGTTCTTGAGGGAATACACAGTGTTCGAAATGTCCCGATACCGCTTTTGACTATGTACGAGTAGGGAAATAAATACTTGTTTTATTGGTATTGCTTCTTTTAAGCTGATGAAATTCGCAGTTCACACACTAGGAATGCGTTTTTCTGGTCTAAGGAAAATGCTCATTACGTACAAGAGTTGGAAAGGCACCCGTCTCGTTTCACGATATGGACAATTTTTTTAAGGGTGCACTGCAAATATTGCGGAAAGTTCTACTGATGTTCGTGTTTTTCAGAATGGATTTGTAGTCAGAGGCTCCCATTGTTAGCCAATAAACAGACTGTAATAATACTTGGAAAGTGTACTTTTTTAGTGGAAAGATACCTACTGACATTAAAAAATTAATAGTAAACTAGAATGTCAATGGTGTTTGTTGCAGGATTCTAGCGCGAATCGTTTACAACATACCGTATTTTGAAAAGTTACCACACCGACACTTGTGTAAGTACAATACCTATAGGAGCACACGCTAAAGAAGTTATGTGGATTCTGACTAGTAATGAGACAATTGACCGTCACAGGTTGTGTTTAAAATGACTACCGGCAGCAGCAAATATACGCTTCCAGTCTGGTACTGAACGAGTGCTGTACATGTGCTGGGATTTCAGCGGAAATGTACGAGCAGGCTGCAGTAACACGTAGTTGCATATCATTGGGGGTTGTATGTTAACTGGGGACCTAGAAACGACGGAGAGGCTCCGTTCCCGCCGCAGCCGCAGTGATCCACAACCCCACGACGACTACCGCAGTCCACTTCATCCCTAAGCCGCCCCACTTGTTTGCGCAGCAATCGCCGACATAGTGTAGCTGAGGCGGAATAAGGGGAACCAGCCAGCATTCGCCGAGGCAGATAGAAAACCGCCTAAAAACCATCCACAGACTGGCCAGCTCACCGGACCTCGACACAAGTCCGCCGAGCGGATTCGTGCCGTGGACCAGGCGCTCCTTCCCGCTCTGGAAAGCCGTGCGTTAGACCCCTCGGCCAACTGGGTGGCCATCATTGGGTGTAGTTGGTATGTCCTTTTAGACAGAGTATTTCACCTTTCCCCACAGAAAAATTCCACAGGTGCCAAATCCTGGGAGCGGGCCGGCCAAGGTGCAGGACCTCTGCGTCCTATTCAACGACTTGGAAAGAATTAGTGACGACATGATTAGTAATTCGTGCTCTGTGGGCTGGGCAGCCATCATGTTGTTAACAGGTTCTGCCTAGTTTGCAGTGGAAGTATCCGTGGAGGATGGAGTGTTAGGAGGCTGCGATAGTGGTGCGCTTTCAGTGTTCCGTTTATCAACAATGGGGCTCTCAGCTCCACTATCTCACACCACACTTTACACTCCTTGGATGCCGACGTTCCAACTGACGAGGCCAATGGGGATTGCCAACAGACCAATAGTGCTTGTTTCGGCGGTTTGCTAGTCATGGATGGTAAGTGTGGCTACATCACTAAACAAGACACATGATACACTAGTGGCCATTAAAATTGCTACACCACGAAGATGACGTGCTACAGCCGCGAAATTTAACCGACAGGAAGAAGATGCTGTGATATGCAAATGATTAGCTTTTCAGAGCATTAACACAAGGTTTACGCCGGTGGCGACACCTACAACGTGCCGACATGAGGAAAATTTCCAACCGATTTCTCATACACACACAGCAGTTGACCGGAGTTGCCTGGTGAATCGTTGTTGTGATGCCTCGTGTAAGGAGGAGAAATACGTACCATCACATTTCCGACTTTGATAAAGGTCGGATTGTAGCCTATCGCGATTGCGATTTATCGTATCGCGACATTGCTGCTCGCGTTGGTCGAGATCCAATGATTGTTAGCAGAACATGGAATCAGTGGGTACAGGAGGGTAATACGGAACGCCCTCCTGGATCCCAAAGGCCTCGTATCACTAGCAGTCGAGATGACAGGCATCTTATCCGCATGGCTGTAACGGATCGTGTAGCCACGTCTCGATCCCTGAGTCAACTGATGGGGACGTTTGCAAGACAACAACCATCTGCACGAACAGTTCGACGACGTTGGCAGCAGCGTGGACTATCAGCTCAGAGACCATGGCTGCGTTACCCTTGACGCTGCATCACAGACAACAGCGCCTGCGATGGTGTACTCACCGACGAACCTGGGTGCACGAATGGCAAAACGTCATTTTTTAGGATGAATCCAGGTTCTGTTTACAGCATCACGATGGTCGCATCCGTGTTTGGCGACATCGCGGTGAACGCACATTCGAAGCGTGTATTCGTCATCGCCATACTGGCGTATCACGCGGCGTGATGGTATGGGGTGCCATTGGTTACACGTCTCGGTCACCTCTTGTTCGCATTGGCGGGACTTTGATCAGTGGATGTTACATTTCAGATGTGTTACGACCCGTGGCTCTACCCTTCATTCGATCCCTGCGAAACCCTACATTTCAGCAAGACAATGAACGACCGCATGTTGCAGGTCCTGTACGGGCCTTTCTAGATACAGAAAATGTTCGACTGCTGACCTGGCCAGCACATTCTCCAGATCTCTCACCAACAGAAAACGTCTGGTCAATGATGGCCGAGCAACTGGCTGGTCACAATACGCCAGTCACTACTCTTGATGAAGTGAGGCGTCGTGTTGAAGCTGCATGGGCAGCTGTTTCTGTACACGCCATCCAAGCTCTGTTTGAGTCAATGCCCAGGCGTATCAAGGCCGTTATAACGGCCAGAGGTGGTTGTTCTGGGTACTGGTTTTATCAGGATGTACGCACCGAAATTGCGTGAAAATGTAATCACATATCAGTTCTAGTATCATATATTTGTCCAATGAAAACCCGTTTATCATCTGCATTTCTTCTTGGTGTAGCAATTTTAATGGCCGGTAGTGTATATCTGGAGTCTCCTGTCTTAATGCCCATGTATATAAGTTAACATCATTCTCAAAATCGTTTTCAAGCAGCTCTTGACGTAGAGAGATGTGACAGGGACGGAGATTATGTCGATAGAGATTGCGTAGGACTCTTCCCTGACTCACGCCACTTCCTCGTGCTACTGTACGGGAGCTAACGAGCGGATCAACTGCAACAGCAGCAAGAACATTAATTTTCCTCTCTTCTTTCGTAGCTTGTTTCCTTCTGTTACGTTGTCTAGGTGTTGCACTGCCAGTTTCACGTAACTGGTTGAAGAGGTTAATAAATAACATGCCGAGATGGTTGAAGTCTACTGGGATATCTTGTCGCATACACCGTACAAGAAAAATCTGCGTTCTTCCCACTCTGTCCATACACCAGGCGTGTCGGCTCTTTGTGCATCGGTAAATGCCATCGTCCACTCACGAGCTACAGCTTGGATTGTCACACACTAACTGACTAGCAAGTCGCATTGCAATCAGGGGGCACACAAGCAAACTGTAAGCAAACATGACAACATCGTACGTGGCAACAACGCAGTGTGAATGGCACAAACGAGTGTCGGCGTGTACGTTTTCCAAAATACGATATCTCGTAAACGACTCGCACTAGAATACTGCAACAAATACCACTGAAATTCTAATTTACCCTACTTTTAGTTTGTTGATGTCAATAGGCATTGTTCCATTTAAGAAAGCGTGTGTGTGTGTGTGTGTGTGTGTGTGTGTGTGTGTGTGTGCACTAAAAATTATACATAATATTATACATAATATTACAATCTATTTATTGGCTCACAAAATGAGCCCCTAACCGTCAGTCCATTCTGTGAAAACTCACATCAATAGCTCTTTCCATTTTCGCAATATTTGCAATGCAAGTTTTAGGTGATTCTCCTGATATTATTTTGACACGTTGCTCCAAAACAAGGAAATCACGCATGCGTGGCGACTGCAGGACGGAGCTGCAGAGCACTTTGCTATTCAGGAGCGTCATTTCATTGAAGATTTCGAGGGCGCTAGATGGTACAGCATCATCTGCAGCCACATTAAAATGGCCACCAAGATGCCCCGTCCTTACTACGGAAGACAACTCATTACGCAAGATAATCAAGTCCCAGCTGGCTCAGTGTCGGTACTAGACTAGTCAGGAATTGCGCAATAGTGTTCAGGAAGCCTTTTGAAGCGTGACTCCTGAGATGTTGTACGAGAAGCTGAGGAGGAGCCGTACAGATCTCTGTGTAACACACGATGATTTACGTACGGATTCGCACATACATTATTGCTATATGTAAGTGCAGAAAACTGTCGAATTTGCGGGTGAGGAATATCCGGTTTGCAGATTAAGAGTAGGTAGTCGAGCGATAAAAAAAAAAGAATAGAAAACGACGTGTGAAGTCGTCTGTTACAATAAAACTATTTTAGTTTTGTATACTCTTTTACGCATGTACTCATGTTTAGCCGGCCAGTGTGGCCGAGCGGTTCTAGGCACTTCAGTCTGGAACCGCGCTATCGCTCCGGTCGCAGGTTCGAATCCTGCCTCGGGCATGGATGTGTGTGATGTCCTTAGGTTAGTTAGGTTTAAGTAGTTCTAATCTCTATGGGACTGATGACCTCAGAAGTTAAGTCCCATAGTGCTCAGAGCCATTTGAACCATTTTTTTTTTTTACTCATGTTTTACACCGAGACACTGAAATGCACTCCAGAACAAAATTAATGTAAATGTACTTACGTTTAGCTCTCTGGAAAATGAGAACTGCAGTCAGAGAAAAGGCGAATTGAAATACTATACAGAAGAAACCTAGACTATCGTTTCCCGAAAGAGAACTGAAAGCCAATGATACGAATTACCGCGTGTTTTAAGTGTAATTCTGTAAACAAGTTACCAGTTTTCCACGAGCAACGCGTAAATAGTAAAGTGAGCTTTCGAATGTAACCTGTAGCATGCTTTGTTGTATAGAGTAAACTGCAGTTTTCTGGTAAAAGCACATATATTTTGGTTTATACGTGTATTTTGCTTATCCATGCAGTATCTGGTCCGCAATAACTCTGTACTCGGGGGCTTGCCATACACAATATACAATACACTGTTTTGATCGTGGGAATCAGGGACTTAGCAGTGCAATGAGTAATGCAGGGAAACATTTAGACAGACAAAAATCAGTAGGCCTACATAGGGTTAACAAAACAGGTATGGTCAAACGTTCAGGTAACGTTCCCCACATGTGCTGGAAGAAAACCTTATATGGGCATAGATCCGGAAAAGCTTTATTTCAGTGTTAGCACCCACTTTCTACAAATCTTCAGCATGTTAATGATTTACTGTGAAACAAAGCCACATCCGTGAATAGCTCATTTACACTAAAGTGAGGGTTGAAATATTGTTGAATTATCACTTCGCAGAAGCGTACGCATGCTGGAAAATCAGTTGGTGACAGTGCCTGCACACGCTGTACGTGGTATTGATACAGCAGCTTTTCATGCAGCGCTCTCCAGCCAGCGATATGGTCAACATTACTTGTTGCTCCTAGTTGTCTTAGGACGACGCTAGGGTTGTCGTCAGATGCGCGAAATTCATTTGAGGGGTCCTCGTCCTTCTAGGCCTCTCCCAATCATATGTAGTAGGCTGAAACGTCCCATGCTCCCTAAGACGACGATCAGTTGCTTCAAACGTTCTCCTATCCGGGTACTGTGGTTCTGGAAATC
Organism: Schistocerca serialis cubense; assembly: GCF_023864345.2. NCBI lineage: Eukaryota > Metazoa > Arthropoda > Insecta > Orthoptera > Acrididae > Schistocerca > Schistocerca serialis. The sequence goes on along the minus strand of NC_064638.1, from coordinate 1,076,871,536 downwards.
TCTCCGACGAACGCACTTGAGTACACATCCCTTGCATTGCACCAGAAACTAAATCCGAGATGGACAGTGAACAGTTGACGCTACGTCCTTGATGTCACGTCCTTTATGGTATATCCTTTATGTTACTGGAAGTATGAAGTTAGTCGCATGTCAACACAAGCAATGAAGCGAGTCAAATGTCAACATTACCTTCGTTTGAAACTTACTGGCAGATTTAAACTGTGTGCTGGACCGAGGCTCGAACTCGGGAATTTTGCCTTCGCGGACAAGTGCTCTACCAGCTGAGCTACCCAAGCACGACTCACGCCCCGTCCTCACAGCTCCATTTCTGCCGGTACCTCGTCTCCTACCTTCCAAACTTTACAGAAGCTCTCCTGCGAAACCATGCAGAACTAGCACTCCTGAAAGAAAGGATATTGCAGAGACATGGCTTAGCCACAGCCTAGGGGGATGTTTCCAGAATGAGACTTTCGCTATGCAGCGGAGTGTGCGCTGATATGAATCTTCCTGGCAGATTAAAACTGTGTGCCGGACCGAGACTCGAACTCGGGAACTTTGCTGTGTCTAAGCCATGTCTCCGCAATATATTTTCTTTCAGGAGTGCTAGTTCTGCAAGGTTTCGCAGGAGAGCTACTGTAAAGTTTGGGAGATAGGAGACGAGATACTGGCAGAAGTGAAGCTGTGAGGACGGGGCGTGAGTCGTGCTTAGCTAGCTCAGTTGGCGCCGGCATGGTAGCTCTTTGTGTTCGATCAGAAAGCTGGCTGGTCTCTGTACTAAAAGAAAAGATCAACAACGAACTTCAACGGATGTCATGTGACGTCTGCAACGACGAAATACAACGAACCATAGCGAACAAAATGGGAAAAAAAGTTGGTAGAGCACTTACCCACGAAAGGCAAAGACCCGAGTTCGAGTCTCGGTCCGGCACACAGTTTTAATCTGCCAGGAAGTTTCATATCAGCGCACACTCCGCTGCAGAGTGAAAATCTCATTCTATTACCTTCGCCTAATTGGAACAGCAAACAGTGGCTGTAAACCTAAGAACTACGTCAGTTGTACGTTCTAGCCAAATGTAACCAAGATGGTTTAGGTAAGAAAACGTTTCATGTAAGGCCGGTACGCTCCGTTTCTGCATGTTTCCCATGATTAATGTGATTACGATGAGAAGTAGAAACAAAGAAGCGTTTCTGGATCCATGTCCATATAAAACATTTTATTCCTCTATGTGTGAGGAATGTTTCCCGGAAGTTTGGCGATAGCATTTTGTTACATGTTGGATAATGCAGATTATGAGGACATTGGTTATGGTAGTAGGCATGCAGACGTGAAGAAAGTGACAAAGAAAACGGGAAGGTCCCCTGACCGGCCAATAGACAGCTGCAAGCAGTGTATGCCATTCAACTGGAGGCCTTTAGTCGGCCTCCCAGGACAATGCTGTGGGGCCTGAAACCTGCCCTGAGGGTCAGAGGGCGGCCATGGCCGCGCCTGCTCCCTACTGGCGGCCCCTGGTCCGTGTAGTGGCAGCCCTGCTGAGGCGGCCGCCACGCGCTTGTTAGTCAGCTGTGCGTAGCGGGGCCCTGACTCACAAGGCACGGCGCGCTGAGGCAACGTCGTGGCGCGCGAGGCGAGCGATGGGGCCCGCTGCGGCGCGGACGGCCGCTTCTTTAATGAAGGAGTGTCACCAACTCGTTGGCAAAGTAAGCGCAAACAACTCAGAAAACTGGGTTGAGTGAGGAGTACCGTGCGTGCTACCTATTCTCGCTGCAATAAAGGCTGCTTCGTGGCCTCGATGCTCGAAAGCGACCGGTTTCAAGAAAAGCCGCTAGTACATCTACATCTACATTTATAATCCGCAAGCCACACAACGGTGTGTGGCGGAGGGCACTTTACGTGCCACTGTCATTACCTCCCTTTCCTGTTCCAGTCGCGTATGGTTCGCGGGAAGAACGACTGCCAGAAAGCCTCCGTGCGCGCTCGAATCTCTCTAATTTTACATTCGTGGTCTCCTCGGGAGGTATAAGTAGGGGGAAGCAATATATTCGATACCTCATCCAGAAACGCACCCTCTCGAAACCTGGCGAGCAAGCTACACCGCGATGCAGAGCCCCTCTCTTGGAGAGTCTGCCACTTGAGTTTGCTAAACATCTCCGTAACGCTATCATGCTTACCAGACAACCCTGTGACGAAACGCGCCGCTCTTCTTCGGATCTTCTCTATCTCCTCTGTCAACCCGACCTGGTACGGATTGCACACTGATGAGCAATACTCAAGTATAGGTCGAACGAGTGTTTTGTAAGCCACCTCCTTTGTCGATGGACTACATTTTCTAAGGACTCTCCCAACGAATCTCAACCTGGCACCCGTCTTACCAACAATTAATTTTATGTGATCATTCCACTTCAAATCGTTCCGCACGCATACTCCCAGAAATTTAACAGAACTAACTGCTGCCAGTATTTGTTCCACTACCATATAATCATACAATAAAGGATCTAACGTTTACATTGGCTATTTGTGGACGTAATTCGACTAATTTGCGTGCTCAGTGCTGCTTCTAAAGCTGCCAGTACTGGGCATCCATCCTCCCTCTTCAGTTTTCTTTCCTCTATGTACTTACGTCGGATAGACCGTCAAAGACAGAGCACCTCACGCTCCTGCTGCCAATAAGGCGAGTACACCGTTCGTCTGTTACATATTTTTACAAGCTTCCAAGAGGAGAGACTTATTTACAGATACCTGTGTAGTTACTAGATTATTTTTGTAATTTCTCGCGTGTTGGAGTGCTTATTAGGCACAACCTTTTATTTTAATAACAGTATAGCGTACACTAACGGTGTTGTTATCGACCCTCGCATCGTATAGGCTTTTCTTTGTTTTTTTTTTAGTGTAGTTCAGTGTCGATTAGACCATCAGTGAGAGAGCACTTCGAAATCCTGCTACTAATAAGCCGAGTACCTCGTTCGTTTGTTACATATTTTTACGAGCTTGAAACAGGAGCGACTACAGTAATTGACAGGTACTGTGATATAAACGACTGTGCTCCTCTGGTGCAGAGTCGAGTGGAGGGTCTGAATCAGAGACTCAGGCGGTTCTGTGACCGTGCAGGCTACAGATTCCTTGACTTCCGCCATCGGGTGGTGGGTTTCCGGGTTCCGCTTAATAGGTCAGGAGTCCACTACATATAGGAAGCGGCTACACGGGTAGCGGGGGATGTGTGGAATGGACTGGACGGTTTTTTTAGGTGAGAGTGGAAATATTGTGCAGGAAATGAAATCAACAACTCGGCTACGAATATCATTAGCCTGTGAGATAACATGTTTCCTTACTGTCGGTATCTGTTTGTTATTGTCCTTTGCTATTCTCTTCACTTCTGCCTTATTTGGTAACTCACCATTCCTTCAATTATTTGCGATATTAATTGCAATAATTGCCTTTCTCAAAAATTTTGTTCCTCTCCTACACTCACATGGAACGAGATACATGAAGTGAGCGTATAGCATTGTTGGTCGGTATATCCCAGTCGGGTTCGACCGCCAAGTGCAAGTCTTATTTCAGTCGGCGCCACATTGGGTGACATGCGGCCTATGATGAGGATGAAATGATGATTGGGACAACACAGCATCCAGTCCACGAGCGGAGAAAATCTCCAACCCGCCTGGGAATCGAACACGGGCGCAATGCATGGGAGGCAAAAATGTTACCACCCAGCTAAGCAGGCGGACAAGGAACGAGGTGACATACTATGTAAGACGCAAGACTAGTTTCCCGGAAGTGCAAAATTCACATTTTTCACGTTCCTCTAAACAACTTCAGGCGACTAATGGGCTGGCTCTTTGGACGAAGTACGTCTGATTTCTCTCCCCATCTCTCTTATGGAGCTACTGCCTTATCTCTAGTCATCTCGCTGTCGATGATATGATAAACTCTTTTCTTCATGGTGCAACGAACTGACATGGTGTGGTTCGTACGTCAAGAGGGACGCTTCTGCATCTGTGGTAAACGCTTTACACATACTCATTTTTTCTAACTGTATGGCACAGTAACGAAAGAATTCTACATAGTAAGCAAGATAACATAGACTGTAAGTTAGGAATACATTAGAAGTATATTGACACAGCCAAAGAAAGCTTACTTCTATTAGAGAACTCTACTGGTATTTGATCTTCTTCTTCTTCTCCTGTCGCCTGTTCCCGTTTCTTTACGGGATCAGCATCGTTATATCGGTTTTGGCAGTTTCAAAGGGAAGATGCCCTTCCTGACTCTAGCACTCTCGTCTGCCCTCCACCCCCCTCCCCACCCCACCCTTCCCGGAAAAGTTTACGACTACCCCATCTGTCTGCGTCCAGTGTAGATGTCATGTTCAAGTGTAGTGACGTTTTCTAAAGTTCAAGGTGGTATGTTTCGTCTTTGCAATTAAATGAAAGACAGTTGAACCCCTCTCGCTTCTTTTATTTGTGAAGCATCTTCAGTGATCTGTAATACATGTTTGTTTTTATATATAATAAATGAATTATGTAGTAGTTACAAGTATGTTACTGTGTAACGTTTCCTCGTGTTTTTCACTTGTTTTTCGGGTTAGAAACGAGTTTTGTGGCACAAGGTTAAATTAGCGTTCGGTATTACGATTTCCAATGTTACTAGTCCATGTGTGTGGTCCTGGTGATGCATTTCCTCGGTCCCCTCTTCTACAAATGGCGGGTTTCCGGCGTTTCTTCTCCCACATTTATCACAACACTTTACTTGCACTTTCCACTTTGTGTTCAACGTATTCTCTGCCTCGTGATGACTGGGTGTTGTGTGCTGTCCTTAGGTTAGTTAGGTTTAAGTAGTTGTAAGTTCTAGGGGACTGATGACCATAGCTGTTAAGTCCCATAGTACTCAGAGCCATTTGAACCATTTTTTGTTGAACGTATGTGTGTTGTTTACAGTGTGTGATGTTGCCAATTATCGCTGTGTGTTTATCTTTCGACTTTTGTTTGTCTCGTGTGTATGGTTTGAAATTTGTCTTTTGTTTGTGTTGTGTGTGTGATTTGAAATTGGTCATTAGTGACTCAGGCTGCTTATATTGATTTGGTCATTAATTACATTCTTTTTCATTCGAGCGGCTCTTTGTATATAAAAGCTTTCCTGTAATTTCAGGAATTTTTTGTTGTATTTGTTCAATCTAAGCATTTTCGTGTGTTCAGCAAAGATAGAATGGCTATTTCCAAACTTCCAGCTTCTCATGTGTTCATTTAGTCGCAAAGACAGAACATACCTCCATGAATTTTGATGCAGCTATGGAACAATGAAAAACGAAAAAAACCGACGTTTTCTAAAGTAAATGCAGAATGTGTAACAGAGGCGGAAAGGCAGCACCAGCCTGCTGTTTATCTAGTTATATGACGAAAACCACCTAAAAACCACAACCAATCTGGCCTCAATCCTCGACTTTAACCAGCGAGGCGGGTTTGATCCGAGATTGGCTTGCCTTCCCGTGTGTCGGGAGGGGGGGGGGGGGGGGTTCAAAGCTGCAGGCTGGAGGAGACAAGGCGAGTAGGGGTCGAATCCCGAGGCGTGATTACGGTTGCACCCTACACTGATGATTTTTACTTTACTTATTTATTTACTATTTTGCACATATATACAGTGGAAACACAAATTAAAACTAGCCCACTTATCCGTAACCCTGGAAACCCCGCAAGGCGATAAAGGATGACAGTTGGGTCGAGTACAAACCGTAGGCGCATCATGTTTCGTTTCGAATTTGGGGGGAACCTGCCACGCCAGGAACATGCCAACTTAGTGGGGGGAGTGGTAAAAATACTGTTAAGGTAATTGGCAAAATATGTACGATTACGGGATCAGCATGCAACCTCCGCATTTTCAGTCTGCAAGTACTACCAAAAATCAAGGCGCGACTGATGATCATCTCCATACAGATATGACAGGGTCAGCTGCTTATCCAGTGAACCGTCCGATATTTTGTGGCAGGAAAACATTCCACCATTGGGTAAAGAAACGCGCTAGTCGGATCCCTACTGATATTAATTTGTTGATGTGCAAATGAGGAGGGAATTGTAAAAGCCTACGACAGAGCAAAGCCCTGCATGAAAATCAAACACGGAACATAGGAAATCTGGAGAAGAAGAAACAAGAAGCATTTGAAACGTGATGCTGTGGAAGATGACTACATATTAGGGGACAAGTAAAGTACTAAAGGAAGAAATACTAAAAACGATGGGTGACGAAACAAATCTACAGAATATCCGCACGAGAAGAAGTACAGGTTAATGAGAAATCACTTCCAGGAATAATAATGTCAGAGAAGAAGCAGTAGAGGGGAAAACCGTAGTGGAAGACAAAAACTAGAATATACAAAACAGATTACTGAGCAAGTTGGGTTTAGTAGGTACTAAAATAAAGATACGTCAGCAGGGTCCGCAGGGCCCATCGGTACCTACCGACCGCCATGTCATCCTCTACCAATGGCGTCATTTCGATGCGGTACGGAGGAACGTGGTGTCAGCATACCGCTCTCCCGGCCGTCGCAAGTATTCGCGACCTTGGACCCGCTATTGCTCGGTCAAGAAACTCCTCAATCGGCATCGCGTGGCTGAGTGTACCCCCATACCACACCTACCACCAAGGGAAAATCTCTGGTAGTAATGGGAATCGAACCCTGTTCCCCTGCATTGCAGTTAGACGCGCTGAACACTTAGCTACGGAGGGGGAGTAGAGATGAAAATAACTGGACAAGTCTGGAGAAAAATGGACAGAGTCGAACCAGTCAGAAGACTGACGACTTAAGAAGAAACAGGATTAGTAATCCGCAGTATATTTCGATGTCAATTGAAGGAGGAGGGGGAGATGAGTGTTTAATGTCCATCGACAGTGAGGTCATTAGAGACGAACCTCGAGCTCGGATTAGGGAAGACTGGAGAAGCAGAGTGGCCATGCCTTTTAGGAGGAACCATCTCGATTAAGGAAATCACGGAAAACCTAAATCAGGATGGCCGGACGCGTGTTTGAACCACCGCCCTCCCGAATGAAGTCCAATGGCTACCTCACTCGGTGATATCAGTCAGTTATTTATTCTTTCAGACCTAAGTAACTTACCATTAAGAAAAGCGATTTGGGGTCAGAGGTTCAATAAGCGAGAATTAGGAAAGAATTGACAGCAATACGCTATTTCACATGAAGTGGTTGTTGAATAGTTCAACTGAGATTCCTATGAAGCTTCCGTCCGTCGAAGGTAAATCACTAACTGCTGATTGTAGCCCGACCAAGTGAAATGTAAGCGTAGTAATGAAGGCAGTGTGTGCCATTTTTTGTTTCGGTGAGATAGAAATAAATCTTGTCACACATTCAGAGCAAAATGAAACGTATAGAAAATAATAGCCGCTTATAGTGCGCTGTATTCTCTTCTCCAAAGAAGGAATAAAAAAATCAATTTAAAAATCGTAATCCGTCACAGACTATTGAGCTCTAAAGACATAATTCTAATGTTCCTGGAGTTTAAGAAGGCATTTACGAAGACAAAGCAATCCATGAATTTGTCGTAAAAACCAATTGGCAAATCGAATCCACGAAACTCTGATAGGCCGCGCGTGGTAGCCGCGCTGTCGTGGGCGCCTTGTCACGGTCCGCGAGGCTCCCCCCGTCGGAGGTTCGAGTCCTCCCTCGGGCATGGGTGTGTGTGTTTGTATGTGTTGCCCTTAGCGTAAGTCAGTTTAAGTTAGATTAAGTAGTGTGTAAGCTTAGGGACCGATGACCTTAGCAGTTTGGTCCCATAGCACTTCACACACATTTGAACATTTGAAACTCTGATAGAGACAGTCTCAAAATTAAAGTTCATGGGCGAAATTTCTAAGCCGTTTCAAATAAATACAGATGTAAGGAAAGGTGATGGTTTATCTCCAGTCCTATTCACCTGTATATCAGAGAAAATAACCCAAATTTCGAATGAAAAATTAAAAGAATACGAGTATCTCCATTAAGACTGGAAAGAAAGGGAGAGTAAATTGCTCTACATTTGCAGATAATTTTGCTGTACCACCTGAAAATGTCTCAGCTGTAGAAACACAAGTCAACCTCTTGGAAAAGATAGCCAGCACAGCAGTTTTAACACACTCTGCAGAGAAAACAAATTTATAACTAGGAAACATGCTCTACAGATTTTACGGATAGACTTTGGTGATTTAGAAAAGTCAACAAGTTCATGAATGTAGAAGAGATAATTCAAGAACATGGCTCAGAAAAAACATCTGTAAATAAAAGAATACACAAATTGGAAAGAGCGTATGGCATAACAAAAAAATTTACAATAGAAAGTGTAAAACTAGAAATCCAAAAATAAAACCTAACAATGTGGTAGTGAAACATGAAGGCTTCTACTCAAGTGAAAACTAACATTGAACTATGAGTTACACAAACTAGAAACATTATAGGGGAGAATCACGAGGGATTTTTTAATTGCAATACGAAGCAAAAGAGCCTTTTAACTAAGAAGCTCATCAAACTACGGAAGAGATGACAGAAACAACCGAGAAAAGAAGACTGATATTTTTCCAAATTTTCTGCAGAGTGAGTGACAACAGACTGACGAAAAAAAAGAAGAAAAAAAAGAATATTGAGATGTACACAGCACGAAAGTAGAAGAAAGATGTTTCCAGTAGGTAAACATTAAATTCAGCATTCCAGGGAAGAAGGAAGGAAGATTGCGGTCATCAGAGGCGGAGCACAAGCTCGGGCTGTTTCTAGGATAAGGAATGAAGTCGGTCGTGCCCTTTCCACGGTACCATCCTGAAATTTGCCTGAAGTGATACAGGGAAATCAAAGACAACGTGAATCAGAGTGCCCGGACGCAGATTTGAACCGTCGTCCTTTCGGGTGCGAATCCAGTGCGCTAAACAATGCGCTATCTCGCTCGGTCGATGAACAAGTAGTAAAGAACGGGTATGCAGTCGTCTGAAGAAATAAAAAAGAGGTGTGGGGACAACGCTAAATAATTTTGGAAGAAAAGATCAAATGAGAAAGGACTAAGATTGTCACCTGCTCAAAAGAAAGCCTGGCCACAGGGCAGCTCGAGTCGACCTAAAACTCGCAGATATGTTTCCGCGCCCGCACGCACGCCCTTCGCTTGCCCCGCTATATTTACGTCGGGATCTTCGTATATTTGTCACGGCCGCCAAAGTTTATCGCGGTAGCACGAACAACGAGGCTGGGTTATCGAAAGACCAAAAGTTCGGACAAACGTTATCTCGGCTACTGCACAAGGCAAATTCCGCCATCTCGTATCTCGCTGCCGCAGAACTCTACGGGCTGAGCGCACGTGCACTGAGGACCTATACTGTATTACTGTTCGTTTGACTCTTTTATAGAACTAGACGGGGAAAAAGCGGGATTGCGTGAACCAAAGCTTGCTGCATTTGTACTCTTGCTACAAAGTCCAGCCCGTTGTGTATTCGCAGCAAAGACAATAAGTACCGTGTAAGCTTCTGGCCACTTCTAACGATATGTGCCCACCCGCTTTCTCAGTACACACAAGATCGTATATCATAACTGACATCCGTAAACACACACACACATTCTTGAGCTCTTGTGATTTCTGAAGATATACTGTCTTTGAAAATTGCGAATTACGTAAAAGAAAACGACATATTGACACACAGTATGGATTCAGAAAAAAAGCTTCTTACGGAACAAATCTGCCTCTTTACTCAGAAGAAGTAATGAGTCCTATCGACAGGGGATATCAAATTTAGTCCATATCTCTACATTTCTAAATGCTATCGACTCTGTTCTTCACAAGCGGCTACAAATTCAAATGGATACCTATGGCGTATCATCGCGGGTGAGAGGTTGGTTTCATGATTTACTGACAGAAGTGTCACTGTTCGTAGTAAATGACGGAAAGTCACCGAGTAAAACAGAAAAGATATCTCGGGTTACCAAGGAAGTGTTCTAGGCTCTCTCCTGTTCCTAATCTATATAAACGATTTATGAGACTTTTTCTCTCAGTTTGTTACCGTCTTGTAAAGTCATCAGAAGATCAAACAATGGTTCAAGTAGCTCTCAGCTCGTCTCTTCGTCTCTTCGGGTGAATCACATTTTTGCTACACTAGCAAGATGGAAAGGCGATGTCCTCTTTCAGCAGTATAACTGTCCGTTTCTCGGAGACAGAACAGTAATAAAGTGGGTTGAGGAGCATTATGTGGCGTTAGATGTCTACGCACAGGTCATGCAATTCGCGTAAACGACGGGTCTCTGATTGCCTATGCGGTGATGGCGTAAGGACATCACACACACATCCATGCCCCAGGCAGGATTCGAACATGCGACGGTAGCGGTCGCGCGGTTCCAGACTGAAGCGCCTAGAACCGTTCAGCCACAGCGGCCGGCATCAGAAGATCAAACTAATTACAAAAGGGTTAGGCAAGATATCTGTACGGTGCGTATAGCGGTAATTGACTCTAAATAACGAAAAGTGTGAGGTCATCTACATGAGTACTAAAAGTAACCCGTTAAATTTACGTTACACAAAGTTTTAAAGGTTGCCAGGTGAAACAAATACACAGATATTACAATTACGAACGACTTAAATTCGAACGCTGGCATAGAAAATGTGGCGAAAGCGAATCAAATACAGCGTTTTATTGGCAGAATAGTTAAACAGATCTATTAGAAATACAGCCTGCATTACGCTCGCCCGTTTTCTTCTGGAGTATTGCTGGGCGGTAGCAAATGGGACTGACGGAGAACGTCGAACAAGTTCAAAGAAGGGCAGCGCTTTTCGTATTATCGTGGAAGAGGGAAAAGAGGGAAAAAAGTGTCAAGGTTATAAATGCGAGTTGATGTGGCAGTCATTAACATAAAGGCATTTATCGTCGCGGTGAGATCTTTCCACAAAATTTCAATCACCAACTTTCTCTTACAAGTTCCAAAAAATTCTGTTGACTCCCATGTACATAGGGAGAACTAATCATTACAACGAAATAAGAGAAATCAGAGCACGGAAAGATTTAAGCGTTCATTCTCGCACGTGTCAGAGTGGTAAGCCAAGCACTTACGCGTGAACTGCAGAGCAGTCGTAACGACGTGGATGTAGATGTAGTCCTATGCTCAGAACATTCATCTTTATGACAGTAGTCAGTTATCACATTCTTACGAGTTCGTTCAGCAGAAGACATCTCAATAATTTATTTTTATTTTAAATCATCAGCCTTACGACTTACACTGATAAGCCAAAACATTATGATCACTGCACACCGCGATATTGGATGCCGCCACGTGGCGCTGCGGGCACGTGACATGGTAGCAAAAGTATGTAAGCCGAGCAGACACGAACGGAGGATCACCCTCGCGAAGATATGCGCTGCAAATGGGGTAATCCATTGTGATAAGCGACTTTGACAAAGGGCACATTATTATTACACAGAGCCTGTCAACGAACTTATCGAAAACGGTGAAGCTGTTCGAATGTTCGCGTGCTACTGTTGTATCTATGGAAAAAGGTAGGACAGTTAAACTACCACTAGGCGCTAAATCGTTGGACGTCCACGACTCTTCACAGAACGTGGGGTTCGGAGGCTTGTCTACCTTGTAAAGTAGGACAGATGGTGATCTGTGCTATCTCTGCCGAAAGAGCACAATGCTGGTGCACGCACAAGTGATTCGGAGCACACCGTTCATCGTACATTGTTGAACATGGAGCTCCGCAGCAGACCATCCCCACGTGTTCACAAGTTGACCCAATGACGTAGTCAGTTACGGTTGCAGTGGGCACGGGACCGTCGGTGTTCGTCCGTCAATCAGTGTAAACGTGTCGGCTCTTCGGGCGAATCACATTTTTGCTACACTAGGAAGATTGAAATGATTCAAATGGCCCTAAGCACTATGGTACTTAACATCTGAGGTCATCAGTCCCCTAGACTTAGATCTACTTAAACCTAACTAACCTAAGGACATTACACACATCCATGTCCGAGGCAGGATTCGAACCTGCGACCGTAGCAGCAGTGCTGTTCCAGACTGAAGCGCTTGAACCGCTCGGCCACAGCGGCCGGCTACACTAGGGAGATGGATAGGCCATGTCCTCTTTCAGCAGTATAACTGTCCATTTCTCGGAGACAGAACAGTGATAAAGTGGTTTGAGGAGCATTATAGTGAACTCACGTTGACGTCTCGGCAACCAAATTGGCTGATGTAAATCCTCTAGAACTCTTCTGGGTCGCTATCGAGCGCTATCACCGCGTACGCAAATCAGCGGCCCGCTGTTTACGCGAATTGCATGACCTGTGCGTAGACAGCTAACGCCACATACATCCAAAAACATACCCCTGTTACACAGATTCAGTGATGTATTTCGTTCCAAAGACGGACAAACAAGTTATGAAGCAGGTGGTCAAAATGTTCTGGCTCACCAGTGCATTTGGCATTGTTTTTCCATCTATTTCTACCATAAGCTCGTCCACTTATCTTCTCATACTTATTACACCCAATATTTCCACATTTTCATCGTTGTCCGTCAATAATTTTTTCCTTCTAGTTTACTTTCGAGTGCCAAGTTATTTCTGGCTGCCTTAGAACATGTTCCGCTAACGTGTTCCTTTTCCTGGTAAAAGGTCTAACTACAACTGTTTTCGCACCTATTTTTCTAGTATTCACCCCTCCACGTTTCGCTTCAATACAATGCTTAGTTTCACAATTGTTGTTTCCGTATCTTTCTTATAAATTGTGCGACGGGGTTCGGTGCCAGAAATGTTCTTTTGTTTCGTTTGAGCTAATGACTACGTTAACTTCGGCCGTCTTCTTCAACAGGCTTATTGCTGTCTAGTTATGATTATTCTTTTCTCAATTGTGTTATTGTGCGTTTCGCAATTAAGATGTTTGATAATTAGCATACACTCCTCGTAACTCCTATCGTTTCTTTAACACAGAAAGGGGTGAAACATGCAGCTATAAAACTCTTTGACAATGCATCCAAGGATATAAAGTGTGACAGATAAAATGTTTTCAAATATAAAATATCGATGTTTCTCCTGAACAACTCTTCTATACTACAGGGGAATTGTTGAATAAAAATAATTACTCATTTATACTGAAAAAATCCGTAATTGGCCGATATGTAACAATATTAATATTTTTCATCTCCTTTTTCTATATGTGTTCAATGTTTGTTCAATTGACACGAACCACATCGTAACGTATAAGGCGAATATGAGTAAATACTTAATTAACTAGTTGATTTACCATGCTTCACAAGCTGTTCATTCCACTGAACAGATGTACCGAAACTTCTTTAGCTTTGAGCAAAAGAGCTCCGTCTTGCACAGGTCACACTAGTGACAAGAAAGGAAATACAAGTAACCCGCTGAACTGCAGTCCCATATCACAGTCATCGACGAATACGGTGTTCGAAAATTATGAATTTCCTTGAAGAAAACGACCTGTCGACATATAGGCAGCACGGATGAGAAAATATCGTTCTTGCAAATTCAGGTGGCTCTTTATTCACACACAGTAACGAGTGCTACCGACAGGCCTCAAATTGGACTGCCTACATTAAACTCGTCCGTCCTCCTCTGGAGTACTGCTGAGCGATAAGGGATCCTTACCAGATGGGTTTGACAGAGAACATCGAAAAGTTCAAAGAAGGGCGACTCGTTTTTGTTATCGCAAAAAAAAAGAATGGAGTTGGGGTGGCAATAATTAAAACAAGGGCGTTTTTCGTTGCGGTAAGATCTTTTCACTAAATTTGAATCACCAACTTTCTCCTTCGAATGCGAAAAATATTTTGTTGACTACCACTTACATGGGAGATATGACTATCTACATCTACATCTATACTCCGCGAGCCACCTTACGGTGTGTGGCGGAGGGTACTTATTGTACCACTATCTGATCCCCCCTTCCCTGTTCCATTCACGAATTGTGCGTGGGAAGAACGACTGCTTGTAAGTCTCCGTATTTGCTCTATCATGATAAAATAAAAGAAATCAGAGCTCAAACGGAAAGATTTAAGTGTTCGTTTCTTGCATGTGCTATTCGAGACTGGAACGGCAGCGAAGAAACCTGAAAATGATTCGACGAACCCTCTGCCAAGCGCTTAAGTGCGAATTACATAGCAGTGATGTAGATGCAGATCTGGATGTAGTGATCTGGCATATTTAACTTTGCGGACATATGCTCTCCCTGTAGTCACAACGCCAGTTAACCTAAGTGATGGAATCGTGTGCAGTATGTGCTGTGAATCGTGTAAACTTCGGTCTGTGATTTATCGCATTTTTTGCAGTCTGTGTGTTGTATCTTCTGAGGCGGAAATTGGGGAGTTTCTTTCTAGACATCATACCTTATGTTCAAATAACTCACGGGTTTGCTGCCGGAAGACGTCGTCGAACACCGCCGATATTTCGACAGGAGCACACCCTGCCGACGCAGCTTTGTCTGTGCTGGGGAAAGGTTTGAACTTCGCGCCGACGCCTAAGAGCTTGCCAGTCGTTGATTTTATTAGTTCTATCGAACCTTCCGAGGCAGCGGAAGAGGTTAGGAGGGAAGCTTGTCGTGTGTTGACTGGGGCCCGTCCACCCAAGTGTAACATTACAGCAGCTGAGGCGGCTGCTTTACGTTCACTTAGAATGGATCCTGATATTGTTATTTTACCTGCGGACAAGGGTAACGCCACCGTTTTGTTGGACAAGCACGATTATATTGTAAAGATGCAGTGTCTACTTTCTGATTCGACGTATCGCAAAATCGGTGCTGACCCTACTAAGAGTGTTGAGAGAAAGACAAATAACCTCCTGAAGAAAAGTTCTTTGTCACAGGAGACTATCAAGAGTCTTAATTCTTACTGTGCTGTACCACCTAGATTATATGGCTTCCCTAAGGTCCATAAAGAGGTTGTCCCGTTGAGGCCTATTGTTTCTAATATTGGTGCTCCGACAAATCGTGTAGCTAAACATCTTGCTCGTTTGTTGAGCCCACTAGTAGGTAGGTGTGAACACCACATTAAGACGTCTGCAGATTTCTTACTTCGATTGCAGGGATTGCGTTTGAATGACTCTTATATTTTAGTCAGTTTTGATGTGGTTTCTCTTTTCACTCGCGTTCCTCTCTCTGATTCGTTGCAGCTAATTGAGGTTAAGTTTGGTGTCGATTTCCAAATTTGTTTCGACATGTGCTGACTTCCACTTACTTTTTATTCAATGGTCAGCACTACGAACAGACTGATGGAGTTGCAATGGGAAGCCCTTTGTCACCTATTGTGACCAATTTGTTTATGGAGGACTTTGAGGAACGTGCATTGGAGTCAGCGACCTTGAAACCTGCGTATTTTTTCAGATATATAGACGATACTTTTGTTGTTTGGCCTCATGGCAGTGAGAATTTAAACCGGTTTTTGGAACATCTGAATTCAATCCACCCGAATATTCAGTTCACTATGGAGGTGGAAAAGAATGGATGCCTTCCCTTCCTTGATGTGTTGGTCAAAAGGAAGACTGATGGTACGTTGGGACATTCTGTTTACAGGAAGCCCACCCACACTGACTTGTATCTGTGAGCTGATAGTTGTCACCATCCAGCTCAGCGTGAAGGGGTACTTCGCACCTTGGTTCACAGGGCCCACGTTATCTCAGACCCTGAAAGTTTGGCAGCTGAGCTAGCACATCTCGAAGTGACCTTTCGCCAGAATGGTTATAGTGAGAGGCAGATCAAACGTGAGTTGCGCCATCAGCCTTCTGTGCAACGGGTGAGTGACGATAGCAACGAAGTGGCACCTAAGTCTACGGCCTTTTTGCCTTACGCAGGAAGCATTTCCAACAGGATTGGCCGTATTTTGCGGAAATATGATGTGAAATGTGTTTTTCGACCACCTTCTAAGATTAAGGCCCTGTTGGAGTCCATAAAAGATGATCTTGGTTTGTGTAAGGCGGGGGTCTATCGTATTGCTTGCAGTTGTGTCATGTCATATATTGGTCAGACAATCAGGACTGTGGAAGACCGGTGTATTGAACACAAGCGTCACACACGCTTAGAACAGCCGAGCAAATCCGCTATTGCAGAACATTGCCTTGACACCGGTCATCCTATGGATTACAACAACACGGAGATTCTGGCTTGCACGTCCAGCTATTGGGATAGTGTTATTAAGGAAGCTGTTGAAATCAGAGTATCAAGCAACCTTATTAACAGAGATGGTAGATTTTGTTTAAATGCTGCTTGGAATCCGGTTCTGTCTCTCATCAAAAAACAGAGGGACAGAATTAGTGCTACCTCACCTGTTGATTAATAGTAACTACCGATATTTCTGATGTTGGTTGTCTTTGGTTGTGTTGACACTTGTTCTGTGTGTGGTGTCTTCCTTGCGAACCGAGGTATTAAATTTGCTTGCACGTTTTTTCTTCCTTGCATTTGTGCCTTGAGAATGGCAGGGTGTGCTCCTGTCGAAATATCGGCGGTGTTCGTCGACGTCACCCGGCAGCAAACCCGTAAGTTATTTGAACATTCGATTCGCCGGGAAAAGTTAAGGTCTCACATCATAGCTTATGCCGTTCCACCGTCTAGTTCAAGTTGATGGCCGCTCATCCGCCCATGTCTTCTCAGGTTCAAACGAGAACTTGTACCTCAAAATTTTTGTACGTACTTTCTGGTGGGCCAGAATCTGTTTGTTTAAAGATCTGTGGTGTAAAATATTTCTAGGCTCAGCCGCTTACTTGTAGAGTCTGAGTTGCAGAATCAAAACGAAAGGTTTCATCTCACGCTTAAACGCCATTCTCTGAATTTACATCTACATTTAAGTTCATTTTACCGAGGCCAAGTCGGAGATACTTGACCACAATGTACCTCGGTGCCTGCCATTTCCATCCTTGATCGAGAAGATGGTAGCCCATCAGCGTCCAAGTCCTACAAGTATATATACTGGCATGAAAGAAACAGACGTCAGTTAGAGATGGAGAAGAGCGATCCTGAGAAACGATTACTGAGCAACGCCTTCTTTACTGCTCCACTGCAACTTTTTATTTTTTACGTAAAAGTACAGGATATGTTTCAGACTTGGCGTGCTTTAGCGCTTTAAAGGCTTCATTGTCCCTTTGTGGAGCTTGACGCCTTCCAAAATAGCAACTCATACTTCACACCTCCAGCCGCCCGCTGTCAAGCTTCCGTGTTGTTTTGCCTATTTAAGACGTGCCGCTTGATGTTCTTCCGCGAGTAACTGTCTTTGCAAGATACCCGACTCCGCATGGAAACAGATTGAAGCAGTCGTGTATTAATTAAAAACAGCAATCCCTGTCAGGTCTGAAAACGATTGTCACTGACAAGGCGAGACACGTCTTCGGTAGATTCAGGCGGTTGTTGGAAAAAATCGACTCATTTATTTTGTAGTTTTACGTATATGTTGAATTACTCATTTATTGAAACTTCCTGGCAGATTAAAACTGTGTGCCCGACCGAGACTCGAACTCGGGACCTTTGCCTTTCGCGGGCAAGTGCTCTACCATCTGAGCTACCGAAGCACGACTCACGCCCGGTACTCACAGCTTTACTTCTGCCAGTATCTCGTCTCCTACCTTCCAAACTTTACAGAAGCTCTCCTGCGAACCTTGCAGAACTAGCACTCCTGAAAGAAAGGATATAGCGGAGACATGGCTTAGCCACAGCCTCGGGGATGTTTCCAGAATGAGATTTTCACTCTGCAGCGGAGTGTGCGCTGATATGAAACTTCCTGGCAGATTAAAACTGTGTGCCCGACCGAGACTCGAACTCGGGACCTTTGCCTTTCGCGGGCAAGTGCTCTAACCATCTGAGCTACCGAAGCACGACTCACGCCCGGTACTCACAGCTTTACTTCTGCCAGTATCTCGTCTCCTACCTTCCAAACTTTACAGAAGCTCTCCTGCGAACCTTGCAGAACTAGCACTCCTGAAAGAAAGGATATAGCGGAGACATGGCTTAGCCACAGCCTCGGGGATGTTTCCAGAATGAGATTTTCACTCTGCAGCGGAGTGTGCGCTGATATGAAACTTCCTGGCAGATTAAAACTGTGTGCCCGACCGAGACTCGAACTCGGGACCTTTGCCTTTCGCGGGCAAGTGCTCTACCATCTGAGCTACCGAAGCACGACTCACGCCCGGTACTCACAGCTTTACTTCTGCCAGTATCTCGTCTCCTACCTTCCAAACTTTACAGAAGCTCTCCTGCGAACCTTGCAGAACTAGCACTCCTGAAAGAAAGGATATAGCGGAGACATGGCTTAGCCACAGCCTCGGGGATGTTTCCAGAATGAGATTTTCACTCTGCAGCGGAGTGTGCGCTGATATGAAACTTCCTGGCAGATTAAAACTGTGTGCCCGACCGAGACTCGAACTCGGGACCTTTGCCTTTCGCGGGCAAGTGCTCTACCATCTGAGCTACCGAAGCACGACTCACGCCCGGTACTCACAGCTTTACTTCTGCCAGTATCTCGTCTCCTACCTTCCAAACTTTACAGAAGCTCTCCTGCGAACCTTGCAGAACTAGCACTCCTGAAAGAAAGGATATAGCGGAGACATGGCTTAGCCACAGCCTCGGGGATGTTTCCAGAATGAGATTTTCACTCTGCAGCGGAGTGTGCGCTGATATGAAACTTCCTGGCAGATTAAAACTGTGTGCCCGACCGAGACTCGAACTCGGGACCTTTGCCTTTCGCGGGCAAGTGCTCTACCATCTGAGCTACCGAAGCACGACTCACGCCCGGTACTCACAGCTTTACTTCTGCCAGTATCTCGTCTCCTACCTTCCAAACTTTACAGAAGCTCTCCTGCGAACCTTGCAGAACTAGCACTCCTGAAAGAAAGGATATAGCGGAGACATGGCTTAGCCACAGCCTCGGGGATGTTTCCAGAATGAGATTTTCACTCTGCAGCGGAGTGTGCGCTGATATGAAACTTCCTGGCAGATTAAAACTGTGTGCCCGACCGAGACTCGAACTCGGGACCTTTGCCTTTCGCGGGCAAGTGCTCTACCATCTGAGCTACCGAAGCACGACTCACGCCCGGTACTCACAGCTTTACTTCTGCCAGTATCTCGTCTCCTACCTTCCAAACTTTACAGAAGCTCTCCTGCGAACCTTGCAGAACTAGCACTCCTGAAAGAAAGGATATAGCGGAGACATGGCTTAGCCACAGCCTCGGGGATGTTTCCAGAATGAGATTTTCACTCTGCAGCGGAGTGTGCGCTGATATGAAACTTCCTGGCAGATTAAAACTGTGTGCCCGACCGAGACTCGAACTCGGGACCTTTGCCTTTCGCGGGCAAGTGCTCTACCATCTGAGCTACCGAAGCACGACTCACGCCCGGTACTCACAGCTTTACTTCTGCCAGTATCTCGTCTCCTACCTTCCAAACTTTACAGAAGCTCTCCTGCGAACCTTGCAGAGTGAAAATCTCATTCTGGAAACATCCCCGAGGCTGTGGCTAAGCCATGTCTCCGCTATATCCTTTCTTTCAGGAGTGCTAGTTCTGCAAGGTTTCGCAGGAGAGCTTCTGTAAAGTTTGGAAGGTAGGAGACGAGATACTGGCAGAAGTAAAGCTGTGAGTACCGGGCGTGAGTCGTGCTTCGGTAGCTCAGATGGTAGAGCACTTGCCCGCGAAAGGCAAAGGTCCCGAGTTCGAGTCTCGGTCGGGCACACAGTTTTAATCTGCCAGGAAGTTTCATATCAGCGCACACTCCGCTGCAGAGTGAAAATCTCATTCTGGATACTCATTTATTCTTCTGAGTGAAACCAGTCTCTCGGGGCAACCGAATGAAAACGGCCTGTGCAGTATGGCGCCTTTTTAAAAAGTTCTAAGCTGAAACATTCGATCGTTCTTTCAATGTTAAGTCATCATCGCTGACTGTACTCTGCTGTCGCCTGTCGTCACTATTGTTGTCCTTCCGATATTTGCTTTTTATTGAGTGTCAATAAGTGGCTCATATTTCGGATTTTCGTCCATGTTTATGAATAGGACTTTTCTTAATAGCGAATTTTGTCTTTGCGTCAGAATGTCGAAACGCTCAGTGCAGAGAGAATGAAAGAAGTCATAAGACTGGATAAAAAGTGATCAAGATAATCTGAATCCGATATGACTGCGAGGAAGATTCATATTATGAAACTATATTAATTTAAAAAATTGAAAGAAAATTAAAGAATAATGACAAATATTTCTGGCAAAAAAGAAAAATTTTCGGCAAGTGATAACATATGCTTGAAAAGCAAATGTATCACCAAATAATTAAAAAAAATTGTATGTTCCGTGCTTTCTGTACTTTTCACCTTAGTATTTAAGGAAATAGAATCATCGGTGACATGTGCGAACCAGCGGATAATAGGGTAATGATCTTCAATACACTTAAATAAAAAAAAGTGTTGCTAATGTATTTAAATATAAATTTATAATGTAGCTCCGGTTATTAACTTTTTAAAGCCAATTTAAAATATACGCACATCAAAAGAAGTTTTGCGTCACCTCGGTTTCGAGAGTTCCGAAACCTGGGCACAAAAAAATTGGAATAGAGATCAACATAAACATCATTTCCGCCCTTTTTATTGCTCATGAAAACCATACGTTGCATTTTGTACCACCATACAGCGAGACCTTCAGAAGTGGTGGTCCAGATTGCTGTACACACCGGTACGTCTAACACCCAGTAGCACGTCCTCTAGCATTGATGAATGCCTGTATTCGTCGTGGCATACTATCCACAAGTCCATCAAGGCACTGTTGGTCCCGATTGCCCCACTCCTCAACGGCGTATCGGCGTAGATCTCTCAGAGTGGTTGGTGGGTCACGTCGTCCATAAACAGCCCTTTTCAATCCATCCCAGGCATGGTTGCACTATCGGTCGGAGGATGGCATTCACGTATCGTACAGCAGTTACGGCGTCTTCCATGACCACCAGTCGGCCCCATATAATACCACCCCAAAGCAGCAGGGAACCTCCACCTTGCTGGACTCGCTGGACAGTGTGTCTAAGGCGTTCAGCCGGACCGGGTTGACTCCAGACACGTTTGCGACGATTGTCTGGTTGAAGGCATATGCGACACTCTTCGGTGAAGCTGGCCTCTGGTGGCCGAGCGGTTCTAGGCGCTTCAGACCGGAACCGCGCCACCACTACGGTCGCAGGTTCGAATCCTGCCTCGGGCATGGATGTGTGTGATGTCCTTAGGTTAGTTAGGTTTAAGTAGTTCTAAGTTCTAGGGGACTGATGACCTGAGATGTTAAGTCCCATAGTGCTCAGAGCCATTTGAACCATTTTCTTCGGTGAAGAGAACATGATGCCAATCCTGAGTGGTCCATTCGGCATGTTGTTGGGCCCATCTACACCACGCTGCTTGATGTCGTGGTTGCAAAGATGGACCTCGCCATGGACGTCGGGAGTGAAGTTGCGCATCATGCAGTCTATTGCGCACAGTTCGAGTCGTAACACGACGTCCTGTGGCTGCGCGGAAAGGATTATTCAACATGGTGGCGTTGCTGTCAGGGTTCCTCCGAGACATAACCCGTAGGTAGCGTTCATAAACTGCAGTAGTAGCGCTTAGGCAGCCTGAGCGAGGCATGGCATCGACTGTTCCTGTCTCTCTGTATCTCCTGCATGTCCGAACAACATCGCTTTGGTTCACTTCGAGACGCCTGGACATTTCCCTTGTTGAGAACCCTTCCTGGCACAAAGTAACAATGCGGACGCGACCGAACCGCGGTACTGACCGTCTAGGCATTGTTGAACTACAGACAACAGGAACCATGTACCTCCTTCCTGGTGGAATGACTGGAACTGATCGGCTGTCTGACGCCTTCCGTCTAATAGTCGCTGCTCGTGCATGGTTGTTTACACCTTAGGGCGCGTTTAGTGACAAAGCTGAACAGTCAAAGGGACTGCGTCTGTGACACAATATCCAGTCATCGTCTATCTTCAGAAGTTCTGGGAACCGGGGTGATGGAAATTTTGTTCTGATGTGTGTATATTCAATGGCAAAAATACGAAAAATTCGTATTCAAATAAATAAATACATAAATTTTGAAAATGCTTCATTTTTAGAAACACTTTCTTATTTGTCTCTCCTTGAGGTAAAATACGGTATTAGTCTCTAAAAAAGTTGACAACCCTAGTCAAAGTTCACATATAGCTGCAAAGGATGAAAAAGCGTGTGAAAGAAAACGCTCAAACCCAGAGACTGAGTGAAAACATCCATAAAGTTCACATGGCCGCAGAGAGACTAGTTGCATTCGACTGAAAAACCTGACTGAACGAAAAAACAGTCGACTGGCCAATATGTTTTTAAAACCAGTCGGTTGTCCCATCACTAGTTATACGGCCGCAAGTAATAAACAATTCCAGCGTGTGCTGAAACACCATCAAATCGGCTAACTTCATACGGTATGCTCATGGGCAGGTTCAAACACAATACCTCCCTTCAGCCATTTTGTCACGTCTCCACGTCGACCTGTCTTACTACGCTGATATCATAAAACTGACTGGCACATACACAACACTGTTGTTCCGCCATACACGATACGCTGGATTGCGGAGTAGGGATGGATGTAGATGTAACATGTACGTCAGGGTACCGGCTCTACAACATTTATAGGGCTCCAAAGTGACCAGAGACCTCTTTCAAGGGAGTGGCTCATATTTTGATCGCTGAGGTAATTAGCGGATTTCTGTTCAACCCAATCGCGTGTAAAGGGAGGAAAAATTTCTGTCTCAGTACGCATCTTGATCTCCCTTACCTTATTGTCATAATGCTTACGCGAGACTACGATTCAAGTAGTACACAGTCTTATTCAAAATCGGTTCTCTAAATCTACTAAATTCTCAACAAAAACTCTGCCTTTCATCAAAAGATGGCCATTTAAGTTCTATGAGCAACTTCGTTACGTGTTCTTATGATCTGACTGAGCTGTTGTGATCAAAACAGCGTTCGTTTGGTGTTTGCTGACTTGCCTACTAGAGAACGACCACAACAGTAAAATACGTCTTTTTTTATATAACAGAGGTTGGAGAGAAATACGTAGTTACAAGGAAGGTAACTACGAATAAATCTTAAATAAAAATAGAAAAATTTCAGTTGATTGACGAAAGAAAACGTACAAAAATCTACATGGAAAGTCAGGAATACAGAAATAGAAGTCACTTAGGAATTAAATACACTGAGGTGACAAAAATCGTGGACTAGCGATATGTACATGTACAGATGGCGGTGTACCACACAAGCGGCTCGTAGTGAAATTGCGTGCTTATGGAATATCGTCTCAGTTATGTGACTGGATTTGCGATTTTCTGTCAGAGAGGTCACAGTTCGTTGTAACTGACGGAAAGTCATCGAGTAAAACAGAAGTGATTTCTGGCGTTCCCCAAGGTAGTGTTGTAGGCCCTTTGCTGTTCCTTATCTACATAAACAATCTGGGCAGCCGTCTTAGGTTGTTTGCAGATGACGCTGTCGTTTATCGACTAATAAATTCATCAGAAGGTCAAAACAAACTGCAAAACGATTTAGAAAAAATATCTGAATGGTGCGAAAAGTGGCAGTTGACCCTAAATAACGAAAAGTGTGAGGTCATCCACATGAGTGCTAAAAGGAACTCAAACTTTGGTTACACGATAAATCAGTTTAATCTAAAAACCTTAAATTCAACTAAATACCTAGGTATTACAATTACGAAAAACTTAAATTGGAAATAACACATAGAAAATGTTGTGGGGAAGGCTAACCAAAGGCTGCGTTTTATTGGCAGGACACTTACAAAATGCAACAGACCTACTAAGGAGACTGCGTACACTACGCTTTTCCGTCCTCTTTTAGAATACTGCTGCGCGGTGTGGGATCCTTACCAGATGAAAAAGGGAAATCAGAGTTCGTACGGAAAGATAGAGGTGTTCATTCTTTCCGCGCCCTATACTAGATTGGAATAATAGACAATTGTGAAGGTGGTTCGATGAACCCTCTGCCAGGCACTTAAATGTGATTTGCAGAGTATCCATGTAGATCTAGATGTAGATCGCGTGCACAAGATATAAAAGGGCAGTGCATTGGCACAACTGTCGTTTGTACCCAGGTGATTCACATGGAAAGGCTTCCGACATGATTATGGCGGCACGACGGGAATTAACAGACCTCGAACGCAGAATGGTAGCTGGAGCTAGACGCATGAGGCATTCCATTTCCGAAATCGTTAGGGAATTCAATATTCTGTGATACAATGTCAAGATTGTATCCAGAATACCAAATTTCAGGCATCAGCTATCCCCTCGGGATACGCAGTGACCGATAGCCTTCACTTAATGACCGAGAGCAGCTGCGTTTGCTTAGAGTTATCAGTGCTAATAGACAAGCAACATTGCGTGAAATAACCGCAGAAATCAATGTGGGACGTACGACGAACGTATCCGTTTGGACAATGCGGTAAAATTTTGCGTTAATGGTCTATGGCAGCAGACGACCGGCGCCTCTGCCTATGCTAACAGTACGACATCGCCTGCAACGCCTCTCCTGACCTCGTGACCATTTCGGTTGGACTCTTAGATGGTTGGAAAAACGTGTATTGGTCAGGTGAGTCCCGATTTCAGTTGGTAATAGCTGATGGTAGGGTTTGGATGTGTCGCAGGCTCCACGAAGCCATGAACTCAACTCAAAGACACTCTTCAAGCTTGTGGCGGCTCCGTAATGGTGTGGGCTGTGTTCACGTGGCATGAACGGGGTCCTCTGATCCAACTGAACCGATCATTGGCTGTAAACAGCTATGTGCAGCTACTTGGAGACCATTTGCAGCCATTCAATGACTTCATGTTCCCAAAGAACGATGGAATTTTTATAGATGACAATGCGCCATGTCACCGGGCCATAGTTGTTCGTGATCGTTTTGAAGAACGTTCTGGGCAATTTGAGTGAATGATTTGGACACACAGGTTGCCCGACTTGAATCCCATCCAATATTTGTGGGACATAATCGAGTGGTCAGTTCGTGCACAAAATCCTGCACAGCAACACTTTCTCAATTGTGGACGTCTCAGTACTTTTACAGGAGACTTCCAACGACTTGTTGAGTCCATGCCACGTCGAGTTTTACACTAAGCCATGCTAAAGGAGGTCCGACACCGTTTTAGCGAGTATTCCACGACTTTTGTCACCTCAGTGTAAACAGCAAGCGCAGGGAAGATAGGGTGAAATGGCTGCATATAAAATGTGATGAAATGGAAAAAAGAAACTATTGTCGGAAGCATATAGACAGCATATAGACAAATCAAAACAACTTTCCGTGAAATTAAAAGCAGGGGCGGCAACATTAAGAGTGCAAGAGGAATTCCATTGTTAAATGCAGAAGAAAGAGCCAATAGAGGGAAACGGTACATTGAAGGCCTGTAGAAGAGGGAACATTTGTCTGATGACGTTGTAGAAGAAGAAACAGGAGTCGACCCGGAAGAGATAGGGGATCCAGTATTAAAATCAGAATGTAAAAGAGCTTTGAACGAATTAAGGTCATATAAGGCAGAATGGAGAGATAACATTCCATTGGAGTTTCTAAAAGCATTGGAGGAAGTGCCAACAAAACGATTATTACCTTTGGTGTGCAGAATGTATGCGACTGGCGATACACCACCAGACTTTCGGAAAAACATCGTCCACACAATTCCAAGGAAGCGAGGGCCGACGAGTGCGGGAATTATCGCACAACCAACTTAACCGCTCTTTCATCCAAAATTGCTGACCAGAAGAATATACAGAAGAATAGAAACGACGATCATTTTGGCTTTACGAAAGGTAAAGTCACTAGAGGGGCAGTCCAGACGTTGCCGTTGATAATGGAAGAAAGACTGAAGAAAAATCAAGACACGTTCATTGCATTTGTCGACCTGGGAAAACCGTTCGACAATGTAAAATGGTGTAAGATGTTCGAAATTTTAAGAAAGATAGGAGTAAGCTATAGGAAAAGACGAGTAATACACCATGGGTACAAGAACCAAGAAGGAACAGCAAGACTGGAAGACCAAGAAGGAAATGCTCGGATTAAAAAGGGTGTAAGACGGGGGTGTCCTCTTTCGCCCCTACTGTTCAGTCTATAAATCGAAGAAGCAATGATGGAAATAAAAGAAAGGTTCAGGAGAGGAATTAAAATCCAGGGTGAAAGGAGATCAATGATAAGATTATCTGGTAGCATTCCTGTCTTCAGTGAAAGTGTAGAACAATTAATAGATCTGTTGAATAGAATGAACAGTTAATAGAAGAAAGACGAAAGTAATGAGAAGAAGTAACAAAAATGAGAACGGGAAGAGCCGGCCGCAGTGACCGAGCGGTTCTAGGCGCTACAGTCTGGAATAGCGCGACCGCTACTGTCGCAGGTTCGAATCCTGCCTCGGGCATGGATGTGTGTGATGACCTTAGGTTAGTTAGGTTTAAGTAGTTCTAGGTTCTAGGCGACTGATGACCTGAGATGTTAAGTCCCATAGTGCTCAGAGCCATTTTGAGGTGCTACATAGGAACGTTGAAAATTACGTGGACTAACAAGGTGATACGGTAAGGAATGAGGAGGTCTTTCGCAGAATCCGTGAGGCAAGGAATATACGGAAAAAACTGACAAGAAGAAGAGACAGGACATCTGTTAAGATATCAGGGAATAGCTTCCATGGTGCCGGAAGGAACTGCAACGAGTAGAAAGTGTGCATGAAGACAGAGATTAGAATACACCCAGCAAATAACTGAGGACGTAGGTAGCAAATGCTGCTTTGAGAGAAATTCGTGGCGAGAAGCATCAAACCAGTCAGAAGACAGGAAGACAGACAATTCGAAAAAAAGTCGGCATTCAATTTGTGCCCCCAACGCCGGAAGAGACTACGGAGAGGTGTAAAATAAGAACAGTATTGTAGGACACCTGTTAGAAAGACCGGGCTGCGAGCAACGAGACTGCTCGACAAGCAAAGATCTTGGCTCGATCCGACCTCTTCGGCCAATGCAGTTCGTGACGTTAACAAGACGCGAAATTACCTGCAGTTTCTGCGTAAGTGGCGGAAGTGGAGAAACATCACAGGTTTTACGTGCCTAGTACGCGTGGAAGAAGATGCCTGAATGCTTTCAACTATCTTGGCATGTAGGGATATTACACAGCTTGTAGACTACGTAAGTGATGTAATGCGCGACTACTAGCAGACCACTTTGTGGAGGTAAGGCATTATCCTTGCCGCACAGAAATTCGCTTCTTGTCAAGTATTCATCACATTTTACAGAGCAGGTTCTGTACGTTGCGAATGATTATATGAACGTCCTGCACTTGCTTTCGAACAGTTGATACTGGTAATCATTTACAGCAAGTGAGATTCAGCTGTATTGTAAGTAAGCTGTTTAGGTTTTATGTTGGTAACGCCAGTAGCGCTCTATATGAACATAACTGACTGTGCTGTGTGAAGTCTGTGGCTGGTTTGCGTTGTTGGAATATTTGCTATTGTAGTGTAGGGCAGTTGGATGTGAACAGCGCGTAGCGTTGCGCAGTTGGAGGTGAGCCGCTAGCAGTGGTGGATGTGGGGAGAGAGATGCAGAATTTTGAGAGCGGACGATCTGGACGTGTGTCCATCAGAAAGAGTAAATTTATAATATTGGATATCATGATCTGATATATATATATATGATGACTTTTGAACATTATTAAGTAAATACATAGTTTGTTTTCTATCAAAATCTTTCATTTGCTAACTATGCCTATCAGTAATTAGTGACTTCAGTAGTTAGAATCTTTTATTTAGCTGGCAGTATTGGCGCTCGCTGTATTGCAGTAGTTCGAGTAACGAAGATTTTTGTGAGGTAAGTGATTCATGAAAGGTGTAGGTTATTGTTAGTCAGGGCCATTCTTTTGTAGGGATTATTGAAAGTCAGATTGCGTTGCGCTAAAAAAAAATATCGTGTGTCAGTTTAGTGATGATCAGAATAAGTAAAGAGAGAAATGTCTGAGTACGCTGAGTTTTGCTCAGCTGTTTGAAAATCAAATAACGTAAGAGCTTTATCAGTACAGTAATTCATTAATATTTCTAAGAGGACGTTTCAGTATTACATATTCGAATTTTATGTAACATTTGTTTTTGTATTGAGAGAAATGACGTCTTCATATGGCCTTACCTCGTCCCACTGTAGTCACTCAAAGACCAATCAGTGACGTTATCCCACTCGTTTCGAAGCGAATAACCATCCCATATGCTGACCGTACTCTGGTAGTGTGAAGGCTAATGTACGTTTATTTTCCACCTACACTGCGATGGCTACAGATGTCTTCTCACTATTGAGTGAAATTCACGCAGTTCTCAGTTTTTTTCTTTTTGTAAGCTTATCTAATTCAGTTTCTTAGATAAATTCGACAGTTGTGATTAGCAGCCTGAACTCCATTTTAATTTCAATCTAATCATGGTAGAAAAAGTTATTGTTTTTCCGAACCGGTATATTCCTTGATTTGCAGCTGTAGCAATGCTTCGTAGTAGCGAGAAATCGCACTTCGTGCCACAGTTGGTAGTCTGTATAGCTATCACCGCACAATTATGGCAGGCGCTTATCTATTCTTTGGTCCTGAAACGGAAACGACAGACTAATATTATGTTAGGAAGAGAAAAATAAATCAGGTGTGAGTTTAACGGTCGTTCGTCATCAGTGTCGTTAAAACCTGCGTGCGGCTTCGATTTGGACAAGGGAAGGTGAAGGCTTGTTGAAGGAACCATTCTGACATTCGTCTGAAACGGTGTTGAGCAATCACGCGAAATGTAAACCAGAACCAGGAATTAATCTCGTTCCTTCCGAATGCCGTTCTAGTCTACTATTCTCGATGCAGTCCTTCCATTAAGGGTAACCAGAAGTATAAGAGAAAGCTGCAAGGACATATTGTAGTTTTTCTCTCTTCTCGTAACGTCCGTCATTATGTTGGTACAAGTTCTCAATTTATCGTCACGAACTCCGGGAAAGAACGCATTCGACAAGCTTGTGAGATACTCTAGCTGTATCTGCTTATCTCACTGCTCTCAGGACAAAAGAACGGAATGAATAACCGTTGACGTTACTGGCAGA
The DNA here is from genome assembly GCF_023864345.2 of Schistocerca serialis cubense. NCBI lineage: Eukaryota > Metazoa > Arthropoda > Insecta > Orthoptera > Acrididae > Schistocerca > Schistocerca serialis. The sequence continues at coordinate 1,076,842,499 of NC_064638.1, read as the reverse complement.
TAGAAACGTAACTATCAGGCCGGAGGGCTCCATGAACACTTTACGAGTACCTCTTGATCGCTTCGTTGTGAAAACATTACGAGCGCTCTGCGCTTGACTGCTTCGTTGCCTCTCGGTAGTTTTTAAGGAGGCGACAGAAGGAAATGTGGAATACCTACAGTGAAGATTAGCATTTAACGTGCCATCTACGATGAGGCCTTTAGAGACGGAGCAACGCACGGGTTGGGGAAGGGAAAGAAAATCGGTTGCGTCTCTGTCAAAGAACAATCCTGGCATTAACCTCAAGCGATTTATGGAAACCACTTGACACCTATGTGATCGGAATCGCTGTCCACCGTTTGTGAGTCCAGTGTGCTAACCTCACTCTCGTGCTTCGTGATTCCGTCAGAGCGAAAATAAGCCATGACGCACATTTGCCGGACGCATCTCATGATCGGAAGGAAAGACGTGTGACACAACCATCCAGGTAGCTTCTTAACAATTGTCTGAGTACACGTCATCCAGGCGGACCGACTGTTCTGCAGTCTTATTCTCGCTGTTCACAAACATACAACGTAATTCATATTTAAGAAATCTGTTCCAAGGTTACGTATTTCCTGATTCCTTAGACGCATGAGACTAACGTGCCTTACTTGTGCTCTGGGCATACTGTTAGTTCTGTGCTAGGAAATGAAGTTCCTATTGTGTTGTTATAGTATCCCCCGCCCCTCACCGGTCGCCACTCCCCTCTTAAAAGAAACTAAACCAATTAAAAGTAATTATTAAGCATTATTACTAGTTTCTCCCTTCCATCTCTCCTCTCGTTCTCACTATTGCGTTGCCCCAATTGAATTTCCATTACGTTTCACGTCGAACTGATCTCGAAATTAAACACTTTCTTAGCTATAAAGACATTTGGAGCATAGCGTCTTGAGTAAAACACAATGACGTATAGTTTTTCTCTGTTTACTCTTACGTATGTCGACGATGTTCCATCATAATCAATAGATTTCACTTTATTCTACTGTAAAACATAAGTACACTACTGGCTATTAAAATTGCTACACTACGAAGATGGCGTGCTACAGACGCGAAATTTAACCGACAGGAAGATGATGCTGTGATATGCAAATGATTAGCTTTTCAGAGCATTCACACAAGATTGGCGCCGATGGCGACACCTACAACGTGCTGACATGAGGAAAGTTCCCAACCGATTTCTCATACACAAACAGCAATTGACCGGCGTTGCCTGGTGAAACGTTGTTATGATGCTTCGTGTAAGGAGGAGAAATGCGTACCATCACGTTTCCGACTTTATAAAGGTCGGATTGTAGCCTATCGCGATTGTGGTTTATCGTGTCGCGACATTGCTACTCGCGTTGGTCGAGATCCAATGACTGTTAGCAGAATATGGAATTAGTGGGTACAGGAGGGTAATACGGAACGCCGTGCTGGATCCCAACGGCCTCGTATCATTAGCAGTCGAGATGACAGGCATCTTATACGCATGGCTGTAACGGATCGTGCAGCCACGTCTCGATCCCTAAGTCAACAGATGGGGACGTTTGCAAGACAACAACCATCTGCACGAACAGTTCGACGACGTTTGCAGCAGCACGGACTATCAGCTCGGAGACCATGGCTGCAGTTACCCTTGACGCTGCATCACAGACAGGAGTGCCTGCGATGGTGTACTCAACGACGAACCTGGGTGAACGAATGGCAAAACGTTGTTTTAACGGATGAATCCAGGTTCTGTTTACAGCATCATGATGATCGCATCCGTGTTTGGCGACATCGCGGTGAACGCACACTGTAAGCGTTACATTTCAGATGTGTTACGACCTGTGGCTCAGCCCTTCATTCGATCCCTGCGAACCTCTACATTTCAGCAGGATAATGCACGACCGCATGTTGCAGGTCCTGTACGGGCCTTTCTGGATACAGAAAATGTTCGACTGCTGGCCAGCACATTCTCCAGATCTCTCACCAATTGAAAACATCTGCTCAATGGTGGCCGAGCAACTGGCTAGTCACAATACGCCAGTCACTTCTCGTGATGAAAAGTGGTATCGTGTTGAAGCTGCATGGGCAGCTGTACCTGTACACGCCAACCAAACTCTGTTTGACTCAATGCCCAGGCGTATCAAGGCCGTTATTACAGCCAGAGGTGGCTGTTCTGGGTACTGATTTCTCAGGATCTATGCACCGAAATTGCGTGAAAATGTAATCACATGTCAGTTCTAGTATATTATATTTGTCCAATGAATACCCGTTTATCATCTGCTTTTCTTCTTGGTGTAGCAATTTTAATGGCCAGTAGTGTGGGTGTATATAAACGATTAATCCAAAAACAAGAAAAAAATTGTTTAGAGAACCATTCATGGGCCTTTGAATTATGGTCGAAATCATGTGCAGAAAATGAAATTCGCCAAACGTTTCTCTAATCTATTTTTTCTTACTTTTAAACAAATAACTTTATAAAACATTTGGCCATTTCCTTTTTTGTTTTAGTGTATTTTCAAGTTTCCATTGCACTATCACATCGGAAAAAGTGGACCTACGGATGTTTAGGAGTGTGGGAATCTCGTGTACAGACGTATGACACATGTAACATCCAATCATCTGACCACGTTCGAAGTCCTTGAGTTCCGTGGAACGCCCCATTCTGCTCTCTCACGATGCCTAGTGACTACTGAGGTCGCTGGTATGGAGTACCTGGCAGTTGGTGGCAGCACAATGTACCTAACATGAAAAACGTGTGTTTTTGGGGGTGTCCGGATACTTTTGATCACATAGTCTATTAAATATTGATCGATATTCTTTGTAGAGGCATTCTATATAAGAGAAAACAGAGAAGTTTTAATTTATTCTGTAATTTGAAATTTATTTCTTTTTTGCGATTCAAAGAAAGAATTCCAAAGTTTCTACACAAGTGCAACTTTTTATGCGCAAAACAGCTAAGCCTTGAAGAGAAAAATTTTTCTTATACTTCATTTACTCAGCTCGCAGTAGCTGTTCCTGAAATATTTCAATTTTTCCTTGAATCACTAATCAAGTTTTGCTTAATTACTCTGATTACTTTCGAGCAATTAAATTTTCTTCGATAAATCTGACCTCACTCTGGTCCATTTGTTTATTTCCCGCTCTTCGTTTGGCTATGACAATTCGAATAAAACTCCATGTGACCAATAAATGGTCTGAGATGGATTAGAGACTAGACTTGGCCACTGTTTCTATGTTTCGATACAGTGTATCGATACGTGGAACTGTTTCAGTGTTTCGGAACGGCTGTGGTTCACTGTTTCGAAACAGTGGTGTTTCATTCCGCCCCTGTCTCGGATATCCGGACCAGACACAGAAACTGTATCGTTGTTTCAAAATAAGGCTGTTTCAGTCCACCTGTGCTTGGAACGGACTGACTGTATCGAAACAGTGATGTTTCATTCCGCTCTGTGTCGGACGAGATTCGGGCTCGGCACAGGTACTGAAACACAACATACCACTTCGTGAAACACTTTCAAGAGTGTCGAAATCGTTTTGACAAGCAATAGCATGAAGCTTAAGATATCCGAAAATAAAGCTTCGTTTCTAGATGACTGTCCTATTCCGAAATGGCGTAACATTTGCTTTATAAACATTAACCAAACAATAAAACAACGCATACTATTCACATTCAAAATAATAAATGTGTGAAAATCATTCAGTTAAATTACACTTTTTTTTATAACATACGTTTCTCTGTTCAAGTGTTGTTGTTGTGGTTGTTGTTGTGGTCTTCAGTCCTGAGACTGGTTTGATGCAGCTCTCCATGCTACTCTATCCTGTGCAAGCTTTTTCATCTCCCAGTACCTACTGCAACCTACATCCTTCTGAATCTGCTTAGTGTATTCATCTCTTGGTCTCCCTCTACGATTTTTACCCTCCACGCTGCCCTCCAATACTAAATTGGTGATCCCTTGATGCCTCAGAACATGTCCTACCAACCGATCCCTTCTTCTGGTCAAGTTGTGCCACAAACTTCTCTTCTCCCCAATCCTATTCAATACTTCCTCATTGGTTATGTGATCTACCCATCTAAACTTCAGCATTCTTCTGTAGCACCACATTTCGAAAGCTTCTATTCTCTTCTTGTCCAAACTATTTATCGTCCATGTTTCACTTCCATACATGGCTACACTCCATACGAATACTTTCAGAAATGACTTCCTGACACTTAAATCAATATTGGATGTTAACAAATTTCTCTTCTTCAGAAACGCTTTCCTTGCCATTGCCAGCCTACATTTTATATCCTCTCTACTTCGACCATCATCAGTTATTTTGCTCCCCAAATAGCAAAACTCCTTTACTACTTTAAGTGCCTCATTTCCTAATCTAATTCCCTCAGCATCACCCGACTTAATTAGGCTACATTCCATTATCCTTGTTTTGCTTTTGTTGATGTTCATCTTATATCCTCCTTTCAAGACACTGTCCATTCCATTCAACTGCTCTTCCAAGTCCTTTGCTGTCTCGGACAGAATTACAATGTCATCGGCGAACCTCAAAGTTTTTATTTCTTCTCCATGAATTTTAATACCTACTCCGAATTTTTCTTTTGTTTCCTTTACTGCTTGCTCAATATACAGATTGAACAACATCGGGGAGAGGCTACAACCCTGTCTTACTCCCTTCCCAACCACTGCTTCCCTTTCATGTCCCTCGACTCTTATAACTGCCATCTGGTTTCTGTACAAACTGTAAATAGCCTTTCGCTCCCTGTATTTTACCCCTGCCACCTTTAGAATTTGAAAGAGAGTATTCCAGTCAACATTGTCAAAAGCTTTCTCTAAGTCTACAAATGCTAGAAACGTAGGTTTGCCTTTCCTTAATCTTTCTTCTAAGATAAGTCGTAAGGTCAGTATTGCCTCACGTGTTCCAGTGTTTCTACGGAATCCAAACTGATCTTCCCCGAGGTTGGCTTCTACTAGTTTTTCCATTCGTCTGTAAAGAATTCGTGTTAGTATTTTGCAGCTGTGACTTATTAAGCTGATAGTTCGGTAATTTTCACATCTGTCAACACCTGCTTTCTTTGGGATTGGAATTATTATATTCTTCTTGAAGTCTGAGGGTATTTCGCCTGTCTCATACATCTTCCTCACCAGATGGTAGAGTTTTGTCAGGACTGGCTCTCCCACGGCCGTCAGTAGTTCCAATGGAATATTGTCTACTCCGGGGGCTTTGTTTCGACTCAGGTCTTTCAGTGCTCTGTCAAACTCTTCACGCAGTATCGTATCTCCCATTTCATCTTCATCTACATCCTCTTCCATTTCCATAATATTGTCCTCAAGTACATCGCCCTTGTATAGACCCTCTATATACTCCTTCCACCTTTCTGCTTTCCCTTCTTTGCTTAGAACTGGGTTTCCATCTGAGCTCTTGATATTCATACAAGTCGTTCTCTTATCTCCAAAGGTCTCTTTAATTTTCCTGTAGGCGGTATCTATCTTACCCCTAGTGAGATAGGCCTCTACATCCTTACATTTGTCCTCTAGCCATCCCTGCTTAGCCATTTTGCACTTCCTGTCGATCTCATTTTTGAGACGTTTGTATTCCTTTTTGCCTGTTTCACTTACTGCATTTTTATATTTTCTCCTTTCATCAATTAAATTCAATATTTCTTCTGTTACCCAAGGATTTCTACTAGCCCTCGTCTTTTTACCTACTTGATCCTCTGCTGCCTTCACTACTTCATCCCTCAAAGCTACCCATTCTTCTTCTACTGTATTTATTTCCCCCATTCCTGTCAATTGCTCCCTTATGCTCTCCCTGAATCTCTGTACAACCTCTGGTTCTTTCAGTTTATCCAGGTCCCATCTCCTTAAATTCCCACCTTTTTGCAGTTTCTTCAGTTTTAATCTACAGGTCATAACCAATAGATTGTGGTCAGAGTCCACATCTGCCCCTGGAAATGTCTTACAATTTAAAACCTGGTTCCTAAATCTCTGTCTTACCATTATATAATCTATCTGATACCTTTTAGTATCTCCAGGGTTCTTCCATGTATACAACCTTCTTTCATGATTCTTAAACCAAGTGTTAGTTATGATTATGTTGTGCTCTGTGCAAAATTCTACCAGGCGGCTTCCTCTTTCATTTCTGTCCCCCAATCCATATTCACCTACTATGTTTCCTTCTCTCCCTTTTCCTACACTCGAATTCCAGTCACCCATGACTATTAAATTTTCGTCTCCCTTCACAATCTGAATAATTTCTTTTATTTCATCATACATTTCTTCAATTTCTTCGTCATCTGCAGAGCTAGTTGGCATATAAACTTGTACTACTGTAGTAGGTGTGGGCTTCGTATCTATCTTGGCCACAATAATGCGTTCACTATGCTGTTTGTAGTAGCTTACCCGCATTCCTATTTTCCTATTCATTATTAAACCTACTCCTGCATTACCCCTATTTGATTTTGTGTTTATAACCCTGTAGTCACCTGACCAGAAGTCTTGTTCCTCCTGCCACCGAACTTCACTAATTCCCACAATATCTAACTTCAACCTATCCATTTCCCTTTTTAAATTTTCTAACCTACCTGCCCGATTAAGGGATCTGACATTCCACGCTCCGATCCGTAGAACACCAGTTTTCTTTCTCCTGATAACGACATCCTCTTGAGTAGTCCCCGCCCGGAGATCCGAATGGGGGACTATTTTACCTCCGGAATATTTTACCCAAGAGGACGCCATCATCATGTAATCATACAGTAAAGCTGCATGCCCTCGGGAAAAATTACGGCTGTAGTTTCCCCTTGCTTTCAGCCGTTCGCAGTACCGGCACGGCAAGGCCGTTTCGGTTATTGTTACAAGGCCAGATCAGTCAATCATCCAGACTGTTGCCCTTGCAACTACTGAAAAGGCTGCTGCCCCTCTTCAGGAACCACACGTTTGTCTGGCCTCTCAACAGATACCCCTCCGTTGTGGTTGCACCTACGGTACGGCTATCTGTATCGCTGAGGCACGCAAGCCTCCCCACCAACGGCAAGGTCCATGGTTCATGGGGGAGAAACGCAAGTAAGCCTAGAACATTTTGAATAAAAAAAAGGCGTAGAGTGACAGTTATTATACATAAATTTAATGTAGGTATAATTGCAAGCAATCTGTTTGACATATCACTGATAGTGTAATGGTGAACGGGAAGGGCTGGGAAGCATGGTGAATTTATAGTAACGGTTCGAAACACCTTGAAAGGCAAAATTTTTCTGTTATATTTTATTATTTATTCGAATTATTTGGCATTATTTGTGAGTCTATAGTCACTGTGCCTATTATCCACAATGATTCCCTTTGTGTGCATGGGAATTAGCAGGATGGGTATATTCCCATACTAGCGGAATGTGGGAACCCCAGTAGCATATCCGTTGTTTCTGCAGTTCGCTCCCACCTCCAGTTCCGTTCGTGGTGGTTCTTCTGTCTTCAGCTATGGCTGTCCTCAGCCAATTGAAAAGTATGAAAGTCACACGACGCGAAAGCAGCGCATTTGCTGCATGAAATACGAAACTGCCAAGACGCCTAAGTGATAGTTTCATACTTTCTGCGATATGATTAGCGCTCTCGCACCTCATTTGTGTTTATATGGACATACCTATACAGTAGACATTCAAGATGATAAAATGTTTAGGTTTATTAGATTACAAAACACAAACTGTTTCACTGTTTCGAAACAGCGTATCGAAACATTACATTGTACTGTTTCATTTGTTTCGAAGCAGTTACGTGTTTCAGTTTGCCCATCTATATTAGAGACTAATCAACAAACATATGACACCATTTGAAGCAAGAAATCATATGCAGGTACAGAAATACTTGTAAGGAATCCATATATGATCCACGAACTGTTCTACACTGCAAGGCGGAGAGAATTTCGTACTAATACAAGTTATTCTCTGCCCCATTCGGTTCACTTATGGAGCATGTCTCCGAAAGTGTCTTAATTTATCTTACATTCTTTTAGTAGCCTCTGCGAGAAATATACCGTGGAGGCCGCAGAAATGTAGAACATTCTACCTTGAACACTGTTTCTAAGACGTTTCGCGAGAAAAACGTTTCCCTTCTCCCAAATACTCTTTCAAGTGCCCAGAGCTGTTGTGTTACACTTTCAGAAGGCCCATGTCGACGTGGAAAGTTGTGTAGAATAGCTTACATCAGGGTCTCGTACGGGGTTTTTCTCGTATTCAACGCAATTTCCCAGAATCTTCTACTGATTTTACGTGTTCCTTCCATTTCACGTCGATACGTTGTATTGCCCTAAGATGATTAAACTGCGTGACATGTTCTAGAAGTTCATCACTCATCTTCTAAGCGGTTACTACCGGATTCTTTATGTCTCGGGCGTTATCCTGCATTTATCTGCATTTAAAGAGTTGCCATTCTCTTCCCCAAGTGAAAATTCCTTCTGCATTTCGTTACGAACATCTAGCACGATACCTTTTGTATACAACAACATTATCAGCGAACCATCTGATAGTGCTGGTGAGCCTGTCCAGTACACTTACCATGTGCAATGATAATCTTACCGATCCTATCACACTTCCTTGGGACACAATTGGAGTTACTTTAGTTTCTCTCCAGCATTCGCAGTCAAATATAACTTACAAGTATACGTCAATCAAACATTATTCTAGCCATTCAAATATTTGTGAAAATACTCCAGATATTTGTTTCTTTGGTGTCAATTAACAGAGGAGGACAATGTCTAACGCCTTTCGTACACCCAGAAAGGCAACATCTACCTGTTAGCCAGCGCCCACTGTTTGAAAGAACTAGGCGATTGGTGTTGAGTGTTTTTTCATAGAATACAGCAAAGCGAAATAGTCACAGTGAATGAGAGTTCAGACCAACATTTTCTGTGTGAAAGGAAGAGGGAAAGCGCTGAATGCCATTATCCGTGTTTGATGGGTTCGAGAATGTAAGGTCAGGCCTGCTTGCAGAAGAATCCGTACTGTCGTTTTCTCCGCTCCAGCGTTAGACTCATTACGGAAGACTGTTTACGCTGAGGCGAGACAGCACGCTTCACGGTAAAATCATTTAATGCCGACGCTACCAGAATTTACCACAGAAGGCGCTTGCTCGTGTTACATTGCAATTTACGCACCTTACTACGAATAGACATGGATTTTTACGTTACTGGCTGTGTTGACATTCAGTATCTGATCAAAAATATCCGGACACTATCAGTGGACGTTTATGACGCCTTAAACTCTGCCGTGGGCGCTTTCAGTGAGGTACCCGAATGTCTGTAGAGGAATGGCAGCTCAGTCTCTCTGAAGAGCCAATATCAGAGAAGATAACGTTGCATGCTGAGGTGTGGAGCGAAGTCGTCCTTCTAACTTTTCTACATCTACACCTACATGATTACTCTGCGATTCACACTTAAGCGCCTGGCAGAGGGTTCATCGAACCATTTTCATACTACTTCTCTACTACTCCACTCTCGAATGGCGCGTGGGAAATAGGAACACCCAAATCTTTCCGTTCGAGCTCCGATTTCTCTTATTTTGTTATGATGATCATTTCTCCCTACGCAGATGGGTGATAACAAAATATTTTCGCATTCGGAAGAGAAAGTTGGTGATAGAAATTTCGTAACTAGATCTCGCCGCAAAGAAGACCGCCTTCATTTCAGTGACTGCCACCCCAACTCGCGTATCAAATCAGTGACACACCCACCCTTATTGCGCGATAACACGAAACGAGCTGCCCATTTTGCACTTTTTCGATGTCCTCCGTCAATCCATTCTGGTAAAGATCCCTTACGGCGCAGCAATATTCCAGCAGAGTACGGACAAGTGTAATGTAGGCTGTCTCTTTAATGGGTTTGTTGCATCTTGTAAGTGTTCTGCCAACAAAGCGCAGTATTTGTTTCGCCTTCCCCACAATATTATCTATGTGGTCTTTCCAATTTAAGTTGCTCGTAATTGTAATTCCTAGGTATTTCGTCGAATGGAGAGCCCTTAGATTTGTGCGATTAATCGTTTACCCAAAATTTATCGGATTTCTTTTAGTACCCATGTGGATGACCTCGCACTTTTCTTTGTTTAGTGCCAATAGCCACTTTTCGCACGATACAGAAATTCTGTCTAGATCATTTTGTAATTGGAATTGAACGTCTGATGATTTTACTAGACTTCACTTAAGATTACTTTTCCCAAAAGTGTTCCATTGGTTTCAGATCGGTACTCCGGGCTGGCCATTTCGTTTCAAGAATGTTATTGTCCGCAAATGATTGCCTCACAGACACTGCTATATGATAGGGTGATTTGTCATGCTGATACAAAGTTATCGTCTCCGAACTGTACCTCTCCTGAACACAGAACACAATGCTGTTCACATCCTTTCGCATTTAGCGTGTCCTTGCGCGCCATAAGGGCACCACACGCTAATCACGAAAAACATCATCATGCCGTAACATCATCTCCTCTGTACTTCACTGTTGACACTAGGCATTATGGTAGATGTTTCTCTAGCCGTTCGTCAAATCTAGATCGTTCCATCGGACTGCCACAGGATATAACGTGATTCACCACTCCATATCACTCGTTTCCAGTCATCCACGGTCCAGTGGTGTCGCTCCACACCACCTCAAACGTCTCTTAGAAGTGACTGATGATATGTGTGGTTTATGAGGAGCTGCTCGATCACTGTACCGCTTTTCTTTTTTTAACTCCCTGCAGGCAGTGATTGTGGTAGCGGGGCTGGTGCTAACACTTTGGAACTCACGACTGATTCCTTCCTCTGATTTCATGCTATGTTTCATAACCACTCTCCGCAGTCTTAGACGTCTGCGTTTTCGAACATTATGAATTACCTCGAAGAAAACGGTCTGTTGACACACAGTCAACATGGGTTTAGAAATATCGTTCCTTTGAAACACAACTAGCTTCAAGATTTTAAACATGGCTGAAACAGCAACTGTTGAAATTCTTCACGGTAAATGATGACTTTAACATTTTGGTTGTTTTCGCTACTATGTATTTTACCGTTTTACGTTACGCGAGATTCTCGCGTGTAACACTAGTGCCCTCTCTCGTTAGATGTGTTCCATAGCGCAAGCTTCATCTGCTTGACACTAGAACACAGGTAAATTGGTTTCATATTTTCTATTTTACATAGATGTTTTTAAATAGTTCTGATATGTTTTATTTATTAAGACAGAAGGTTTGAATTAGCACAACTTTTAATAATTTTGTTGCGCATGTGTATGTATCCATGGATTTTAATGTGCGCGAGTGACTGGCACATACCACAAGTGCCCTCTTTCGGCGAAACCATCTGCCCTAGGGCTTTCACACTCTCGTCACGATAGTTCATAGGCGAAGTGCAGATGCTAAACTGTGTTCAAATTGACCCAGTGTCCATAATCATATTGTATAAATGGAGTTGTTGTCTTAACTGCTGACGACGCCTTTGGCACAATTGTTTTATTAATCTCCATTGCAAGATGTAATTTTAGTAAGTGACTAAAAGTTTTTGTGCCTGTAATACTCTGGTAATTTTACGGTTACTTAAGCTATAATGTTTTTCTTTCTCATTTCCGATGCTAAGTTTTTGCTAATGAAAGTGTCTTCCTGTTCAGGATATTTTACTCCTCATGAAGGTATATTTATATATACCGAAACCTTGGTCAAGAATTTTAATAAATCTTTATCCTGCAACTGTTTTGGCTGTCATCATTTACCGTGAAAAACACAAGTAGCTCTTTATTCACATGAAGTGTTAAGTGCTATTGACAAGGGATTTCAGATCGATTCCGTATTTCTGGATTTCCGGAAGGCTTTTGACACTGTACCACACAAGCGGCTCGTAGTGAAATTGCGTGCTTGTGGAATATCGTCTCAGTTATGTGACTAGATTTGTGATTTCCCGTCAGAGAGGTCACAGTTCGTAGTAACTGACGGAAAGTCATCGAGTGAAACAGAAGTGATTTCTGGCGTTCCCCAAGGTAGTGTTGCAGGCCCTTTGCTGTTCCTTATCTACATAAACAATCTGGGCAGCCGTCTTAGGTTGTTTGCAGATGACGCTGTCGTTTATCGACTAATAAAGTCATCAGAAGATCAAAACAAACTGCAAAACGATTTAGAAAAGATATCTGAATGGTGCGAAAATTGGCAGTTGAACCTAAATAACGAAAAGTGTGAGGTCATACACATGAGTACTGAAAGGAACTCGTTAAACTTCGGTTACACGATAACTCAGTCTAATCTAAAAGCCGTAAATTCAAGTAAATACCTAGGTACTACAATTACGAACAACTTAAATTGGAAGGAATACACAGAAAATGTTGTGGGGAAGGCTAACCAAAGGCTACGTTTTATTGGCAGGACACTTAGAAAATGTAACCGACCTACTAAGGAGACTGCCTACAGGACGATTGTCCGTCCTCTTTCAGAATACTGCTGCGCGGTCTGGGATCCTTACCAGATAGGACTGACGCAGTACATCGAAAAAGTTCAAAGAAAGGCAGCACGTTTTGTATTATCGCGAAACATGGGAGAGAGTGTCACAGAAATGATACAGGATTTGGATTAAAAGAAAGGCGTTTTTCATTGCGACGGAATCTTCTCACGAAATTCCAATCACCAACTTTCTCCTCGGAATGGGAAAATATTTTGTTGACACCGACCTACATGGGGAGGAACGATCACCACTATAAAATAAGGTAAATTAGAGCTCGTACGTAAAGACATAGGTGTTCATACTTTCTGCACGCTATACGAGATTGGAATAACAGAGAATTGTGAAGGTGATTCGATGAATCCTCTGCCAGGCACTTAAATGTGATTTGCAGAGTATCCATGTAGATGCAGAAGTAGATGTAGATGTCACGGTTTAGCTGTGGTTGTTTCTTCGCGTTTCCACTTAAAAATCACATAACAAACAGTCGACTTGGACATCTTTAGAAGGATTTAAATGTCCCGAGTGGGTATGTTGTTCAGGCGATATCCAATGACAAATCCACTTTCTCACATTCGAAGACACTGAGCTCATCTGCCAACCTGTTCTCCTGTTACTGCCCCTCCATTGGCAACACAATGCTCCCCGGGTCCTTTCACACTGGTGGGGTTCCACTCTCGTGATATCTAGTGGTCAATCTACATGTCAGAATGCTTTTGATCAGTTAGTGTATATATAGACTTCTTTACGTTGCACTCTTCATTACAAATGAAGCAGTTTTGGTCCTTAAACGGAAATAACGGAAATAACGGAAATAACAGTAGTATTTACTGATCAAGTGGTATGGCAACAAAAACTTCTTGTTACGAGTGTGTACTACACAATGAAAAATTCTGGGATCCCTACATGAACCAGAATAACGTGTCAGTTCTTGGCTGCACCTGTTTGCTTTTCCTGTTGGTGTTGTCTACGAGTGGCGGTTTGTGGAAAAAGGAAACTTTCTTCAGCCCAGAGCTGATGGGCCTGTCTTTCCCTAGTTCTTCTAAACCGCTAGTGCTGCGCGAATAGTTGGCCGGCTCGAGAGTAAGTGGTGTTTCCAGGTCAGGTGATATTTACAACACCTGTGGGAGAGAAACTTCTACGAGGTCCTTACAGAAAGCAGCTATTTACAGTAGTGCTATAACTGGGAGCCGGAATTCGCCAGTAAAATTGCCTACATTTTGCTCATGATCATTATCTTCTGAAAGGCCTAAATACTAAATAATTTCGTGCAGTGATCTGGAGCACGCGAGATTCTTGGGAGTCAGCCGGGTGCCCTCTTGGAGTTGACGTGGCAAGTCTTGGGCGTGGCTTTCTCGTTGTGTGTATCAGAAGTCGGAAGCGGCTGATCCTTACTGATCAACCGAGTTATTTCTTTTGAAGCCATTTTGACTTTCTCAAGAAATATGTAAAGGCTTTTTAAATTACCGCTACCAGTCACAACCTTTGTTGACTATTGTATTACTTATATATTTAGCGACATGTTTCAAGGGAATACCTCATCTTCAGGCTAAATGGCATTACAAAAACAATTTTACAGTAAGGTCATACTGATGTTACATAATCTTTTCGTAAATGCTGTGGTTAGCCTGTTTTCTCTTCTTCCACGGGATGACGACAGCATTTACGAAAAGGCTGTGTAACATCAGTGTGACCTTATTGTAAAATTGTGTTTGTAATGCCATTTAGCCTGAAAATGAGGCATTCCCACGAAACATATCGCTAAATAAATAAGTAACATAATACTCAACAAAGTTTGTGACTGGTAGCGGTAATTTAAAAACCTCTACGAATTATTTCTTCCGGTATGGAAAAACTGAGATACAGAAAATGTGCTCCCGTGTGCGGCGTGGATTTCGGGTTGAATTTTCGGGTGTTCTAGGCTAGTGTTTCGTTCAAGTGAGCATGCACTTGCTCTGTACGCAGAGCCCGTATGTCAGATCGTGGAACAAGTAGTTAGTTGGACGGTAGTGTTTTAGTGAACAAGGCCGACTTGGTGAAGTTTAGTAGGAGCCATTAAATCATATTCGTTTCTATGGGAGTTTTAGAGCGATGTTTTTGTGTGATTCTTTGCGTTTTGACTTTGAACTGTGTTTCTGTTTTGCTGTTGTGGTGATTATCGGCGTTAGTTGCTACGAACCAGTGGGAGGCAGTGCATAAAACTGTTAGCAGTGAACATACACTGAGGTGACAAAAGTCATAGGATTCTTTCTAATATCGTGTCGGACCTACTTTTCCACGGCGTAGTGCAGCAACTCGACGTAGCAGGAATTCAACAAGTCGCTGGGTGTCCTCTGCAGAAGTATTGAGCCATGCTGCCTCAATAGCCGCCCATTATTACCAAAGCGCAGGATTTTCTGCAAGAACTGACCTCTCGATTATGTCCCATAAATGTTCAATTGGAGCCGGCTGGGGTGCCCGAGCGGCTCTAGGCGCTACAGTCTGGAACCGCGCGACCGCTACGGTCGCAGGTTCGAATCCTGCCTCGGGCATGGATGTGTGTGATGTCCTTAGGTTAGTTAGGTTTAAGTAGTTCTAAGTTCTAGGGGACTGATGACCTCAGAAGTTAAGTCCCATAGTGCTCAGAGCCATTTGAACCATTTGTTCAATTGGATTCGTCTCGGGCGATCTGGATGGACAAACCATTCGCTCGAATTGTCCAGAATATTTCCAGCCAATGGCCGGTTCAGTTTCACCAGAAGATCGTGTCCATTCCATGTAAAAACAGCTCTCACCATTATGAAGCCGCCACCAGCTTGGACAGTGCCTTGTTGACAACTTGTGTCCATAGCTTCGTGGGGTTTGCGCCGCACTCGAGCCCTACCATCAGCTCTTACCAACTGAAATATGGAATCTTCTGACCAGGACACGATTTTCCAGTCTTCTGAGGTCCTACCGATACCGTCACGAGTGCAGGAGAGGCGCCGGAGGCAACGTGTTGCTGTTAGCAGAGGCTCTCGTGTCGGTCACCTGCTGTCACAGTCGCTTAACACAAAATTTCGCTGCACTGTCTTAAAGGATACGTTCGTCGTATGTCCCATTGATTTGTGCGGATATTCCACGCAATGTTGTTTGTCTGTTATCCGGAATGATCAGTGCTATACATATGAAGAATACTTGTACTTAGCTGTAAGTGAATCTGTATCTCCTCCACCAGAATGTAGATAGGAGTACACTACACAACTGCTGGACGCACAAACAAATTATTATTTGCAATGTCCTCAGATACCAGGCCATAAAAAGGCTGTTATACTTCGCTTACTTTTATTCCAGAGTGTCAAACTTACATGTTTCACATTCAAAAGCGTGTAATATATATTATTTGTGTTTGAAGCTAAAGAAATTCCTTCAGAAACCTTTACAACGAAGGGGTACGCTAACTACTCCTCTTTACTTTGTTAATTCTCTAATGATGTTGTAAATAAAATACTTTTCATCCGACTACACAGAGTGTCAGTAATAGGAATAAAAACAATCTGCGTAAAAATTTACTGTAGGCGAAGGCAGTGTCCATTATTCAGGCATACGTTACCAGTTACTTGACAGCAACAAAATGTTCAAATGGCTCTGAGCGCTATGGGACTTAACTTCTGAGGTCATCAGTCTCCTTGATCATCAGTCTCCTTGAACTTAGAACTACGTAAACCTAATTAACCTAAGGACACCACACACACCCATGCCCGAGGCAGGATTCGAACCTGCGAACGCAGAGGTCGCGCGGTTCCAGACTGTAACGCCTAGAACCGCTCGGCCACCCCGGCCGGCTTGACAGCAACACTAGAAATAGTATCTCCTAATAAAGGAGACTGAAGGCATTATCCACTGACAAATGCTTTATCACAAGCAGTTGCTATACATTTTAGTAACAATACAACATAATACAAATGCTATATTACAACCGACTTCAGCACATTGTACATGCAGTTAGAAGAATAGTATAAGTGAACATAGTGATTTGTTACATTTTTTAAATTTCTTGCTGATCCTTGAGGACCACTCAAATAAGGATAAGTGGAATGAACATGAGACCTAAGTAAGGCTACGTTAATTCTTGTGTCAAATATATATCTTATGTTATTATTTATAGCATGTTTCACATACGCTATGGTCTTACTTTGAGGCTAACCATTGAGTAACATATGTAAAGTGAAATAATGTAAGTAAAACGCTGTTCACCGCCGATAAAAAAGTCGGTTTATTTAACAAAAGCATAAATTAAATATGGCAGTTAGCTTTAGATTTGGGACATAACCTAGGCTACTGGCGCAGTGCCGGGTGATACAAAATTCTGCTCTACTTTTCGGAAAGCAGATGGTGATGGAAGCTTCTTCCTCTTCTGAGATACGAACCAGCAACCTCTCGTTTGGCCGCCGCGGCGCGTATGTGCCTTGTCGCCCTCGGTTACAAAAGATGGTAAAGACTTACGTCCTACGATAAAATTCCTGTGCCCAAATACTCCGCCAGAAGAGAGAAAGGAGAGATTTGGAGCAACGTAGAGTGTGCTATTTGGAAACGTGCAGTTCAGAGGTTAGAAAGCCATTGGTGCGGACGACGTACCAATACTCAGACAGCAAATAACGTGGAAAGCTTGACGTTCGTAAGAGGGGTGTTCAGTAAATAATGCAACAATTTTTTTTTCTGAAATAAGGTTGGTCTTATTGGAAAATTGGAAATCTGTGGTAAGTTCTATGGGACCAAACTTCTGAGGTCATCAGTTCTTAGGCTTACACACTACTTTGTAAGACGTATGCTTTGCCGGCGATGGGCGAGGCATGACAGAATCTCTGACCAGAGAGTAGTTTATCGTTAGTTGTTGCTTGTCGCTAGTCTGCGCGAGTCGACAGTAGCGAGTGGACAGTAGCAGTAGCGGGTCAGTAGTAGTCTGTAGTAGTCTGGTGTAGTCTGCGGGAGTCGGCATGCGTCGGCTGTGTGCTCTGCTCGCGACTCTGGTCAGGACTCTGGAGGATGAGTATTGTTGTAGAAGGTAAAGAAGCAGCCTTGCGCATATTCAATAATGTATGTTAATTGTAATTTAATTTGTTCAAAGAAATGTCCCAATAATAATTTTTATAATATAAGCAACTCTTTTAAAGAAAAGCATTCATTTCAATTTAAAGAATTTTTCCAATACATTATCATTGCTTCCAAGAATCAAAATATATATATATATATATATATATATATATATATATATATATATATATATATATATGCCAGCATTGCACGAAGCTGTGTCGAAAAATGACTAATTAAGAGCAGATATAATTGCAGTTTTATTGAGGTAAGAATTTTTGCTTTTTTTATTCAGAATACAGGGCCGAAGGTCAGCGCCGCTGTCCTTATAAATTCATCAGGTTACAAAACTTTTTTATTATTTTTGGTGTTTGGGAATTTTTCTGTTTCGAACTTGACATTAAATGAGGAAAGAATTTTGTGGTAACATTAAATGTGACTGGATTTCTGCACACAGACAATAAATGTGAGCCAATTTTGTTCAGAGGTTACAATAATTAGAAAAATTCATTTAATTATTGTTTTTTGTGGCGAGGCTACGCTTGGCACATTTCCATTGAACAATATTTTGTGGGGAGGTTACACTTGGCTCCATTTTCATTTTTTTATTTTAAAATATTTCGTGTGGAGAGGTTACAACTTAGCCAAACTTATACTACCTTAGGCTAAGGACAACACACCCATGCCCAAGAGACGACTCGAACCTCCGACGGAGGGAGCCGCGCGAACCACGGCGAGGCGCCTTAGACCGCACGGCTACCCCACGCGGCGTTTGGTTTTATCCAGGATTTCAATACACCATATTATTCCCCATTCTTTTGGCTACAAAACCCTGTTTTCGAACATAATCTCCGTGCAATGTGACGGCCCTACGCCACAATCCCGTGAGTACCTGTATGCATGCGTGATAGCACTCTACTGGTCGACGCCGGAGCCAACGTGTTGCTGCATCAGTAACCTCTCCATCCTCCACATACTGCTTCCCACGAAGTGCACCCTTCATTGCGCAGATGGTCCTTCGTTGCTCGCCATCGTCTTCTTTTAGGTGGCAAGGAACCCACTGGGCACACATCTATGAGCACCCCAACTGTTGGACGAGGTTATCAGCACTACCAACAGAGACGTCCATTTGGGCAGAGTCGTTTTTGATTGTGACCCATTAATCACCTCGAATGAGTGTCTGAACATTCCAGGAATCACAGCTGTGTGCGGCCGGACTGCATGCAGGATGCAGGACAGGTTTGTGCGACCTTGTTGCAATGATGACAGGCGCCTTTCTCAACGACTCGCCGTGCTTTTGTTCACTGCCAGGTCTCCATTGACATTCTATAAGCGCCCTTGAGTATGTGCGATGCCCTGGTTTTCCAAGAAAAGGAACTCAATGACAGCGCTCCGTTACAGACGCCATTATAAAGGCAGCTTCTAGTGCCGCCACCTGTCGGTACTTCAGAGGGAATATCCCACGATGACCCGCAACAAATTCCGAGAAAAAAAGTGTTGCATTACTTATTAAACGCCTTTCGTATAAGCTGGTACAGCAGCGCGCTATATGTTGGACAGCGGACAGCAGTTGACAGAGAATATAATTAGGTCTAGGATGAAGAAGATGTGAAATAAGACTCACCCAGCTGCACGTCTTCGGTGAGCTGTCGCGCGAGCAGCGGTACACTGGGGTAGAGCCGCAGTGCCTCCTTGATGCAGCACTCCAGGTACCTCATGGACACCAGATCCCGCATCGTCGGCCGTCGGTCTGAGCCCGCGAAGATTTCCTCCAGTTCCGCCACCACTTTCTCCTGTAAAGAAAATCTCCATGGAGGAGGCTTGCACTTCTGCCACAGCTGAAATGAAAATCTCCTGAAAATTGGTGGATAGTCCAAAATTAAAACCATGTGATGACAGGAAACCAACCAGAGTAGAACGCAATGTCCAATGTAGGTCGCGCCGTGCAGCTGTTGGTACCTGTAACTTACCTTGAGAAATCGCTTTGTGGGATACAACAGAATCCATAAATTCGTGCAATAAACTGAATTTCAGCGACTCGTGTTGTGAGCCTGCGATATACTCGTCTAGTACATTCGACACTGAGGAGCACCTGTATTCAGTATCCACGAAATAACTCGGCCTGTAGCTGCGTAGGGGATGCATAGGGGAGGGTCAACGGTAGTGGTGAAAGCTTCGTTACGAACGACCTCTGCGCAGTAGGGGAGGTGCAGTTCGACGGCTCAAGCCTGTGCACGAACTTATGTCTCGCGTAACGTGTAAGCTACAGGCAGCAAGTCTGCAAACGACCGTATTATTAGGATATGCTAGCACGATCAATAATTTGACAAATTCAGAATCAACTGTTTCTCACCAGAGTACCGTAAAAGAAGTAGTCGGACAGATAAACGATCAACCAAGCAAAACAAGGCTGATTACGCGCAGTCAGAAGAGTGCTTAAAACAAAAAAAACAAAAAAACAAAAATGGGTAAAAAATGTAGTGCAGTCGAGAATGTGGCTTGCTATGATGCTGACAATGTAAAATTAAGAACATGTGTCACGTGGAAATTACCTGTCAGTACCAGATAATCTGTACGGCAAAATCACCTAAAATAACGATTTCTTCTCCTTCTTCTGCATTTTTCCGAAGTAGTGAAACCTTGGGAAGTACTTGTAGCTACGTTTTTTCCTCTCCTTTTTAATTCTCTTGCGATTGTAATAACTAGCCGATTCTGAAACCCTCTCAAGCACAGTTTATTTTGCGGGAAATCTATCGGTTGTGCTTACCTAAGAAAGGAGCACAGTTATGTCGTCTTTGTTCCACACAGCATCAGCAAACAGATTCATGCAGGAAGCTCCGCACTAGACTAGTAGACACTGCCAACGCACGGCGACCGAAGTACTAACTCGACCAATGCTACTCTGAGAGCGCAGTTGGGAACGTCAGTAAGTGCCTGCTTTTCGCTGAACTACGGGCGAGAGCGCTGTTCGCGAGTCAACTTCAAAGATCCCAACAGCTGACCACCGAAGAGACAGCTAGAAGGACGAATTGCACGATGTTGTGTTTATTAGAGAGAAGATTACGCCATGGCGTCACTGATGCTTGTTTGCAATGTCGATCGGAAGGGCGGAATGTATCAGGCAGCGGCGGATGGACAAATACGGGGCATCATGGAATGGGGAACCTTATCCCACAATAGTCGTACAACTCTGGTGCTCGTTGAAGATATGCAACACAATGCTTGATGCATACAAAAATATTGTTCTGCACACTGGGGTTGGAAGCTCCAGTTGCTGTTTTTCAGTATTTATGAATTCCGTGTGCGTTTGTATTTGTGGGCAGGACGGGAGTGTGAGGGTGAGATTTGTAATTTCAGCTGAGCAGTCTCTATAGACTACACTGAAGAGCCAAAGAAACTGCTAAAGCTGCCTAATATCGTGTAAGGCCCCCGAGAGCACGCAGAAGTACCGCAACACGAAATGGCAGGGAGTCGACTAATGTCTGAAGCAGAGCTGCAGGGAACTGACACCATGAATCATGCAGGGCTGTCTGTAAATCCGTAAGGGTTGGAGATGTCTCAAGGGTTGGAGATATCTTCTGAACAGCATATTGCAATGCATCCCAGATATGCTCAATAATGTTCATGTCTGGGGAGTCTGGTGGCTAGCGGAAGTATATGAACTCAGAAGATGTTCCTGGAGCCACTCTGTAGCAGTTCTGGACGTATGAGGTGTTTCATTGTCCTGCTGGAATTGCCCAAGTCTGTCGGAATGCAAAATGGACATGAATTGATAGAGGTGATCAGACAGGATGCTTACGTGCGTCTCCCCTGTAGGAGTAATACCTAGACGTATCAGCGGTCTCCTATCACTCCAGCATCACGCGTCCCACACAATTACAGAGTCTCCACCAGCTTGAACAGTCCCCTACAGACATGCAGGGTCCATGGATTCCTGGGGCTGTCTCCATACGCCCATCGTTCGATACAATTTGAAACGAGACTCGCCCGAGTAGGTAACATGTTTCCAGTTATCAACAGTCCAATGTGTGTATTGACGTGCCCAGGCGAGGTGTAAAGATTTGTGTCGTACAGTCATCAAGCGTACACAATTGGGCCTTCGGCTCCGAAAGCCCATATCGATGTTGTGCGCCAGACACTTATTGTCTTATATAGGCGTCGCCGACCGCAGCGCTGTATTCTGCCTGTTTACATATCTCTGTATTTGAATACGCATGCCTATACGTGTTTCTTTGCCGCTTCAGTATAAATATAAGTTATTTTTTAAAGGCTTGACCCAGAAAACCAGGCCGGCAGCGGTGGCCGAGCGGTTCTAGGCGTTTCAGTCCGGAACCGCGCGACTGCTACGGTCGCAGGTTCGAATCCTGCATTGGGCATGGATGTGTGTGATGTCCTTAGGTTAGTTAGGTTTAAGTAGTTCTAAGTTCTAGGGGACTGAGGACCTCAGATGTTAAGTCCCATAGTGCTCAGAGCCATTTGAACCATTTTGAACCAGAAAACCAGTGACAAGTTTTGAGTAATATCTTACAGAAATAAAGAAGATTGCACGTAGATGTCGAAGTATGTTTGGGTAAAGAATAAAAAAGGTGAAGCGGTTTTGCGGAAGGTGGAACCTTAAAAACGCAATCCCATCCTGCTGGCGTTCCAACAACGTTAAGGATTTCGGGGTGGTAACAGTTCACCTACTTCTCGCATACCTAACGCGCTCTACTGTGATTTTCTTCGACTCCCCTGGTTACCATGGTCACCATACCTGTCTCATTTGATAGTGTGTGGACACGACAGGACCAGTCAAACATGACCAATTGCAACGACAAGCGGAGTTGTCGTGTAGCCTCCCAAGACGCCACCGAACAGCTATATGATGTACGATTTCATTGAATTGTAGATGAGATATTAAAATTATGTCCGTGACTATCTAGAGACACGGGGACTTCAAACAATGAGTTACACGTTATTACGACTGACCATTGAATGCACAGGTACAACATGACACTAATTTTCAGTATTGCCACCAAGTCTCTGCAAACAACGGTTGGAAAATTCCACCAGTCATTCAATTCCTCGACGACAGATATCCACTCCCTTGTCACGGAGCCATTCGAGTACCGCTATGAGAACTCCTCGCAGAGGCAAAATCTCCTTCCTCCCAGATTAACTTTCAGCCTGCCGACTGCTTGGACATTGTCGTCTGCGGTAGACGGCGATGGCCTTCCTTCACGTTTGGCATCACACGCATGTGCAGCCTTACTGGAATTGGCACCAGTTCAGTAGGACAAGACGCGACGTTGCATTTTGTCTATATAATGCCAGAATTTCAAGGTGAATCTGTTGTTTGTCCACAAGAATCGTACTGTCCCGCCTACTTCAACTTTGGAATACGTTTCCAGTTGCCGTGTCACTGTAATCACTCACTGAGATGCACCTGGTATCCATAATGATTCCGAACTGTGTCGGCGAGAAACCCGGAACATGTACTGTCTTCTGACTCTTGTTTCGCAATGGTCTTAGCGTGGGACATGTATAACTTACTTTATGAAGTTCCTGCGCATATGATATTCTGATTATGATCACACGAAGTGTACAACCTGTATAATATGTAAGACCACTCATACGGAAAGACTCTTTCAGGGCTGTACAAGTGCGCAAAAGACCAACGCTCGGCGCTTGGTGAAGTTGCAGCATTAGAAAATTGCGGCGAAATGCAGGAAGATCTGCAGCGGATAGGCGCTTGGTGCAGGGAGTGGCAACTGACCCTTAACATAGACAAATGTAATGTATTGCGAATACATAGAAAATAGGATCCTTTATTGTATGATTATATGATAGCGGAACAAACACTGGTAGCAGTTACTTCTGTAAAATATTTGGGAGTATGCGTACGGAATGATTTGAAGTGGATTGATCACATAAAATTAACTGTTGGTAAGGCGAGTTCCAGGTTGAGATTCATTGGGAGAGTCCTTAGAAAATGTAGTCCACCAACAAAGGAGGTGGCTTACAAAACACTCGTTCGACCTATACTTGAGAATTGCTCATCAGTGTGGGATCCGTACCAGATCGGCTTGACGGAAGAGATAGAGAAGATCCAAAGAAGAGCGGCGTGTTTCGTCACAGGGCTATTTGGTAAGCTTCATAGCGTTACGGAGATGTTTAGCAAACTCAAGTGGCAGACTCTGCAAGAGAGGCGCTCTGCATCGCGGTGTAGCTTGCTGTCCAGGTTTCGAGAGGGTGCGTTTCTGAATGAGGTATCGATTATATTGCTTCCCCCTACTTATACCTCCCGAGGAGATTATGAAAGTAAAATTAGAGAGATTCGAGGGCGCACGGAGGCTTTCCGGCAGTCGTTTTTCCCGCGAACCACACGCGACTGGAACAGGAAAGGGAGGTAATGGCAGTGGCACGTAAAGTGCCCTCCGCCACACACCGTTGTGTGGCTTGCGGAGTATAAATGTAGATGTAGATGTAGATCCAGTCACCAGTTCGTGGTATGCGATGACAGAGACAGTGCTGCTTACGGTAAAACTAAGCTGTATTCCTTTCTGAAATATTTGGTTAGGAAAACTTACCTGTACATCAGGATGGCTTCCAATGAGATACAGCGACCAACATATGGCGGCAGATGTCGTGTCATGGCCCTGTATTGAAAATAAAGAAGCCAGTATTTTAGCAGTTTTTCGCAAACATTGCGACATAGAGTAGCTAATTTTTATAATATGCTAATAGATGGGATTTTTAATGTATGATGATCCTATGTAAGAATATCGCGGACATGAGAGTTGTGTAACTACCACATTTAGCCAATGTTTTGTAATATCAGCCAGTTTCATGGGTATCTCAAACACCCTATTCAGTCTATCCCAAAGTTTTCTTGTAGGTCATAACTGTAACTGAGTCTCTCCCACTTCTGCCTGCGGATAATGCAGAAATAATAAATCGAACAACAGTGTTGCTGGAATGTGACAATGATTGCAGCATTACAAAGGGTAATCGCGTTGACTCGAAAGACTGTTAAATAAAAATAAAAAAATTGTTGTTTGTTTTAAAATCACAGTTCACTCCATTTTTCAAGTTATCTGAAGAAATTTTTGTTTGATATTAAAGTTTAAGTCGTCAGTGAAGCTTTAGAGCCACTACGGACAATATACAAGTCGAACAGAACAGTCTGCGTGGGACTCTTAGTTTTGTGTTCGGTTGATAATACCTTGCTTATCACTTCCAGATGTGGCACTTACTCCTGCTTTCATCATTAAAGTTTTTGCTTTTCGTAGTAAAACATTGAGAAGACATACAAAATGGTTCTTTCCTTGGCGCACAGAGCAAAAAGGAAGAAGTCTCACCTCGAACATGAAAGTATCGACTTCTTCCCTGATGTCCTCGTTGGTGAGCACCGTGCCGTCCTTGGAGTACTCTATCAGCAAGTCCAAGAACGCCAACCGCTTTTTCATACCTGTAGACAATAAATAAGAAGTCAATTATATTTTTGAATTCTCAACAACATTCTTAGGTCACGTTTGTGTTTGGAAATTTAAGAAACTTAAACCTATTAATACAACGAATAATAATAATGCAAAACGTGCAAGCATATTTACACCTTGGCTGTCTACTCTTTTATTTCGCCAGGACTAGTTAAATTCAACCTTATGATCACTATGAAGTGCAACAGGTATGTGTGTCATATGTATACCAAAAGCAGGTCGTCTTACACAGATACGTGACTGACTTCAGTAGAACAGACGAAGTAGAATAAAGATAATAAAATAAATAGTAATCTTGTATTGAACTGAAAGAACCAGTAGAGAGACAGTGGCATGTTACATGCATTTTTTATGATACCAGTATCTCTTTGAAAACGGAACTCATGATTTAGACATTGACTGAAGCTGTAAAAGAATTGTCATAATGATGGAGGTGAAGGCTGATGCAGAAAGTTAGAATAATGGAAATAACAGTGACAATGCTCTGGAACATGTTATATGCCAAGGTATTGACAGTTCTCGAGACCATAAATCTCCTTTGTAAGAATCAGTAGGAGTTCCGAAAACAACGATCATGTGAACCCCAGCTCGCTTCGTTCGTACACGAAATCGGGAAAGCAGAAGATAGCGAGGTCCAGGTTTATGCTTTGTTCCTTGGTATCCGAAAGGCGTTCATACGGTTCCGCACTGCCGCCTAATAAACGAATTACGAGCGTACGGAATAACGGATCAGCGATGTGACTGGACTGAAGAGTTTTTGGCAAACGGAACACAGCATGGCATTCGCAACGAAGAGAAATCTACGGACATAAAAGTAACACTGGATGTCCCCCAAGGAAATGTTATTGGACCATTACTGTCCACAATATACAGGGTGCGAAAAACAATTTGACCAAACGCGTAGGGCAGAAAGACAGCATCAAACAAAAGAATTTGAGTATGGGAACCAGGGGTCGCAATCGCATGTTTTCGGCGCCACAGCAACGTAATGGAAATCCGACATATGGATGTCTTTACTGAAAATGAAATGTAATTCATAGAAAACGTACGAGGGTAATCCCAAAAGTAAGGTCTCCTGTTTTTTTATAAGTGCAGAACCCTGTTTGTGTGGCAGTTGGTCACACAGTTATGAAGGGTGTTTCACGCGCAGTGTGTACAAACATGAGTACGCCGCGCTGAGGCGCTCAGCCGTTGAGAAGGAAGCTCCCGTTGGATGTTACCGCCAAGTGCGAATTGCGCGCAGTTATTCGGTTTTTGAACGCAAAGGGCACTGCGCCGATTGAAATCCATCGCTAATTGACGTAAGTGTATGGTGAGTCGTGCATGGATGTCAAAAATGTTCGTCAGTGGTGTAGAGAGTTTGTAGCTGGTCGGACCGAAATTCACGACGAACGAAGGAGCGGGAGACCGTCATTTTCTGAGGAGACAGTGTTGAAGGTTGAGTAAAGCATGCAAGAAGATTGGCGGATCACCCTGGATGTTCTCTGTACGTTGATTCCTGAGGTTTCCCGAAGCACCGCTCACAGAATTTTAACGAAAACATTGAACTACCGGAAGGTGTGCGCAAGATGGGTGTCACGCATGCTGAATGAGGACCACATACGGCAACGAGTTGATGCTTCCCGCGCATTTCTTCACCGCCTTTCAGCAGAACAAGACAACTTTCTGCACTTAATTGTCACGGGTGACGAAACCTGGGCGTACCACTTTACACCTGAGACGAAGCATCAATCACACCAGTGGCGGCATCCTTCTTCGCCAAAGCCGCGGAAATTCAAACAAACACCGTCTGCCGGTAAAGTCATGACAACTGGTTCTTGGGATCGGAAAGGGCTATTGTTGGTCGACTTTATGCCCACTGGGACCACAATTAACGCTGACAGGTACTGTGAGACTCTGAAGAAACTCGAATGGGCAATTCAGAACCGGAGAAGAGGAATGTTGAGCAAGGGCGTACACATTCTCCATGACAACGCTCGCCCACACATCGCTCGGCAAACCGTTGCTCTCCTGTAACAGTTTCAGTGGAACATAATCACCTGCCCACCCTATAGTCCTGACTTGGCGCCCAGTGACTATCACCTGTTCCCTAGGTTAAAAGAACGTTTGACCGGAAAGCGATTCAGCTCCAAAGACGAGGTGAACGAAGAGATTCATAACCTTCTGAAAAGCATGGCGGCGAGCTGGTATGACATGGGCATACAAAACTGTCACAGCGTCTACAAAAATGCATCGACAGGAATGGTGATTATGTCGAAACTATAAAAAAAAAGGAGACCTTACTTTTCGGATTATTCTCGTATACGTAAACGAAATGTTTGGGCTACGCAGTTGTCACGATGGGAACAATAGAAATTTGAAGCATCACTTACACGTTTATGGTACTTAGCTGACGTACCGTACAGCACTTCTTTAGAAAGGAAAGCAATCAAATATCCGGGTTTCATGTTTCAATATGTCCTGAAAAGGTCAAAGTGAATGAAAAATTAGCATGCTGCTGTGCACAGACTTGTCACCATTCAATTAACTTAACTGCGCCGCAGCAAATGTTCAAACCGACTAGCGTTTTTACGTTGGCATAGCCCCGTAAATATTCAACTGTGACGCCTAGTTTCGATACTTAAGTTCCATCGTTTAATGCTTTCTGCCCTACACGTCTGGTCAAACTGTTTTTCCGTACCCTGTGTATAAATGACGACATTCAGAAATTTTTTAGGATGATGCTGTTGATACAGAGAAGTCGCAATACTAGAAAACCGTTGCAAAGTGCTGGAAGACCTGCAGAGGATCGTCGCCTGGTGCAGGGGTTGGCAGTTAATCCTCAACATAAACGAATGTAACGTATTGCGCATCTTGTTGTAGTCCTCAGTCCTGAGACTGGTTTGACGCAGCTCTCCATGCTACTCTACCCTGTGCAAGCTTCTTCATCTCCCAGTAACTACTGCAACCTACATCCTTCTGAATCTGTTTAGTGTATTCATCTCTTGGTCTCCCTCTACGATTTTTACCCTCCACGCTGCCCTCCAATATTAAATTGGTGATCCCTTGATGCCTCAGAATATGCCCCACCAACCGTTCCCTTCTCCTAGTCAAGTTGTGTCACAAATTTCTCTTCTCTCCAATTCTATTCAATACCTCCTCATTAGTTATGCCATCTACCCATCTTCAGCATTCTTCTGCAGCACCACATTTGGAAAGCTTCTATTCTCCTCTTGTCTAAACTATTTATTGTCCACATTTCACTTCCACACATGGCTACACTCCATATAAATACTTTCAGAAATGAGTTCCTGACACTTAAATCTACACTCGATGTTAACAAATTTCTCTTCTTCAGAAACGCTTTCCTTGCCATTGCCAGTCTACATTTTATATCCTCCCTACTTCGACCATAATCAGTTATTTTGCTCCCCAAATAGCAAAACTCATTTACTACTTTAAGCTTCTCATTTCCTGATCTAATTTCCGCAGCATCACCCGATTTAATTCGACTACATTCCATTATCCTCGTTTTTCTTCTGTTGAAGTTCATATTATATCCTCCTTTCAAGACACTGTCCATTCCGTTCAACTGCTCTTCCAGGTCCTTTGCTGTCTCTGACAGAATTACAATGTCATTGGCGAACCTCAAAGTTTTTATTTCTTCTCCATGGATTTTAATTCCTGTCCCGAATTTTTCTTTTGTTTCCTTTACTGCTTGCTCAATATACAGATTGAGTAACATCGGGGATAGGGTACAACCCTGTCTCACTCCTTTCCCAACCACTGCTTCCCTTTCATGCCCCTCGACTCTTGTAACTGCCGTCTGGTTTCTGTACAAATTGTAAATAGCCTTTCGCTCCCTGTATTTTACCCCTGCTACCTTCAGAATTTGAAAGAGAGTATTCCAGTCAACATTGTCAAAAGATTTCTCTAAGTCTACAAATGCTAGACACGTAGGTTTGCCTTTCCTTAATTTAAGATAAGTCTTAGGGTCAGTATTGCCTCACGTGTTCCAACATTTCTACGGAATCCAAACTGATCTTCCACGAGGTCGGCTTCTACTACTTTTTCCATTCGTCTGTAAAGAATTCGTGTTAGTATTTTGCAGCCGTGGCTTATTAAACTGACAGTCCGGTAATTTTGACATCTGTCAACACCTGCTTTCTTTGGGACTGGAATTATTATATTCTTCTTGAAGTCTGAGGGTATTTAGCCTGTCGCACATCTTGCTCACTAGATGGCTGTCAGTAGTTCTAATGAAATGTTGTCTACTCCCGGGGCCTTGTTTCGACTTAGGTCTTTCAGTGCTCTGTCAAACTCTTCACGCAGTATCATATCTCCCATTTCATCTTCATCTACATTCTCTTCCATTTCTATAATATGTCCTCAAGAACATCGCCCTTGTATAGACCCTCTATATACTCCTTCCACCTTTCTGCTTTCCCTTCTTTGCTTAGAACTGGGTTTCCATCTGAGCTCTTGATATTCATGCAAGTGGTTGTCTTCTCTCCAAAGGTCTCTTTAATTTTCCTGTAGGCAGTGTCTATTGTACCCCTAGTGATATATGCCTCTACATCCTTTCATTTGTCCTGTATCCATCCCTGCTTAGCCATTTTGCACTTCCTGTCGATCTCATTTTTGAGACGTATGTATTCCTTCTTGCCTGCTTCATTTACTGCTTTTTTATATTTTCTCATTTCATCAATTAAGTTCAATATCTCTTCTGTTACCAAGGATTTCTACGAGCCCTCGTCTTTTTACCTACTTGATCCTCTGCTACCTTCACTATTTCACCTCTCAAAGCTACTCATTCTTCTTCTACTGTATTTCTTTCCCCCAATCTTGTCAATCGTTCCCTGATGCTCACTCTGAAGCTCTCTACAACCTCTGGCTCTTTCAGTGTATCCAGGTCCCATCTCCTCAAATTGGGCATAAATAGGCAAAAAGATTCATTATTGTATGAGTACACTATTGGAGTACAATTGAAACGTCCCCTTAGAAAAATTATTGAATTACTGTGCTGATAAACCTCTTACATTATTTGATTTTCAAACAGCTGAGCAAAACTGAACGTACTTAGACATTTCGCTCTTTACCTATTCTGATCAACACTAAACTGACACACAATATTTTTAGCGCAACGCAATCTGACTTTCAATAATCCCTACAAAAGAATGGCCCTGACTAATATTAACCCATACCTTTCACAAATCACTTACCTCACCAAAAAACTTCGTTACTCGAACTACTGCAATACAGCGAGCGCCACTACTGCGAGCTAAATAAAAGATTCAAACTACTGAAGGCATTAACTACTGATAGGCATAGTTAGCAAATGAAAGATTTTGATAGAGAACAAACAATGTATTTACCTTAATAGTGTTCAAAAGTCATAATATATATAGCAGTTCATGACATCCATTCTTACAATTGTACTGTTTCTGATGGACACACGTCCAGGTCATCCGCTCTCAAAAATCCGCCATCTCACTTCCCCACATCCACCACTGCGGTCGCTGTTAACAGCCAACAGCCCAACACTACAATAGCGAATATTACAACAATGCCAACCAGTTACAGACTGCACACAGCACAGCCAGTGATTTTCATACAGAGCGCTACATGTCGTTACCAATATAGAAACCTAAACAGCCTGCTTACACAATCATTTGAGGCAGCAAACGGCCATAAAATATGTAGGAGTACGCGTACGGAGTGATTTAAAGTGGAACGAGCACATAAAATTAATCGCAGGTGAGGCAGATGGCATACTTCATACTTCATAGGAATAATCCTCACTGAACGTAGTCCATCCACAAAGGAGGTGGCTTAGAAGCCACTCGTTCGACCAAGACTTGACTACTGCTCGTCATCCTGGGGTCCGTACCAGATATTACTGATAGGAGAAACAAAGAAGATTCAAAGGAGTAGTTCATTTAGTAAGCATGTACGCGTCACAGAACTGTTCAGTCGGCGGCAGCCGCTGTAAGAGGGGCATTCTGGATAACGGTGTGGTTTCCTGTTTAAGTTCCGAGAGCGTACTTTCCTTGAAGAGTCAACAAATATAACGCTTCCTCCTACGTATATCTCGCGAAAAGACCATGAAGACCGGTGGCTCACCAGCAATCGTTCTTTCTGCGAACCATTCGCGACTGGAACAGGAAAAGTGAGAAGTGATACTGGTACACATAGTACCCTCCGACACCCACTGTGATGTGGCTCGCGGAGTATAGATGTAGATGATGATGTGAAACAGTCCGTGAGGCAAACAGAAAGCAGCACACTCATTTTCAGTACTATATTTTCTGTAGCAAGTTGCACTATTGTACGTGTCCTAAAACGTAGAAAATAGAACGTAATACTCATCATAATTTCCTACAATGAAGCAGGCAAAAAAGAATACAAACGTCTCAAAAATGAGATGGATGGTAAGTGAAAAATGGTTAAGCAGGGATGGCTAGAGGACAAATGTAAGGATGTAGAGGCATATATCACTACGAGTAAGATAGATACTGCCTATAGAAAAATTAAATAGATATATGGAGAAAAGAGAACCACTTGTATGACTATTAAGAGCTTAGACGGAAAATCAGTTCTAAGCAATGAAGGGAAAGCAGAAAGGTGGAAGGAGTACATAGAGGGTCTACACAAGGGCGGTGTCTTTGAGGGCAATATTATGGAAATAGAAGAGGTCGCAGATGAAGATGAAACGGGAGGTATGATACTGTGTGAAGAATTTCACAACGCACTGAAAGACCTAAGTCAAAACAAGGAATGGGAGTAGACAACATTCCACTAGAATTACTGATGGTCTTGGGAGAAGCAGCCCTGACAAAACTCTATCATCTGGTGAGCAAGATGTATGAGACCGGCGAAATACCCCCAGATTTCAACAAGAATATAATAATTCCAATCTCAAAGAAGGCAAGTGTTGACAGGTGTGAAAATTACCGAACTATCAGTTTAATAAGTCATGGCAGCAAAATAGTAACACGTATTCTTTACAGACGAGTGGAAAAACTGGCAGAAGCGGACGTCCGGGAAGATCAGTTTGGATTCCGTAGAAATATTGCAATACGTGAGGCAATACTGACCCTACGACTTATCTTAGAAGACAGATTAAGGAAAGGCAAACCTACGTTTCTAGCATTTGTAAACTTAGAGAAAGCTTTTGACGATGTTGACTGGAATACTCTCTTTCAAATTCTGAAGGTGGCAGGGGTAAAATACAGGGAGTGAAAGGCTATTTACAATTTGTTCAGAAACCAGATCGCCGTTATAACAGTCGAGGGGCACGAAAGTGAAGCAGTGGTTGAGTAGGGAGTGGGACAGGTTGCAGCCTGTCTGTAGTGTTGTTCAATCTGTATATAGAACCAGCAGTAAAGGAAGCAAAAGAAAAATTTGGAGTGAAAGGGTACAGTACCGCCCGACATTGAAAAAAGGTACAACATACTTCATTATTTTTGTCAGAACAACATATATTTTCTAATAATAACTCAATTTCAATTAATACAGCGAAGCCGGATACCAGTGTGGGAAAGAATGACAATTTATTTATTTAATTAATCACACGTGCACTCCCACAAAATAAATCCCTACATCCAGTTTGGTGAGATCTGTGAAATGAATGAATGTATGGTCGTCTGCTAACTGCAGACAGTGAATGTGAATACATGATCATCTTTGAGACGATCCTTTGGCCACCTTTGGTGGAACCAAAGAGATGAAACTTACCGGAGTTTTGAGCGCCTGAAATGTGGCTGACCAATACGGTAGCATGGTCTTCCCTCACCTCGACAGAGGTGCGAGATGACCTGAAGAACGGCCATGTTTCAGCACTCTGCCACTGGATCTTGTGCTGTTAAGACCTGTCTTAGTTGTGCTCCGTAAAGACAAAAGAGTGGAGACATGGTATGCATGTGGAATATTTAAGAGTAGTTTGAAATAATAATTTCACTATTTCAGGAACTTTTGTGGGGAGAATTAAATGTCAGGCAGGTAATATTAATGGGATCGTAGTAATCTTCGGAAGTGACCAACGGTCACAATGAAACCACGTGTAGCAATAAGTTGAAATACTTCCGTGTGCTTAAGTTAAGCTGAATAACTAGCGTGTGTAGAATAGGTTGAGATATTTAAGAAATAGCGTGTGTACCATAAGTTGAAATATTTAAGAAATGGCGTGTGCAGGACTTGATATTAGAGACGAGTACTTCCACGTGCTGAGTACTGTGTGAGTCTCAATCTGTGTATGAGACAAAGGATAAAGAGAAGTACTCGTCAATGGTGTCAGTTGAGGACTCGCGTGTGTGATGAATATGTTCTTAATATTACTTTGCGTGATATGATTCCGTGTGACGCTAGATTCAAACTCTGAGAGAGAAGCAAGGTGAGTCGGCCGTCTATCCAGCAACGCCACTTGGCTTGCATTGCACAGGAAGACGTGCATATATCTCCAGAGTTGATAGTAGGAAAGTAGAATTACAAAGTGGGGCAGTGTCGTGTGAAACTGGGATAAATACTAATTGAAGTGGGAAAGCTGAAAGTGATAGTGTTGTGACTATTTATTGTATTGTATTCCATGTTGTAGTGTGGTGTATGTCATGTAATTTGGGTATGTGTGGTTTGCATGGGAGAGTAGCAAGGTAGTTTCAAAAGATTAGTGGGTTATGCTTGTTCCTTCGGTACCGCTCGGTCTGGAGGAAAGTTTCGTGATGATGATTGTGAGAGTCGAAGTGTGAGGTATAATAAAAGATCCACCATCCTATCCAGAAAGTGCACTGTAGCTTTAAATAATTACGAGACCATAAGGTAGAGAATCACCAATGTAAAGCCATGCCCACTGGGCGGAATTTCTCATGTGTTATTGTTGTAGGTTATAGAATTTGTGTGTTTAGGTTATAGAATTTATCAGAATAAATAAGATAGTGAAAAGAAAAAGATTGGTGGACTTTTCCTTCGAATTGTATGTTGTCATGATGTCCCGAATTTATAATGTGTGCGCCATTCATATTCAGTGCGGTGGCCACGTGTTGATAAAAGCCGTTAAATAAAAGACAAAAAGAAAATGTGGTATTGCCAGTGCGTAGTGAACAGTCAGGGTTCTGTAAATTACTGATAGTCAGGATTGCGTTTCCGTTGCGTATTATTCATACAGGAGGATAATTTGTAACTTAATTGAGAGTACGAGAGTTCATATTACTCGATAAATAAGAATGTATCCACTCGCTTGGCAGGCCACTCATCTTGCGGGCCTGACTGCTTGATGCCACAGTATGAGCAAGGCATGTGGGTGCCTCTCAGGAGTAGGGATTAAAATCCATGGAGAAGAAATAGAAAGTTTGACGTTTGCCGACGACATTGTAATTCTGTCAGAGGAAACGGAGGATCTGGAGGAGCAGTTGAATGGAATGGACAGTGTCTTGAAAGGAGGATAATGGAATGTAGTCGAATTAAATCAGGTGACGCTGAAGGAATTAGATTAGGAAATGAGACATTTGAAGCAGTAGATGAGTTCTGCTCTTTGGGAAGTAAAACAACTGATGAAGGTCGAAGTAGAGAGGATATAAATTGTAGTCCGGCAGAGCAAGGAAAGTGTTTCTGAAGAAGAGAAATTTGTTAAAATCGAATATAGATTTAAGTGTCAGGATGCCTTTTCTGAAAATATTTGTATGGACTGTAGCCATGTATGGAAGTGAAACAAGGACTATAAATAGTTTAGACAAGAAGAGAATAGAAGCTTTCGAAATTTGGTGCAACAGTCGAATGCTGAAGATTAGATGGATAGATCACGTAACTAATGAGGAGGTACTGAATAGAGTGGGGAAGAAGAAGAATTTGTAGCACAATTTGACTAGAAGAAGGGATCGGTTGGTAGGACACGTTCTGAGGCATCAAAGGATCATCAATTTAATATTGGAGGGGAGTGCGGAGGGTAAAAATCTTAGAGGGAGACTAAGGCATGAATACACTAAAAGGATTCAGAAGGATGTACGTTGCAGTAGTTACTCGGAGGTGAAGAAGATTGCACAGGATAGAGTAACAAGGAGAGCTGCATCGAACCACTCTCTGAACTAATGACCACAACAACAACAAGACTGTTCTAAGTGGTTATACACTGAGGTGGCAAAATTATGGGATAGCGATGTGCACATATACAGATGGCGGTAGTATCGCGTACACTAGGTGTAAAAGGGCAGTGCGTTGGCGGAGCTGTCATTTGTGTCCAGGTGATTCATGTGAAGTTGCTTCCTACGGGATTATGGCTGCACGACGGATATTAACAGCTTGAAAGCAGAATGGTACTTGGAGCAAAACGCATGGCGCATTCCATTTCGAAAATCGTTAGGGAATTTGATATTCTGTGAGCCACACTATCAAGCGTGTGCCTAGAACACTAAATTTCAGACATTACCTCTCACCACGGACAACACAAGAGGCCGACAACCTTCACTTCATGAGCAAGGACAGTGATATTTGGGTGGAGTTGTCAGTGGTAACGAATGAGCAACACTGCCTGAAATAACCGCAGAAAGCAATAAGGAAGAAGAACGTATCCGTTCGGACAGTGCGGCGAAAAGTGGCGTTAATGGGCTGTAGCAGCAGACGACCGACGTCAGTGCCTTTGCTAAGAGCGCGGCATCGTCTACAGCGCCTCTCTTGGGCTCGTGACCACGTCGGTTGAACCCTAGATGACTGGAAACCGTGACCTGATCAGATGAGTACCGATTTCAGTTGGTGAGAGCTGAGGACAAGGTTCGCTTCTATCGCAGACCTCGCGAAGTCTGGGACCCAAGTTTTCAAAAAGGACTGTGTAATCTGGTGATGGATCCATGATGGTGTGGGCTTTGTTTACATGGAATGGGCTCGGCCCTCTGGTCCAACTGATCCTATCACTGCTGGAAATGGTTATGTTCGGCTACTTGGAGACCATTTGCAGTCATTTATGGACTTCATGTTCCCCAACAACGATGTCATGTCACCAGGCCACAATTGTTTACGGTTTGTTTGACGGACATTCTGGACAATTCAAGCGGATGATTTGGCCAACCTGACCACCCGATATGAATCCCATCGAAGATTTATGGGACACAATCGAGAGGCCAGTTCACGCACACCATT
The DNA here is from genome assembly GCF_023864345.2 of Schistocerca serialis cubense. NCBI lineage: Eukaryota > Metazoa > Arthropoda > Insecta > Orthoptera > Acrididae > Schistocerca > Schistocerca serialis. Next base: position 1,076,806,444 of record NC_064638.1, on the reverse strand, counting down.
CTTGATCGGCAACACTGTCGCAGTTATGGTCAGGTATAAAGGCAAACTGGCTCAAAGTTTCTGCAATGGACTTCCGACGACTTGTTCAGTCCATGCCACGTCGGATTACAGAACTACTGCCGGCCAGTGTGGCCGTGCGGTTCTAGGCGCTTAAGTCTGGAACCGCATGACCGCTACGGTCGCAGGTTTGAATCCTGCCTCGGGCATGGATGTGTGTGATGTCCTTAGGTTAGTTAGGTTTAGGTAGTTCTAAGTTCTAGGGGTCTGATGACCTCAGATGTTAAGTCCCATAGTTCTCAGAGCCATTTGAACCATTTGAACCATACAGAACTATTCTCGGCAAAAGGAACTCTGACACGATGTTAGAAGGTATCCCATGACTCTTGTCACCTTAGTGAAGAATTTAATACTACTAAGCCATTTCCTGAAAGTAGGTTGTTCCAAACCATTACAAACTTTCAAATTTTGGATGCGCTCTTTTTTACTTTTTTGTGAAGAATAGGCGGTAACAGATATATGTGACAAGTCAGACTGGAGATCCCATGCCTTTAATGAACAATTCTCTACAGTTTGCTTACTCCGAGCACTTCTCACGGACCGAATCAGTTAATCTCCACTGGATGGTGTCTGGGGTTCGAGTCCCGATACAAGACGCAGTTTCACATTTTAGCGATAAATTAAATTGCAGTTGTTCAATGTAAGCATGGAGTTAATTTGGGTAGTACAGCATACAGAATATGCAACTACACTGAAGCCATGGACTAAATGAGCATCAAACTAGCAACATGACCCGCCTTTGAACGGGTATCTAGGGTCAGACATGCCTGGCTTAGCGGTAATAATAAAATGTATACACAAACCTTCTTGTGGATCAGTGACATCTATATCAATATCCCTACAGTCGTTCCTGAGATCAGTTTTCAAAAAAAGACTGAAAAACGTGGCACACGACTTGATAATATATATAGAAGAAGAAGATACGTATTGACGTGTATATTCTGGTGATAATAATTTCGTTTGGCTCAATGGTCTTCTGCAAGTCTCTCTATTGGACACCATTTTGGTGACTTGGCTGTCCCTAACCTACTCCAATCATTCAACTGCAGAAAGAGATCTCCAGTTTAATAAGGAAACTGAACCATGTGTCGTTTCTCGCAAACCTTCACATCATTGAGAGGTTGAGAGGTGGACACTTGGTTAAAAGACAGACTGAAAAATCCCTGATACGATTTGTATCAGGTTTTGCGACCTTTCGGTTCCAAGGCACACGCTATATCTATGAAGACAGTAACTTGTTCTCGAAAGAAGAGTTACTGTTGATGACCGTGCAGCGTTTCCCTGGAATAAATGATGACAAACTGACAACCTCAGCTGCCGACAGGTCTTGCTGTTACACCTCGATGTGGACAGCTGAAATGTCTATAAGGTGCAATACATATGTAGAATTGTGGACAGTTGGGAATGTGAGTCTCACGCGAAGAGTGCAAGGGATAAGTCCCTGCAGTCGCGCTATTCGCCTGTGTCCTCGGTGGCTCAGATGGATAGAGCGTCTGCCATGTAAGCAGGAGATCCCGGGTTCGAGTCCCGGTCGGGGTACACATTTTCAGCTGTCCACATCCAGGTATAACAGCAAGACCTGTCGACAGCTGAGGTTGTCAGTTAGTCATCATTTACACGCTATATCGCTAGACCACTTGGAGCAATACATTTATGCTCAAGCTTCGCTGATCGTTGAAATTGCGGAGCTGTTAATTGCTTTTCCCCATTAGATACCGCCTCTGTAGCCGACCAGCTCGTAGCTCCCGTCATTACCACGAGATGTCACTCGAAACGCCAATTAAATATAGAAAAGATAACAATACATACATTGTCGGAAAAAAATTAGTACACCCGAAAAGGCGACATCGATTTTGATCCTATGACGCCATATGCCACCTGGGGGATAACAGATATGCTAACTATGGATTCAACATCGTCTGCCAACAGATAGCGTAGTGGTATATCCATCAGACCGCCATATGTGTCCACCATTTAACAGGGAATGCTCACAGCTAGAAGGCTCAGTGTGGTGCAAACGTGTGAAGCAAGTAGGCAACCATGCCATGGGGACACACTTGTGATTCCTACAGCCAGCTGAGCCATTTTGAAAGGGGTCAAATTGTGAACGAGGTGCGCGATGGTCCTTTCGGAGAACAGCCACACAAGTTGCAAGTGCTACCTCAGTTGTGCAACGATGCTCGTGTCAATGGTCACGTGAACATTCTAACACCGGTAGACGAGATTCTGGACGTCCACGCAGCACAGACGCCTGCCAGGATCGTCGTATTGTAAAGGCAGCAGTGGCAGATGGTACAGCTACCACAGCACAGATAAGAGGACTTGTGAGCCTACATGACTCAACACCAACTGTTGTGAATCTGTTATTAGCAGTAGGACTACGGCACGCCCACCTCTAGCCCTTATTCCACTCACGCCAGAACATCTAGGAGAACGATTCAACTGATGCCGTCAAAGTTTCACTTGGAAGATAGAATAGCGAGCTGTGGTCTTCAGTGATGAAAACAGATTCCGCCTGCACGCAGGTGAAGGTCTTTGCATATACAGTATGGACCTAGTGAGGGCTGCCTCGTAGAGTGCCTTCGTCCAAAACACACTGGCCCCACCCCAGCCCTTACGGTCTGTGATGAGATAAGCTACAACTCTCGTTCACTTTTAGTGTTTCTGGAGGGGACAAGCAGAGCGTTGCCAGACCCGTTCTTTTACTGTTCTTGCAACAGGAAGGCAATGTGTTGTTCAAACAGGATAATGCTCACCTTCATTCTGCCCGTAATACTCAATGTGCTCTGGTCTGCACAATCTCCAGACTTGCCCCAAGTCGAGCATATGTTGGACATGATGGGACGAGAAGTGACTCTTGCGGCTGGCCAACCAACAACTATTACAGAACAATGTGAACAGGTCGATTAGGAGTGGCATAACGTATCCCAGTGCATCATCTACACAATCGACTGGATGTCAGAGTCGGCGCCTGCATTGCCACCTGTAAAGGCTACACCATGTATTAATATGGGTATTTCAGCATACGTCGATACCTGGTACCTCATAACCACTTGTGCTATTGATCTGTTAATGTATTAATTTCATATGCTCCATATGCACTGTTGCAACAATAAATCTTGAATGAATTGGAAACCTCTAAAAGGGTGTACTATTTTTTTTCCATTGCTACACACTTGCAGTAATAGGCCTTCCTCGTGAGTCAGTCTGTCTATTAGTGAAAGTTGTCCCAAAATCGCTACAGTAGTTCCTAATATTAACCGTAACATACCTACAGAAACCGCAGCGGGAGACTTCAATTTATAATATTTATGGAAGATTTATGCAGATGGCAGAGGAGCTTAAACTGGATAATTTGAGATAAGGAACCACCGTTTAAGCCACTATTGTAAGCGACTGAAACGTTCGTTTAGTAAGCAGTGTGTCCACTTACCCGGAAACATTTTATTGAGGATGATAATGACAGTGGAAACCTAGAGTGGCACAACTTACAACTTAAATCAATAACAGCAACTACTCTACGTGATGACCACAGGTCTCAATGTGTGCATTATAACAGCATCCATTGGCAGAACTGAACTCTTGAAAGCACCCCTCGTGTCTTATTGTATATCGGTATTGTTGTTGATATGATATTTGAGCGCGTTGCCTATACCGGTAGAAGGCGAATTACGAAGTTGTAAGTAGGTGGTACATTTGCATATTTACTGATATTCAGCTGGAGGACGAGCTAGGCGAGTGGCGAATACAGTACCACAAACTCAAAAATACATTCGCTTGTATTCTGAGAATCCTTCACTGAAAGTAACCAGTTTCGCTTTACATATTATAAGTGCTCATCGTATTTGTGTGGCCGGAACTAATTACTGATTGTTCATTATAATACGAGATAGTTCACACCTAGTACTGCAATGAAGTCTGTTAAGAACTGGTGGCGTGATGTCGGCAAATACGATTACACACAAAAAACACAGTTTAGTAATGTTACTGAGGTTCCTCAGTGACAGGCACCGGTATCTTCATAACAATCCAGTCACGTGTGTACATAAAAACCGTGGCCAAGCAACACTTGTCATTCGTTAGTGAATACAGTACATTTTATTAAACTACATTCGTTCGATTCTTCACAGTAGCCGGCCGGTGTGGCCGAGCGGTTCTAGGCGCTTCAGTCTGGAACCGCGCGGCCTCTACGGTCGCAGGTTCGAATCCTGCCTCGGGCATGGATGTGTGTGATGTCCTTAGGTTAGTTAGGTTTAAGTAGTTCTAAGTTCTAGGGGACTGATGACCTCAGATGTTAAGTCCTATAGTGCTCAGAGCCATTTGAACCAATTTTTCCTTGTAATCAGGTTTTAATCACTGTTCCATCATACTTTCCACAATGTAACCTTCGGAGCGTCTGTTCCATGGGGAAGAAGAAAAGCTACATTTCCCACCTGGTCCAAGAAGAGACTTCTCCTCAAATTCCGCAGTGCGAACAGTACATTGTCTGTGACTTGAACGGCGCAGTTTCTTGCAAGTTTCTAGCCACGGCAACGATTTTCTCCCAACTAGGAAAATGGCTGTTACGAAACATTTTTCTGTACATTCCTTCGGTTTTCCGGGAACTATTTATTGCTGCACCTCATATTAAATGCATATCTGCAAGTGCATCTAACACGTAGTGTTCCATTGTTGACCACTATTTACGAACGATAAACAGCGGTAAACTGCATCGTTGACACATTTCAGAAGATTGCGTATTGTTTCTAAGGTAATGTCCTCAACAGGGATACGACAAGAAGTTTTTATTATGAAACAAAAGCCATTGACGGATTTGCACTTCACACACATTGCTCATGCAACACACTGTTCAGCCTAAAATATTGATTTCCGACCATTGGTTTCTCATCTCAGAGTACCGTATATTGCGGCTGCGAACTAAATAATTAAATACACTCTCTGACCAAAAGACCGAAGCACTTAGAATGTTGGAAGGACATTAACTAATGTTATTGCAGTAATTACAAAATCGAGCCAAATTTACAAAGAACCTGGCATTTGAAGTCCTCTCATCAGAACGACCTCTCTGGCGCAGATGCATGCACAGATTCGTTTGGGAAGGGTATCAAAAAGCCGTTGTATCCTCTTGTGAGGTAAGCTGGCCCACAAGCATTGTCACTGGTCCCTGCTATCCTGGACGTAGTCATTGGGACGGAGTTCGTGTCCACTCTGATCTCACATACGAGGTGTGACAATAAAGTAATGAGACTGAATTTCTTTGCAAGATGTGGCAACCCTGCAGGCTTGCACAGGCACAATATCTTTGACCTTGGTCTATAAGCTGCTCCTATCCAAGTGGCAAATCAATGCAACTGCTCAGTCGTGAGTTATGCTGTAATAAGTTAACACATATTTGTGTCTCTCGTCAGGAAATGGAACTGCATAATATTGTGCAACGGTATGCCATTTCTTTTTGCGTTAAATTGGGTGAAAACGCGACGACAACTTATGGTAAGCTTCAGAAGGCTTTGGAGAGGAGGTTATGTCAGGAGCTCAAGTTTTTCGTTGGCATTCAGTGTTTAGTCAAGGCAGAACGAATATTGAAGATGAAGACCGCAGTGGACGACCATCAACCTCACGGACGTGTGTAATCTTGGCCAGAGTGCGTGAACTCGTACGATCTGATCGGAGATTATCTGTGAAAATGATTGCAGAGGAACTGAACATCAATCGTGAAACGGTTCGTCTAATAATACCTGAAGATCTTGGTATGAGAAAGATTTGTGCGAAAATTGTCCCCAAAAATTTCACACCACAACAGCGAGAAACACGGAAAAATGTGGCAGCCAATCTGTTGGAGCAAACGGAAATCAATGCAGAATTGTTGAGCCGTGTTATCACTGGTGATGAAAGTTGGTTTTTTCAGTACGATCCAGAGACAAAACGCTTAGGTTCGCAATGGTGCTGAAAGGGATCACCCAGACCAAAAGAAGCTCGCATGTCAAAGTCAAAAATGAAATGCATGCTTGTGTGCTGCTTTGATTCCAAGGGAATCGTTCATAAAGAGTGGGTGCGATTTTAGAAAGACTTCATCAAAGAGTTTTTCGTGTCCGCGCCAACATTTCTGATAATTGGATACTGTATCATGATAATGCGCCATCCCATACTGCTCTGTCAGTACCGCAATTTTTAACCTCAAAACAAATTTCAATACAACTACAGCCACCTTATTCACCAGATATCGCTCCGTGCGACTTTTTTCTATTTCCAAGAGTCAAAACGGCGGTCAACGGACACCATTTTCAAACAACACAACTTGTTTAAAAAGATGTGACGAGGGTCTTGGAGGATATTACAAAAGATGAGTTCCAGAAATGTTACCATCAATGGCAGATGCGCTGGATAAAGTGTGTGCAATCAGAAGGGAACTACTTTGAAGGAGACAACACCAAACTTGACTAAAACGGTAAGCAACATTTTTTTCACATCATTCTCGTTACTTTATTGTCACACCTCGTATGCTCTATCGGGGACTGGTCTGGAGATCGCGTTGGGCGTAAGAGTATCTCAGAACCATGCACATCGTTCATAGAGACACGTGCCATGTCTGGACTAGTATTGTCCAGTTGAAAAGTGGTACGAAGATAGTGTCGCGTGAGAGGTAACACATGAGGATGCAGGATGTCCGTGACGCACCGTCTGAAGTCAGCGTTCCCTTAACCACTATCAGGCGCGACTTGAAGTCATACCCGATGGGTCCCCGCACCATGACGCCACGAGTAACGCCGCTTTACCTCTCCAAAACATTGGAAGAACGGATACAACCGTAGGTGGAAGCATAAGTGGCCAGAGACACTACTAGCTAGGGCATAACCAGCCATGGCAAGCTCACATACACCAACAAGCGACAAATGTCGGCAAGAACCTGCGTGTCAGCAACGTTGACTGGATATACCAGCTGCTATTAAAGCCGACGAACAGGATACAGAAGGGAAACCGACGAGCTCGCCCACTGACGCACAAACAAATCGTCAACGTCACCCTACACTGTGCATCTGATATATGACCTATCGGACACAAAACTATGATCAACCTAACTGTTACAGGTATGCTGACGCTGACCGGGGGATCAACACCGGCACCCAGCGGCAGCCGCCGAGTGACAGCACCGCACAACGTCAAAGGTATATCGATACGCATGATACCCACTACTAACAAAGCCTACCCTTGCAAGACCTTCGCAGATAGCAAGACATCAGCTACTGCTTTTACTACCCGACCTAGCTACCGCAGAGGTTTTTTTTCGGGTGGCTCTTGCCTTGGCCCTTTTTTTCCTCTGCCCTTCAAACCGCTACACTTAGTTCGACTTTCGACCCAATCTGTCTCCAGATGAGCGCGTATTAATGGTTAACCTTAACCAGCAGTGCGCAAAAATCGCAGCACCCACATCCTGTGACGAAGATGACGTGCTACAGACGCGAAATTTAACCGACAGGAAGACGATGCTGTTATATGCAAATGATGAGCTTTTTAGAGCATTCACACAAGGTTGGCGCCGGTGGCAACACCTACAACGTGCTGACATGAGGAAAGTTTCCAACCCATTTCTCATACAGAAACAGCAGTTGACCGGCGTTACCTGGTGAAACGTTGTTGTGATGCCTCGTGTAAGGAGGAGAAATGCGTACCATCACGTTCCCGACTTTGATAAAAGTCGGATTGTAGCCTATCGCGATTGTGGTTTATCGTATCGTGACATTGCTGCTCGCGTTGGTCGAAATCCAATGACTGTTAGCAGAATATGGAATCGGTGGGTTCAGGAGGGTAATACGGAACGCCGAGCTGGATCCCAATGGCCTCGTATCACTAGCAGTCGAGATGACAGGCATCATATCCGCATGGCTGTGACGGATCGTGCAGCCACGTCTCGATCCCTGAGTCAACAGGTGGGGACATTTGCAAGACCACAACCATCCGCACGAACAGTTCGACGGCGTTTGCAGCAGCATGGACTATCAGCTCGGAGACCATGGCTGCGGTTACCCTTGACGCTGCATCACAGACAGGAGCGCCTGCGATGGTGTACTCAAAGACGATCCTGGGTGCACGAATGGCAAAACGTCATTTTCTCGGATGAATCCAGGTTCTGTTTACAGCATCACGATGGTCGCATCCGTGTTTGGCGACATCGCGGTGAACGCACATTGGAAGCGTGTATTCGAGATCGCAATACTGGCGTATCACCCGGCGTGATGGTATGGGGTGCCACTGGTTACACGTCTCGGTCACCTCTTGTTCGCATTGACGGCATTTGGAACAGTGGACGTTACATTTCAGATGTGTGACGACCCGTGGCTCTACCCTTCATTCGATCCCTGCGAAACCCTACATTTCAGCAGGATAATCCACGACCGCATGTTGCAGGTCCTGTACGGGCCTTTCTGCATACAGAAAATGTTCGACTGCTGCCCTGGCCAACACATTCTCCAGACATCTCACCAATTGAAAACGTCTGGTCAATGGTGGCCGAGCAACTGGCTCGTCACAATACGCCAGTCACTACTCTTGATGAACTGTGGTATCGTGTTCTGCATGGGCAGCTGTACCTGTACACGCCATCCAAGCCGTGTTTGACTGAATACCCAGGCGTATGAAGGTCGCTATTACGGCCAGAGGTGGTTGTTCTGGGTACTGATTCCTCAGGATCTATGCACCCAAATTGCGTGAAAATGTAATCACATGTCAGTTCCAGTATAATATATTTGTCCAGTGAATACCCGTTTATCATCTGCATTTCTTCTTGGTGTAGCAATTTTAATGGCCAGTAGTCTATATGGAAGAACGGGACCTCTCCCCAGATTGCCGTCACACTCGCCGACGATGTCCTACCGCGGTAGCGCAGAACCGCGATTCATCGCTGAACACATTACAGCGGGTGTCATCAGCAGTAATACTCCCGGTCACGACACCTCTGCACAGGTAGCCGTTTGTGTTGCGGTGTTACGCATGGGGCGGTAATTCTCTAGTCCGAGTACTGCTAGTCGCTGGCCAGTGGTGAGGGATGCCACAGAATGATGCCGGGAGTCCATCACTTGTTCCCGGATGGCAGGCGCTGGTGCGAAGGGGTTACAATGTGCTCGATGCTTCATTTCTTCCCTCGTGGTGGTCAGACATGGTCTACTGAAATCTTTACGACGAGCATACCTAGCCTCGCGTCTCCATACTGTCCAACATCGCGCCACAAATCTGTGTACTGCACGACTCGACCGGCCGGACAAATGGAGCCCAGCAATGAGACTCCTTTCAAGCACTGTCAGGTGCTGATGACGCTGTCTCGTACGAGAACGTATTACCCACGTGTTCTTCACAGTGACCACTCACGCCCCTTTTACACCCTTCCAGGCCCGGTAGCAATACTAATGCACTGCGGTCACCGTTCTACTTGTCACGGAGAACAGTAACTTCAATCATCTTGATACCAACCGACGGTGTGTACCTGTATGAAGTTACATTGATGTCCGACCATTTGGGTGCTTAATTTCTTCTCGTCAGACAGTCTATATACTTTATGTGAGGTGGTACGCTGTCTGAACTGGTCTGTCAGTCGTTGCTTATGAAAGTGTTGCACAATGCGGACGACTGTACAACTACAAGTCCTTTCCACATCGCTCGAAGTCTGATAAGATACTTGACGTTTACGTAAAGCCTTAACTTTCCTAGTACTACGAGGAAAGTCGGAGAAGTTAGGACGCAGCAACTAAATTTCGCATTTTGTGTTGTTACGAGAAATACTGCTGACGCAAATAAAAGAAATATGTAGTATTTTCAGATTTTTTAAATTTATTTATACGTGTCCAGAACAGAACATATTATACACAGGATGAGTAACACCTCCTTTATTCCGAGGGCGATTGCACGTATCGGCATGCGGTTTTTGGCGGATCATAGCGTGCATGCATAATGATCACAACGTTTATATTGACCGAGATAAGGAGGCAAGTATATGTTTTTCAAATGGGACGCTATACTTTTTTACCATCATCCGAACGCTCTGGAAAAGACGCGTATAGTGATGTGACGCATGTTGCTACTGTGATTCAAACTTTGCTTAAAAGAGGGCGGATGAGGATGTACCTACGTAGCGTAGGCCGTGCATGCTGCGTAGAGCATGGCAACTCGGCCTGCGAGTCGCGCGAGGCGTGTTTACAGTCTGCAGCCGATTCCGACCGCCTCGACCTTCAATCATACAATATTTCCCAGCGTCTTTTAAGCAAAGTTTGAATCACAATAGCAACATGCGTTACGTCACTATACGCGTCTTTTCCAGAGCGTTCGAATGATGGTAAAAAAGTATAGCGTCCCATTTAAAAAACATGTACTTGCCTCATTATCTCGGTCAATATAAACGTTGTGATTATTGTGCATGTACCAACGTATGTGCCCCACAGTCCGCTACGATTCGCCGAACACCGCTTGTCGATACGTGCAACCGCCCCCTGAATTATGGGGGGTGTTACGTCTTACGCGACTCACCCTGTATATAAGGCGACCATGGACATAACATTAATGAAGTAGATAAAGGTTGAATCAGGTGTAGTATTACACGACCTTGAGAAAATCCTAAATAGGTGGTGGGAGTACTTTGAAAGGCTATTGAACGAGGGAAATGTACGAGAGAAGTGTGAGGATGGAGATATAAATGAAGGAATAACCCAAAGCATAAGTAGAGAAGATGTCTAACATGCAATGAAGAAAATGAGAAATGGGAAGGCCCTAGGGCCAGACCAAATTACAATAGAAGCATGGAAAAGTCTGGGAGAACAGGGAACTGATATTCTCTGGGATCTAATGCAGAAGATCTGGAAAGGAGAAAGAATGCCGCATGCGTGGAGAAGCAGTATACTGGTTCCCCATATATAAGGGGAAAGGGGATATGGAAAACTGTGGTAATTATGGAGGGATAAAACCGATGTCCCACACAATGAAGATCTGGGAAAGGAACTTGAGAAGATGTTGCGTCTAGAAACTGAAGTATGTGAAGAACAGTTTCGATTTACGCCGGGAAGAGGAACAACCGACGCAATATTTGCACTAAGGCAACTGTTGGAGAGGACCAGAGAAGTACAAGCCGAGCTGCATATGGCCTTTATTGATCTTGAGAAGGGATATGACAGATTTTCGAGGTAAGAGACATGGGGATGTCTGAGAAGTAAGTGCCTGCCAGAAAAATATATCAGGGTGGTAGAAGACATGTATGAAGGTGCAATGACACAAGTCAGGAGCAGTGCGGGTGCAACAAAGGCATTCCCAGTGAGAGTAGGACTTCATAAGGGATCTGCTCTCAGCCCATATCTCTTTGACCTTGTCATGGATGTACTACTCAAAGATGTGAAAAAAGAGGGGCACCTTGGAGCATGATGTTTGCCGATGATGATGTAATCTGTGAACCCACCCAAGAGGCACTTCAAGACAAGCTAGAACAGTGGAGAAAAGCTCTAGACGAAAGGGGAATGAGAATTAGCAGGGTGAAAAGGATGCCAAAGATCTATATATTAACCTGCAAGGAGAACAACTGGCGCAGGTCAAGAAATTTAAATACCTAGGCTCTTACATGCAAAGTGATGGAGGACTGGAGGCCGAAATACAGCACAGGATAAATAGAGGATGGATGAACTGGAGAAAACTGAGCAGAGTACTGTGTGATAAGAAGGTTAGCTGCTGAATGAAAGGAAGGCTTTACAAGTCTGTGGTGAGGCCTGCGATGCCGTATAGCGCAGAAACTTGGCCAATCACAAAATCCCAAGAGAAAAAGATGGAAGTGGCATAAATGAGAATGTTAAGGTGGATGAGTGGGGTGACACAGAAGGACAGACTAAGGAATGAGTACATCATGGGAACAGTGAAAGTGGGGCCCATAGGGAAGAAGATCCAAGAAAGTAGGCTAAGATGGTATGGACATGGCCAGAGAAGAGGGGAGTACTATGTGGCCTGCACTTCAGATCAGAGAACGTCATATATTCCACAGAAATGATATAATAGCTACTATAGTTGCAAGTGGTATGTTACGTCATAGCTATTCAAGAAACGCTTGGTGTCATCTTCTTTATGGCTTGACGGCCAAAACTGTACAGTAGAGAAAAATAAAAGGATATTCTAATCCAAGTAGCAACAGCCACTGTGGAAGATTATTTTTATTCAAAAAAATTACATTGGCTGTAGACCCCGTTGCAGCGGAAACATTTCTCTGTTACTGGACTTTTTGCGACGGTCGAAATGAATGGCCTGCACTGCGATTTTCTTTCCAACTTATGTGCATAGCCATTAATGGTCATGCACTTTTACATTCAGACACAGAAACCGAGGCCATATCGCCGTCACACGGCTTTCAATGAACGCTGTGGTCACAATACATCTCTAGCTCACGCACAATACGTTGCAGGCTGTCTAGGGTTCTATTTTAGTTATATTATCACGAGTGTTTAAAAGAGATATTTGAGAGGTCAGTAGGAAAGGTTGCAGATAAATAATTGAGTCACACTCTCGTGACGCTACGGCTATCTACTTGGGGGACTCCCCCGCCTTTGCGGTACCGCCAAATCAAGCGCTTTTGCTCAGATACTTGAGTACTCTAGCGGCTGCAGTTGTTCTTTGCAGTATCAGCGAAACATAAAGACTGATTGCACAACGCTACTACCTCTCGTAAATATTTCTTCAGACTGGTTGACGTGGTGCTTAAAGTCTTGATTGCTATCCTCTTTGTGTGCATTGTTAGAATCAATTTACTAAAGGTGCTTCAGATTAATTAGTCAGTTAAGGGGAAAAGAGTTTCTCAGTACCATTGCCACCCTTTTCAAAGCAATCGTATTCTCCACAGGGAGACAAGTCTTTTGAAAACATCTAGATTCTTGTATTATTATTCGTTCGTTCTTTCACTTCTTGATTGCTATATCTAAAATAAAGAACTGAGGAAGAAGAAAACTGAATGAAGGTCGTGGTTTAACAACATCATTAGAGACGGAGTACAAGTATGATCAGCAAATTGGCCTCTCTCTTGTCAAAGAAATTGCCCCTGCATTCGCCTGAAGTGATTTTAGGAATAGTATAAAAAACTTAAATCTGGATGGCCTGACAGGCATTTTGAAACTGCTCCTGTAGAATGCGAGTCCACTTCATCTGCTGTACTTAAAGTCTTGCCATCATTTCTTTGTACTTACTCACTGTCACCTGAGAGAGATTGACGAATGCAGCTCATTAACATTCGAGGAGATATTATGCATACATAAAAAAGAAATACAACTCTAGATAACGTCCCTGTTTGTAGTTCTAAAGAATAGTATAGCCAATATTACTACTACTCGATTTCAGATTTATGAAACTAAATAAAAGTGATACATAATGGGTTATGAAAAAATCCTTGTAGTTAAAGACAACATGTAACTTTTAAAAAAAACTGAGTTTTCGTAAAAAATTATCACCTAAAATTTTTATCCTCATCATTTTATCAGTCGTGTGAGACACCTTCGAAACAAATGGCAGGAAATTGAGAACGAATCACTGTTATGAATAATTTCTCAGCACTTCAAAAATGGGAAATTTGTATCAAGCCATAACGTAACACAGTATGAACCTGTACTACACGGACATAATTTTGGAAGTTGTTCAAAGATATTATCCGAGTTGATGGTGTACAGCAAACAGCCTCAAATCAGTTTTACGTTACTTTATTCAAAAAGTGCTGTTACCAGTACCGAATTTTTACGGTTCATCACCTTACGGTTTATTCATGATATCATCGCACAATATTGTAAGATTACTTATCTGATCTGCACACGGGTGTACAAACTTGGTTTGTATTGGAGTATGGAGACTCAGTTGACGTTAAGGATACTACACTATGTGATCAAAAGTATCCGGACACCCCCAAAAACATACATTTTTCATATTAGGTCAAGTGTGCTGCCACCCTACTGTCAGGTACTCCATAACAGCGGCGTCAGTATTTATTAGACATCGGCGGAACTCAAGAAATTCGAACTTGATCAGGTGATTGGGTGTCACTTGTGTCATACGTCTGTACTCGAGATTTTCACACTCCTAAACATCCCTAGGTCCACTGTTTCCGTTGGAATGGTGAAGTGGAAACGGGAAGGAACACGTACAGCACAAAAGCGTACAGGCCGACCTCGTCTGTTGTCTGACAGAGACCGCCGAAGTTGAAGAGCGTCGTAATGTGTAATAGGCAGACATCTATCCAGACCATCGCACAGGAATTCCAAACTCCATCAGGATCCACTGCAAGTACCATGACAGTTAGACGGGAGGTGAGAAAACTTGGATTTCGTGGTCGAGCGGCTCCTCATGAGCCACACATCACGCCGGTAAATGCCAAACGACGCCTCGCTTGGTGTAAGGAGCGTAAACATAGGACGATGGAACAGTGGTAAAACGTTGTGTGGAGTGACGAATCACGGTACACAATGTGGCGAACCGTTGGCAGGGTATGGGTACGGCGAGTGCCCGGTGAACGTCATCTGCCAGTGTGTGTAGATCGGAGGCGATGATGTTATGGCGTGGTCGTATTTTTCATGGAGGGGGCTTGCAGGTTGTTTTGCGTGGCACCATCACAGCACAGTACTACATTGATGTTTTAAGCACCTGCTTGCTTTACACTGTTGAAGAGCAATTCGGCGATGGCGATTGCATTTCCTAACACGATCGAGCATCTGTTCTCAATGCACTGCCGGTGGCGGAGTGGTTACACGACAATAACACCCCTGTAATGGACTGGCCTGCACAGAGTCCTGACCTGAATCCTATAGTACGCCTTTGGGATGCTTTGGAACGCCGACTTCGTGCCAGCCTTCACCGACCGACATCGATACCTCTCCTCAGTGCACCACTCCGTGAAGAATGGGCTGCCATTCCCCAAGAAACCTTCCAGCACGTGATTGAACGTATGCCTGCGAGAGTGGAAGCTGTCATCGAGGCTAAGGCATATTGAATTCCAGCATTACCGATTGAGGGTGCCACCAACTTGTGAGTTATTTTCAGCCAGGTTTCCGGATACTTTTGATCACATAGTGTATCAGGGGAAGTGTTTTTGTGTGTGTGTGTGTATTTCTGTTTCCTCTAACGGATTCATAGTGGCCGCTTTTTCAGCTAAATGTAATATTTCCATGTTGTTCTCAACGTTTCTCACTTAATGATTTTCTTCTGCAATGTGAGCTGGAAATGTAGATGTGTTTTAGTTTCCAAACGTTAGGGCATCAAGGTTTTTTTTTTTGTACCTAATCTCGAAACTTTTGCCTACGTGGCCAAAGTAGAATTTTGGGAACGAATCACATTGGATCTTGTATATTCTTAATTTGCTGTAGGGGGCCTTGGAAAGATTTACACTTTTTGCTGCAATTTACTATTAGAAGAGTAGCTGACATTCATAGTTTCCTTTTTAAAAAGTTTGCAGTTTTTTGGGCCTGTGTATGGGATAAGAATATATTTAGGCGTGGATTGCTTTTGATTGAACGCTGTATGAACTTCTGTATGAACTGTTGCTTTTGTTTTAATTTTGTTGCGGAGTTTGTCTGTTATTATAGGATCATTACCGCTTTTAAGAGCAACTGTTTTAATGTAACTGCATTTACTTTTTTGATCTGTGTGACTCATAGGTCCTTTTTATATTCGGTGTTCGATGGCTCTGAAATGCGACGTTCTGCGTTGGCTGTGATGACGTGAGATGTCAATGCTGACATCTGTGGTGGAGGTGTTCTGTAGATGTTATGCATGTATGTATTGCACGGGGGACCCAGAAACGACGGAGAGGCTTCGTCCCCAACGTAGCCCTTAGTGGTTCACAGCTCCACAACAGGCTACAGCAGGCCACTCACCCCACCGACGCCCCACACCGAACCCAAGGTTATCGCGCGGTTGACAAAGCACACGATCCTTTCTAGTGGCTACCACCTGGACTGCTGCTAACCATACCATATTCCACGGAATCTGTGAACAACCGCTTTTATCTGGTGCAGGTCGACCCCTTGTAAGAAATGGTTATTTTCCTGCGTTACGCGAGTCTGGGAAGTTCCAGAGTTCTTTAGCCTTCCGTCTTCGAGAGAGTGTTTTCTGGCTAGTTGGTGTTGGCTGTCAGTCTCTTCAGGCGTGATGAAAACGTCGAAATAGATGCTGAACTTATCATTCCCATTCTCCAGACGGATCATCAACAACATTGTGTAAAGGTTTGGAGCGTAACTCAGACACTGGCATACAGTTCTGCGATTAGCATCTGTGCTTCACTGTTTCTCCTCCACTGGCAGTCAAAGATGTTTTAAGGAGGAACGTTTTGACATTAGTGCCATCCACGTTCAGGAAGACCTTCGGGGTTGGATGAAGATCGTCTGACTCATTAATCCACAATTAACCGCTTCACTGTACTCGATAACTGACAAATGTGATGAACTGTGATCATTATACCATCGTGCGGCATTCAAAACTTGGGTGTATGGGTACTGCTTGCTTTAATCCAAAATCACAAAAATCAGCGGATGGACATGTGAGCATCTCTGCTTGCTCTTCATCAACTGGCTCGTGAACAACGTCGACAGTACATATCCCGTATCGTTACTGGTGACGAGAAATGGTGTCTTTCTGATAACTTAAGGAAAATAAAGGAATGACTGAGCCCAAACAGTGCAGCAACTCTCTGTACAATGAGCTGTGCACATCCACAAATGATAATGTTATGCATCTGGTGGGACAGCGACAGTATGGTGTACTGCGAATTGTTTCCTCGAGGTGTAACAGTCACTGCTGACATTTATTGTCAATAACTGAGACGTCTTGCAGACACAGTCCAAGAATAACGACCAGGAAGACTGCGTGAAGTGATGCTAACCTACGATAACGCCAGTCCGCTTTCAGCTACACTGACAAAAAGCACTACACAGGAGTTGAGTTGGGAAGTCATTCACCTGTTCTTGCGCCCTCAGATTTTTACCTTTTGCGCTCTCTACCGAACAACCTTCCAGGAACTTCCCCTCCGGATGAAAATGCGCTCCGAACATGGCTCGACGACTTCTTCGCCTCAAAACCACGTGATTTCTACAGTCGCGGAATCGAAAAGTCACCCAGCATTGGTAGACTGCTATAAATAATGAAGGACAATATATTATTGATGGCAAAAGTCTCTGTTATGTGTAATTGTTGTGTTTATTAAACTCATGGAAAAATGCTTCGAACCTACGTACCAAACCAATATTTTATACACAAATCTTTGTTTGTTAGCATCCAGAGGAGACTCAGCATTACGGCCTAGAAGCGAACAAGGTCGCATTATGGTGTAAATTTTATATCTGTAGTCAGAAGAACTCAGTTTAGATTCACTGAACACCCAACAGCCATTTATAATCAAAGAACTGTTCAGCGATCAGCGACATCTGACAGTTCCTAGAGGCAGTTTAACCGCAAAAATGTCAATGCTTTTCCAAAAACACTTTGAGGACAGAACATGAGTGAGCTAACGAAGTTGTCACTAATTTCTGAAAATCATTCTGAGGACTGAGTTCACCTCCGTGGCTCATTGGTCAGTGTAACCGACTACCACGTGGACGACCAGGGTTCGACTGGCGGTACTTGCCAGAGGTTTTCGTTTGCTGGGAGGACTGGAACGGAGTACCCTCAGCCCCGTAATGCTAATTGAGAAGCTACTTGATCCAGTAGTAGTGGCTCCGTGTCACGAAAAATGCCGGTGGTCGGAAGAGTAATGGGCCGGCCGCACGCCGCGCCATACTGCATCGCATCGAAACATTCGCGGAGGATGAACCGGCGGTCGGTCGGACACGATGGCCCACCTGGGTCTGTGGACCGCGTTTACATTTACTTTTTATCTGAGGTCAGAGTATAGATAACCGTCTCGTCATTACTTTAAAGCCACTTCTTTAATGTGGATACTTGCATGACATAGAAATGGCATAACAAACACAAAAAACGCACTTGAAAATGGGAATCATTTCCGGAAACGCGTCGTGCGAAAAATAAAATAAAGAAAATCGTGACTGGCGGCAGATGAGTTATTTATAAACAAACCTACTGTTTTCACTGTCGCAGGCTTTCAGAACTATTTATACTGGATCAAATCAGACAATAAGAGCGTTTGGTTTTCTGATGTTCAGTACATAACAGGGTACACGCACAATTATGTCCAAATAGGGAACGAACTGATGAACTGACTTGTGTTTGGACGGAGCGAGGTGGCTCAGTGGTTAGCACACTGGACTCGCATTCGGGAGGACGACGGTTCAATCCCGCGTCCGGCCATCCTGATTTAGGTTTTCTGTGATTTCCCTAAATCGCTCCAGGCAAATGCCGGGATGGTTCCTTTGAAAGGGCATGGCCGACTTCCTTCCCCGTCCTTCCCTAATCCGATGAGACCGATGACCTCGCTGTTTGGTCTCTTCCCCCCAAACAATCCAAAAAAAAATTGTGTTTGGTTCTCATAGAAGTTATGAGAGCAGGCCGTATGTCACCTTGGTGTGTGGGAAATGGAGTCAGCTTTCAATTTGTATTCGGACTTAAACTAGCCATTTTTGACAGTTTATTTTCCTTTGAACTCTGAAGCATGATTATTAGTGTCCATTTACTGTAGTTTTTGGGGATGACAAAATATCAATCGATTCCACATGCATTATGAGCCTATGAAACTGAGGGCCGATGGAATGTGTAAAGCACATAGTAAGGGCGATTGTGGTACGGTTTTACTCCGAGTTGATGGCTAGCCTGATGACT
The DNA here is from genome assembly GCF_023864345.2 of Schistocerca serialis cubense. Classification (NCBI taxonomy): domain Eukaryota; kingdom Metazoa; phylum Arthropoda; class Insecta; order Orthoptera; family Acrididae; genus Schistocerca; species Schistocerca serialis. The sequence continues at coordinate 1,076,787,631 of NC_064638.1, read as the reverse complement.
GCAGCTTTTGAAGACACTTAAGTATACAATTCCTGCACAGCTAGTGTGGAAATCGGGCATCACGTAGTGTGCTGCTTCCTGAGATTTAAAGGTTTTGCTCAAAGCACTTGACAGCTATTAACAACAGACGTAGGGGAACCGACGGTTGAGCTTATCACAGAGCAGCTCTTTGATTAGCACTTCAAGTCTCTGCCTGTAGAAGCAACTAAACGCGACAATGTTCACCATGAGTCAGTCAAGATGCTTTATTCATTCAGGCTGTTTACCACTATTTTTTGGTATCTTGGAGGTGACACAAAATATGAAAGAAAGTTTTATGAAGAAATAAGAACTCAGGTTGAGAACATAATGTTGTTTGATGGCAGACCAGGAGAAGGAGACTACCTTGTGAGAAAGCATTAAGGCAAACAGAAGGCAACTAGTTACAGAAGCCATCGGTAGCACATTGACACGGTGAACGTGAAGTACATGTGCACAGAGTTAAGTCACACAGGCTGCTCGCAGATTCTGGTTTCGTCACAATCACTTTATATACAGTCATTTAGGAACCCATACAGAACTACACTGGAACACTGGTCCGCTGATAATTCACAGAAGTGCTGATCTGCGAATGTTCTACGGCCCAAGCGCCAGGTTTATGGTTTCGTGCTGCTTTCACGGTAAGGCTAGGTCCTAGTTCTTCTTTGCTGAAGGCGCAGAGGCAGCAGGTACATTTCACTGAGATTTTGCTACCTGCCTGATGCTGCAGCAAAAGAACGGTTTTGCGGCAAGACATTGCCTCTGTTGGAATGGTAAGGCACGATCACCTACTGGTCACTGTTCCTCGCTTGCAGTTATCTGTCTCTTAACGCATGAATTTGGAAGTTGCGCCAAATGAGTGATTTTAGACAAGTACACAAGGCCCAGTTTTTTATTTTTTGGCAGACAGATTATAAGGGAGTTTTCAAAGGAATCCTTTACTTAGATTCTTAAAGGGAGGATAATAGATTCTAGACTTGCGCTGAAACTTCGATCTCGTGATTCTGAAAAAAAAAACAAACATCGTCAGTAATGGAAAGCTTTGTGATATCAACTTTGGACCTAGACATCGCTGGATCTTCTGGGTCATAGTTTTCTGTTCAGCCTGAGTCGTACAGAGTTTGTGGTCATTACATCAGCTGTAGAGAAACGACTTGATTTCATATTGGACTGTCTGTTGTCGCTTGTACACAGGCCATCCCAGGATATTCAGGGATAAGACAGAAACCATCACTCGAAGCAAAAGAGTATAGTGGGCATGGGCTCTAAAATGCATATCTTAAGAGCTATGAGCACTTGTTCATCTTTTTCTGCAAGTTCTTTGCTTCCATGTTTTGGGAGATGGTAGTATGGACAAAAAAATAAAAAAATGGCTCCAGTAAACATGGACTCGAAACTGCTTAACACTGTTCCTCGTTGTCAACACATCTTTTCTACTGAACAAATCCTGAAAGCTCTTAAGATTAGCATTATAGAGCTCATGCTTCCTACATCTTTTTGCTTCGAATGATTGTTCCTGTCTTATGCGTGAATAGTGACCAAGTGACCATTCCCCCTGGGACATTCTGTAGAGCTGGTTTCAATATCTTAGAATATTTGTTTCATAACTCATTGACCTCTTTCTTTTGCGCTCACACTCACTCACACACACACACACACACACACACACACACACACACACACACACACACACACACACAAACAAACAGTGACAGAGACACATATTAAGACGACGTCTTTATTGTTTTTGTCTAGGACACTTTTGGCGCAGGAGTATAACCTATGTGATGTGAATATATGTCGCTTGATTTTACACCGAAACGCTCTGATGGGAACTTCTATTGCTATATCAACATTATACCTCCGTGTCGACTGCTGGAAATGGCTCACTATTATTCAATTGTAAAATACTGGCGCTAATAACTTTTTAGAGCAGTGAGAAATTCCGTGGATATTAGGTACAAAATTATCAACTTCCAACTACTATACAAAGAATCCGGTAATATTCAGAGAGAGCAGCCATTTATTTTCTCCCTGGTGTCATCAACAGAGAATGAGCTAATGAACACACCCACAGATCTCGGAGCATTACTTCATAGAAGTACCAAAATATCTCCAAGAAGTTGCTAGCGAATTTTCTAAATGATTTGATTCTGGATGTTTCACGAAAAACTGCAGCATTTTACGGTTCACATTAACACTCAGATATTTGTTTCAGTATCACAAGTCACAGTTTTAGCTTGGATCTGCTGTCTATCAGTGGCGTACACTGATGCCAGCAGTTGGATTTCAAAAACAGAGAACCATACCTTCGATGCCAAAAGCAGAACTGTTTGCTTTCACACCGAGTTCACAGTTCGAATCCATAACAAACTGGTTGGCTTACAGACGTTTATATCAAATTCTACAAGGCATGAAAGTAAATATGCTACCATTTAACGCTCCTTCGACAATGAGTAGATTATATATGAATAATGGTCTCAGCTGGACAAGGAACACAGAACAAGTTCGTCGTAATCTTACCGATGACATCATCCTGAAATTCGAAACTAAGCGGCCAAAACTCACGGTGTTACATTTGAAGATCTGCCATGTACAACGCCCGCATGCTGCGTATTACGAAGCGATTGTAGACGATATGTAACCTAAGCAATCTATTATAGACTTGTGTAGTGAACATGGCACCACGGCGCGAGTTAACTGACTTTGGGTATGTTATAATTACCTCGGTCTACAAATTAAAACTTAACGAGAGCTGTATTGCATTTCAAAAGCGATTCGTAATATTTCAATCCCAGTGATTTGAAAAATGAGTTTTGCTCTTCCGCATCACATCAGGATTTTTGACAAATCAAGAATGAAATATTCACATAGTTTCTTCAAAAAATTATACGATCATCATTTGTATACGAATTATAAAACGACTTTTAAGTCTTTTTACACCAAATTTAACATTCCCGTTCACTTTATAAACACATCACTAAAATCTTGTTCATTTGGTATCGAATGTCTGTCTCTTGGATTTTTCCTTGTGTTTTTCCCAAGAATCCTTGCACAGCATCCAACAATAATCTGCAATCATTGAAGTGTTCGTCGTCATTGGTATCTCTTCTCTATTTCTCGAATATCCTGGTGGAACATCTCTCCCTGTTTACCAATGACTGTCTCCAGGTTATCAAGAAACATGTCGAAATGTGAAAACAGAAAGTAAGTTTAATTTTTAAAAAAGTGACACACCACGAAGGAATTATCCGATTGGGACAGAACTCGTTAGATGTGACGTACAAGTACATACAAACAAATGATTGCAATTTCAGAAAAATTGGATTGTTTGTTCAAAACAAAGAGCTTCACAAATTGAGTAAGTCAGGAACACGCACGGCTTTCCGGAGTGGGAAGGAGTGCCTGGCCCCCGGCACGAATCCGCCCGGCGGACTTGGGTCGAGGTCCGGTGATCCGGCCAGTCTGTCGATGGTTTTTAGGCGGTTTTCCACTGCCTCTGCAAATGCGGGCTGGTTCCCCTTATTCCGCCTCATCTACACTATGTCGGCGATTGCTGTGCAAAAGCAAGTTCTCCACGTAAGCGTACACCACTGTTACTCTACCACGTAAACATAGGGGTTACACTCGTCTGATGTGAGACGTTCCCTGGGGGGTCCACCGGGGGCGAACTGCACAATAACCCTGGGTTCGGCGTGGGGCGGCGGAGGAGTGAAGTGGACTGCGGTAGTCTGTTGTGGGGTTGTGGACCCCTGCGGCTGCGGCGTTGACGGAGCCTCTCCGTCGTTTCTAGATCCCCGGTTAACATACGATACAATACAAGTCAGGAACGCGTTGGTCCAGGTCTGGGCCTTATGCAAGCAGTTATTCGGCTTGGCGTTGATTGATAGATTTGTATTTTCTCCTGAGGGACAATTTTTCGAATTCTGTCCAACTGGCGCGTTAGATTGCCAAAATTCCGAGTTGGCTGGAAGGCCCTGCCTATAATTCTCTAAGCGTTCTCAGTTGTGGAGAGATCCGGCAACCTTGCTGGCCAAGGTAGGGTTTGGCAAGCACGAAGACAAGCAGTAGAAACTCTCGTCGTATGCGGCGGGTATTATCTTGCTGAAATGTAAGCCATGAAGGGCAGCAAAATGGGGCTTAGAATATCGTCGAACTAACGCTGTGTTATAAGGGTGCCGTGGATGACAACCAAAGAGTTCATGTTATGAAAAGAAATGGCACCGTAGACCATCACTCCTGGTTGTCAAGCCGTATGGCCAGTGCACTCAGGATGGTATCCCATCGTTGTCCGGGGTGTCTCCGGAGAAGTCTTCGGCCTGGAATCTCATTGAATGGAATAAAATTGTCTTGAGCGATGAGTCCCGATTCGATTTGAGCCCCGATGACCAGTGAACGTCGTGTGGCTAGGGCCTCCCGTCGGGTAGACCGTTCGCCTGGTGCAAGTCTTTCGAGTTGACGCCACTTCGGCGACCTGCGCGTCGATGGTGATGAAATGATGATGATTAGGACAACACAACACCCAGTCCCTGAGCGGAGAAAATCTCCGACCCAGGCGGGAATCGAACCCGGGCCCTTAGGATTGACAGTCGGTCGTGCTGACCACTCAGCTACTGGGGGCGGACATTTTAGTAGTTTAGGCCTGTCTTGCTGCATATAACGACGGAGCCTGGCATGAGGTTTCTGCTTGGCGGTACTTACAGCGCAGTAGCTGACTGTGGCCTCATTGCTTTCGTGTTTTAGTACGATCATCGGATTGTTTTGCGAGAGGTTTCAAAGTCAATATCAACAATCTCCATACCACTGTAATTGTCTTTCAAAGAGCCGTTGATCGCAGTAATGAAAAGTATAAGGTTACATTTAGAAAAAAAACACACTTGTTTAAATATCTCGGATAGTGCCAGAGTTCAGCGCATTATCCATACAAAATATTACGTGCCCCTATCAATTGCAAAAAACCGCGTTTCAGTACCTGGAACCGTTCACGAATTAAAAGGAATGACTAAGCCTTTATATGGCTAATACTATGAAGTGATATAAATAGTGCCGAACACATGAAATGAATAGTAGGGACGGTGAACGTCAGGAGGATTCTGGATAAGTGCTGTGCACATGTAAAGGAAACCCCGTGCAAGGCACTTGTACGACCAATTCCAAGTGTCTGCTCCAGTGTTTGGAGTCAAAACGGTTCAAATGGCTCTGAGCATTATCGAACTTAACATTTGAGGTCATCAGTCCCCTAGAACTTAGAACTACTTAAACCTAACTAACCTAAGGACATCACACACATCCATGCCCGAGGCAGGATTCGGACCTGCGACCGTAGCGGTCGCGCGGTTCCAGGCGTTTGGAGTCCTTTACAAGTAGTAGAGACAGTAAACATTAGACGAATTCAGAGAATCGCCGCTAAAGTCATAACAAGGCTTTACAGATCATGACAGTGTAATGGAGGTGCCCTGAGGACTTAGATGGGAATCTTTGTAGAAAGACAATGTTGGTCTCGCGAGTCCTATCAGCTAAGCGTTATTGGAAGAAACATGTGCAATAATTTTGTTGCTTCCGTCGATATCTCGCGTAGGAACCGAGAGAATAAGCTAGAGGATATTAGGGCACGATATCAATTTTCTTTCGTTCCACACGCGAATGGAATAGAACTGAAACTCGCTAATATTGGCAAGAAATATCCTACGCTATGCATTAAATAGCGGATTGCGGAGTGTGTCTGTTGATGTTGCGGCGTTGAGTTCCACCCTCATCCTATCATCGTGATCAACAATGTAAAAATGCTAATCTAGCGGGCACCCATTTGCCACTTGTAGTAAAACGTTACACGTAACTCAGAATCTCACATTTTCTGAAGGAAAGGCGCCATGTACACTTAGAAAGAAGACGTTTCTAATTGGACAGCAGACCCTGTCTATGGTCTTCTAGCAAATTTTGTCATTGGCCCTTACAACGCATTTTCGCCGTTTCTGTACTGGAGGGCTACTCAATTGCTTTTCCTTCTCTTAATGTGCAAATATCTCTATATTAAGGATCTTTGTACCAGGTTGCTACCTGTACAGGTCTGACTGATGCAACTACAGCTTCAATCTTTTAACACTGCGCCGGCCGCGGTGGTCTCGCGGTTCTAGGCGTTCATTCCGGAGCCGCGTGACTGCTACGCCTCGGGCATGGCTGTGTGTGATGTCCTTAGGTTAGTTAGGTTTAAGTAGTTCTAAGTTCTAGGGGACTGATGACCTCAGAAGTTAAGTCCCATAGTGCTCAGACCCACTTTTTTTAACACTGCGTCAAACACCACCACGTGAACAGATTTATTGAAGCCTGGGAGAATCAAATTGTATGGGCTGGGGATGGATTAAAATACAACCTTCTCAAGAATACGAGTCCATTTTCTTAGCCATAGAGCTGGCTGGCACTGTTGTAACACAATGGACTCGTACTCCGGCGAGCGAGGGTTCAGATCTCCGTCTGGCGATCCTCACTAAGGTTTCTCATCATCTCCCTTTGAAAGGGCGCTACCGGTTTCCTTCCCCGTGATCCCCCAATCCGAGTTGTGTCCTTACTGACCATGTCGTCGACGGCATGTTAAACCTGAACCTACCTTCCCTCCTTTCTTCCGTCTCAATTAGCTCGTTCGCAATTAGAATAGTTACAAGGAAAGAAACGCATACACCTCGCAGCGAGCATCACGATTGCCCTTTCCAGGGTCAATAAGACGTATTATAATGACAAGAAACTTCACAGGTGTTACGGTGAGAGCAGACGACGACGGTTCCAGCTGCACTGTGACTCACTATCCTGCGGGCGAGACGATAAGGCGAGGAAAGTCGTATCGCCGAAGCGCGCTGTTTTGTGGTGCGAGTGACTCGCCGCCTGACGAGGCAACGAGTTATCGTCCAGGAAGTCGTGCTGTTGCGTCAGCGGAACGATGCCTGACTCAAAACTCCCCGCTTACCCGCAGCGTCCTGGGATGCTGCTGCCTGGCGCGCGAAAACGCACACACACAAAAGTAGCTTTAGCGCCGTAAGCATCTCTAAAGGCATGCTCAAGCTGTTGTCCAAAATCACAGAGTTGAAATGCGCGGTCCAGTTACGTGACCACCGCTCATGTTCCACGTCGACATGCAATAGTCGCACACGGCAGGTGGCAGCACTACCACTCCAGGGTATGCAAAGCGTGTTGGGAGCACACGGAACACAGTACAGTCGTTGTCGTAATGCGGAAACGGAGCGATTTATCTGACGCCCAAACGTACATGATCATTGCCTTTCGGGACAACGGCCGGCCGGGGTGGCGAAGCGGTTCTAGGCGCTTCAGTCTGGAACCGCGCGACCGCTACGGTCGCAGGTTCGAATCCTGTGTCGGGCATGGATGTGTGTGATGTCCTTAGGTTAGTTAGGTTTAAGTAGTTCTAAGTTCTAGGGGACTGATGACCTCAGATGTTAAGTCCCATAGTGCTCAGAGCCATTTTTTTTTTCGGGACAACAGTGGAAGCGTTTCCTAAGGCCGGTATTACACTATCAAATTTCTTTGTCCAGTATCTTTGTCAAAGATATTTGATGGTGTAATAGGGAACTTCGTCAAATGTTGTCCAATATTTGATCAAATCTAGGGCCTCGCTGTAGATTTGATCAAAGAAGTCGCTTGTCTTCTGTTCACTGCAATGTGACATGTCACCACCTGGAGCGCTAGCATCGCTGCAGCATTCTGTCGTCTGTAGTGTTTTAATAAACATTGCTGGTAAATACAAGTGGTGTGTGCCGACAACTACAAAATTAATAGAGATGTATGAAGCTGATGAGGCGCTTTACAACGTGAAGCACGCTGAATACAAAAATAGATTAACAAGATTGGAGACCTGACCTGACCTAACCTAACATAACCTAACCCAACCCTCTCCTGTAGCAAGGAATCAATCGTTGTGTTACATTGAGCCTGTCTTGTGCAGATGTAGCGGTTCTTAAGTGAATATTGTGCTTTGTGATATGAGGCTACACTTCATTGAGGACATACGGAAATGTATGGTTCAAATGGCTCTGAGCACTATAGGACTTAACATCTAAGGTCATCAGTCCCCTAGAACTTAGAACTACTTAAACCTAACTAACCTAAGGACATCACACAACACCCAGTCATCACGAGGCAGAGAAAATCCCTGACCCCGCCGGGAATCGAACCCGGGAACCCGGGCGCGAGAAGCGAAGAAATGTATGCTCATCCATTCTTAAGTAATTGATGTACGACTCGACGTCCTCCACTATAAGCTCACGTAACAAGTTTTGTTGAATGCTTTTATCGTGTTGTCGTAAAACCCACGGCTTCACCCAGGTGTGTTTCCTGTTTTTCCCCCACTTCTCTTCTGCATGTGCACACAGTGCAATTGTGGTACACGCAACTGCTGCGGTTAATAACAACTTCTTGTTGTCAGACATCTTGAACTTTGATGAAAAATATGATGAAAGTGTAATACCCATTCTAGCACTACGTCAAAGATCTTTGTCAAATATATTTGACAGAATATTTGATTACATCTTTGATCAAATCTTTGACAAAGAAATTTGATAGTGTAATACCGGCCTTAAGAGCTAAATTTGAAAACTGTTGTCGTACCCGCATGGTTAAAGTATCTCTGTGCATAGGAAAATGGTGCTATCCAAAACCGACGGCGACACAACTGCGGTGTACCATGGGCCACAGATGACAGGGGTGAATGACGGCTGTGCAGATGTACGCGGGTGAACAGACGTGCCCTTGTTGAGCAACAGACCGCCCAGGTGAACCAAGGGGCTGCAAAGAGTGTCTCCTCAACGACCTTTCAGCGAACGTTGCGGCGTCCGGACCTTCGCAGCAGGTACCTGCTGCATGCTCCCATGCTGACTGCTGTCCATCGGCGATGAAGGCTGGATTTGCACGTCACTACCGCAACTGGACACCCATTAAGTGGCGACAGGTGGTCTTTGGAGATGAAACACGTTTTATGTTCCATAGGATAGATGCCGCTGGCGTGTATGCCGTGAAACGTCTAAAACCAGACACGCTGCAACCAGGAGGAAGCGTTATGGTCTGGGGAATGTTTTCGTGGCATTCACTGGGTGATTCTACATCTACATCTACATTTATACTCCGCAAGCCACCCAACGGTGTGTGGTGTAGGGCACTTTTCCAGTCGCGTATGGTTCGCGGGAAGAACGACTGTCTGAAAGCCTCCGTGCGCGCTCGAATCTAATTTTACATTCGTGATCTCCTCGGGAGGTATAAGTAGGGGGAAGCAATATATTCGATACCTCATCCAGAAACGCACCCTCTCGAAACTTGGCGAGCAAGCTACACCGCGATGCAGAGCGCCTCTCTTGCAGAGTCTGCCACTTGAGTTTGCAAAACATCTGCGTTACGCTATCACGATTACCAAATAACCCTGTGACGAAACGCGCCGCTCGTCTTTGGATCTTCTCTATCTCCTCCGTCAAGCCGATCTGGTACGGATCCCACACTGATGAGCAATACTCAAGTGTAGGTCGAACGAGTGTTTTGCAAGCCACCTCCTTTGTTGATGGACTACATTTTCTAAGGACTCTCCCAATGAATCTCAACCTGGTACCCGCCTTACCAACAATTAATTTTATTTGATCATTCCACTTCAAATCGTTCCGCACGCATACTCCCAGATATTTTACAGACGTATCTGCTACCAGTGTTTGTTCCGCTATCATATAATCGTACAATAAAGCACCCTTCTTTCTATGTATTCGCAATACATTACATTTGTCTACGTTAAGGGTCAGTTGCCACTCCTTGCACCAAGTGCCTATCCGCTGCAGATCTTCCTGCATTTCGCTACAATTTTCTAATGCTGCAACTTCTCTGTATACTACAGCGTCATCCGCGAAAAGCCGCATGGAGCTTCCGACACTATCTACTAGGTCATTTATATATATTGTGAAAAGCAATGGTCCCATAACACTCCTCTGTGGCACGCCAGAGGTTACTTTAACGTCTGTAGACGTCTCTCCATTGATAACAACGTGCTGTGTTCTGTTTGCAAAAAACTCTTCAATCCAGCCACACAGCTGGTCTGATATTCCGTAGGCTCTTACTTTGTTTATCAGGCGACAGTGCGGAACTGTATCGAACGTCTTCCGGAAGTAAAGGAAAATAGCATCTACCTGGGAGCCCGTATCTAATATTTTCTGGGTCTCATGAACAAATAAAGCGAGTTGGGTCTCACACGATCCCTGTTTCCGGAATCCATGTTGATTCCTACAGAGTAGATTCTGGGTTTCCAAAAACGACATGATACGCGAGCAAAAAACATGTTCTAAAATTCTACAACAGATCGACGTAAGAGATATAGGTCTATAGTTTTGCGCATCTGCTCGACGACCCTTCTTGAAGAGTGGGACTACCTGTGCTCTTTTCCAATCATTTCGAACCTTCCGTTCTCTAGAGACTTGCGGTACACGGCTGTAGGAAGACAACAGATCGACACTATTCTTGGGGACCATGTGCACCCCGACATGCAGTTTGTTTTTCTTCAGTACGATGGCATCTACCAGCAGGATAATGTAACGCGTCACATATCTCGCAATGTACGAGCGTGGTTTGAAGAGCACCAGGATGAGTTTAACGTACTCCCTGGCCTCCAAACTCCTCAGAGTTAAATCTGATCGAGAATCTGTGGGACCTCTTCCATCGGGCTGTTCACGCCATGGATCCACAACCGATAATCCCAGGGCAGCTGGCCACGGCAATGGACTCGGTATGGCTCCACGTACCTGTCAGTACCTTCCAGAATCTCGGTGACTCGCTTCCTGTACGTTTCGCGCTAGTGGTTATTTAAGCTTTTGGCAGGTGGTCGCATTAATGAGACTGGTTGTTGTTGTTGTGGTCTTCAGTCCTGAGACTGGTTTGATGCAGCTCTCCATGCTACTCTATCCTGTGCAAGCTTCTTCATCTCCCAGTACCTACTGCAGCCTACATCCTTCTGAATCTGCTGAGTGTATTCATCTCTTGGTCTCCCTCTACGATTTTTACCCTCCACCCTGCTCTCCAATACCAAATTGGTGATCCCTTGATGCCTCAGAACATGTCCTACCAACCGATCCCTTCTTCTGGTCAAGTTGTGCCACAAACATCTCTTCTCCCCAATACTATTCAATACTTCCTCATTAGTTATGTGATCTACCCATCTAATCTTCAGCATTCTTCTGTAGCACCACATTTCGAAAGCTTCTATTCTCTTCTTGTCCAAACTATTTATCGTCCATGTTTCACTTCCATACATGGCTACACTCCATACAAATACTTTCAGAAATGACTTCCTGACACTTAAATCTATACTCGATGTTAACAAACTTCTCTTCTTCAGAAACTCTTTCCTTGCCATTGCCAGTCTACATTTTATATCCATTCTACTTCGACCATTATCAGTTATTTTGCTCCCCAAATGGCAAAACTCATCTACTACTATAAGTGTCTCATTTCCTAATCTAATTCCCTCAGCATCGCCCGACTTAATTCGACTACATTCCATTATCTTCGTTGTGTGCAAGTGGTGCCCCATAACACGTAAACTGGAAGAAAGTTTGCAAAGAGTGAGTCAGTGATTTTGGTCCAGCGTGCTTTTTGTCGACGTTTGGCACCGATCTGCTTGCGCCCAAAAACATTCGTCGTTGGTATCGCCAATTTGAAGATGGTTCAAATGGCTCTGAGCACTATGGGACTCAACTGCTGTGGTCATAAGTCCCCTAGAACTTAGAACTACTTAAACCTAACTAACCTAAGGACACCACACACATCCATGCTCGAGGCAGGATTCGAACCTGCGACCGTAGCAGTCGCACGGTTCCGGACTGCGCGCCTAGAACCGCGAGACCACCGCGGCCGGCGCAATTTGAAGAAACAGAATGCTTGTGCAGTAGTAAGTATCCAGGCAGCTTGAACGGAGTACACGACAGTCTACTCACCGCGCAAGCAGAGAACCGGCAATGCTTCATACGACTCTCTGGAGAGTTTTAGGGCGTCGTTTGGCCTATAAACCATGCAGACTACAATTAGTGTAAGCTCTTCGGGTTGGTGAAAAAAGGACATGTCGACTTTAGCAATGCTCTGCTAGAGAACACGGAAGTAAATACATTTTTACCTCGGTTACCGCACGATATTACTGAACACGAAAGAGACTCACCTAAAGTGAATATTTTTTGTGTCATTTGCCATAGGTAAGGCTTCTTTGTTTTAGGAAAACACGATGACTGGAATGAGCTATCTTCAAATGCCGCAGAATCGGCTTTTCCACAACTTCAGAAGGATTCCGATGACTTAATTTCCAACAGGATGGAGCTCCATCACACTGGCACAAAAACGTACTCTGCCTCAACGCTGGATGGGGTGCATGACACCCGAGACACTGCCCTGCATTCTTGGCCTCCAAGATCACTGGACGTGACCCCATGCGATTTTTTTCTTGTGGGTATATGTGACGGAAAGTGTGTTCGTCTCCCCTTTACCTCGTGACATAGAAGAAGTGAAGAACAGAATAACAGCCGCCGTAACTTTTGTAAAAGCGGATACATTATGTAAATGTTATGCTGAATTTAGCTATCGTCTAGAAGTTGTTCGTGGTGGAGCTGGTGGGCACAGAGAGTATTTATAATAATAGCTAAAACTTTAAGATTTTGTGAGTATTTTGCAATGCAACACGTGTTTCTAGTATGTTTTTATCATCAAATATGGAGCCTTGTTACCACTCGTTCTTTTTGAAACATCCTGTATTATGGAATAGAATCCTGTGTTTGTCAACGGAAGTAAGCTAATGCATCATCCTTATGGAAGTAACTAGGTGGCTAGGGAGAGCACTCACCTAACTCGGAGTCATTGTCTTCGCCGCTCTTCTGTCTTTCTTTTTGAAGGCGTATCTCCTCCTTCCTCTCCATTATCACCTGAAACAAAGTATTTCCGGATCACACTCGAGTTTTTAAATTATACAACATAACTGTCATCATCTTTTGCGCCAGTTCGAAACAGGTAATTTTGTTCTTTCCCGGAAATCTGGCACATTCTATGCAACAAATTCACGTAGGATTATAATAGTAATGTATTTTCTTTTGTGGAAAAGCTTCCAAAACAGGAGTTTCATTGCCCAGATCGCAGTTGATACATATCCTGATTAATAGTTTTAGCAAAGTTATACTGACGCCTTCAGATTGTTAGGTATGCGTAGCACATTGCCATCCGGCCACTGAAAACATGGAGGTAAACCACAGAAAAGACACTCCCATGCAAAAAAAAGTACACTGAAATAAATGCCACAACTATATAAGGAAGGCACGGAGATGTCAAATGCATCAGATAGAGCGCATCTACTGCTGTTAAATGTGTATATGTTGACAACCGGCTCCGTACATCCGGAAAGTTGTCAAAAGAACTACATAAAACTACAGAGTGTCACCAGGTGGCAGCAGTCTCGTGCATAATAACAATTTCTTTTGTGTTCTAGTGATATGTACCAGTTAAGCAAGAAACCACGTGCATTTTTGGCCGGTACCCACAACAGTTGCACCTCGTCATCCCGTTAGCTGGAGACCTCTGTGCAATAACAATTTGATGCAATAAAGAATGAAGGAGACTGCATACAATGATGCTGCTGCCATATGGTAATAAAGTAGATACCTAATCAGCGAGATGTGATAAGAAACGGATAGCAGGAAATACTAATCCTTAGAGACACAAAAGAATGTACGGTGAAAGGGAAGCTCTCCGGTGAGAAAAAACAACAAAAGTTGAAGCTATGATAAACAGATCGCTAGGATATTGTAAGTAGGCTGTTTAGGTTTGACGGACACACGTCCATATCGTCCGCTCACAAAATTCTGCCATCTCTCTCCCCACATCCACCATTGCTGGCGGCTCACCTCCAACTGCGCAACGCTACGCGCTGTTCACATCCAACTGCCCAACACTACAATAGCAAATATTCCAACAATGCCAACCAGGCACAGATTGCACACAGCACAGTCAGTGATTTTCATACAGACCGCTATGTGGCGTTACCAACATAAAAAGGATGGAGCGTACAACACCTCCACCGACTACTTATCACTGATTGCCGAGATAAATGAGAAATGAAAATACCGAGGTGAAGCAGACACAAAAAATAACACGCAACAAGACAAAGTAACAAAGAAGAAGTAGTCGAAAGCCTGGTGTGTCAAATTCAAAGTCAGTGGAGCCATAGGCAGCAAAATCACTACTCATGCAATGTACCGGATTTCCTTTTTGCTCCCTAGCGGCACTACCATTGTCCAAGAATTTTTATAGGAATAGATGAACAGTTTATTTTTATGCACACATACAATAAATGTTACTGTCGTGGTTCGCTGCAGACAGTTATAAACGTGTTACTGTGTATCATGGTAGCGGGAAACACACGAGAATAACGTGGAAAATAAGCTGAAAATAAAGGAAGATAAAGAAGGAAGGAAGGAAGATTAACATTTAACGTCTTGTCAACGACCAGGTCATTAAAGGCGGAGTACAAGCACGGCTAGTGAGAGAAGAATGCTCACATTCAGAGAAATTGTGTTGATGATAGTCAAGCGTTTAATACCAAATAAATTAATAGGATACGGAACAGATCCGCTGTGGTACACAAAACAGGTCAGAACATTGCTAAAGAAGCAACGAAACGATCATGCCAAATTTTAAAGAACGCAAGATCTCAAAGGTTGCCGGCGGATGCTCCGAATCTTATCGGTGACTTCCGTGCGAGATGCTTTTAATGGTTCCCAAGAGGAAATTTTGGCTCTAAATTTGACAGAAAATACAAATAGATTATGATCGCATGTATAGTATACCACCGGGAAGACTCAATCAGTACCTTCACTGTGTTGCAGCAATGTGATGTTAACAGCGACAGCACAATCAAAGTGGAGTTAGTAAACATGGTTTTCCAAAATTCTATCACAAAGTAAGATGCAGTAAGTGTTCCAGATTCAAGGAGAGTTGCCAAGCCTACCGAGGTGGTCGAGCGGTTCTAGGCGCTACAGTCTGGAACCGCGCAACCGCTACGGTCGCAGGTTCGAGTCCTGCCTCGGGCGTGGATGTGTGTGATGTCCTTAGGTTAGTTAGGTTTAAGTAGTTCTGAATTCTAGGGGACTGATGACCTCAGAAGTTAAGTGCCATAGTGCTCAGAGCCATTTGAACCATTTTTTAGAGTTGCCAACACGAGTAATTTGGAAGTAGACACCTTCGTGTAGCGAAGCAACCTGTCATTTAATAAAGGCAAGCCTTCCGGTGCATACTGTAAACCAGTCAGGTTCCTTTCAGAGTAAGTTGATGAAATAGTTCCATTTTTAGCAGTCAAGTGCAACCTCTCGCTCAGCAAAAGACATGCAGCTAAAGAATGGAAAGCGGCACAAGTCACACCAATGTACAAGAAAAGAAACGTACGTAATCCACTGAATTATAGACCCATATCGTTGACAAGATTTGTTGTAGGATTTTGGAACGTATCCTGTGTTCCAGCATAATGAAATA
Source organism: Schistocerca serialis cubense (assembly GCF_023864345.2). Lineage (NCBI taxonomy): Eukaryota > Metazoa > Arthropoda > Insecta > Orthoptera > Acrididae > Schistocerca > Schistocerca serialis. The sequence goes on along the minus strand of NC_064638.1, from coordinate 1,076,772,079 downwards.
TTTCGAAGCAAACAATGTATTTACACATAACCAGTACTTATTCAGAAAGTATCTACCACGCGAAACGATGCTGGCTCTTTATTCGCACGAAGTAATGTGTGCCATCGACAGAGGATTTCAGGTTATAGCCATAGTCACAAATTTCTAGAAAGGTTTTGACACCGTTCCTTACAAGCGTCTCCTAATCAAATTGTATGCCTATACAGTATCGTCTAAGCAGTGCGACTTGATTTGTGGTTTTCTGTCGCAGTCCGTAGTAGTTTACAGGAAATCATTTAGTGAAACCAAAGTTATGTGGTAGGATTCCCAAAGAAAACGTTAGAGGAGAATCTGAGCAGCTTTCTTAGATTGTTTTTGAAGAAGTCCTCGTTCACTATATAACAAAGTCATCAGAAGATCAAAACGAATTACAAAATTATTTGGACAAGATATCTGCACGACACGAAAAGTGACTGTTAACCCTGAACAACAAAAAGTGTGAAGTTTTCCTCGTGCTAGTTTGTCTGTGAAGTGCATACTTCGGAGAATACTGTGTTGGGAGGACAACAACTAAACGTGCATAATAAGTACCGCGTGCAGGCAGTAGGGCCAAATGATTTTGAATCCAGAATTCAGTTATACCAGTGGATTATCCTGCGCGGTATAGTAGTGTCAGCTGAGACCTCTTTCAACCGTAATGGTGTCTTCAAGCGCCGCAATAGCTATGTCTGTTATGATGAAAATTGTTACGCTTTCGTCAGTAAAAAATTGAATATTCTTTTCTGAAAACGGGTTCTTTAAATAAAGGTACTCAATTTAAGATCCTCTATTATCTATATAAATTTGACCCTAGTGGCCTACATCACCCAGTATATTACCTGGAACTCGTAAAGCTGAGGCTTCGTACATTACTGACTGTAGTAGACCTGTCTTATTCTTGTAGTCTCAGACGATAAAAAATGAGTTTTAGTGTCCAAATCAACGATGATTTAGTTAGCTATTGAATAGTTTTGAAAGTGAAACAGTCTCAAAGACAGAAGGACTTGCTAAGATGTATCAGGTACCGATTCACTTGAGGAAAGCTACAGTTCCTCTAGACAAGAGATTTGTTAGAAGATACGTGTACGGCCTATACTGGAATATTGCTGAAACATGTGGGATTCGTGCTAGGTCAGAGTAAGAGAGGACATAAGGAGTATACAGGGTGGTCCATGGATAGTGACCGGGCCAAATATCTCACGAAATAACAGCGCTGCCAAAGGTCAAACGGATATCAACAGCGTTTTTTTAAAATAGGAACGCCCATTTTTTATTACATATTCGTGTAGTACGTTAAAGAAATATGAATGTTTTAGTTGGACCACTTTTTTCGCTTTGTGATAGATACGAATACGTAATAAAAAATGGGGGTTCCTATTTAAAAAGACGCAGTTGATATCCGTTTGACCTATGGCAGCGCCATCTAGCGAGCCAACCATAGCGCCATCTGGTTTCCCCCCTTCAAGCTAGACAAGTTTCGTTCTTTGTAGTTTTTTCGTTTGATGCTTATTTCGTGAGATATTTGGCCCGGTCACGATCAATGGACCACCCTGTATAAAAGAAAGTGCGAGGGTGTAATGCTTGTCTGCCTCGGAATTCGGGGATCAGGAAATCTTGAAAAATCTGACTGGTAGTATGACCAACACCTCGCAAAAACCAGCTTACAAACGTGGCTTTAGTACAGAACCTATGGATATTCTTCAACACCATACATGTACTTCTCGTATGGACCGTCAATAGAAATTTAGACTAATAACATTTTGCATAGAAGTATACGAGAGCAAGCAGCCACTCTTAACGGTATGGAACGGAAAGAAATGTACATCCTATTGTACCAAAAAGTGCTCTCTGCCACATAGTACGGAGTATAGCAGTATACGCGGAGAACAAGAAGAGTATGAACCATAAACTGCTAGCATCGACTACCTTGCAGACGAATGAACCGTTGGTTTTAACGACATATGAACACGTTAAGCTTACGAAAGTTCAGAGGGATAGTTAAACTCGTTTCTCTTACGACTAATTCCCTTGGCTTTCAACAGCAATACCGCCGCATGTTAGTCACCTTGCGCTTGCAGCTGTAAGTGAACGCAAGGTCAGGCAGTAATCGCTGGAACAAGAAGCGCGGTTGTGAACTCTCCGTCCACTGCGTCGGCCAGAGTACTGCACATCTGTCGTAACGTGTTTTCTTTTCTTACGTATTTTGTCTCAAGGTAAATGACTTCGTGTGAGTGAAAGGGCAGACGAAACTCTTGTGGAGCCTGTTTCTTTAAGGCGTTCCGTATTTTCGCTACAGTTTCACACTAAGCGTTCCGTTGTACTGTATTAGAGTCGAAACCAGATTTTGTTTGGTTGTCAAAACAGATGGAAGTCAGATGAACAGAATAGATGCTCCGGCATTTTAGCAAACATCAGCTTTTTACATTGTCAAGGCGTCTTCATGGGCGGACGCATAGTTCTGAAGAAAGATTTTTTTTTCTTTTCTCACGATTTTCTTTCACCGAGCTGGTTACAGTATTTGGGTAACATTCATTGGTTAGTTTTTTAGCCCTGATAAGGCAATCAACAAGAAGATCACAGAAAACACTGGCTGTAATCTTTTCAGCTTCCACCCACGGCTCTGAATGTTGCTTCGTCTCTCATGAGAAGCAGTCTCACTCATTGCAAAATATCACGCATAGAACCAGTTTGTTTTTTAAATATTCTAAACAGTGGTGAGAAATACGTTTCTGTATTTGCTTTTTGTCGCCAGTCAACAGATATGCACCCGTCTTACGCAATGCTTTCTCAGAGTTAATTCAGCATTTAACATTTATCCTACTCGTTCGTCTCAAATGCCTATACGTTTTATCACCAAGTCTCCAATTCAACAGTGTACACTTTCTCAACTTTTCCATCTGTAATTGCAGTTTTGGATTGGTTTTTACTTGAGTAAATTTCGGTAAACGAAAAACACGAATGATTTAACCAACCATATCATAACTACTTCAACATGGCAATGAACCGTACTGAAGTAATAACTTCATCAGGGTATGTTTTTATAGTTTCTTGATCAGGTCAAAACCCACGTAACAGGACTACTTGAACACACAACAGCAACAAAACTATTTCGCAGCTCTAGTTAACATTTGATTCACGTTAGTGTGTAACGTGCACCACCAAAATAAAAACAAAATTTTCGTAACATCAAAGCTATCAGTTTCACAGCCCGAGAAGTACCTGCAGTGTCCTCACACTGATGGTCATGCCATGATTCGTTTTCTGTTGTTAGAATGACTACTGAATGGCACAGGATGCCATTTCATAGGCCCTGCGTTGGTGGATTACGTCAATGTTGTTGCCAGCTGATGCCAATCTTTTATTAATGATGCCTCCTGGACCACAATTTATGGGTTCCTCCAGGTGACCGATTTAAAAAAAAATAAAGTTCAGATTTTTCCCGTAAATCTACTGCTTTGATGCGGCCTGCAACGATTTCCTGGCCAATATATTGGGATATTACAGGCACGATCATTCGAAGCAAAAAAGTCCAGTAAACATGGGCTCCAAAATGCATACCTTAAGAGCTACGAGCACTTCACCTTCGATACTGTGAAACAAATCTCTTCTACTGTTAGCTCTTTGCTTTTCGGATTTCAAGAGGTCGTGCTATGGACCAAAATAAGAAAAAAATGCCCAGTAAACATGGCCTCTAAAGTGCATACCTTAAGAACTATGAGATCTTCGCTACTGTGAAACACATTTCGTTTACTGAACACGTGTTCATAGCTGTTAAAGGTATGTATTCTGGGCCCCAATTTTACTAGAAAGTTTTGCTTCGAGTGATCGTTCCTGCTATATCCATGAATATTGCCCGTTCCTCCCTGGATACCCTAAATACTCCAGTCTCTGTTTCCCCCTACATTTTTCATCCTTTACGGCTTTCTCTACTAGCACGGAAGTTATTCTCTGTTGTCTTATTCAAGTCCTTACCATCCTGCTCACTCTTCTATTCAGTTTTTACCGCCTATTTCTTTCCTCGCCGCATTCGGCAGGACGACGGTTCAATCCCGCGTCCGGCCATCCTGATTTAGGTTTTCCGTGATTTCCCGAGATCACTCCAAGCGAATGCCGGGATGGTTCCTTTGAAAGGGCACGGCCGCCTTACTTCCCCATCCTTCCCCAATCCGACCTTGTGCTCCGTCTCTAATGACCTCGTTGTCGACGGGACGTTAAACATCAATATCCTCCTCCTCCTCTTTCCTCGCCGATTCCGACAAGGTTTTCCTAATTTTTTATCAGTCCACTTAAATTTCAACGTCCTTTTCTAACAGACATCTTAAACGCTTCGTTTTTCTTCTTTTCTAGTTTTTCCACAGCCTATCTTTCGCTTCCAAACAATTCCGTGACCCAAGCGTACATATTTAGAAATATGGGACCAAACTGCTGAGGTCATCGGTCCCAAGGCTTACACACTACTTAATCTAACTTACGCTAAGGACAACACACACACCCATGCCCGAGGGAGGACTCGAACGTCCGACTGGGAGAGCCGCGCGAACCGTGGCAAGACGCCCTTTGACCGTGCGGCTACACCGCGCGGCGGAAAATTATTCCTCAGAGTAATACCTGAGTTTCCACACTAGTACACTTCTTCTAACGACGAATACTCTATTTACCTACGGTAGTTTTCTTGTTGTCTTCTTCTTGTTTCATGACTGACGATTTATTTTGCTCCTCTTCACTTCCTCCATTACGAGGTCCCTGCTTTTGAGGTTAGGTTTGTCGCCATTCTTATTTCTGATGCTTTTCAGTACTGCCTTCTTTCTGTGGTTTACTCTCAATCCATATTCTGTGATCAGTAGACCGATCATTCCATTAAACGTGTACTGTAATTCTTCCTTACTTTTACAGAGCCTAGAAATATCTTCAGCGAAACATATCATTGATATCCTTTCACGCAAAGTTTTTGTTCCCACTTCTGAACATTTCTTTTATTTCCTTCATTGCTTCTCCGATATACTGGTTGAACAGTAGAGGAGACAGAGACTGGACCCCCGCCTTATGTCTTTTTTAACCCGAGTACTTCTCTCTTTGCCTTATTCCCTCACGGGCCTTGTACATTTTGCGTATTACCATCTTTCCCTGTAACGTACACCTATTTTTCTGAGTATTTCAAATAATTAGAACCACTTCACGTTGTCGAATGTTTTTTCTCTGTAGACAAATCGTGTGAAAGTGTGTTACTGCTATTATCGACATAATAATTACCTTTCTGGAGCATGTATCCTAACGTCCAACTTATCGTCGTGTAATGAACGCTCATTTTTCATTTCTGTTCTTTTGTATATCATTTTCGTCTGTAACTTGTATTAACGAGCGAGCGGTCATGCTAATTGTATGGTAATTCTTTCATCCGTCTGCCCTTATCATCTTCGAAACTGCGCGATTGATAGTATTCCGGAAGTCTGTTGGTATGTCGCTATTATCATATGTCGTATACGCTAACTTGTGTTTAATTTCCACTTCTCCCAATGATTTTAATAATTCCGTAAGAATCTACATGTCACTTCTATCTCGTCGTGTAGTAGACGTTAAAAATTAAACTTCCTTCTTGCTTCGTCTTGGTGTTTTTCATCTCAGATCTGAAGTCTTGTGGAAGTTTACCGGAAAAGCTTGTTTAATACGTAAATTAACTCCTCATCCGTGTGGATCGAAAACTGTATCAAGTCTTCCGCAAAGAAAGTTGATAGGAAGAAGTGAACAACATAATTGTAGTTATTTCCGGATTCGTGGATCATGTGTAATAGCTCGAAGATTTAATTCAGCATTTGCAAATCTGAACGGGATAGTTCAGGTGTACATACGGTAGAACTGAATAAGTTACGCAAAAGTTCTACCTGACTCCCTTACCTTATTGGAGAAACCGTGAAGAATTTCGATACATTTCTCGTGCTTCTTATATAAAGACGTCAGCCTGAAGATCCAGTCTGGCTGTAGCCACATCTTAGCTTGTCTGCTCTGCACAATAGACCCAATCCTGTAAAAAAAGAAGGATCTGTTACATATTTATCTGTATTGTAAATGCCACTATATTAGTAACACGCCTGCAACGGCGAGTTTCAGTTATGAAAAATTAATTATTTGCAAAAGAAAACGGGTGCATTTATAACGACGCGGTTTCGAGACATCAGTGCTTTCAGATTTCCGGTAATTTTTTTTGCTTGTAAGTTCACAGAAGTGTGGAAACAAAAATTAGCTTGTTTTAATCCTTTTTTGGAGTAGTTGTTAACATGTAGTTTAATTAAGTTTCAATGTATTTCTAGCACACATGCTCAGCTTTATGCGTGCTAGACTATACGAAACGTTATTATCCACGATAAATGTTGAAAACTAAATTGAGGTAATACATAATGAATAGAAATCTATTCAGATGGCTCAGATAGCTCTGAGCACTACGGAACTTAACATCTGTGGTCATCAGTCCCCTAGAACTTAGAACTACTTAAACCTAACTAACCTAAGGACATCACACACGTCGATGCCCGAGGCAGGATTCGAACCTGCGACCGTAACGGTTGCGCGGTTCCAGACTGAAGCGCCTAGAACCGCTCGGCCACTTCGGCCGGCTAGAAATTATTACCGCAGTAGTAGGAAAGCATTGCTCTGTCAGATGTAAAACAGCGGGTATGGCCGACTGGCTGAACTCTTATGTTCGTTACTAAACGAAGTGACGGCGATGGGATACTCCACAGTGGTCTACTGACAGCGCCCTAGTGAAGCTGGTTTGCCATTTTCTTCCCTAGACCCATGGTTGATATGTCAGGTATAATTTTGCCCTGAAGACTGCGATATAATTCTACTGAATCCTCCACTCTTTTCGTAAATCACAGATTGATTGCTAGCATTCGAATTACGCCCAACTGATTGTTTCAGAAGGAAGGACCTTCGTTCATCATAAAATCAAATTTTGCATTATAGAAGCTGGTTCTGACGCAACGTAACCAACAACACTTTCGGTCACAATATAAAATTTCTTGAAAATGTCTGTTCCTTTTCATATCAAGCTTTTTACTTATATGTGCTTCATCAGCTTTCTTCATGTGATTCAAGTTTTCGGATTTGGTTTCCGTTTTACACAGAATCCCCTGCATTAATAACATTTACCGGCAGCTAGAACCACCTCTTACTCCTCTTATTCGCAGTGACAGGCTTTGTGAGGGATAGTTTTCATGGAGTATGCCATAACGAATAAGACCGCTTCAATCTTTATTTATGGTCCAGTTACGACTAATTTCGCGGCGTTACAGCCACATCTTCTGGGATACATATTTATTTCATATTTTATTCCAAACGATAACCAGTAGATGACCCAACATTCTTTGTTCAACTGTGATGAAAATGTTTAAACGTCAAGGGTCGGTAGTCCAATTTCAAATAGAGTAGAATTCAGGGAACATCATCCCGATACAGGAAATCTAAGGCTTAACCTCGTCGTGACAACAATAGGTCAGCACTGACCACCTAGGCGAACTGAACTGAGCCGACGCTGATCTGAAGAAGTGGCTCAAACGCCGCGAAACTAGTTGGATCAGAAAAAAAGATTTATCATACAGTTGCAGCAGGCGTCTTCATCACGGTACAATCCTACAGCTGTGAATGCCCACAATAAAATCTTGTTTCCATGGAGTACTCCCCAAAACTTATTTTTTGGATTAGTTCTTTGAAACGCATTCTGAAAGAACTGACGTATCACAGTCGACAGTCGATGTACGATGTAGAAATACAGCGATACAGTTAATGTGTTTCAATTGAGAGACGATGATGCAATTAGTATTAATTAATTGCAACATCGATAACTCGCGAAACACTTTGACTTGGTTTTGTTCGTAACTTCTCAAGCCAAAGTATTTCGTACGTGTAAAGAGCAATCAAATGAAAACGACATATATGGAAAAAAGCAAGTCAGCTATTTATTATTTTAAAAGTAGTCGCCATAACTGGTAATAGGGGACGGCGGGGCAAGACGGGGAGATGGGGTAAGACGGGGAAGGGCTATAAGCTACAGTTAGAGTGCTGCCATCTGTGGATAGCTACGTCAACATCAATACACAGGTCTCAGTGTGTTGACATTGCTGAACCTTAATTTCGCAGCGGTTTCCGCAAGCTTTGCAAGGTACGTACAATTGTTATACTGATTTGCAATGTTTTACACCTTTCGAGGTCCTAAAACATGTGTTTCATGAACATTTGTCCAGACTGTATATATAGCACTGAATAGTACGTCTTATCAACAGTAAACTGCTGTGTCAATAGTCAATGTTCACTAAATAGTGTTCATGTAGGCGTAACATAACCTGACAGCATGGTAGGGGGTAAGACGGTGTGGGGTAAGATGGGGAGCTTCCCCGTCATGCCCCTACTATTTATCCAACCATTTCGTTCTTATCGTCTCATGTGTTTACCTCGCTGCGGGTTTTGAACACGTAAATTATACGTTGAAGTTTATTCTGCAAAGCCTTCACTCATTCAGCTACAATGTCCACAGCAGTGAACGGGTTTCGGAAAACAGGCATTTGGCCTGTAAACAGAAATGTGTTTCGGGAAAGTGATTACCTTCCCTGTTCAATTACAGACATTAATCAAGCTCGCACATCTGAAGCTACAGAAACAGAAGACCAAATACCAGAGATGCTGTCAAGACGTAAAACACGTGAACAATTAACAACTGATGATCAAGCCTCTGTTTCGCCTAACTTTCAGGTTACCAGCCCTGAAATGGTGTTAGCTATTCCAAAGGTGGATAAAAGAAACCAAAAGGAAACCATCTAACAGGCGTGGAAAACCCATTGTTTTAACCGAATCTCCTGATAGGAGTGAACTATCTGAAGAAATTAAACGAAAAGGAGTCGCCAAACGTGCTGCATGTAAACGAAAACTCTTCTCAAAGGCGTTTAATAAACCTGGGATACCGCCAAAAGGACATTATGACAACGAAAAAGTGACGAACGTTACTGACGTCTTAACCACCCCTTCATGCTCAAGGGATAATAAACTGAGGTCGAATGACAAGGAGGAAGAGAGTGAAGAATGTTTGTACTGCTATGACGTCTCTGAAGGAGGAGGCTGGATACGGTGTATTAGCTGCGTACACCGGGCACACGACACTTGTGCAGGGATAGAAAGTGATGATGACGAGGCTGTCCACACTTGTGTACTATGTGAAAGTAAGAGGCCTAAATAAAACCTAATACCTGAGTGTACAATTCGCAAAATCATGTTTCGAAACCTTATCGTCACATGATTTCGTTATTCCAGTCCTTATTTAAGCTGTAGAGATGAATTCATGCTAGTTCCCCATCTTACCCCGCATATGGTGCAAGACGGAGAATTGGTAGTTTATGTTTCAAATCGAGATATTTCTAACTAAATGTAACAAGTTTGCAAGTTTCTTTGCATGCTATTGTAATTCAATGGTTAAGTAAACAAATGATAATCAAACCTATTTGAATTTGTTTATTTTTGACCCTTTTGTAAGGGTTTAAAGTTAGCTTCCCCATCTTGCCCCGCCTTCCCCTACATTTATTCCCCAGTGTGACAAGACGGTCGACGCCTTCATGGAAAAATGTTTGCTGTTGGCCACGGAACCATCATTGTAACCACGCGAGCACCTCTTCGTCTTCAAGTCTCCAAAAATATGAAAATCGGATGGGAAGAGATCAGGGCTGTATGGAGGATCTGTACCCAAAGAGGCTTCTGCGGGGCCCGCCCACATTTTGGCAAGGTTGTTTCAAGTACGCTGCAGCCACCTCTCGCCACTCAGTAGAGTCCAGTTGTGGTATTGGCCTGCAAGTTCCACCCTTCGTCGCTGATGAACAGCAGTCAGCATGGGAGCATGCAGCAGGTGCCTGCTGCGGAGGTCCACACGCTGTAACGTTCGCTGAACGGTCGTTAAGGAGATACTCTTGGTAACCCCTTGGGTCATCTGGGGGGTCAGTTGCTCAACAGTTTCTTGTCTCCAGAACGAGATTTTCACTCTGCAGCGGAGTGTGCGCTGATATGAAACTTCCTGGCAGATTAAAATTGTGTACCGGACCGAGACTCGAACTCGGGACCTTTGCCAGGAAGTTTCATATCAGCGCACACTCCGCTGCAGAGTGAAAATCTCATTCCGGAAACATTCCCCAGGCTGTGGCTAAGCCATGTCTCCGCAATATCCTTTCTTTCAGGAGTGCTAGTTCTGCAAGGTTCGCAGGAGAGCTTCTGTTAAGTTTGTAAGGTAGGAGACGAGATACTGGCAGAAGTAAAGCTGTGAGGAAGGGGCGTGAGTCGTGCTTGGGTAGCTCAGTTGTTAGAGCACTTGCCTGCGAAAGGCAAAGGTCCCGAGTTCGAGTCTCGGTCCGGCAAACAGTTTTAATCTGCCAGGAAGTTTCAGTTTCTTGTCTATTCGACCGTACATATCTCCGCAACCGTCGTTCAATCCCGCCATCTATGGCCCGCCTCGGCACCGGTTGTGTATAGCGCATTTTGCTATGCACAGTATGCTTTAACCACGACGACATGCGGACAATTTAAGAACTTAGTTGTTTCGGAAATGTTTCCAGCCTTCACTGATCACGCCCTTATGGACGTCAGGTAAGTCGCTCAGCTCCCGCTTTACAACGAATCCAATGTTTTCCGCGTCCCCCAGACACGCTTTACGTACTCTCCACTATAATGGCTGCCATTTGTCGTCTATGAGAGGTTATTTCGCGTCAACGTTGAACATAGGCGGCATTCACATTAAAGTGACTGGAGCGTGTTATACTGTCTATTCGTCCGTAAGCTGGTTGGTTGGTTGGTTTGGGGAAGGAGACCAGACAGCGTGGTCATCGGTCTCATCGGATTAGGGAAGGATTGGGAAGGAAGTCGGCCGTGCCCTTTCAGAGGAACCATCCCGGCATTTGCCTGGAGTGATTTAGGGAAATCACGGAAAACCTAAATCAGGATGGCCGGACGTGGGATTGAACCGTCGTCCTCCCGAATGCGAGTCCAGTGTCTAACCACTGCGCCACCCCGCTCGGTCGTCCGTAAGTTTTATGGAGGAATGTACAGAGGTAGATCTCAGCATGTCTATTATGCATGCTTGTGAAGTTATGAAAGATTATAGAAATGAACTAGAAATATGAAAACTCCTGCCATTTAGCCTCATCCTCTCGAACATTACCAGATGAGCGCCTAAGGCAGTTACCCTCAAACAACAGACGAGTCACCGTCAACAGTGTCACATACCGTCATTGTATAAGGCATTGCTGGCAGGACAGGACTAAGCCCGAATTACGGAGCCACGCCCCGAAAACCGCGAACTGTACGTCCAAACTCCAATGGTGAAATATTTTTACACCACCGAGATTCTAACTGACTTTATTTCGATCGACAGCCAACTGCTTGGGAAATGGAGACACGTTAACAAATACTTAACAAGTGTACTTTGTATGTGTTCTATTTACATATTTTCAACAACTTGTTGAAGTTCATAATATTTCTGATTACGTCGTCTCATAAATTGTTTGTTCACGAGCAGATAGTTGCATTTAGTTAATAGTAGCTTTCTACATATTCATTAAACTAAAGGTTACTAGTAGGGCTATAGCTAGGCATGTCTACTGAGTGTTGCCAATGAGTCTACTGCAATAAACCGACGGAACCGCGAGACTGCTACGGTCGCAGGTTCGAATCCTCCCTTGGGCATGGTTGTGTGTGATGTCCTTACGTTAGTTAGGTTTCAGTAGTTCTAAGTTCTAGGGGACTGATGACCTCAGATGTTAAGTCCCATAGTGCTCAGAGCCAATACACCGACGGAAAATACTGCGAGTCCATCTGCATCCCCATCCTTGGGTCTGACGGAAAATCATTTACTGCAGTATAGCGACGGAAAATACTGAGAGTCCTTCTGCATCTCCATCCATGTTCTGACGGAAAATCATAGGTCAAACTCCTACTACCCTTATCGCTGTTTGCTAGACGACCTTACAAGCCTATGAGAAATGTGAGTCTTGCCTCACTGTTTGTGGCTATCAGATGATGCAGTGTTTTGGGAAGAGGCCAACGTTAGCTTAGACGAAAGTGGGTGGCTGTGTCAGATGTTTACAGAGGTTTCCCACTTGACCGCTGTAATGATGCATCGGAGATACTGTTTCGACTGGAATCATTCTAAGACTTCACGTATCCAAGACGATTTCATCACTGGTCAGTTAATCTTCGTGAATAGGAGAGTTGACATTTGATCTTCTGTGCGACCATAGGACATAACGAATCTCCTTGAACGTGCACTGTCTGGAAACAGTACCATCACTAACATTCGTCCATAAGCGCTTTTTGATGTGTTCTATGATTTAAGTAACTGTTCCTTGATGGAACATAAATTTTTTAAGGAAAACTTATTAATAAATTCCGTCGAATGTTTCTGTAGCTTTTTTATATTATGCCAATATACATTTTGAAGTCTCAGCTTCATCATCTAGGCTTTCTGTTGTTATCTAAGAATATTCATTGTGACGTCAACATACAAGAAACGAGTATCTGTGTTAAACACAAAATAAATTCACAAAATTCGCAGACTCGCGCTTCTTGAACCGAGAATCGAACCCCGAAACCTTGTTTTTCCAGGACAATGCTCTTAACGGCTGAACTGTCCAGAGAAAGAGAGAGAGAGAGAGAGAGAGAGAAGCAACTTAAAACACTTAGTAAAAGCAAGTCTTCCGTTCCAGATTGTATACCTCTTAGGTTCCTTTCAGTGAATGCTGATGCAATAGCTCCATACTTAACAATCATTTACAACCGCTCGCTCGACGGAAGATCAGTACCAAAAGAGTACAAAGTTGCAGAGGTCACGCCAGTATTCAAGAAAGGCAACAGGAGTAATCCTCTAAATTACAGGCCATATCACTGACTCGTCTAGTAAAGTCATCAGAAGAGCAACACCAATTGCAAAACGATTTAGGTTAGATACCTGTATGGAGTGAAAATTGGCAATTGGCCCTATGTAATGAAAAGAGTGAGGTCATCCACATGAGTGCTGAAAGGAATTCGTTAATTAAGCGATAAATCAATCTAATCTAAAGGCCGTAAGTTCAACAAAATACCTACGAATTATAATTACGAACAAATTAAATTGGAAAGAACACATAGAAAATGTTGTGGGGAAGACCAACCAAAGACTGTGTTTCATTGTCAGAACACCTAGAAGATACAACAGATCTTCTAAATAGATTGTCTATGCTATGCTTGTCCATCCTCTTTTGGAATGCTATTGCGCGGTGTGGGATCCTTACCAGATAGGATTGACGATGTACGTCGAGAAAGTTCAAAGAAGGGCAGCACGACTTGTATCATCGAGAAAAAGGGGAGAGAGTGTCATGGACACGATAAAGGATTTGAGGTGGACAGCATTAAAATAAAGGCATTCCTCGTCGCGGCGGGATCTGCTCACGAAATTTTAATCACCAACTTTCTCCTGCGAAAATATTTCGTTGACATCGACTTACGTAGAGAGAAACGATCATCATAATCAAATAAGGGAAATCAGAGCTTGTACGGAAAGATACAGGTGTTCGTTTTTTCCGTGCGCTACTCGAAAGTGGAATTGGAGAATTATTGTGAAGGTGGTTCGATGAACCCTTTGCCAGGCAGTTAAGTGTGATTGCAGGGTAGCCATGTAGATTTGGATGTAGATGTAGACAGGGCAGAGTGTGGCTTCTGAGTCGCGCCTAGTTATCTCAGCTGGTAACAGCAATGCACATGAAAAGCGACGTTTTGGGTTGGAGTCCCAGGGCGGCATATTGTTTTAAGCTATCAGTACGTTTCAAAACAACGTGTCCGCAGCTCGTGGTCGTGCAGTAGCGTTCTCTCTTCCCGCGCCCGGGTTCCCGGGTTCGATTCCCGGCGGGGTCAGGGATTTTCTCTGCCTCGTGATGACTGGGTGTTGTGTGATGTCCTTAGGTTACTTAGGTTTAAGTAGTTCTAAGTTCTAGGGGACTGATGACCATAGATGTTAAGTCCCATAGTGCTCAGAGCCAAAACAACGTACACACAGCTGTAGAGTGAAACATTACTTCCTCTAATAAGTCTAAGCGTTGCAGATTTTATATAGGTGAATGCAAAATGTTTTAGTGTTTAAGAAGCTTCAGTAGTCTGAAATATTCGGCCATTCTCTAGTGAGATACTTCTGCATATCAAAACGAAACAAGCAACCTACAGTATAAGCTGACAAATCTATTTAATTATGTGACCTATTCGAAGTGTTTCGGAATGATAGAAGTTAATTTTTCTCTCTCATTATGTTAAATACCACAACAATCATTTCTTTTTTTCTAATTCACATTTACAACTGATTTGTATTCTTTCTTTTTTTTCAGCCCAAAGAGTTTCAGCTGGATTGAGCCCTGGAATCGGCGGAGTGTAATCAGCCACTTTGGGATTGTCAGACAGTAGCTAATGCTTCGTGTTTTCGCTCAGTACCCCGATAAAATTCAAACGCTTGTATTTTCTCTCTCCCATACTACATAGTTTTTAAAATGCTGAGATTTTCTTTCTGGTACCGTCGTTGCTGTCACTTATCCGTCTCACCGATCAACATACAATCCACATCTTGATGTTGCCACCGGCTGCATTTGACGCTACAGCGTGTATTTCTGAAGACCACTTGTTGCTTCGATTGTCCCTACAGTTATGTCTTTTCATTACAATCACATCGTTTCATAAGGATTCGCGTTCATGAACGCCCTTTCTAGTAAAATGGTGCCCCTATTTACATAGTTTTCGAGCAGCATCATTCTAGCAAATTTACGCCCGTAGTATTCTTCTATACTGGTTTCAATGGTTATCAAGGGATGGATTCTTTCACCTTGATGTAGAGACATTCTGCTGGTTGCTTGAGGGTGCTGTTGGGATTTATCGTGCAAACGGATGGTTGTTTCTCACGAAGAATCAGTTTCCTCCGTCGCATTTTTTTGAAAGTGATTTCTGTCAGTAGCTTATCTTAAATGGTCGTGTCGTATTACCCTTTAAGGTACCTAATACTCTAAGAACGATGCTAATTTACCAGGCAAACATTTTTGTGTGTTGCTAGAAATGAAGTCAGCAGCAGAACATCGCAACCCAGAATAAAAATTAAAATACGTTATCTGAAGTATTTGCCCACGAAATTATGAAAAACGTGGCCTCATCCATTCCTAAAGTAATTCACACCTATAGTTCCCATATGAAGTACGGTATAAACAACATTTATGTAACACCATTTATATAATGTTTTGGGAACAAGTACTACATAAGCAAGAACAAGTACTACATAAGCAAGAAATATTTGACGAACCACTGAATATTCCAAGTTTTCAGTATGATACAACGATGTTTCACGAAACTAGTTGTAGTCAAGAAATGGAAGGAATGACCAGAATGTTACCTTATAACTTAATTATTAATCTCAATCTCAGAAATAACAAGAATCCTGATGGCCGGTTTCGCGCGCTCATACACACACACAGACAAACACACACACACACACACACACACACACACGCACACACACCCTTACCACTAGGGTAAAGCACCATTAAACAATTTTGCCTGTATTTGCCCCGCGGTTGCAATGTTGAATATATATTTGTATATCATTGTGTTATGATTTCCTAACAAATTTTTTTACGCTAGCGGTAATTCTGTTCACAGTCACTGTAGTAAATAAGATGACAAATGGGCGGAAAGATCCTGGAAGCAGCAACTTTCATTAAATATCAGGGAATATGCATATGGAGCGATTGCAAGTGGAGCGACCACGTAAAACTAATCGTACAAAAAGGAAGATGCCAAACTGACAAGGAGACAGCGCCTAGTCGTCATTACCGGTTTCATCCACATTTATGGTATGCGCAGTGCTTAGTCAGATATAAAAGTGACAGAACTGGGGGCTCCAGATGGCCAAGCGTTTTAAAAAAAGCTAAATTTTTGGCGTTGGTCGGGCGACGCCATTTATGTTACCGATTTCTCCAAACAGCGGTTGACGCAGTGGAATGAGTGTAGAAATGTAATACGAGTGTCCTGGGGTCGATTCCCTATGCGGAAAGCATTATTTTTAATTTTTTGTTATTTACACTGCAGATAAACTGAAATAAAGCTCAATATACTGTCTTTATTAGTATCTTCATCAATGACCTGTACAGGAAAGACAAAACAGAATTTTGGATTGCAAATAATTACCAAGAAAGGTTTGTACTCACACTACCCGCGAGTGCCATGCAATCGAGTTTCCAGCTAGGGATAGTAATTAAAGCGTATGGGATTTCGTACTCCTTAAGTTTAATTTCGACCTTCGACCAGGCCGCGGTAGCTGCACGTTAACAATAGATTCCCCTGTTTTTACGATCAATATCACACCAGCACGCGTAAATCATCAACGGTAAAATAGTAACCGAGTCTAATATTGTATACGAAATTCTCGTGTAGGTCTTACAATGCTTTCCTGGAAAATATTTGTAATCCCAATTTTCCTTTACTTTTGCTTTTAATGTCTTAAATGAAAATATTAATAAATACAGTATATTGAGCACTAGTTCGGTTTATTTGCAGTATCAGAAACATAAAAAAGGAAAATAAAAATAAAATTCCCTCCCAGGGACTCGACCCCACCCTCTACAGATTATCATACTGAAGTTTATCCGTTGCGCCAAATTCAACCTTTAAACAAAGCTAACAGAAACGGCCCATCGCTAGCCCGACCCGAGCCGAAAATGCATTTCTTTTGAACTCTTGGGCATCTGGAGCTCCAACTCCTGTCACTTCCATATCTGGCCAAATCTGGATGAAGTCGGTGAGGACTAGTAGTTGTGAAATTCATTGGGAAAGTCCTCAAGAAATATATTGTTCATCCACGAAAGAGGTAGCTTACAAGGACCTCACTCTGTCTGCAAGTGAAACAGGAAAGGAAATGAGCAGTGGTGGTACAAGGAACCCTCCGCTATGTTACACACGGTGGGTGGTGGCTTCCCGAGTATGCATGCAGATGGAGCTGTAGATACACGAATATTGCTAATCAGACTGGGACCTGTACAAGACTGAATTGATAGAAGAAATAGAGAAGACCCAAATACGAGCAACGCGTTTGGTTTCGTTTAGTAAGCGTGAAAGCAACACGGAGATGATCATCCAACTCAAATGGCACACGTTACAAGTGAGGCGGTGTGCTTTGCAATGTGTGGTTTACTGTTAATATTCTGTGAGTGTGCATTTTTAGAAGAGTCAACCTGCGTATTGCTTCCTCCTACGAATACTGCGCGAAGAGACAGTGAAGGTCTTTAGAGCTCACATGTAGACTTACCCACAGTCGCTCTTCCCGCATACCATTTGTGACTCGGACAATAAAGGGGGCGAGTGACACTGGTACATAGAGTACACATCGACAATCACAATAATGTGGCTTGCAGAGTATGGACGTAAATGTAATTGTAACTTGTGATCACAAGGGATATCGGTTGATGATAGGGCTAGTGTCTTCCTCTGCGCACATTTGCTCTGGGTAGATTCAGTCCATTTTGATCAGTGATGGTGCTTTCTAAGCTTTCTGTATCGGGCGAGGTTGCGCAGTGGCATGACAGTGCACTCGTATTTGAGGGAACGACATTTTCACTGTTTAGCACATGTCCAGTTTACGTAAACAGATGTGCTATTGTGTACTGTGTGTGCGTGTTGCTTGTGTGTTTTTGTGATCTACCAAGTATCTGTGAGCGATATTCTAGCAGAATGCAAAGTAGACAACAAAACACGACTATCATAGAGCAAACCTTGACAACCACGACCTCCAAAGTAACTATCAGAGCCCTCTGAAATTCGCACAGGTGTCCGACAAGGCGATGACCTCTCACCTCTCCTTTTCAATCTAGTGTTAGATGAGGTAATAAACGAATGGGAAACATCACAACAGGGGATAACCTTAGGAAACCTACAGATTAAATGCCTGGCTTTTGCAGACGATTTGGCGATTGTCACGAAAGGTATAAACGAAACAAAAGACGCTATTGAAAAACTACACGAAATCGCTTCCAAAACTGGACTACAGATCTATTACGAAAAGACACAGTTTGTGAGCACAAAGAAAATCTCATCTCTGAAAACAAAGTACGGCACGATTTACAAAACGGCAAACTTCAAATACCTCGGTGAAACACTACAAATGAGCGGACATAACAGAGACTCAAACGAAGAAAGGAAAACTAAACTGGACAAGGCATACCAAGTAGTGTGGAATCATTACAACAAGAAGTCTATCTCACAAAAAGCCAAATTACGCCACTACGACACGGTAGTGCTCCCCGAGGCACTGTATGCAGCAGAGACCACACTAATCCTAGGACATACACGTATCAGACAACTAGATCTAGTAGAACGAAAAATACTTAGGAAAATATTTGGCGCAACTAACAACAGTGGAATATGGATCAAGAAACCTACAGAGGAACTATACAAACATACGGAGACAATCACAGAAAAGATTAGAAAACGCAGACTACAATTCTAAGGACACCTATACAGAATGCCATCACACAGACTAACCAAACAGATCTTTGACTGGGTAATCACTAGAAACAACAAATGGGTGGCAGAGGTAAAAAAAGACCTGAACCAACTCAACATAACAGCAGACACAATTAACGACAGAATAATATTCAGAAACATCATTAAGAAAAGTAAACTACATGAGATACACTGTGACAAACGAACAGCCGTAAAATGGACCGAAGAACGCAAGCAAGATCACAGCCGGAAGATGAAAGAAACATGGGCAACCAAAAAGGCAATCACGATGAAGCCGAAGACACGAAGCCGACAAGAAGCATGGACAGAGGACCGGAAACAGAAGCACAGCGAGCGAATGAGGGAAGTTTTGGCAGCAAGGAAGGCAGCAAAAGGTATTGGCCATATAGTTTAGTCCAACTGCCCTCTTTAAGGGCAAAAAACCAATTATGTATATATGGTGTATCATAATTAATGGTGTAAATGCATACATTTGAAAGTACACGATACTAGAAACAAAAAATTCTCAGTATACATAGGGTCGAAAATGCGTACCTGAAGACCTAAGAGCAATTTTTCGTCTTCGATACTGCGAAGCAAATCTCTTCTACTGAAAGCTCTTTGCTTTCCATATTTTGGGAACTGGGAATGTGGACCAAAACAAGAAAACAGTCCAGTAAACATGTGCTCTAAAATGCATACCTTAAGAGCTATGTGCACGTGTTCATCTTCACTACTTGGAAACATAACTCTTCTAATGAACAATTGCTCATAACTTTTAAGGCATGCATTTTAAAGCAAATATTTACTGGACTTTCTTTCTTGTTTTGGTCCATATTACTACTTCCCTAAGAGTGGAAAGCAAAGAGCTTGCAGTAGAAGAGATTTGCTTCACAGTATCGAAGATGAAAACTTGCTCGTAGCTCTAATGGTATGGATTTTCGACCCCATGTCTACTGAGACGTTTTTCTTCTAGTATCGTGTGCTTTCAACTGTATGCGCTTACGCTCTTATATATATATATATATATATATATATATATATATATATATATATATATATATATATATATATGTGTGTGTGTGTGTGTGTGTGTGTGTGTGCTGATATTTGTCCACATGATAACTTGGTGCGAGTTCCGACGTACAATGAACCCGATTCAAAACAAAAAGGTTTTTAAGATCTGAAGATGACAGCAAACTCTGCCGAAACCAGTTGTCTTAACAAAGAAATATTTTATGCGTTCTAGGCTGTTGAATGTTTTTAGCAGGCAGTTACAATCGACCTCTAATCGACCAAATTTAGATACTCCATGGTTTCCCATAACTCGCTTAAGACAAATGTTCCTTTGAAAAGGACGCGGTCGATTTCACCAATCCAAGCTTATCAGTGGGATGTTAAATCACAATCTTCGTTTATTCTTTCAAATGAATGGTTCAAATGGCTCTGAGCACTATGGGACTTAACTTCTGAGGTCATCAGTCCCCTAGAACGTGAAACTACTTAAACCTAACTAACCTACGTACATCACACACATCCAAGCCCGAGGCAGGATTCGAACCTGCGACCGTAGCGGTCGCGCGGTTCCAGACTGTAGCGCCTAGAACCGCTCGGCCACTCCGGCCGGCTCAAACGAATGGAAGCGGAACATTGTCACGAGAAACATCCTGTGATACACGCTTCAATCATTCCACACCGTCCCCTTTACTGGTATGTGATTCTCATTTAGACGTTAAGCTTGGCTCCCCATTCGTACTCTTCAAGAGGCGTAGGCTAAGTGCTGACACTGCATTCGAACTACTCCATTTTCTCCTTCTCTGATCATCTCCAACACGAACACAACACTACTCTCCACATTCGGCATTACAGTCCTCTATACTTAAAACATACACTTACGCACACATCTCTTACACTGATGTGACAAAAGTCATGGGATAGCAACATGTACATGTTCAGATGGCGGTTGTATGGCGTACAAAATTGGAAATTTGTGGTACGTTCTATGGCACCAAACTGCTGAGGTCATCGGTCCCTAGGCTTACACATTACTTAATCTAACTTAACCTAAATTACGCTAAGGACAATACACACACCCACCCCCGAGGGAGGAGTCGAACCTCCGACGGGGAGAGCCGCGCGAACCGTCGCAAGGGGCCTTAGACCGCACGGCTACTCAGCGCGGCCTATGTCGTACATAACGTATGACAGGGCAGTGCATTGGCGAAACTGTCATTTGTACTCAGGTGAATCATGTGAAAAGATTTCCGACGTCGGGAATTAACAGACTCTGAACGCTGAATGATAGTTGGAGCTACACCTATGGGGCTTCCATTTCGGAAATCGTTAAGGAATTCACTATTTCGAGATCCACAGTGTCAAGAGTGTGCCGAGATATCATATTTCGGGCATTGCATCTCAACAAGGACGGCCTTCACTTAACGACCGAGAGCAGTGCCGTTCGCGTAGAGTTGTCAGTGCTAACAGACCAGAAACACCGCGTGAAATACTTGCAGAAATCAATGCGGGACGTACGACGAACGTATCCGTTAGGAAAGTGCGGAAGAATTTGACGTTAGTAGTAGTAGGTTGTGGCAGCAGACGACCGAAGCGAATGCCTTCGCTAAGAGCTCGACATCGCCTGCAGCGCCTCTCCTGAGCTCGTGGCCATATCTGTTGGAGCCTAGACGATGGCAAAACCGTAGCCTGTCGGATGAGTCCCGATTGCTGTTGGTATGAGCTGATGGTAGGGTTCGAGTGCGGCGCCATGGGCCCAGGCTGTCAACAAGGCGCCGTGCAAGCTGCTAGTGGCTCCATAATAGTACAGGCTGTATTTACGTGGAATGGACTGGGTCGTCAGGTACAACTGACTGGAAATCGTTCTGTTCGACTACTTGGGGACCATCTGCAGCCACGGACTTTATGTTGCCAAACAACGATGCTATTTTTGTGGATGACATTGAGCCATGTCACCTGGCGTCAACTGTTCGCGACTGGTTTGAAGAACATTCTGAAGAATTCGAACGAATGATTTGGTCACCATCATCGCCCGACATGACTCTCGTTGAACCTTTATAGGACATAGCTGAGAGGAACCTTTCCAATTAGTCGGCTGAGCCTGCCCTTCGAGATCTCCCAGCCATTCGTGCCAAACAGGTTTATTTACTACAAGTCGTTGGAAGTCCCCCGCAGGAATATTGAGCCACTATAACCGTTCATAATTGCCAAAGTGTTGCCGGTGCAGGATTTTGTGCACGAACTGATCTCTCGGTTCTGTCCCATAAATGTTTGATGGCATTAATGGCGAGTTATCTGGGTGATCAAATCATTCTCTCGAACTGTCCATCACGTTCTTCAAAAACCGCTACTGTCGATGGTTAAGTGAAGGGCTTCGGTCACTGCGTTGTCCGTGGTGAGAGGTAATTCCTAAAATTTGGTATTCTCGACATTCTTTGACACTGTCGATCTAGGAATATTGAATTCCCTAATGATTTCCAAAATGGAATGTCCCATGCGTATAGCCACAGCTATCTTCCGCGTTCGAAGTCTATTAATTCCCGCCGTACAGTCATAATCACATCGGAAACCTTTTCATGTGAACAACCTCAGTACAAATGACAGCTGGGTCAATGCACTGTCAGTGTGTACCTTGTGTACGCGATATACCGCCATCTGTATATGTCCGTGCCACTGTCAAAAATGTTCAAATGTGTGTGAAATCCTATGAGACTTAACTGCTAAGGTCATCAGTTCCTAAGCTTACACAATACTTAACCTAAATTATCCTAAGGACAGACACACACACCCATGCCAGAGGGGGGACTCGAACCTCCGCCGGGACCAGCCGCACAGTCAATGACTGCAGCGCCCTAGACCGCTCGGGTAATCCCGCGCGTATCACTGTCCCATGACTTTTTGTCACCTCAGGAGCGAAAGGCTATTTACAATTTGTACAGAAACTAGATGGTAGTTATAAGTGTCGACGGGCATGAAAGGGAAGCAATGGTTGGGAAGGGAGTGAGACAGGGTTGTAGCCTCTCCCCGATGTTATTCAATCTGTATATTGAGCAAGCAGTAAAGGAAACAAAAGAAAAATTCAGACTAGGTATTAAAATCCATGGAGAAGAAATAAAAACTTTGAGGTTCGCCGATAACATTGTAATTCTGTCAGAGACAGCAAAGGACTTGGAAGAGCAGTTGATCGGAATGGACAGTGTCTTGAAAGGAGGATATAAGATGAACATCAACAAAACCAAAACTAGGATAATGGAATGTAGTCGAATTAAGTCGGGTGATGCTGAGGGAATTAGATTAGGAATTGAGATACTTAAAGTAGTAAAGGAGTTTTGCTATTTCGGGAGCAAAAGAACTGATGATGGTCGAAGTAGAGAGGATATAAAATGTTTGTGAAGAAGAGAAATTTGCCAACATCGAGTATAGATTTAAGCGTCAGGAAGTCGTTTCTGAAATTATTTGTGTGGAGTGTAGCCATGTATGGAAGAGAAACATGGACGATAAATAGTTTGGACATGAAGAGAATAGAAGCTTTCGAAATGTGGTGCTACAGAAGAATGCTGAAGATTAGATGGGTAGATCACATAACTAAAGAGGAAGTATTGAATAGAATTGGGGAGAAGAGGCATCAAGGGATCACAAATTTAGCATTGGAGGGCAGCGTGGAGGGTAAAAATCGTAGATGGAGACCAAGAGATGAATACACTAAGCAGATTCAGAAGGATGTAGGTTGCAGTAAGTACTGAGAGATGAAGAAGCTTGCACAGGAAAGGGTAGCATGGAGAGCTGCATCAAACCAGTCTCAGGACTGAAGACCACAACAACAACAGTGTAAACTGTATACCTAAAGAGGTATGAGCACTGGTTCATCTTCACTAATGTGTAACACATGCAAGTGGTCATAGCTCTTAATGGATGCATTTTAGAGCCCATATTTACTTGACATATTTTGCTTCGCATGGTCGTTCGTGACATATCCCTGAATATTGACCATTTCTGCTGTGACACCCGATATGTATAAGCGTGCTGTCATCTACGTCTGGTGTTTTGTGTCTTCCGTCCGAAAAGTGTTTTAATTTAGCTCCCCAAGCTAATCAATCCCGCGCAAGCCTGTTCATTTCTGCATCATTCGGGCAACAAACACCCATTCGAATTTGTTTGCTACCGTCAAACCTTGGTCTACTGCTGAAGTTTTTAGTCCCTACACTTTCCTCTATTCCCAGACTGACAATTGCTTTATTCCTCAGGATACAGCCTTGTCAACCGACCTTGTCTTTTTTATATTTGTGCAACAAATTTCTTTTTTGTCTAATTGGATTAACTATCTCCTTATTAATTATCCGATCTACCCTTATGAAGTTCAACGTTTTTCTGCGGCACAACATTTCAAAAACTTCTATTCTCTACTTATCTGAACGGTGTATCGTTCTCGTTTTACTTCCGGAAAAGGGTACAATCTACACATCAGCCTTCCTGAATGATTTCCTAATATTTGAATTTTTTTTTTACATGCTCTTTACTTCGGTCTTCATCTCCATCTACATGATTAAATGTCTTGCAGAGGCTCCATCGAACCATTGTCATGCTACACTCATGCTCATAAATTAAGGCCAATGCTGATACATGGTGAAACAACGCTCTGGTGGGCGGTTTGCGGGTTTAAATCACCTCGCGGTATGACCATGAGAGGCATTTGTCCTGCGGTCGTCGCGTTGTAGCGCTGGCAGCAGTCCACATATGCAGAGGTGTGTTGGTGCACGTCAGAGTACGGTGCAGTGTGTAAGTGTGCAGGCGTTTTCAGACGTGCTAACGGCGACTGTGTGTTGAAAATGGCCAAGGAACACATACTGATGACGTTACGAGGGTAGAATACTAGGGCGACAGCAGGCTGGTGAAACACAGCAGGTCGTAGCACGGGCTCTCAGTGTGCCACAAAGTGTGATCTCAAGATTATGGCAACGATTCCAGCAGACAGGAAACGTGTCCAGGCGCTACAGTACGGGACGTCCACAGTGTACTACATCACAAGAAGACCGATATCTCCCCATCAGTGCCCGCAGACGGCCACGGAGTACTGTAGGTAGCCTTGCTTGGGACTTTACCGCAGCCACTGGAACAGCTGTCTCCAGATACACAGTCTACAGACGACTGAACAGACATGGTTTATTCGCCCAGAGACCTGCAAGGTGCATTCCATTGACCCCTGGTCACAGGAGAGCCCGTAAAGCCTGGTGTCAAGAACACAGTACATGGTCATTGGAACAGTGGTCCCGAGATCACGGACGAGTCCAGCTATAGCCTGAACAGTGATTCTCGTCGGCTTTTCATCTGGCGTGAACCAAGAACCAGATACCAACCCCTTAATGTCTTTGAAAGGGACCTGTGTGGAGGTCGTGGTTTGATGGTGTGGGGTGGGATTATCACTGGCGCACGTACACCCCTGCATGTCTTTGACAGAGGAACTGTAACAGATCAGGTGTAAAGAGACGTCATTTTGCATCAGTATGTCCGCCTTTTCAGGGGTGCAGTGGGTCCCTCCTTTCTCCTGATGGATGATAACGCACGGCCCCAAAGAATTGCCATCGTGGAGGAGTACCTTGAAACAGAAGATATCAGGCGAATGGAGTGGCCTGCCTGTTCTGCAGACCTAAACCCCATCGAGCACGGCTGGGATGCTCTCGGTCGACGTATCGCTGCACGTCTTCAAACCCCTCGACATTTCAGGCGCTCCGACAGGCACTGGTGCAAGAATGGGAGGCCATACCCCAGCAGTTGCCAAAACGTTGTACGGCCTGTGTATGTGTGCATGGTCATCGTATCCCATACTGATGTCGGGGTACATGCGCAGGAAACAGTGGCGTTTTGTAGCACATATGTTTCGGGAAGGTTTTCTCAACTTATCACCAATACCGTGGACTTACAGATCTGTGTCATGTGTGTTCCCTATGTGCCTATGCTACTAGCGCCAGTTTTGTGTAGTGCCAGGTTGTGCGTGTTTGGCGCCGTGCAGGTGAGCGCCACAATCAGGACTGCATACGACCGAGGCACACAGGGCCAACACCCGGCATCATGGTGTGGGGAGCGATCTCCTACACTGGCCGTACACCACTGGTGATCGTCGAGGGGACACTGAATAGTGCACGGTACATCCAAACCGTCATCGAACCCATCGTTCTACCATTCCTAGACCGGCAAGGGAACTTGCTGGTCCAACAGGACAATGCACGTCCGCATGTATCCCGTGCCACCCAACGTGCTCTAGAAGGTGTAAGTCAACTACCCTGGCCAGCAAGATCTCCGGATCTGTCCCCCATTGAGCATGTTTGGGACTGGATGAAGCGTCGTCTCACGCGGTCTGCACGTCCAGCACGAACGCTGGTCCAACTGAGGCGCCAGGTGGAAATGGCATGGCAAGCCGTTCCACAGGACTACATCCAGCATCTCTACGATCGTCTCCATGGGAGAATAGCAGCCTGCATTGCTGCGAATGGTGGATATACACTGTACTAGTGCCGACATTGTGCATGCTCTGTTGCCTGTGTCTATGTGCCTGTGGTTCTGTCAGTGTGATCATGTGATGTATCTGACCCCAGGAATGTGTCAATAAAGTTTCCCCTTCCTGGGACAATGAATTCACGGTGTTCTTATTTCAATTTCCAGGAGTGTATATTGTGTTCGAACATTATGAATTACCTCGAAGAGAACGGGCTATTGACCACAGTCAACACGGGTTTAGAAAGCTTCTTTCTTGTGAAACAAAACTAGCTCTCTGCTCACACGAAGTGTTGAGTGCTATTGACACGGGATTTCAAACTGATTCCGTATTTCTAGATTTCCAGAACTTTTGACGCTGTGCATGTGCCATGTGTTCGTTAGAAGGAGGCCAGATAAGGGCCAGCAACCAGCCAGCAACAAGACGCACTGGACCTATACCCGGAGTTATGATCTGTGGTGTGATTTCGAATAACAGCGGGAACACTATAGTGGTTATCCCAGGCACCCCTGGCTACAAGATGGTTCAGATGGCTCTGAGCACTATGGGTCTTAACTTCTGAGGTCATCAGTCCCCTAGAACTTAGAACTACTTAAACCTAACCAACCTAAGGACATCACACACATCCATGCCCGATTCAGGATTCGAACCTGCGACCGTAGCGGTCGCGCGGTTCCAGACTGTAGCGCCTAGAACCGCTCGGCCACTCGGGCCGGCCCCTGGCTAAAAGTTTCTGTCAGTTGCGACTCGACCTGTTGTGCTGCCATTCATGATCAGTGTTCCGGAGAATGTTTTCCAACAGGATACCGCTCGCCCACATACCGCTGTTGTAACCAGCATACTCTGCAGAATGTTGACGTGTTTGTCTTGGCCTGCTCGATCCTGAGATCTGTCTACAATCGAGCACGTATGGGACATAATTGGACAACAACTCCAGCAACATATACAAACAGCATTAACTGTGCCTGCATTGACCGACGAAGTGCAATAGGCATGGAACTCCATCCCGTAAACTGACACACAGGACCTGTACAACACATTTGCACCCTTGTATTCAACATTCTGGTGGTTATACCGGTTATTAATGTACCAGCATTTCCTACTTGCAATAGCTTATCACGCGCTTATATTAACCTGTGATCTTGCAATGTTAATTACTTAAATATGTTACCTAGACTAATATATTTCATCATTCTGCATTCATTATTTTTGGTGGTTTAGTTTTACTTTGTTTTGGATATGAAGACGGTCCAGAGTGATCGGAACATGTCGTCTAATAAAAAATGTGCAGCTGAGGTGGCACAATAAATGAGAATTACCTTAAATATCTAGACAGTTGCTGAATCTCTCAACCTATGTCGACTGTAGTGCAGCTGCTTTTTATTTTTATTCTAAACGATGAATGATCTGTTAAGCTTTATGTTTTCTCCTTGTATTATGTCAGAAGTTGATTGCTGCTACTCCCGTTTTTAATCTATTAAAACAAATGGAGCATTGTAGTTCATTGATGCAGCACTTCGTAAATCCTTCCAGACTAGGGTTGGTGCCATTCAGTATGACAACTGATGTCCGACGACAACAGTGAGAAATTGTCATATGGATCAGATGGGGCAAGTCTTCCACACCGTATGTATACGTGTACAAATCTAATAGTCCACGATATATGGTACCAATTCTTACGCCATATTTTTCTTGCACGTTTCTGTCGGCATTGTTATTAAAATAGCACTGATCGGTTTTCCCATTTTTTATAATAACGCAGTATTTCAAAGCAATACGAATTTTACAAATAATAATTACTCGTTCTTTAAAAAAGGCTTGTTTAAAAATGAAAAATTAGCTCTTCTGGTATGGCGAATTGATATTTCGGTTTTTTAGTCGGGTATTAGAAAAAAATAAAAATACCTATTACAACCGAGACCAAACAAATACGGAAAAAAATGGTTTTTCATGATTAAAATACCGGCATTGGTTTCAACCGGTCTGCTTTCCCTATCCCTGCCTTCAGGTGGACATCCAAATCAATCAATGCCAAGCCGAATAAATGCTTGCATAAGGGCCGGAAGTGGACCAACGTGTTATTGACTTACTCAATTTGCCAAGATCTTCCTCTATCATCCAGTTTTTCGGAAATTGTTATCATTTGATTGTCTGTACGTGTACATCACATCTACCAATTTCCGTCCCATTGGGATAATGTCTTCATGGCGCATCGTTTTACTTTTTTCAGAGTGTACTTTGCCTACTAGTGAAAGCCGGTGTTTAGGATTTGTTTGCCTTTTGCATCCTTTTAATGATCTGAAGACGAGTGTTACGATTGAAACCGGTTATCAGGATAACTCTTATTTTTGCGATCAAGACTAAAAATTATGTCATACATATGTTCCTTCCTATGATCGTTAGTACAAATACTAAAGTAGACATCACTGAAAATAAATGTTCAGGTCACATCAGCTATGGAGTCTCAAAAAGAGTTACAACAACAGTCCTGTAAGAGCAAACACGGTAAATATCAAGAAAATTACTTCTCGTCGAGTAAATAGTCACAAATGTTGTCCTTGAAGAAATTCTAAAAGAAACGGGAGAAACTGTCTACTATCCTTCTTTAACAAAAAGTGCATTTAAGCATCCACAGACAACAGTAGGAAGGTATGTGAAATAAGTAGAGTAAATAAGTACTGGGAGATAAGAAAAGGAAATCTGTTTATCAAAATTAAGTCCCATGTTTTCATTGATGTGGCAAGTCAGCAAGCAATTTCACTGGAACTCAGCATTTACGTCTAATGTCATAGTCATCCAGACTACATAATTGTAGCAACATTATTTTCCAGTCTTCGTGTGTTGCTTACAGAATGTTAAGCACATGTTTCGCAATAAAGTAGTACGAAGTAGATTTTATTAGTGATAGTGCTTCTGTATAGTGGGCGGGATACCATATCACCGCGGGTTAATGAGTCACTTTAGATGAGTAGCCTCATTAAATTTTCGTGATGTTCAGGAAAGTAACAAGGATGGAGGTACTCGTATAATATGTTCTGGATCAGGAAACCATTCGTCGAAACAATTCCAGTGACTGTAAAGTTAAAAAAAAGTCTTTAAATATATGAGCCTAACGAATTAACAAAGAGTAATTCAAGAAAGCTTCGTTTCCTCGTCGCTGCCTTTCTCTGATTGTGTAAGCTGTAGCTTGAAGGTCGTTATGTGACGTCAAAATCAGCTGTGAGGTGATGCACACTGTCTTTATTCGTGATGCAGTCAAGTTTTCGCATATTTCTGATCATTACGCAGTTGGATTTGTGAAAATTGTTACTGGACCCGTTGTACCTCACTTACATTTTAAAAAACAGAATACATACAAGAAAAAGTAGAGGTAAACACGTCTACACAGGAAATTTTGCAGTCGCCTGCTGTAACAAAGAGGTGCAGTCTGATCAGTATTTCTGTACGTCGAAGATTTCAAATCACCTTTTGCACTTGCAATGTGTTTATAAGCTGAGTCGTGACGACACGAAATCATATACGTACTCGAATGATGTGATCTAATCCTTAATTCTGAAATTATTTCGTTTACTAAACTAATGTTTTGTGCAAATTTATTCCGAACATAATCATGAGATAGACGAAACGAAAAAAAATTTTAGCCATGTGAGGACATAATTGTGAAACCCTTGTGAACGTATTATTCAGAGGCAAATGAAGCCTTCTGTTTTACTGCTTTCATTATGATACTCATCCTGAACATTCTAGAACATACATGGAGCGGAATAGTTCGTCCTTGGTCATTGGCGATACGCATTGATCTGTGACAGCGCTTCTGACGCTGAGGATGGCTTTGCACGTAAGTGACATCTAGGGAGCGGTATTGCAACTACGAGCGACACCACTGCCATCTACTCGGCACGTAGGAGAGTGACGCTTAGTGCGCAACGTTTATCAGTAGTGAGCAACTTCCCGCAATGAAACCCTCAAACCCGGAATAGTTTAACAAATGTGAACAGGGAGTGTCGGCAGAAAAATCTTCCAAATAAAATTCACATGCCACTCAAAATTCTGTGATGTTGAGCAGTTGGGTCGTATACGCACTTCAAAAAATACTCAATGGTCGTTAACAGTGGTTCATTAACAATTTAATCATCTTGTCTGTTGATACTTAGTAAGACAAAGAATTTCTTCAGAACGGAAATTGCTTCATTGTAACATTTGCATGCAATGACAGTGATGACACTCCATAAGAGGCAAACTATTATCTACCGCTTTACGGCAATGAAACCCTATTTTAAAGAACCATCATCACACTTCGCTTTAAGCAGGTTGTGACATGATCTAAATCCAGGAACGAGCTACTATTGCAAAAAAATTGTTATTGAATGAATTGTGTACCAGAAGATCAGTTTGACGACTTTAGGACGCAAAAAAGAAAGAGGTAGAGACTGCGGGAATTCAGTCTTGATAATAGCCACAAATTTCATGTGATATCATTATTCATTGTGCATTTGATACTCACTGAATCACTTTGACACAAAACACATATATGAAGCCTATATACTCTGAAAGTATCGTAAATTTCGCAACTGAGGGACTTTTGTTCTCCTCTAAAATAGCTCTCAGAACCTTCCGTATACTAGGTTGGCTGGATAGTACGCGTCTTTTAAGAAGCATCTGTAGCTTCCAGTTTTCCAGTGAACCTGTGACACTCTGGCACAATTAAAATCTGTGTTCTAAGTTTGATTTTTCTCATGACTTTTTTTCTTTCAGTTCCTCTATATCTCTCATGTACAGGCTGCAGTTTCCAAGTGTCCTGTCAAAGATCCGATATCTACCACTTGCAAATCTATGAGTGGACGCATATGATAGTTCTATTTTACATTATCATCTACTGTTACTCCCACATGTTTATACCAAATGAATAATTCTTATTTTGCCAACTACATTTCTTAGTTTTGTGAACATTTTTTGCTTTTCTGTGGTTGAAAATTTTTGCGTTAGATTGATATGTTGTAACATATTAGCGATCGTAAAAAGAGGTGGAAATCATAATTACAGGAAGTAGCTAAAGCGAATACTAGACCCTCATCTGCTTAGCATTGTTTCTTTGACACCATTAACTTAAGTGATTTAATTTATTTATTGACTACCCAAAGTACAGTATCGAAACAAATCTTGCACTTTTTTGTCCCAGATACGAAACGTGGAATCTGTGACTGTTCAGTATTATGCTGTCTGCTGGGAATATGAAACATGCTAGACTGTGGTGCGGATTATGACATGCATCTGATAAACTGATATTTTTCTGACGTATTTTTTGTTTACGTCACTTGATAGTGCCCAGGGGTTCCAAATTAGCTAACTGACAATGAAAGAAAGTTATAGTTCAAACAAGAAATATGGGCTGATGCGCTAAAAGTAGTTTTATATAAGAAATTTAAAGCAACTGCTGCCACGACCAGATAAAAGACTGAAACAAAGAGAGACTAATACTACAGTATTTCATTGTGAAAATTACATGTTACATAGCTAAACTTTATTACAGTGATGAAATGAAATGTGTGAAAAAGAAATCGAATAATTGAAAATCATATAGGTAGAAACCCTGGATAAAGAAAAGGTTTACTCGGAAAAGTTCTCATAAAAATAAATAAAAAAATTCAGATAATTAATCTATAATAATAAAAACTAATGGAGGAAGCTTTACACCAACGAAGTATGAAGACAATCACATAACAAGACACTAGCTTCTTTAATAATGGGATAAGCAGTGTAATTTTCTCTTATCTTCAAATAAAATAACAGACTTTACACTACGGAACTTTTGGTTCAAAAGCTGAAATCTTAACCTAAAATTCATAAAATGAATTGTACCATAAACTAAGTTGATAACTCAAGAAGAAGTACAGTTTACAAAATTGGCAAGGAACTAAATATGCATGCACAATAAAGCTGAAAGATTGTGCAAACTGTCAGCAAACAATAGCCAAGAACGTAATGGAAGTGTAGTAGATATATTTGTTTTGTAAATAAAAAAACGGCCTTTACTTGCTGCACTGTATTTGTACTTGCTGCGCTGTTTTTTATTTTACCCAGACACATTTCGCCTTTTTCACTGTAAAGCATCACCAACGGGATCTAGAATGATACAGCTGTGATATGAGTTTTTTGTAGAATATAAAACAGCTCACGACTCGTTTTTTATATAAATAAGTGATTACATACTGCTTTCCGCGCTTTAGGGTGGCATTTAATAAATTACGGTTTAAATTACGGTTGCAAAATACTAACACAAATTCTTTACAGACGAATGGAAAAAACTGGTAGAAGCCGATTTTGTGAAGATCAGTTTGGATCCCACAGAAATGTCGGAACACGCGAGGCAATGCTGACCCTACGACTTATCTTAGAAGGTAGGTTAAGGAAAGGCAAACCTCCGTTTCTAGCAATTGGAGACTTAGAGAAAGCTTTTGAAAATGTTGACTGTAATACTCTCTTTCAAATTCTGAAGTGATAGGCGTAAAATACAGGGAGCGAAAGGCTGTTTACTATTTGTACAGAAACCAGATGGCAGTTATAAGGGTCGAGGGGCAGGAAAGGGAAGCAGCGGTTGAGAAGGGAGTGAGACAGAGTTGTACCCTCTCCCCGATGTTATTCAATCTGTATATTGAGTAAGCAGAAAAGGCAACAAAAGAAAAATTCGGAGTAGGGATTAAAATCCATTGAGAAGAAATAAAAACTTTGGGGTTTGCCAACGACATTGTAATTCTGTCAAGAGACATCAAAGGACCTCGAAGAGTAGCTGAACGAAATGGACAGTGTCTTGAAAGGAGGATATTAGATGAATATCAACAAAAGCAAAACGAGGATAATGGAATGTAGCCGAATTAAATCAGGTGATGCTGAGGGTATTAGATTAGGAAATGAGACACTTAAAGTAGTAAGTGAGTTTTGTTATTTGGGGAGCAAAATAACTGATGATGGTTGGAGTAGAGAGGGTTTAAAATGTAGACTGGCTATGGCAAGAAAATCGTTTCTGACTAAGAGAAACGCGAGATTCGGCATAAATACCGCGACTGCACCTGGGCTCTTCAGTAGTTGTGTACTCACCTAATGATGGCCGGACGTCTCTGGGCCAAAATATCGTGGCAGAATGTCGACGGGATCCGGCTGCATACCCGGAAATTATTAGAAGTAGAATAAGAGAAATTTGTTTATATCGAGTATAGATTTCAGTGTCAGGAAGTCTTTTCTGAAAGTATTTGTATGGAGTGTAGCCATGTATGGATGTGAAACATGGACGATAAACAGTTTAGACCAAAAGAAAATAGAAACTGTCGAAATATGGTGCTACAGAAGAATGCTGAATATTAGATGGGTAGATCACGTAACTAATGAGGAGGTGTTGAATAGAATTGGGGAGAAGGGGAATTTGTGGCACAACTTGACAAGAAAAAGGGATCGGTTGGTAGAACACGTTATGAGGCATGAAGGGATCACCAGTTTAGTACAGGAGGGAAGCATGAAGGATAAAAATCGTGGAGGATGTAAGTTGCAGTAGTTATTCGGAGATGAAGAGGCTTGCACGGGATGGAGTAGCATGGAGAGCTGTATCAAACCAGTCTCCTGACTGAAGAGCACAACAATGACAGTTGGCAATTGAGTTTCCTCTCATCTGGTCATATGCTGGAGGTCGTACTACAGTTCTAGATATGAAACATAAGCCTTTTTGTGTTCCAAACTTTTTTCCTCACACTTTTCATCTTTTTCCACGACAATAGAAGCAAACAAGATAAAATGTGGGATGAAAAAAGTGTGGAACATAAAAACACGCAATGTTACATATTTAGAACGGTAATGTGACCTCCAGCATATGGCCAGATGAGAGGAAACGCAGATACCAACAAAATCGCTAAGAACCGTAAGTAATCACTTATTACGTAGAAAACGAGATGTGAACTGTTTTATATTCTACAAATAAAACATATCAAAACTACATCATTCTATTATAGATCCCACTGACGATGCCTTTCATTGAAAAAGGCGAAACGTTTCTCGGAAAAATAAAATACAGCGCAGCAAAAAAAGGCGTTTTTATTTACAAAACCAATATTATTGTCCTTGCTGCGGAGGATGGCCAGGCAAGAAAACTTGTGTGTAACAGATATTCCCATAACTGCCATAGTTTGATTTGCATTTTTTGATATGGTAAACACTATACAACAAAAAACTATTAACTAAAAACAAACTACTCTAACGTATGAAGTGCAGTCTCCCAGAAACATATTGCTATCAGTAATGGATCAGCTCTTCACTGTGAGATCAGTAGTGTGAAAATATGATGCATTATCTTCCAAGGTGTCATGAGACCCACGATTTTCTCTACGTGCAACTGCATGTCTACACTGAGGCTATAAAAGCTACTAAGATTGCCTGGCACAATCAGTCCATGAAGTAGCATTCTGAGATTAAGATCATATAACATGTACATGTTGTGTAGTAACTGAATAAAAATCTTTCATGTGGGGCCTTTGCTTCAGGGCATGATTGTCCGTTTTTCATTGGTGTAAATGTTTTCACTGTTAATATAAATTCTTTTATTTTTAATTGTTGTGTCTTTTTAATAAGTTCCTTTATACATCAGTGCACTATGTAAGCAACAATAGGTGACAGAAATTGTTTTAAAACGAGCAGAGACATTTCATCTCCGGTGAAGCATCATCAATAATAGTTAAAAATGGAACTAATTCAGCCATAAATTCAGTTTAGAACATATTGCGACTCCACTGGGCACTGTGGCACAATATACTTTTAATGTTAAAAGTCAGGACACACGCTGAGCAAGAGTAGTACATTTCCTGAGAGAATTATGCGGAGTACTAGCTACAAATATGAAATTCGTTTGTTATGCAGTTGAAAAGGGAATGAAGCAGGATTTTAGGTTATCCTTGCTCTTATCCAACTCTATATTGTTGTGAAGGAAAATTGGAAAGTGAATTAAAGTTGAAGAGGATGTAAAAACTTTGAAATTTGCTTATTACTTTGTAATTCTGTCGGAAATGGCAAAGGACTTGGGAGAACAGTTGTATGGAATGGATAATGTATTGAAAATATGTTCTAAGTAAGATTAACATCAACAAAAGTGAAATAAGTATATATGGAAGTGGTAGAATTAAATCACAGGATTCTGAGGCTAGCAGAATAGGAAATGATACACCAAAAGTACTATATGACTTCTGCTATTTAGACAGCAAATTGTATACTGATGGCTGATGTGGAGAGGATATGAAACGCAGATTGTAAATAGCAAGAACAGCGTTTCTGAAAAAGAAGAGTTCAATAATGAACATAAATCCAAATACTAGGAAGTCTTTTATGAAGATATATGACTAAAGTGTAGCCTTGTATAGATGTGAAACGTTGATGATAAATGGTTCAGAAAATAAGAGAATATAAACTCAGGAAATGTGCTGATACAGGAGAAGGTTGGATGCTACATGAATAGATCAGACAAGTAATGAGAAGGTACTGAACTGAATTGAGGAAAAACGCTATTTATAGTACAACTAGACTAACAGAAGGGTCTGGTGGATAGCATATGCTGTGGCAGCAAGGAATTTTCAGTTTTGTAATGGAGGGAAGTGTGAGTGTTCGTGGGGCAGGGGGGAGGGTGAAACTTACAGAGGAAGATCAAGGCTCGAGTACACATCACCTGCTTGATGTGCAGTTGTTTTCTTATTCTTTCATACTTTCTATTTCTGGACTGTATAACGATCTATTGTGTTAAGAATTAGTCGTCTAGATTGAACTAAAACTCTACAAACTGTCAATATCTTCTGGAGATGACATGTACTTGGCTTTATTCTTCCTGAGAAATGTCTAGAAAGTGTAGGAGACAGTTAAATGTGGAATCCAAACAACAGTGCTATTCGACTTTTTCATATGCACCATGCATTGGTAGAAAAACGCTAGGTTTACCAATGAGACATTTAAGTATTAGAGATGTTGAGTGACATAATTGTTTTATATCTTTTTTAAATTTATCCACTATGTTCTCAGACACATGTAATTTTAAATTTATGGCGATTGATCACATTTATTTATTCACTAGGTATTTTTCAATACAGGATTATACTGAATTTTTGTAAGAATTTGGTCTCATTTCTATGATTGTTGAGAGTTTATCTAATATGCTGTATTCTCCAAAATAATTTTGTAGAAAAAACATTTCTTTGTTCTTCGCTGCCTTAGTAATGGTGCGTTTCCTTTTTGTTAGTATCTATTCCTCAAAAAGATCAAAAAATAGGAATAGAATGTCACCCATGAACATCGAGACTGGAAAAAGACTAGCTTCAAGAGATATAAACTGAATGTGATCACAGCTAAATATCTATTTATGAGTAGTCAGTATGTGAATCTTAGCAATGTGGCACTGTAGAGAGCTGTTGCAATGAGAAAAGTTTGTTTTGTAAGTTTCTACATGCTAAAGCCAATATTATCAAAAAGGGTTGTGTTGTATGGTCAATGTTCACAACATTTGATCTATCAAGGTACTGATGAAAATAGTTTTTGTGTCTTAATGGATTTAAGTAGTATTATGAAACAGTATTTAAGAAGTCTTAAGGATGATTTTGGTGTTATGAAAGATGCCAGTAAGTTAGAATGAGCAATATCTCATGAGAAAAGGTGCTAAATATGACAAATATGAAACAGAAGCCTGCTAACATGCAATTCAAATATACCTGCCTTGTCACTTAAACTCAAAAACAGACATTCCATTATAGTAGAATATGTTTAGGTAACGAAAATATTTTCATATCTTTTGAGCAATTGAAAATGATTAAATTTGAAACTCTACTGTTCAATATATATATATACAAATTACAATTCAAAGATTCTCATAAGTGATTACAATACAGACTATTAAGAACACTCTTTTGTATAACTAATGTTCCTTTATCAATGAGGAAGCCACATAAACTTGCTGCTAATAACTTGTGATGAAACCTATAAAGCTATAGCAATGAAGATAAGTGTTAGGAAAGTAATCTACGTTCAGTTTTATCATAGCAGAACTTACTATCAAGAAAATTACAATTCATGAAATAGCATTTAGATATTATGACTGTAAACAATTCCTTATAAAGGTTTTTCAATGTGGTGAGCCACAAAGGGGCATGTATGAAAACTGATCTGACAGACTGCTTGCATCAGTTAATAAAACTTATTATTTTAATATTCTCCCCATTACATTCTGAAACTTAGGATACATTAAGAGCAAAACGAAATTAAATATCATAAATTTGTGAATTATCTTACATAATTTTACACTAAAGAATAGCAATTCATTTGGCTGAAACTAGAAAGTTAATCATGTTTATGAGAAACTCCACCCCATGGATAAAATTAAAACTATAAAGTTATAGCATTAGAAAGAAAAATTAGATGTTAAACACAGCAAAACGAGTCCAGCAATAATAAAAATCAAAAGTATAGTTAAAACAACAGCGTCATGCATGAAAATTTGTCAAAACCTACAGATACATATAATAATCGTTAGCAGTAGTATGCCCATTGGGACTCCAAAACATTTTGACCAACCTTGAATGGTGATGATGCAATGTGTGGTCACTGACCATGAACACAACATCGCAAGTCATGATCTTTGCATCAACGGCTTGACAGGCCATGTCTCCTTTTCAGTGACATCTCATTGGTGGGAAAATTAAAAAAAAAAAAAAAAAAAACTCATGAATCAAGCAGTCGAAGCGTACACACACACACACACACACACACACATACACACACACACACACACATTTGCGTATTGACAATACGCTAGAGACCAGTTGGTATTGTGATGCGAATTAGTTGTAATTGGGCTCTCGGCCAGGGCGGAGTGTACCAAGCTTGGATAGTGCATTCGTCGGCACTGCTCTGTAGCCATCTTAATGCTTTTATAGCGTGTCCGTGCCGTGGTCGGTCGTTGCTTATCAGTATGAATGGATAGGTAGCAAATTGTGGCATATAGATTAAAATTATGCATGTTATTAGAAGTGTTAATGTTTACTGAGTGTTCGAATAAATTATAATTCGTGACCCCTGAACGATCGTTTTTCACACTTGAAACTATCATCATAGTATAAAAAAAACTAAACTCCGTCTGAACAGGCCTTGGAAGGTCCAACGGCACCGACCGGCCGCCGTGTCATCCATAGCCCACGGGCGTCACTGGATGCGGATATGGAGGGGCATGTGGTCAACACACCGCTCTCCCGGCCGTATGTCAGTTTACGAGACCGGAATCATCATAGTGTGCTTGGAGGAATTATTTAATGAGATTAACTCTATGGAAAGTTTGTAGGAAAAGAAAGGAGGGACAGCGATCTGATATAGCGGGCCTGATGGAATACATGGTCGACAGGGTCCTTATACATGGGGACCGATCACAAGGACGACGCATCCTGCAACAAAGTTCGGATCCGGGACCTGATTGCCAGCGTATACGTATGGCGATTGAATTAGACGTTGTAGCGGCGCCTCGACTTCCAAGCAACGTTGGTCAGGAAAAGAATGGTAGGCGGTGAATAATCTCATTTTAATTATAATTTGCGTGTGCAGTATACAGTTGAACAACAATGTCTAATCAAACAGAGAATGGTAACATAATCGACGGAGAGGACAGTGTTTATCAGGACAGTGGATCTTGTTACTGAATCAGAACTATGTGATAGAATTCAAAATGTGGATGTTCCAGGAAGCGAAAATACCAATTTGAATGTAAATGTTGAACCCTGTGAGGCAGTAACAGATAACAATAGGGTTGAGGTTGTAAGAAGAGAGGACGTACTGATGCAGTTTTTACAAAAAATGAACTCTGATTTGAACAAAAATCTTGATGATCATGAGCGAAATCTGAACAAAATATTCTAAGAAAAAAGTAAAAGCTGGACAGAATGTTAGATCAAAATATGATGAATTTTTCGTAATGAGTTTCAAAGTCAGTTTAATAATTTTGCTCAGGAATGTAGGAAACCAGCTGATGAGAAACAATCGGAATTCATGCACAAGGTTACAATACAGTGACAAAAGATGGAATCAGATGTAACTGAGATACAGAAACACGTCAACCCACGAACGGAAGTAGAAAAACAAGTTTTACTGAGCAGCGCCGTTACAAATAATGAGGCAGTTCGAGTTCAAACTGC
This sequence comes from Schistocerca serialis cubense, assembly GCF_023864345.2. Taxonomy (NCBI): domain Eukaryota; kingdom Metazoa; phylum Arthropoda; class Insecta; order Orthoptera; family Acrididae; genus Schistocerca; species Schistocerca serialis. The sequence continues at coordinate 1,076,732,839 of NC_064638.1, read as the reverse complement.
GTGTGAGGAAGATAAAAAATCAGTCAAAGTAGTATCAGGTGTGGAACAACAATGTTCCGATCTAGAATAAAAAATACAGACTGGAAGACACAATGATGAATGTAATAATATCTCATACCACAGTAGATACAAACACTATCTGACAAGAAAGACAAGAAACAGAAATGTTAAATGCGAGAAAATCGTGGTAAAGGTTGTAAAAATCTTGTTAACAGTGAGCACGAATTCAAAATGAATCAGAAAAAATCGATATTTGTGTAAGACCATGAATGCAGGTGCTAGGATATGGGGAAACAGTGTATCCGATCAGTATACTACATATGCAGGCTTTGAAAGTGCGTTTCTCCGCAAATACTGGTCGGGCGAGAAACAACGAACTTCATCAAAAACACTGGGAGCGCAATTGTTATCTTGACGGTCCTATTAGTGATGATGATTTGATCATAATTTTGATAAAGCATTTACTAAAAAAAGGGAAACAGTGTCGCGAATATTTGATGATTTTGGGGAGTTATTAAACGTTATTGATCGTTTAGAAGAACCAGATAATGAAGAAACGCCGAGAGGAACAGAGCGAAATTCGACTCATCGTAATCAACAGTTTTATCGAAATGATGCACCGCGGAAAGATAATTACGGACGTCAATCGTGGGACCAACAACGCAACAATCAACAGCGACACAACGACACACGAGGGGATGAACGTTGGAGAATTTACCGGCTAATGATGAACAAATTCGAAACGATGAAGGCAGAGAAAATGATTCTGGTAGTCGTAACCAGCAGACAATAGGTGATGGTAGAGTTCTGGATCGTTTGCCACTCAGAGATACAGATGACAGACATAGACAACACGCGCGATCTCCTGTAAACTACAAGTAGTTTCGGTTAAGACCGGCTCCGGGACATCTGAGCAGTCTAGTGGGTCAAATAGGAGAATACAAATGATTAAATGTGAAACTGCAGATATTAGGGCTGAACTGCTGAGAGGAGATACACATGACGTAGATGAAGTGTTGAATCTTGTGACAGAACTTAGCGTAACTGGTCGGAAAATTGCATATTTTTGGATTCTGGTAGCGATACTACGGCGATCTCTAAATGTTTGGATGAACAGCTCCGTGAAACAGAAGAGGTACCTGTTTTCCCTCTCAATAGTGTGCATATCATTACAGCACCTGGGCACAGAAGTCGTGCTCTTACTGGACAGGCACCCATTAGATGCAAGATTTTAGATAGACATTTCAACGTGGTGGTATTGATTCTTGATTCTTTGACTGTGTATTGGATTTTTGGCAATGACTGTCTAGCAGAAAGAAGATTTAAGACTGGTTATGGAAGAGGATGTTTAAGTATCTGTGATGGGGATGATGAATTGGTGGTTAATTTCGTCGGTTTAGTAGAAGAAAAGGAGGACTTATCTGCAAAAATTAGGAATTAGTGTGATTCAGAAGAAAACAGATGATGAAACTGAAGCGCCAGTATATATGAAAGATAATGTGCCCAGAGAAAAGCTTGAAGAAGTTAGAGACGTCATGTCAAAAATTCAGGAAAAAATATATGGCTTAAGTAACTTGCCCGCTTCTTATGAAGAAGTCTTACAAAAAGTTTTACGTATGCATGCTGAAGTACCGGGTGATCAAAAAGTCAGTATAAATTTGAAAACTTAATAAACCTCGGAATAATGTAGATAGAGAGGTAAAAATTGGCACACGTGCTTGGAATGACGTGGGGTTTTATTAGAACCACAACAACACACCATATTGCTAGACGCGTGAAAGATCTCTTGCGCGCGTCGTTTGGTGATGATCGTGTGCTCAGCCGCCACTTTCGTCATGCTTGTCCTCCCATGTCCCCAGACCTCAGTCCGTGCGATTATTGGCTTTGGGGTTACCTGAAGTCGCAAGTGTATCGTGATCTACCGACATTTCTAGGGATGCTGAAAGACAACATCCGACGCCAATGCCTCACCATATCTCCGGACATGCTTCACAGTGCTGTTCACAACATTATTCCTCGACTACAGCTATTGTTGAGGAATGACGGTGGACATATTGAGCATTTCCTGTGAAGAACATCATCTTTGCTTTGTCTTACTTTGTTATGCTAATTATTGCTATTCTGATCACATGAAGCGCCATCTGTCGGACATTTTTTGAACGTTTGTCTTTTTTTGGTTCTAATAAAACCCCATGACATTCCAAGCATGTGTGTCAATTTGTACCTCTCTATCTACATTATTCCGTGATTTATTCAGTTTTCAAATTTATACTGACTTTTTGATCACCCGGTATTTTCAACAAACCCGGACTTATGAAGGTATGTAAACGTCATATAAAAGTGTTGCCACGTGAACCATTTAAAATTAAATCATATTCGAATACCAGTAGCTAGAAGAGAGGTCGTGGGAGAGGAGATTAAACACATGGTGAAAAACGATATAACTGGAAGATCATACAGTAAATATTGCAATCCGATCCATCCAATCATGAAGAAAGATGGAATTGTCAGGCTTGTGCTGGACGCTCGCAATATTTTGCCCCAGAGAGATCAGTCCGCAAACATAGAGGAGAGTTTGCATAAGTTTGCAGGTACTTTTTTTTTGTTACCTTAGTATCTTGACATGACAAGTAGCTATTGGAAACTGGAACATCAAGAGTGAAACCGAAAGTATGCTGCGATTTTGTACAGTGGACGGTGTTATCGTTTCAAACGGATGCCAGCCGGCTTAAACATTACGTCAGCAGCATTTGTAAGAGCTCTACATGAGATTCTTGGAGAGGAACTCTTACAGGACGTAATCGTGTACGTAGATGACGATTTAATTGCATCTCGTTCGTGGGAAGAGCACATGTTTACCCTCGTTCAGGTTTTGAATACATCTGAATCAGCTGGAGTTGCACTCAGTTTGCAAAAGACGGAATTCGCTCAAAAGAAAGTCCAAGTTTTAGGACGTGTTATCTCGTCAGCGTCAGTGAGCCGGATCCGCAGAAATTAGAAGCTGTACGAAACGCAAGAAACTACTTCGATCTTTTCTTGGGTTCTGTGGGTAGGAGAGGAGTACTGGCAGAAATGAAGCTGTGAGGACGGGGCGTGAGTCGTGCTTGGGTAACTCAGATGGTAAAGCACTTGCCCGCGAAAGGCAAAGGTCCCGAGTTCGAGTCTCGGTCCGGCACAAAGTTTTAATCTCCCAAGAAGTTTCAAGTTTCTGTGGGTATTACCGAACAAACAGTTTTCAACAAAGAGAACCATTCAGATTGTTCACATACTTTTGGACATGGAGTCCATTTACGCAATTTAGATGTGTTTCTGACATGAAAATACTGAGTATGATCAATATCTTTACGCATTTTTGATGAATAAATCAGGCCGTTCCCTAACTTTTGAATATGGCATGAGAGCACGAGAGAGAAAGAGAGAGAGAGAGAGAGAGAGAGAGAGAGAGAGAGAAAGAGAAAGAGAGAGAGATGAATTTGCTGAATGGTGCCAATTTAGGCATTTCAAGTTAAGCTTATGTATTTATTCATTTTCAACATGGAAATACTGTAGTACTGGCAATATCTTTTTTGAAAGTGGCTCCCTTTTACGAAATTCACCCCCCATGAACCATGGACGTTGCCGTTGGTGGGGAGGCTTGCATGCCTCAGCGATACAGATAGCCGTACCGTAGGTGCAACCACAACGGAGGGGTATCTGTTGAGAGGCCAGACAAACGTGTGGTTCCTGAAGAGGGGCAGCAGCCTTTTCAGTAGTTGCAAGGACAACAGACTGGATGATTGACTGATCTGGCCTTGTAACAATAACCAAAACGGCCTTGCTGTGCTGGTACTGCGAACGGCTGAAAGCAAGGGGAAACTACAGCCGTAATTTTTCCCGAGGGCATGCAGCTTTACTGTATGATTAAATGATGATGGCGTCCTCTTGGGTAAAATATTCCGGAGGTAAAATAGTCCCCCATTCGGATCTCCGGGCAGGGACTACTCAAGAGGATGTCGTTATCAGGAGAAAGAAAACTGGCGTTCTACGGATCGGAACGTGGAATGTCAGATCCCTTAATCGGGCAGGTAGGTTAGAAAATTTAAAAAGGGAAACGGATAGGTTAAAGTTAGATATAGTGGGAATTAATGAATATCAAGAGCTCAGATGGAAACCCTGTTCTAAGCAAAGAAGGGAAAGCAGAAAGGTGGAAGGAGTATATAGAGGGTCTATACAAGGGCGATGTACTTGAGGACAATATTATGGAAATGGAAGAGGATGTAGATGAAGATGAAATGGGAGATACGATACTGCGTGAAGAGTTTGACAGAGCACTGAAAGACCTGAGTTGAAACAAGGCCCCGGGAGTAGACGACATTCCATTGGAACTACTGACAGCCCTGGGAGAGCCAGTCCTGACAAAACTCTACCATCTGGTAAGCAAGATGTATGAAACAGGCGAAATACCCTCAGACTTCAAGAAGAATATAATAATTCCAATCCCAATGAAAGCAGGTGTTGACAGATGTGAAAATTACCGAACTATCAGTTTAATAAGTCACAGCTGCAAAATACTAACACGAATTCTTTACAGACGAATGGAAAAAACTAGTAGAAGCCAACCTCGGGGAGGCTCAGTTTGGATTCCGTAGAAACACTGGAACACGTGAGGCAATGCTGACCTTACGACTTATCTTAGAAGAAAGATTAAGGAAAGGCAATCCTACGTTTCTAACATTTGTAGACTTGGAGAAAGCTTTTGACAATGTTAACTGGAATACTCTCTTTCAAATTCTAAAGGTGGCAGGGTTAAAATACAGGGAGCGAAAGGCTATTTACAATTTGTACAGAAACCAGATGGCAGTTATAAGAGTCGAGGGACATGAAAGGAAAGCAGTGGTTGGGAAGGGAGTAAGACAGGGTTGTAGCCTCTCCCCGATGTTGTTCAATCTGTATATTGAGCAAGCAGTAAAGGAAACAAAAGAAAAATTCGGAGTAGGTATTAAAATCCATGGAGAAGAAATAAAAACTTTGAGGTTCGCCGATGACATTGTAATTCTGTCAGAGACATCAAAGGACTTGGAAGAGCAGTTGAATGGAATGGACAGTGTCTTGAAAGGAGGATATAAGTTGAACATCAACAAAAGCAAAACGAGGATAATGGAATGTAGTCGAATTAAGTCGGGTGATGCTGAGGGAATTAGATTAGGAAATGAGGCACTTAAAGTAGTAAAGGAGTTTTGCTATTTGGGGAGGAAAATAACTGATGACGGTCGAAGTAGAGAGGATATAAAATGTAGACTGGCAATGGCAAGGAAAGCGTTTATGAAGAAGAGAAATTTGTTAACATCGAGTATAGATTTAAGTGTCAGGAAGTCATTTCTGAAAGTATTTGTATGGAGTGTAGCCATGTATGGAAGTGAAACATGGACGATAAATAGTTTGGACAAGAAGAGAATAGAAGCTTTCGAAATGTGGTGCTACAGAAGAATGCTGAAGATTACATGGGTAGATCACATAACGAATGAGGACGTACTGAATGGGATTGGGGAGAAGAGGAGTTTGTGGCACAACTTGACGAGAAGAAGGGATCGGTTGGTAGGACATGTTCTGAGGCATCAAGGGATCACCAATTTAGTATTGGAGGGCAGCGTGGAGGGTAAAAATCGTAGAGGGAGACCAAGAGATGAATACAGTAAGCAGATTCAGAAGGATGTAGGTCGCAGTAGGTACTGGGAGATGAAGAAGCTTGCACAGGATAGAGTAGCATGGAGAGCTGCATCAAACCAGTCTCAGGACTGAAGACCACAACAACAACAACAACAACATGTGAAGTCAAAGTAATTTTTCTTTTAATGATGCTACTCCTTCAGAGTGAACAGGTAGACACATTCTGATGGCCTGTTTTGTCAGTATTTGCTGAATTTCCTGCAAATGTGGCGTCATTGAAAAGGAAGCGTGGCTTGTGATTTCATGATTATTATGTCATTGATAGAGAGTGTGACTTGTGACATCATCACATTGACGTTATTTATAAAGTGGACATGACTTGTGATACCATGGAATGACCACACGTGGCGTCATGAGGGTTCAAGGTCTGTCAAAGATTTTGTTGTTCTTATAGGCACTCTACAATCAGCAGTAGCATTTAAGATTAAGACAATTCCGGTTTTCTTCATCTTTAAAATCCTTGGTGCAATCACACTATCTTTCTTATCTAACGTTCTGTTTCCACCTTTTGAATTTGAAATTTAGAAGTGTCATTAGTATTTTGACTCCACCAATTTCTGCCACAGACTATTTCTTTTTGTTCCTTTGTTTTATTATTATCTTTTACAGGTTGAACACCTTTATTTCTCGCCTAATATCTTCATTTATCCGTTCTCCTGTAATATGTATTCCATCATTCTTTAGCAATTTGTATTTAGTTTCATTTACACATTTATTGTATTCATGTTACATTGATACAATCATGATATGATAAAGAAATTGAAATGTGACAGTGATTTAGTTTTGATTTTGTTTGATGTTCGAATTCAGAAAGTAATGTTAGCACTGTGGTTCTTGAAGTTTTTCAGCGTAATGAGTATTCCATGAGGTCTTGTGCTTGCAGTCGGATGACGTCGACATCTTGCCACTATATTTCGGCTGACAACAATTTAGTTATCTTCAGCTGAGTTTTACACTGTACACTGCTGATGTACGTCGCTGATTTTATACCTAAAATTTGCGCGGAAACGCATATTTATAGGCTAAAGCTGTAAGGGAGCACTCTCAGAGCCCTTTGTCGAGCTTTACTCCATCTGAGGATAGCAGGAACATGCGTACCAATAATGATGATGTTGCAAGCACGCCCTCTATAGGCCACCTACAGAGCATCTACGAAGACCTGAGCTCTTCACGGCAGCGTAAAGAATGGTAAGAGTTATGAGTCTGCGGAAAACTGGAGTCTACAGAAAACCACGTCAGTGTGGCAAAGGCTACATTGGTCAGGCCACATGCACAGTAGTTGAAACGTTGCATGGAATTTGATAGCCACATTCATCTTTCGCAGTCCAATAGGTAAGTAATAGCCGATAAATGTATCTCCACAAGAAATTACGTGGATTATTCTGCCACGGAAATCTTAACCATTGCAAGATACTTCGGGGGTTCGATTATTAAGGAATCTGTGGAGAACCGTTTGGCAAACGGAGCTGGAGAATGCTGGCTGTTTCCAGCTGGTAAGCTGTGGGAACTGATGATTTATTTAATATATTCAGAAAGGCAATATTTTACTCCCAATGACGCACCTAAAAAGAACGAATTTTACTTTTCGTGACCATTGAGTTCAACTCTGTGACCCCACTATTCGACAGGGAACCTGCATGCAGTATCACAGTTACGCATTTGTCTGCGAGCTTCAGATGACATAATGTTCAACAGAGGGCGCTGAAACCAACAGAGGGGGCCCGTATAGCGGTAACCTAGACAGATGTGCTTTCACGTCAGTTTAGGAATAAAGTCAGTGAATGGAATGTTGGAACTGTCAATAGTTTATGGAATTCAAACGTTACCTCCCATATGTTTTATCCAAACTTCTTTTTGATTGTGATGCAGATTGATGCTATCCCAACCACTGGGCGTACTAAAATTTCACAGGTATAAACATAAAACCTTGTTGAGATGTTACAGATTACGTCCGGATCGCGTTATGAGTATTGTGCAAGGTTATCTGTTTATTTTATCCACACCTCGGGGGCCCTTCCTTCCCCATTACGTACGACGCCATTCGTCCAGTTCTTCTGTCGCATGCTATAGTTTAATATGTGTTCGAACTGTACTCATATGCTACTGTCATGATCATGTATTGTGCATGACAGAGATCGTCCCCTACTCATCTAAAATGAAATGGTCATCTGTGATAGAGAAAATACTTCTCTGGTCTTCTGTGATGTTTAAGCTAATGTAATGCTGTATGAAAGCATCTTGTCTGTTGTCTCATTCGTATGTCATATAACTTTTACTAATTGCCGAAGAAATCAAATTTCAGGAAGCTTTCAAATACTTTTATTCTGTTTACTTTTTAAAAATGATTTTTCGTAATCAATGAAAGCAATTTTATCAAATAATTTATAATTTCCATCATTGTTTGTTAATTTCATTGTGGTAAACAGTGCATAGGTCCTATATGATCTGCCATTACAGAATTCATGTTAAAAATTTGTTTATGAATACTTCTCCTATAATATTATGTTGGTGTATAACTTTGTAGAGTTTTCCCATAAGTTTAATAATCACAGCAGATACACATAATAGAGACTTTAGCCATCAATGATATATTCTTATTCACTATTTACAACAGTCTGCCAACGTTGGGGTATCTTTTCGATTCCGCTACTGTAGAAATCACGTGGTTTCGAAGCGAAAAACTCGTCATGCTATTTTCGCAGAGCATTTCCATCCAGAAAGCAAGTTCCTTGAAGGTTGTTCGATAGAGAAGGGAAAAGGTGAAAACCTGAGTGCGCAAGATCGGGTGAATGAGGTGGGTACGGAACGACTTCCCAACCGACCTCCTGTATAGCGTTGTCAGTCTACAGAATGCGGACCGGCACTATCGTGGAATAGGATCTCTTCAGTCTCCCCGGCCGCTTTTCTTTTTCAGTTGCTGACAGTAAACGTCAGCAGTGATGGGTACACCTCGGGGAAGCAATTCGTACCACACCATACCGTTGCTGTTCCACCAGGCGCATGACGTTATCTTTGTACGGAGAGCTGCTGCTTTGTTTGGGCTCAACCATTCCTTTCTTTTCCCCATGTTTGCATAAATACACTATATCTCTTCGGCAGTAATGATACAGGATACGAATGGTCGATGTTTTTCACGAACGAATTGATGAAGTCCAAGTAGAGATGAACTTAGAGCTTTTGTGATTTTCCCATTACATGCAAATGTCATACGATGGTGGAATGATCACAGTTCATCGGATTTGCCAGTTCTCAAGGTCACTGACGTGGATCATTGCGGATTAATGCGTTTAAACGATATTCATAAAACCCCTAAGGTCTTCCTGAAGGTAAGAGTCACTAGCGTCAAAAAGATCGTCCTTAAAATGAGAAAACCATTTTTTTGCCGTGCTCTGTCCAGTGGCATTGTCCCCGTATAAGACGCAAATTCTTCTGGCTGCCTCGGCCGCAGTCATCCCTATATTGAATGTCGGAAATGTTCCGATTTCTCCATTTGGAACTACATTTTCTAGCGTCAACAGCTCCACTCACTATCTCCAGATTTTATTTATTTATTTAATTGTATGGCTAGAGCCCCCCGTCGGGCAGACCGTTCGCCGGGTGCCGGTCTTTCAATGTGACGCCACTGTGGCGACCTGCAGTCGATGAGGATGATAGGATGATCATGAGGACAGCACAACACCCAGTCCCTGGGCGGAGAAAATTCCCCGACCCAGGCGGGAATCGAAACTGTCCCAGAGGATTGACAATCCATCACCCTGACCATTCAGCTAGCGGGGGCGGACACTATCTCCAGATGACAATATGTAATAATTCAAATAGCAACAGCGAATTCTTCATTTGTGTGGCCACAGTGTCCGTAGTTGCTTTATAATTCATGAGGGTATTTCTGATCCGTCGTTGAAACTACAAAAATGCGTGATTTTTTCACCAGACGCGTTTCGCTTTATTGAGGTAAAGCATAATCAGTGGTCTGTAATTAAGTTATTTACGTTCTGATTTGCTTTTTAGATAGAAAAACAGTTCGTTATGAATAGGTTGATTTGTACTTACGGTGATTTTTTGACTGATTTCTCGCTTACACCGCGAAATGCCGTCTGCCAACACATCGCTGTTTTTCTGTGTTAGACACTGATAATTTTGGTCAAATTTTTAGATGTTCTGCAGCAGTATACATTTCTCACAACACACTTTTATGCACACCACTGTATTCTGTTTATTTTTGTCCTTCAAGTATGAGTTGCTGTTTGTGTTTTTTGTACTGTTGCCAGCATAATCTTTCCACTACTTTCTCTTTGGCCTACAATTTTGTTTTAAATTAGATTATTGTATGTGTGTAATACTATTTTAGTATGTTTCTGTGTATTTATGTACAGTGTAAGCGTAGAGAAGGAATAGTGATGAAGAGAATTTTTTTATGTGAGGGGAAAACCGTGATGAGTGCTCATAAGTATATAGCAGTGCGATGGAGTGTGAGTTAGAGGAGAAGGTGAGGAGCGAGAAGTGAAATGAAAATTTGATTGGGGGGCGGGGGTGTTGTGGGAGAGCACGAGGCGGTGAAGGATGGAAAAGGTTCTTTTTTCATGTAATTTCATCAATTATTCTATATAGAGTCTCGTTTCCAATATTTACCTGATCATTCAGCAAGTGCTTATTTTGTGTTAATGCTTTTTGTATATGGAAATTTTCTTGGAGAGGGAGGAGGTGTCTGCCTTTACTGATTTTTATGATATTCATATCGTTTTCAATATTGCTTGGTCTATGGTGTTCTTCGTTTAGATGATCCAAAAATGTTGAATGATTTGTACCGTATGTGAACGCTCTGATGTGTTCTTTATATCTTGTGTCAAACATCCTGCCAGTCTTTCCGATGTACATCTTCTCACAATCTCTGCAACTGAGCTGATAGATACCACATTGTTGGTATCTGTCTGGTTTTGATTTTAGTTTTTGGATCTGCTTTTGTATGGAATTGTTTGTTTTGTAAGCAATGTTTATGCCTTGTTTTTTTAATATGTTTTCTATTTTACGAGTGAATTTGTTGTGGTAGATCATTATATGCCATTTTTTTTGTTGTAGTGCAAGTTGTACGAGTTAGTGTGGTTTGGTTACTTTTTTTTCATCATTTGTCTCTTTATTTTTTTGTTAGTTTGTCTACCATTGTTTCTTTGTGTCCATTTTTATGCTATATATTTTATAATGGATAATTCTTTCTGGTAATTAGAAGTGTTTAGGGGGATCCTGTTCAGCCTGTTTAACATGTATCTGATTGCTGTTTGTTTGTGGTTCTGTGGGTTTGAAGTTTCATTTAAGACAATGTCACCTGTTGTGGGTTTTCTGTGTATGTCAAATGTGTGTTTATTATTGTCTTTTCTTATGGTTATGTCTAAAACGTTGAGTGTGTTTTCTTCGGTTAGGATCTTTATTTTTCTGCGTACAGTATTTATGTCTTTGTTCTCCCCCCCCCCCCCCCCCCCCCCCCCCCCCCCGCAGCTTCATTTCACTTCTCGCTCCTCACCTTCTGCTCTAACTCACACTCCATCATACTGGTATATACTTATGTCCACTAATCATAGTTTCCCCCTCACATAAAAAAATATTCTCTCCATCGCTATTCCTTGTCTGCCCTTATACAGAAACATACTTGAATAGAATTACACACATAAAATAATCTAATTTTTTTTTTAAATTGTAGGTCAAAGACAAAATAGTGGCAAGGTTATGCTGGTTACCGTACAAAAACACAAACAGCAACACACACTTGAAGTACAAAAACAAACGGAATACAGGTGTGTGCATTAAAGTGTGTTGTGAGAAATGCATAGTGCTGCAGAACATCTAAAAATTTGACCAAAATTATCAGTGTCTAGCACAGAAAAACAACGATGTGTTAGCACACAGCATTTCCCGATGTAAGCGAGAAATCAGTCAAAAAATCACCGTAAGTACAAATAAACTTATTCTTAACGAACTGTTTTTCGATCTGAAAAGCAAATCAAAATGTAAATAACTTAACTACAGACCACTGATTATGCTTTACCTCAATAAAGCGAAACGCGTCTGGTGAAAAAATCACGAATTTTTGTAGTTTCAACGACGGATCAAAAATACCCTCATGAGCAACAGCGAACTACAATTAAAAATTGACGAGTATACTAACATGCATAACAAGAAGTTACAAACTTAAGCACCAGCTTAATACATACACATCAATGAATTACTCTGAAGGAGATTTCATACTCTATGGACAATAGATTTTAAGCAAAGTTATTCAAGTCTTCCTTTGAGTTAGTGTAGCCCATGCTATTGCTACATTCTTTTCCTCTGACATGCCTCCACTAGTTTAACAATAATTTAACTCCTTTTGTCAAACATGTTTTAACTTTGCATATGTAATTAATGAGCACATAGCTTATATTATTTGACCCTTAATGTTGACAAAGGTATGTTTATTTCAGTTGCTATTGGACCAACCACCATTAATACTTATGTCTGTTGTTATGCCTACTTCATTTCATTGTTATTCTAATAGGATCATAGTTTACAGAAAAACTGGAGCTTCTCGAAAATTGAAAGGTGAATTTATTTATTACTACCACATTCGACTGTGTACACTTTCTTGTCTGTGTTGAAAATCAGTTTCTCTGTTATTTATGTTATCATTTTAACCTTCCTTTCTATATTTCTTTAAGATCTGTTCATGCCAGAGTTATTTTTCCTTAACAAGCTATTATTTTCTTAGAAACTGCTTCACGCACTATACAACGGTAATTTTTTTTGACAATCGATTTTGGTTACTGACAGTCCTTGTGCCATGAAAGACGTATTTAACTATCAATTCCACTTATGCATCCATATCTGTATTTAACAAGGAACTTTGTGTACGAGTGTCACTTCTCCCACTTCCTGTTCCAGTCGCGAATAATTCGCGGGAAGCCTCCCTGTGAGCTCGAATCGAACTAATTTTATCTGCATGCTCTTTTCGCAATATATACTCAGGAGCAGTGCTTTTTTTCTGAAAAAAAGTTTGAGGGTACTCCGACATTGGCTATAATGCAGCGAAAATTACTTATTACTGAAGCATGGGATACCACCCGTCTGCTTTTAGCCATGACGACATCAACAAGTCGAACTAAAAAAATGTATCGCACTCTTCAGTTGACTCTAGCTCAAATGAAGCAGGCGATACCGAGAAACACCCAAACATACAAGAGAATGTGGTATCGAACACTACAGTTTACCATCACCTCAAATGAAGCATGCGATTCCCATCAACTCCTGAACAATAAAAGGAAATGGTATCGTACACTTCAATTGACCTATAATACACCTCAGATGAAACAGGTGAGTCCAATCAACCCTCCAGTCAATGACATCGCTTTCCCCACAAAAACTGTATTGTTATCGTTCGTATTGCAATTACCAATACGAAAAATGAAATAAAAAATTTACGTCCGTGAAATAAATCTTTGGCATTCTTCCAAGTTCTCAACATCGTAAAAAATTACTTTGTCGACGAAAAAAGTTTAGAGGTACGCATCCCCCAGCGTTCCCCCAGAAACACAGCACTGCTTAGGAGGAAGCATTATATTTGTTGACTCTTCTAGGAACATTAATAGTAAACCATACCGAGATGCAGAACGCCTCCCTTGTAGCGTCTGCCACTAGACCTGGTTTATCATCTCTGTGACCTTTTCGTGCTTACTAAATGAACATATAATGAAAAGTGGTGCTCTCCTGTGGATCTTCTATTTTTTTTCTATCAATCCCATCTGTATTGATTCCATAGTGACGAGCAATAGTCGAGTATCATTCGAACGAGGGTTTTGTAAGCTGCCTCCTTTGCTGGTGGACTACATTTCGTGAGTATTCTTCCAGTGAAGCACAGTCTGGCATCTGCCTTTTCTGCGGTTACTTTTATCTGGTCGTTCCACTTCCAGTCATTCCACATGCATACTCCTAGATATGTTGTGCAAATAACTGCTTCCAGTGATTGTTCTGCAATCGTATAATCATGCAATAATGGGTCTTTCGGTCTATGTATTTTCAATACGCAACATTTATTTATGTTGCGAGTCAACTGCCACTGCTGCACCGTGCATAACTGCATCATTCGTGAAAAGCCTCATGGAACTTCCGATGTCCCCTAATATATATATATATATATATATATATATATATATATATATATATGGTGGTCCATTGATAGTGACCGGGCCAAATATCTCACGAAATAAGCATCAAACGAAAACTACAAAGAACGAAACTCGTATAGCTTGAAGGGGGAAACCAGATGGCTGTATGGTTGGCCCGCTAGATGGCGCTGCCATAGGTCAAACGGATATCAACTGCGTTTTTAAAAATAGGAACCCCCATTTTTTATTACATATTCGTGTGGAACGTAAAGAATTATGAATGTTTTAGTTGGACCACTTTTTTCGCTTTGTAACAGATGGCTCTGTAATAGTCACAAACGTATAAGGACGTGGTATCACGTAACATTCCGCCAGTACGGACGGTATTTGCTTCGTGATACATTACCCGTGTTAAAATGGACCGTTTACCAATTGCGGAAAAGGTCGATATCGTGTTGATGTATGGCTATTGTGATCAAAATTCCCAACGGGCATGTGCTATGCATGCTGCTCGATATCCTGGACGACATCATCCAAGTGTCCGGATCGTTCGCCGGATAGTTACGTTATTTAAAGAAACAGGAAGTGTTCAGCCACATGTGAAACGTCAACCACGACCTGCAACAAATGATGATGCCCAAGTAGGTGATTTAGCTGCTGTCGCGGCTAGTCCGCACATCAGTAGCAGACAAATTGCGCGAGAATCGGGAATCTAAAAACGTCGGTGTTGAGAATGCTACACTAACATCGATTGCACCCGTACCATATTTCTATGCACCAGGAATTGCATGGCGACGACTTTGAACGTCGTGTACAGTTCTGACACTGGACACAAGACAAATTACGGGACGGTGATAGAGTTTTTGCACGCGTTCTATTTAGAGACGAAGCGTCATTCACCAACAGCGGTAACGCAAACCGGCAAAATATGCACTATTGGGCAACGGAAAATCCACGATGGCTGCGGCAGCGACCTTGGCGGGTTAATGTATGGCGAGGCATTATGGGAGGAAGGATAATTGGCCCCCATTTTATCGATGGCAATCTAATTAGTGCAATGTATACTTATTTCCTACGTAATGTTCTACCGATGTTACTAAAAGATGTTTCACTGCATGACAGAATGGCGATGTACTTCCAACATGATGGTTGTCCGGGACATAGCTCGCGTGCGGTTGAAGCGGTATTGAATAGCATATTTCATGACAGGTGGATTGGTCGTCGAAGCACCATACCATGGCCCGCACCTTCAGCGGATCTGACGTCCTAGGATTTCTTTCTGTGGGGAAAGTTGAAGGATATTTGCTACCGTGATCCACCGACAACACCTGACAACATGCGTCAGCGCATTGTCAATGCCCGTGCGAACATTACGGAAGGTGAACTACCTTCTGTTGAGAGGAATGTTTTACACATATTGCCAAATGCATTGAGGTTGACGGACATCATTTTGAGCACGTATTGCATTAATGTGGTATTTGCAGGTAATCACGCTATAACAGCACGCGTTCTCAGAAACGATAAGTTCACAAAGGTACATGTATAGCATTGGAACAACCGAAATAAAATGTTCAAACGTACCTACGTTCTGTATTTTAATTTAAAAACCTACCTGTTACCAACGGTTCGTCTAAAATTGTGAGCCATATGTTTGAGACTATTACAGCGCCATCTATCACAAAGCGAAAAAAGTGGTCCAACTAAAACATTCATTTTTCTTTACGTACTACACGAATATGTAATAAAAATGGGGGTTACTATTTAAAAAATCGCAGTTGATATCCGTTTGACCTATGGCAGCGCCATATAGCGGGCCAATCATAGCGCCATCTGGTTTCCCGCTTCAAGCTAGAGAAGTTTCATTCTTTGTAGTTTTTTCGTTTGATACTTATTTCGTGAGATATTTGGTCCGGTCACGATCAATGGACCCCCCTGTATAATGAACCTGACGTTTCTCCATTGATAATGGCATGCTGCATTCTGTTTGCTTGAAACTCTCAGTCCACCCACAAAGTTGTTCTGATATTCCGTGCGCTCGCAGTTTGTTCATTAGGCGGCAGTGGGGAACCGAATCAAATGCCTTGCAGAAATCAAAGAACACAGCATCAACCTGCTATTGCTTTCTGGGTCTCATGGATGAGCAAAATGAGCTGGGTTTCACGTGGCCGTTGTTTCTAGAACCCATGTTGATTTCTACACAGCAGATTTTCGGTCTAGAGAAATGTCATAATACGCGAACATAAAACTTGTTCCAAAATTCTACAACTAACCGACGTCAGAGATATAGGTCTATAGTTCCGTCGCCTGTTCGACGACCTTTGTCAAAAACGGGAATGGCCTGTGCTTCTTTCTAATCATCAGGAACGCTTCGCTCCTACAAAGAGCTACGGTATACTGCTGCTAGAAGGGGGACAAGTTCTTTCACATCACCTGTGTAGAATCATATTGGTATGACGCCAGCTCCAGTGACTTTCCACTTGTTGAGCTATTTCGGTTGGTTTGCTCTCCTATGGGCACTCATTTCGGTATCAGACATTTTGTCTTCGTGCGACAATTTAATGGAGACATTACAGAACGATCTTCCTTGTAAAACAACTATAGAAAGAGACGTTTAGTATTTAGACCTTTTCTGTGACGTCATCGTTTCAGTGCCATTGTGATTACAGTGTCTGGACAGATAGCTTCGATCCGTTTACTGACCTAACGAGAAGTTCGTGTCTCTTTGTCCCCAGCATATCGAAGATGCTGCGCTCACGAGTCCGTTCTCTGATTCACAGCTTAAGATAAATACTGGATAAGACATTTAATACTGTTCCACTTGATTTTCTGTCTCTGCTACCCGTCCTAATGACTTGACCTCCCAGTCTATAGCTGGTCAGTAGAAGCTCCGCCTACTATTATTAAATTCACGTGAAATATTCTCAAAGTCTCCGCTCAAAAGTTCCGCCATTACTGCTCCGTAGGAAACGACTGTAAAAACATCCCATGACCATGTTTGATTCACCTTCAGTACTTGTATTCATCTAAAGTATTTCGCATTCGGAATCTGTGCTAATCTCACTATTTATTATCGTATTTTTTGTCTATAAACACACCTCCACCATCAGCGTGTATGTGGGCATTGTTATTGTTTATAAGCGAGACTAGTTTCCGGACCTTTCCATACATTTTCCTTCAGTTAACTAATGATATGTTAACATTTTATTCTCCGAATTGCTATGACGAATGATACGCTGCCTGGAATCAGAACACATTAGGCCGCCTATCCTAAAAGTCCTACATATGTTGTTGTTGTGGTCTTCAGTCCAGAGACTGGTTTGATGCAGTTCTCCATGTTACTCTATCCTATGCTTGCTTCTTCATCTCCCAGTACCTACTGCTACCTACATCCTTCTGAATCTGTTTAGTGTATTCATCTTTTGGTCTCCCTCTACGATTACATATGTACACCACACGAACTCCGCTACCCTATTTGTTGCTCTCTACGTGTAGTGCACGCCTGGCCTATTAGGGGCCACCCTACAATCCTCCACCCGATAGCAGAGGTCGAGAAATTTGTATCCGATACCGTCGCAGAATGGTCTGTGCCCTGGTTTTGACCTTCCACTAATTTTCAAATCAGAGGACCACGATCGGTTCTAGGAACGACGCTGCAAAACGATAGCTCTGCTTCCACCTCGTGGGTGAGGATAGCTGTCTTCAACAAATTCACCCAGCCACCTACAGGAACCGAGGATGGCCTCTGAACACTGACGGCAGACATCATTCTCGCCTACATGAGCTACGATTTCCAGGTGGCTGCAATCAGTGTGCTCAACTGGCGGCGGATGCTCCTCTACGTCTCGGACAGACCCCCCACCCTCTGCGCTTGTCTAGGCATCTCAGGAAGATCGGCCACAATGTAACAACTAAGCAAAATCTTGAAATGATCCATTTTGTATAACTCGTAATGTCACAACCACGTACTTCTGTCTTTCAATGTAAACTCGATTGGGAGACAGAAGTATGAGTTGTGGTATGAAAAGTTATCCCGATATGGAGCATAACAAGATTTTGATTAGTTACTGCAGTTGTGGAATCCACTGACCAGCTATTACAAGTAACTTCTCTTGCAGACCATCCATTATAAATAACTTCACTAATATGGATATGACTCACACTGCACCAGTAGAATTAACGTCTATCATAAAAACCTCGATATCCAAAAACTTTTGGGTCATTAATTAAAAGAATGTTTTTTTCTGAGTTAAGGAACATATTAAATCAATTGTGTAACCAGTCATCTATCAGCGGAACATTTACCCAATGGTTGAGACATGCTGAAGTTCAGCCTTTTTATAAGTAAGGAGGTAATGAAATACCTTCAAATTTCCATTGAATTCCACTTTTGCTAGCATTCTTGAAAATTTTACTAGCAGTCTTGAAAGTTTTGTAAAAGGTGAAATACAATCTACTTTTCTACCATCTGATTGCAAATAATGCGTTTTCAAAGATACAGGGTTATCTACTGATACAGTGAGAAAGTATGTTATTCATTGGACAATAAATTATGGGTTACTGGTAATATTTTGTGTCCTACCAAAGGCATTCAACCATACAAGCCACAGTAACTTTTTAAGTAACTTAGAACATTATGGAGTGAAAGGGAATGATTCAAAATAGTTCACATCGTATCTCTGACAAGAAACAAAGGGTTTTGTAGGAAAGAATCCTGTAATAAGCTATCAGGCATCATTCAATTGTATCGTATTACATGTAGTGTTCACATTGGGGTCCCTTTTTCTTGTGCCCTTTCTTTTTCCTGTGCCCTTATTTTTTCCTATGTATATCTGTGACCTTCCATCAGTAACATTACTAGAGGCCAAAGTTGCTTTGTTTTCGGATGACACAAACATTGCAGTGAATAGTAATTCAAGCATAGCTTTAGAAAGATTAGTTAATAAAATTTTCGTGGACGTTAATAAATGGTTTCTAGCCAATTGTTTGTGACAAAAAAAAACCTAACTTGTAACAGTCCCCCCTCTCCCGAGTAATGATGTAGATGTAGATATCTCTTTGATGATGCGTTGTTATAACATTCTAGAATTATTATATGCACCTCAGCGCAGCGTACATTTACATGTTTTGTGACAAGCTTGTTATTACTTTTCAAGTGAAAATATGTTTAAGATTTTTTGACCATTTCCACATGCATGAGGAGTATGGAAGGTACATTAGCATACTTCGTTTCCTTTTGTAAATATGTGTTATGTGTTCTTGTTGTGTGAAATGTTCTACATCCTTGAGGACCTTCTCACTATGGATCAATGGAACACTAAGTGCATCTCATTTTAAACGATCTGATCTAATAAAAGATAAAACGTGTTAACAGAGCGTTTCTAAAGTACTGTATGCTTGGTGACACAATCAAATACAACGTGTCTACCAAAAAGATACATAGAACCGACGTCAAAAATACATTACGCTGCAGCAGAAACTGCACAGCAAATACTCACTCATAGACGGCTCGCACGTACTCGGATTCGCTGTCTGCTTGGGCGTTCACGTTACGCCCCATCGCCGTCTCTGCAAAAGAGAAAGGTACTCTTAAAATGAGAGCCTTACGAAATTGTAGTGATAAATTACGAACATAGAATTACTGAGATAAATATGTATTACTAATGTTACCCTCTGACGGAAAAAATCGCAACACGAAAAAAATTAATGTAGAGTAATGAAATTTCGTAATACATTTGTCTAGGTAACATATACAGAGTGAGTCAGGAGGAAAGGTACATGCTTTGACGGGTGATACTACTGGTGATTGTAAACAAAAATCTTCTAATAAAAATATGCCCTTTTCTGAACTGCATCCAGGTAAACCAATGGAAACAGCTAGGAATGGAAAAGTTGCAGGTGACGGCAAATTAAGATAGAGTTATGTTACGGTTTGTTTAATTGTGTACATATCCTCACAGTCCACCGTCAACTTTAATTTTTTTTTTTAGTGGTTCAAATGGCTCTGAGCACTATGGGACTTAACATCTGAGGTCATCAGTCACTTCAATTATTGCAACTGCTCTTGTAGACAGGTGTTGTGTCGCCGACCGGAGCTCAGTTAAGCATTCCTTTACCTGAGCACACCGAGCGAGGTGGCGCAGTGGTTAGCACACTGGACTCGCATTCGGGAGGACGACGGTTCAATCCCGTCTCCGGCCATCCTGATTTAGGTTTTCCGTGATTTCCCTAAATCGTTTCAGGCAAATGCCGGGATGGTTCCTATGAAAGGGCACGGCCGATTTCCTTACCAATCCTTCCCTAACCCGAGCTTGCGGTCCGTCTCTAATGACCTCGTTGTCGACGAGACGTTAAACACTACCCACCACTACCCACCTGAGCACAAGCACGTGAAATACAAGCGAGAAGGTCGTCACTTGTGTCCACTCTGCGCTTGAAGACGTCGCTCTTCAGCCACACCCACAAACAGTAATGCAATGGGGTAAAGACGAGTGACCTCAGTGACCAAGCAATGACTCCACGGCGACCGATCCAACGAGCAGGATACGTTGTGTTGAGATACTGTGTCACTGGTCGTAGGGAATGTGTAGGAGCTCCGTCCTGCTGAAAGTACATACGAGCTCGTGTTACCAAAGGGATATTCTCCACGTATTCTGGTAACACATTTTGAAGAAACTCAAGAGACCATATCCGAGTAAGACGGCTATCTAAAACAACTGGACCGATGAGTTGGTCATCAATAATACAGCACCACACGTTGACTGAGAAACGTCGTTGAATATTCGTTTTCAGAGTAGCGTGCACATTTTCATTTGCCCATATATGAGAGTTGCGCTTGTTGTTGATTCCGTTGCGGGTAAATGTTGACTCATCAGTGAACAAAATACGTGGAATTATTCACTCATTGGCAATGGTCCATTGACAGAATTCTTGCCGGGCGGCAGCATCTCTTTCACGCAGATGTTTTATAATCTGCCGATGAAGGGGGTACAGCCCGTGCTCGTGTACTGTGCGTATCACTCGTGTTTGTGGAATACCAAGTTGGGCAGCAATTCTTCCAGAACTAATAGTAGGGTTGCGTTCCACTACTTGAAGAATGTTCTCAACTTCATTAAGAGTTTGTTGTGCGGGATGTTCAGAGACAACATTACGCTGGGAAGCGTACCACGCTCACGCTTCTACTTACGTAGAAGACGCTGACACAACTTTAACAAGGTCGTTCATTTGTTACCTATTCACAGTTAAAAGGCAAAGAAGTTCACTACTCAAAAGTCAGCGATATAACGTCCTCTGTCCATACTTTCCGTCAACCAGTTTCTTCCTAATAATCTTTAGTTGATTAGATGTATTCCTGGCTGAGAGAAGTCTACTGATATCAATCATAAGTCTTGATTTGAGGAAGAAATTTCAGAGAATGTACATTTGGAGCACACTATTGTATAGTAGTGAAACACAGACTGTGGGAAAACCTCAACAGTAGAGAATCCACTCATGTGAGGTCCAGTGCTACAGAAGAATGTTGAAAATTAGGTGGACTGATTAAGTAAGGAATGAGGAGGTTCTCTGCAGAATCGGCGAGGAAAGAAATATATGGAAAACACTATGAAGAAGAAGGGACAGGATGATAGGACATCTGTTAAGACGTCAGGAAATAATTTCCAAGGGGCTAGAATTGGAATACATCCAGCAGATATTAGAGGATGTAGGTCGCAATTGCTATTCTCAGATGTAAAGGTTACCTTAGGAGAGGAATTCATGGCGGGCCGCATCAAACCAGTCAGAAGACAGTTGACTCAAAAAAAAAAATCCCCTTGTACGTAAATACATATTTTTATTCTCTATCTAGTCTACTTCTTTCCTTATGTACATATCACAGACAGCACCAGCATAATAATTAATTTTATTTTTACTTTAAACTGTGCGAACTCCACAAACCGTACAGATATGTCTCTTGTTTTATAACAGCGCAATGCAGACGTTTATGATCTTCTTGACTGAACTTGGCTGAAACCGATTTTCAAAATACCTCTTTTGAATCTACTACTAACTCTAGGCTACTGAATAATGTATATGTTCATCTCTACTCGCCACCGCCGCTTCGCCTCAGTCCGTTAATAAGTCTTCCTCTTCTCCCTGTTCAGGGCTTGGTACTTGTGTCAAACTAACTTCTCTCACTAATTTTCCAATGCAAATGGAGTAGGAAATAGATTTCAGTTTAGACACCAATGGACTAAAAGCGGTTCAATGATTACGTGTCACAAGAGGCCATATAACGTCAACTCGTAAACTTCTATGGGAAGTTTATTTAATTCCAGCGGCTACTTTGCCATCCACATCAAAAATTTGAATTTTCACCAATCGACATTACGTTGCTGTCAAAGCTAAAAGTCTCCAACAGACCAAATTTGATAACTGCTACTGCCTCACAAAGGATGTCTCAAAATAGTGACTCGCCGTTTAGGTGTCAAAAACTTCCTTCATATCATAACAACTTCCAAAATTGCAACACGCTCCCGTTCTGAATCAATAATTCACATCTATTACCAACCAGACAGAGTGTCAGAAAAACGCGTCAATCTCATTAAACAACGAAAGAAGCACGCGTTTTTCTTTTTCTTTTTTTTTTACCCATGGTAACAATAACTTTGGCTTTTGCGGATGGCTATCGTTGCTCATACTTGTGGCCAGCTTCGTGCCTTTCGCTGATATCAGCCAGTCACGGATTTTACGCCTTTCTGCATGCCTCTCGCGTTTGCATAAGCTCCATTTCCCTTTTCTCTTACTTATCTGAAACACTTAACACATACATACCTAAAATCTTATCGCTAAGAAAATGTCAATTAATCCTTTTTTGTTGATCAATACCAGACATCGTTAGTTCTGTCATCATCCGTAGCAATAGCAGCACTACACTTTGGCCCGTGATGTCAAGTATAACTTCTACTCACACTAACTCGCAGGAATTGTCTACTTCAATTTCACTACAAAATAAGCAACTACTAACAGCAACAAAAATGGCACCAACAATTGTATTTAATCTATCCTTCCTCAACGTCTTTCGGTCCTATTTCGACTGAACTTATCTTCTGCTTTAACCAGCTTTCAGTTGTCTACCTATAACGATTTCAGCTTCAGTGGTTTCTTTTAGCGCTTGGAGCTCTGTTTCTTCCCCTACACAGCTGCGACAACTTACAGTCACGGACTGTTCTTAGCTCTACCCTGGTCCTGTGTTTTCCTTGCACCGTTTGAGACTGAGGCCCTTTCTTATACTTCCCAAGTCCCTCTAACCTTAAAAAAATCCCAATCCACTCCACACAGCCCCCTCTACCCGTGTAGCCGGCTTCTGTCAAATTTTGCGTAAAAATACTAATTACTTGTATAAAAACGTTATTCAGGTAATACAACCCAACTACCCCCATAGGTGGAGGTAGAGGTGATAAGAAGTGACATGTAAAAATATTCGATAACGACCGATATTAGTATCACATCCATGGTTTTCGGGGTCTCTAGAATTATTGGTGACTGTCATGATGACGTTTCACCCCTAGAGTTGGGGGTAGCAGGGGGTGCAAAGACAGCGAAATATCAGCATATCTCTATAACACTTGAAAGAATTTCTACCAAAATTGGTACACATATCTCATTTGCTGTCCAGAAAAATTTACTGTGACAGTAAGATATCCCAATCACACGCATTGCAGAGTGTTTGGGTTGAAAAGGAGTGACATAAAAGCATAAATCAGGAAAGTCTGGAGTAATTTCAACCAAATTTGGAATATTCGTGACTTATTAATTGAAAAAAGAATAAAAAAAAGATACTGTGGGAATAAAATATCTCCACTGACGCTAGGGATGAGGGCGACGATGAGAAGGTGGGACATGTGGGAAGATCCAAAAACATCCTGTTGGGTTTATTTCTTGGAATTAGTTTATGTGGAATAGTTTAAAAGTATGATGAGCAGTCTGTCTCTCATGAGTGCTTTCCAGCGCATCAAGCACATCGTGTATTGGGCCAAAGATCATGCCACATGGGTCAATACCACAGAGACCCTTTAACTTCCTGTCTAGAGTCGGATGGCGTACAACAGATGAAAAATCAGTTGCCAGCGACAGTCTTTTTTCTCAAAACGACAGGAATTTGAATAATCAGTTTCAAATTTAATTTAATGCACAAGAAATCAGTGTGTTTCATCTATTTTGTGCATGTAAATGCGTCTGCTTTGTATGTGTGTGCCTATTTAGAAAGAAAAAGAGGCATTGCAGTGCATGTCGGGCACAGTTAGCCAATAAATAAAAAGAAACCGGACGAGTGGGAGTAAGAAACGTGCTTAACGAAGTATACAGATAGTACATCCATCCCGTGAATCAAGAATCTGGACGATTTTTGCGTTAACGATATCGATGCCGGCATAATATCCGTCCAGGGAATTCCAAGACTTTCGAGAATGTTTTACTTTTAAGTTTAAATTTTTTTGCGTAATTTCACATTTGCTATTGTAAATTCTCATTTATTTTATTAATTTAGGAGTTATGTTAACATGTTATACTAACCGGCAATTGCGAATACGTTGAATTCGTCTCCTCTCGTCCCTGTTGCGATTACTAGTAAAATCTGACAGCAGTCTGCACAGAAGAAAAAGGTACAGCTGGCCATAGGGCTACCGTTGATGTGCAAATGTCGAATTGTCCTGTGGAATGCCTGAACGGGTATTTTACGGGGTATCTGAACCTCATCCTAGGTAAACTGCAATCCTACATCAGTTACCACTGCTACATTGCTTTGAAAAGCTACAGGTGCTGTCTGTAGTAGAATGAAAAATTGAAATGGGATGTGTTATGCTAGAGTTGGCTATTACTGCTAAATCGTAGCTCAGCCAGTTAGCACGAAATATTTGTAAATTATGTATATCAACCTTCCTCTTAAATCACTCTGCCTATTACTGTAAACCAGATCAAAATCCCCATAGTAATGCCTGAGATTTTTGATGGATTACGAATGCAATATAGGTTTGTAATGACACAAAATATATTTTTGTGTGAAACTGGTTATACCTGGTGAACTTCGTTCCGCCTCTGAAAATCTTTATATGTTCTAGCTGACCCGGCAAACGTTGTTCGGGCTAGTTATGTCGATTCAAAGGGGGATATTCGAGTTGTTGCTTTTGGTACGTTTTCTTCAATTACCTACCTATCGAATAGTGAAAGACTGTCACTGGTAGACACCTGGCGGGAATAACTGATCAAGTGATAATTGATTAGTTATTAAATTACTAAAATCGCTATTAAAAATAGGTGTTGCTGGTAAAAGGGTGAAAATTTATGGTTGCGTGTATTTTGTAATGCTACACCATAAAAAAACAAAAATAAAAAGTTCTGTCTAAGAAATAAGAAAACAAAAAAAATGGTTCAAATGGCTCTGAGCACTATGGGACTCAACTGCTGAGGTCATTAGTCCCCTAGAACTTAGAACTAGTTAAACCTAACTAACCTAAGGACATCACAAACATCCATGCCCGAGGCAGGATTCGAACCTGCGACCGTAGCGGTCTTGCGGTTCCAGACTGCAGCGCCTTTAACCGCACGGCCACTTCGGCCGGCCAATAAGAAAACAATTTTTGGGGTGGACCACCCCTATCACTTAGGGGTATGAAAAGTAGATTACGACATATTCTCAGACCTACCGAATATACATGTAAAATTTCATCGGGGTCGATCGAGCCGTTGATAAAGCGATAATTGATCAGTTATCGAAAAGGATTGAAAATTATTAAATTACTAATATAACTATTACAAAATAGGGGTTGGTGGTAGAAGGGTGAAAATTTAAGGTTCTGTGTATTTTTTAATGCCACATCATAAAAAAAAGTTTTGTTCAAAAAATATGAAAAGAATTTTTGGGGTGGACCACGCTTATCACTTAGGGGTATGAAAAATAGATTACGACCCATTCTCAGACCTACCGAATAACATGTAAAATTTCATCATAATCGATCGAGCCGTTTCGGAGGAATATGGCAACTAACACTGTGACACGAGGATTTTATATACAGGGTGGTCCATTGATAGTGTCCGGGCGAAATATCTCACGAAGTAAGCATCAAACGAAAAAACAACAAAGAACGGAACTCGTCTAGCTTGAAGGGAAAACCAGATGGCGCTATGGTTGGCCCGCTAGATAGCGCTGCCATACGTCAAACGGATATCAACTGCGTTTTTAAAATAGGAACCCCCATTTTTTATTACATATTCGTGTAGTACGTAAAGAAAAATGAATGTTTTAGTTGGACCACTTTTTTCGCTTTGTGATAGATGGTGCTGTAACAGTCACAAACGTATAAGTACGTGGTATCACGTAACATTCCGCCAGTGCGGACAGTATTTGTTTCGTGATACATTACCCGTGTTAAAATGGACCGTCTACCAATTGCGGAAAAGGTCGATATCGTGTTGATGTATGGATATTGTGATCAAAATGCCCAACGGGCGTGTGCTATGTATGCTGCTCGGTATCCTGGACGACATCATCCAAGTGTCCGGACCGTTCGCCGGATAGTTACGTTATTTAAGGAAACAGGAAGAGTTCAGCCACATGTGAAACGTCAACCACGACCTGCAACAAATGATGATGTCCAAGTAGGTGTTTTAGCTGCTGTCGCGGCTAATCCTCACATCAGTAGCAAATTGCGCGAGAATCGGGAATCTCAAAAACGTCGGTGTTGAGAATGCTACATCAACATCGAGTGCACCCGTAGCATATTTATATGCACCAGGAATTGCATGGCGACGACTTTGAACGTCTTGTACAGTTCTGCCACTGGGCTCAAGAGAAATTACGGGACGATGACAGATTTTTTGCATGCGTTCTATTAGCGACGAAGCGTCACTCACCAACAGCGGTAACGTAAACCGGCAGCCATCGTGGATTTTCCGTTGCCCAGTAGTAAACCAACCGGCATAATATGCACTACTGCGCAGCGGAAAATCCACGATGACTGCGACGAGTGGAACATCAGCGACCTTGGAGGTTAGTGTATGGTGCGCCATTATGGGAGGAAGGATAATTGTCCCCCTATTTTATCGATGGCAATCTAGATGGTGCAGTGTATGCTGATTTAATACGTAATGTTCTTCCGATGTTACTACAAGATGTTTCACTGTATGTCAGCATGGCGATGTACTTCCAACATGATGGATGTCCGGCACATAGCTCGAGTGTGGTTGAAGCGGTACTGAATAGCATATTTCATGACAGATGGATTGGTCGTCGATGGATTGGCCCGCACGTACACCGGACATGACGTCCCCGGATTTCTTTCTGTGGGGAAAGATGAAGGATATTTGCTATCGTCATCCACCGACAACGCCTGACAACATGCGTCAGCGCATTGTCAATGCATGTGCAAACATTACGGAAGGCGAACTACGCGCTGTTGAGAGTAATGTCGTTACACGTATTGCCAAATGCATTGAGGTTGTGAGCCATATGTTTGTGACTATTACAGCGCCATCTGTCACAAAGTGTAATAAGTGGTCGAACTAAAATATTCATAATTTTTTACGTACTACATGAATATGTAATAAAAAATGGGGGTTCCTATTTAAAAAAAACGCAGTTGATATCCGTTTGAACTATGGCAGCGCCATCTAGCGGGCCAACCAAAGCGCCATCTGGTTTCCCCCTTCAAGCTAGACGAGCTTCATTATTTGTAGTTTTTTCGTTTGATGTTTATTTCGTGAGTATTTGGTCCGGTCACGATCAATGGATCACCCTGTATAAGAATAATTACAAATTAACAAGTTTATGGTTTTTTTCTTTGTACTGTGAAATCTTGCTTCGCGCCAAATTTCATGGTTCCTGGTCGACGGAGCGTACTCTACAGGTTTTGTTGAGCGAGTTTGCGAGTATCAAGAAATGGCTGTTTCTTTTGATTGCATCGACTTAGATGCTGAATTTTTTTTACACACCAAGAGACAGGAGACCTTAGTATGTGTCACAAATTTCGACTTGATACCTCTACCCGTTCCTCAGAAAAACGGCCTTAACAGTCGGGTAGACAGACAGACGGGAACAAGTTATCATGTAAGGGGTCCATTTTTACCGACTGAAGTACGGAACACCAAAAATGGAAGGTCTTGAAAAGAGGACTGGATTGCTTTCCAGGACATTGGCCGAAGTTCTTGTAGCTGAAGAGTAGTAGCGCTTTACAGATGTGGAATGACGTACGATAAGGGAAGTGACACATTGTATTGTATTGTATTGTATGTTAACCGCGGACCTAGAAACGACGGAGAGGCTCCGTCTCCGCCGCAGCCGCAGTGGTCCACAACCCCACGATGACTACCGTAGTCCACTTCACCCCTCCGCCTTTCCACACCGAACCCAGGTTATTGTGCGGTTCGGCCCCCGGTGGACCCCCAAGTGAACGTCTCACACCAGACGAGTGTAGCCCCTATGTTTGCGTGGTAGAGTAATGGTGGTGTACGCGTACGTGGAGAATTTGTTTGCGCAGCAATCGCCGACATAGTGTAACTGAGGCGGAACAAGGGGAACCAGCCCGCATTCGCCGAGGCAGATGGAAAACCGCCTAAAAACCACCCACAGACTGGCCGGTTCACCGGACCTCGACACAAATTCGTGCCGGCGACCAGGCGCTCCTTCCCGCCCGGAAAGCCGTGCGTTAGACCGCACGGCCAACCGGGCGGGCAAGTGACACTTAGGTGATACATAGATCTGCGACTCTATGGGACGAGTTGTACGTACCGCAGATGATGTCGAGCGTGCAGAGGGTGACGTAGGGGAAGACGTTGAAGGGCTGGCCGCCCTCCTCGGCGGCGAGGCGGCGCACCAGCAGCGCGCTCTGCTCGGCGAACACGTCCACGAAGTCGTCCAGGATGCGGAAGTGGAAGGCCGGCGTCAGCAGCTTGCGCCGCTCGTGCCACTTGCTACCTGCGGGAGCACGCCATCTCATCCCTCTCTTATCTAACTATGCTTCTGTGCCTACCGTCGTAGCTGCGTGGTTTCTCTGTCTGAAGCTAAGCAGTCATCCAGTAAGGGTTGCTTTCAGTAATGCAGTGCTGTTGTGGGCTCCTACACTCATGCTCATAAGGATAATTTCAGAATGTCGTGCCACACAACGTGCCACTACACAAAACAGGCGCTAATAGCTTAGGCACATAGGGAACACACACGACACAGATCTGTAAGTCCACGGTATTGTTGATAAGTTGAGAAAACCGTCCCGAAACACACGTGCTACAAAACGCCACTGTTTCCTGCGCATGTACCCCGACATCAGTATGGGATACGATGACCATGCACACATACACAGGCCGTACAACGTTTTGGCAACTGCTGGGGTATGGCCTCTCATTCTTGCACCAGTGCCTGTCGGAGCTCCTGAAGTGTCCTAGGGGTTTGAAGACGTGCAGCGATACGTCGACCGAGTGCATCCCAGACGTGCTTGAGAGCGTTTATGTCTGCAGAACAGGCAGGCCACTCCATTCGTCTGATATCTTCTGTTTCAAGGTACTCCTCTACGATGGCAGCTCGATGGGGCCGTGCGTTATCATCCATCAGGAGGAAGGTGGGATCCACTAAACCCCTGAATAGGCGGACACACTGGTGCAAAATGACGTTCTGCTACACGTGACCTATTACAGTTCCTCTGTACATGGGTGTACGTGCACCAATCATAATCGAACCCCACACCATCAAACCACGACCTCGATACAGGTCCATTTCAAGGACATTAAGGGGTTGGTATCTGGTTCCTGGTTCACGCCATATGAAAACCCGGCGAGAATCACTGTTCAGACTATGCCTGGAATCGTCCGTGAACATAACCTAGGACCACTGTTCCAATGACCATGCACTGTGTTCTTCACACCAGACTTTACGGGCTCTCCTGTGATCAGGGGTCGGTGGAATGCACCTTGCAGGTTTCCGGGCGAATACACCATGTCTGTTCAGTCGTTTGTAGACTGTGTGTCTGGAGACAACTGTTCCAGTCGTTTGCGGTAAGGTCCCGAGCAAGGCTCCCTGCTACACTACGTGGCCGTCTGCGGGCACTGATAGTGAGATATCGGTCTTCTCGTGGTGCTGTACACTGTCGACATCTCATACTGTAGCGCCTGGACACGTTTCCTGTCTGCTGGAATCGTTGCCATAATCTTGAGATCACACATTGTGGCAAACGGACGGCCCGTGCTACGACCTGCTGTGTTTGACCAGCCTCCAGTCGCCCTAGTATTCTACCCCTCATAACGTCATCAATATGTGTTCTTTAAGCCATTTTCAACTCACAGTCACCATTAGCACGTCTGAAAACGTCTGCACACTTACTCGCTGCACCGTACTCTGACATGCACCAACACACCTCTGCGTACGTGGACCGCTGATAGCGCCACCGTGAGACGACCGCAGGTCAAATGGAGCGCATGGTCATACCCCGAGGTGATTTAAACCCGCAAACCGCCCACCAGAGCGTTGTTTCACCATGTATCAACATTATTCTTAATTTACCGCCATGAGTGTAGAAACCCAGCCAGCGATATGGGACTCTATCTTGTAATATTCAACACAGAGCTTGAAAGCTGACTGTTACTTCCCCACTTCGATATTTCAGTTCGCTACTTTTAATGTTTCGGTTAATGTACACGATGATCATTACAGACACGCTGCACGTATGCTCTTCTGAATATAGAATTGGTTACAAACAGTTTGATTAGGTTTGGATTATCTGTGTCACTCTGCAGTCAGATCGCATCCTTAAATTTGTCTCATGGGTCAGAATTTTGAATATGGCAGGGCATAATCTTCAAACAGTGCTTTTTCCGATTGACTTCCACACGCAGTCCAAATTTAAAACCTAGCAGTTACATTACGAACTCTTAATCAGTTATTAAGAGTGTGCGAAAGAACGTTCTAGTGATCCAAGTAAAAAACTTATTGCTGGACCCGATGATAAGGAGGTCACAGAAATGCCCTCCAATTTACGGACCATCGACCTTAATTTGTCCCTAGGCAGATATCGTTTCACACAGAGAGCTGTAAAAAAGTAAAAGAGGTTAGAATATAGTGTTCCGACTTTGGTGGGTCATTAGAGGGCTCTTGCACAGGTGGACAGTGGTGAGATAATAACGTCTTGGCCTTTAAGGAACCAAACCTTTCTTCAGCTGAAATGGTTTAGGGAACCGACAGTAAACTGAAATGAGTATCATGAGACGGGAATTTGAATCTCCTCCTGCCAAATATTACTGTCTTGTCTTAATCAATGCTCCATATCGCTCGTTAATTTCCATTTATTTTAGGATAAGTGAAGTGAAGCTGTCCAACAACTGTTACTCAAGCAATATTTAGGATATGCAGCCCAGTTGTCAATTGTGTGATTATCGCCAAAACATGTTTTGGGGCAACATTATCTCATTTTCATGTGCTAAAAACAAGGAAACCGGCTAAAACAATCCTCGTTGTACCGACAGACTTATAAGGGTTGCATACTTTATGAGTTACAATCTACCTTAAAAATTTTTTATAGCGTTAGGCCTCGTCACAACTTAAAAACAAGCTGCACATGTGCATAGTCAGTTCAAATCTGCCAGCCGGTGTGGCCGAGCGGTTCTAGGCGCTTCAGCCTGGAACCGCGCGACCGCTGCGGTCGCAGGTTCGAATCCTGCCTCGGGCATGGGTGTGTCTGATGTCCTTAGGTTAGTTAGGTTTAAGTAGTTCTAAGTTCTAGGGGACTGATGACCTCAGATGTTAAGTCCCATAGTGCTGAGAGCCATTTGAACCATTTTCAGCTCAAACCGTAAAACATGAAACATCGCAAGCTGGTGCGTCCACTATTCCCAAGACAAACTTGCAAACTGAAAACCGCTGCCATCACTTATCAACGATGATATTTATTTAAAGGCTAATGCTCAGACCAACGATATACTACTATCATAAAATCTTTGAGAAATGCGTGTCTGGTCCTAGCCCCTTCTAACTTAACACTACCTTTACGCTGCAGTCTGAAAGGAAATAGCATGCGAGAATCATGTCACTGAGTAAAGTGTGTTGCTGACTGCTTTCAAGGAGGATATCGCTAAAGTGTGCCAGAAATGCCCTTTAGACACTTCTGTCCCGTCCTCTCATTTAAAACCCCGACGCACTCCTCTTTCAAGGCACAATAAATCTCTATCTCTACTAAATTTGATAGCAACCACCTTTTTTCTTCAACGTGCAACAGCTTCATGCTTTCCCTCAACAAACGCTGCTCATTCTTTGCTACAGGTGACGGGCCTTTCTCTAAATTATTATGCTCTTTAAATCTAACTTTAAAATTCCGTCCCGTCTGCCCCACATATCTTGCCTCAACATCCTAACAATTTGTTTTGTATTGTATATTAACCGTGGGCCTAGAAACGACGGAGAGGCTCCGGCACCGCCGCAGCCGCAGTGGTCCACAACCCCACGACGACTACCGCAGTCCACTTCACCCCTCCGCCGCCCCACACCGAACCCGGGGTTATTGTGCGGTTCGGCCCCCGGTGGCCCCCGCAGGGAACGTCGCACACCAGACGAGTGTAACCCCTATGTTTGCGTGGTAGAGTAATGGTGGTGTACGCGTACGTGGAGAACTTGTTTGCGCAGCAATCGCCGACATAGTGTAGCTGAGGCGGAATAAGGGTAATCAGCCCGCATTCGCCGAGGCAAACGGAAAACCGACTAAAAACCATCCACAGACTTGCCGGCTCATCGCATATCGACACAAGTCTGCCGGATGGATTCGTGTCGCGTACCAGGCGCTCCTTCTCAATCCGGAAAGCCGTGCGTTAGACCGCACGGCTAACCGGACGGGCCCCTGACACTTTACTTCATAAACTCCCGATTTGCTCATCCAGTTCTCATCAGTGTCGATCTAATGCCTCACCATCTGTCCTAATTTGTAGTCCGTCTTGAAAACAATTCTAATCCCTTTGTTGTTAAAAAAACCTCGCAAATTTATGTGAGATGGTCCCCCATTACGGTATGACTCTTCTGAATTTTTATCATTGTGCTGGCTACCATGCCTAACTGCTACATGCAGTCGATTTATCAAACCCGAGTTAAAATCATTTCTACCGCTATTTGTGTAAGGATTTTCATTTCCTCATTCTTGTTTTCCGGACTTAGAGGTATGGAATTAGCCATGTGCACCGTATTTTTGAAAAATGCTAATTTATGTTTATGGGGTGGCATGAGGACTTATCAATAACCGCCCAAATGATAGGCTGACAAGGCACTTTTGCAGCTTGTTTTTAAATTGTGACAAGGTCTAATGGCATAAAAAATTGTTTGAGGTAGGTTATAACTTAGCAAGTACGTAACCATTGTATGTGTGGTATCACCGTTAGATACCACACTTGTTAGGGGTTGCAGTTATCGGCCGCGGTCCGTATTAGTATCGTTGGACCCGCGAGTCGCGACCAGCGCCGCTCCGCGTCTTGTATCAAGTTTCTAGCGAGCTCTATTCAACTCTTGCTCGGGACGTCAAGTAGTAAAGTAGCATAGCCTTCAGCTGATAGGAAGCAACCTCTAACAAGGCGCTTAGTAACGTATGGCCTAAGTGAGACCTCAATAGCTGTCTGCTTATAATTATATGTATACAGCCAAGAAGAATCCTGTACAACCAGTTAAATACAATATATATTATTTTTTACCAACGACTCCTAATTATTTTAGTCGTTGCAGATCCAGACCATGCAGCCAGCACCTTATCGACGTTACTGAAAAACCTGCTGTCACTTATATGTTTCTATTTAGCATTGGCAACCATCAACATTGGCAACGACTCGCTGGTCGTCATCATAACAATATGTCCGTTGGTATAAGGAGGATTGTTTTATCTGGTTTGCTTGTCTTTGCACTTGAAAATGGGATAATGTTGTCCCAAAACAGGTTGAGGCAATAATCACACAGTTGACAACTGGGCTGAATATCCTCAATTTTGCTCAATTTATTTTGCAGCAGTTACAAAATTTCAGTTAATTACGGTTATAAACGTAATTCACACATTTATCAGAAATGAGCTTGCATCCAATTCCAGAAAGTCAGAAAAACATAACCTTAGCATTCAAAGTATTCCAGAACGAACTTTTGCTCTGCAGCAGAGTGTGCGCTGATCTGAAACCCCCTGGCACGTTCAAAATCTATACAACATGATCAAATGGTTGAAATGGCTCTGAGCACTATGGGACTCAACTGCTGAGGTCATAAGTCCCCTAGAACTTAGAACTACTTAAACCTAACTAACCTAAGGACATCACACATATCCATGCCCGAGGCAGGATTCGAACCTGCGACCGCAGCGGTCGCGCGGTTCCAGACTGGAGCGCCTAGAACCGCTCGGCCACTCCGGCCGGCACAACATGATCGCTGGATATCCGGTTCATTTTAAATGTTTTTGTCGTCAGAGTGATGTGTGTTTCAGCTCTTGGTGAATTCAGGCCCTACAACTACATTAATACCAGCTTATTGAATACCAAGAAGCACATGGGGATATGAAAGTGAGTGAGTAATGCTCTTATTAAAGCTGCCTGATCCCATAATATGTTTTAAACGCTTCAGTTATTTACTAGGAATAGTCTGTTCCTAAATGGTGTGTAATAGTTTCTCTAACCCTTGACGTACCTATAGTCGACACAGCGTAAGAAGAAAACTCACAGCTCACAGTACTGTTGTCAACTTTCAACTGTTAAGCGATTACGACTGCAGGCAAAGACAGTAGCCGTCTACAGAGCTGTGACCATACTGAGGCGTTGCTATAGACGCGTTTACAAAATCGCGTTACGTGATTGGTTGATACAGGCGTTTGGGACTGCCACTCCTAGTCCACTGCAACTGTCAGCGAACTTACGCCGACTCAACTATAACTGCTTACAGGGGAATCCAAAATTTCACATGGTCTTCGAACCATGGTGCAGCTTGCGTTTCTCACATACACAAACAATTAGCTGAGTGGAAAGAAATGATTAGTGAGAAACATTCTAGAACTCTTCGATCAAGAATCTAACAGTTACCCATGTAACGACCGAGATATGTTTTTAGTGGTATTTGATAACATACAACCAATGACCAATAGTTCTATCTCCAGTTTGTGTGAATGTGTGATTGAGAGAAGACATCAGGATCGGTAGAGCAGAACTTACCCCCGCTGGTGAGCAGACCAGTCCCGAGCCAAGGCTGCAGGTACACGTAGTCTCCGCTCTTCTCGATGTGCTTGTTGCTGTTCAGGATGGGCTGCCAACACGAAAGACACTTATGTTTCTCTGTCAGCTGTTACTGGAGCAACTGTGCTGACAATCAGTTCTCTGCAAAGAGCTCGTTTTTTTTTTTTTTTGCACCAGATTGTCCATCTGTTATTGACCTCTAAGTTCAGTAAACCAATTTTGAGATTAATTATGGGTAGAATGGCTCCAGGGCTTCCAGCACAAATACGTGCAGCCGCCGTAGTCGGCGCTGCTGTAGCCGAAAAATCCAAGAAGGCGAGGAAATTTGTGCTAAGGTCTTATGGGACCAAACTGCAGAAGTCATCGGTTCCTAAGCCTACACACTACTTAATGTAACTTACACTATGGACAACACACACACACACATGCCAGAGAGAGAACTCGAACCTCCGACGGAGGGAGCCACACGGACCGTGACAAGGTGCCTGAGACGGAGCGGCTATCCCGCGCGGCTGAAGGCGTGGGTGACACTGAAAAATGCAAATTGGAAATAGCAGAAAATTAAAAAAAAAAAAAAAACGGAAGATGGCAGAGACAGCTCACAAGGGGAAGGCCTGAGACGCGGCCAACCGATTCGGCTCGAATTTGGCAGGTCGCTTGTGTACAACCTAAAATGTAGGCCTCTTAAGATATTTTGGAGGAGGAATTCGCAGCACTTCTACTCGGAATTGTTTTCACGTGACAAGGCTTAAAAGCTTAATTCTTTACTAATTCATGGCATTTAGGAAATTAGTTTGCCTACCTTATTACTATTATAATTCCGTGTTGAGTTGCGTACCTTATTAACCCTCCTATCCCCACGAATTCTGATACGAAAAACATTAAAAAAAATGAAAACCATACTGCTCTCGGCCTCTCGGCGAAAAGCGTTTACCATGTGGGTACATAAGCGGCAGTTGTAAAAGTTTCTTTCCTCGATTTCTGGAAAAGTATGCGTTTGTGGACCCCGTACCTGATAATGAAAAATACTCTTCTTATAATTATCTATCGATCCCACCAATTTTGAGTTGATTGCTCAACGTAAACATTAGGGGTGATTTTCTCAAAAACGGGAGGGTGTTGAGCCAAAATATCTTAGAGTCCTTCGTTTTAGGTTGTACACAAGCGACCTGCCAAATCTGAGCCGAATCAGTTAGCCGTGTCTGAGGCCTTTCCCTTGTCAGTTGTGCTAAGTTTAAAATAGCGGGAAACTTAAAAAAAATCCATGATGGCGGAACTAAAGCAGCCGTGCTTTGTAACCCCTCCGATATTAGAATAAAGGATGGTGCCATGTTCTACAGTAAATGAAACATATGCATTACGTGCCATGTTCAAACGTTTACAGACAGTTCGTAACATTTATCAAAATACGTAATCTGTACCTAAGTTACCTAAATTTTGAATCATGTTTAAAAATATGGAGATCGTTTACGTCAGAGGAATTAAAAATCACAACTTGGCTAGTTCCCCCATCCTGGATATTTTCTTTCTATTTCCCGCCATTTTAAACTTAGCAAAACGAGTTACTTTCACCATCTTACATTTTTTGAAATTCCCACAACCACCATCTTACACTTTTTAAATTTCTCACCATTGCCATTTTGGATTTTTCAGCGACTACAGCTCCGAATAGCGGCGGTTGTTTGGATTTTGCGCTGAAAGCCCTCAGCTGTTATGGGCACTATTACGTGTCTTCAACTAATTTAATTTTTATTTATTTCGAAAGTAGACTTTCACACTCACGAGAAACTGAATATATGGCGCCTTCCTGACACCTACCTTGCAGTAGACAGCATCACTTTTGTCCTGGTTGTCAAGGCAAACTTCACGGTATGCAAGCACTTTGATCTACGATTACTTATCTGGTGCACACGACTTACAGAGTTTGGTTGACTGTTGATCCATGATGCATACATCTTGTTCACTGGCGAAGCATGTATGGCCATATGATTAAGGTAATGCGACGTGCTGGGCAATGCATGCACCCTCAGTGCTTACGGAATCTTCCTTAAATTATTCTGCAACATTTCGGTATCTATTGGGAGAAAGATGAGGTGAGGGTGCATCGGAGAATCATGTCGCTTGTAATATTTGTAAGTGAACAAATGGATGCACATCGGAGTATGGGAACCTGTACTATTAGACGCATCTGATTTTCCATTTCATATCATGTAAATATTTCAAACACGACAGTACTTTCACTACCATCCTAAACCTGTCCTTATATGGGGATAAGTGTAATATAAGACCTACAAGAAAAAAGAACCAGGTAGTCCCCGATTTCAAAATTAGCGTTGAAGGTCTTAGCATGTAAAATCAGTGTGGGGAAGGCGAATACGTGACTGATGTGTTACGTTCTGGAAATGTGCAGTTCTGTAAAGTGGATCGCACACAAGAGACTAAGAGGCTAGAGCAGTGGTTCCCAACCTTTCTTAGACCATTACCCCTGAGTGCAATCTGACATTAGTACCTGCTCCTCCTCCCCCCCCTCCACCCCCCTCCGCCACTTTTCCCACCATCCCACCACCGTCAGCATCAGCAGCTAACTAGACTTAAAAAGGAAACAGAATTTTGTTTGAACACATTTATTTTTAAAATGATGAAAGGTGAATAAGATTTAGTTTTTGTGTTTTTTTAAGCCACGAATCAATGAATCAATGGGACAGTTGCTTCTACTTACGTCTAACAACCTTTTTTCTATATTTGCGCATCATAAATCGTGCTCCAAATCTATTCAGTTTTTTTCCCGCTACCAATGTCAAAAATCTACTTCCGCATTTATAAATCTTGAATGTCACATTTCTTCTCCATGTGTTGTGTTTGGGTAGTATGCGTATGTGTATGTGTATGTGTGACTGTGTGAATGAATGAATGACGAAGCAATTCCCCAGTGCATTCGAATGCTACATGCAGCTCCTTCTCAGATAAGAAAGCTGACTTTACACAGAGAGGTCAGAACATATATTACAAAACGTGCTGCCCCTACCCTATTCCTCTCCTCAGCGGCACTTACTTCACCTACATCCCTATTGAAAATCAACCAAACTAAAATGTGAGCACTATACTGTTTCTAAATCACTCCATTGCTTAACTCTTACTTCTAACTAACATGCTTCCGATTGTTAATGCTTCGTATCTGATCAATCTGATGATAATAATAATAATAATACTGTAGTAGCCATTAAATAGTTAGTGTCGTAACATGCTGTCAGTTCATTTGTCTGTTTAGAAGCGAGTACTGAAATTTCAGGTCTGTTGCAGGAACTATCTACAACTTGGGAAAAACATTTACGTGATATATTTAACGTTCGTAACGTATATGTATTAATTTTACAGTCAGCGATGTCTGGATCAAAGCACAAAGTATGTGTGTAGGGGATGGACTACTGACGAACCTCCTCGACATAGTATCACGTATTAAACGTTTTAATGCCGGCAATTGAGAAAAAATAATTATTGAGAACTCGTATAATAAATATTACAGACTTACAAAATTGTGATAATGGTAATGATCTTTTAAAAATAACTTAGTTCAATGATTGAAACGCAGTCAAACACATTTTGTTTTTATCCCTCAGAAAATTTCATTTAATCTCTCAGGGGGGTAATTATCCACAAGTTAGGATCCACTGGGCTAGGGCGACCAATTCTATAGTATTGTTCCAGTGGTTGGTGTCCTTATCGTGTAGACATGAGGGCTGACATTGAACGAATTCAGAGACATGCTCCTAGAACCGTAGCAGGTAGGTATAACCCATACGAAATGTGAAGGAAATGCTCGAGGAACTTACTCGTAAATGGAAATCCCAAGAAGAAAGACGACGTTGCTCTTCCGAAACTCTGTCGAGTATGTTTAGAGAATCTGATTCGTACTGCTATGCTGTTACCATCGTACGTTTTGCTTAAGGATCACGAGGATAAGATAAGAAAGGTTCGGATGCATACACAAGCATCCAGATAGTTTTCCTCGCTCAGTAGGCAACTAGCACAGAACATAAAATCAGTAATATTGGTGAGATGTACCCTCAGTTATCCACTGTATAGTGGCTTCCGGAGAAGATATGTAGCTGTACACTGATCAGCCAGAATATTATGACCACCTACCTAATAGCCGGTATATCGACCTTTGGCATGGATAACAGCAGCGACGCATCGTAGTATGGAAGCAATGACGCCGTGGTGGGCCACTGGAGGGAGGGAGTTGGCACCGCATCTGTTCACAACTCACCTAATTCCCATAAAATCCATGAAGAGGGGCGAAGAGCTCTGACGTTCAGTCACATCCGTGTTCTGATCTGGCATCAGTACATCAACTGGAACTCGCCCTTGTGTTCCTCTAACCACTCCATCATACACCTGGAGTAGTGATATGGCGCATTATCTTGTTGAGAAATGCCGTTGCCGTAGGGAAACATGATCGTCATGAAGGGGTGTACGTGGTCTACAAACAGTGTAAGATACTCCGTGGCTCTCAGGGTGCCTTTCATGAGCTCCACTGGTCCCATGGACACCCACTTGAATATTCCCCAGAGCATAGTGGAGCGGCACTCTGGACTCGCATTCGGGAGGACGACAGTTCAATCCCACGTCCGGCCGTCCTGATTTGGGTTTTCCGTGATTTCCCTAAATCGCTCCAGGCAAATGCCGGGATAGTTCGTTTGAAAGGGCACAGACAACTTCCTTCCCCGTCCGTCCCTAATCCGAAGAGACCGATGACCTTGCTGTCTGGTCTCCTCTCCCAAAAAACAACAATGTAATGGAGCCGACGCCAGCTTGTCTCTGTCCCGCAGTGCAGGTGTGAACGAGCTGTTTTCCTGGAAGACGACGGATTCCCACCTGCATGATAAAGAATGCATTGCTCTGCCACTGCACCAACGCCCAGTGCCGATGGTCATCTGCGAATTTAAATTGTAGTTGCCGCCGTCGTGGTGTTAGCATTGGCACATGCTTGGGTCATGCGGAGGCCCATCGTTAGCAGTATTTGGTGCGATGTGTATTCTGACACACTTGTACTCTGCCCAGCATTAAAGTCTGATGTTAGGTTCGCCACAGTTCGCCTCCTGTCCTGTTTTACCAGTCTTCTCAGCCTACAACGACCGACACCTGTAATGAGAAGTGGCTGCCTAATCCAATGACGTCTGGACGTGGCTTCACCTCGGTTTTCCCACCTGTTGAGACAATCACTGCAGAACTCCTCGAACACCCGACAAGTCGAGCTGTTTCCAAACTGCTCATGCCGAACCTCCGGGCCATGACGGTCTGCCCTCGGTCAGACTCAGAAAGATCTCGCACCTTCCCATTCTATTCATGGAAAGCAGGCACACCATGCGTGTGTCTGACTAACAGTCATTCCTCACCATGCGACACTGTTATCGCCTGGTGGTGCTTATCAGTGTAGATGTAGATGTAGGCAGGTTGTGCGCCCTCGCGTAGGTTTCAGTGTACTAGTGCCAAACACGGATATGTACAAACGTGTGCTGTCACTCATTAATCCAGGTGCTAGGTCCCCATCATTGGAAACTCTTTGCTCTGTGATGGGAAGTGAGCGATGGTGGTACGATTGACCATTGGTTGTCGCCCAGCTCTGAAATGGCGAGTGGTTTGCCTCTTTGTGTGCCGTACACTTGCTGTTACAGTCGGCGACTGCCTATGACGACCATTTTCATCAATACTTTATATTGCGTGACAAAATATTTTGGCAATTTTTTTCTCAAACAGAGAATCTCAGTGTATATCTTTGTCCTGGTGCCCCAGTGCTCACAAGACCTCGAACATGAAGTGTCTAACATAACGTGTACACACTTTCTCGTCGCAGTCAAATACGCCGACGCCAGACTCGTGATCTGACAACGTCCCAGTTAAATGAAATGTCGTGTGACGAGGACCTCCCGTCGGATAGACCGTTCGCCTGGTGCAAGTCTTTCGATTTGACGCCACTTCGGCGACTCCCAGTTAAATGACACATACACACACAATTATTACATTATCCAATTATACTATCTAAAGCCCACCCCTTAAAAACTCTACTCTGTACTTTACATCTCAGGAACAGATAGGTCTCAGGAAAAGTGAATGTCTCTTGGAACGGCATCCTCTTGGGAAATTGTTTCGCTACAAGGTACGTCGGAGTAACTCTGGATCGCTCTCTCATTTTTAGGCAACACTGTTCCAATGTCAGACAGAAAACCAGCACTTGAAATAAAATCTTGAGAAAGTTAAAAGGCACAAAAAGGAGAGATAAATATCAAGTTATTAGAACAATTGCATTGGCTCTGTTCTATTTTTCGTCTGAGTACACCATCCCAGTTTCATATCAATCATCTCGTGCCAAATCTGTGAGCCCTATTCTAATCGAAGCTTGCAGGCTGATTACAGGGTGTCTCAAAGCTACCCTTGTCGAGAAGATATGATCTTGCTTTGCATCGCGCCTCCAAATATTCGTTGAGAAGTCGCCGCCGTTCATGAATGACTGAAGGCTGAAAATGCTGACGCTCACCCACTATTTGGCCCTGAAATACCTCAGCCTTCGCTAAAATCAAGAAAAAGCTTCCTTCGAACAGAGGAATCTTTGAAACGACAGACGGTGGAAGACTCCTTACATTGAAATCCTTATAACAGGATGGGATGGAACCGAGAGAACGTATTCCGTCCGGCCACAACGACCAGGGGGTGTTTGGAGGTCCCTTAATAGCTCAAGAACTGGTGTCTGTAATGTCCAGTCGTTCCTCAAACTATGTGGCCTCCAATCGGAGGATAACAAATGTGGATGTGGAGAGGAGCGAACTACGCAACAGCTGTGCCAGCGCCCTCTTTTTTTTCGTTTACCTGTTCATCGCGGGACCTTATGCTTGCAAACGATAATGTTAGGTGTAGCTCTATTTTGTAGAAATGTTACCTGTCTTTCAAATTTGGTCTATGATATTTCGGAATGTTCCTTGATTACAGTCTCTCCAGTGGAGCAGGCATGATTAATTCAACTGCTCATGAGTGTCTTTAACTAATGTAAAACAAACAATAAGATGTAATTGCTCTAGAAATAATATTATCTCACAATATGGAACTTAATTGAGGCCCTATTTCACATCCGTTCTGCTTACGTAAAAGTGCAAACTTAGAAATACAGCTACTAAATTTTTCTCCTTTTTTACAGATGCAAACATGTCAGAAAGTTATGTTCTGTACGAAAATGGTGTCCGGTAGTGGAAAGATTGAAATGTCCATCGCCTCAAAAAGTCCCCAATAAGGTCCTGCAACAATCGTGAAATTAAGTTATTTCTAATAGCACCGTGAAGGGGTACCAGAGCAAAGCGACATCTTGAAATGTCGTAAGAGATAGAAGAACGTAACAGGAGCCATAAACTCTGGGGAAACACTTCGGTTTGAAAAAGATGACTTGCTGAAAATTATATTTACAACATTTTTACTGGTATGTGTTTCACTAATAGTTCTTCAGGTAAAATATTCTACGGTCACTCTTATTCATCAAATTCGAGCAGATGTTAAACTAAACCATATGGAAAAAATGTTATTGAGCTTCTTCTCAGTTACCCTACAGATGTAATGGCAGCATTCGTTGAATCCTATGGCTTACAGAACTTGAGGCAATCACCTAATTGTCGCAACCAATTTCGAGCTGTTCTGTCAAGTATAGAAAGAGCTGCATATAAGTCGGCATTTGATCTGCGAAAGAAAAAGCACCAAAATATTTTTCTTAGAAAATGATTGAGTGAAATCCTAAAACCACTTAATATATACTAGATCACGAAATCCTGGCATGTCCGTCGTACTTGAACGTACTTGCCAACGCTATCAACTCATACTGTATGTTGGTTATAGCAAGTCATTCGGTGTTTCCGCAAGTTCTTTTCTATGCCATGTACTGAGAACATGTGCATGTAGAAGTTTGGCTAATACGACTTGACTGCGATGAACTTTTAAGATTATTGGAGACGTGTTGACACAAACTTTTGAAGGCTGAACCCGCGATAGTTTGATGAGTCTTTCAGGAGCAGTCTGCGACAGATTCCTGAGGGTGGGATCACATGACCCTAAAACTGGTTGTTTTTGTACTGATCACTTGATAAACAATATAGCTGAAAGGAGAATCTTTTTCATACAATCGAAAAACATTTTGCATTATTTTCAGTATAAAGTAATAGAAAATCATAAATCTAAAAGTTGCGATACGTGCGTCTATTGTTGTATATGACTGAACAAAAACAAATGCTTGTTGTCGATTGCCTAGTACAGAATTACGTAATGGTAAATGACAATGTTTTTATCCAACAGCACTAGTCTTGGAATAAAATCAACACAGTTGCTAAAAAACACTTTCCATCAATTTGTGTTAGTTCTTGTTAGATTTATGGAGTCATCGCCAGTCAATAGGAATTGCTCAAACTGTCACAGGTTAAGAAATTGTCTCACTTGTGCTTGCTTGAGTCCTTTACATCCACTTAATATCGCCGGTGTAGACAGGTAACTTCCCTTATGACATCTCCCAGTATCATAATAAAATGTTATATGACATGATGTTGCACCAAAGATAATAGTGCTGTTGCATTTCATTTATCATGTTCTGATCAGAAATAAAGTTTTTGTAGCATAAAAAATTGCAGTTGTTAGGAAGCAGAATACTATAAACGAAACAGGTCAGTAACACATATTGTCCTTCACCTTCTATCAACTCAATTGCTAAAGTAGACTTTTCTTTAAACAATTTGTATTAGTTTTTATTAGAATTATGGAGCCATCACCAAATGATGAAAAATATTCATATATTCTCTTTTGGAGCATACTACCATGAAAATATGG
Organism: Schistocerca serialis cubense; assembly: GCF_023864345.2. NCBI lineage: Eukaryota > Metazoa > Arthropoda > Insecta > Orthoptera > Acrididae > Schistocerca > Schistocerca serialis. Next base: position 1,076,688,959 of record NC_064638.1, on the reverse strand, counting down.
CCCCTTGCCGGCAAATGAAAGATCACATTTTTCAAAAATTAATTCGTCTCATCAGTGATTGCTTGCGTCCTCTGAATCAACTCAGTATAGACGGTGCACATAAAAGATTTCCTTCATGGGGTCTTCCAGGATGAAAAGGAAGTGTTACATCGGATGACATTACAGAAAATCTTACAGTGATGTTGCATGTGGTTTGTCATCTCCCATCCAGGAATATCTATGTCCTGACACAAGCATTTGGTACTTGCTGGGAAGCAGAATGTCACCAATGAAACACACGCGTCTTGTGTTATTGTCCTCCACCGTCCGCCACACGGATCCAGCACCACAGTCAGTGTTGGCGTGTTCTCCACCCACACCTCCACCCACACCTGTTCCCACGCGACACAACACCTCCACCTGGCTGGCAGCTTCTAACCTCGACCACCTCTGGCTGGAACAGCTGGACATATGGCCGCGATCCGTGCCACGCCTTGTTCACTCCAGACTTCTGGCCCCACATCCTCGTCGTGCCCGTCACGCGGGCGAAGAGTTCTGCAGACAGACAGATGTTCCATCCGTCAACAAATGGACGCTGCTAACACCCACGCAGCAAGTTTCTCAGAGCGATGACCAAGGGTTAGGCGGGACATGGCTTCACGGGAAGCGAGCAAATAGCCAGTTGTGTCAATACGTTGCAATGCTGTCACTAGTAATAGCTGGGTTCGTACGTATCTTACGACCGAAATGTGGCATTATTACCTTCCATTCTCAACAAATAGAACTCTGATCTGTTATACGATCAATCAAAAGCATCTGTTCTAGATGCCTGAGTACTTTCACGAATTGGTACATCTGGTTGCTCATTGTATTAGAAGTTAATGGCGGTTATAATACTTAATATTTGGGTGTATGAGAGGGAGGTCTTTAGCTCATTTATTAAAATCTTACGAGAAATGTGTAGTTAAAAATAATAAAAATCAAAAGTTCGTAAAGATTAAAATATGTTTTTCTAAAAGCTAAATACAGCGATTCAAAAGGTTGTGCACAAATTGAAGGAGCTGACAGAGGAATCGAAATATAACAACTTTGGAATAGGAACCTATGGTCTTGGAAGCAATTCTGAGCCAGTGGAGGCTATGGAATGTCAGAAACAGCTAGTCAGTCAATGGGTAGTAAGTTCAACGAAGATAATGTACTTAACAATGTCGTACATTACAGTAGATGTTCAAAAAGGCGACCACCATACTCAAGACAGGCAAAACAGCTCTGGGGAAAATTCTGGTGCACGCCAGACATCGCACGAGGCTTGTCAGAAGCTGCAAGTATCCTGGTGAGAAACTTTCTTCGGAGGGAACTGGTGTTACGATCACGAAGCCTTGACGTGTTGTCACAAAACATAGAAAAATAAATTAAAAATAAATAAATAGGTAAACCAAGAGGCATCACGTTATGATAGCGAGGTGGCAATGCAATTGGATCTTCCCTTTCGATCCAACGCCTAGGGTACACAGAAACAGTACATTAATTTTGTTGAACTTTGCTTTGATTAACCCTATCATTACTGACATTTCAATGATTTGTAATGTCTCAGGGTTAATTCCAAGGTCATAATTTCTTATTCCAAAGGTGGTGTATTTCTACTCCTCTATCAGCTCCACCAATTTGTGCACAACCTTTTGAATTACTCTGGATATGTTCTCTCTCTCTTTTTCTCCTTTCGCACACACACACACACACACACACACACACACACACACACACACACATATATATATATATATATATATATATATATATATATATATATATACTGGGTGAGTCACCTAACGTTACCGCTGGATATATTTCGTAAACCACATCAAATACTGACGAATCGATTCCACAGACCGAACGTGAGGAGAGGGGCTAGTGTAATTGGTTAATACAAACCATAAAAAAATTCACGGAAGTATGTTTTTTTAACACAAACCTACGTGTTTTAAATAGAACCCCGTTAGTTTTGTTAGCACATCTGAACATATAAACAAATACTTAATCAGTGCCGTTTGTTGCATTGTAAAATGTTAATTACATCCGGAGATATTGTAACCTAAAGTTGACGCTTGAGTACCACTCCTCCGCTGTTCGATCGTGTGTATCGGAGAGCACCGAATTACGTAGGGATCCAAAGGGAACGGTGATGGACCTTAGGTACAGAAGAGACTGGAACAGCACATTACGTCCACATGCTAACACCTTTTTATTGGTCTTTTTCACTGACGCACATGTACGTTACCATGAGGGGTGAGGTACACGTACACACGTGGTTTCCGTTTTCAATTACGGAGTGGAATAGAGTGTGTCCCGGCATGTCAGGCCAATAGATATTCAATGTGGTGGCCATCATTTGCTGCACACAATTGCAATCTCTGGCGTAATGAATGTCGTACACGCCGCAGTACATCTGGTGTAATGTCGCCGCAGGCTGCCACAATACGTTGTTTCATATCCTCTGGGGTTGTAGGCACATCACGGTACACATTCTCCTTTAACGTACCTCACAGAAAGAAGTCCAGAGGTGTAAGATCAGGAGAACGGGCTGGCCAATTTATGCGTCCTCCACGTCCTATGAAACGCCCGTCGAACGTGTACCTCACCCCTCATGGTAATGTACAAGTGCGTCAGTGAAAAAGACCAATAAAAAGGTGTTAGCATGTGGACGTAATGTGCTGTTCCAGTCTCTTCTGTACCTAAGGTCCATCACCGTTCCCTTTGGATCCCTACTTAATTCGGTGCTCTCCGATACACACGATCGAACAGCGGAGGAGTGGTACTCAAGCGCCAAGTTTAGGTTACAATATCTCCAGATGTAATTAACATTTTACAATGCAACAAACGGCAATGATTACGTATTTGTTTATATGTTCAGATGTGCTAACAAAACTAACGGGGTTCCATTTAAAAAAACGTAGGTTTGTGTTAAAAAACATACTTCCGTGCATTTTTTTATGGTTTGTATTAACCAGTTACACTAGCCCCTCTCCTCACGTTCGGTCTGTGGAATCGATTCGTCAGTATTTGATGTGGTTTACGAAATATATCCAGCGGTAACGTTAGGTGACTCACCCTATATATATATATATATATATATATATATATATATATATATATATATATATATATATAAGTTTTGAAAACTGTGATATAAGGGAGATGTTCTGCAAAGAACGATCGATAATAATACAGCAGAAAATATATCTAATCAATCATTGGCCTTAAAATGAATGAAACTAAAGTTTATTGCCCCGTACTGCCAGCCATTCTTCCCTCAGGTATATGGTTCTTTGGCTCAACAGCCAGGTGACAGCCCTCGGAGGAGTGGACTAATTGTGATCCCTGAAGAGTTGTTTGGCTGCTACTTCTGCTTGGCCGTTTCATAAGATTCCCATGTACCCTGATACCTAACCGCTGCTATTAAAATGGGAGAAGTGTGTAATGTGTTTCTTCTGAAGCTTTCTCTGCTGAGCACTTACAGAGCACTAATGGAACTGGTGGAGAGTACAGATTTCTTATTATTATGACGCCTCATTTGTTTTCGTGCCTTGCAGATTCGAGCGGATGATTTTTTTTGAAAAGCGAATCCTAAGAACATTGCCAGGAAAAATGACTGAGCTGCCACTGTAAGCCCCCTTGCCTAGCATCGTTAGCATCTATCACATTGAAATCTTGGTGCTTTGTGAAATAAAGGGAAAGTAAGACATAAATATTGATTGTAGGCAGCAAACACTGTTTTTAAAATCTATCAAATCAAAAAGTAATTCTGAGCTATTAAGAAGACGCTAATCTGCTCCAACCTCGGCATGAAACACTAATATCAGCCACACCCGTTTTTAAAGACAATACGTCGCAAGTATTTCGAAAACTCTCATTGCTCGCTAACGACTGGTTTGTGATCAATGGTATGGTATGCAGGGGACGAAATTTTAAAGACTTGCTGCACCATGAGGAATCACCGCCGAGTACTACTTGGTGGTTCAGGAGCCTCAGCACAGAGGCTGGTCCTAATAGCCACAATGGTCAGCCTAATTCCCACAAAAATCACCACGTGTAACATTATAAGTATTATCTTCTAGCGCAACGACAGATTACGCTTCCATAGCCAAACAGAGATCGCAAGAAGCCTGCATACATCTGTGAACTAAGCGTGACTAATACATTTCAAGATAATTCCCAATGTAGCTGCTAAATAATTAAATAAAGTTTCACTTTAATATACATTGTCTAGGCATAGCGCACTAACTCTTATGACCGGATGAACCTACAATCGCCTGATATAACAGTGGTTTGTTTTATTGCTCTAGGAGATGATGGAGTGGAATTGCTACGTATGAAATATGAGTTCACTGTATTACAAGAACGATAAAAAGATTTATTTACCTTTATGTAATCCATTGCCACAGAAATATGCCGAATATTTACAACCGTCTTTGAATATTAAAGCATCACTTGATGTACACATTTATTAACTCTTCTCTTGAAGTACAGAGTTCAGAATGACTTAACTGTAAGACGTAAGGAACGCATGCCTCCTGAGTAGACGATGTTGTCTGCTTGATCGGAGGTCACGAACTCGGCTGAGTGTTCCTGTGCTCGGCTGTATATTGGCCTCTGTGCGGCGGCGCTGCGGAGCTGGGAGAGAGTGTGTGGCTCCGACAGCACCTCCCATTCGTTGTTGCAGTATGCAGTGAGACATCGTTATATTCCGTGGTATTGAGACGAGTTGCCGAGTTTGCTGAGGCACCACAGATCACCAAAAACCACGTGCATTAATGACACTGAACGCCCATTCCAGAGATACTGAAATTGATCTTAAACATTTCCTTGACTAGACAAAGGCTGTGAAATGGACTCATATGAAGAACACCAAATTTTCATAAATGGCAGAAAATGTGGAAATAAGTTGATGAATGACAAGCTAGACAGCAGTAATCCAGAAACATTATAAACACGTAAGTCCTGGATCTTTCCTTAAGAATGTGTTCAACGTATGTAATATTTTCTGTGATTAGTGGAATAAAAACATTCATTTTGTGGTCACATTCTTTTAGTGTAAGTAAACTTCATTAATTATATAATCTTTCCCATGGTTCCTGTGAGGACAACTTTCGTTTAGTGTTAATAGCTGTCTTAGAGTAATTTAAGTGTAATAATATTACTGTTCAACTTAAATATCTTACCTATACAGTTGTCTTTAACTCCAGTTTAAACATAGAAATGTAGCAATGTACTGATGTTAATGTTTTTGTTTAATCATATACATGGCAGAAATTGGAATATATGTTCAACTCACACTAAAACGTTTAAACAAAATAGTTTAATTAATAGATGTCACCTGAAAAAGGCAGCGTGCTGCCGAAACGAATCGTACCGAAATAAATATTGCTATTATCCGTATGTGAGGCAACGAATTGCGTTGTTCGTAAAATTTAAAATACGTCAAGTTGAAAACAAAAAGTAAACTGTTTTTCCGCCAGTTTTAAACTGTTTTTCTGCCAGTTTCGATAGTAAAAGAGGAACAGAAACAATCGCCTTATCATCCCCATGCGTAATCATTCATGTCGTCATAAATGATGGCTATGTATAGAATTATTATTTACGTATAGGGATATTACGGTGGTGTAGCAAAATAAAGTGATTTATTTTAGCAAAAGTCAGTATCTTCAAACTGAGTTGTTTTAACTACTTGAAAACATTCAAAGGTTTTTGGGCCGTGATTTCAGATCCCAAAGATGTGGCAACGAGGTAGTTTAAAATCAGATGTGCGACCCAGAAACCTCGCCGCTACATTAGAATTTAAGAATTTAGAACAGTTTGCCTCATCCTCAGTTCAGGAAAAAAAGGAGTAGCAAATAGAGACACAGATGTCTTAGTTGAGAACTTGAAACGTTTCTTCTTTGCTCATTCTTCCAGGCCCATAATTTTAGTTGCAAATGACGGACAGTTGTTGCGAAGATGGAGTTAGAACACAAAAAAGCAGTCTCTAGTTCAATCGCTGACTATATATTTAAATCTGCAGGGGCAAAGGGAAAAAATCGTATAATAGTGTCCTCGCAAGCTCAATTCAAGCAGTTTTCCGAGGATATTACACTTTAAAATAGTAAAGTAAGCCTTCTAAATGTCAAAATAATATGTCTTGCCACAGATCTTACGATACCTCACGTTAATAATGGTCAGCTTCCCGAAGACATCAGGTTAAAGTGCTATAACACCTCTTTAAATTTTGACAGTAGCCTCAATTTGGTGAGGAAGAGAGTCTAAAAGTATCTTCAGTTATGACGTCTCCAGCCGATGCTATATATCGATGACTAGATCCCGTACAGCTACCAAGATGTGGTGACGTCGATTGCTACGTTACACCCAATATTACAATTTCATATGGGATGAAGATAATTAAGATCGGGTTATTTAGTGGGCCAGTCGAGGTACGATAGGGTGTCTGAGTCTTCGTGAAACCTATGAACACGGCTTTTGTCACTAGGAAGACAGGAGTGTCCACAAAATACCCATCATGATGTAGAAGAAAGATTCGTGTTCGTGATAGACAGGATGCGTGGGTTTACGTCACGGTTCACAAACACCCTAAAAGCATCACAGAACCACCATCGCCTGTACTACACCCTCCACACATTGAGTATTAACTGCCTCATTAAGTCGTCCATGCACTCGATGACTTGCATCATTTGAAAAGAAGTTTAATCGCCACTCGTCGGATCACAATGCACGCCCAAGTCAGCTATTGTCCAGATTCTGAGTTGTCTGGTCCACTGAACACGTGCAAATTTGCACATTTATTTGCCGCTGTGAACAATGGTCTTTAGCCACTTTTTCTTTTTTAGTTATCAGTCTTCTGACTGGTTTGACGCGGTCCCGCCACGAATACCTCTCCTGTGTCATCTCAGAGTGCACTTGCACCCTATGTCTTTAATTATTTTATAGATGTATTCCAATCTCTGTCTCGCCCTGCAGTTTTTTCTCTCTACTGCTCCCTCAAGTACCATGGAAGTCGATACCTGACGTCTTAACAGGTGTTCTATCATCCTGTACCTTCTTCTTGTAAGTGTTTTTCATACACTCCTGGAAATTGAAATAAGAACACCGTGAATTCATTGTCCCGGGAAGGGGAAACTTTATTGACACATTCCTGGGGTCAGATACATCACATGATCACACTGACAGAACCACAGGCACATAGACACAGGCAACAGAGCATGCACAATGTCGGCACTAGTACAGTGTATATCCACCTTTCGCAGCAATGCAGGCTGCTATTCTCCCATGGAGACGATCGTAGAGATGCTGGATGTAGTCCTGTGGAACGGCTTGCCATGCCATTTCCACCTGGCGCCTCAGTTGGACCAGCGTTCGTGCTGGACGTGCAGACCGCGTGAGACGACGCTTCATCCAGTCCCAAACATGCTCAATGGGGGACAGATCCGGAGATCTTGCTGGCCAGGGTAGTTGACTTACACCTTCTAGAGCACGTTGGGTGGCACGGGATACATGCGGACGTGCATTGTCCTGTTGGAACAGCAAGTTCCCTTGCCGGTCTAGGAATGGTAGAACGATGGGTTCGATGACGGTTTGGATGTACCGTGCACTATTCAGTGTCCCCTCGACGATCACCAGTGGTGTACGGCCAGTGTAGGAGATCGCTCCCCACACCATGATGCCGGGTGTTGGTCCTGTGTGCCTCGGTCGTATGCAGTCCTGATTGTGGCGCTCACCTGCACGGCGCCAAACACGCATACGACCATCATTGGCACCAAGGCAGAAGCGACTCTCATCGCTGAAGACGACACGTCTCCATTCGTCCCTCCATTCACGCCTGTCGCGACACCACTGGAGGCGGGCTGCACGATGTTGGGGCGTGAGCGGAAAACGGTCTAACGGTGTGCGGGACCGTAGCCCAGCTTCATGGAGACGGTTGCGAATGGTCCTCGCCGATACCCCAGGAGCAACAGTGTCCCTAATTTGCTGGGAAGTGGCGGTGCGGTCCCCTACGGCACTGCGTAGGATCCTACGGTCTTGGCGTGCATCCGTGCGTCGCTGCGGTCCGGTCCCAGGTCGACGGGCACGTGCACCTTCCGCCGACCACTGGCGACAACATCGATGTACTGTGGAGACATCACGCCCCACGTGTTGAGCAATTCGGCGGTACGTCCACCCGGCCTCCCGCATGCCCACTATACGCCCTCGCTCAAAGTCCGTCAACTGCACATACGGTTCACGTCCACGCTGTCGCGGCATGCTACCAGTGTTAAAGACTGCGATGGAGCTCCGTATGCCACGGCAAACTGGCTGACACTGACGGCGGCGGTGCACAAATGCTGCGCAGCTAGCGCCATTCGACGGCCAACACCGCGGTTCCTGGTGTGTCCACTGTGCCGTGCGTGTGATCATTGCTTGTACAGCCCTCTCGCAGTGTCCGGAGCAAGTATGGTGGGTCTGACACACCGGTGTCAATGTGTTCTTTTTTCCATTTCCAGGAGTGTATATTCCTTTCCTCGCGGAATCTGTGAAGAGCCTACTCATTCCTTACCTTATCCGTGAATCTGTGAAGAGCCTACTCTTTCCTTACCTTATCCGCTCACCTAATTTTCAACATTCTTCTGTCAGCACCACACCTCAGATGCTTCGATTCTCTTCTGTCCCGTGTTTCCCACAGTCAATGTTTCATTATCGTACAATGCTGTGCTCCAAATGTTCTCTCTAGGAAACTTCTTACTCTGACTAAGACGTATGTTTGATACTATTAGACTTCTCTTGGCCATAAATGCCCTTTTTGCCAGTGTAAGTCTGCTTTTTTATGTCATACTTGTTACATTCGTCATAGGTTATTTTGCTGCCTAGGTAGCAGCTTTCCTTAACATAATATACTTCGTGATCACCAATTATTATGTTAAGTTCCTGGCTGTTCTCATTTCCGCTACTTCTCATTACTTTCGTGTTTCTTCGATTTACTCTCAGTCCATGTTCTGTACTCATTAGACTGTTCATTCCATTGAACAGATCCTGTAATTCTTCTTCACATTCACTGAATGTAGTAATATTATCAGCGAATCCCAACATTGTTATCCATTCAGCTTGAATTATAACCCTCCTCTTGAACCCTTCTTTTATTTCTGTCATTGTTTCTTCGACGAACAGACTGACCTCTAGGGGCGAAAGTGTACATCCCTGTCTTATATCCTTTTTAATCTGAGCATTTCCATTTTGGTCTTCCACTCTTACTGTTCCCTCTTGCCTCTTGTACATACTGTGTTTAATCGTCTTTCCCTGCAACTTACCCGTATTGTTCTCAGGATTTCGAACATCTTGCACCATTTTACATTGTCGAACCCTTTTTCTGGGTTGATAGATCCCAAAAAGTGTCCTGATCTTTCTTTAGTCTTCCTTCCACTGTCAACCGCAAGCTCAGAATTTTCTCTCTGGTGCCTTTACTTTTCCTGAAACCAAACTCATCGTCATATAATACATCCTCAATTATCTTTTGCAATCCTCTGTATATTATTCTCGTTAGCAACTTGGATGCAAGAGCTGTTAAGCTGATAGCGATGTAATTTTCGCACTCGTCGGATCTCGCAGTCTTCAGAATTGTCTGGATGACGTTTTTTCCGAAAGTCTGATGGTATATAGCCAGTCTCATATATTCTGCACAGTAAGATGATAATCGTTTTGTTGCCACTTCCCCAAGTATTTTAGAAATTCTGATGGAATGTTATCTATCGCTTTTTCCTTATTTGTTTTTAAGTCTTCCAGAGCTTTTCTGAATTCTGATTTTAATACTGGATCCCCTATCTTTTCCTTAGCGACTCCTGTTTCTTTTTCTATCATGTCATCAGACAAGCCTTCGCCCTCACAGAAGCCTTCAGTGTACTGTTTCCACCTATCTCCTCTCTCTCTCTTCTGCATTTAACAGTGGAATTCCATTTGCACTCTTAATGTTACCACTCTTGCTTTTAATTCCATAGAATGTTGCTTTGAGTTTTCCACATGCTCTGTCACTCCTTCCGACAGTCATTTCTTTCTCGATTTCTTCACATTTTTCATTTAGTCATTTCTCCATATCTTCCCTGCGGTTCTCACATATTTCATTCCTAAGTGACGTGTATTTCTGTGTTCCTGAACTTCATTGAACGTTTTTGTGCTACGTTATTTCGACGATCAACTGAATTATCTCTTCTGTTATCCATGATTTCACCTCAGTTACTTACTTTGTACCCATGTCTTTCTTTCCAACTTCTGTGATTGCCTTTTTTATGGATGCCCATTCCTCTTCAACTGAACTACCTACTGAGCTATGCATTACTGTAGTATCGATAGACTCGGAAAATTTCAGGCGTATCTCGTCATTCCTTAGTACTTCCGTATCCTACTTCTTTCCGCATTGAATCTTTCTGACCAATCTTTTAAACTTCACCTTACTCTTCATCATTACCAAAGTGTGATTTGAATCTGCATCTGCTCCTACGTAAATCTTACAATCCACTATCTGATCTCGGAATCTCTGTCTGACCATGATGTTATCTGACTGGAATCTTCCCGTATCTCCCGGCCTTTTTCAAGCATACCTCCTCCTCTTGTGATTCGTGACCAGAGTATTCGCTATTACCATCTGAAATGTATTCAATTAGTCTTCCTCCTGTCTCATTCCTGCTGCCAAGTCCATATTCTTCTGTAGCCCTTTCTTCTACTCCTTCCCCTACAACTGCATTCAAATCCCACATGACCGTTAGACCCTTCAGTATCGCCATATAATTTCTCTATCTCTCATCTTCAGCTTGCAACATCGGCATATATACTTGAACTATCATTGTCGTTGTTGGTTTGCTGTGGACTCTGATGAGAACAACCCTATCACTGAACTGTTTACAATAACCTACTCTATGCCCTACCTTCCTAATCTTAACGAATCCTACTCCCGTCATCATTTTCTGCTGCTGTTGGCATTAAGCCATAAATGTCTGACCAGAAACCCTCGTGTTCTTTCAATTTCACTTCACTGACGCCCACTATATCTAGACTGAGGCATAGTCTTTCTCTTTTCAGATCTTCTAGCTTCCCTACCGTGTTCAAGCTTCTGACATTCCACCCCCGACCCCTAGAATGTTATCCTTTCGTTGGTTATTCCATCTTTTTCCCATGGTCACGTCCCCTTGGCAGTCCGCCCTCGGAGATCCGAACTGGGGACTAGTCCCCAATCTTTTCCCATTGGAGAGCTCATTATGACACTTTTTCAATTACAGACCATATGCCCTGTGTCTAATGCAGTGATATCCATTTCCTCATGCCGTTGTTCATTGCTAATTCTTCCATCCTTTAGGGCAGTTACCCACCCGAAGGGCAAGAGAGAGTGCCCTGTACCTCTGTCCGCTCCTCCACGCTCTTTGACAAGGCCGTTGGCAGAATAAGGGGGAATTCTTATGCCGGAAGTCTTCGGCCAATCTTGATAATTTTTATTCAAAATTTAAGCACCAGAGGGGCTCTAATCTTTGACTGAAACGCTACCCATAGATCGTTTTGGGACATACTCCTTAGTATTGTCGACTGTTATGTGTCCGGATACTTTAGATCAATAGTGCATTTGATAGTGAGGAATTTCGGTACACCATTTCGTGTTAAGAGGGAACCTGATGGATTTGGAGGAAGTGTAGGAAACTATGAGTAATGGTCTGCCTTCTCCATGTTTGTTGGCTACTGCAAAACAGTAGATCCATACATTCAAGCCATATGGCTTTCAAGCAAGTAATTTCACGAGTAATGTAACACGTTGGATGTGCATTTCATCGAGCGCTTTCTCATTGACTGGCACAGCAGAGCCTGTCCTCTTATCTTTAAATGGCACTGCAGGGTAGTCAGCCGGTAGCCAGGGAAGAAGCGGACTGAGAAAGAGAGCGAGAGAGAGAGCAAACACTGGTAGTAGACTGGACTACCTGGGCGACGTCCGCCGTGTAGAGCATGACCCAGGGCGTGGTGCCGTGCCAGCCGCGGACCACGCCGCGTCGCGCATTCAGCAGCCACCCGGCACCCACCAAACGCGCGAACAGGTCTGCAAACCGGCGCACTGTGTAAATGCCTGCCCCGCACACAAGGCTCCCATTTGTGAGCCACTGAATGCGTACATACAAGCACACAGCGCACACACACACACACACACACACACACACACACACACAGCCCCCCCGCCCCCCCCCCCCACACACATACACACAAACTGTGGACTGAGAGACAGGATGTGTACGTCAGACAAAGATGAGGAGCAGGGAACAGGGGGAGGAGGAATGGGATGGCGAGTGAGGGTGAAATGCAGTGGGTGGTAAGATGAGATGGAGTGTTAGCGAGGGTTATTATGGCTCTGAGGTTCAAATGGCTCAAATGGCTCTGAGCACTATGCGACTTAACTTCTGAGGTCATCAGTCGCCTAGAACTTCGAACTAATTAAACCTAACTAACCTAAGGACATCACACACATACATGCCCGAGGCAGGTTTCGAACCTGCGATCGGAGTGGTCGCTCGGCTCCAGACTGTAGCGCCTAGAACCGCACGGCCGCTCCGGCCAGCTGAGGGTTGTTATCAGATAAACACGGGACTGAATAATGATGTTGACGGGAAGCATTCGTGAGGCAGGGAGGCTGGTGGGAGAGAGGTATGGTGGATGTGAAGAGGGAAGAGAGTTATACGGGTAAGAGAAAGATGGGTCAGAGAAAGAGTTTGAGGGGATAAAAATGTGAGTGTAACACTTGGAGAAAGGCATTGGAGAGAATACGGAGAGAGAGGGGTATAAATACGTAGTGCACTGAAGAAGGAGGATCGTAGGACGGGCAGAAAGGAAGTGAAAGGGGAAGAAAGAGGAATTGGGAGAATGATAGGGGAAAGAAATGGAGGGGAAGGAACGGCAGGGTTGGAAGGAATGAGAAAGCTGTGAGGGGAGCGGGAAAGAAAAATCGCCGCGCGGGATTAGCCGAGCGGGCTAAGGCGCTGCAGTCATGGACTGTGCTGCTGGTCCCGACGGAGGTTCGAGTCTTCCCTCGGGCATGGGTGTGTGTGTGTGTGTTTATCCTTAGGATAATTTAGGTTAAGTAGTATGTAAGCTTAGGGACTGATGACCTTAGCAGTTAAGTCCCATAAGATTTCACACACGCCAACAAAGAAAAATCATGGAGGGTTTTGAGGACGTTTAGCCACTGACGGAAACTGTAAACGTTACACAATGAACACACTGATCGAATGCTATCTGAATCACACGCCAGTATAACTATACATATGGGTTGCCTTGATTAAAATTTCAGCGAGCTTAATTTGAGCACAGAAAAAAGCCATTCCTCTGTGCCCTCGGTGGCTCAGATGGATAGAGTGTCTGCCATGTAAGCAGGAGATCCCAGGTTCGAGTCCCGGTTGGGGCAAACATTTTCAACTGTCCCCGTTGATGTATATCAACGTCTGTGGACACTTGGAGGTCTTGATTTAATTATCATGACATACAAATTTCCAATCAGAGTGCGTGGGATAATCACGAGAGTGGTCCTGTTACCACACAAAATCACAACTCAGACAGTAATTGCAGGTGTAGGTCCAGTTTGTTTAGCACGCAGACAGGTTCGTTACGGTTCCTCAACTGGCCTCCATCTAACCAATATATGGCCATCAATGACACCAAGCCAGAACCAGCTTTCATCAGAAAACACGACTCCATCCACCCCTCCAATGAGCTCTCGTTAAACACCGCAGAAGTCGCAAATGGCGGTGGTTTGCATTCAGTGTAATGCACAGTACAAGGCGTCTGGCACAGAACTACCCTTCAAGTAATCTATTTGTAACAATTTTTTGTGTCACTGTGGTTGCAACTGCAGCTCAAATTGCTGCTGGTGATGCAGTACGATGTGCCAGATCCATACACCGAACACTGTGGTCTTCCCTCTCGGTAGTGCATCGAGGCCGTCCGGAGCCCGGTCATCTTGCGACCCTACCTTCTCGTCCCCACCGATGTCAGCAATCGTGTACACTGGCCACATTCCTGTCAAGTCTTTTAGCAGTATCGCAGAAGGAACATCCAACTTCTCGTAGCCCTATTACACAATCTCGTTCAAATGCACCGGCCGGCGGAGACTAACATTCACGACGCTTACAATGTATATTTAAAGCAAGCCTTATTTGCATCGCTACTAGCGCCACTCTTACGCGACTGGAGTGAAAACTATAATAGCATGAAACTTCCTGGCAGATTAAAACTGTGTGCTGGACCGAGACTCGAACTCGAGACCTTTGCCTTTCGCGGGTAAGTGCTCTACAAAATGAGCTACCCAAGCACGACTCATGACCCGCCCCCGCAGCTTCAATTCTGCCAGTACCTTGTCTCCTACTTTCCAAACTTCACAGAAACTCTTCTGCGAAGCTTGCAGCACTAGCACTCCTTGCAGAACTAGCACTCCAGGAGAACTGCTGTGAAGTTTGGAAAGTAGGAGACGAGGTACTGGCAGAATTGAAGCTGTGGTGACGGGTCGTGAGTCGTGCTTGGGTAGCTAAGTTGGTAGAGCACTTGGCCGCGAAAGGCAAAGTTGCCGAGTTCGAGTCTCGGTCCGGCACACAGTTTTAATATGCAAGTAAGTTTCATATCAGCGCACACTCCACTGCAGAGTGACAATCTCATTCTGTAATAGACATCTCTTTCAAATGTAGAAACCCGCCTACCACCTTTCGTTACACTTCGCAAGTCCTTCTTAGTGTTGCAGTTTTTTTTTCAGTACCGCAGTCGGTTAAAATGAAACCCTTATAGGATCACTTCGTTGTCCATCTGGCCATCCGTCTATTAAGATCCCTTTTTCTGAGGAACGACTAGAGTTATCAAGATGAAATTTCTGCTAAGTATTGAAGTCTATACGGCCCTGCCGCAGTGGTAACACCGGTTCCCGTCAGATCATCGAAGTTAAGCGATGTCGGTCTGGGCTAGCACTTGGATGCTGGTAAGCGGGGTGCACTCAGCCCTCGTGAGGTAAGAGCTACTTGTTTGAGAAGTAGCGGCTGCGGTCACGAAAACTGACAACGGCCGGGAGAGCGGTGTGGTGACCACATGCCCCTCGATATCCGCATCCAGTGACGCCTGTGGTTGAGGGCGACACGGCGGCCGGTCGGTGCCGTTGGGCCTTCATGGCCTGATCGGACGGAGTTTAGTTTTATTGAAGTCTATGGTCCACTTTCGGTGTAAAAATATGATCATGTAAGTCAATGCAACAAAAATATACTGCCATATACGTTACATATTTTGATAATCGCAAACTCACTGATCTAATCCTACAGATGAACTGTCTATATACGTCATTAAACTTGTACGAAATTCTCGGAGCACGAATCCTCTCCGCACTTGTCCGTTTTATTTACTTTTATCATCTTCCCACATTCATTTTCAACCATATGGACACAAGAAGCATCTTAGTCCCAGAATATTTTTTAAGATAATAGTTCATATGAGTGACAGTTTGGTTAGAATTTCACTAGATGTTTCAAATTCGCCCCTCCCTAAAAATCACTCTCATTCCTAAGTATGCTAAGAAACCTGTTTCTACTACAGTACTATTTTTTTAGGTAATACGTCACATGTTCAGAGTTTGATTGAAATTATCTCTGGTGTTCTGAACTTTCGATTATTTTTACATGTCACTCAGATCGTAGCCTCTTACGCACACCTAGGGCCTAAAGATGTCTTGACATGTTTTTTTTTTTTTTTTTTTGTCGTACGTATACTAAGTCTGGTTGAATTAGTTCCAGGGTTTCCAGAGATTTCACCCCACCCTTAGAGGTCTTCTAGCTAATGAGTCATATGTGTAACATATTAAACTGAAAGTACTCCAGGTATTTCAGAGTTATACTGAAATTCATACACACATAATGACACCATTATTCAATCAGTCATCTAATTTATAAAATATGTTTTCCTTAAAAATTTCTCATAATGTAACTTGTAAGGTGTCAGGCAAATCCAACACCTTCCATGAAAATCCTGACATGATAGCAAATCTGGCAGTATGTCATATAGCTCCGAATAAATCCTGACTTTAAATTAACCAAAGTAATACGATCAACGAGTGAGCAAATGGAATACCACAGACTAACACAAGAACGCCTAAATGCATGTCATACCTTCCCACTGTGAAACAGACGCAGTTCCGATTGGAGAAACGAGAACAGAAACCGAGAGCACAGTCGTGTAAGCTAGAAGGCCCTACGATAAGGGACGGACAACCACATCGCCGGCCGACCGCCAAGACCACCCCCCAGCCCATGTTAAAAGCTAGAGCCCTCCAGAAGAACAGTATAGATCTTACGATAACACTAAAAGGGCCACACGAGCTGCAAGTTTTAGAGTGAGACTATACGCGTCTCTGTTACGTTGCAAACATTAAAAACATTGCCCCACCATGAAAAGTATAACGTTTCTCATTGGATAGACAGAATTTTTGTAGGCAGAGGTTAAGGTTAACATTGACACCCTGATTGGTCAGTTGAAAACACAGCCAGATACCTTTTCTTAAACCAACTTCGGTAAATTGAAGTAAAGAGAAATTCCTGAGAGTTGCTTCCAAGACGGCGAGGCGCGTGGAGCTGCGCCGCCCGCCGCCCCCTGATGCCGACTAACCAACGACAAGGTAATGAACACACGGAATGCCGCATAAGAGCGCATATGGCTTCACTCAGAACTGCAGAAGTCTCATCTGTTACATCCCCTTTTTGCGTAATACTCGTGTCGATCGTCAATTAAACTTCGTGGTATTCACATTTGCTACTAGAAGTTAAAATCTGAAACGCGATGATTTTTCTGTTATATAATTACTGAGAAGCCACATCAGCTACTGTAATTTACGACAAGTTAAATAAGTAATTGAAGATAATTGAGGGTCACTGTAGACCATTTTGATAGTTTTCTCTTTTATGAAACTTAACTTAAACCTAGATTATAGATGTGATATGGCATAGGTCATCCTTCGAGCCATTGTAGAACTTGTAAACCCACTCAGGGAATATTCGTTCACATTTTTATTGAACGCAGTTGGTTTTTTATCATCCTGTATTAAAATATTTCCTTTTTTTACTAGTGCAATTTATAAACAATGTTTTGTGAGTAGAATAAAAATTCCAGTGGTAAACTTAACTGCTTTTTCGACGTTATTTTACCAGCTAACTAAAAATAGGAAAGCCTTGAACCCCTTCCACTAAATTTAGTTAGTATTAAGATTCTTTTACAGGGAGTGCAGTGGAGCTGACGCTGAAATCATTAAGTACTTGATTATATCATCGCTAGTCTCACTGAACTCTTCTGAACTCTACATGTCACGTGTGGTCTGGCGTCTCCTTACCAGCAACAGGTCCCAGGTTCAAACTAGTCAATTCCCTAAAGAACACGCTCAGAGCGTTGTTGCGCGAAAGTGGTAGCGAGACACGTCTTAGAACAAACAGACACCACGCAGAATGTTAGAAACTCTGATAACGAAATAAATGTCGGATGAACAGCCTGGTATGAGTGTGCATAGGACACAATATTTCGGCAATCGACCACGTTGCCATCATCAGGTGCGCTGATGTATTGACCGGCGGTGGGATGGCGCCATGTATATGTAGGACAATCGCTCACCCGCCCCTCTCTCAGGCCTATGCACACTCATATCAGGCTGTTCACCCGAGATTTATTTCGTCATAAAATACGCCTCGAGAAATCGAAGAATCACATAACTGTGATATGCAAAGACTATATGCAAACTGTGATAAATGTGATGTTGGAGTGCTATTGTGTGTTTGTAAGACATCGAGTGGTAATGTGCGTTTCTAACTTATGTTAAAGAAATATGTGAAATGTGTAATTTGCTAAGGAATATTTTGTCCTAGATTACAGAAATGAATACGTTCGTATATGTAACTTTATATATTGGTACAAATTGACACTTGTATAAAATAGTACACGCTTAGAATCATGTGTAGGGCATGTGTTATGTAAAAGATGCTTTTGTACTGTACGGAAGTTACTGTGGGAAGTGTGAAAGGTGGCTTGGGCTTTTGGCGCACTGCCTGTAGATCGAGCGGGAACGAGAAGACACAGTCTGTAGGCAGCAGTGAAAGAGGCAACACTCGGACGGAGTGCCTGGAAACTGTTGTACAATAGTCCCAGATGACGACTGCTGAATTATTACTGCTTTGGTTTAAGTTGTTGGGATATGTTATGGACGTTAAAACGACGCCAAGAATAATTAATTAGCCCATGCTTCAAGAAACTTGTACGCCGTACCATGGGTAGTGTAGCTTCTATTACTATCTGTGACACCAAGCGACTACAGCCAACAGGTTACGAACTGTATAATTAGATTTGTAAAAGCAGGAACCATTAATTCAAAATTAACTTTTTTGAATAATTGTTGTGTTAAATATAAATTTTGGTTCACCCTGTTATTTTATTCGTAATCATTCACCTATGTAGCGTTCTTTCCTGGTGTTTGATTATTTCAAGTAAAGCTTTTATAAAAACTTTTGAAGTGTTTCATTCAGTATCTATAAACACTAATTTTCATCTTTGAATAAACGGCCAAAAATAATTGTTGCAGACTAATTTTTAACGTGCATGTAAAAGCACTGCATGATTTACGTAGTAGAAGTGATGAAATTTTGCTTAAGTACTGAAGTAGATGTTCTCAGACAAATTTAACGAGTTTAATATTCTTACTCTCTTTGTGGCAATAAGTAAAGTGAAAGTGAGTAAATAAGTTCTGAGTAAAGTGAACATAAAACTCTTTCAGATACAAATGAAATTCAGTAAAGTACACAGAGTTATAAAAAGAAAATTGCTTAAGTGGGCCAGTAACACTAAAGTAGAGTTGCATAAAAATACTGAATGACAATATAGAATGACCACATCCTACCTTTGGCTTCTGACAGATCGTTTGTTAAGAGAAATATATAAATAAAGTGTGTTACTAAATTGAAATGTATAAATCATGCCCTTAGAGTATTTAAGTATTCAATTTGTTAGTCATATAAAATGCAAACAGATGGTCCCCCTAGTATTGATTAAACATTCGTGGGCTTTCTAGATACATATGTATGTGGGTGTAGTAGCTAAAAGATTCCTGTATCTTTCTCAGAACCGTTACCTGAAAAGTTATATTTACTTGTGAAGTTGTGTTAGGGAACAGAAGGCAAGTAGGCAAAATTTCATTCTTCTACTTTTATGAAAGTTGATAAGCTGGCGACCGTAAATCCATTAGATGAACTATGTACAGAAAGGTCCTAAATTCAGAGTTACTTCAATTTTATTGCGTTTCTTTCTAACAGCTAGAAAACTCTTAGGAAAAGAACTAATTGTCTGATTTCCAATTTCTTTAGTCATACATCTCGGTAAAATCCTGTAAAAGGGGTAACATTATACAACTGTTCTGGAAAGGAGTCACGTTTATGAAGTATATACTATATGCGCAGATCGCCGTATAATAGTGTTATACATGGCTTTTCCCGTAACAGGACTATTTGTTCTGTTAGGGGCACAGTGTTGTAACATGTATAAGCGCATGCACGATTTCACTAAACAGTGATTTAGACATTTAATACGGTTTCATTCCCATGGACATCTAATAGTTTGTTTATTACACTACGTATGTGCCAGCTGGGCTAAACTTCGTTTATTTTTGATAATTTCTAGGTGAATTTTTTTACCTTTTTGCAGCTATTACTGTATCGTCATAGCATTTGTATAGTTATGTCAACCTCAACGAACACTGAGACACTTCAAGTGCTCTCAGCATTGTTGTGTGCTTTAGAAAGTAAGATTAGGGACGACAAGACCCGTTCATCAGCCGTGCAAAGCTTAGTCCACTTCACATGAGCACCAGAAGCGCCTTACATCACACTGCAGGGATACTAGACAGACTTTTCCTTCTTCACCAGCTTAAAACGGTTTCGTCTTACACAAACAGAATCCGGAGAGGAGCAAATACCCTCAGTCACGCTGACCTGACGATATTTGGCAAGAGACAGTGCAGCGACATGTCTCCACCAAAGTAGGCCAGTGGACAGACTGACTACCTTTCGCCCTGTGCGCTGTTGGTGAGAAATGAACTGTGATATATAAATGAAGACGTGTAAGTTTAAGATCTGTTGTATTTACTCTGACAAAAATTATTCTGACTCTACGCGGGGGAAGGTGTACATTACATTAGTGAGAATGATTCCACATAGAGACAGAATCCGGTAATTTGTCAGCTTATTCATCGTATCATAAAATGCCCTCTTCTGCGTTTTACAAGGTGTACCGTGTCAAATATTCTGTAAACAGTTCAACATATGCGAGCGAGGCTAGCACCAAGTGAGCATGCATTAAGAGACTTGTACAATACTGGTCATTAAAATTGCTACACCACGAAGATGACTTGCTACAGACGCGAAATTTAACCGACAGGATGAAGATGCTGTGATATGCAAATGATTAGTTTTTCAGAGCATTCACACAAGGTTGGCGCCGGTGGTGATACCTACAATGTGTTGACATGAGGAAAGTTTTCTAACGATTTCTCATACACAAACAGCAGCTGACCGGCGTTGCCTGGTGAAACGTTGTTTTCGTGCCTCGTGTAAGGAGGAGAAATGAGTACCATCACGTTTCCGAGTTTGATAAAGGTCGGATTGTAGCCTATCGCGATTGCGGTTTATCGTAGCGCGACATTGCTGCTCGCGTTGGTAGAGATCCAATGACTGTTAGCAGAATATGGAATCGGTGGGTTCAGGAGGGTAATACGGAACGCCGTGCTGGATCTCAACGGCCGCGTATCGCTAGCAGTCGAGATGACAGGCATCTTATCCGCATGGCTGTAACGGATCGTGCAGCCACGTCTCGATCGCTGAGTCAACAGATGGGGACGTTTGCAAGACACCAACCATCGGCACGAACAGTTCGACGACGTTTGCAGCAGCATGAACTATCAACTCTGAGACCATGGGTGCAGTTACCCTTGACGCTCCATTACAGACAGGAGCGCCTGCGATGCTGTACTCAACGACGAACCTGAGTGCACGAATGGCAAAACGTTAATGGGTGCAGTTACCCTTGACGCTCCATTACAGACAGGAGCGCCTGCGATGCTGTACTCAACGACGAACCTGAGTGCACGAATGGCAAAACGTTATTTTTTCGGATGAATCCAGGTTCTGTTTACAGCATCATGATGATCGCATCCGTGTTTGGCGACATCGCAGTGAACGCACATTGGAAGCGTGTATTCGTCATCGCCATACTGGCGTATCACCCGGCGTGATGGTATGGGGTGCCATTGGTTACACGTCTCGGTCACCTCTTGTTCGCATTGACGGCACTTTGAACAGTGGACGTTACATTTCAGATGTGTTACGACCCGTGGCTCTACCCTTCATTAGATCCCTGCGAAACCCTACATTTCAGCAGGATAATGCACGACCGTCTGTTGCAGGTCCTGTACAGGCCTTTCTGCATACAGAAAATGTTCGAATGCTGCCCTGGCCAGCACATTCTCCACATCTGTCACCAACGGAAAACGTCTGGTCAATGGTGGCCGAGCAACTGTCTCGTCGCAATACGCCAGTCACTACTTTTGATGAACTGTGGTATCGTGTTGAATCTGCATGGGCAGCTGTACCTGTACACGCCATCCAAGCTCTGTTTGACTCAATGCCCAGGCGTATCAAGGCCGTTATTACGGCCAGAGGTGGTTGTTCTGGGTACTGATTCCTCAGGATCTATGGACCCAAATTGCGTGAAAATGTAATCACATGTCAGTTCTAGTATAATATATTTGACCCGTTTATCATTTGCATTTATTCATGGTGTAGCAATTTTAATCGACAGTTCAAATAAAATGTGTGTGAAATCTTATGGGACTTAACTGCTAAGGTCATCAGTCCCTAAGCTTACACACTACTTAACCTCAATTATCATAAGGACAAACACAGACACCCATGCCCTAGGGAGGACTCGTACCTCCGCCGGGACCAGCCGAACCGTCCATGACTGCAGCACCTGAGACCGCTCGGCTAATCGCACGCGGCTTTAATGGCCAGTAGTGTATTTAATTGTAGTAACCTAATGTTAGCAGTCATAGAGAAAGTTTCAGATCCAGGGACTGTGAAAACGAAGGAGAAATACGGCATAGTGGATCGTATCTGAACAACCTTCGTTTTCTGGATTGTTTGTGGAACAAAATACACTGACGGAAAAGAAACCGCAGCACCAAGTGGAGTTGTGTGACATGAACGAAAATTTGTAGGTGTGTTTCTACATCTGAAAGATGATGTCTATTTAAATTTCGCGCCATTCGTAAAGAGTAGCGTTAGTAGTGCCACTATGACGTTGCAGATAAGGTTTACTTTAAGTACACGCCGTAACGCTCGTGAGGGTTAGTTTCCTTTGAGATTGGACGTGGTGAAATGATGTCAGTCAAGAATTCCTTTAAGGTGACAGAGACGCCATTACCAATAACTTATTGAGTTTGAACGAGATCGTGTAATAGGGCTACGAGAAGTTGGATGTTCCTTCTGCGATATTACTGAAAGACTTGGCAGGAATGTGACCACTGTACATGATTGCTGGCAGGGGTGGTCACGAGGATGTACGGTCTCAAGAAGTCTGGAATCCGGACGGCCACGTGGCACTACCGAGAGGAAGGACCATCGTATTCGGTGTATAGGTCTGGCGCATCTGATCAGCAGCTGATACCACAGTGACACAGTGATCTGTTACAAGTCGGTTACTTGAAAGACAGCTTCGAGCCAGACGCCCTGTAGCGTCCATGTCACTGACAACAAGTCACCGCCATTTGCGACTTCAGTGGTATCAAGCGAGAGCTCATTGGAGGGCAGGGCGGAGGTCTGCTGTGTTTTCTGATGAAAGCTGGTTCTGGTTTAAATGGCTCTGAGCACTATGGTACTTAACTTCTGAGGTCATCAGTCCCCTAGAACTTAGAACTACTTAAACCTAACTAACTTATGGACATCACACACATCCATGCCCGAGGCAGGATTCGAACCTGCGACCGTAGCGGTCGCGCAGTTCCATCCAGACTGTAGCGCCTAGAACCGCTCGGCCGCTCTGGCCGGCAAAGCTGGTTCTGCCTCGGTGCCAGCGTTGGCCGTGTGTTGGTTAGAACGAGACCAGTCGAGGGCCTGTAACCAATCCGTCTGTGTTCTAGTCACACTGAACCCATACTTGGAGTTATGGTCTGGGGTGCGATTTCGTATGACAGCAGGAGCACTCTTGCGTTTATCCCACGCACGTTGACTGAAAATTTGTACATCTATCTGTTGACTCGACCTGGTGTCCTATCACTCATGAACAGTATTCCAGGAGATGTTTTCCAACAGGATAACTCTCGGCCACATATCGCTGTTGTAGCTCAACATACTCTACAGAGTGTCGGCATGTTGCTTTCGCCTGCACGATCACCATCTGCCTCCATTCGAGCACATATGAGACATCATCGGATGACAACTTCACCGTCATCCACAATGAGCATTAACTAACCCTGTCGTGACCGACCAAATGCAGCAGGCATGGATTTACATCACACAAACTGACACCCGACTCCTGTACAACCCAATACATGGATGTCTGCATGCTTGCATTCAACGTTCTAGTGGTTCCACCTTTTATTAATGTACCAATATTTCCCATATGCAATGTCCACTCCCGGTAGCTGAATGGTCAGCGTGACGGATTGTCAATCCTCTGGGCCCGGGTTCGATTCCGGCTGGGTCGGGGAATTTTCTCCGCCCTGGGACTGGGTGTTGTGCTGTTCTCATCATCATCCTATCATCCTCATCGACTGCAGGTCGACGAAGTGGCGTCACCCTGAAAGACCGGCACCCGGCGAACGGTCTGCCCGACGCGGAGCCCTAGCCATACGATAAAATAAAATAAATAAAACATATCCAACAGCTTATCTCGCACTTACATTAACCTCTGATATTGCTTTGTTTATAAGTTAAATATGTTACATAGACAAAAATATTCCCAAAATTTTATTATTCTATATTAATTACTTTTTGGCGTTGCGATTTCTTTTTCCACCAGTGTATAACAACATATTTATGTGTCACGACCCGCTTCGGCCCAAAGAACAATTCTCATGTGATCATAAATTATTTAAAGTAACAAATGTATTGTTTCGAATCTATCAGTGCTCTATCCTCTATTCATCCAAATACTTCGCTTACACTTAGAGATATCTGACATTATTTAATTGTGGGACTATAGTGGACATTATTATGTTATTAGTTTCATCGATTATTGTCTCCCGTGGTAGAACCGGAAATATTCTAATGCTGTTTAAGAGGGTGCGCTAGGACCTCTCATGTCGACTTACACCTGCCTTGAGATTACTGACTTTCAGCTACTATGAGTTTTGACATGGTACAGTATTAACAAACGATTACGGTATAAGTAATGCTAATTCACATTTGTAAATGTAACTAACAACATACAAACATAACTGTAACAAAAAAAGAAGAAAAGAAATTAAATAATGTCGACACATACGTTGAACCCATAACCTTTTCAACTACATTCTCTGATTCCACATTCCACAGCGTTTTTTTACAAGTGGACACCTGACAGATTGGTCTTGTACACTCCCCAAGCCAATCTCCGTGTCATTATTACTTGCTCCCTTTCCTCTTCATTTCGCTTATTCGCAGCGGGAACGCCGATGCCTCCTGGTCTCACTTATGCAGTCGAATACGTTCTCCTGATCCAACAACAATGTTTCACATTCGCTACAATCTTTCGTGATACGGAAATTCACTGAATGACAGAAGCAGGTACAGAACATGGTACAGTTTCTTTATGAAGAAGATTATGAAGAAGAGGAAAGGGTTACTGAAAAGATAAGGCATAAGCAACGCTTTCGCAGACAGTGCGCGTACCACTTACGGTAAGAATTAAGGCAGTGTCGGGAACGAAAGAAAAGAACTGCGTGACAAGACAAACGGTTTGAATAGTCTTACAGGGTATCGTAAACCTTTCAGTCAAAATTATGCAATTCGTAGATACTCTTAAACTGAATATTTTGCGATACCAAACTAACGGCAGGAAATTTCAAGCGGCACCAGTCTCTAATGAACAAATGTGTAGGGGGAAGTGTTTGTAAAAACTGCTTGTATTTCATAATGGTAACTGCCTCCCCCATCCACGTTGGTAGTATTAGCTTAAAAAATAATACACAATATTTTGTGACGTGCCAAAAAGAAAGACACGAAAATTAGGGTTTAAATTTCGTCGACGACAAGTTCATTAGTGGGGGAGCACAAATTCGGATACTGGAAGGATAGGGGAGGAAATCGACCTTGGCCTTTGTAAGGAACCATACCTGCGTTCATTTTAAGCGATTTGGGGAAGTCAGTCAAAACCTATATTAAGAGGATGAACGACCAGGGATTTACAACCCCTCCCCAATGGAGGCTTCAGAAGAAGGAAATGGGCCTGTTGAACTGCCACCAGTTGAAGGTGACAGTGAAGGTGCCACATGTGTGCTACTGCTAAAGACTGAATATCCTTCCTCATTCTTTGAATGCTGTAATTTATGACTGCAGTTATCTGTCACCTTATTTATGTCATCTCATTGTAAGCTAGCGATTTTTGTTACTGTTTCTGTGGAATAAAAACTAATAATAAAAAAAGTCCACCCCGAATCCATTATTTGTTGCCGACGACGGAGCAGTAATAGTTATTACACGAATCCGTAGAATCGCCTTTAATGCATGATGCAGTGCCTGAAATGCCGAATGAATTTACTGAGATTAGCATCAGTATTAATTATAATATTGTAATTTATAACGAATTTTTGACGGTAGATAGAATATTATCACATATTGGGTCGATCAAGTCACAAGTTGTCGAAAGAGAATTTTTTTGCACAGTAGTATTTGAGGATATGGTGCTGGATCGTTTCGCAGAAGATTCGCAACACTTCGACAACTCGAAGAATACAGCGTGGAGTGCAAAAATGGGGCAGTAATTACTCTTCTATACTAAACATCCTGTGCTAGGAATGAGACCAAATAATTCTGAAGTAATCTGAGTCTATGAATCAGTCACCGCAGTACTGCAGCGTCGACGAATTCCCACGGAAGGGGTCTCTTCCAAAAGTCGACAAGCCTTCAACTAACATAGTAGCCATGCCTAGGATGGCGAAGTTCCATCGCCACGCTCATCTCAGCACACCAGTTGTGGGTTGGAATTTTACAAGATCAACTATTCGGATTTTTTTGCTCCAGTTACGATTGAGTGGTACAATCGTGCTGTGCCGTCACGGGTACTGGAGACTGTAGATGTAGCTATTCGTGAGTGGCTATTGTTTCTTCGTGGCTGAGCACCATCACTCTACGACACGACGTCTCTGAATACCTGAAAGACAGATTCCCTCCACGTTGGGTCGGGAGGGGTGTCCCACGACCAGCACAATCGACGGATCTCACTTCTAAGAATTTTTCAACGGGGTTTCATGAAGTCTTTGCTGTTTGAAATCTCTGTAAAGGCGAGGAGATACTGGCTGTTACGGTCCTCTTTGTTTGCCTCGCGGTATAAAAGACAATGGGGATATTTGAGACAGTGCGACAAAATTCTGTATGCCATTATAGCGCATACGCTGTGACTGGCGGTACTGTTGCTAAGAACTTAAATTGTTGCTGTCAGCAGTGAGTGGTTTATGTCAACAAAATACTAGATACTTTCCGACAACTAATTCCTTATGTCGAAGTACTCAGTTTAGGTCTGCCTACCAGTTGTTCTAGTGCGAACAGTTCTAATGTTTGGAGTCCTCATCTAATAAGTATGACAACAGGTATCAAAAGAATTCAGAGACGCACTGCTAGGATGGTGACATGTCGGCTCTGTTTTTTATTTTGTGTAGACTGTCTTCTGAACTGTTAGATGCGGCCCGCCACGATTTCCTCTTCTGCGGCAACCTCTTCATATCAGAATAGCACTTGCAACCTTCGCCCTCAATTATTTGCTGGATGTATTCCAGTCTCTGTCTTCCTTTACATTTTTTACCTTCTACCTCTATCTCTAGTACCATGGACGTTACTTCCTGACTTAAGAGATCACCTTTGATCTCGTCTCTTCTTCTTGTCAGTGTTTTCCGTATATGCTTTTCCTTTCCGATTCTGCTCAGAAACTCCTCATTCTTTACCTTATCAGTCTACCTAATATTCGTGTCTAGCATGACATCCCAAATGCTTCGATTCTCTTCTTTTCTGGTTTTTCCACAGTCCATGTTTATCTAGCTTACAATGCTGTGCGCCAAACGTACGTTCTCAGAAATTTCTTCATCAAGTTAAGGCTTATGTTTGATACTAGCACACTTCTCTTGGACGGCAATACCCTTTTTGCCAATCCAACTCTGCTAGTTATAAGTTTCCTTTAATTTGCGTCTACGGCCACAATCTTTTTGTTTAACAGATTACCGGTTTCGGTCTTTAATGACCATCATCAGGTCTGCAGCAAAAAGTGGGAAAAATATAAATACACTCGCAAACTGTATACAACTTAAGAACAAAACATAGACCACACTGAAAAGTAGTACTGACAAAATTTACATTTGTGCGCTTTAAATATGCAATTTATATCCTACTTGCTACTTCCGTCATGGGTTATTTTGCTGCCCAAGTAGCAGAATTCCTTAACCTCAACTACTTCGTGATCACCAATCCTGATTTTGAGTTTCTCGCTGTTCTCATTTATGCTATTTCTCCTTACTTTCGTCTTATTTAAAACCAAACTGATCATCATCTAACATATCCTGTTTTCTTTTCAGTTCTTCTGTATATTATTCTTGGCAGCAACTTGGATGCATGAGCTGTTAAGCTGATTGTGCGGTAATTTTCGCTCTCGTCAGTTCTTGCCATCTTTGGAATTGTGTGTGGACGATGTTTTTCCGGAAGTCTGATGGTATATCTTCAGACTCACACATTATACACATCAACGTGAATAATCGCGTTGCTGCCACTTTACCCAACGATTTTAGAAATTCTGATGGAATGTTATTTATCCCTTCCGCCTTAGTTGTTCTCAAGTCTTCCAGAGCTCTACTAAATTCTAATTCTAATACTGGATCCCCTATCTCCTCTACGTCGACCCCTGTTTCTTCTTTTATCATATCATACAAATCTTCTCCCTCAAAGAGGACTTCAATATACTGTTTCCATCTATCTGCTGTATCCCCTGAACTTAACAGTGAAATTTCCATTGCGGTCTTAATGGTACCATCTTTGCTTTTCATGTCTTCTAAGGTTGTTTTGAATTTTCTGTGCGTTATAAGTATGAAAAAATACCTAACTGGTGCAGTGTTTCATTTTTTAATAGGACCTATTAGAGACAAGATTACGTTGTTCAGCCACGTCTGAGGAACATGTCACTAAAGTTTATTAATCAGTTATTTTCTTCTATGTGCAACTGTTGTAATTTGCCAGCAGTTTATTAGTTAACGAGTCACATATTTTATCTTAGATTAATAATCTTACATCGCTTTTACACTGAAGTAATTCGTTTTGTTTTATTCCTAATTCTACCATCAATATTTTTTATCTCTGCAAGTGGAGGTACTCCATAGATGCACTAGTTTAAAATCTTTGGTCCAAGAAAATTTCACTGCACCACATACTTGCCTATGTAGCTGATGGTGGGGTAACAGCAGGAAACCGGTTCGTATAACCAATAATAAGTATTGTAGAATATTACGCGAGTGTTGTGTGTGTTGCATTCATAATACTCGTATGTATTCTCTTTTCTTGTCGGACTAGTTGAACCCTGTAACGATGGAATTAATCGGTTACGAGCAGGATGTCGTCAGAAAGACGGGGAGGTAGGGGTCGTGACGTCCGAGGCCTCGAGCACAGCTTGTGTACAGTAGACGTACGGCACTGCGAGGCCACAGAGCCAGGCGGTCTCCCCGCACGCCGGCCAGCGCCCCGTGCGTCCTCTGGAGCACGCCGTGACGCAAGTGTCGGCGAGTGGCCGGTGCCTTGCGTAGGAGGCGATGGTAAACACGGCGACCTCGCACCGCTGTTTTCGTTCGTGCATCCACATCAAACGGTTACCCAACGTCAGCAAAGCGGGAAATTGTTGCCGCAATACAGATGCTCCTCGAATTGCTGCCGAACTGGGGCACTGGTTCACCTTGTTGTAAAATACTGACAGGAGACGAGGTACAATAGCATGTCACCACATTTGTTTCTAATACTGCATCTAACACTTTGGCTCGGCAGTGGTTGCAGGAGTTGGCAGGTAAGTGTGCTGCCTTGGAAGCTAATCTTTTTTAATTCTCCTTAGCAAGTCATTTTCATATTATTATCAGTTGAGTTTGAGCTTACTTCTAAGGGCGTATGCCTCGCCCAAGTACATTGTGCGTAGCCAGGCCTGGGATATCGTACACAGTTCTGAAGCTGAAACTCAAACTGGTGACAACTCATCTGAAGATACTTGCTAAGACCCCAAAATCGACCACGACACATTTTGCGCGATCTTGGACTGACATATAACAGGGCTTATTTTGCGACTATGCACACCGGTAACCTCTGACGAAAAAAGATCAGAATAGTAGATTTCGAGATTTGTTACGATAGGACTTTTGCTGCGGTTGAAGCAATTAAAATAAATGTTGCATTCACACTTTCAAAATAGTCAGAAAAGTGTTAAAGTAACGTTTTAAGAAGTCTAAATTTAAAAAACACTCCCTGGAAGGTCACAGTTCCGGAATCTTTCTATTTACATACCAAGCACTGTATATATGCTAGGGTTCAAACCTTTTGTTGCTGCTCTTCCGTCTTTGAGAAATAAATTCCACCTTCTTCCTAACACATTACATTTTCCTATTTTGTTCTTTACTCAAATGTAGTTAGAGATCTACGTGTCATAATCATTGGGTCTCATGTTACTTCTGAAATTGTTTTATGCGTTTTATTGACTTACAGTGTGGCATGTTTTTCGTCGTGTTTACATACTTGAAGTGTTTCAAGATGGGAAACATGACAAGCTGTGAAGTAATAACCTCTAAAAAGCAGGCCAACCTGCGCAGTCTCATTTTTAAAATTAATGTAGTTTCAATAAAAACGCGAGACCCACGGAAGATAATACAAACATGTCTGAGTAAGGAAGAAATGAGGAAATAGTTTTGTTTCGAAGGAAGCGTAGTTTTCAAAAGACTAATATTTAAAAGGAATCATTTGGATTTATTTTCTTAGACGCGATGCTAATAACGGCATTAGAAGCAGGTATACATGTAAAAAAGTCGTCGTGTCGCCGGTATCACCTACGTCGAAATACCACTAAAATCACCCTAAGACCAGACAGGGTATCGAACCCGGGCCCCTTCGGGTAGCACTCCGCCACGCTGACCGCGCAGCTATGGAGGCGGACTACAAAGCTTTTACTTTAAAGAAACCAATCCGAACTTTCTCATGCACTCAAGTAATCTTAGGATACTTTTTCCCATAATCTGCCCGACCTGACGCACATTGTCTAATGAACAATGTGGCTCCAACAGGAAGACACCTACCGGCAACCACATGAACCAGCAACTTACAACTTGGTCCGAGATGAAATGTTGGCTTTCATATTAATTTAACTTAACGAAGAACTCTGTGTCCTGTCTGGCGTATGAATTGCACCATCCCCGATGCGAATCCAGTGTCTTATCACTGGGGCACCATGATTAGTCATACGATCTAACGGCATAATTATAATAAAACAATAAGACATTTCAGGTGAATCAAGGTTTATATAACAACACAAGATGGATGCTGTGAATACTCGTGCGGCAAACTTGAGCACATGATGATGCAGTTATAATTAAATGTTGAAATTCCCGACCTGTGCTCTGACAGTTCCGGCGCAGTTCGGATCAGCAGATAAAACGAAGTTTTACAGCATTCTGTTAGTGAACTAGCTGTTGTTTCGTTTCTCACGGTCTTCGGTGACACACACACACACACACACACACACACACACACACACACACACACACACACAAAACAGAATCCTCTGGCAAAAGATCTCAAGTCTTAATGCAACATGATTGAGACACGATTAAGCATGGGTGCTCCTAAACGAATCCTTGTTATTAGATACCTATTTTGCATTCCTTTGTGATTTGAAATGGTTGAGGATGCGTTCTTTAATGGTGTTTGTTGATGGACTTACTAGCTTTGACATATTACAAAATGACTAATGGTAGTGCATAGTATTACACTATTTTCGTAAGTTGTTCCCTAGTGCGAAATAGAAAAAAATTGGCTAGAGACCACGCCAGATTTCCTCACGAATTAGAAGAACCATATAGTTATTCGTCATGCATAATGAGCCAAATTTTAGACTAATATCAAATAAAAGAGTGCTTTCACTAGGTTACTTGCCGGAATGTTTTCTTTCATAATAGTGAAGTGCTGTTTCCGACATTAAATTGATTGTGAACCACATTCCTACAGGGACTGACACTCTTGTTAGTTTAGTTGCTGATAAAATATGATCTCATTTGACACTGAATAGTATGGAAAAAGAAGTATCATTTCGGCAGCAGGGAATGGTTTATCGTTAAATCCTGCAGTGGGTAGTAATGGGAAAAGCTAAATACACGTTACTAAAATGTGTTGAACTGTGGTAACTATTACTTTTTCTGATACCATGAATTTCAGTACTGATCGAAAACAAATGTAATCTATTTTGCGACAATTTTGCAGTTCTTTGACGTTTTGCGAAAACATTTAGAAGTGCTGTCAGTTGGATGAATAAAATCTGGTAATATTACAATGAATTTCATTTGGTTTTGTTGCAAGATGAATTTATATTCTGTGTAAAGAATAAAACTGCTCGGTTCTGATGAGTATCACACGACATTGTCACAGATGTCTTCGAAAATCTTTGTTAATTGTTGGCTTACATCGTAATATCTGCAAATTAGAGGATGAGTTTACAGTTCAGTACGTGGAACAGACGTCAGCTCTTTCCGTTGTTACTCTGCATTGTATCAAGACTATTTGTATCCGACTACATCTCTTCAAACGCAGGGAGAACACGCAGCATGGTCATGGTCAAAGTGGTTTAGTTTTCCTGTTGCCGAAACGCCATATGTCTGTCACAAGCAGTACGTACATAGTTTCATCGAACTGTATGAAAATGGCCGGCCGAATTGGCCGAGCTGTTCTAGGCGCTACAGTCTGGAACCGTGCGACCGCTACGGTCGCAGGTTCGAATCGTGTCTTGGGCATGGATGTGTGTGATGTCCTTAGGTTAGTTAGGTTTAAGTAGTTCTAAGTTCTAGGGGGCTTATGAACACAGCAGTTGAGTCCCATAGTGCTCAGAGCCATTTTTTGTATGCAAATGCTTTCATAGATTAATACGAGATGCCGAGCAACATACGATGAACGCTATGTGTCTGTTATAATCTGCTTCTCAAAGTAACAAAATTTGTTGCTGCGATCAGCAAATTTCAATGCAGACAATTTTTATTTCCGTTAACAAGGACACTAAAATCTAAGATGTGTTTTTTCTTGCCGCGTGGGATTAGCCGAGCGGTCTAAGGCGCTGCAGTCATGGACTGTGCGGCTGGTCCCGGCGGCGGTTCGAGTCCTCCCTCGGGCATTGGTGTGTGTGTTTGTCCTTAGGATAATTTAGGTTAAGTAGTGTGTAAGCTTAGGGACTGATGACCTTAGCAGTTAAGTCCCATAAGATTTCACACACATTTGAACATTTTTGTTATTTCTTAGGGTCAAACTACGAATACAGATTTATCATATATTCCTTTTTGAACGTGTAAACGTAATTCCTTTCCCCAAGGACCATACCTAGTTGCATATGTAGAGTAAATGAGCTATAATACATACATGAAGTACAACACGGAGTATCTCAGTGCCTACAAAGTCATGTTTGCAATTTATTGTGAAAATTTATGGCTGCCGTGAGATGTCGCACATGAAATTAATGTTACTGTAATATTTTGATGAGTTCAGGACTTATCATGCGTACTGCTGTTCCTTACTACGATGCAGTATCCACAGTGATGGAGTAAATTATTTTTTTTTTTTTTGTCTTTTCCCGTGCACCTAGTAGAACAAGAAACTCCTCGAAAAACTTATAAGTTTCGATTAGAGTTGTATAGTGGAAAAAAGTTCTCCCCTTTCAGACGTGACGAACACATGTATTTCTCCTTACCTATTTGTTTGGTGAGTCGAAGCGTATATTACCTGAAATTTCCGAATCCCAGACAAACTCTGAATGAAATGAGAAAAAATTAATTTCCGCATATATAACGTCAAAGCACATCAAATATAATGTCGTAATTTTAAGTTTTTGCCCTAAATTATTTAGTAACTTACCCTTTCCACATTATGAAAGTTCTGAATTTTATTGTAAGTTAATATGATTCAGAATTACACTGTCCTCGTTAGAAATTCAGCTGTTGGGAAGCATTGTTTAGGTTTCTGGTTCTTGTACTACGTATGGAAAATGCACCATACTTCATTTACATCGTTGTTCATAATCCTAGATTTTTCTGCAGCTTTCAGTTTTCTTGTGCCAGTTACTGTTCGCTGTATGTTAAGTACGAAGGTGTGTCAAATGAAAAGCTTAAAATTGTAATAACAAATCGAAATTTGTCGCCGTTATTCTGTAAGTTGGTAAGCGTGCTACAAACAGCGTGCAGAATGGCCTGTAGGTGGCAGCATAGTGCAGATGCACACATACCGTCGCAGTATCAGTATAAAGATGGCCGCCCCCACTTGCGACTTGCACCAGGGAAGAACAGCGTTCTGTTATTCGGTTTTTGCGTAGGGAGGGTGTGAAACCTATCGAAATTCATCGACGAATGAAGGTTCAGTACGGTGATGCATGTTTGTCACAGCAGCATGTCTACTAATGGAGTAGGAAGTTCGCAAATGGTGTGACTTCAGTGGAAGATGCTCCTCGTCCAAGTCAGGCACAACGAGTTGTGACTCCACAGAACATTGCAGCAGTTGAACCCATAGTGAAGGAAAACTGCCGAGTGACACTGAATGACATTGCAGCATGTTTACAGATTAGTCATGGGTCACTGAGCATGATGTGCTCCAGTTTCACAAAGTGTCTGCAAGATGGGTGCCACAGCAGCTGACTCCTGAAATGAGAGGACGACGTGTTGACGCTTGTGAAGAACTTCTTCGGCGCTTTGAACGAGAAGGTGATGGCATCCTTGCAAGAATCGTTACTGGGGACGAAACCTGGGTTCACTTACACCAACCGGAACCGAGGAGAGCGAGCAAGGAATGGCGCCATTCCTCATCACCAAAATCAAAGAAGTTTCGAACAGAATCATCAGCAGGGAAGGTTATGCTGACTCTCTTTTGGGACGAAAAAGGTGTCCTTTTGGAGCATTACATGCCTAGAGGGACCACTGTCACCAGTGCATCATACACAGATCTGCTAAAAAAATGATGTGCGGCCTGCAATCAAATCAAAAGGACGTGGATTACTGTCAGCAGGTGTCCTTTTGAAATATGACAATGCAAGGCCCCACACTGCCCGTACAACAGTTGCAACAATCACAGGAGTACATTTTGAGTGTCTTCCTCATCCACCACACTCACCAGACCTTGACCCAAGTGATTTCCATATGTTTGGACCACTGAAAGACGCAATGGGAGGAAAGATGTTCTGTTCTGATGAAGAGGTACGCCACGCGGTGCATGAGTGGTTGCGCGGACTACCAATGGAATATTTTTCTAAAGGAATTTATGTACTTTGTAACGCTGGAGGACTTGCATTGAGCCTGGGGGAGATTATATTGAAAAGTAATACAGCTATGTACCACTTCTGCACAATAAATAATATTTAGAAAAATATTTAAGGTTTTCATTTGACTTACCCTCGTACACAGATGGTATGCAGAGAACTGCTAACTGCGTCGGCAGTGACATACAACTGATTCCATAAAAAACTACTAATGTGCAATTGTGAAGTATTGATGTGAATTACGTAAAGTAATTTTCTGGATATATTCTGTTCTGAAAATCGAGAGCAACTGTCTAACAGTGTTAAAAGACAGTTCCTAGTGCTGAAGGATAGGTGCTTTCTAAGACTGAATTCCAGCAAAACTACAAAGAACAACATCTTTGCTAAATCACTGCTACAAAATTGGCCAGGTGTGAGTAGGACTCGTACACTGAGGGTACTGTGCAAATTTAATTATGTATATAGACAGTTCAGCTATTCCTCGAAACGGGGAACTCACCGATTTTTGCGTGTTAACGACATTGATACTAGAAAGATGTCTGCCCCTGGGATTCCAAGAATTTCGAGAATTATTTAATGTCAAATTTGAAACGAATAACAAATGACAAAGGAAATATTTTTTGCGTGTCGTACAACAAAAAATTCCCAATTTTCTGATTATTTCCTTTGCTTGTATAGTGAAACCTTGCTCCATGCCATTTCATAATTGTAGGCCAAGGAAAAGTACTCTGTAAGTTTTGATAGCTGAATTTGCGAGTATCAAAATATGAGACATAAATGGCTGTATCTGTTGATTGCAGTGACTTGGAAGTTTCACAATTTTACATCGCCAAGGGAGCGTAGACCTTAACATAAGACTTTAATTTCGACTTGATACGTCTACCCGTACCTGAGAATAGTCGGACAGGTAGGCAGACCGAGCGAGGTGGCGCTGTGGTTAGCACACTGGACTCGCGTTCGGGAGGAGGACGGTTCAATCCCGCGTCCGGCCATCCTGATTTAGCTTTTCTGTGATTTCCCTAAATCACTCCAGGCAAATGCCGAGATGGTTCCTTTGAAAGGGCACGGCCGACTTCCTTCCCTAATTCGATGAGACCGATGACCGCGCTGTTTGGTCTCCTCCCTTAAAACAAGCCAACCCAACAGGCAGACGGACAGACAGACGGACGACAAAGTTATCCCGTAAGGGTTCATTTGTTACTGAACGAGGTACGGGACGCTAAAAACTGCATTAATTTTTCGCAAGACCAGAAGAAATTGAAAATGTTGTTAAAGTAGAATACAGTCTCCAGATATACAGATTAGCCCATTTATTTTGACCACCCCAAACACATTTTGTGCATAAGCAAAATAAAAAATTTATGAAGCAAATTTTTAACAATCAGAGTGACATTAACCAGCACGACTGCCGTTGTTGCAACATTGTTCTTTACGAAGATATGTAGAACTACGTCTTTTTTCAATTACTTACTATATTTTTTATTCGGTAACCCACATCGTCTCCTCAAAACCTTGTCAAAAAAAAAGTTTCACAGTGTTGCATTGACGTTACTGGAAACATAACACAAAATTGTCTTCGACTCTCTTGCATTAGCACATAATGCAGGTACATGGAGTAACTCGTCCACTTGCTGGAGTTGCCAGTAACAAATCGAAACATAACGAAAATGTACACCAGTCATCTCCTGCTAACTTAGTTCTTGTCAGATGAGTAGCTTTCTACATTCTCTTCGTTGGCGTTCGTTGTGCTTACACAAACATTCAGCAGGAGACGGTTGACCGAATGACTGACGTCCATTCTCCTTGCGTTTCCATTTGTTTACGGACGATACCAGTTGGGAGAATTACCCGGACGCCTACACTGTGTGCTAGTACAGGAGAGTCTGAGTCTACTTTCTGTTACGTTTTTAATAACGTCATGTTTGCGTGATGTTTACAATATGGTACGTTTTTGAAGACGTCTTTAGGAGAGGAAGTGGATTATCGAATAAAAAATATAGGGTACTATTTATAAAAGACATACGGCAATCATTCTGGTTAATGTCTCTCTAGTAACTACATAACATTTACCTAATATATATTTTTTATTTTACTTGTCAGGGAAAAGTAATTTGGGGTGGTCAAGGTAAACAGCACACCGTCTCTGCATATAAATTGAATGTCTCTGATATGAGATGTCTGTCGAAGGCTTTTTGTTGCTTTTGAGGGAATCAAATATTGTTCGTCTGGGGCATATCTTCTATTTTTGGCTGTGAGATTATTTGCTGATACAGCACTGTAGTATAGCTCTCGTACATTACTCTCCCATTTTCTTTCCTTATTCTTTGTTAAGTAGATGTAGTGCTTTGCTTCAAACTCATTGTATATTGGAGTTGGTAAACACTTATTTTCTTCCGACCTTCGAATTGATCAACTTAGTCAGTCAGAGGAAGACATACAGTTTCAGGTGGACTTCGAACAAAAGTGCAACTTCGTATTTTTCCCATTAAATTATCATTACCAGGGTAAAAGGGGTCAGAAGTGACGGAAAAAAAAATCTTTGGATCGAACAACGGACCTATTGATGTACTGTCTGAGACCCACTGAGAAACCGAGACGCAGTGTCATAAATAAAGCAGTTATGGTACTATGTCATCCATAATTTTCTAGAGTCGAATAGTCTTGTAAATTTAACAGGGTGTGAGGTTGTGGTATTCGATACGGGAGGAAAGAAATTTTCGGGAGAGCTTTCTAAGCAAAATAATTATTTTCGGTTACTTAAAAACAATAATAGTATCAGACGTAGTTGCTGGCCTGTGAACACTAAGATCAACTGTTATCCAGAAGGCTAACTATTTATAAGTGTTCGCTTCTACATGTGGATTGGATTGTGTTTCTTAAACTGAACGCCGGCCACGGTGGCCGAGCGGTTCTAGGCGCTTCAGTCTGGAACCGCGCGACTGCTATGGTCGCAGGTTCGAATCCTGCCTCGGGCATGGATGTGTGTGATGTCCTTAGGTTAGTTAGGTTTAAGTAGTTATAAGTTCTAGGGGACTGATGACCTCAGATGTTAAGTCCCATAGTGCTCAGAGCCATTTGAACCATTTTTTTCTTAAACTAAACGCGATCTGATACCTCCCGCAGATTACACACACACACACACACACACACACACACACACACACACACACACACACACACACACACACCCACATGTGTTTCATACATAACTTCATTACTTCATGAGATTCGGTCAGTTTAGACAGACGAAATGATTAGTGTCTGTGATTATCATTAGAACATATGAAATGAAACCTCTGTTAGCAGCCGGGTCGTTTCTATGTGATCGTACAATCATTTCTTTTAATATGTGGAACTGCGCTAATAACATCGGCGTTGAGCGGCCGTATGCTCCAAACACACACTCTATATTTGTGAATGTAAGGCAAATACGGAAAATAATATTGTAATCAACACTTTTTTCATGGAATCAGTTAAATTACCACAAAAGGCGAATAAAACAAACGGAATTTCTCCCGTATGCCTCTGAATTATTCTTGTAGACTATGGAAATGCGATATTATCTAATGATACTTTCAAGCACAGACTGGCCATCATAACATTCCTGGTTTCGCATTAGCATTGGGCTTTATTTATTTCATTTACAAATGCCCATAAGATATTGCTTTCCGAAAAAAATATTATTGCCTACTTGCCTAAGCAGACAGCACGGTAACGAATTATCCAGATCACTCACTATCTATTTTCGCGTACTTACACTATACGTTTCCTAGCTAGTCGACAGAGAGAGTAGTGAAATTAGAGATTTTTACTATGTTGCACTCACGTAAATCCCAGTGCATTCATGATAAAAATCTTTCCCTATGTTAAGCTGTAGTGAAGAATACGCGAGAAAGTTTTCGCGACGTGTGGATATTGCTCGAGACACAATTTTGATTTACGAGACGAAAATTTGTCATTCATTTTAACAACCAGCACAGTTTTCGCCAAAAATCAAATAGAAATGTGTTTGACAGAGGTAACGGGATTACCTGAGAACATGTCGTTTCGAACTAACCAAAATGAATTGCCTATGTCTGTGTAAAAGAGTTTTCTGGTGATGACACTACGTTAATTTGTCTCCAAAGTTGTTGCTTGCGATTAATTATGATTCTTTATTCTAAATAATATAAAATCAGTAAAATATTTTTTCATAAGACAATACTACAGTGAAATAAACTTCTGTCCGAGCTACTGCAGTAATTATATCAGAATTTCTTCATTTGAATCTACAACAGTTTTAATTTCCTTGAAGCTAAAATAAGAAGCTTTGGACGTTTTTTGTGTGTAAACATAGTAAAGTTCTAATTAAGAACCGCCTAGTGTAACTTTAGAGGAAAATTTCTGGGCAATTGCAGGCGTCTTTTTAGTAGTTTCAAAAAAGTTTATCAGTATCACAAACGAGTGCCTTTCATTGTAAGCTTTGAAATATTAAATCTATTAGAATTTAGAATACGTTTTTGTCTCTGAAAGCTATTCCAATGGACTGAAACCATAATTATCAGCCGGCCGGAGTGGCCGTGCGGTTCTAGGCGCTACAGTCTGGAACTGCGTGACCGCTGCGGTCGCAGGTTCGAATCCTGCCTCGGGCATGGATGTGTGTGATGTCCCTAGGTTAGTTAGGTTTAAGTAGTTCTCAGTTCTAGGGGACTGATGACCTTAGAAGTTAAGTCCCATAGTGCTCAGAGCCCTTTGAACCATAATTATCACCGAAAGAATTAACTAATGAAAGGTGTGATTAAAATTTGTGATTTCTATGAAATTACACTTTTTCAGCATCAGTCACATTTGTTTTGAATATTCATTGACTTGACTTGTTTCGGCAGCAGGTGCGTAACTTACTTATACATCTATTTCTAACTACTCATTGCTGTGAAGCGCGAAAAGCTTTATTGCTGGGTTTGTCAGTGTGATCTGAAATAATGTGCCCTGTGCAATATTCCAACAGAACGTATCTTAAATGTCATGATGAAAAAATTCTCCCTTCACAATAATATGTTACTAACAAATATTGTATAAACAACAGTTAGACACCTGCTGCCGAAGTGTGTCGTGCCAACGGATATTCAGAAACAAACTTGACTGAAGATGGAAAAGTGTTCTTTATAAATTTCTGAATACAGTCGCAGACTTCAAGCAATTCCGTGCAACATGGGCAAATTTAAGATCAAAAGTTCGATGGGTAGCGATCAGTATCCTTATGTTTCATATACATGGCAC
Source organism: Schistocerca serialis cubense (assembly GCF_023864345.2). Lineage (NCBI taxonomy): Eukaryota > Metazoa > Arthropoda > Insecta > Orthoptera > Acrididae > Schistocerca > Schistocerca serialis. The sequence continues at coordinate 1,076,648,921 of NC_064638.1, read as the reverse complement.
TAGTCGAGAAACAAGATAAATGGGCTGAAATGCAGAATAAAAATGGGCTGTAAATGATGGTCTAGATAAAATAAAGAAGAAAAGGCTGTTTCTGCAACCAGGCCCCTGGAAAATATTGTACTAACTTAACAGCCTAATGCTACGTTGCTACAGGACGTGGACATAAAAGCGTACTCCGCTTTCGCATTAGTTTTCGTGCATTTGTGGGCGTTCCCCACTAGTTGTAAATCGTGGTTAGTTCACACGCATTGAAGTATCTACGAAGACAAGACTAAGTTGATCGCTTAAACCGATTATGAACGAGCTCTTCGTAGAAAGTAGTACTGTAGTGAATTCAGACTTTGCTGCAGAAAATGAATCGGGTGGTGGAAGCGAAAGAAAAAGAAAGAGGAGTTTGGTGGACTGTGAAATGCATTCTAAATAGGATTTAAAGGCCATATTAGTTGAGTGACTTGAAACTCAGTAATATCTACATAGATGATATCAATCTCTTAGTACGAATTTTTAAAGACCGCTTAGGTTACCTTATGCGAGCCGGCCGAAGTGGCTGTGCGGTTAAAGGCGCTGCAGTCTGGAACCGCAAGACCGCTACGGTCGCAGGTTAGAATCCTGCCTCGGGCATGGCTGTTTGTGATGTCCTTAGGTTAGTTAGGTTTAACTAGTTCTAAGTTCTAGGGGACTAATGACCTCAGCAGTTGAGTCCCATAGTGCTCAGAGCCATTTGATTTTTTACCTTATGCGAAGCGTTTTACCACTGACTACCGAATCTGACACTAATATAAGACAAGTAGTATGTGCAAAAACAAAATTTCAAGTGGTTTTACGCTAGTTAATCTCAGGGTGAAGAATCTGAAATTTTAAAGAATACGTGTAACAATAGTGTACCATACAGTTCAGAAACCACAGAAATTAAGTCTCTTTCTGTTTCCTCACTCGATCCGTTGGTGACATGGGGGTGGCAAGGTCACGGCTGAAAATCAAGCAAATCTGATATGAGCACCCGCGCTTGCCTCTGACGGCATAGGATTTAGGACGACGCTTTGTTAACGAGAGTCGAAAAACACGAAAACCAAACTGATGCTGGCGTGTCAGGTAGTGCAGGAACGCACCTTGAGGTTTCATTGAACGGCAACAGTAGATCAGCTTTTGAACCTGGAGCCACCTGAAGAAACTCACAGTTTTCTTCACGAGAAAAATCCTTGACATTATCAACTGTAGAACCCAGATCCTTCGTGATGTTAACCACTTGGCTATAGAGGGTGACGGAGTTGTAAGTTAGCAGCCTTTTTGTCACTCATCTTGCTTGCTTAGTTGAAACACGTGCACAGACAAACGAAAACATCATTTACTTCCGCAACAAGCAAGAGGCGTCTCGAGCTAGAAATCACTTGATCTGTAGCTTTTTACGTGCGCCCAGGAGTCAACAGGCGTGACGTGCCGTCTAGTGAAACTAAGGGAGCAACGCATGTGTGGTGAGAGCGTAGCTGGGCACAAGACCGATAATCCGTTAATCTGGCTAATCATTAATTAACGAAGTTAGCTTTACGAGTAACGCCGGCCGTTGTGGCCGAGCGGTTCTAGGTGCTTCAGTCTGGAACCGCGCGACCGCTGCGGTCGCAGGTTCGAATCCTGCCTCGGGCATGGATGTGTGTGATGTCCTTAGGTTAGGTAGGTTTAAGTAGTTCTAAGTTCTAGGGGACTGATGACCTCAGATGTTAAGTCCCATAGTGCTCAGAGCCATTTTTTTACGAGTAACGGATTAATTTACAAGTTAATTTTAAAAACGTTAACGAACTGTTTAGCTTCCTATGGGACCAAACTACTAAGGTCATCAGTCCCAAGGCTTACACACTACTTAATCTAACTTCAACTAACTTACGCTAAGGACGGCACACACACACCCATACCCGAGGGAGGACTCGAACCTCCGACGGATGGAAGCCGCGCCTTAGACTGCGCGGCTACCCCGCGCCGCTTTGAGTGTGTTAATTGTTAAGTAGTTACCTACTATTTATGACAAAATGACGCCACACCGCCAACGGAAATATTGTTCTAAATAGATAAGGTGACGCAGGTGCGTGAGCAAGTTAGGGTAGTGGCGACTGATGTAAACAGTGAGTGCGAGTGAGAATAACCTCGGTGTTGGCTGTTTATCGTTGCTCGTTCACTGAGTTTGCGCAAAGTACTATTCTTTGTTAGTGGACTGCCTGTGGCAACAAAGTCATGGAACTGGATTCTAGCTCTGCAACTGATGAAAATCTGTGGTCGGATTTAAGTGATTACCTTAATTTTGAATCCAGATCAGGAGCACAAATACTTTTCGATAGTAAATTGTGCTTGCCTAAAAAATTAACAATTGGTGCTCGTATTTCGAGTCCTAACAATTTGAAACAACTCGTAAGGAGAGCACATGAATCACGGTACATACAGTTTGAAGAAACAGTGAAGGCTGGATCCTGTGGGGGAAAGCCAAAAAGAAAAATCTACATCTACATCTACATCTATACTCCGCGAGCCACCTTACGGTGTGTGGCGGAGGGTACTTATTGTACCACTATCTGATCCCCCCTTCCCTGTTCCATTCACGAATTGTGCGTGGGAAGAACGACTGCTTGTAAGTCTCCGTATTTGCTCTAATTTCTCGGATCTTTTCGTTGTGATCATTACGCGAGATATATGTGGGCGGTAGTAATATGTTGCCCATCTCTTCCCGGAATGTGCTCTCTCGTAATTTCGATAATAAACCTCTCCGTATTGCGTAACGCCTTTCTTGAAGTGTCCGCCACTGGAGCTTGTTCAGCATCTCCGTAACGCTCTCGCGCTGACTAAATGCCCCCATGACGAATCGCGCTGCTTTTCGCTGGATCAGATATCAACAGCGGAGTCAGTAGCAGTAATCCGGTTTAAAGAATGCGGCAGAGAAGCATTGGAGTCTTGAAGCGTTTTAGCAATTGGCAGCAGTAAGTCTCAGGCTAGTGTGGACCAATGCATAGTAAAGTTTTTTGATACAGTGTCGTCGAGTCAAAGTCGTTTGAGAAGCTGCTAAAAGCTTTAAATCCCAGCAAAAGTTAAATTTCGAAGACAACATTGGGCAGACGCATTTTTGATGAGCGTTTTCAATTAATGCGACATCTTATTAAGAAGTAGATGCATTTTCACTGAAATTCAAAGTAACGTACCTACGAGTATTTGACGAATACTATTCAGTAGCCGGCCGAAGTGGCCGTGCGGTTCTAGTCGCTGCAGTCTGGAACCGCGAGACCGCTACGGTCGCAGGTTCGAATCCTGCCACGGGCATGGATGTGTGTGATGTGCTTAGGTTAGTTAGGTTTAACTAGTTCTAAGTTCTAGGGGACTAATGACCTCAGAAGTTGAGTCCCATAGTGCTCAGAGCCATTTGAACCATTTTTGAACTTTTCAGTACTTTAAAAAAATTCATTTCGGCTACAAAGATAATCTTATATTTTTTGTGAACGATGATGTAGTCTTTCTTGTACAGGGGTTTTAAAACGTAACGTACAGGCAGAAGTCATTTTAACATTACAGTATTACGATTATAGCGTGACTACATTGAAGGCGAAATTAAATAATGTTAGATTTCGTTGCGATAATTGCATGGATTATAAAGTAATATTTGGTTTGTTCCTGCCTCTCGAATCCTTTACAGCTCTGACGATCACGAATTAGTAAAATGAATCATAAATTATTACGTTTTAGTTGGCAACATCTGTTGGTTGGCAACTACGGCTCACTGCAGGTCAGCTCACACAAAAATTTATTTGGGCATGATTGTTCACTAGTTACATGCTGACACAAGAGCCAGAATGCGGGCACTGTTGTCGTGCCTTTACACTGATAATTAAATAATTATGAAACTAAGCGATTAAATGATTAAACTGACTTTTTTTTACTTTCGTTCGATGCCCTATCTAACGTTCCCATCCAGGGCATTTTTGTTTAAGCAACGGTAATGGGGCGTTTGCTTAACTTATTCATTTCACTACATCCACAACGTAAAGCATACTATTACGCATTAACCACTGTGGTGTCACAAGGCTTACGCCTGTCCCACCCCTCATTAAATCGACCACGACTTATACGAATAATTGTAAGAACAGTTATTATTGTTATGTTCTTTAAGTTTGTTTTTGGGTTTTCAGAAATACTGTGGGAAGAAAGTTTCTTTACGTTGCAGATAACGTGGAAGACGTTCCGCAACGATCACCACGAAAGTTCGACGTAGCGGCAAGTGGGCAAGGAATAAAACGAATGCTGCAAGCTGCCGCGAGCCATGGAAGAGCCTGGGCCGCGAGGGCGTGGAGCTTCCTAGGTCGTTGTTGGACAACGTCAAAGGAAGAGATATTCTGCTTTCTCGTTGTAAACAGATCGATCGAGTCTTGAAAGGTTCATGTAAAACGTATGGGCGGGTGACACATTAGGTGGGACCCGATGCCTGTAATACTTGCACAGTTATTAAAAAGTGGTTAAACGGTAAAACCAATAGTTCATCATATATATAGATAAAAAGTAGTAAAGATATAGGAAAGGAAGAGTTGCGGCGTCAGAACAAAAAGTGATACATCTCTCAGCAACGAAGAAGGACGTAAACAGCGGGCGTTACGTGGTGAAAACAAATCAACTGATAAAATAGTAAGTCTGTAATTAATCATAAAGCCACGTAACACTGCACCACTAACGATTATTTTTAACTGACGATGAACCTTATGTAAAATAACGCTTTCACGTGTAGCGAAGATAACTTGTTCAGTGACGGATTAAGGATTAGCGAAGTTAAGTTCCCGCTTAACGTTGCCCGGCCACGGGTGGGAGTGTGTAGGACCGTACCGTCGTGCTCCACGTTGATTTCGACGGCGTTGCCGATGATGGGCAGCGCGGGCGGCCCCGGGATGCGCTGTATGAGGGACACCAGGCGGGCGCGCCGCCGGCGGTACAGCACCGCCGCCGCCGCCAGCGCCACCAGCACCACTGCGGCCGGACTCTGCAACCAGCCGAACGCCTCGGCCCACACGCGGCCCAACACAGCCATAACGAAACTGCGCCCGCCGCGGCGCGCCCGCACCTCTTATACCTCGGAGAAAACCGCTGACGCCTACACTCCCTCTGGCGCAACCCCCTGCCGCCGACTAGCCACCACTTCATCTCTCGGCTTGATGGATTAATGGTGCGCTTTCATCCACAATATTTCGACGACAGTACCTGAGAAAGACGACAGAGCTGCTCATCGGAATATGTGTATAAGTAAACTGAACCGCACATGGTACATAAATATACAGGGTGTAAACGGTATAAAGCGTCTTCAGGCCACGAGTGGCCTACCGGGAGCATCCGACCGCCGCTTCATCCTCATGGAGGATGCGGATAGGAGGGGCGTGGGGTCAGCACACCGCTCTCTCGGTCGTTATGATGGTATTCTTGACCGAAGCCGCTAGTATTCGGTCGAGTAGCTCCTCAATTGGCATCACGAGGCTGAGTGCACCCCGAAAAATGGCAACAGCGCATGGCGGCCCGGATGGTTACCCATCCAAGTGCCGACCACGCCCGACAGCGCTTAACTTGGGTGATCTCACGGGAACCGGTGTATCCACTGCGGCAAGGCCGTTGCCCTGTAAACGGTATAAGGCGCCAAAATTGTACAGATGGTACATCTCGGAGTGGTTGACAAAAAAGTCTAATGACATTTTCTTGTGGCCGGCCGTGGTGGCCGTGCGGTTCTAGGCGCTACAGTTTGGAGCCGAGCGACCGCTACGGTCGCAGGTTCGAATCCTGCCTCGGGCATGGGTGTGTGTGCTGTCCTTAGGTTGGTTAGGTTTAATTAGTTCTAAGTTCTAGGCGACTGATGACCCCAGAAGTTAAGTCGCATAGTGCTCAGAGCCATTTGAACCATTTGAACCATTTTCTTGTATCATGTACTTTATTTTTGTATTATTAAAACCTAATGTTCGTAGGATAGATAGTATACGCATTTCTGTTTACGTAGTCAACCGACAGTACACGGCGTACCGAGATTATTGCCTACAATGACGGGGCGACCAGAGAAAGGCAACGAGCCGACCAGAGGATTGAAATTATTAGACGTGTACAATGACGTGGCGTGATAATCAGGTGGTATCGAAAAAAGGAATGTAAACGGTTTTTCGGTTGTCAAGAATGTGTAATTCGCTTTACGTGACTTGAATACAACCAGTCTGTTTCTCAACAAGTCGATAACGAAGGTCGTACTAGTAATGACAAGCTAATATCAAACACAATGTATTTCCATTAGTACAAATTCAATCAATCACCAAGTAGATACTTGTGCATTAATTACAATCAACTGTTTCACCTTTTTACGGCAATGCCATAACGAATACTAAATTAACATTATTTTCCTACTGTACAACAACATCGTAACGGAAAGAAAACCCATAACTTCGTTTCCTCTTACACCAATACCACAATAAATGTTCGAAATGACCACCATTCGCTTCTAAACGTGCTTCATTACGGCGGGCGAACCCAGTTTCGTCGCACTCGTTCACACACATGCACATTGGCCTTTATGGTATTGGCAGCATCTAAAATCTTCTGCGTCAATTCGTCCACATTATTTACTGCCTCAGCATAAAAAAGTTCCTTCATATGGCCCCAAAAGAAAAAAATCCAATGGATTTAAATCAGTGCTGCGTGCTGGCCATCGACGTGGACCCGAACGCCCGATCCATCGTCCTGGAAATCGACTATCCAAAAATCTGCGTTCTCTGTGACCAACGTGGGGTGGAGCACCATCGTGGAGGAACCACATGTTATGACGTATGCCTAACGGAATGTCTTCTAACAACATTGGTAACAATGTTTCCTCTAGAAACGTTCGGTAATAGCTACCAGTCAAACGTGCAGGTAAAACATAGGGCCCAATAATGTAATTATCGAGCACACCCGCCCACACATTTACGGAAAATCGTCGCTGAAAATGTGTTGCCACTACGTGGCGAGGATTGTGTACACTCCACGTGTGCACTTTATGGAAATTAGTTATTCCGTCGCGAGTGAAACACGCTTCATCTGTGACGAGTATTTTGTTGACAAAATCATGCTGCGCACTGTATAACAAAAACCACTCTGAGAATTCACGTCGTGAAGGGAAATCTTGTTCTTCAAATGCTTGTACGCGTTGAATGTGGTAAGGCCGCAGACGCTGCGATGAACGAGAGTGTGCGATATACCCACGCGGCGGGCGATGCTTCTAGTACTCTGAGAAGGATCCTCCTGGATGCGGTCCAAACTTCTTTCCTCAGCTTCCAATGTACGATCGGCGCGTTGTGGGCCTCTGCCTTCTGCGCGGGGCAGTAAAGAGCCAGTGTCTCTCAATCTAAGGAAATTAAATACGTACTCATCAGTTGTATTATGTCATGATGTAACAAAAACGTAAATCATATCAGAACAGAAGATACGTTTCGCATACTGACGATAATTTACAAAGGTGCAGATAACTACTGTACTTTATTAAGATGTAAATGCATAATAATCGCATACAAGTGGAGAATTACGATGACACAAACCTTTGGTGCACAGCAGCAAATGTCTTTCGTGCAGGAAGTCGTCGTTGTGGGAAGCGTTCTCGATAAATTCGTACAGCTGCCCTCGCAACACCTTTTGCCTCGCCATAAATGAAATGCATATCGCATAGTTCAGCTATAGTAAATTTCCTTTCCATCCTAACAGTTAATAGAGTTGCAATAACATCTGCACAGGTTACTCGCCTACTGTCGTCGCTCGATGTATTACAATGACGCAGCCACTCAGGCCGCAGTTGCCTATGTGTTTACGATTTACTCTCGCGATGTCAATACGCGCATCGGGCAATAACAGGAACCGATTGCTTACGTACGTGCACGGCCAAATATCTACTTTTCCAAAACCATTATCCTGGGACGAACTGTTTTTTTCTGGGACAACCGTAGGAAATACGCAAACATGTTACTAGACTTTTTTGTCAAGCACTGCGAGATGTGCCATCTGTATAATTTTGGCGCCTTATACCATTTACACCCTGTATAATATACACTCCTGGAAATGGAAAAAAGAACACATTGACACCGGTGTGTCAGACCCACCATACTTGCTCCGGACAATGCGAGAGTGCTCTACAAGCAATGATCACAGGCACGGCACAGCGGACACACCAGGAACCGCGGTGTTGGCCGTCGAATGGCGCTAGCTGCGCAGCATTTGTGCACCGCCGCCGTCAGTGTCAGCCAGTTTGCCGTGGCATACGGAGCTCCATCGCAGTCTTTAACACTGGTAGCATGCCGCGACAGCGTGGACGTGAACCGTATGTGCAGTTCACGGACTTTGAGCGAGGGCGTATAGTGGGCATGCGGGAGGCCGGGTGGACGTACCGCCGAATTGCTCAACACGTGGGGCGTGAGGTCTCCACAGTACATCGATGTTGTCGCCAGTGGTCGGCGGAAGGTGCACGTGCCCGTCGACCTGGGACCGGACCGCAGCGACGCACGGATGCACGCCAAGACCGTAGGATCCTACGCAGTGCCGTAGGGGACCGCACCGCCACTTCCCAGCAAATTAGGGACACTGTTGCTCCTGGGGTATCGGCGAGGACCATTCACAACCGTCTCCATGAAGCTGGGCTACGGTCCCGCACACCGTTAGGCCGTCTTCCGCTCACGCCCCAACATCGTGCAGCCCGCCTCCAGTGGTGTCGCGACAGGCGTGATTGGAAGGACGAATGGAGACGTGTCGTCTTCAGCGATGAGAGTCGCTTCTGCTTTGGTGCCAATGATGGTCGTATGCGTGTTTGGCGCCGTGCAGGTGAGCGCCACAATCAGGGCTGCATACGACCGAGGCACACAGGGCCAACACCCGGCATCATGGTGTGGGGAGCGATCTCCTACACTGGCCGTACACCACTGGTGATCGTCGAGGGGACACTGAATAGTGCACGGTACATCCAAACCGTCATCGAACCCATCGTTCTACCATTCCTAGACCGGCAAGGGAACTTGCTGTTCCAACAGGACAACGCACGTCCGCATGTATCCCGTGCCACCCAACGTGCTCTAGAAGGTGTAAGTCAACTACCCTGGCCAGCAAGATCTCCGGATCTGTCCCCCATTGAGCATGTTTGGGACTGGATGAAGCGTCGTCTCACGCGGTCTGCACGTCCAGCACGAACGCTGGTCCAACTGAGGCGCCAGGTGGAAATGGCATGGCAAGCCGTTCCACAGGACTACATCCAGCATCTCTACGATCGTCTCCATGGGAGAATAGCAGCCTGCATTGCTGCGAAAGGTGGATATACACTGTACTAGTGCCGACATTGTGCATGCTCTGTTGCCTGTGTCTATGTGCCTGTGGTTCTGTCAGTGTGATCATGTGATGTATCTGACCCCAGGAATGTGTCAATAAAGTTTCCCCTTCCTGGGACAATGAATTCACGGTGTTCTTATTTCAATTTCCAGGAGTGTATATGATGATATCAAGGTAAATACATTGTTTGTTCTCTATTAATATCTTTCATTTGCTAACTATCCCTATCAGTAGTTAGTGCCTTCCATAGTTTGAATCTTTTATTTAGCTGGCAGTAGTGGCGCTCGCTGTATTGCAGTAGCTTGAGCAGCGAAGATTTTTGTGAGGTAAGTGATTTGTGAAAGGTATAGTTTAATGTTAGTCAGGGCCATTCTTTTGTAGGGAATTTTGAAAGTCAGATTGCGTTGCGCTAACAAAATATTGTGTGTCAGGTTAAGCACAGTCTTGTATAAATTTTTCTAAGGGGACATTTCAAGAGGTCTGGGGACCTGGGAGGCCAAGCATGACGAAAGTCACCAAACGACGCGCACAAGAGATCTTTCACGCGTCTAGCAATATGGGATGTTTTTTTCTTTTTTGGTTCTAATAAAACCTCACGTCAATCCAAGTATGTGTGTCAATTTTTGCCTCTCTATCTACATTATTCCGTGGTTTATTAAGTTTTCAAATTTATACTGACTTTTTCATCACCCGGTACTCTCACAGACATTAACCACGTCATACAACATTTCAAACCCTTTTTGGGCGTTTCTGTCATCATGGGTCTTTCAGGCAGACGAGGAGGTGTCGGACAAGGCGTACACCAGACATGGAGGAACTCGTACTGAGGCGTTCAGACAGTCGTTTTTCCCTCGTGCGATCCGCGAGTGGAACAGAGGAGGGGAAATATGACTTTGGCGCGAATAGTGCCCTCCGCCACACACCGTTTGGTGGCTAGCGGAGTGTATATGTAGAAGTAGGTATTGAAACGAACCCTGGTACAAGCTCCAGGCAAGCGGCCCGCCAACATTGTGTAAGCCAAAGCAAAGTACGTTTATGTGTGTCCTGCAGGCCAACCGCTATTATCCATATTCTCTAGCACCACATCTCAAATGCTTATATTATCTTCTTTTTCAGTTTTCCTACAGTCCTTGTTTCACTGCCATACAATGCTGAGCTTGAAACATATATTCGCAGAAATTTCTTCCTCAAATTAAGGCTATGCTTGATACTAGTAGACTTCTCTTGACCAGGAATGCCCTTTTTGCCAATGCAGCTCTGCTTTTTATGTCGTCCTTGCTACGTCCGTCATGGGTTATTTTGCTGCCTTGTTAGCAAAATTCCTTAACATCTAGTTCGTGATCGCCAATCATAATGTTAAGTTTCACGCTGTTCTCATTTCTGCTGCCTCTCATTACTTTCGTCTTTCTTCGATTTACTCTCAATTCATATTCTGCATTCATTGCGCTGTTCATTCCATTCAGCAGATCCTGTAATTTTTCTTTACTTTCACTAAGAATAGCAATGTCATTAGCGAATCTTACCACTGATGTGCTTACACCTTGAATTTTAATCCCACCCTCGAACCTTTTTTTCAATTTTCCGTGATAGCATCTTCGATGTATAGATTGAACAGAAAGAATACATCCCTACCTCTCACTCTTTTTAATCCGGGCACTTCCTTCTTGGTCTTCCACTCTTATTGTTCCGTGTTGGCTCCTATACGTATTGTATATTACCTACCTTTCTCTATATCTTATCCATATTTTTCTCAGAATTTCGAACATCTTGGACCATTTGACAACGTCTAACGCTATCCTATGGTCGAGTTGTGATTTTTCTTTAGTCTTGCTTCCATTATCAACCGCAATCTCAGAACTGCCTCTCGGGTGCCTTTACCAAACTGATCGGCGCGCCTGGTAGCCGTGCGGTCTGTGGTGCCTTGCCACGGTTCGCGCGGCTACCCCCGTCGGAGGTTCGAGTCCTACCACGGGCATGTGTGTGTGTGTGTGTGTTGTCGCTAGCGTAAGTTCGTTTAAGTTAGATTAAGTAGTGTGTAAGCCTAGGGACCGATGACCTTAGAAGTTTGATCTCATGGGAACTTACCACAAAGTTCCAAACCAAACTGATCGCCATCCAACACATCCTCAGTTTTCTCTTCCATTCTTTTGTATATTATTCTTTTCAGCAACTTGGATTCATGAGCTGCTAATCTGACTTAGCGATACTTCTCACACTTGTCAGCTCTTACAGTTTTCGGAACTGTGTGGATGACGTTTTCCGATAGTCAGATGGTATATCGGCAGTCTCATACATTTTACACACCAACATGAATAGTCGTTTTCTTGCCACTTCCCCCAGTGATTTAAGAAATTATGATGGAATATTATCTATTCCTTCCGCCTTATTCGCCCTGAAGTCTTCAACGCTATTTTAAATTCTGGTTCTAATACTAGATCCCCTATCTCTTCTGTATCGATTCCTGTTTTTTCTTCTATCACGACATCAGACAAGACTTTCCCTTCATAGAGGCCTTCAATGTAGTCTTTCCGCATTTAACAGTGGAATTACTATTGCACTCTTAATGTTACCACCCTTGCTTTTAACTTCATTGAAAGTTGTTTTGACTTCTCTGTACTCAGTCAGCCCTTCCGACAGTCATTTCTTTTTCGATTTCTTCACATTTAGTCTTAGCTTCCGTGCACTTCCTGTTTATTTCATTCCTAAATGACTTGTGTTACTGTATTCCTGAATTTCCCTGAACATTTTTGAACTTCCTTCTTTCGTCGACCAGCTGAAGTGTTTCTTCTGTTTCCCATGGTTTTTTCGCAGTTACCTTCTTTGTACCTATGTTTTTCTTTTCAACTTCTGAGACTGTCATTTTTAGAGACACCCACTCCTCTTCAACCGAACTGCCTACTTAGCTATTCCTTATCGCAGTATCTAACAGCTTCAGAGAGCTTCTAGCGTGTCTCTTCATTCCTTAGTCTCTTCATTCCTTGGTATTTCCGGATACCACTTCTTTGAGGACTGATTTTCCCTCACTAGTCTCTTGAACTTTAGCATAATCTTCCTCATTACTAAATTGTGACCTGAGTCTATATCTGCACTTGGGTGGACCTTACAATCCAATATCTGATATCGGAATCTCTGCCTGATGATAATGTAATCCAACTGAGATCTTGCCCTATCTCCCGGCCTTTTCCAAGTATACCTCCTCCTCTTTTGATCCTTGAACAAAATGTTCGCTATTACTAGTTGAAATTTATTGCAGAACTCAATTAGTCTTTCTCATTCCTAGTACAAAGCCCATATCCTCCCGTACTCTTTCTTCTACTCCTTCGCCTATAACCTCATTCAGTTCCCCAAGATTATTAGATTTTCATCTCCCTTTACGTACTGAATTACCCGATCAATATCCTCCCGATCCTTATGTACTTTCTCTATATCTTCATTCTCATACCTGAACTATAGTTGTCATTGTTGGTTTGCTGTTGATTCTGATAAATACAACCCTATCACTGAAGTGTTCACAGTAACGTACTCTCACCCTACCTCCCTGTTCATAACGAATTTTACTCCATTTATACCATTTTCTGTTGCTATCGATATCACCCCATGATCATCTCACCAGCAATCCTTGTCTTCTTTCCATTTCACTTCACTGACGCCTACTATATCTAGATTGAGCCTTTGCATTTCCCTTTACAGATTTTCTAGCTTCCCTACCACGTTCAGGCTACTGACATTCCACACTCCGACTCGTAGAACGTTACCTTTCCGTTCGTTATTCCTTATTTTTCTCGTGGTCACCTCCTGTTTTGCAGTCTCCTCTCGGAGATCAGTTTGGGGGACTAGTCCTGAATCTTTTGCCAATGGAGAGATCATCATGACACGTTTTCAGTTAGATGCCACATTTCTTATATGTCTGTAATGCAGTGGTTTCCATTGCCTTCTGCATCCTCATGCCCTTGCTCATAGCTGACTCTTCCGCCTTTAGGGGCAGTTTCCCACCCTAAGGTCAAGAGAGTGCCCTGAACCCCTGTCTGCTACTCCGCCCACTTTGACAAGGTCCTTGGGCGAGTGATGGTGACTTTTTAAGCCGGAAGTCTTCGGACGCCATTGCCGACAATTTTTATTCAAATTGTAAGCGATGGCGGGGTTCGAATCCGGGACTGAGGACGTTCTGATTACTAATCAAAGATGCCACCCTTGGACCTTATATACTACCACACAGGTATGTTAGTGCGTCAGTTGCTATCAAACGACTTGCCTGTCCTGCTCTGAAGGAGGTACCTTTCCAACAACAGCTGGAGTTGTGGTTCAAGAATGATGGAGCACCAGTCCATTTTCTCCGAAGTATCGCAGAGCACTTCAAATAGATATTTAATCGACAATAGATTGATTGACGAGGTCCAGTAAGTTGGCCAACTCCTTCCACGAACTTAATTCCTTGGATTTTCGGTTGCTGGAGCACCCGAAATCTACTATATTTTTTACCAGCTCCGTTAAAGATGTACAAACATTACGGAAACGCGTCATGTTCGCCTGCGAGCGCATCCGTGACCAATCTCGAGTTTATCAAAGCCTGCGTGGTTCCCAAAGGCGTCGGACATAATAAGCATGTGTTACTGTATATGGACACTATACTGAACACATAGTTTAGCTAAGGGTCACAGGTGCAGGTCGTATGTAACAGCAAGCAGATTTCATTAGACGCTCTGTTGTTTCACAGCATTCTGTAGGTCATTCAAAATAGCAAAAATCTTGCAGTATGTGTGGTTCGCAGTATCGAAGACAGCTCGTAGCTGATTTTAGAACCAACGCTTGACAGACCTTTCTCCTTATATTGGTCCATAATACCACCTCTCAGAATAGGGAATACGTGATTGTAACGCTCTGTATATATCAGTCACACTCATCTTAACATATTCCTTTATGGAAAAAAATTGTTATAGAAGATTGTGATGAGTGGTTATAGAGTGTAGTCCAGCCGAACTTGACTGCCCCACCCGCAGATGGATTACCTTGGACTGTCTCACATTACACGAGGGACACCGAAGAGACTGACCACGAAGGCTCCAGAAACTATCATTAATGAGTCACGTCCACCGGCCACAACTTTTTATGCTCATGTCCAACTCTCTGGAGAAGAAAGAAAAACGCTGAAAATTATCAGAAAGAGAAAACGGAATGGACTGGACATTGTTTGAAGAGGGACTGTTTATTGAAGGAAGGAATAGAAGAAGGAATGATGGAGGGAAAAAGGGGAAGAGGAAAAAGGAGACATCAAATGCTGGACAATATAAAAGGAGACATATATTCAGAAATGAAAAGACTGGCTATGGACAGATAATAGTGGAAGAAGCTTAACTCATGACAAGACCTGCCGTAAGACAGAATACCATACTACTACTGCTGCTGCTGCCAACTCTAGGATTAAAATTTTGCAGATGGTAGAGACTCCCAAATTGACGAGAAACTGCACCTACTCGTCATCACCCATGTCGTCCAGATTGGTGGTAGTCTATATGCAGAGCTTGGTCAGAAATGAAACTGACAGAAGTGGGAAATGAAACTGACGGAAGTGGGAGTCCCAGACTGCCAAGAATTTAGAGAAAATACCATTTTTGCTGTGAGTCGGGCGAGCCAGGAGCCATTTATGTTAACGCTCTATTGCTTGGTGTTGCCATTTAGCAACAAACTGAAGATTTGCGTATAATGTTAAGGAAATCATTCGTATATGCATGATGTTGCCGCCTGACAACGTATACATCTTGTCTGCATCAAGCTAGATTGTGTTTAGCTTGCCGGCCGTGGTGGCCAAGCGGTTAAAGGCGCTGCAGTCTGGAACCGCGCGGCCGCTACGGTCGCAGGTTCGAATCCTGCCTCGGGCATGGATGTGTGTGATGTCCTTAGTCCTTAGGTTAGTTAGGTTTAAGTAGTTCTAAGTTCTAGGGGACTGATGACCTTAGAAGTCAAGTCCCATAGTGCTCAGAGCCATTTGAGTTTTTTTGTGTTTAGCTTCATTATGTTGGCGAAAACAATTGCATATAAATAATCTTTGCTGAAGATGGAGTGTTGGTAAACACACGCGAAAGCAGCTGAAGGAGTGAATTATTACTGCCACTTAGATAACGTCTAGCTACATTTTTAAGGTTTGTAAAATGATACTTAATGATAGCACGGATTGTGTTTCCACGCCTCTGTAACTGAACAATTAATAATTATTTTTGGTTTGTTGAACAGATCAAAATTTTTATGTTCAACATGAAACATAGTATTTTGTGTGTCAGGCCCCACCCACAGATATTTCTTTTAGTGCAATTGGTTTTCTAAAACAAATCACACAATAGATGGTTGAAGTTGAGTCCAGGCAGCGGATGGCACCGCGGAAAGACTACAGAATGTTAATCCAAGAGACGTGGAGACGAACCGATATTGAAAAATCTTTTTTCTTTTTATTTCAGATTTTTACGTTACTTATTCCGCAAATAAACCGAGATAATGCTGAACGTATATCTTCATAGACTGCATGAAAAGGAAAGGCAAAACAAGATAGAAAGGATTGTGATTAAATAATAAGCGCTTCGTACTCAGTTTCATTTTGACCTTCAAGCACTGCTCGGCAGTTGCAAGCAAACAATAAGATTCCCTGTTTTTACAATTATTATCACATCAGCATGTGAAATTCGTTAACTGTAAAATAATGAAAGTGTCTTAATCTATATACGAAGTTCACTTGTACGTCTTACAATCTCTTCATGGAAATTTATACGCAATAATAATTTTTCCTTTGCCTTTCCTTTTCACGCTCTACTATGAAAATATTAATATAGTATATTTTCGTTTATTAGCAGAATAAATGATGTAAAAGCTGACGATTTAAAAAAAAAGTTCCGTGTAGAGACTCGACCCCACAATTACCGTTCCGCACTCTTCCCGCTACAACAACTGCTGCCGTAAACTACGGTGACATAAATGTCTCATGCCTCACCCGACCTGCGGCAAATATGCTATTGTTTTCTAAATGCTTGGCTATCTGGAACTAGCACGTCCGTCAATTTCATTCCTGACGTAGCTCCGAATGTACCACAAATTTAGATGAAATCGCTCTCCTTGTGAGTACTTAGAGAAATAAATTAAGTGGTACGAGGTCTTGAATGTGCGATGCTTGCAGGGGATCCGTTTTTAAATTGCTTATATTTTACGACAAACACCTTTCTTCGGAGTCGACAGTTAAAAAACAATGCACAGTTCTCAATGATGTGTCCATAGTGGAGTTTATTACTGTTTATCCTTCATGGCTGGTTGTCGAAACTCGAGCATTACGCGTTACAGTACTTGCAGGCATGCATTAAATGTAAGTTCCCTGTTGTTGTTGTGCTCTTCAGTCCGAAGACGGGTTTGACGCAGCTCTCTAAACGTAAAGCCCAAAAAGGTGCTCGAACGTAGAAGAGAAAAGCCTCAGACCAGTTTTAGTCATAACTGGAAGAATTTATCGTCGCAAGCAGAAACGTGTGCGACACTAAGCACTTAAGGCCAAGGAGAGTTGGCCAAAAGCGAAGAATAGTTTGCGGAGATGGTGTTGTACTGCATAGCAGAAAACTCGTGAATAAGCACTCGTCAACATACCCATCGAGTGCACACTTCGAAGAATAAGTGTGTAAATTATCGGTGTAACAGCTGTTACATGCCTATCGTAAATGTCTGCGTGCAATGGGGACAAATGATTTTGAACTGATTCAGTTTTTTCTGTAGATTATATTCCAGTGCGTGAACTGAGGCTGTCTGTCGGTACTTCGAGCACCTGTTACGAGATTAAATAGTAGCTATATGGTCTGAGTTGTTTCTGTAAAAGAAATGTTTGTTTCGGACTTAGAGTTCTTTCGGTGGATTACGTTGTGATGCTTGCATTGAGACTGACGGTAGTCACTTCAACTTGTTCTTAAGAGCTTTTTTAGTGTTATTGTTCTCTGATTCGTCTGATGCAGCCTGCCATGACTTCCTCCCTTGTTATGTGCGGGGTGACTCGCCTGTCCCTATCTAACCGGCCGGTGTGGCTGAGTGGTTCTAGGCGCTACAGTCTGGAACCGCGCGACCACTACGGTCGCAGGTTCGAATCCTGCTTCAGGCATGGATGTGTGTGATGTCCTTAGGTTAGTTACGTTTGAGTAGTTCTAGGTTCTAGGGGACTGATGACCTCAGAAGTTAGTTAGGTTTGAGTAGTTCTAGGCTCTAGGGGACTGATGGCCTCAGAAGTTAAGTCCCATAGTGCTCAGAGCCATTTGAACCATTTTGTCCCTATCTATGAGTTTTGTGCAACCCGCAAGACCTTCAAATATCAAACGTAACATTTTCGTATTCTCTCGCTCGCTATGGGTAAACTATTAGTCCTACAGAAGAAATGAACAGTACCTTTTCGTAGAAAATTTAATGTAGTTAAATTTGTACTGGGTTACGTTTTCGAGAGAGGTCGTAGTTTCCTAATCTTTTAAGAAAACGCACAAAAGCGACATTCAAATGCGTTTTTCTTGAATAACTCGAAAATTGTGACCTCCAGCGAAAACAATCACAGTAGAAAATTTAACTACTTTAATTTGCTACAAAAAGTTCCATTTCATGTTTTTTGTAGGATTAATAGTTTGCCTATTGCGAGCGAGAGAACAGGAAAATCTCGTGTGTGGTGTTTGAAGGCATTGTGGGTTGCATAAAACCCACTGGTAGTGGCAGCTGAGTCACCATGTATTATATAATACAGTTTTCGTCTTACATATAGTTTTTACCCTCTATGTTTTTTTCTGGGACCATGGAAATCATTGGCTGATGTCTTAAAATATGTCCTAACATCCTGTACCTTCTTCTTCCCTGTGTTTTCCACTTATTATTTTCCTCGTTGATTCTGCAGAGAATATCTCATTTCTTATCAGTCCACTTAATTAACAACATTCTTCTGCAACACAGCATCTCAAGCGCATCGATTTCCTACAGCCCATGATTGACTCCCATACAATTCCGTGCTCCAAGAGTACATTTTTCTTCTCAAATTAAGGTCTGGTGCTTCATACTAGAAGTGTTCATTTAGCGAGGAACAGCCTCTTTGCTTGTCTTTCGCCAGTTATGGTTTTTTTTATGCCAAGGTGACTGAATTCTTTCAGTTCGTCTACTGCGTGGTCCCAAATTTTAACGTTAAGATTTCTATTATCGTATTTCTACTTATTGTTGTGTACTTTCGCTCTATGTTATTTTCTCAGTGGATTATTCATTTCAGCCGGCCGATGTGGCCGAGCGGTTCTACGCGCTTCAGTCTGGAACCGCGCGACCGCTACGGTCGCAGGTTCGAATCCTGCTTCGGGCATGGATGTGTGTGATGTCCCTAGGTTAGTTAGGTTTAAGTAATTCTAAGTTCTAGGGGACTGATGACCTCAGATGTTAAGTCCCATAGTGCTCAGAGCCATTTGAACCATTTGATTATTCATTTCGTTCCACATTTTCCGTATCTCTTCCGCACTTTCATAGAGGTTAGCAACATAATCAGCGGATTTTATAGCTGATAAAATTTGCCCTAAATTTTAAAGCACTTTCGATCCTTTCTTTCGCCTCCTTCATTCCTTTCCTTCCTCGAGACTTATGTTGAACCGAAGAGGAGAAGACTATTACGAACGTCTACGTGATGATCCCAGATTTGTCTTCATTACTTTTATCTTTCTTTGATTTATTCTTCATATTCTCTGCTCATTGCACTATTTATTCCATTCAACAGATTCTGTAAATCTTTCACTTTCACTGAGGATAGCAATGCCATCAGCGAATCTTATCACTTGTGTTGTGGATTGGCAAGACAGCCAATCCACAGTGAGGGGTAACCGAAAGGCACGCGCTTAAACTCACGCAGGCTGGCGTGAGGTCTGAAACAGGATACGTAATGAATGCTATAAAGAAAAGTACGTAGCTGCTGGAAAACTTAACTTTAATCCACATTTGTAGAACATCGCTCTTGATGATACATTAATAGAATCTCAATATCAATTGAATACGGCGCCTTGCTAGGTCGTAGCAATTGTAGCTTAAGGCTATGCTAACTATCGTCTCGGCAAATGAGAGCGTATTTGTCAGTGAACCGTTCCTTGCAAAGTCGGCTGTACAACTGGGGCGAGTGCCAGTACGTCTCTCTAGACCTGCCGTGTGGCGGCGCTCGGTCTGCAATCACTGATAGTTGCGACACGCGGGTCCGACGTATACCAGCGGACCGCGGCCGATTTAAAAGCAAGTGTGGTGTCTGGCGGTGACACCACAACTTGCATCCTTTCCCTTGAATGGTAATCTCACTCCTGAATCTTTCTTTTATTTCCATCATTGATTATTTGATGTACAGGTTGAACAGTAGTGGATAAACATTGCACACCGCTGTTATACCCTTACTAAGCCGAGCACCTCTCTTGGTTTTCCAATCATGTTGTTCCCTCTTGGTTCGCGCATATATTGCATATTCCCTATATCTTATGCTTACCTTTCTGAGAACTATGAACGTAAGTTGTTGGTAATCGCTGTAAGAAGTTTATGTCGGTAACAAACAAAATGTTTTTTACGACCATTAATTTCTTGCTCCACAATACTCAGTTTAGAATGCTCTATTATTTGTATAATTTTGACAGTAAAGGTTTGGATACCCAGTGTTAAGTAGACAAGAGGAAGCTTTATACAGGGTGTGCCTTGCATACATGTTAATAAATTATGTTTGCTGAATGTCTGAATGTGGAAGATCTTCGCTCTCCTGTGCCTGTTTACTAAGAACTGGGTGTGGTTTGTTATTACGGTTGACTGGCGATTTTGTTAGTGAATTGCACCGAGAATACCTGGACACTAATGCAAATATGTGTAATACAAACTATGAGTCATGGTGATTAAAAATTGTTGCCATTGGTCTCATAATACCCGCTGTCAGTGACATAGTTGAAGGTATTCTGTCTTCCTCGCCCCAGAGTCTGACAACAGTGAGACATTGTCATGCAGACGGGAAGAGACAGAGATATTCGCAAAACAACACTGTTGCTGTATCTTTCTGGTAAGCTGTTCTATCATAGCCACAATACGCTCTCAGTGTTACTCGCATTTGCACTGGTGTGCAGTTATTCTCAGTGCAGTAGCTACAGACATAATTGCGATAACACACTGGATAAATTTCCCAGTAATTAGCGACTGGAGATTCAGGCCTCTTCAAATTAAAACTCCCGAAAAACAAATCTGATTGTGCTCAGTACAGTTTGGACTTACTCTGTCTAAAACATGAGCGTTTAACGTCCCGTCGGCGAGAAGATAATTGGAGACAGAGCACCAACTTTCACGCAGTAGAGACAGGCAGGAACAAAAAACCATGTCGTTTTCACGGGAACCATCCTGGCAGTCACCTTAATTCATTAAGGAATCTGAATTTAAGGTGGATGGATGACGGCTTGAGATTCGTTCCTCACGTATTCGAGACCAGTGTGCAACCCACTGCGCCATCTCACGCGGTCCCAGTGTACGATGGAGCCAGAACAGAATCGGATACTTGTAGTGTCCATATGTTGGTATAGGAGCAGTTTGTTCCCGAAGAAAAATGTGACTCAAAAAGAGACTGTACGTCGTCGGTTCTAAATTCTGCGATACAAAGACCATAGCTGCATAGCGAGGTGTACACTTTCTAGGTTCTTCATGGATATTCTGATACCGCCACTTTCTGATTAATTAATTATATTTCACAACCCTTAATGAAATTGACTAACTTAATGACAAGTTGCTGTCAATTTAAGTAAACTTCAGAAGGCTCACTAGTTATATTTTATAAAGGAAATTTTCACCACGTTTCAGAAACTGAACACTGCAGCGCTTAATTCAGTCCTGAGAACTTAACAAGAGAGGATCTGGTGTTACAAATAAAAGTCAACTCCAGAAGTGTTCTTTTAGATAATCGTATATTTTCTCAAACAACATAGTTACACAGACCTTCTGACACAGAGCAACAACACAACCTGATTTTTTTTTTTTTAATTTAGCATGCAGCATTGCTTATATACTTGCTTGACAATATATGCTCTTTTGCTCTGATTGTTTACAAAATAGGTTTGTCGAATTACAATCAGAAAGTTACATAACAAAATATCCTGTTAATACAGTTTTCTGGTAAGAAAATGTTCGTTTATAATGAATACAGTTTCAAGTATTGGTTTTTAGGTTTTGAGACGAAAATAAAGTGATGAAATGCGATTAACAACACTTGACACAAAATTACAGATTTCTTATTCATCACTGAATAACTTTTTGTGTTAACATAAACTTTGGAGCTTTACAGAATTTTAAACAAAAACTTCGTTTTGTCAGAATCTTAAAAAAGTCGTTTGTTTATATTGCAAGTTTCTAGAAGGTGTAATTACAAAATCAGTTACAGGAATTCTGAGCCTGGCATCTTTAGAGACATGGTTGCCCAAGTTCTTACGTGAGTTTAATTACATCTCCTGTCGCGAAACATTTCGAACTATTAATTTGGCTTTACATGTAATAATCGAATTTTAGTGACTAATTTGCTAATTAGTTACAAGATGGAATTTGATGCCAACATTATCATGACATCTTCACTTATAGCTTTCAAAAGCTACATAATTAGTTTTCCCATAATCGTTATCAAAGTGCTGATTGCGAAATAATGAATTACTGGTAACTGCAGATTCTGGCTAATTACGTTTACTTTGCAGGCTGGTAAGCTAATTAGTTATACTACATCGTGTACGTAATATATGAGTTAGCATCTAATCATAAATTATGAAGCAAAAGATGTATCATTATACACTGTGTTCTTTGTAATATGGATGAGGTGGTACACTGGAAAGCTATTGCATGGGGGCTTATTTATTAAATTTGAAAATCATTTTTATTTTTGGTAGCTGTATGCCCGATTACGCTGTGTCTCGTAAACGGTTGGCCCTGACTAGTCCTATTACGCAATCTGACTGCATAGAACAACAACAAAGAATGAAATGAAAATTTTGGTTAACACAATTAATTAATTAAGTCCCCAGCAACTATAAAACCTACGAAACCAAAGCACAAGTATAACTGTTCTGTGTGTGGGAATATGACTCAACGTACACATCTGGCACGGTTCTTCTTCAATAAGACAAGAAATTTCAAATACCATTTATACTGAAGTGATAAAAAAATAGAAATACTATAATTGCGCAAGAAAACCAGAATTACACTCTAATACAAGAACACAAGCCAGATGCTTTGTTGACTGAACCTGTAATGACGCATTATTCAGGACATTGAAATAATGAGAAAAAAAAAGAAAAGGAGTTTGTTACCTTCATTTATATTGATGAAAAGCACTCTAATCGTTACAATATCTCCACACCGACTCGCTACTACCACATCTCAACAAGAACTGACTACTGCCACATCTCGACAAGCACTCTTCACTACGACATCTCAGCAAGCACTGATTACTACGAGTTCTCAACAAGCACTGCCCTCCGCTACTTCTCAATAATCACTGCCAGTGGAGGCGGCGAAACAAAACTCTCTGGCGCTGTGGCTCAGTGTAGCCGCCTTTCACTATGTCAGGTGGTGTAGAACAGTTCATAAAGTGACCCTGACTAAGTCCTATTACAATGGGTAATACAGCTGCAGATTAAGACTATGTACTAAAAACCCAACGCTACTATTCGATTCTCTCGGATAATCAAACGATCATCTTCCTTTGTGAGCAATGTGTTTCATTTTGCCTATTCGTTGTCACTCGAAAGTACCTGAGCCAGCACGTCACTGGGTATCAACATCAGAGAGCCTTGTCGCTACTGCGAGGTGGGGCTTGTTATCTATGGCCGAGGTGGAAGTGCAGCAGAGTTGACTGGTACGGGCTCTCAGCCTACAGTCTGTCTGTCTACGAACGAGGAAGGTAATATATGGTCCGCTGGAGTGCCTTTTGTAGCAGCCAGCTTCTGTATTGGAGCTGTGGCCTGAAGTCATGCCCGTTAAGTGCAGTCTGTTTGTTTGTCTGACACTTCGCGGTGGAGTGCACACAATACAGCGCCCATATAGATGTTGTGACGTAACCGGTACTGAATGCAGGCCATCTGCCTGTCATTACTTCAGTGCCTTGTACCAAATACGACGCACTGGTAGACACTGGGGACTCACCGGCAACGGGTGTAAACTGTCGGCTTGGCACTTTCTCGCTGCTGTGTGCAGTTTATGGCGCCCGGGTACCTGCTCTGCCTGTTATACCCCATTTGGTGTGGGTGCTAAAGTGACGGCATGAGATTAGCGTGGTGCTCAGCTGTACCTACGAGAGGTCGATCGTGTTTGTTAGCGACGTTATTTTGTCGCCCACTGTGGTTCGTCCGGCATTGTGTATTTTCTGATATCTTTGGTGTCATGTTTGTCTAATTCATTGTGTTAGTGTTGCCCGTCGCACCTGAGCTAGTGTTCCTGCTAAACTGTGTATCTCAGGGTGAGTGGGCTTTGGTAGAAGCGAGTGGCCTGTTTCTAATGTGAAACTTCTTTTCTTGTTAGCCCCTGTTAGTTGAAGTTCTTGTTTAGCGTGGCTTGTGATTTGTCTACCCTTGTCTGTATCCGTGTATGTTACATGCTGCTGGGGGCAGTCATCTATTAATACTTTGTGTTCTGCCTTACGGCAGGTCTTGTCATGGGGGAAGACTCGTCAGAGAGGTTCACCGTATGAGCGTGTAGGGAAGTGATTCCACTGGTGGTTTCCCGTTGCCTTCCACTGATGATGAGTGTTGTGGCGTAACAAGCTAGTTACGCCACACTGAGAAGGGAGCCGAAAGGCACGCGAACACACACGCCGACTGGCGTCAAGTCTGGAACAGGATACGTTATGACTGCTATCAAGAAAATACGTAGCTTTGGAATATACTTAACTTTATTCTTTGTTGGTTTACAACGTTCTTCTTGAGACATTTATACGATAGCTCTCAAACTAGGTAAGGCTAATGGCGCCTTGCTAGGTCGTAGCCATGGACTTAGCAGAAGGCTATTCTAACTGTCTCTCGGCAAATGAGATGAAGGCTTCGTCCGTATTGTCGCTAGCAATGTCGTCCGTACAACTGGGGCGAGTGCTAGTCCGTATCTCGAGACCTGCCTTGTGGTGGCGCTAGGTCTGCGATCACACAGTGGCGACACGCGGGTCCGACATGTACTAAATGGACCGCGGCCGATTTAAGCTACCACCTAGCAAGTGTGGTGTCTGGCGGTGACACCACAATGAGGAAATGATAATGAGGACAACGCAACACCCAGTCCCTGAGCGGAGAAAATCCGGGAATTGAACCCGGGCCCCTTGGCGTGACAGAGCGCCGCGCTGACCACTCAGCTATCGGGGTGGACAGCCATCTATTATTGAGAGATTAAACTGCGAAGCTTCTTGCCATTCCAGTACCGTTGAATAATTACTGTGCTGATAGCGCTGATATGGTCTATTACATAGTTTCAAATATGTGAAGCTATAGATCTCAAGTTGCTAGTTGATACCATTCGAATCTGTAAGGTTTAGTATGCCATCGATATGTTGTTCTACTTCGCAGAGTTTTGTGTTGGATATTTATTTTGAAGAATTTGTTGTCTGCTTGTAAATGTGGCACTACTCGATTGAGTTTATTGCGTCATTTGCGCTAAGGTTAATGTAACTGATGTACATGAGTTATGTGTGTTTTTATTCTGAAAGTTTTTTTTAAAGAACCTGGCAGTCGCTTGCAAACGACTTTCACGATTCACAAGCAGAAAGTATCCCTGGTTGCGAAGTTGCAGTAGCTGCAAATTTAAATATTTGTCATGACTGTCTTAGTTTTTATATTTTTTATACTGCTCATTTGCATTCAGTTCTGTCATCACCTTTGGTGATTTTATTGTGCCTCAATAGGGCGCACGTCTGAGTTTTCTTATGTTTTATCTATGAGTCTGAGACATTACAGCCACACACATTTTGCTACCAGTTGTAGGCCAAATATTCATTTTCTATTGGTTAAATGTCATTAAGTATGCTTCTACTTGAAGCTGTGTTGTTAACCTTTGCCATATGTCCAAATTTGATAAAATGTACTTCGAGATCAAAGTGTTGTGATTTGCAGGGTGAAATCGCCCTTATAATTATGTTTAATGTTTAGATTTGGTCTGTCATTAATAAACGATGAATTGAAATTTGTCTAAAACCGGCAGCACCATCCGCTACCACGCTCTCTGCCGTTTCAAAGCCCAACCAGAGCATGTAAACATTATAAACCATAAATGGGTCAGTGACTCCCTCTCTCCTTCCCTGCCTATTGGGACACATCCCTTCTCACTATCATAATGTTCTGGTGGAAATGGACACTCTTTCAGACATCTATCAATATTTTGTCCATTGATGGCGTATGAATTTAAGTAGACACACAGTAGCTCCTTTCAAACAAATCTACGAAATTATAGAAAAACATTTTAGTCTTTGTTCTTTATTTTTCCGAATTACATCACCGACACGGTGATGCGGTCAGTAAATATCGATCAGCGGTTCTGCTGGCACAGTCCCAAACATGGGACTTTCCTCGAAATAAACTATATACTGGTTACCTTAATTACGCATATACTGCACTATGCTTAATTATGCCAGTCCCGGAATTTATTGGAAATAGTTTAGTTTCCCCTGATTTGAGGAACTGTTAACATTATAAAGCTAAAACTGAAAGGTCTCTGTTGGATTCCTTTCATGTTTAATTTCTTAAATCTGTTGTCATTTACGACATAAATTCCTCTTCTAAATTTACTGTGGCGTTTCTGACTATCTGGGAGGAGACTGAGTAGTGGAACGTGTTACTTTTACGCATAAACAAGAACGATCTGTCACACTACTACACTTTAAAACACAGTTTATATGTAATTCGTGTCACACAGTCTCATACGGAACCTACATCCGCTTTCTTTTATATACTGTTTATGATAAGATACTGTCATCCTCCTTCCCTTCTGTGTGAGAGGATGAATGAGCAAATGTATTTCTAGTTGCATGCTTGAGGGTAGCAGACAAGCCTGTCTGCTAGAGAACAGTAGGACCAACGTTGGAACAGGTAGCTACGCTTTCTAAAAGCAAAGAGGTTTCTATCCTTAGTATGGTCCTGTCTGTCCGTTGTCATGTTGGTATAGGAAGCTGCCCCTCTGGCCACTTCCGTTTGTATTTGTGAGCCACCCCTCAGGAAGGGACCAGTCAGTCTGTCCGTGGCGAGCGTCTGAAGTGGTAAGATCTCCGGCTAAGTGCGTGTCTGCTAAGTCCGTAGGACAATGGATTTCTTAAGTTCAGCCTAACTGAAAATTTAATCACCTTTATTTCAGGTTTAGCTCTAAAATATCTAATGTTATCTTAAATTGCAGCGCAGTGTAATTCTCGTGTGAAGTTCAGAATATATTCCGGTAGTTGCTTTGTCACTACTTTGTGAGTAAAGTGGAACCACGTGTTGATCAGTAACTCTAACTAAGTTCATCAATCTTAAATGCGAATGTGCGTGAGATTATAACGTCTCGTCTTGACAATATTTTTCAATATAGCAACTTTTCTTTATGTTCAACCCACGTGGGGTGTACTTTGTGAGACCACTACCACGTGGTTATATAATTGTTTGACCCATCAGGTTAATAGTAAGACGTTAGTAACCAGTTCGAGGTTTTTCTTTTGTAAATTGCTTTTCGATCTAATTTATTTTAATTATCAAAATTATTGCGGAGTTACACTCTTTGTGTAAACCAAGTTGACCACGTGAAGCATGTGGTGTAATCATCAAAGTAGCCCTCAGCTATTCTTTTCGGGAAGATTTCACAAAGAGTTAATATGAATTTAGTATACCAGTGTGTGGTAATTACATCACGGACAGGATTGTGCTACGAACGTAACTTCTTTGGGTGAAAATTGAATCGGTTGGTAGTGGTTAATTTTCTCTTGCATATGTTTCAACGTTCTTTGTGTGTTGTTTTATGAATGCAGTGTTGTATGCAGTCTCCCAGTCTTGGCTCCATATTTGATGTGTTCCGTAAGATTACAATCTCACATTTTCACAATCGTAAATAAGGCACCAGTTTAGTTAGGAATCAAGTTTAATATGCTGAAATTTCAATGATCAATGTTAAAATAAATTTCCAAATATAAACTGATTTATTTCTTTTTACTTAAATTCTCTTATATATATATATATCACCGGTTGTCGTATGACTATTAAAAGATTATAATTAATGTTAGTCTGGTTAGGAATTTGGTAAGCTAGACTGGATACGTGGTGAAACAGTTGCTCAGTAATGCAAGGTTAACTTCCCCAGACAGCTCACAGCTTTTAACCCGCTTTTATTGGCTATCAGTACCGCTTTCATAGAAAAATAAAGTAACAACGTTACAAAACAACAGTGGTACAGTAGATGCAGTTTTTCTTTTCTGGACGCTCATTCTTCTAACTAGATTCCTCGCTAAAAGTAGACTACTAGTACCAAACTTTGGCGAAGTTTGAGGATGAAATTTCTGAGAATGTGCGTTTGGTGCCAGGCAATACACGCAATAGAATAACCGGCTGTAGGAAAACCAGAAAGGGAAGAGAATCGAAGCGTTTGAGACGTGATGTTGTAGAAGGATGTTGAAAATTAAGCGCACTGATAAGAACTGCGGTTCTCGCAGAAACGGCGAGAAAAGAAGTATGTCGAACACACTGAGAAGAAGGGAGAAAGTAATAGGACACGCCTTCGGACGTTATGGAATACCATCCATGGTGCTACAGGGAGCTGCAGGAGGTAAAGACTGAAGTGAAGACAGAGACTGGAATTTACAGGGTGTTACAAAAAGGTACGTCCAAACTTTCAGGAAACATTCCTCACACACAAATAAAGAAAAGATGTTATGTGGGCCGGCCGGTGTGGCCTTGCGGTTCTAGGCGCGTCAGTCTGGAACCGCGCGACCGCTACGGTCACAGGTTCGAATCCTGCCTCGGGCATGGGTGTGTGTGATGTCATTAGGTTGGATAGGTTTAAGTAGTTCTAAGTTCTAGGGGACTGATGACCTCAGATGTTTAGTCCCATAGCGCTCAGAGCCATTTGAACCATTTGTTATGTGGACATGCGTCCGGAAACGCTTAATTTCCATGTTAGAGCTCATTTTAGTTTCGTCAGTATGTTCTTCCACCTACGCTCAATGGAGCACGTTATCATGATTTCATACGGGATACTCTACCTGTGCTGCTAGAACATGTGCCTTTACAAGTACGACACAACATGTGGTTCATGCACGATTGAGCTCCTGCACATTTCAGTCGAAGAGTTCGTACGCTTCTCAACAACAGATTCGGTGACCGATGGATTGGTAGAGGCGGACCAATTCCGTGGCCTCCACGCTCTCCTGACCTCAACCCTCTTGACTTTCATTTATGGGGTATTTGAAAGCTCTTGTCTACGCAACCCCGGTACCAAATGTAGAGACTCTTCGTGCTCGTATTGTGGACGGCTGTGATACAATACGCCATTCTCCAGGGCTGCATCAACGCATCAGGGATCCCATGCGACGGAGGGTGGATGCATGTATCCTCGCTAACGGAGGACATTTTGAACATTTCCTGTAACAAAGTGTTTGAAGTCACGCTGGTACGTTCTGTTGCTGTGTGTTTCCATTCCACGATTAATGTGATTTGAAGAGAAGTAATAAAATGAGCTCTAACATGGAAAGTAAGCGTTTCTGGAC
The DNA here is from genome assembly GCF_023864345.2 of Schistocerca serialis cubense. NCBI lineage: Eukaryota > Metazoa > Arthropoda > Insecta > Orthoptera > Acrididae > Schistocerca > Schistocerca serialis. Next base: position 1,076,619,880 of record NC_064638.1, on the reverse strand, counting down.
ACATATCCACATAACATATTTTCTTTCTTTGTGTGTGAGGAATGTTTCCTGAAAGTTTGGCCTTACCTGTTTGTAACACCCCGTATACAGGAGATTGACAAAAATATGAGGGCAAAAAACACAAGATATTACTATGCCTAATATGGTGCACGAAGAGCATTGGCTTTCAAAACTACTTCCGGTTGTCTCGAAGTGTATGGTTTTCAAGCGAATTTTATACCATTCTTCGCCGGGCTTAGAGGCCGCGTGGTTTTAGGCGCCTTGTAACGGACTGCGCGGCCGCTCTCGCCGGAGGTCCGAGTCCTTCCCCGGTCATGGCTGTGAGTGTTGTCCTTGGCGTCAAGTTAGTTTAAGTAGTGTGTAAGTCTAGGGACCGATGACCTCAGCAGTTTGGTCCCTTATGAATTCACACGCATTTGAACATTATACCATTCATCCTGCAAATTAGTGGCAAATGCAGGTAATGATGATGGAGGTGGAGGTGGATAGCGATCACGCACTGTTCTCTCCAAAGTGAACCAAAAAGACTCAATAACATTGAAATCTGTGGCCAGGGGACGTGTGACAGTTTATTTTTGTGCTCACACAACCAGTCCCGGACGATGCTAGCGGTGTGAACAGGGATTCTGTCCTCGTGGAACACAGCATCACAGTGGGGAACAAACACTGTACAGTAGGATGGACCTGACCAGCCAAAATGCTCACGTAATCCTTGGCAGTAATGCGATTTTGTATAGTAACCATGGGGCCTACGGAACACCACGTTATGGCTATTCAAATCGTCACCGAAACCCCGCCACATTTCATTCTTGCGGGGTAAACGCAATCAGAAGCTGGAAACAGTGTGAAACAAGTCACATTCGACCAAATAAGTTTCTTCCATTGCTAGTAAGGTTTTATGCTTCGGCAACAGTTTTCCTGATACGGGATTTGGATTGTTTGGGTGAAGAGACCAAACAGCGAGCTCATCGGTCTTATGGTAATAGGCAAGGACGGGGAAGGAAGGCGGCCGTGCCCCTGGTACGGGGATTTGCATCACTGATGAGTGGTTCTGGAATTCCAGAACGCCCTGCAATTTCCAGTTTTTGGCAGGTCATTCGTGTTGTTATAATGCGTCATTTTTCGTCACAGTCCTCTCCAATGACCGTCTGTCACGATCACTCAACACGTACTTCCGTCCACATTGTGACAAAGCGGACGAGGTTTTTCCGCTTCCCTGTTTGCGGAATAAACCTTCGATAGGACGCTTCTAGGAACACCAAACACTTTGGCTACATTGGTAACTGAAGCATCCACCATATGAGCACCTGTAATTCGTCCGCGCTCGAATTCACTTAGTACCGAAATACGAGGGTGAGTCAAATGAAAACCTTAAATTTGTAATAATAAATCGAAATTTCGCGCCGTTATCTTGTAAGTTGGTAAGTGTGCTACAAACAGCATGCAGAATGGCCTGTAGGTGGCAACATAGTGCAGATGCACACATACCGACGCAGTATCAGTATAAAGATGACCGCCCCACTTGTGACTTGCGCCGGGGAAGAACAGCGTTCTGCTTTTCAGTTTTTGCGTAGTGAAGGTGTGAAACTATTGAAATTCGTCGAAAAATGATGGTTCAGTTCGGTGATGCATGTTTGTCACAGCAGCAAGTCTACGAATGGAGTAGGAAGTTCGCAAATGGTGTGACTTCAGTGGAAGATGCTCCTCGTCCAAGTCAGGCACAACGAGTTGTGACTCCACAGGACATTGCAGTAGTTAAAGCTATAGTGAAGGAAAACCGCCGAGTGACATTGCAGCATGTTTACAGATTAGTCATGGGTCAGCACACCACATTGTTCATGACGTGCTCCAGTTTCACAAAGTGTCTGCAAGATGGGTGCCGCGGCAGCTGACTCCTGAAATGAGAGAGCGATGTTTTGAGGCTTGTGAAGAACTTCTTCGGTGCTTTGAACGAGAAGGAGATGGCTTCCTTGCAAGAATCGTTAGTGGGGACAAAACCTGGGTTCACTTCCACCAACCGGAAACGAAGAGAGCGAGCAAGGAATGGCGCCATTCCTCGTCACCAAAACCAAGGAAGTTTCGAACAGAACCATCAGCAGGGAAGGTTATGCTGACTCTCTTTTGGGACGAAAAAGGCGTCATTTTGGAGCATTAAATGCCCCAATGTCACCAGTGCATCATACACAGATCTTCTAAAAAAATCATCTGCAGGCTGCAATCAAATCAAAACGACGTGGGTTGCTGTCAGCAGGTGTCCTTTTGCAACATGACAATGCAAGGCCCCACACTGCCCGTACAACAGTTGCAACAATCACAGACCTGCATTTTGAGGAGTCTTCCTCATCAACCATGCTCACCAGACCTTGCCCCAAGCGATTTCCATATGTTTGGACCACTAAAAGACGCAATGGGAGGAAAGAAGTTCCGTTCTGATGAAGAGGTACGCCACGCGGTGCATGAGTCGTTGCGCGGACTACCAAAATAATTTTTTTCTAAAGGAATTTATGCACTTTGTAAGCGCTGGAGGACTTGCATTGAGCGTGGGGGGATTATCTTGAAGAGTGACACAGCTTTGTACCACTTCTGCACAATAAATAATATTTAAAAAAATATTTAACGTTTTCATTTTACTCGCGCTCGGAATACACTCATAACTATACAGGACACTGCTATGACCACCACTGACACTTGCAACGTACTGAGGACACTGTTTGTGATCAAATACAATAGTGCAACTTACAATCTTGGCTAATATCTGCATTTATGTCCAAGCATGCATTTCTCGTGGTGTTTCTATGCTTTTGTCCAACCCCCGTACTTCTAAGTTATTTGTATTGGTATATCATTACCAAAATAACGGAAATACCCCTACAAAAACTGTTCATTCAGATTTAGACTAGTGCTAGTCTCTCGTACATCTGATACGTTGCTCTGTGCATCTCGAGAATTACACTGACAAGAATTTTCTGCCGTCTATGATTAGCTGTAGCAATTTCCTCAGTGTTGACGGAGGATGATATCTGCACTGGATTTTGCACTAGAAAAATGAGCAAATACTCTATACTGCTCAGGCCCCATGCCTGGCCATGACGGAAGAGACTTAGAAGCTTAGTCGTATCTTCGTAAGACAACTGAGTGAATTGCGGAGTTGTTTAGAAAGAATGCGTCCTTGTAACAGGACAACATGTTTACTGTGGGGTCCACAGGGTCGTCTAAAATGTCCACAGATTACTCGGTTATAATTCGTCCTTAACAGCGGAGGCAATACGGAAATTTTGATTTTTCTCTTGAGCAAAGTCCTTATGGAGATTGTTTTATGTCGCATTCTTCCGATCTGGTGCGAAGAGTAACGTACATAACTGAACCCTGCGGATGATTGTGATAAAGGCTTGTTTTGTATAGCTGTGTATTTGTGTTGTTACAGTTGAATACGAAGTGGAAGGAAGGAGATTGTGAAGCCCGGCACCGGCATGCAATCAGTTCCTCTCGAATAACACAAAAGTACCTTCGAACATTGCTTATCCATTCAGCAGCCACATCACGGTGCCACAAACCCTTATTCCGTGACACGCTGCACGGATCTAAAGATGACAGTCTTACGTGTCGAAACTGGTCAATAAAAAAACATTTTTGAAAGTGATCGTGCCTATAAAAAATTTCTTTAAGATACATATAGATCGCTCCTTTTCATTCCTTATTATGAGAAACTCAGTCAAGTCTGTAGGTATTTGGGGATGTACAGAGGAACCACCACCGGCAGCACCAACGATTTCTCTAACCCGGCAGAGTATGGTATCAAACTGATCTCTAATGACAGAAACAGGCACGTCAGTCAATGCTGAGTCAGCTCTAGGCTATAATGACAGGAGAGCGGTGGCGTGAAAGTCTCTAGCCAATCTAAGACCAGATGTTCACAATGGGTGGGAGATCTTGAGGAGGTACTGGCTAGGACAAGAGTCGAACACCCTCATGATGGAGGTAACTCAGAACAACACGGACAACATGCAGTCTCGCGTTATCTTGTTGAAAGATGTCATGTAGCCCCCGAAAATGGACACTGCCATTGGCCTAAACGCGAGAGAAATGTAAAACTGTTGGCCAAATTACCGATTATGAGAAGCAGATGTGACCGCTTCCAGAAAAGGAAGCTAGGAGGTGAGGTACTCGTGGATAATCTGTGAGGATGGGTCGTGAGTCATCATCGGGTAGCTCAGTTGGTAGAGCAGTTGCCTGAAAAAGGCAATGTTCCCTGGTTCGAGTCTTGATCCAGCACACAGTTTAAATGTACCTCGAAGTTTCAGAGGTGATCGTGTTTTGTACTCAATGGCTGGCCATGCCTTCATGCAAGGTGTTAGGCAGTATGACGTTGAAAATGGATTTCTGCAATTTTCTTTCTCTTCAGAGGTTCCACTCATGGTATGTTCATCGCGTACGCAGAAGTGGGACACGTATGAAAAGATGACGGAGTACCACTTGGGGACGTCCGTTCGCTAAGTTACAAATCTTATCCGTTGAGGCCACACTGGGCGACTTGTGTACCGATAATGATAAACGATAGTGCTCAGAGGCATTTGAACCATTTTGACAACACAACACCCAGTCCCCGAGCAAAGAAAATTCGCGACCCAGCCGGGAATGGCAGTCACACGCGCTGGCCATTCAGCTAAGGCGGTAGACGCTACGTTGGTTGTAAAAGTTTCCATTATCAAATAGAGAAACAGAGTGATCGCTGCTCCTGCCGCTAGGTCGCCTAACTCCCAGAAGTTGCTCACTTGCGGCTGCAGCCTGAATAGTCTTGGCTCTGGTTTGGTAGTTAAGGCCGTACATTGAAGAATGTAAGATCCAACTTAACTAGTCTTGGGCTATTTTAAATAATTCATAATTCATTAAAAACAACCTTAGCGCGGTGGAGTGCTGTGGATGAATTTCAATTATGGTAGGCGTGAATATAATTACAGGTAAAAATGAACATTTATTACGTTCAACAATTTAATTTAAAACACTTGTGAATGCAATAACATGTGACGATTGCTGGTGACTGGTGTATATTAAATTCCATACGTGTTAAACGTGAAACCTTACTTCTGAGTCCAGTACTAAATTCGGGGTTTATGGAACGAGAATAGTCAAGGATGGGTCAGTTATACACGCACCTAGCACCGAGATGCAGTTGAGGTTTGTAAAGGGGAGAAAGGAAAAGAACAAAGGCCCTTCACCATGACCACTGTGATTTTAACACGCCGAATGAATATGTAAAATTACCGTTGAAATCTACAAACGAAGACCAAAACATGAACTGAGAAACACGTTTAATTGTAATGGACCGTGTAAGAGGGAGATTGAGAAAGCTGTTGCACAAAAAGCTCTTAAACCAGAACACGAGCATGTGGTGGTAACGAACAAAGGTAAGTTCCTAACAAATAGGAATTTCAAGGTCAATGGACTAGAACTTCCCTAATTTTATCACAAAGGTAACAAGACGTGAGAGCTGAAGGTTCTTAAACATGAACACTAACACGTGGTTGTAGTGATCAAGCAAGTACCGAACAGTGGAAGGCAGGAATAAAACTGGTTGAAATATGTGACAAAATCACAGTAGTATATTATACTGCACATGCACTGGCGGTTAGAAAAATGAGAATCTGATTGAATGAATCACTACCCATTTAACACACTTAGTGCAAGTGAATAGTTAAATCAAATAACAGCATAAAAAATCACCTAAATTTCCAAGTATTCAACACTCGCAATATTAAAACTCGTCACACGAACTAATACAATATAAATCTGTAAGAGGAAAGCTTTAGGGATTCCGTTAGACTGAAAACTTACACAGATTCGAACATTAACTGAACTACCGAGGATAAGTTCTTACAAGCAACCAATCTTGACAAACACCCAGCGATCAGTGAACGGCTCCCCTAACGAAGCCGACATTTAGCCCTCTAATAGAGACGACTAGAGGGCAGGCCTACTGCATTGTGCTAACCTACACAAAAGGTTCGAACAAGGCAAACGGATCCACTTTGCTAGCCAACAAGCATCAACTGTGGTTGGGCATACTGTAACAGTAGCAGACTACTCTATTCCCACAGTTATGCACATAGAGGAGAGAAGAGAAACTACAAAAAATGTTCAAATGTGTGTGAAATCTTATGGGACTTAACTGCTAAGGTCATCAGTCCCTAAGCTTACACACTACTTAACCTAAATTATCCTAAGAACAAACACACACACCCATGCCCGAGGGAGGACTCGAACTTCCGCCGGGACCAGCCGCACAGTCCATGACTGCAGCGCCTTAGACCGCTCCGCTAATCCCGCCGGCAAGAAACTACATATATAGTGGAATCTGGCACTGAGGCATTGTAAACATGAGTGTGGGACTCAGAAGTAGCAAACTTAATGGAGTTTGCAAAAGTGAGTCTGAATGCGCAATATTCAGACAAGTTCAGTATAAAATACGAAAAATATGTAAACTGTGACTGGTATGAACGCTCTGAGCTGCTCACTCTTTTTATACCAAAGGAAATGGAGGTGCCAGAAATACTGAGACGAGATTATTTTAAATAAAATCTCTTTCAGAGGCTCACATAGATACCCTTCATATGCGAGGCACCTTCTGATGTGTGGCCAAGGAAGCCTCTAGTACTACTATTATTTGCTCCTTTCGCTGTTCCATTCGCGAATCGTGCGTGAGAAGAACGACCGGCGATAAGCTCCACATTCTCTCTATTTGTTCGTCGTTATCGTTTCACGAGGCATATATGGTGAAACGTCCCCTTAGAAAAATTATAAATGACTGTGCTTAAACTGACACACAATATTTTTTGCGCAACGCAATCTGACTTTCAAAAATCCCTACAAAAGAATGGCCCTAATTAACAATAACCTATACCTTTCATGAATCACTTACCTCACAAAAATCTTCGTTACTCAAACTACTGCAATACAGTGTGTGCCAGTACTGCCAACTGAATAAAAGATTCTAACTACTGAAGGCACTAACTACTGATAGACATAGTTAGCAAATGAAAGATTTTAATAGAGAACAAACAATGTACTTATCTTAATAGTGTTCAAAAGTCATAATATATATAGCAGTTCATGACATCCATTCTTACAATTGTACTGTTTCTGATGGACGCACGTCCAGATCATCCGCTCTCAAAAATCTGCCATCTCACTTCCCCACATCCACCACTGCTGGCGCTGTTAACAGCCAACAGCCCAACACTAAAATAGCGAATATTACAACAATGCAAACCAGCCACAGACTGCACACAGCACAGCCAGTGATTTTCATGCAGAGCCTACTTACAGTGAGAGGCAGTAATATGTTCCACAACTCTTATTCGAACGTTCACTCTCGGGTTATCAATGGTAACCATCTCTAAGACACACTAAGCCTCTCTTGTTGCTATTGCTGAGCATCTCCCTAACCTTTTCGCACACATCAAAGGATTCCGTGACGAAACGTGCAGCTCTTTGTTGGATCTTCCCTGCTTCTCCTGTTAATCCTACTCGGTAAGTGTCTCAGACTGATCAACAGCACTTAAGAATCGGCCGAACGCGCGTTTTGTAAGCCAGTTCTTTGGCGAATGATTTACGTTTCCTTAAAATTCTTCCGATGAATCTCGGCCTGGCAGTTGCTTTGCCTTTAGATCGCTCCGGGCAGTTCCTCTTAGATACGCAGCCAGCGCCTTGCCGACTTCACTGCCAAACCTGCAATATATGTTTCTATTTAGCATTGGCCACCTGTCATCATAACAACTGACGACGAGAATCATAACACAATCGCTGCGGAATGGTGCGCCAAGTTTCATGTTGTTCGTGAATCGACGCAAGACGCTGGTCGATGTGGAAGGCCAGCCTTAACCATTATGAACATTATGGAACGATTAGGGCAGACCGGCGCGTAACGGCAAGAGTTAGGCTACAGTAAGGTCTGGAGGCAGTAGATACCACGGGCGCTGAATGCCGAATAAATAGCAAACAGAAAGGCTGTTTGCTTGAAGTACCTGAAGCGTTTCAATGTTGAAATCAAAATGCTCCTTGAGCGGATTGCTGCAGGGGATGAAAGCTGGCGCCATCACTGGGAAACAGAGTCGAAATCGTCGACGATGCTGTGGTGTCATCCATCGTCCACTCGTCCCAAGAAGTTCCAGAGCCAGACATCCTCTTCTTTAGTTGGCGAGACCCATTGCCTATTGCTTTCAAGGAACCTGGTGTCTCCATCACTGGGGAATGATACTGCGCAACGCTGGAGAAATTACGGCGTGCAGTTAAGACGAAACGCCCGAGAAAACTGCCATAAGGGCTGTTGCTACTTTATGATAACGAAGGTTCCCATATCGCAAATGTCGTGACACAGAAGGTACGCCAACGCAAGTGGGAGAGAACCCACCCTACAGCCGTGATCTCTCCTCATGCGATAATCACGCCTTCAAACCCTTAAAGAAGGCCTTGAAGCGTCGAAGGTTCCTGTCGGACGAGGATATGCAGCAGGTAGTTACGGACTTCTTCACGCAGCACGACAGGATGTTTCACTACACGGGTCTCTTCAACCTGGTGCCTTAGTAGGATGATTGCCTCAGTGTTCACGACGATTTTCCCTGATTGGCATACCGAGTCTGGACAGTATGGCATTCGAAAGGAAACTTTTTTTTATCACCGTTCACATCAATAGACTTCAAGAAGGCGTTCGACAGAGTCACCCATGAATATGTCATGACAGTCATGGGTGCTCTAGGAGTTGAAAATAAATTTAGAGCTGCAGTCTTCGATTTGCTCACGAATTTCAGATCTAGAGTGATCGTCAACGAAGAATTTTCAGACGCATTCCCTTTCAGATACTCAGTGAAAGGAAAGTTAGATTCGGATTTAACGTCTCGTGGACATCGAGGTCGTTAGGGACGGAGCACAGGCTCGGACTGTTTCAAGGGTGGTGAAGGAAACCGGCCGTGTCCTTCCTAAGGAACGCTCCCGGAATTTGACTGGAGTGATTTAGCGAAATCACAGAAAACCTAAATCTGGTTGGCCGGGTGAGGATTTGAACCATCGTCCTCCTGAATGGGAGTCCAGTGTGGTAACCACTGCGCCACCTCGCTCGATAAATGCTCAGTGAAACAAGGATGCCCACTGTGTATGGTGCTATGCACCTTATCGCTCGACACATTACTGCGCAGAATGTCCTTACCCTACAAGGCTCTGAGTGTGGGAACTCAAGCACAGGTTACAACGTTTCACAGTATTTGTTACAGATGCCCAAAACTTGGTCAAGCTAAAGAAAGGTTTAAATTTATACGAAAGAACACTGGGTGCAGCGATAAATCTTAGCAAAACTGTGCTCATACCCAATGGGAGAAACACTAAACAATTCCAGTCGCCTTGGTATGAAATAAAAAAGAAACGTAAAATCATACGAGTACATGTCCAAGCCAATATTCAACAAATGGCAGGCTAAAACTGGCGAAAAATACTATATTGTACCAAAATACTAACTCAAGCAAAGGCAACAAGGAACTACCATTAACAGAGAAAGTGAAGTTAATAAACACATATTTACCATCAAAATCGTAGTTTATGGCACAAATTCTAAACCCGTCCAAGGAACAGGGTCGCACTCCATCACAAGCCGAGTCCTGGTTTCAGTGACGTGGAGAGACATATTTAAGGTTGCATACATTACATGCACCTAAAATCAGAAGGAGGCGGCTTCAGCCTAGTCGATTTTATCTAGAAGTGCGCTGCTCTGCTGATGCACAGGAAATCCAAAATCATAGAAAACAACCCCGCCAGTCCGATAGCACTCTTTTTTGACAAATACAGAAACAGCATGAATGGGCCACACAAGGATTCCATTTACATTCGGCTACATGCAACAATACTATATGTAGAAGAGCTGCATAACAGTAAGCGCCCTCAGATCCAGGGAAAAGGCTGCAAAGAAAACATATGACGCTGTCAGAGTCAGTCAACTCAAGAATTCCACAGACCCAAAATTTCCGCAATACTGGTGGAATCGCAAAACGTCCCAGCGCATTTCTTATCACCAGAAGTCTTCAGTCCATGGCACAAGGTTGTTAACAGGACGTTATAGACAAATGAGAAACTATCACCTGATCAGGGCAGGCGCCTGCTAAACGTGCAGTGAAGCGGACACTCTAGAGCACAGCACTCTGTGTCGAACGGTCGCAGACGCCTGCGTAACTACACTACTGGCCATTAAAATTGCTACACCAAGAAGAAATGCAGATGATAAACGGGTATTCATTGGACAAATATATTATACTGGAACTGACATGTGATTACATTTTCACGCAGTTTGGGTGCATAGATCCTGAGAAATCAGTATCCAGAACAACCACCTCTGGCCGTAATGACGGCCTTGATACGCCTGGGCATTCAGTCAGAGCTTGGATGGCGTGTACAGGTACAGCTGCCCACGCAGCTTCAACACGATACCCCAGTTCATCAAGAGTAGTGACTGGCGTATTGTGACGAGCCAGTTGCTCGGCCACCATTGACCAGACGTTTTCAATTGGTGAGAGATCTGGAGAATGTGCTGGCCAGGGCAGCAGTCGAACATTTTCTGTATCCCCGTACAGGACCTGCAACATGCGGTCGTGCATTATCCTGCTGAAACGTAGGGTTTCGCAGGGATCAAATGAAGGGTAGAGCCACGGGTCGTAACACATCTGAAATGTAACGTCCACTGTTCAAAGTGCCGTCAATGCGAACAAGAGGTGACCGACACGTGTAACCAATGGCACCCCATACCATCACGCCGGGTGATACGCCAGTATGGCGATGACGAATACACGCTTCCAATGTGCGTTCACTGCGATGTCGCCAAACACGGATGCGATCATCATGATGCTGTAAACAGAACCTGGATTCATCCGAAAAAATAACGTTTTGCCATTCGTGCACTCAGGTTCGTCGTTGAGTACACCATCGCAGGCGCTCCTGTCTGTGATGGAGCGTCAAGGGTAATTGCACCCATGGTCTCAGAGCTGATAGTTCATGCTGCTGCAAAAGTCGTCGAACTGTTCGTGCCGATGGTTGGTGTCTTGCAAACGTCCCCATCTGTTGATGCAGGGATCGAGACGTGGCTGCACGATCCGTTACAGCCATGCGGATAAGATGCCTGTTACCTCGACTGCTAGCGATACGAGGCCGTTGGGATCCAGCACGGCCTTCCGTATTACCCTCCTGAACCCATCGATTCCATATTCTGTTAAGTCATTTGTAGGCTACAATCCGACCTTTATCAAAGTCGGAAACGTGATGGTACGCATTTATCCTCCTTACACGAGGCATCACAACAACGTTTCACCAGGCAACGCCGGTCAACTGCTGTTTGTGTATGAGAAATCGGTTGGAAACTTTCCTGATGTCAGCACGTTGTAGGTGTCGCCACCGGCGCCAACCTTGTGTGAATGCGCTGAAAAGCTAATCATTTGTATATCACAGTATCTTCTTCCTGTCGGTTAAATTTCGCGTCTGTAGCACGTCATCTTCGTTGTGTAGCAATTTTCGATGGCCAGTAGTGTAGTAAGCTAATACGCAGCCTGATAAACGGAATTGCGCCGAACCATTCTGCTGCAACAACAGTCACGGCGCTAAACTGTAAGCCATCCCCTGCCTGCAAGACATCTGCCACCATCTGGATAATTGCCCACGCAGTACACTCAATCTGTCACCTGCGACACACTGAGAAGTCACAGTTTCTACTTTACGTATGGGAATAACACGAGAAAAGAAACAAAACACCAAAATATGTAGAAATTTTTATGGTTGTTTTGATAACTGCATTAGACACACATTTTAAAAAAAACTGCGGTGGATGTCGGCACGCAGGCCGGTCAACAAACTGTTTTATCGTCAACAACAAGAAACCGACAGGCTGCTGTACACTTCAAGACGCAGCAACACTACGCGTCAAGAACTGGGAAGGAAGAAAGCTGTACATTTGCAGTTTACAATTTTCAATTAACTACGTAAGTTCATAAGATAATGATAAAAATTTACTTTAAAATATCTCGTTCTTGAAAAAGAAGGTGTTTCACCATGGAACGTGTGATATTTGCAAATTAAATGAGTTTCTTTAATTTCTTAATAATTTAACCGGTGTTGCTTTCCAATAGCATCTATTTGAAAGTGCATTTAACTTGTAACTGGTATTTGATAATACGAGGCATGACAATAGGTAACGCAACAATTTTTTTCTGCAAACAGATTGGTTTTATTCAGGATTCCAATACGCCATATTATTACCCACTCTACTGGCTACAAACACTATTTTTCGACATAATGTCCGCTCAATGTGACGGCCTTACATCACCTAGCTGGAAAGGCCTGTAACACAGCTAGCTCTTTATTCCCATGAAGTAATGAGTGCTGTCGACATGACATCTCAGATCGATTCCATATTCCTAGATTTCCAGAAGGCCTTTGATACCGTTCCTCACAAGCGACTATTAATCAAATTGCGTGCGTATGGAGTATCGTCTCAGTTGCGTGACTGGATTCGTGATTTCCTTTCAGAGTGGTCACAGATCGTAGTAATAGACAGTAAATCATCGAGTAGAACAGAAGTGATATCTGGCGTTTCGCACGGTAGTGTCATAGGCCCTCTGCTGTTCCTGATTTACATAAATGATCTAGGTGATAATATGAGCAGCCCCCTTAGATTGTTTGCAGATGACGCTGTAATTTACCGTCTAGTAAAATCAACAGACAATCAATTCTAATTACAAAATGATCTAGAGAGAATTTCTGTATGGTGCGAAAAGTGGCAATTGGCACTAAACAAAGAAAAATGCGAGGTCATCCACATGGGTACTAAAAGAAATCCGATAAATTTTGGGTATACGATAAATCGCACAAATCTAAGGGCTGTCAATTCCAGTAAATACCTAGGAACTACAATTACGAGCAACTGGAAAGACTCCATAGATAATATTGTAGGGAAGGCGAAACAGAGACTGGGCTTTGTTGGAAGAACACTTAGAAGATGCGACAAACCCCTAAAGAGACAGTCTACGTTACACTTGTCCGTCCTCTGCTGGAATATTACTGCGCGATATGGGATTCTTAGCAGGTAGGATTGACGGAGGACATCGAAAAAGTGTAAAGAATGGCAGCTCGTTTAGTGTTGTCGCGCAATAAAATGGTTCAAATGGCTCTAAGCACTATGGGACTTAACATCTGAGGTCATCAGTCCCATAGACTTAGAACTACTTAAACCTAACTAATCTAAGGACATCACACACATCGATGCCCGAGGCAGGATTCGAACCTGTGCCCGTAGCAGCAGCGCGGTTCCGGACTGAAGCACCTAGAACCGCTCGGCCACAGCGGCCGGCTGTTCCTTTTTCCCACACGCTATTCGAGAGTGGATTGGTAGAGAAGTAGTATGAAAATGGTTCGACGAACCCTCTGCTAGGTACTTCAGGGTGAATTGCAGAGTAACCATGTAGGTGTAGATAAACTATTAAATACGGCACTGAAAACATATTCTCTACCTCAGCACTTGTAAATGTCAACAGAATATTTGTTCTTAGGTACTCGACCATGTCGTAGCTATGAACATTTTTTCACATTTGGAAAATCCTTTCTTAACCGGAGTAATTTTTGTTATTTCAGAAAAGAGTACAAAAATGAATGCTGTAATTTTACACTGGAATAAGAAAATGTATTCAACTTGCATTGCAGGTTGGACAGAGGCGAGGGCCTGAAAAGCGTCCCAATGAATAACACCCTCCCATACTTCAGAGAAAATAGTCACTGCCGTACGCCATAGTCGCTGGTCGTAATTACCTTTCACGTATGGGTGCAACCGCGTGAATGGATTTTTTGAACAGTTATTTGTACAGAGACCCGTACCATGCAAGCTATCTTCGGTGAGTAGTTGAGAGTACTTATGGTAACACAATATGATCTGGTCCCTTTTCTCTTCCAATAGCGAGGCTGCGCGGGAAGAACAACTGTCGGTAAGCTTCCTCATCGGCTCGAATTTTCCCGTCATAGTAATTTCACTTTATGTTCATGGAAGAGAAAAATGGTTCCAATGGCCCTGAGCACTATGGGACTTAACTTCTAAGGTCATCAGTCCCCTAGAACTTAGAACTACTTAAACGTAACTAACCTAAGGACATCACACACTTCCACGCCCGAGGCAGGATTCGAACCTGCGACCATAGCGGTCGCGCGGTTCCAGACTGTAGCGCCTAGAAGCGCTCGGCCACCCCCGGCTGGCGTTCATGGGAGAGACTAATATATAAATGCATGGTGTTTGTTCTTTCGGACATGTCCGAAAGAACAGACACCTCGCGAAATACGCAGCTGTGATTCGTTATATGTAAATGGAAGGCGGAGAGGTGATGGGGGGAGAAGGAAAGGAAAGATAAGGGATGACTGACGCCAGCTGCATCGGGACATAGCGCGGAATCTGCGGCGACGAGCGAATATTTATGAGAGCATGGAGGAAATGGGCAGGAAATGCGATACCTGACGTTCGGTGGGAATATGGGTCGGCCGTGAGGCGTGCGGAGATATTCCGCGCAGTTGAGATATGTGTTCCACATGGTGGTTGACGCAGCTGCCAAGTAAACAGGAAATCCTGGGTTCGAATCCCGGTTAGATGCACATTTACACTCGTTACTCGTCGCCGCTGATTCCGCTTAATGTCCCCCTCCACCTTCAGTTTACATAGAGAGTAATATGTTGCTTGATTCTTCTTGGAATGTATGCTCTCGGAATTTTTAACAGTAGAATTCTTCGTTATGTACACTGCCTCTCTTACAGCGTCTGCCCGGTGTTATTCAGCATCACCGTGAGGGGTTGATACATACGAACCTGTCACAGAACGCACCATTTTCCTTTGGATCGTCTGTATCTCCTCTATTAACTGAACTTGGTGAGAGTCCTAGGATGATAGGATGATGAGCAGTATTCAAGAATCGCTCTAACGAGCGTTTAGTAAGCTACAGTTTTCGTGAACGTATTACATGTTCGTATGATTCTGCCAATGAATCTCAGTCTAGAATCTGATTTTCCTACAACTAGTTTTAGGTGCTCCTTCGAATTTAGGGCACTCTGAATGTTTACTCTAAGGTATTTTGTGGTCATTACTGATTCCAGTGATTTATCGGCGGTCTTGTAATCGATCAACAGTGTGTTTTTCCGTCTATTTGTTTAAAAAAGTCTTTAAATTAGAAAAAAGAGAAAAAGAAGTTGGGGATTTAACATTCCGTCGATGAGTGAGGAGGCCATTACAAGCATAAAAATAACATACATATTTCTGATGATGACGTGCAGTGAATTGCCGAATAACCAATAACTAAAGTTAGTTAGTTTGTTCTTTTTTTTCATGTGTGCGTTGTGTCCGTACTTACAAATATTTCGCTGTCCACTGAAATCAAGGCAGATATTTCGTACAAATTATCTCGCACTACTTCCAGACAGTTTTCCCTCTTTTTTTTTGGGAGGGGGGGGCGGGGGACAGGGTATAGAAACATCTAATTTTCTGTATCAGACATTGATATATATCAGCTTAATTTCTTGCCTCTCCAAATTCATCTGTTGACATCAGTTTCAAAAATTTCATAACTATCATTCTCATGCTCGCAACTGTAAAACAGAATATCCATTCCTTTTCATTTAAAATTAGGCTGATTTAGCTGTTACTAAACTACAGCGTCACCACAAAGCAGTATACACACAGCTGTTTTAGGTACTTGCTGAAAAATAAAGGAAAGAAACTGAAATTGTTCCCATCCTTTGTGCTGAATATACAGAGAAATGACGCGATTTGTGGATGAGGGAAAAGTGAAAGACGTATTAGCGCTTTCGTAATATTGTTGTAGTCATTTGTCGATTAGCAGCAACTGTCATTATGGCCTCAGAAAGTGAAGGTAATTACGAACACACTGAGAGTCCCTCACTCTTCGCAGTGAAATGGCGGCACTGAACGACCTTGTTCCTTCGGATGTTTTTGAACTGCACGCGTATACTGTTTGCATGTGTGTTATTTAAATTTTTGGATAAGTTGAATTGATACACATTGGAACTTCTATGGGACACAACACAGAAATAACTGCGTAAACTTTGCGTCTGATGAAGCAGTGAAACATTACAGTGTAAGATTCATTTGAAGACATCGATTCTGGACACGAATTAACAAACGTGAGAAGTACTAAATGAATTCGGGGCACTATCTGAGATGATTCTGTTAGCATTTGTGGCAGGATTCAGTTAGTATTTTACAATGCATTATTTCGAACAAGCTTAGCCTTTTCAGACTACGGATGGCGATTGCAACAGATCCGGGCAAGACGAAGAAACTCACTCCTAGTTGAAACTTTCACTTTCAAAGTGAGAAGAGGGTTAACTTGAAATGGATTAATTTTAAATCGATGTCCGTGACTTATCAGCGATGATATGGTTTCAGACAGGAAACACTCGAACATCACAAAAGGAGAAAATACACCTAGGAGGCCCTATGTGATTCAATGAGTCAACAAGTGTACCATATTTCAGTGATTTCGCGTTGTACAAAGTAACTGAAAGACTGTAGAAACTATCCATGTGGAGAGGAGGAGTGGGAGGGGTATTTGATTTACGTCATCGTCATTTTATCGTTATTTTATTCTGGCTGCTGGTCCTCAGGCCATTCTCGGAAATGAAGTTGTCATGTACGCTTCCCAAGGTATGTTTTTGACACACCAGAGACCAGCGAATAGTCCGAGGACGGTACTGTGTATCGGAACTGGTAGCCAGTAGGCACAATAAAATTTGCGATTGTTCTTGTCGTGGTCCTCAGTCAAGAGACTGATTTCATGCAGCTCTCCATGCTACTCTATCCTGTGTAAGCTTCTTCATCTCCGAGTAACTACTGCAACCTACATCCTTTCTGAATCTGCTTAGTGTATTCATCTCTTGGTTTCCCTCTACAATTTTTACCCTCTACGCCTCTCTCCAGTACTAGATTGGTGATCCCTTCATGCCTACCAACCGATCCCTTCTTCTAGTCAAGTTGTGCCACAAATTCCTCCTCTCCCCAATTGAAATCAGTACCTCCTCATTTGTTACATGATCTATCCATCTAATCTTCATCATTCTTCCGTAGCACCACATTTCGAAAGTTTCTATTCTCTTCTTGTCTAAATAATTTAGTGTCCATGTTTCACTTCCATACATGGATACACTCCATACAAATACTTTCAGAAACGACTTCCTGACCCTTAAATCTACACTCGATGTCAACAAATTTCTCTTCTTCAGAAACGCTTTCCTTGCCATAGCCAGTCTACATTTGATATCCTCTCTACTTCGACCATCATCAGTTATTTTGTTCCCCAAATATCAAAACTCACCTACTACTATAAGTAACTCATTTCCTAATGTAATTCCCTCAGCATCACCTGATTTAATTCGACTACATTCCATTAACCTCGTTTTACTCTTGTTGCCGGCCGAAGTGGCCGTGCGGTTAAAGGCGCTGCAGTCTGGAACCGCAAGACCGCTACGGTCGCAGGTTCGAATCCTGCCTCGGGCATGGATGTTTGTGATGTCCTTAGGTTAGTTAGGTTTAACTAGTTCTAAGTTCTAGGGGACTAATGACCTCAGCAGTTGAGTCCCATAGTGCTCAGAGCCATTTGAACCATTTACTCTTGTTGATGTTCATCTTATATCCTCCTTTCAAGACACTGTCCATTCCTTTCAACTGCCCTTCCAAGTCCTTTACTGTCTCTGACAGAATTACAATGTTATCAGCAAACCTCAAAGTTTTTATTTATTCTCCATGGATTTTAATTTCTACTTCAATTTTTTTCTTTTGTTTCCTTTACTGCTCGCTTAATCTACAGCTTGAATAACATCGGGGATAGGCTACAACTGTGTCTCACTCCCTTCTCAACTACTGTTTGCCTTTCACGCCCCTCGACTATAGGCTATAGACTAAAAGAATATACATATTTTTTCTAACTGTGATACTCGCTGTTCCAACAGACAGTATGTCGGGAATATGTATTAGCTTACGTTATTGGTCTACATAAATATGGTGGTGGTGGTGGTTGGGGGGGCGGGGGGCGGGGGGAGGGAGAGGCGAACTTGTGCTTTCCCACCCTTTTTAAGTCATCCTAATGGCCTAATTTGCTGGGGGGAGAGGGTGACAACCTTGGTTTTGGCGCTTCTGCGCCCATAGTGAGTGGGTGACCTTCATTTTTATGTCACACAATTGGTAGAGAGTCGTGGGCGGAAGGGTATCATGTTATGGGTATTAGGTTTCATCCTGACCTTGGATATAACCTCACGCCATTGCCCGAGAGATGTGGTCAGGGTGTCAGGTTACACCGTGCTCTCGAATTTAGCGCCCGTATGCCCATTGATCCGCCACTAATACAACTTTAGTGACGGAAATGAGAGATACATAAGCTAACGAAGTACTCTGAAGAAAAAGAGCTATGGATAGCAAAAACTTTATTCCTACATCTCGAAAGACGACATTACACTAGGAAAGAGCAGTGAGACGAGGGCTCATACCCAAACAGATTTCGTTCCAATCACACCAAGATTTAAAATTGCAGTATTCGATCTTACCAGGATTTGATGTCTCATAGGAACATAATTTACATGTGGCTGATGTGTGAATAAGATTTAAAAATCTTATCTGCAAACAAGAAAACCTATGGAAGAGTAGTAGTTCAAAACGACGGGCAAAAACGCTGAATTCGCGGCCATGCTGAATGGCAATCTTGCTTAAATGGACGAATGTTGGTATCTGATAAAAGGGGACAAGTCAGCACTGTAACCTTGAGAAAAGCAAGTTGGGAAAACCGAATGTCAGAAAGCTAGGGTGAAGCCGTGTGCGCCACCTATCTGTGAATTGTGTGAACTTAATTCTGTGTGTGGTTGTACTTCCTGAAGCAGAATCGATGGACGAGTCCAGCATCCACCTACAAAAGCGTGGGAAATCGCCTGAAAACCGCGTTCAGCCTGGGCGGTGCACCAGCCATTTTAATTCCCTTTCCATATTTCTCGCTGGATTTCTTTACTGCTTGCTGAACGTACAGACTGAATAACGTGGGGTTAAGCTACAACAGTGTCTCACGCCCTTGTCAACCAGTGTTTCCCCTTGTAATGGTACTTGAATTACGTAACCATTACGGCACCTCACCTGAACCTCTCGATACCAGCTATATTCTACTGTGTTTCTGGGTAGTAGTTAACATATTTCTGAGACAACATTCAGATTTGATTTCATTAATGTAGAGATACTTTTATACATCGATATGTTTGTATTGCAATGATATTATTATTAGTGTATTCTTTCTTTTGTCACTATGATCTCTGACGTTTTTGTAACTCTGATTTTTGGGCGCGTAAGCGATTATTAGTTAGTTGTTAGAAAGTCGGACCTTTAGAGAGTCAAGTCTTGGACGTCGTGTTGGAAAGGCGCATATTGTCGTCAGCTTATAAAATGTGAACTTTTGTATTGTGAAGTGATGTTTTGTGTGTTACCTGATATTGCAACAAAAGCAATAAAAAGGAAGTGCAACTTAAACTCGAAGTGCTGATTACTTTTTTTACATCACCATTGTCCTGCAAAAGTGTAATCTTCAAGAATGGTTTGTGAAACACATCTATAAAACTTTTGAATATAGCAGAATAAAACCTAGGCCTCTTTGCATCCGAGCTTGGAATCATCACCACCTAGATTTTCGACGATTGTGCCATGATTTTACAACGAGACCAGCGTGGGAAACACGAAAAGATGAGTGCCTAGTTTATTCATTATTACATGAAATGACTTTATTAACTGTGCTCTAATGACACCTGCCACATAATAACTATGTTGTTGCCCGAAAATGCAGTATTTAGCAGCGCGAACAACACCACTATCATTATTAATTTTTGACCTTTGTTGTGGTAGGGTTGTTAGACCCTTCACGTCTCTCACTCATATGACTATAGTCTGGTTTCTGCACAAGTCTAAAAACCATCCGCTCCCTATGCTTTATCCCTGTTACCTTCAAAATTTCCAAGGGTGTAAGTGGAGTACAATCGAGCAGCCAGACATCTCTACTTACACAGGGTGTTACAAAAAGGTACGGCCAAACTTTCAGGAAACATTCCTCACACACAAATAAAAAAAAGATGTTATGTGGACGTGTGTCCGGAACGCTTAATTTCCATGTTAGAGCTCATTTTAGTTCTTCCACCTACGCTCAATGGAGCACGTTATCATGATTTCATACGGGATACTCTACCTGTGCTGCTAGAACATGTGCCTTTACAAGTACGACACAACATGTGGTTCATACACGATGGAGCTCCTGCACATTTCAGTCGAAGTGTTCGTACGCTTCTCAACAACAGATTCGGTGACCGATGGATTGGTAGAGGTGGACCAATTCCATGGCATCCACGCTCTCCTGACCTCAACCCTCTTGACTTTCATTTATGGAGGCATTTGAAAGCTCTTGTCTACGCAACCCCGGTACCAAATGTAGAGACTCTTCGTGCTCGTGTTGTGGACGGCTGTGATACAATACGCCATTCTCCAGGGCTGCATCAGCGCATCAGGGATTCCATGCGACGGAGGGTGGATGCATGTATCCTCGCTAACGGAGGACATTTTGAACATTTCCCGTAACAAAGTGTTTGAAGTCACGCTGGTACGTTCTGTTGCTGTGTGTTTCCATTCCATGATTGATGTGATTTGAAGAGAAGTAATAAAATGAGCTCTAACTTGGAAAGTAAGCGTTTCCGGACACATGTCCACATAACATATTTTCTTTCTTTGTGTGTGAGAAATGTTTCCTGAAAGTTTGGCCGTACCTTTTTGTAACACCCTGTATGTATAAATTTCTTGTAGTCATTAAGCACTGCCTCCGAAGTACGTTTGGAGCCTCCGAACTTCAGTTTTCTCCCGACGACAATTCTATAAAATGTGATTCTTCAGTTTCTCCCTGCGTATTTCTTGCTCGAGCAGCCCGTTGGACACTATGGACCGGCAGTACACCCGTGGACTGTTCGAGCAATCCTATAAAAGTTTCTCATTTCGTACTATTTTCTATCTGCTATTCGGAGGACCCGGTTCAGCGCTCTGTTTGTAAATTACCAACGCCGCGTTTCTAGCACCAGGAAATTTCCCAGCGAGCTGCGTGTGGGAATCCCGCGGCAATCAGCCAGGTGGAGTAGCGGTGTACACGAGAGGCACCGAGAAAGCTGACGCGGCCGCTCGCCTGTGCAACCTGCAGCTCTGCGCCATGACGTAAGCCCGCAAACGACCTTACTCAGCGGCTAGCTGCGCGGCCAGCGCATCACGCACGCGCTGAGCGTGACCAAACAACGTAACGCGTCACACTATGAGGCCCATTCGCTCTAAAAACAGCTCAACAGTCAACAAAATCACAGAGATTACACATACACCCTTTGAAACGACGACAATTTTCTTCATGTTATGTAATTGAATCTTTAATCCTACTGTGGATATTGCTTTAAGAACTCATATATGTAGCCTAGATTCTGTCAGCGAAGGTTCTGTTGAAATTGAGTCAAAGGTCTGTCACATTTCATAAATTTTAAATAAAGTATTAGCTCTCGTCCGAATTTTCTTTCCATTGCTGCTAAAAAAAAAAAAAAAAGTAGCTGGTCTCTAATGCTAGGGACAGAAAACGGGAGTGTGTCACCCGAGAAACTCAACTGCCGGCCGGAGTGGCCGAGCGGTTCTAGGCGCTACAGTCTGGAACCGCGCGACCGCTACGGTCGTAGGTTCGAATCCTGCCCTGCCTCTGCCATGGATGTGTGTGATGTCCTTAGGTTAGTTAGGTTTAACTAGTTCTAAGTTCTAGGGGACTGATGACCTCAGAAATTAGGTCCCATAGTGCTCAGAGCCATTTGAACCATTTTTTGAAACTCAACTACTTCTTGATTCATTTTTCGTAAAGCATGCCACATGATACTCGCAGGGATGTAAATATGTCCCAATACTCGTCTCTCTTAAAGTCTGAAGACAACTGGCTTGGACTGTTCTGGAATGGGCCAATAGGTTGAGTCATGAACGGAGGTGTGTAACGTGCATTCTGGCATTCCTCCTCCGCTATACAACTCTTGAAGAAAATACGGCCATTTCATTATTTGAGCTGCGTCATTTGTTAGGTGTGAGTTGTAAAGAACTAAACCGATCGTGAAATTGAAAAGCAGCTACAATCGCTTGGTATTGGAAAGGCTTCAGGACCAGCTGAGATACCTATAAGATTCTATAAAGATTATGCGAAAGAACTTGCTCCCTTTCTGGCAGTAATTTATCGTAGATCGCTTGAGCAACGAAAGGTACATAACGACTGGAAAAAAAAACGCAGTTCATTCCCATTTTTAAGAAAGGCCGTAAGACAGTTCCACGCAATTATAGACCTATATCGTTGACGTCAATCTGTTGTAGAATTATGCAACATGTTTTATGCTCAAGAATTATGACGTTTTTGGAAAATGAGCAGCTCCTCTATAAAAATCAACATGGATTCCGCAAACTCAGCTCGCTCTGTTCCTCCATGAGATCCACAGTGCAGTGGACAACGGCGCTCAGGCTGATGCCGTGTTCCTTGACTTCAGTAAGGCATTTGACTGCGTCCCGCATTGCCGTTTAATAAAAAAAACTAGGTTACGGAGTATCGGAGCAGACCTGCGACTGGATTCAAGACTTCCTTGCAGATAGAACTCAACACTTCGCTCTTAACGGAACTAAATCTACAGAGGTAAAGGTAATATCCGGAGTACCACAGGGAAGTTTGATGGGACCGTTGCTGTTCACGATATATATAATTGATCTAATAGACAGCGTCGGCTGCTCTTTAAGGCTATTCGCAGATGATGCAGTTGTTTATACCAAAGTAGCAACTCCAAAAGATAGTAAGAATTTGCAGAACGACCTGCAGAGAATTGATGAATGGTGCAGACTCTGACAGTTGGCTCTGAAAGTAAATAAGAAATCCACTGCTGTACAGCTACGTTATTGATGACAAACAGCTGGAGACAGCGTCTGCCGTAAAATATCTAGGCGTAACTATTCAGAGAGACCTTAAGTGGAATGACCGTATAAAACAGATAGTGGAAAAAGCAACGCTAGACTCAGATTCATCAGAAGAATCTTAAGGAAATGTAACTCATCCACGAAAGAAGTGGCATATAAGGCGCTTGTTCGCCAGATTTTTGAGTATTGCTCATCTATCTGGGATCCCTATCAGGTAGGACTGATAGAGGAGATAGAGAAGATCCAACGAAGAGCGCCGCGTTTTGTCACAGGATCGTTTAGCTGGCGAGAGAGCGTTAGGGAGATGCTAAACAAACTCCACTGGCAGACTTTACAAGAGAGACGTTATGCATTACGGAGAGATTTACTATTGAAATTTCGGGAGAGCACTTTTCAGGAGGAGTCGGACAACATATTACTTCCCCCCACATACATCTCGCATATTAACCAAGAGGAGAAAATTCGAGAAATTAGAGCCAATACAGAGGCTTCAATCATTCTTCCCACGCACTATTCGCGAGTGGAACAGGGTTGGAGAGATCAGATAGTGGTACCGAAAGCACCCTCCACCACATACCATTAGGTGGTTTGCGGAATATGATGTAAATGTAGATCCAAGGCAGCTACATTGAAAACTAGTGTAATTACTCTTAGTCATGTTGTGCCAAAGGCATTAAAACCCAGAGCTGGGTGTTTGTGTTGTCCTTGTCATTTGATCCTCATCAGCGTTCGTGACAATGGCTAGATTGGACTGTGGAAAAATTGGACTGGGTAAAAATTGGGACTTCGTACGGGCGCTGATGACCGCGCAGTTGAGGGCCCCACAAACCAAACATCAATGTCATCAAAGGCATTACAAGCAGAATTGAGACACTTCCCGATGTTTTAAATACTTGTCAAGTAATACGCCCTCTTGTCAAAATATTAGTCATCCCTAAAGCTCAATGATCACTCTGGATAGTCGCAGATGGTGTACAACTGGTACCAGACTGCCATCTTGGTTTGCGTAAGGCTGGTGTCTATCGTACTCCTTGCAGTTGTGGCATGTCATATATTGGTCAGACAATCAGGACTGTGGAAGACCGGTGTATTGAACATAAGCGACACACACGCTTACAGCAGCTGAGCAAATCCGCTACTGCTGAACATTGCCTTGACACCAGTCATCCCATGGAATACAACACGGAGATTCTGGTTTTCACGTCCAGCTATTGGGATGTGTTATTAAGGAAGCTGTTGAAATCAAACTATCAAGAAACCTTATAAACAGAGATAGTGGATTTTGTTTAAATGCTGCTTGGAATCCGGCTCCCTCCTTCATCAAAAAACAGAGGGACAGAATTAGTGCTACCTCACCTGTTGATTAATTAGTCACTATCGATATTTGTGATGTTGGTTATCTTTGGTTGTGTGTTGACTCTGCGGTTATTTGTTCTGTGTTTGGTATCTTCCCTGTTTCTCCTCTGTGAACCGAGGTATTAAATTCCCTTGCACATTGCTTCCTCCTTGCAGTTGTGCCTTGAGAATGGCAGGGTGTGCTCCTGTCGAAATACGGGCGGTGGGCGACGAGGTCACCCGGCAGCAAACCCGTAAGTTATTTGAACAGTCTGTGGATTGTTTTTAAGGCGGTTTTCCATCTGCCTTGGCGAATGCGGGCTGGTTCCCCGTATTCCGCCTCAGTTACACTACGTCGGCGATTGCTGCGCAAACGCTTTCTCCACGTACGCGTACACCATAATTACTCTACTTCGCAAATTATGGGCTTACTCTCGTCTGGTGTGAGACGTGAGACGTTCGCGGGGGAGGGGGGGGGGGAATCCACTGGGGGCCAAACCGCACAATAACCCTGGGTTCGATGTGAGGCGGTGGTGGGGTGAGTTGACTGTTGTAGCCTGTTGTTGGGTTGTGAACCACTGAGGGCTACGGCTTTTCTAGGTCCTCTGTTCCATACCATCCCATACCACGCCTATTCTCAAGTTCCAGTAGACCAAAATCGGACCAATGTTACGTCAGACTACGCTATAATTCCGGATATTGCACGATTCGACCAGCCAACGAAATGAATCTCCTTTAAATCTCTGTCAAATGTTGATAACGCTGCCTCATACGAGTACGTTGCACCTCCACGCCCATGACAATGTTCACTAAGCGTCTGACGCTGTTCATGCCAGTTGTTGTTGTTGTGGTCTTCAGTCCTCCATGCTACTCTATCCTCTGCAAGCTTCTTCATCTCCCAGTACCTACTGCAACCTACGTCCTTCTGAATCTGCTTAGTGTATTCATCTCTTGATCTCCCTCTACGATTTTTACCCTCGATGCTGCCATCCAATACTAAATTGATGCCTCAGAATATGCCCTACCAACCGATCGCTTCTTCTAGTCACGTTCTGTCACAAATTCCTGTTCTCCCCAATTCTATTCAATACCTCCTCATTAGTTATGTGGTCTACCAATTTAATCTTCAGCATTCGTCTGTAGCACCACATTTCGAAAGTTTCTATTCTCTTCTCGTCCAAACTATTTATCGTCCATGTTTCACTTCCATACATGGCTACACTCCACACAAACACTTTCAGAAACGACTCCCTGTCATTTAAATCTATACACGATGTTAACAAATTTCTCTTCTTCAGAAACGCTTTCCTTGCCATTGCCAGTCTACATTTTATATCCTCTCCACTTCGACCATCATCAGTTATTTTGTTCCCCAAATAGCAAAACTCCTTTACTACTTTAAGAGTCTCATTTCCTAATCTAATTCCCTCAGCATCACCCGATTTAATTCAACTACATTCCATTATCTTCGTTTTGCTTTTGTTGATGTTCATCTTATATCCTCCTTTCAAGGCACTATCCATTCCGTTCAACTGCTCTTCCAAGTCCTTTGCTGTCTCTGACAGAATTACAATGTCATCGGCAAACCTCAAAGTTTTTATTTCTTCTCCATGGATTTTAATACCTACTCCGAATTTTTCCTTTGTTTCCTTCACTGCTTGCTCAATATACAGATTGAATAACATCGGGGAGAGGCGACAACCCTGTCTCACTCCCTTCCCAAACACTGCTTCCCTTTGATGTCCCTCGACTCTTATAACTGCCTTCTGGTTTCTGTACAAATTGTAAATAGCTTTTCGCTCCCTGTATTTTACCCATTCCACCTTCAGAACTGCAAAGAGAGTATTCCAATCAACATTGTCAAAACCTTTCTCTAAGTCTACAAATGCTAGAAACGTAGGTTTGCCTTTCCTTAACCTAGCTTCTAAGATAAGTCGTAGGGTCAGTATTGCCTCACGTGTTCCGGTATTTCTACGGAATCCAAACTGATCTTCCCCGATGTCGGCTTGTACCAGTTT
Organism: Schistocerca serialis cubense; assembly: GCF_023864345.2. Classification (NCBI taxonomy): domain Eukaryota; kingdom Metazoa; phylum Arthropoda; class Insecta; order Orthoptera; family Acrididae; genus Schistocerca; species Schistocerca serialis. The sequence continues at coordinate 1,076,593,483 of NC_064638.1, read as the reverse complement.
TTCCATTCGTCTGCAAAGAATTCGCGTTAGTATGTTAGTATGTAGGTGAATATGGATTGGGGGGAAGAAATGAAAGAGGAAGCCGCCTTGTAGAAGTTTGCACAGAGCATGACTTAATCATAGCTAACACTTGGTTCAAGAATCATAAAAGAAGGTTGTATACATGATGGAAGTATCCTGGAGATACTAAAAGGTATCAGATAGATTTTATAATGGTAAGACAGAGATTTAGGAACCAGGTTTTAAATTGTAAGACATTTCCAGGGGCAGATGTAGACTCTGACCACAATCTATTGGTTATGAAGTGTAGATTAAAACTGGAGAAATTGCAAAAAGGTGGGAATTTAAGGAGATAGGACCTGGATAAACATAAAGAACGAGAGGTTGTAGAGAGTTTCAGGGAGATCATAAGGGAACAATTTACAGGAATGGGGGCAAGAAATACAGTAGAAGAAGAATGGGTAGTTTTGAGGGATGAAGTAGTGAAGGCAAAAGAGGATCAAGTAGGAAAAAAGACGAGGGCTAGTCGAAATCCTTGGGTAACAGAAGAAATATTGAATTTAATTGATGAAAGGAGAAAATATAAAAATGCAGTAAATGAAGCAGGCAAAAAGGAATACAAACGTCTCAAAAATGAAATCGACAGGAAGTGCAAAATGGCTAAGCAGGGATGGCTAGAGGACAAATGTAAGGATGTAGAGGCTTGTCTCACTAGGGGTAAGATAGATACTGCCTACAGGAAAATTAAAGAGACCATTGGAGAGAAGAGAACCACTTGTATGAATATCAAGAGCTCAGATGGCAACCCAGTTCTAAGCAAAGAAGGGAAGGCAGAAAGGTGGAAGGAGTATATAGAGGGTTTATACAAGGGTGATGTACTTGTGGACAATATTATGGAAATGGAAGAGGATGTAGATGAAGACGAAATGGGAGATAAGATACTGCGTGAAGAGTTTGACAGAGCACTGAAAGACCTGAGTCGAAACAAGGCCCCGGGAATAGACAACATTCCATTAGAACTACTGATGGCCTTGGGAGAGTCAGTCATGACAAAACTCTACCATCTGGTGAGCAAGATGTATGAGACAGGCGAAATACCCTCAGACTTCAAGAAGAATATAATAATTCCAATCCCAAAGAAAGCAGGTGTTGACAGATGTGAAAATTACCGAACTATCAGTTTTATAAGTCACAGCTGCAAAATACTAACGCGAATTATTTACAGACGAATGGAAAAACTGGTAGAAGCGGACCTCGGGGAAGATCAGTTTGTATTCCGTAGAAATGTTGGAACACGTGAGGCAATACTAACCTTATGACTCATCTTAGAAGAAAGATTAAGAAAAGGGAAACCTACGTTTCTAGCATTTGTAGACTTAGAGAAAGCTTTTGACAATGTTGACTGGAATACGCTCTTTCAAATTCTGAAGGTGGCAGGGGTAAAATACAGGGAGCGAAAGGCTATTTACAATTTGTACAGAAACCAGATGGCAGTTATAAGAGTCGAGGGGCATGAAAGGGAAGCAGTGGCTGGGAAAGGAGTGAGACAAGGTTGTAGCCTGTTCCCGAGGTTATTCAATCTGTATATTGAGCAAGCAGTAAAGGAAACAAAAGAAAAATTCGGAGTAGGTATTAAAATTCATGGAGAAGAAGTAAAGACTTTGAGGTTCGCCGATGACATTGTAATTCTGTCAGAGACAGCAAAGGACTTGGAAGAGCAGTTGAACGGAATGAACAGTGTCTTGAAAGGAGGATATAAGATGAACATCAACAAAAGCAAAACAAGGATAATGGAATGTAGTCAAATTAAATCGGGTGATGCTGAGGGAATTAGATTAGGAAATGAGACACTTAAAGTAGTAAAGGAGTTTTGCTATTTAGGGAGTAAAATAACTGATGATGGTAGAAGTAGAGAGGAAATAAAATGTAGACTGGAAATGGCAAGGAAATCGTTTATGAAGAAAAGAAATTTGTTAACATCGAGTATAGATTTAAGTGTCAGGAAGTCGTTTCTGAAAGTACTTGTATGGAGTGTAGCCATGTATGGAAGTGAAACATGGACGATAACTAGTTTGGACAAGAAGAGAATAGAAGCTTTCGAAATGTGGTGCTACAGAAGAATGCTGAAGATAAGGTGGGTAGATCACGTAACTAATGAGGAGGTATTGAATAGGATTGGGGAGAAGAGACGTTTGTGGCACAACTTGACTAGAAGAAGGGATCGGTTGGTAGGACATGTTTTGAGGCATCAGGGGATCACAAATTGAGCATTGGATGGCAGCTTGGAGGGTAAAAATCGTAGAGGGAGACCAAGAGATGAATATACTAAGCAGATTCAGAAGGATGTAGGTTGCAGTAGGTACTGGGAGATGAAGAAGCTTGCACAGGATAGAGCAGCATGGAGAGCTGCATCAAACCTGTCTCAGGACTGAAGACCACAACAACAACAACAACAATGTTGCAGCTGTGACTTATTAAACTGATAGTTCGGTAATTTTCACATCTGTCAACACCTGCTTTCTTTGGGATTGGAATTATTATATTCTTCTTGAAGTCTGAGGGAATTTCGCCTGTCTCATACATCTTGCTCACCAGATGGTAGAGTTTTCTCAGGACTGTTTGTCATGGATAGCTTTCTCAAGGCTATCAGTAGCTCTAATGGAATGTTGTCTGCTCCCGGGGCCTTGTTTCGACTCAGGTCTTTCAGTGCTCTGTTAAACTCTTCACGCAGTATCATATCTCCCATTTCAGCTTCATCTACATCCTCTTCCATTTCCAAAATATTGGTCTCAAGTACATCGCCTTGTATAGACCCTCTATATACTCCTACCACCTTTCTGCGTTCCCTTCTTTGCTTAGAACTGAGTTTCCATCTGAGCTCTTGATATTCAAACAAGTGATTCTCTTTTCTGCAAAGGTCTCTTTAATTTTCCTGTAGGCAGTATCTATCTGACCCCTAGTGAGATAAGCCTCTACATCCTTACATTTGTCCTCTAGCCATCCCTGCTTAGCCATTTTGCACTTCCTGTCGATCTCATTTTTGAGACGTTTGTATCCCTTTTTGCCTGCTTCATTTACTGCATTTTTATATTTTCTCCTTTCATCAGTTAAATTCAATATTTCTTCTGTTACCCAAGGATTTCGACTAGCCCTCGTCTTTTTTCCTACTTGATCCTCTTTTGCCTTCACTACTTCATCCCTCAAAACTACCCATTCTTCTTCTACTGTATTTCGTTCCCCCATTCCTGTCAATTGTTCCCTCAAACTCTCTACAACCTCTCGTTCTTTATGTTTATCCAGGTCCTATCTCCTCAAATTCCCACCTTTTTGCAGTTTATCCAGTTTTAATCTACACTTGATAACCAATAGATTGTGGTCAGAGTCTACATCTGCTCCTGGAAATGTCTTACAATTTATAACCTGGTTCCTAAATCTCTGTCTTACCATTATAAAATCTATCTGAAACCTGTCAGTATCTACAGTCTTCTTCCATGTATACAGTCTTCTTTTATGATTCTTGAGCCAAGTGTTAGCTATGATTAAGTTGTGCTCTGCGCAAAATTTTACGAGGCGGCTTCCTCTTTCATTTCTTACCCCCAATCCATATTCACCTACTACGTTACCTTCTCTCCCTTTTCCTACTGACGAATTCCAGTCACCCATGACTATTAAATTTTCGTCTCCCTTCACTATCTGAATAATTTCTTTTATTTCATCATACATTTCTTCAATTTCTTCGTCATTTGCAGAGCTAGTTGGCATATAAACTTGTACTACTGTGGTAGGCGTAGGCTTCGTATCTATCTTGGTCACAATAATGCGTTCACTATGCTGTTTGTAGTAGCTTACCCGCATTCCTATTCATTATTAAACCTACTCCTGCATTGCCCCTATTTGCTTTTGTGTTTATAACCCTGTAGACACCTGACCAGAAGTCTTGTTCCTCCTGCCACCGAACTTCACTAATTCCCACTATATCTAACTTTAACCTATCCATTTACCTTTTTAATCTTTTTAACCTACCTGCCCGATTAAGGGATCTGACATTCCACGCTCTGATCCGTAGAACGCCAGTTTTCTTTCTCCTGATAACGACATCCCCTTGAGTAGTCCCCGCCCGGAGATCCGAATGGGGGACTATTTTACCTCCGGAATATTTTACTCAAGAGGACGCCATCATCATTTAACCTGAAACGTCCCCTTTTGAACAATTACAAAAGACTGTCCTTAAACTGACATACAATATTTTTAGCGCAACGCAATCTGACTTTTAAAAATCCCTGCAAAAGAATGGCCCTGAGTAACATTAAACTATACCTTTCACAAATCACTTACCTCACAAAAATCTTCACTACTCAAGCTACTGCAATACAGCAAGTGCCACTACTGCCAGCTAAATAAAAGATTCAAACTACTGAAGGCACTAACTACTGATAGGGATAGTTAGCAAATGAAAGATATTAATAGAGAACAAACAATGTATTTACCTTGATATCATCAAAAGTCATAATATATATAGCAGTTCATCACAAATTACAAAACTCCGCCATCTCTCTCCCCACATCCACCACTGCTGGCGGCTCACCTCCAACTGCGCAACGCTATGCGCTGTTCACATCCAGCTGCCGCTGCCCAACACTACAATGGCGAGTATTACAACAATGCAAAACAGCCACAGACTTCACACAGCACAGCCAGTGATTTTCATACAGAGGTGGCGTTACCAATAAAAAAACCTAAACAGCCTACTTACATAGCCCCCATGCTCCCCACAAAAAATTTTACAAATTGGATTGGGCAGTGGCCAATACAGATTTGAAAAAAATTTTTCATAATTACAATAACAAAGAAATCAAATGCACACACTTGTTGATACAATGTTGGTCAAAAGCTCAAATTTTCTCACAGTCCATAAAGACAGTCCTGATCGTTCATTACGGTAAAAATGCAGAGTTTTTCTCAAAGTCTGAGCAGTAAAAGAAAATGCACACAGAAGTAGTGGATTTCCATGCAGTCTTGAAGAAGTAGTGTTGTCCTTCCAACGGAAAGACAGTGCTGACTCTTGACATGCATACAGGTAATGGGCCACAACAGATCAAACCCACAGCAAAGTCAGTCGAAGTTTTGAAGAGTATTGGTAGGTAGGTCATCACAGAGCAGACCCACTGTAGTCCTGGTAGAGATTACGGTATTGGTGGGCCACCAGAGGTGCAGACCCACTGCAGTCCTTGTAGAAATAATGGTATTGGTGAGTCAGCAAAGACGCAGACCCACTGTAGTTTTTGTAGAGATAATGGTATTGGTGGGCCACCAGAGGTGCAGACCCACTGCAGTCCTTGTAGAGACGGCCAGCAGCCATCTGCTGCGACTGTGCAGGTGCACAATCACAATCGAAGAGTCTTGCGGACAATATAGCAAGTCCTTGCTCAATTATTAACACACGTGCAAACACTATCAGTCCCTACTTCTCACATATTGTCCATATACTATGACCAACAGAAACGTGTGCAGTGAAATGTAACTTACAAGTTACATAAATTGATGAACTGGTGTCAATTACAATTTTATAACATAAGAATACAATAACAAAGGTACAAAATACATCATTAAAAACATAACAATACAGATAACATTTGTAGTACAGGCTTTACAAAAGAATCGAAATAACATATACATCAGTGTTACAGGAATTATGACATAAGTAAATACATAAAAGATCAGAATAACTTTTGAAACATCAACTTCACACATGAGCATTAAAACAGAACAGAATAAATAATGTCTAAACATCTTTACAAAGTAAATAACACATTATTAGAAAAATTCTACAACATATCTCTTATCAGATAAACACATAAAGACAGGAAAAACACAAATACACAAGGGTACACAAACATATAGAGGGATAACACAAAACGAAAGGACAGGGTTTGTTTTACTGCAGTATTTTGCATGGAGATCTCCCTTCGTTCATCATTATTCCCAAAAGTCCTATCTATACCTGATTTCTGTACTTTTTTTTCGTATAACTTCTCAATGCATTTCTTCCAATTCATCATAGTTAGTTTCTTATATAGTCTACCCCCTCTTAAGCTAACTTAAATCTACTGAGCTCAGATGCTAAACTAAGGGACGAGGCAATGCAGCAGCACAAAACAATTAATATAAACAGCAATGAAAAAAAACGCAGATTTGCGAAGCAAGCAGGATTAAGAAATTAGCAAAGCAATTGTAATATTACAACCAATCTAAGGCAATGTGCAGCAAACAATAAAAATAAATCATTAGTAAAACTGGCTTAACAGAATAATGTAAAGTCAAATTCAATAACACTATGCCTGGCAAACAGCAGCAACTTATACCTAAACATGACATAGCTCAAGCAAAAAAAATAGTACACTAAAGATAACAATGCAGATAAGGGAAATGTATAATCGCATCTTAATGTCTAAGTAATTTAAGTGGTGCACCACAAATTATTCTACAAAATAAATTACCAAGTACTTGAAAAGAAAATTATAGATGCAGTTACTGTTATTAGTCCCTTCTTATTGTTCTCTCCATTCCAAGAGCTCCTTTTTCGAAGAATGTGGAGCAGAAAATAATTATTTAATAAATCTGTTGACAGAAAGTGTTCACATTAGCATATGCATTTAAGTTTATTTTATAAAACCAGTGCTACAACACAGCTGGAAACCAGATATTAAACAAAATGAGTAATCTCTTAACTACAAAGACAATAGATATAAAATGTTTCTAATCATTTCATTAGGCATTTTAGTAAATATCATAAATTACGAGCTGCACAGTATGCTTTCAACAAGGAAATGTCAATAGCGAGGACAATGGCCTCCCCTTTTTTTTTCTACCTGTGCCGGTGAAAGGCTAATGGCTTTTTTTTTTTCGGGCGGCTGTCGCCCAGGTGGGTGCCCACGACGCATTACGCATTACGTGCAGGTGGTCACTTAACTTTCTTACGGAAATATTTATGACAGCAGTTTCCGCTACAGTGACAGTCTCACATAAAAATATTTCACAGGTCAAGAATTAGCGTTGCAAATCTGTAGAAAGAAAATCCTATAAATATAAGTGTCCAAATAAAATATTCGTCAGCATTGTGATACAGTCACGCATTTACGCACATTTCATAACTCTTAAAGTACGATTCTTGGTTTCCAACATACTTCTTATTCCTCATATACAGTAGCATCATCTTATTGATCACAAACATATCTCAACAGCATAGTACACATCGTCGTCGTAATAATAACATCATAACACCTCAGTCAAATCTCAAAAACGTCGTAGCTTTCTCCAATAATTGCAAAACCTAAAACAAATTCTCTGCTCATGTCAAAAGTGTCAGCTGCCTCAAACGTACTTTAAAAATCATAATCCCATACCAAATACATCATTCAAAGCTCTCATAGTATCACAATGGTTCCGAAAAAAATATGAACAGTTTACAAAGTACAGACAAAATACAGTTTCATAAGTGTGAAGTTACCCAACTGTGTAATTACGTAAACGTCTGTCACTGATGTAGTAAAAAAATGTTTATCTCTCAGTTAAATGATCAGATAGCTGTGTAATTTGTGTGTTAGAGAAATATGGTACCGATGTGTAAAGTTGTATAAGCAAATACCATATTAGCTAGGGTTCCTTGTGGTTGCCACACACATGGTACACAAAGTAAGCGTGTACCCCCCTGAGGATTAATGTAATTATACCCTCAGGTGTTACAGATTACAGCAATGAAACGAAATGTATCACTGAAAACCTTTGTATCATTGTACTTCAAATATCTTTAAAAATAAATGTTTTAAGTACAAAATTAATCACTCAAATGCATGTCCTGTAGCGCTAAATGTGCGTCTTGCTGTAAGATAATTCTGTGGAAGTGTCGTACTTATCGTCCTCCGAAAGCTAAGTTCTGCAGTATTTGCAATATTGTGTTCTGTCATTCCCGATTCCTGAGGCGAGCTGTTGCCGACCAATCGATCGATAACGCTTCCCTGTTCACTACCTGTTTCACTGTCTACACCATTGTTTGCCGCCCGCTCCATTTCCCTATGCGCAATTACCAAATTACTACTTTGAACATTAGTTAATTCATTACTCTGCGGCGCTAACACACTGCTTTCGTCTTCACTGTCATTTCTCAGTTTACTTTGGAGCCTAGTATTACGTTTTTCACACGCCATAATTGTCACAATATTTCACACGATAACACAGAAAAGCGCAATTTGAAGAGCAAAATAAAATAACATAGCAATGGAAATAATGTCTACTTAATTGCCAGCGCAGCTGCGAGATACTTGGTGCAAATCTACATGCATGCCACAACTGTTTTACTGTACAACAATGTAAAACTACAACTACAAAGGAAATTCTCTCTATGATTACGCGCTATCAATAAACAATAGCTACCCTAATTACACAAACTACAAGAAAAAAATCAGAAAATTCCAGTGAGGTATCCTCGGCTAAGGGTCGACATATGGAACGTCCCCTTTTGAACAATTACAAAAGACTGTCCTTAAACTGACATACAATATTTTTAGCGCAACGCAATCTGACTTTCAAAAATCCCTGCAAAAGAATGGCCCTGAGTAACATTAAACTATACCTTTCACAAATCACTTACCTCACAAAAATCTTCGCTACTCAAGCTACTGCAATACAGCGAGCGCCACTACTGCCAGCTAAATAAAAGATTCAAACTACTGAAGGCACTAACTACTGATAGGGATAGTTAGCAAATGAAAGATATTAATAGAGAACAAACAATGTATTTACCTTAATATCATCAAAAGTCATAATATATATAGCAGTTCATCACAAATTACAAAACTCCGCCATCTCTCTCCCCACATCCACCACTGCTGGCGGCTCACCTCCAACTGCGCAACGCTATGCGCTGTTCACATCCAGCTGCCGCTGCCCAACACTACAATGGCGAGTATTACAACAATGCAAAGCAGCCACAGACTGCACACAGCACAGCCAGTGATTTTCATTCAGAGGTGGCGTTACCAATAAAAAATCCTAAACAGCCTACTTACAAACCATACAATAAAGCTGCATGCCCTCGGGAAAAATTACGGCTGTAGTTTCCCCTTTCTTTCAGCCGTTCGCAGTACCAGCACAGCAAGGCCGTTTTGGTTAGTGTTACAAGGCCAGATCAGTCAATCATCCAGACTGTTGCCCCTGCAACTACTGAAAAGGCTGCTGCCCCTCTTCAGGAACCACACGTTTGTCTGGCCTCTCAACAGATACCCCTCCGTTGTGGTTGCACCTACGGTATGGCTGGCTATCTGTATCGCTGAGGCACACAAGCCTCCTCACCAACGGCAAGGTCCATTTTTCAGGGGGGGGGGGCGGGGGGGGTGGGGGGGGTTCATGCCTGTAACATATGCTATAAGCCGTGGTTACAACACTAAACCTGAGCAACACTAATGCACTCTGGTGGCTGCTCAATCTGTCACAGCGAATTGCAACTCTACTGATTTACGTACCCGCCGAAGTGTGTATGTGCACGGAGTTGCAGAGAGATTTGGCCATGTCTTTAGGGGGTCTCACTTTTTTGTCAGGCAGTGTAGATCCATCTCAGCCAGTTTCCCTGCGAGATTTTGGAAGGGAACAACATGCATTGGACATTTGCAGTCGGGCACCTCAAAAAAGACCGTTGTTCACAGCGACGAAAGCAGCTGTACGTCGCCAGTGAACCAAATACCACAGACACTGCACAGTAACTGATTGGACGCGTGTGCTGTGGCCCAAAGATGAAAGGTGTCACGTATACCGATAACTCAATGCGACGCTTAGCCTGCACTGTGCGGTGAGTGTAGTTCAGGCCGAATATGATTCTGTAAAATTTTGGGGAGTGGTTTTCGTACCCTGACTGGCAGCACTCATTCAGACTGCGGTGAACATGAACCAGGGTAGCTACTCCAAAATTTTCGGTGATGAAGTGTTGGCCTTTGTTCTACAACTTCAAGAGTTAGTCGTGGCCATTCCGCCTTCCAAGAAAACTAAAGCCGTGTCCAAAGCGCAAACAGCAGACGTTCCTTATTTTACAAACACGTAGACATCCCACTGAACTTCCACTGATCAGTTAAATCAGCCGATCTTAGTCACACAGAAAATGTCTGTGGCTGTTTCGAACGGCGAGTGAAATGTAGCAGTTGAACGCCTGCAATTTATTAGCTCTGCTAACCGACAGTTGCGTATGGCAGACTTGAAGACTCTCTGCCTCGACGAATTAAGGCCGTTATCAAAGCTAGATGAGGTGTTGCACGCTATTAATAGGTGATGTTTCTTGGTAGTGACTAATTTTTTGTCCTTAGACTTCAAAAATAATTCAGCGAAATAAAGTCGTTATTGTGGTACGGTTGGTTAGGTGGACCTGCCGCCTAATCGAAAACAGTTCTTTTTCTTCGCATGGATTGGCAATTGCTGTTGTGAAGTACGAGTGTTACTGCTTAAGTGTAACTCATTAGCATTGATGTCCGTTATGCGTACAAGTGGAGCAGAATGTTGTGCTTGTGGTTTCGGTCTCAGTGAGGGAGAAGAAAAATTTTTTAAACAAGTGTTGGTATGCCGGCAGCCACTTTCGAATAGTTACAAAGGGACGAGGTGTATGCCGAAGTATTATCTCATAGAGACTTCGCAGATGCACAATCAAATCTTAACTAAGCTCAGTTTGAAGACTAGCAGTTCTCTCTAAATGTAGAGAGATGTGATACTGTGTGCCTCACAAAATGTAAAATACTAGTGGCCACAGCACTAACGACCGATAACAGGAGACAGCTGATTCGGACCTGCTGTTCTTTTCCTTTGGCGTTATTCCTACTTTAGAACTGTTCACGTGATGTACACATGTACAGCTTGAATGTAGCATGTTTTATCTATTTGGTAAGTTGTTTTTCTGCCATCCAGTATAATCTTAACGTCAGAAGTGCTGTGCTGGAAATCGACTTTTCTTCGTATTTTGGTGTTTTAAATATTCCAGCATCGTGTTTGTAAGGCGAACAGAGGTCAGCCCTATACTAGATGATGGTCATTCTTTGCAGTTCCTGGGTCGATATTTCTCATGTTTGTTTTGGAGAATTAATTAGTTTTCTGAACGCACTGAGAATTCTGTGTGTAGGTTGAATAAGATGGAGGATAGGCTGTGCCCTGTGTCATTCCCATCTCAGTCACTGCCTACCTTTCATTTTTTTCCTCTTATAGTTGCAGTCTGATTTCTGCTCAGGTGGTGTATAACCTTTCGCTCGTAGTATTTTATCTCTCCTAAATTAATAAATTCGAAGTATGCATAACAAGCAAAATTGTCAACAACTTTCTATAAATTTGCTAATGCTATGAATGCAGGTTTGCTCTCCGTTCACTGTATCTTCTAACATAAATCCAAAATTTGTCTTCCCCCACGTAACTGGTGATGCTTCTTCCCTATAATTGCCTTATGAGTTTTACCATGTCGATAAAGACCTCCACGATCACCTAATCCCAAACCTCAGAGATTTTTGGTGTAGTTTATTTAAACGTAAAGTCCGCTGCAGTCTCGCAGATACAGTTGCAGAACAGCAGCTGAGAATTATACAGTCTTGTCAAAATATATGAGACTGTATGGAGTAAACAACTTGTAACTCTCTGCAGAGACGAGAAGTTGCGAGGTGCCGGGGCTAGCAGTGTATTTAACACTAAATTCTTCTGGAATCTTCATATGGAAATGATGCTCTAAGCCCCCCTTTTCTAACTCCGACTTTTGCTGTTGCACATGGATTAAGAAGAAACGCGAACTGACTGTAATCGACCCTGCAAGTGGAGTAGAAAAGAGTTTGGCACCTGCAATAATTTAATTGGATAGAAATTAATTTGATAAAGGAAAGTTTCATTAACATAGTGAGAAATGAAAGGGTTGCTCTGCCGATCAACAGAATGAAATTTCTGTCCAAAATAACAATTTTATTTATTATGGCTAACTCAAAATAATAAACAAAACACATGAAACATCTACAATACATCAAATTGGATACTCAAATAAATGCTGTGAAGGTGAAGTTGTCCATAAACTAGATTGTGACATTTACTACCAAGTGGTATGTTGAGCCAATTCCTTGCAACTCAAATCTTAATAGAAACACCCAGCCAACCCAACATTAATTGCTGCTACAGTAGTGAGAACTCAGACAATGAACACCCAAGACAGAACCACGTTAGAAAAGATGGGAACAAGCTCGCTGTGCTGAGCTCTGATTGTCACATGGCAAAATTCACTAATCTGCTGGTGCTGTGGCCATACATTACCAAGCTGTCTTCTTAACTGCAAGGACACGATCTGGCATACCGGAGGCGATGGCTGGTTGCTTCGACGTCCCGTCGTGGTGATGATATGTTGCGAGTACAGCCCGAAATAAATTATCCTGGTCAGGGTGTTCCAGACTAAAGACTTCCTAGCAACACAAATACGCCTCTGAGGGAGACGAAGAAGGCTCGCTACACCATCACTGACGGTACAGTGATTGATTTTAACAAGCGAAGTCACACAGTAACTCCGATAGAGTCAACTTTAGCTAAAACTGCTCAAGACGGACAACATAGGCCGCTTGTACGCAGAACGCTCAATTGCCAACTGTACTCGGAAAGTTACGTTGAAGTCAACTTCGTCAAACAGTTACAATTAAGTGAGAGTATATTAGACAGCCAACGGAAGGCAGGCTGTTCAGAGCAGCGAGAGCTCAGTCTTGTAACCTACCCCGACTGAAAGGCGAGAGCCGACTCCTTCAAGAGCACCCGTACAAGCCGAACACAGAACATTCCCGCCCCCACGACCGTGGCTGTGGTTAAACGCTCCAATCAGCAACACGAAAACCGGCGGAAAATTCCACTCTATTGCCGAAGCCCTACTATTCCACCAATGGAGACACGTGGCGCCAATTTCTGAGCCGATTTTGCTACGTCACAGAGCTATCCCCTGAGCAAGCCAATCACAGTTATGATTTTTCAGAAAACGCGGTAATTTGCCCAAGACTGCCTGGGAACACAAGTCATTCCCACACCTCGCGGGTAGCCCATCAGAAAGTGTTTTCACTAAGTTTCTGCGAAGTAACGGAATCTCTAGACCCAGCCGTTCCATCAGGCCCCTGTGGGCGTGTCGCCCCCACTCTTATAACAATGTCGGCATCTGGACAGCATCCACTCGACTCCCTCACACCCGTCGGCATAACCCTTTCAAGATCAGCAGAACCCGCCTGTCACCGGACCACCCGGGTGACGAGAGACGCTGCGTGGGAAGTCTGCGTGTGAAGCAGTAGCAACTTTTCACCACATGCAATTACAGAGGAAAATATTCGTATCTTCTGCGTTCTCAATACTAGCCTTTTAATGACAATACTCGGCCATACTTCCCCAAATCGAATTACTCAGAATAAGACACAAATATGAGAGGGGAAAAGTCGCTATGTGTATCTTAAAGACATGCGACCTCTCACAGTATTGCATCAAAATGCGAAGTCGAGACGTGAAACACCCCCTTCAACTCGTACGAGTGTACAGTAAATGAAAAGTTCACGTTTCAAGTGCATTTTCACTGAGTAAGACAATATTTCATACTGAAGCCAGTGGCAGCTCGTAACCATTTTCACATTCGAAATTACGTTGCAAACTGCTCTTTTGAGGATCCATTTCTATTATACCCTACCTTTTCCTTTTTCGTCTTCTTCTTAAGGTGCCATCTCTCTTCAGAGGATGATTGTTATTATGGCTAATCTTGTTTTTACTTTTTGGATCCAAACAATTGCAGGAAAGTGCATTTAAACCTCTCTGTCAATTTCTACAGTCAAGATGTCCGTCTTCTTCCTACTGATCTTTTCATACAACTTTTCTTTCCATTATCAGCATGAGAATATTATACCTTTCTCCTCGCACGATATGGCCAAAATATTGTAGTTCTGATTGCGTTCCCCAATTCCTTATCTTTATTGATTCGCCTTAGAACTACTTCTCTGGTAATTCTTTGTGTCCAGGATATTTTTAACTCTCATCTATACCGCCGCATTTCGAACACGTCAATCTTCTTCATTTCTGCCTTTTTAAGTGTTCATGCCTCTCTCTATTCCATATAAGAGTCTGGCATTAGGTAAAATTTAATCATTCAGGTTGTAATGGTACTTGAATTACATAACCATTACGGCACCTCACCTCAACCTCTCGATACCAGTAATATTCTACTGTGTTTCTGTAAAATAGTTAACATATTTCTGTGACAACATTCAGATTTGATTTCATTAATGTAGAGGTACTTCGATACATCGATATGTATATATTGCAATGATATTATTCTTATGTGTATTCTTTCTTTTGTCACTATTATCATTGACATACTTGTAACTCTGATTTTTGGGCGCGTAAGCGGTTATTAGAGAGTCAAGTTTTGGTCATGTTAAAAAGACGGAAATTGTAGTCAGTTCATGAAATGTGAACTTTAACAGTGAGGAAGATATTTTCAAGTATGTTTTATATTGTGAAGTGATGTTTTGGAACGAGTTACGTGATATTGCAACAAAAGTAATAAAAAAGAAGTGTAACTTAAATTCGGAGTGCTGATTACTTTTTTACATCACCATTGTCCTAACTTGCAAAAGTTTAATCTTCAAGAATGGTTTATAAAACACATCTATAAAACTTTTGAATATCGTAGAATAACACCTAGGCCTCTTTGCATCCGAGCCTGGAATCATCACTAACTAGATTTTCGACGACTGAGCCATGAGTTCACAACATCTACATTACCCCTTGCTGAAAACCCTAATGGTAGATATGTTGCAAGTTGAAATTTAATTGTAATAAATTGTACCAAGAACAATGCGTTTGGGATGGATCTTCAGTGTGTCGCTGTCTTCAAATAGCCTACTCTCATAATACGCAAGTTACAATAATTCTTTTGCCACGAATGTGATGTTTCTCATTATTTTATTGGAACGAATCACACAGTTAACAACGTGTTTTCCAGTGATTCTCAATTTTCTGGTGCTCAGAAACGGCATATATACATATAGGCTTGAAATGAACGCCAATATGGCACCTCACAACTCTGTACTGAAAGGAGACGGCGTGCTTGTGACGTAGGTGGCGTTGTGCCATCTAATTGGTCAACGCTCAGACGCACGCTCAGAATATCTGACATGCCAGATATTGCTCTGCACGTTCGGAAAGACTCCCGAGCGTCCTATTCCACGCTATGAAGTCAGAAACTCGGCACGCTCAACGCTCAACGTTCTGATGCACGGTCCGAGTGACGACGGCTTTAGTGTCAGCTGCTTTTTCGCACGGCCAACTCCACGTGGTTTCCTCTCTCTCACGTCAGTGAAGCAATCTACCTCATCTTTCATGTCCCTAATCACACTGTCCATTCGGCGTCTTCTCCTCGTGGTACGGCAAGCATAGAGGGCCAAGTCCACTCCTATTTCGTTGGCGTCCAACACCTTTTCACAGACGGCACTGGAACGTCTCTTCCGCCACCGTCCGAGGCAACAAAGCCGTTTGGCATCCGTGCAAAGGAGAGTCTCGAGTCAGTACACCTAGAGGACTTTAAGGTCCTCCACCAGGGATGGAGTAAGGGATCTCCCTGGCAACTACAAAGGCCAAGATTACTTCTTGATCTGGCTGCTTACGAGAAGTATTGTACCCCGGACCACCCTTTTAAAATTAAATTTACTGAGATTTTAGACCGCCATTCAGATTTTATTACTGTTTACACGGATGGGTCTAAAAAGGGGGATTTTATGGGGTGCTCTGCTGTGTTTCCCGATACTGTCCGTAGGATAGGGCTCCAAGAGGAGTTCTCAGTTTACTATGCAGAACTGTTTGCCATTCTGCAAGCATTAGAGCATATGCGGCGGCATCATGGCACGAAATTCATCATCTGCTCCGATTCCCAAAGTGCTCTACACGCTCTTGAACAGATGTACCCAGCAGATCGGATGGTGCAAGAAGTGCAGGACGCACTCCTGTTCTTGCAAAAGCAGGGTAAAGATGTAATTTTCTGCTGGGTTCCAGAGCACATAGGGATTCCTGGAAATGAACTTGCAGACACGGCTGCCAAGGAGGCTTGCTCCATCCCACCTCTTGCTCGCTGTTCCGTCCCCTGCAGGCAATAACATCATTCGTGACTGGGAAGGTCGTGCGTTGGTGGGAGGCTCAGTGGCTGGAAGTGAGGGATAATAAGTTGCGAGCGGTGAAGGATTCTGTCCGCTCGTGGCTTTCCTCCTTCCGACGACGACGAGCTGAGGAAGTCGCCCTTACACGGCTCAGAATAGGACATTGTCCTTTGACACATGGTTTTCTCTTACGTCGTGAGGAGCCACCAACGTGTCAGACATGTGGGACACAGCTGTCGATTCGACATATTTTAACTAAGTGTGTTTTACATACGGGTTTGAGGGAAGATTTCAGTTTCCCACAAGACCTGCCCTCTATTTTAACTAATAATGAGGCGAGTGTCACTAGAGTTGTACGTTTTTGTGTGATGGTTCAAAATGGTTCAAATGGCTCTGAGCACTATGGGACTCAACTGCTGTGGTCATAAGTCCCCTAGAACTTAGAACTACTTAAACCTAACTAACCTAAGGACATCACACACAGCCATGCCCGAGGCAGGATTCGAACCTGCGACCGTAGCGGTCGTGCGGTTCCAGACTGTAGCGCCTTTAACCGCTTGGCCACTCCGGCCGGCTTTTGTGTGATGTCTGGGCTTCTTCCCAAACTATTGGGATTGAGATCTTAATGTGCCGTAAAGTGGTTTGGTCACCCATTATTTGTAAGTGGTCACTCAGCCACCGTTAATTATTTTTACCTGTTTTGTACTGCTATTTTCTTTTTAGTTTTATCTACCTGTTTTGATGTGCTGTGTCCAATCTTGAAATTGGAACATTTACAGTTCACGCAAAGATCGGCTCTGAATTGATCCTTGTTTAACAGATCTTGGCTGCAACATTTCTTTTGGGAACGGGCGCTGGTAACCTCGTTGTTGTGCGCCCTACAACACTACTAATCATCATCATCATCCAATCACACTACTCCGAACACAGTGTACAAAGGAGCTTTGTAAGGCCACATGTACGAAGTCCCTGGCACAGCTATAAATAAATACCTGGCCAGCGCTGTGTTTCTGAGCTTGTAAAACGTGTTGTAGGTCAGCTCCAGGCTGGAAGCCTATCGACGTAGGAATGGAACGGTGCGGCAGGAGTCGGGTGTGTGTGGGGCGGCCCCACCGACGGAGGGTGTGCCGCGGCTAACAAGATTACCGATCCGGCCCCAATTACCTCCGTGTCAATACCGCCGGCGCATTGTCTCCGACAGCCGGACAATGGACCGGATTGACGCCTCAGCGACGCCGCTCCTCCCGTACAATATGTCCCGACACGGACACCGTCGCATTAAGCCGCTGAAATATGTCCGTCCGTCGCCGTGCGCAAACGGCGCCCGAGGAGGGGCCGGAACTAATTACTCGGAAAACCACGGAGATGAACTGTTCCGCTCCGCCACTGCCACCGCTGAATCACAGTACGTTTTCTTCTCTTATGTGAGCTAACTAAATGGTTCAAAGGGCTCTGAGCACTATGGGACTTAACAGCTATGGTCATCAGTCCCCTAGAACGTAGAACTACTTAAACCTAACTAACCTGAGGACAGCACACAACACCCAGTCATCACGAGGCAGAGAAAATCCCTGATCCCGCCGGGAATCGAACCCGGGAACCCGGGCGCGGGAAGCGAGAACGCTACCGCACGACCACGAGTGAGCTAACTCGAGCGATTCATTTGAAGTGGTTTGCTATTGCCAATGCGTCCTAGACATCGGAAGTTCACTGAGGCTTTTTGCGGATGATGCTGTGGTATATCGAGAGGTTGTAACAATGGAAAATTGTACTGAAATGCAGGAGGATCTGGAGCGAATTGACGCATGGTGCAGGGAATGGCAATTGAATCTCAATGTAGACAAGTGTAATGTGCTGCGAATACATAGAAAGAAAGATCCCTTATCATTTAGCTACAATATAGCAGGTCAGCAACTGGAAGGAGTTAATTCCATAAATTATCTGGGAGTACGCATTATGAGTGATTTAAAATGGAATCATCATATAAAGTTGATCGTCGGTAAAGCAGATGCCAGACTGAGATTCATTGGAAGAATCCTAAGGATATGCAATCCGAAAACAAAGGAAGTAGGTTACAGTACGCTTGTTCGCCCACTGCTTGAATACTGCTCAGTAGTGTGGGATCCGTACCAGATAGGATTGATAGAAGAGATAGAGAAGATCCAACGGAGAGCAGCGCGCTTCGTTACAGGATCATTTAGTAATCGCGAAAGCATTACTCCAGTGGAAGACTCTGCAGGAGAGACGCTCAGTAGCTCGGTACGGGCTTTTGTTGAAGTTTCGAGGAGTCAAGCAGTATATTGCTCCCTCCTACGTATATCTCGCGAAGAGACCATGAGGATAAAATCAGAGAGATTAGAGCCCACACAGAGGCATACCGACAATCCTTCTTTCCACGAACAATACGAGATTGGAATAAAAGGGAGAACCGATAGAGATACTCAAGGTACCCTCCGCCATACACCGTCAGGTGGCTTGCGGAGTATGAATGTAGATGTAGATGTACATGTAGAATAGCCGCATTCCAGCCCCGGAGGATGAAACATGCATACAAAAAGTCTGCACATGGTATGTAGTAATGCGTTACAGGATGTAATATTTCTGGCTTGGTCAGGCTCCAAGAAGCTATTCCCAGAGCAGTGGAGAGATTAGTGTTTAACGTCCCGTCGACAACGAGGTCATTAGAGACGGAGCGCAAGCTCGGGTGAGGGAAGGATGGGGAAGGAAATCGGCCGTGCCCTTTCAAAGGAACCATCCCGGCATTTGCCTGAAGCGATTTAGGGAAATCACGGAAAACCTAAATCAGGATGGCCGGAGACGGGATTGAACCGTCGTCCTCCCGAATGCGAGTCCACTGTGCTAACCACTGCGCCACCTCGCTCGGTCAGAGCAGTGGAGATGCAAGAAGTATGTAGATGATGAAATGTGGTGTGAGGTACCTGTGACAGATGTTAGATTCGGTACCATTCCCGTGAGAAAGACCGCCTGCATAATGCTACTGCTCTGTGATTGGCTGCTGTGTTCGGGGCAAGGGCGCCAAAACGTTAAAGTATAGTTATTATTATTAGTTAAACTACTCATTGGAATGACTTCACTTTTTAATATAAATATCTTCGGAAGCGTTCGGGTCACGCCTTTTCTGGTATGGCAGTCGAGATTAGGCAGTCACTCCGGATTAGGCAGTCGAGAAGAACAGACATGTTGTCTGTCGTAGGATGGATTTCCAATTTTTATTTAAGTTCCTGTTCGTCACTCTGGATTAGGCAGTCGAGATGTACAGTCATGTTGTCTGTGGCAGGATGTGTTTGCCAGTATTCAGTATTAAAAGATTCACTCCGGTAGTCATGAGGCACAGACACGTGCCACAAATAGTGTAAAGATACATTTTCGTAAACGTTGTGTTTGATCACGTACTTTGCTGTAACAGTAAGCGTTGTATTAAGATCATACAGTCTTCTCGTGTGTCTATATTAAAATACGCGCGTGGCATCCCAAAGAAGTGATACATTATTTCAGAACAGAAACTCGCTATAAGTCAGTTTCAGCCTCAAGATACAGAACCTACGACCTGCGTGCTGTTTTCTGCGCTGGGGACATCAACTTGAAGACAGCAGGTTAGTGAACCATAACAGAACCTTCGTATTCCACACAGTGCAGTGGAAACAACTAGGCGCCTCACGTGTACTGCACGCACAGAACAAATGTGCTGAGTGACACGTCATCTGCAGTAATGCAGAGGAGGTAAAGGAGGATGATCGTTATTAACACCAACAGTCAATTCATTCTTCCTTTCTTGCCATTATGACCAGTACTAACTCTTTCGGTTTGAGAATAACGCTCTACAAGATTTAGAGCAATTGACAAGAGATGCCGAATCAGTTTCAGAAGACTGAAGGGTGTCTCGAAGTTCATTTATTTGTGCCATAGTGGGAAACTGAAGGGAAAAATACTTACGCGAGCCACTTTTGTCACAAAACGAATTAATATGTTTTAAGCAACGTGACGAGAGTCAATTGTTTAAGATGTTTTAGCTGTGCACTCTGCTCAACTTTTGCTCTTCTTTGGTTGTTTTGGTCAAAAATTATGCTTTTCACGCAATACTGACTTGTGTTTGTTCCAAGCAGAATTCCGAGAAATGTGTGTACAAATAAACAAAACTACACGTTTAGCTTTGCAACTGCAGAAATCTTAATTCAACGCAATGGAGGCTGGAAAATGAAGAAAGCAATTTCACCGGATTAAGAAATGCAAATAGATTGTAGATGAAGTCAATTTCACAGATCGAATCATCTATAAATTATCACCATTTCGACTCTCCGCTTGTCACAGATTCGACCCAATGTTAGCCGTAGCCCTGTAGAGCCGGTAGCTGTACAATGAAGACTGTCGAAGACACCTTACAAATTGGCAACTCGCCAAAAAACTGTTTTGCCGATAACGAAGAAACTAACAAATACTCAAGATTTCGCATGAATGTTCACAGAGCGGAAAGCTCTCAAAGAATGCGTATCTTTTAGTGTGAGATAAGAGGATGTCATGCAACTGCAACGAAATTTAATATCAAGCGACTGGATTGATGAGACGAAGAATCAAAGCTGGTCAGTCAGATGGCTGGACACTAATTTGGTATGGTGTTGAGTGCACATATTAATTCTTTTCGGCTGAACACAATAAAAGATACATTTGGTTTATTTCCGAACAGAAAATCTTTTCTGACACTAGTTCACTTTAGTAAATTGTCACTAGTCCTAACTGCATTATCACAAAAAAGTAGCTATTTCCATCCTATCTGTGTGTGAGAGTATGATTCTAGGCTTTCTCTGATACGCTTCTTGAAAGACACTTTGCTGATGATGTGAGGCAGTTCGACGTCTGCTGAGAGGTCACATGTGACTTCGGTCAAGGGCACGAGCAAATACAGCAATTGGACCTTATTGCTGCTAAGGAAGGAGGTCTGGCCCATATTTGAGTCACAGTCGCAGACGTACAATGGCCACTAGCTGCCGCTTAACGTAAACCGCTCGAAAATGATACCATCCGAAGCGTGCAGAACCAAGAGTCGCATCCCCATCATACTTCATGCGCTGCCTGGTTCTTAAATGCGCTGAACCACACCATCAACGCCCCACCTGCTAATGTTTCATTTTCTGCAGATTAATAACTCAACCCTATGAAAAATTACCCTAAAATTTTGATAACACAATGCGTTCTAGTTTGGGAACTGCAATCACTCTAGCTGTGGTTTGAACTGATCTATTTGCGGAAATGAAGCAATTGTAATGGACCTTGTTCGTAGTCCTACAACTGGTGTACCTAATCTATTCCTTGCTAGTAAGTGAAAAATGTTTGTTCTAAGTGCAATTATTCTATAATTAATAAACGGAAGTAGCACAAACTGAGCTTCCCAGTGTTGGACTTAATTAAACCCAACGCTATGAAAATGCTGCCTAGGATGGTGCCCAAATAATTCCTTCAACACATAAGTGGCCTTTACAGCCTAGGGCCTCAACAAAATGCACACTACAACATGCTCTAACAGCGTCACATTTTCATCATTTTTATATTTTATTTTCCTACTGGTAGTTGTACGATGATACAACTTGCTTTAATCCCTTTAATGCTGAATCGTACAATGACTTATATTTGGTTAATGCTGTCAGAATTTCCAGTTATCCTGGGCAATGGCGCAGCTGAGTTCAGGACATCATAAATTAATTTTCTATTTTTAGTTTTACAACGTCTCGATGTTACGAGTTTATCGTCAGTTCACGTTACAAAATTACTGGTGAAAAATATATTTCCAGATCAGAACTGAGTTATGGCTAGTGTTCAAAGCACGATGACAAAAGTAAAAATTACAAACGCTGTAATTACCCAAAGCCTATGGAGATCAGGAGAGAACTCAATCTTCTTTCATCATTCTCAAGGCGTTCGCAATGATTAAATTGTGCTCTCTGGAGATTTCTGCAAGGTGGCTTTCTCTTTTCTTGCCTATTCCCAAATTCACGTTCTCCTACTATTATTTTTCTCTCCTTTTTCCTATTATGGAGTTGCAATATCCTGCCACACTTAAATTTTCGTCTCCCTTAACATAATGAGTAATTTTTTTCTCATCGTACGCTGTATGTCCTCACCATTTAGATGTTTTTACTAGACAGCATTCACCCGTGTTATTATTTTCTTATTCATTTTCAGACCTCTGGTAACAGCCGGATTTGTTTTTGATTTAAGGACTCAGAACTCACCTGACAAAATTCCTGTCTATTCGACCACCGCACTTCACTAACTCCCACTATATCTAACTTCAACTCACCCATTTCTATTTTCTGATAATCTAATCTACCTATACGATAAAGGGCTCCAACGTTCTATCCTCCAACGATGATTTGCTTTTTCCGATGACAAGGATCTCCTGAGTAGCTCCGCCTGGATATCCGGATGGAGCACTATTTTACGTGTGGAATATTTGGCCCGAAAGGATGCCATTATCATAAAATGTGCAGTAGACCTGTATGTCCCCAAAAAATATGAAGCTGTACTTTCCCCTTGCTTTTGGCTATGCAGGAGTAACAGCATAGCAAAGCCAAGTTGGACAATGTTACAATGGCAAATCAGTGAGTCACAGAGACTGTTGCCCCTGTAACTAATGAAAATGCACTGCCCCTTTTCATGAACCATACGCTAGTCTGGCTCTCCGCAGATTTATCTCCGATGTGGTTTCACCCACGATTCGACTATCTGTATCGTCGATACACGGAAGCCACTGACAATGTCCATTTCTACCAAAATTTCACGGACATTTACATAGACATAGACATTCGAGGGCTTTCTGCTGGGTGAGAGATCTGTGTTAGCACGTACCTTACTTCTAAGTTAACAGGATTGTTGGCATGCTAATCAGGTTTAGTGTATGCTGTGTTCGGGCCACTTTCAGGCGGGGAATAGTCCATGAATCATGTTACTCTACAGTCCTTAGTTAAAGATAGAGAACATTCCGAACTGATGCTAAAGGATATACGTTGTTTGAGAATTTATGGGAAACGGGGGAAAGAGAGGGCTGTGGTGGTATGGGAGTAAATGCTGATGAAGAGGGGAGATGGGAAAGGAGAATGAGTGACGAGTGAATATGCTGATTGCTGGACGTTAACTTCTTGAAAATACTGAAGTGGAAGTTGGGCTTATCGACTGTAAAGGTGTGATACCACGTATAAATAGCATAGATTTTCCTAACGAAATGATTAATTATAGACCACGATGTAGAGAAAAATGATTTTTTGTTGTATCATTACCAAATTATGAAAAACAAGCTACAAGACAAGTTCAGATAGGATGGATTCATTCGTCACGAATGCCAACACTAGCCAACAAAATTTTACTTTTTTCTGTAACTGGCATGAAAACAGCTGTACTTTATCTTTTCGGATGTGCTGATAACGAAAATGAAAATGTAAGATTAGCTCTCGTTCCGAAGTTATGAAAACATCACGTTATTGTCTACATAAGCTTCCTCGGAGGAATGTCGCTGAAAGCATTTGTAGTTTTCTGCTGGTGATTCCTCTATTAGTGTCCAGCAGTAATGGGCTAACATTGATGCACTCTACTTTCCCTGATATTTTATTTCCATGTCCGAAATTTGTTGGTGAAAGCGTTCTCCGTGCTGGTCCCTTACAGCATCACAGTTATTAGGAAAGAAGTACAAGTGGGAATCTATGAAATATAACTTTAAGGACATGTTGCACTCCAGTCTGTTGTAGCAGTGCAGAATATCTTTCACAAGATCCTTATAGTTTTCTGTCTTCTTACTTCCTAGAATGGTTTTTGACACTTGAGCAAAGACATCCCACGCTGACTTTTCATCTCCTGTCAGGATGGTGTTGAAATTCTTTGCACACTTTGCATACTTGGGGACCAACGAAATCCCTTTTTTCATTTTATTTTCATTAAGACGTTCAAAATTTCTCGCGCAAATAGGGGCGTTGTTCCCCAGTTTTGTCCATGGCCTTAAGAAGTTTTTCATTAGCCCCAATTTTGCATGGATAGCAGGGATAACTATGTTTCGACAAGTGCTTCGTGCATAACACTGTGAGATGCTGGTTCTGTGATTAACGCTTAGGCCAATCTTTCCTCTTATAAAAAAGAGATTTGGCGCGGCTATCCCAGCAATAGGCTCATGACTTTTCGGTCGCCGGAAATCTGCCATTTATATATGTCGTAGTTCAACCGCAATTACAATTGTTTCATGTTGTCGTTGTGTGGTCTTCAGTCCTGAGACTGGTTTCATGCAGCTCTCCATGCTACTCTATCCTGTGCAAGCTTCTTCTCTCACAGTACCCACTGCAACATACATCCTTCTGAATCTGCTGAGAGTATTCATCTCTTGGTCTCCCTCTATGATTTTTTCCCTCCACGCTGACCTCCAATACTAAATTGGTGATCCCTTGATGCCTCAGAACATGTCCTACCAACCGGTCCCTTCTTCTAGTCAAGTTGTGCCACAGACTCCTCTTCTCCCCAATTCTATTCAATACCTCCTCATTAGTTATGTGATCTACCCAGCTAATCTTCAGCATTCTTCTGTAGCACCACATTTCGAAAGCTTCTATTCTCTTCTATTCCAAATTATTTATCGTCCATGTTTCACTTCAATACATTGCTACACTCCATACAAATTATTTCAGAAACGACTTCGTGACACTTAAATCTATACTCGATGTTAACAAATTTCTCTTCTTCAGAAACGCTTTCCTTGCCATTGCCAGTCTACATTTTATATCGTCTCTACTTCGACCATCATCAGTTATTTTACTCCCCAAATAGCAAAACTCCTTTACTACTTCAAGTGTCTCGTTTCCTAATCTAATTCCCTCAGCATCACCCGACTTAATTCGACTACGTTCCATTATCCTCGTTTTGCTTTTGTTGATGTTCATCTTATATCCTCCTTTCAAGACACTGTCCATTTCGTTCAACTACTCTTCCAAGTCCTTTGCTGTCTCTGACAGAATTACAATGTCATCGGCAAACCTTAAAGTTTTTATTTCTTCTCCATGGATTTTAATACCTATTCCAAATTTTTCTTTTGTTTCCTTTATTGCTTGCTGAGTATACAGATTGAATCGGGGAGAGGCTACAACCCTGTCTCACTCCCTTCCCAACCACTGCTTCCCTTTCATGCCCCTCGACTCTTATAACTGCCATCTGTTTTCTGTATAAATTGTAAATAGCATTTCGCTCCCTGTATTTTACCACTGACACCTTTAGAATTTGAAAGAGTATTCCAGTCAACATCGTCAAAAGCTTTCTCTAAGTCTACAAATGCTAGAAACGTCGGTTTGCCTTTCCTTAATCTAGCTTCTAAGATAAGTCGTAGGGTCAGTATTGCCTCACGTGTTCCGATATTTCTACGGAATCCAAACTGATCTTCCCCGAGGTCGGCTTCTACCAGTTTTTCCATTCGTCTGTAAAGAATTCGCCTTAGTATTTTGCAGCTGTGACTTCTTAAACTGATAGTTTGGTAATTTTCACATCTGTCAACACCTGCTCTCTTTGGGATTAGAATTATTATATTCTTCTTGAAGTCTGAGGGTATTTAGTCTGTCTCATACATCTTGCTCACCAGATGGTAGAGTTTTGTCTGGACTGGCCCTACCAAGGCTTTCAGTAGTTCTAATGGAATTATTCCTGGGGCCTTGTTTCAACTGAGGTCTTTCAGTGCTCTGTTAAACTCTTCACACAGTATCATATCTCCCATTTCGTCTTCATCTACATCCTCTTCCATTTCCATAATATTGTCCTCAAGTACATCGCCCTTGTATAGACCCTCTATATACTCCTTCCACCTTTCTGCTTTCCCTTCTTCGCTTAGAACTGGGTTTCCATCTGAGCTCTTGATATTCATACAAGTGGTTCTCTTTTCTCCAAAGGTCTCTTTAATTTTCCTGTAGGCAGCATCTGTCTTACCCATAGTGAGATAATCCTCTACATCCTTACAATTATCCTCTAGCCATCACTCCTTAGCCATTTTGCCCTTCCTGTCGAACTCATTTTTGAGACGTTTGTATTTCTTTTTGTCTGCTTCTAAACATTCTGCGTGGTGTCTGTTTGTTCTATATCGTGTCTCCCTATCACTTTCGCGCAACGACGCTCTGAGCATGTTTTTTAGGGAATTGACTAGTTTGAACCTGGGACCTGTTACTGGTAAGGAGATGCCAGACCACACATGACATATAGAATTCAGAAGAGTTCAGTGAGACTAGCGACGATATAACCAAATACTTAATGATTTCAGCGTCAGCTCCACTGCACTCCCTGTAAAAGAATCTTAACACTAACTAAATTTAGTGGAAGGGGTTCAAGGCTTTCCTATTTTTAGTTAGCCGGTAAAATAAAGTCGAAAAAGCAGTTAACCATTGGAAATTTTATTCTACTCACAAAACATTGTTTATAAATTGCACTATTGATAAAAGGAAATTTTTTAATACAGGATGGTAAAAACCAACTGCGTTCAACAAAAATGTGAACGAATATTCCCTGAATGGGTTTCCAAGTTCTACAATGGATCGAAGGATGACCTATGCCATATCACATCTATAATCTAGGTTTAAATTAAGTTTCACAAGAAAAGCAAATTATCAAAATGGTCTACAATGACCCTCAATTATCTTTAATTACTTATCTAACTTGTCGTAAATTACAGTGGCTGATGTGGCTTCTCAGTAACTATATAACAGAAAAATCATCGCGTTTCAGATTTTTACTTCAAGTGGCAAATGTGAACACCATGAGCTTTAATTGACGATCGACACTAGTATTACGCAAAAAGGGGATGTAACAGATGAGACTTCTGCCGTTCTGAGTGAAGCCTTATGCGCCCAAAAATGCGGCATCGTGTGCGTTCATTACCTTGTTGGTGTTCGTCAGGGGGCGACGGACAGCACAGCTCCGCTCGCCTCACCGTCTCGGAAGCAACTCAATCTCTCCTAACTTCTCCTTACTACAATTTACCGAAGTTGGTTTAAAAAAAACTATCTGGCTGTGTTTCCATCTGACCAATCAGGGTCCCAATGTTAACCTTAAGCTCCGCCTACAGACATTGTGTCTATCCAATGAGAAACGTTATACTTTTCGTGGTGGGGCAATGTTTTTAAAGTATGCAACGTAACAGAGACGCGAAAAAGTCTCACGCTAAAACTTGCAGCTGGTGTGGTCCTTTAGTGTTATCGTAAGATCTATACTGTTCTTCTGGAGGGCTCTATCTTTTAACAAAGGCTGGGGGGTGGTCCTAACGTAACAGAGACGCGAAAAAGTCTCACGCTAAAACTTGCGGGTGGTGTGGCCCTTTTTGTGTTATCGTAAGATCTATACTGTTCTTCTGGAGGGCTCTAGCTTTTAACATGGGCTGGGGGGTGGTCCTGAAGTAACAGAGGCGCGAAAAAGTCTCACGCTAAAACTTGCGGGTGGTGTGGTCCTAGCAGTTAGCTGGCGACGTGGGTGTCCGTCCGTCCCTTATCGTAGGGCCTTCCAGCTTAACACGGTTCTGCTCTCGGCTTCTGTTCTCGTTTCTCCCTTCGGAACTGCGTGTGTCTCACGGTGTGAAGGTATGACATGCATTTAGGCATTCTTGTGTTAGTCTGTGGTATTCCATTTGCTCACTCGTTACTCGTATTACTTTGGTTAATTTAATGTCACGATTTATTCGGAGCTATGTGACATACTACTGGATTTGCTTATCATGTCAGGGTTTTCATGGAAGGTGTTGGATTTGCCTGACACCTTACATGCTTCATTTACTGCATCTTTATATTTTCTCCTTTCATCAATAAAATTCAATATTTCATCTGTTACCCAAGGATTTCTACTAGCCCTCGTCTTTTTACATACTTGATCCTCTCCTGCCTTCACTACTTCATCCCTCAGAGCTAGCCATTCTTCTTCTTCTACTGTATTTCTTTCCCCCATTCCTGTCAATTGTTCCCTTATGCTCTCCCTGAAACTCTGTATAACCTCTGGTTTAGTCAGTTTATCCAGGTCCCATCTCCTTAAATTCACACCTTTTTGCAGTTTCTTCAGTTTTAATCTACAGTTCATAACCAATAGATTGTGGTCAGAGTCCACATCTACTCCTGGAAATGTCTTACAATTTAAAACCTAGTTCCTAAATCTCTGTCTTACCATTATGTAATCTGTCTGATACCTTCTAGTATCTCCAGGCTTCTTCCATGTATACAACCTTCTTTCATGATTATTGAACCAAGTGTTAGCTATGATTAAGTTATGCTCTGTGCAAAATTCTACCAGGCGGCTTCCTCTTTCATTTCTTACCCCCAATCCATATTCACCTGCTGCGTTTCCTTCTCTTCCTTTCCCTACTATCGAATTCCAGTCACCCATGGCTATTAAATTTTCGTCTCCCTTCACTACCAGAATAATTTCTTATATCTCATCATACATTTCATCAATTTCTTCGTCATCTGTTTCATGATATCATATGTTTATTTCATGCAAGGTGGATATCCAATCAGAATCGATGGTAACACGTTGCCATGGTGCAGTAGCACACAGTTGAGACTTACTTTGGAGTTGATGAAACACCTCCACTGATCACGTTTATAGTCAATGCCCATAGCTGCCATTAGTCCCTGTTCGTCATAATAAACTACCAAGTTCTTTTCACTTTCGAAAAATGAATGGAGTGGCATAAGGCGGTTAATGAATGCAGTCGTATTTACCGTCTCATCAAGACAATTTGACTGTTTTAGTCTTGATGCCAACAGTTGAGTTTCACCCCTCGTCAGGTCCAGATCTCTCATTAGGTCATCAAGTTCACACTATGTAATATTGTGAATCTCTGTATACTTATCGTTCTACATAAATCAGGATATTTTGAAGGACTGGTTTGTGGAGGTGATTGTGCAGCACTAGTTTCACTTCAGCCCTCGTCACTGTCACAAACAGGTGGGACAGTAACAGGCAGTCCGTCTCCGTGAGTCACTGGTCGCATGGCCGACGATACGTTAGGATATGTGAAGAAAGACTTATTGGAAATACCATGTTAGATAATTCTCGCCATATGATGGGTATAGAGAAGTCCGTGGAGGTTCTTTTACGATCCAGCCTCGAATGAAGACTCGAGACACGATATATGCAACGTACGTGAGGAGTCCAGGGCTTGTCCTGATCACCGATTTCACAGCCAAAGTACAGTCTGTGGGTGAGCCGTGCACGGCTCGCGTTTATCCCATTTATTGTTTGTCATCTTCTATTACGTTACTGCCGCCTCGTTTTCTTATTCCATTTACGGGCGTCACCAACTTCCTGCCTTACTTGCCCGTGAGTGGCAGCAGCAGCGCGTATCGATAAGTGCACTGTCGTACCATCTCTGGAGCGACCGATAGTATTTCCAGGTCGTCGTGTGTCTGGCGGTGAGTTCGGGACGGACTAGCAGTGCAGTCGGGACTCAGCAGCAGTGAAGTTGGGTACTGAGCGCCGGTGAGGCGCCGACAGCCAGTGCTCGCCGACCCCTAGCGACACACATGAACTGTCCGCCATATGATGGGTATAGAGAAGTCCGTGGAGGTTCTTTTACGATCCAGCCTCGAATGAAGACTCGAGACACGATATATGCAACGTACGTGAGGAGTCCAGGGCTTGTCCTGATCACCGATTTCACAGCCAAAGTACAGTCTGTGGGTGAGCCGTGCACGGCTCGCGTTTATCCCATTTATTGTTTGTCATCTTCTATTACGTTACTGCCGCCTCGTTTTCTTATTCCATTTACGGGCGTCACCAACTTCCTGCCTTACTTGCCCGTGAGTGGCAGCAGCAGCGCGTATCGATAAGTGCACTGTCGTACCATCTCTGGAGCGACCGATAGTATTTCCAGGTCGTCGTGTGTCTGGCGGTGAGTTCGGGACGGACTAGCAGTGCAGTCGGGACTCAGCAGCAGTGAAGTTGGGTACGGAGCGCCGGTGAGGCGCCGACAGCCAGTGCTCGCCGACCCCTAGCGACACACATGAACTGTCCGCCATATGATGGGTATAGAGAAGTCCGTGGAGGTTCTTTTACGATCCAGCCTCGAATGAAGACTCGAGACACGATATATGCAACGTACGTGAGGAGTCCAGGGCTTGTCCTGATCCCCGATTTCACAGCCAAAGTACAGTCTGTGGGTGAGCCGTGCACGGCTCGCGTTTATCCCATTTATTGTTTGTCATCTTCTATTACGTTACTGCCGCCTCGTTTTCTTATTCCATTTACGGGCGTCACTAACTTCCTGCCTTACTTGCCCGTGAGTGGCAGCAGCAGCGCGTATCGATAAGTGCACTGTCGTACCATCTCTGGAGCGACCGATAGTATTTCCAGGTCGTCGTGTGTCTGGCGGTGAGTTCGGGACGGACTAGCAGTGCAGTCGGGACTCAGCAGCAGTGAAGTTGGGTACGGAGCGCCGGTGAGGCGCCGACAGCCAGTGCTCGCCGACCCCTAGCGACATACATGAACTGTCCGTCGGAAGGAGACTGCAGCGGGACGACCGTTGGTTGGTCGTTCGGTTGGTCGTCTCATCGGACGACATATATGTGGTCCTTCCACCGTTTCCTGGCCTGAGCAATCGGTCGGTTGGCGTGGAGCAGCGAGCAATTCTCGGCAGGGCGTAGTTTGGCTGGCCCCACTGGCGGTCTCTACGCAGTGTCGGAGTGTGTGGCGCTGTTCTCATTGCTACGAGGTCCATGGCTCACCGACCCTGGACACGAAAGTTGAGTTCTGATTTAACCTACCAGCAAGTTAAGACTGTTCACATTGTGTCGTTTGGAGTTCGTTGTCGGCTGTTGGGATATTCCCGCGAGCAACAATGTGGCTTTCAAGTTGGAAAATTCTAGCCATCCTCCAGTGGAGTTACACTGTATTTGGTTATTTGAATGGAAGTGCACCAGCGGAATCTTCTGCCTTGTGGCCGTTGACATTCCGGTTACCTGCCCTAGCCGTTGACGTAAATTTAAGGCAGTGTAGTTTCCTCATCGTGTTGTTGCTGTCCAGCACGGTGTGTAGTTTGACAGTTCTGTGTATGATTGGTTGTGGGCACCAATATCTTCTACGTTGTTTCGTTGAATTCTCTGTTGTGCCCTGGTCGGGTGGAGTGAAAGTTATCTTGTCGGTGGGTCTGTTGACTGTCGGTCGGTTAGGTTGTCGTCGGATTGTGAGTGGTTGGCCTGACTGCCTGTCTCACCGAAGCTAGTGTTAGTGTTTGAACTCCAGGCGCCCTTGGGTGTACTGCCCTATTTTTTTTTAAATTTGTTCTTGTTGTTTGTACCTGTATGGCTTCTAGACGATTTTTTAAATTAGAGTTGTCTTGCTCTTAAGGCCTTCAGCCTAGTTTAAAGAACTGTTTCACGTAAGCCGTTTGGCATTTTAAAATTTTTAATGTTGTTGAATTGCTAAGTCTTGGGCCTTCCGCCGATTTTGAGTTTGAGTAGTTTGCTTTTAAGGCCTTCAGCCTAAATTAATGTTATTGAGTTTTAAGTGTTAGGCCTTCAGCCAATTTCAATTTAACTTGTTTACTTCAGCCTAACTAAAGAACTGTTTTAAGATAAGGCTTGCCTTTTAAGTTTCTGATTATGCTTGCGTTTTAAGTTATTAGCCTTCAGCTGTTTTTAAATTAAAGTGGCTTTCAGCCGGTAATTGAGCCCCGAAGATTAAAGCTGTGTGTTAAAAAAAATTTTTTTTTTGGCTCTTGTAATGTTTGATCAAATAATAAAGTTGTATGTTCGAGTGTAATTGACAGCCCCTTATTTTGGCCCCTTTCCACAATTTATACTCTCTCTCCTGTCCTGCGGGTAAAGCAGGGCGGCTCAGTAGGGCTTCCTAATATATGGCGTTATCAGCCTCCTTTGCGATTTCAATGTAGCCTACTCACAGGTTTAACAACTGTCAGCACTGTTTACGCATTTGTGAGGCATATTGAATCACAGGAATTACCATGACCACACGCATTAACTACACTTCAGTAACATATCCTTCAAGTACACGAACAGAATGAGGCTTTTAACAGACTGTAACTACGCTTAAATGGAACATGCTCCGCACCTCCCTTCCTTTTCTCTTCTCCTTGTTTCAACGAGCCCGGGCTAAAAACAGCAACAAAATAGACACAACTATTGTTGCCTGAAACTTCACCAATCTGTCTACCATCGGTGGGTTTTCGAAGCCTATGTGGGAAGGGATTGAGAATGAATGCCTAACTCGGAAACAAGAGATAATTCGCGTTTTTCATTGTTGTTTCCGTTATCAGCGTGATAGTTAACAAACTTTTGTTTCATCCCAGTCACATTTTCACTGTTGGCTAGTGTTACAGAGTCACGCACATCGGCATTAGAGTGACTAGCAATTCATCTGTTTCGTCAGATAAATGTTAATGCATGTCATTAAGTCAAAACTGATAATATTCACAGAGTGAAATCTTTCCTTTTCACCCATACTGTAAGCTTAACTTTGAAAATCCTATTTAGTTCATCAAAAGCACTCCAAACTATATTTTACTCTTCTTTTTATTTCTTTTGCTGTCCATCTAATCGTTGTCTTCTACTGACCTTAGTACGAAAACCTATGAACTGAGTTTGACTTGCACATTGAAGCGTATTGGGAATTACTGCGGTAGACAATGAAGACATGTATTACGAAACAGACACTGTTGTGACCACGATGCAAATGTAGTGGAAGTGTACGGGATGTGCAGCTAGGCGAATGGATGGTAAATGAACCTTTAAAGTTCTTTACTAGAGTCTAAAAGACACTAAAAGACTACCCTGATCAGCCATAACATTTTGATCACTAAGTTAATAGCGTGTTGGTCTAACTATCGAACTCAATAGAGCGGCGATTCTGCGTGGCATGGATTTGAAAAGTCCTTGATGGATTTCCAGAGACATGAGGCACCAGATAGCTATGCACAAGTTACACAATTACAGGCCAGTGGTTTGTGGATCATAAAGATGGCACCCGACAGCGTTCCAGTCAGTTATACTGCTGGAAGATACCATAAGCGTCGGAGAAGACGTCGAGTATGTCGGGATGCAGGCGCTCTGCGATAATGTTCACGGAACCCACATATGTCATGGTGCGTTCGATTACTACCACCGTTGCTATGGAAGCCCAATTGAACGTCCTAAAGCATAACACAGCCCCAACCGGCCACCCATCTGGCGCGGCGCAATGCTTCGAGCAGCCATTTGCCAAGATGACTGCATATCCTGAGACTTCTGAAATTTTCCCGGCGTATTTCTTCTTCTAATAATTTCAGGGTATGCAGCCGGATCCCGTCGACATTCTGCCACGATATTTCGGCCCAGAGACGTCCGGCCATCATCAGGTGAGTACACAGCGGAATCGACAGTGTCATTCGATACTCAGTGACTAGATGAACCTTTATTTTCACCACCGAGGGCAGCACGTACAACTCGGCTATGCTGCGCATGTCAACACCTGACGCATGCACTGTAGGATGCCAGTACATTTCGCATGCGCGAGATTCGGCATAAATACCGCGACTGCACCTGGGCTCTTCAGTAGTTGTGTACTCACCTGATGATGGCCGGACGTCTCTGGGCCGAAATATCGTGGCAGAATGTCGACGGGATCCGGCTGCATATCCGGAAATCATTAGAAGAATATCCTGAGACGTTCATCGACCTTCTGTAACAAGAAACGCGATTCAGCGTAGTAGGCCGCAAGTTTCCATTGATCTACGGTCCAGTCTCGACTGTCCCGTGCTATGTCCTTGGGTCAGTGTGGGAACACATAGAGTCAACAATATACGCAGAAGGGGGTACTCCGAGACACTTGCGCTTGCACCAACATTGTCGTCAGATCTCCCACAGACGCCGCCCATTCTTCTTCGGAGATCGGGAAAGCCTCTGACCTCCACGTTCAATGTAAAGGGATGAACGTCCAATATCTTGGCACCAACTTGTGGTTTCACCGTCATTCAACAGCTTTCCATAGGTACTCACGACAGTAGTACGCGAGTAGCCGACTAGGTATATCGTTTCTCAGATGCTCGTTCACAGGCGCCTGGCCATAGAAACCTGTCCTTTGTCAAAGTCGTTTATGTCAGTGGATTTCCCCATTTCCGGCCCATATCGGCGCTGCAATATTTCCCTATTTGTCTCTGCAACGCTTACATAATTCCCTTAACGCGTCACGTACCTGCAAAGTCACCAGGCGACATCCAATCTAGAGGTGTGCAGTGCCCGTAATATTCTGGCTTATTTGCGTAGAAGACGGACACGTTGAAAGTAGGTAGACGACATTAAAAACGGTGCAGGAGTGACATGGATGCTTGTAGCTGAAGAGAGTAGTGCATGGAAAAGTCTAGAGGAGGCCTTTACATTGCAGTGGTCCTCAAACAGCTAATAATGATGTTGTTGTTGTTGTTCTTGATGTTGTTGTTGATGATGATAATGCTAATGATGTTGATGTCAGTAAATTATTTTTTTCATTGTTTTAAGAGCGGCTGTCAGATCGCTGCCAGTCTGCCTCTAATAGAGGGAATGTACGTAACCTACAAGCGGAAATGAAAAAAAAAAAAAAACTTCATGTAGCCTGTTACTGCCGCGCGGGATTAGCCGAGCGGTCTGGGGCGCTGCAGTCAGGAACTGTGCCGCTGATCCCGGCGGAGGTTCGAGTCCTCCCTCGGGCATGGGTGTGTGTGTTTGTTCTTAGGATAATTTAGGTTAAGTAATGTGTAAGCTTAGGGACAGATGACCTTAGCAGTTAAGTCCCATAAGATTTGACACACAGCCTGTTACTCAATACGTACATCTCCGTCATAGACTTCTTCTTCACAACATGAATTAGTCTTTTAAGTAGTCACGAATTTCTTGCATCTCTTTTTTCGTCATCCAATGTTTCTCTTTCTATATGGTTGAAATTTAACCTGTTAGGGAAATTTATTGTGTCCATCCTTTGTATGTGTTCATATTAGTTGCTGTGGTATTTGTTAATTTCTACTAGACTCCTACCAACTTAAGTATAAATTGTTTCATTTCTTATTTGTTCCTCTTAGAAATTTCATTTTAGAATCTTGTACTTGAGTCCATGTCTGTAGCTCAGTGGCGCCTCTACCGTAGCTCAGCGCGTTTGGTCAGACAACTGGCCACCCTCTGTCATATACATAAAAAATAATTAAAAAAACGGAGTGAAGTTGTCATCGACTGCGTTTCAATCACTTGTAAGGTTACTCGTATATATGCTCGCTAGATGGCCGCCTAGAATTAGTACAGGTAAGGTGAATTTGTTTGCGAAGCTGTGTGGCTCCAGGGCCGCCACAACAGCTCCAGGCGTGCGACATATGTTAGCGAAGGACCGGATGTCGGGAAAATCCCGAAACTGGGAATCTGGATAGCTGTTATTTGCATGTCCTTTGTGCAAGAGATGCTCCAGGAAATGGCGGAGTGTCAGAAAATCTTAAAGATGGCTAAGTTACAGCTCTTTGAGATTCGTCAATAACTCACTGTCAGATATTAGTGCAAATCTGAATACATCTGCCATCTCGAAAAATGAGGCACACCCAAAAACGCAGCAATATCTCAATATCTGTAAAACTGCAGGAATTAATATTTCACAGTGAATAAACGTTTATACAATGGACCTCTGAATTAGCAACTTTGAATCGCTTCATGCGATTTCAACAAACGGCATGACAAATGATATCAAAAAATGGTTCAAATGGCTCTGAGCACTATGGTACTTAACATCTGAGGTCATCATCCCCTAGAACTTAGATCTACTTAAACCTAACTAACCTAAGGACATCACACACATCCATGCCCGAGGCAGGATTCGAACCTGCGACCGTAGCGGTCGCGCGGTTCCAGACTGTAGCGTCTAGTACCGCTCGGCCACTCCGGCCGGCACAAATGATATCATCGTACTACAGCTATCATCCCTGAAAGCTACGTATCTGTATCTATTTTATTTATTGATTTACGGCGTTTTTTATATCTTTTTTACTACGCAAATTTATTAGAACGTCGTATTCTCCACATCTACACAGCAAATGAATATTGCATCAATGCCTCACATATCGTCGTACTGTGTAGTTATGTAATGAAAAGTTTACTATTTTGTCAGTGACTTTATTGAAATGTTGACTACAAGTGCTATTGAAAAACTGCGCTCATTTAAGAGTGGTCAGTCGCACTTGTTAGCGGACACCACAATTGAAAAGGGAACAAAACGACGCTTATGCCAAGAAAATATAAATAATTGTTTAAAGATACTTAACAATAATCTGTTGCAATTTATCGTGAGCACACTTGCACAAGAATACTGGTTTATTTATTTATGAACCAAAAATTATTTATATTTATTGTAAATGATTTGAATGTAATCGAATGGTTATAACATTTAGTTTATTTAAATATTGTTGTAATATATATTAGTTCAGTGCGGGAAAATGGTCATGTTGAATCAAATCATATCTGTAGAGCTTAAGGGCGATGTATTTTTGTGAGAACGCCCTTCAGCCAATGGAAGAGCGGAGGTAGAGGAACACTACAGTAATCAAGTAGAGACTGGGACTACTCGAGTGAAGAGCTCAAGGGAGTGATTCTGGACACGTTGTATCGGGTGCTGGAAGAAGGCAGACTGCCTGTGGTAAAGTGCGTGATTCAGTGGTGCAGGTGACTGATACTGGGCGGTGAACGGCTGCTACAATACTTTAACTTTTGAAGGGACTCTTGACTCAGAAGAGATCTGAATGCGCTCCGTTTATATTGCGGAACTCAGAACAGACAGCGTATGGGTTACTGTTTTTTGTTTCGCTTATATTAACTTGAGAATCATCATTTTGAAGTCTGAACTGTTTTGAGCTGATGAAGATTTCGTAGTGTGATCATGAAATGGACTTAGTAGTCGCTCTCGACGTAACTTTAATGCATTTGATCACTGTATTTTCTGTCTGTATTTTAACTGAATTTTAACTGAATATCGTAGGACCACCTCCCGTTTATTTAAGATGTCCTTTCTTAAATAAACATTATTAAACATAATTCTGTCGTCTATAGCAATTACAGAAAGAATATAACCTCTTCTTAAAAAATTATTCATTTATCTTTATTTTATAGTTCTGTGTATTTTACTAATTCGCAATCCTAGCCAATGCATAGACTATCTGACTGCCGGATCACAGCTTCATATTATTATTTGCAGCGAATTAGCTGTGTTGCATGAAAGCGGACGTGCGTGGCTCGACCCCATGACTACATCGAGCTATTCTTTTCAAACAGAGCTGTGCATAGTCCTAGTACCTAGAAGCACGAGTAACCGCAGGTAAAGAGGCAACTGGTTTGATCGTTCCGGACGCTGCTTAGAAGAGCAACTACTGAGCAGTAACCGTTAGGTAATGTGGCACGCTGACGACGAATCGGCTGATAAAGGGATTTTTCTGTGGTAGTACTGGAATGGGGTGCATTCCGCCTCTTGATGCCAGCTGAGAAGCTACTTGACTGAGAAGTAACGCCGGCCGGAGTGGCCGAGCGGTTCTAGGTGCTACGGTTTGGAACCGCGCGACCGCTACGGCCGCAGGTTCGAATCCTGCCTCGGGCAAGGATGTGTGTGATGTCCTTAGGTTAGTTAGGTTTAAGTAGCTCTAAGTTCTAGGGGACTGATGACCTCAGCAGTTAAGTCCCATAGTGATCAGAGCCATTTGAACCATTTGAGAAGTAACGACTTCATGATTAAGAAAGAAGGCAACAACCGAGGAAGCGGTATGCTGACCCCACGCCCCTCCAAACCGCAATGACGCCATTGGCAGAGGATGATGAGGTGGTTGGTGGGTCCCGATTGGCCCATTTGGGCCAGAACGCAGAGCTTTGGTTTGCTTTGCTTTATCTTGTACTTGAAAAATAGTTTTTTCACCCATGTTTCACCGCCATACAAAACGAGTGAAGGGATATAGCTTTACTAAACTTCGTTCTCTCATGTTGCATAGTTCTGTTCTTGAACGTGTTGGGTGTAGAGTCACATAAATGTTCAAACTTGGTCATATTTGTATCAAATATTTACTAGGATGTGCAATTTAAAAACCTAAATCGAGGAGTATTGATACTCGCCCTAGTACCGTGGCATCTAAATCATCTATCTAAGACATATTTCCAGATTTGGTGCAGTGGGACTTTATTCTGTTACAGTTTCTTCGTGTGCACCACATCTCTGCAGTTTGTCATTCACGACGCAGTGGCGTAGTTAGGTAATTTGACTCCTGGTGCGGAGTTTTAACTTTTCACCCTACCCCTATCAGCCCCACAAAAACATCAAACAATTGTTTGGGAGGAAGCGATTTTTTGATACAAGTTTACATTTTGTACATGCAAGTCGTCGAACTGGCATCAGATAAAAAGACTTGCACCAGGCGATCGGTCTATCCAATGTGAGGCTCCAGCCACACGCAGAGTTCATTTCATTTGGGTAAATAACACAGTTTGATTGATTATTGATGAAGCAATACATATAAAACAGGTCTTACTGATAGGCGACTTTAACACGAAGCTTAGAAACTCTTCCTTCTATTTTTTCTGATGCGTGTTTTGAAATTGCCTCATCAGAATTGAAATCCTTAGCTACACTTTTTTCGATTAACAAAATCGTCAGAGCCGGCCGCGGTGGTCTCGCGGTTCTAGGCGCGCAGTCCGGAACCGCGCGACTGCTACGGTCGCAGGTTCGAATCCTGCCTCGGGCATGGATGTTTGTGATGTCCTTAGGTTAGTTAGGTTTAAGTAGTTCTAAGTTCTAGGGGACTGATGACCACAGCAGTTGAGTCCCATAGCGCTATAAAAAAAGAAAAAAAAAGAAAAAGGAAATCGTCAGACTAGAGAGTCTTGCTTGAATCACACCGAGGCTAAGATAATTGTTAATTAGTTTTCAGTACGCCCTCTCACATGACGCCACCGAAACACACGAAATTGAGAAAAATACGACCGTTGAAATCAAGTTGTTAAGAGACTCGGAAAATACATATTCAACCGCCAACTCTAAGAATCTCAAAGATTAAAATTTTTATTTGTGGGTATCACAGCCTCCAGACGATTAATAAAGGTAAACATGATCCGTAATAGGCTGTAAGGCGAGTTTTATTTGTCAACAAATTAACCAACTGCTGTCAGTTATCCCGTGGTCGTGCTTGACAGTGACACGTAGTCGAAATTAACTAGTCGGACGATTAAATAAAAATCGCCTTACAGCCTACTACGGACCATGTTTACGTTTATTAAATCTCAAAGATATTCAATCAAGAGACTCTTCTTTTGGATCTATTGCAGCTCGCAGAAATATCTTAGGTGTGTAATTTCTGAAAAGGTACCATCTTCAGAAATCTCATAATAATTGTCAACTAAAGTTTGCACAATTGTGGAAAGCCACGTTTTTGAAGTTTTAATTGGCTATCTGGTACACGTTCCATGGTTTTGCAATGTACCTTCCTTGCACAAACCTGTTGATGCACTCGTCATCACATCTTCTCAGTTCCTGGCGAAAAAGTCAACACCTCTAAGATCATTCATACAGGTTTAGTCAGGAGGAAAGGTATATGCATCGAGGGGTGATAGTAGTGGCGACTCTGAACAAAAAAACTCCTAATAAACATATGCCATTTTCTTAATCGTTTACGGGTAAACCAATGAAACAACATGGAACGATAAACGTGTAGCGTCGCCCTTACTAACCGTGTCAGTACGCAGTTCACTTGCGGAGGGTGCCAGTTGTTTACCTCAAGTTTCAGTCCGACAGTGCTTGTCGTAGTGCTCGGTTCAAAATGGCTCTGAGCACTATGGGACTTAACATCTGAGGTCAGGCCGGCCGAAGTGGCCGTGCGGTTAAAGGCGCTGCAGTCTGGAACCGCAAGACCGCTACGGTCGCAGGTTCGAATCCTGCCTCGGGCATGGATGTTTGTGATGTCCTTAGGTTAGTTAGGTTTAACTAGTTCTAAGTTCTAGGGGACTAATGACCTCAGCAGTTGAGTCCCATAGTGCTCAGAGCCATTTGAACCATCTGAGGTCATCAGTCCCCTCGACTTAGAACTACTTAAACCTCACTAACCTAAGGACATCACACACATCCATCCCCGAGGCAGGATTCGAACCTGCTACCGTAGCAGCAGCGCGGTTCCGGACTGAAGCGCCTAGAACCGCTTGGACACAGCGGCCGGCGTAGTGCACGAATACAGTTTTGTGTAGTGAAAATGCCACGGATCTTCACACACGCAGAGTATGCTGACAGGGTGTTTGTCTATGGTTTGTCCAATGGGAATTCCAGAGCTGCTGTGCGAAAACACCGACAACGATTTCCGAATCGCAGAGTAACAGATAGCAGGGTGTTTAGCAGGGTGTTTCACGGATTGCGTGAGCGTGGTACGCTTCCCAGCGTAAATGTTGTCTTTGAACGACCCGTACAACAAACTCTTAATGAAGTTGAAAACATTCTTCAAGTAGTGGATCGCAATCCTACAATTAGCTCTAGAAGAATTGTTGCCCAGCTTGGTATTCCACAAACACGAGTGATACGCACAGTACACGAGCACGGTCTGTATCCCTTTCATCGGCAGAGCGTACAACATCTGCATGAAGGAGAAGCTGCCGCCCGGCAATAATTCTGTCGATCGATCATTGCCAATGAGCGATTAATTCCACATATTCTGTTCACTGATGAGTTAACATTAATTATTTAACCGCAACGGAATCAACAACACGCGCAACTTTCATGTAAGGGCAAATGAAAATGTGCACGCTACTGTGGAAACGAATTTTCAACGACGTTTCCCAGCCAACGTGTGGTGCTGTATTATTGATGACCAACTCGTCGGTCCAGTTGTTTTAGATAACCGTCTTACTGGGACACGGTATCTTGAGTTTCTTCAGAATGTGTTACCAGAATACGTGGACGATATCCCTTTGGCAACACGAGCTCGTATGAACTTTCAGCATGTCGGAGCTTCTACACATTCCGTACGGACAGTGACACGGTATTTCAACACAACGTATCCTGGCCGTTGGATCTGTCGCCATGGAGTCATTGCTTGGCCACCCGATCTTACCCCACTGGATTACTGACGAGCGACATCTACAAGCGCAGAGTGGACACAAGAAAGGAACTTCTCGCTCGTATTTTACGTGCTTGTGTTCAGGTAAAGGAATGCAAAACTGAGCTCCGATCGGCGACTCAACACCTGTCTACAAGAGCAGCAACATGCATTGAAGTTGACAGTGGATTGTTTGAGCATCTTCTGTGAGGAAACGTACACCATTAAACAAACCATAACATAACAGTATCTTAATTTACCGTCACCTGCACCTTTCCCCTTCCTAGCTGTTTTCATTGGTTTATCCGGAGACGGTTAAGAAAAGAGCATATGTTAATCAGAAGTTTTTTGTTCAGAATCACTCGTCACATCATGTGCCTTTCCTTCTGACTCATCCTGTATATGGTCTCAAGTACGGAATGAGAACAATTTTTGTTTAAACACTATATTAGCGGTAAAGGGTGCGTATGCATGCAATAAGATCAGGCCCATTCCATAAACCCTGTAGTTGCTCGCCCGTTCCCAGAGATGTCAGGAATAAACCCAAGGAAAAAACAGAAAAAAATGTAGCAAGTTTTGTCACCCCACCGAGTTGGTTCAAATGGCTCTGAACACTATGGGACTTAACTGCTGAGATCATCAATCCCCTAGAACTTAGAACTACTTAAACCTAATTAACCTAAGGACGTCACACACATCCATGCCCGAGGCAGGATTCGAACCTGCGACCGTAGCGGTGTAGTGCCTAGAACCGCTCGGCTACCCCGACCGGCACCGATTTGGTAACCAGCGCTTACCGCACACTCCCTGCACCCCCATAGCTACGTCATTCTCATCCTGGATTGTCAGGAATGTTGTACGTTTGTGTATGTACGTCGAAGACAACTGACGTAAGGTGAGACGTGATTTGTGCATGCACTTACAGGGTGTTTCAAAAATGACCGGTATATTTGAAACGGCAATAAAAACTAAACGAGCAGCGATAGAAATACACCGTTTGTTGCAATATGCTTGGGACAACAGTACATTTTGAGGCGGACAAACTTTCGAAATTACAATAGTTACAATTTTCAACAACAGATGGCGCTGCAAGTGATGTGAAAGATATAGAAGACAACGCAGTCTGTGGGTGCGCCATTCTGTACGTCGTCTTTCTGCTGTAAGCGTGTGCTGTTCACAACGTGCAAGTGTGCTGTAGACAACATGGTTTATTCCTTAGAACAGAGGATTTTTCTGGTGTTGGAATTCCACCGCCTAGAACACAGTGTTGTTGCAACAAGACGAAGTTTTCAACGGAGGTTTAATGTAACCAAAGGACCGAAAAGCGATACAATAAAGGATCTGTTTGAAAAATTTCAACGGACTGGGAACGTGACGGATGAACGTGCTGGAAAGGTAGGGCGACCGAGTACGGCAACCACAGAGGGCAACGCGCAGCTAGTGCAGCAGGTGATCCAACAGCGGCCTCGGGTTTCCGTTCGCCGTGTTGCAGCTGCGGTCCAAATGACGCCAACGTCCACGTATCGTCTCATGCGCCAGAGTTTACACCTCTATCCATACAAAATTCAAACGCGGCAACCCCTCAGCGCCGCTACCATTGCTGCACGAGAGACATTCGCTAACGATATAGTGCACAGGATTGATGACGGCGATATGCATGTGGGCATCATTTGGTTTACTGACGAAGATTATTTTTACCTGGACGGCTTCGTCAATAAACAGAACTGGCGCATATGGGGAACCGAAAAGCCCCATGTTGCAGTCCCATCGTCCCTGCGTCCTCAAAAAGTACTGGTCTGGGCCGCCATTTCTTCCAAAGGAATCATTGGCCCATTTTTCAGATCCGAAACGATTACTGCATCACGCTATCTGGACATTCTTCGTGAATTTGTGGCGGTACAAACTGCCTTAGACGACACTGCGAACACCTCGTGGTTTATGCAAGATGGTGCCCGGCCACATCGCACGGCCGACGTCTTTAATTTCCTGAATGAATATTTCGATGATCGTGTGATTGCTTTGGGCTATCCGAAACATACAGGAGGCGGCGTGGATTGGCCTCCCTATTCGCCAGACATGAACCCCTGTGACTTCTTTCTGTGGGGACACTTGAAAGACCAGGTGTACTGCCAGAATTCAGAAACAATTGAACAGCTGAAGCAGTACATCTCATCTGCATGTGAAGTTATTCCGCCAGACACGTTGTCAAAGGTATCGGGTAATTTCATTCAGAGACTACGCCATATTATTGCTACGCATGGTGGATATGTGGAAAATATCGCACTATAGAGTTTCCCAGACCGCAGCGCCATCTGTTGTTGAAAATTGTAACTACTGTAATTTCGAAAGTTTGTCTGCCTGAAAATGTACTGTTGTCCCAAGCATATTGCAACAAACGGTGTATTTCTATCACTGCTCGTTTAGTTTTTATTGCCGTTTCAAATATACCGGTCATTTTTGAAACACCCTGTACGTACAGGGCTTGTATACGCGTCACAAGTTCGCGACTCCGCGCGCCTCCATATTTCGCCAACGTTTCCCTTCGCTTTCCCTGGACTCGTAGAAACGGAGCAGTAGCGTCAGCAGCAACAGAGGAGGGAGCGGAGCCGGCCGGGTTGACTCACAAGGCAGGCACCGCGTAATCCGCTAAAATACGACCCGGCGATAATTTGATGGCCTCGGGATCAAACGGAACTGCAACAGGCGCTCCGTTTGTGCGCAGCCGTGTGCTGTATACTGCATACGCGCGAGTGCTCGGACAACTTCATTAGCTGCGATCGGAAACAGTGGTCGGCGCGTAGCCATTCTTTAGGACTTCGCCTGCACGAGGATTACGCCTCTTCCCGCGGAGGACCTCCACTTAACGATCGCCAGGGGAGCAGTTTGACGGCCGCTATATCGCTTTTCTTCATATTTGCTGTCCTCTCAGTGAAGAAAATTAGACAGCAAACTTTCCTTCGAGGTGGTTTCGAGAGTGCGGAGAGACATACTGCTTTTTTTTTTCGTGGCCTGAGTCGTACATTCACATTACCGTGAATATATTCACATATAACGGCGAATTGAGATGCTGGGTCATAGATCTTTGGATCATTTAGTGAGCGGA
This sequence comes from Schistocerca serialis cubense, assembly GCF_023864345.2. NCBI lineage: Eukaryota > Metazoa > Arthropoda > Insecta > Orthoptera > Acrididae > Schistocerca > Schistocerca serialis. The sequence continues at coordinate 1,076,549,154 of NC_064638.1, read as the reverse complement.
GGATACACATCGTACACGTAATTATGACTTCATCACAGTCTCGTAGTTTATGAAGTTTGTAGCGTACAGATAATAACATATATCATGCCAGGTGGTCTGGCGGAGTACTGGAGTAAGCCTTGTCGGATACGACGTTGGTATCATTTGGAGCGTTGGTCGTAGCTGTGAAAATATGAAATGTGGAATAACTTGTTTGTAGAGATTTCTCAGTTAATCGTGTTCGGCGTGTTTCGTTCACGTGAATAAACAGGCATACTGCGCCGCTTAAAAAATCTTTGTTTTGGGCGAACCACCGCCGAAGAGTAATCGTCCATAGCAGATGAAAGTCAGTTTAAACATCTTGAGAGAATATTTCTCGCATCAGGGTGTTTTTTCATTTCAAACAAACACTTGATTTCATTGGCGATTAACAAATTTCGCATCTTTGGGTGTCACTGCGAGGTATATTCGAAAAGTAACAGCTACTCGGACATTTCATTAGAGAAACCTTTCATTAGTGGTCCTTTCATTAGTACTTTTAATTTCCTACAAACCTACTTCACTAACCCATCAAATTGCCCTTCTGTCCAATTTCCGTAAGAGTACGCTACATTTTTCATGTTTTCCACGTGGAAATTGAACCACTCAGCGATGGCGGTCCTGAGTTCGTCTTACCTTCAAACCACTGGCGACCAGGCCAGTGTTTCACGTGCAAGAAAAACAGTTGCTGGACGCAGTATAACGAGGAATAACAAAGCATCTCTATATTGTCGACAGTGCGTAAAAACGCATCTCCGCTTGACATACTTTAATTAAATTCATCAGCCAGGTCAGCAATCGCCAATTCTCGATAGCATCGGAGCTTTTGTTATGCTTCCTTGGTTTTATCTCTCTGGATACTAGGCCAACCGCTCAGCTCTTCATCACACATATAGGTCTCTTTTAAAGCATCGAGACCATTGTATAATCTCTCCTACGCTCCTTGCAGCAGATCCATAGGGTAGAAATAATTTCTGATTAATTTTAGCAGTTACAGACCCTTTGTCAGACAAAACTCGAATTATAACAAGCACTTCGCAACTGACAGATGCAATGGTTTTCGAGACCATTGCTGTTTAGTCACAATCAGATTACTACTGAATCAACACAATGATTTCTGTTGCTTCGAAAAAAATTACTTTTGTTATGAGCTGCCAACATATAAATATAAGCAAACTAGCCACATTTTTCGATTACCTCTCATACTCACAGGTTGGCCACGCCAAGTGAGTTTTATTTCAAGACTTACGCTGATCGTGTTTAACGCGCTGATACGGTGAATAGGCAAGCATATGGATTGCACTTTTTCGTTCTATGTAGAGAACCTGGCGTTTGTGAATGCATGATATTATACTACTCTACGAGAATGTGGGACACCGTTACGTATTGATCCAAGCCGCACTAATATGCGGACCATGGCTCAAATGGTTCAAATGTCTCTGAGCACAATGGGACTTAACATCTGTGGTCACCAGTCCCCTAGAACTTAGAACTACTTAAACCTAACTAACCTAAGGACATCACACACATCCATGCCCGAGGCAGGATTCGAACCTGCGACCGCAGCAGTTGCGCGGTTCCGGACTGAGCGCCTAGAGCCGCTAGACCACCGCGGCCGTATGCGGACCATGGCATGTTGGCCCATTCCACATCGTTATGTGCTGACAAATGAAAACATATATAATGTAGTTTTTATATAATGATGTTGGATAATGCCCAAGGACAAGAAATTTGCTAATCGCAAATAGGTATTTATTTGACAGCAGTGCACGTCTCTCACAAAAGGCAATCTTGTGGAGCAGGTGAGACAACGTATTATGCAGAATAATTGCATTAAAATTATAGGACAGGACTTGTTCCGGGCCGGCCGCTGTGACCGAGCATTTCTAGGCGCTTCAGTCCGGAACCGCGCTGCTGCTACGGTCGCAGGTTCGAATCCTGCCTCGGGCAAGGATGTGTGTGATGTCTTTAGGTTAGTTAGGTTTAAGTCATTCTAAGTCCAGGGGACTGATGACCTCAGGTGTTAAGTCCCATAGTGTTTAGAGCCATTTGAACCATTTTTGAACTTGTTTCGTAGACTGCATAGTAAAAGATGTCGGGTGCTCACTACAAGTTACAAGTGTATTTCTTTCACTTTCACTTCATTTTACTTCCTCACTAATGTTCTCCCAATAATTATCTTTACTGTGGTGACAAAATGACTAACCAAAATTGTAATATTGCATGCCATTAATTATTTTATCATTAGTTTCAAAATACTCTCTTAAAAAAACCGAAGCCCCACGGATTAATTATCCCCAGATTGGTTAGAAATCGGTATATGTACATACGCAGATAAATAAATCATTAAAATTTCAGAAAAATTGGATGGTTTATGCAAGACCAAGAGATTCGCAAATTGAGCAAATCAGTAAAGCGTTGGTCCACCTCTTGTCCTTATGGAAGCGTGTATTCGTCTTGGGACTGATTGAAAGAGTTGTTGGATGTCCTCTTGAGGCATTTCATGCCGGATTCTGTCCAGCTTCAAGGTGGATCGTCAAAATCTCTAGCTGGTTGGAGGGCCGTACCCATAACGCTCTATACGTTCTCTGTTGGGGACAGATCTGGCGACGTCGCTGGCCCAGGTAGGATCTGGCAAGCATGAGGAAAGCAATAGAAACTCGTGCCGTGTGTGAGCAGGCATTATCTAGCTGAAATGTGAGCCCAGGATGGTTAACTATGAAGGGTAGCAAAATGTGCCGTAGAATATCGCCTACGTTCGGCTGTGCTGTAAGGTTGCCGTGGATACCAATCAAAGTGGTCGTGCTATGAAATGGAATGGCACCACAGAGCTCACTCTTGGTTGTTGGCCCCCATGGCGGGCGACATTCAGGTTAATATCTCAGGCTAACATCCCACCACTGTCCAGTGCGTCTCCAGATACGTCTTTGGTGATCATCGGGGCTCAGTCTGAAGTGAGACTCATCACTGAAGACAGCTGTAGTCCAGTCAATGAGATTCCAGGCCGAAGACGTGTCTAGAGACGCCCAAGACAGCGGTGGGATACCAACATGACTGTCGCCGACCAACCAGGATTGATGGCCTGGGGTGCCATATTTTTTCATAGCAGAACCCCTTCGGTTGCTGTTCGCGACACCTTCACAGTACAGCGGCACGTCGACGATATTCTACAGCCCATCTTGTTGTCCTTCGAGACAAGCCATCCTGGGCTTACATTTCAGAAAGGTAGTGCCTGCTCACAGACGGCGAGAGTTTCTACTGCTTGCCTTCGTGCTTGCCAAACTATACCTCGGCCAGGTCGCCGCATCCGTCCCCAGCTGAGAGCGTTTGGAACTTTATGGGCAGGGGCCTCCAGCCACCTCGGGATTTTGATGATCTAACGCGCCAAATAGACAGAATTTGGCACAATATGCCTTAGGAGGACATTCAGAGGACCAGAGGTGTACCAGCATGTTACTGACTTGCTTAATTTGCCAATATTTTCTTACGTTTAAGCACAATAATATATAAACTCTGCACTTAATTTCGTTCCGGACTGAAGCGGCTAGAACCGCTCGGCCAAAACGGCCGGCAGCTATGCTCTTCCTGAGATGGCCAGATTTACGTTCGTAACATTGCCACCGAGAGGGGTCGTTCATCCGGACAGGGAATTCATTTTCAGCAAATGCGAGTAGTAACTGCTTGAAAGCCGAGTACTGCCCACTCCGTCTTAAGATCGTAGGCAGCTGCAGCGTGGAGAAATGAGGACAATAATGCGAGGTAACCACACCCAAAGAAAAGATCTACAGTACTAAATCAGACACTTACTACAATTATCAGGAAGTCAAATGAGTAAAGAGACGGATCGATCATTAATTAGTGCGTGGGCTTTGCATAGCATTCCGTCAAAAAATTGAGTTTCAAACCCTTGATTGCTAATGTATGAAGCACTGAAGCCTTGTGTGTGTACATGAGCCCTTCGTTGCAGGATCGAATGTTGGTACAGGATAGATCGAAAAAGCATTAGAATCACATAAGCAAGTTAACAGGAAACTCGAAAATCACAATTAAATAATGATTTTGTCATTTCCTGACGTGAGTCGACAGCACTATCTGATTTTATCGTTATGTTACGACCTTCTTTCGTTTTACTGGCGTTAATCGCGGAAACTTACTTCTGGATTGCACAGTTACTGGCTGCAAGAACGTATGAAATGCTAAAATCCTGTATTATAGCAATGCAATTCGCCAATTTTTTTTCTGCCGAAGCTGATCGGTTTTCCTCTAGTGATCTCTACCACAAAAGATCAAACATGTTACTCCTCTATAAACTACTGCTCCGGAAGGCTGCCAACAGTACATTAATACATCTAATAGTTTCAAGTAACAGTGTAGAAAATTATGGTTTTGTGTAATTAAATTCATTTCTGTGTTCTCTATTCCATTTTAAATGCTGTTAAAACTCTTAGTACTATTTGATTGTTAACAGAAAAGCTAAGGCGTACAAAGCAAAAATGATGAAAGAGCTAATACGCGTTCCATCTTTTCCGCATCTGTATTGGTATGGCCATGACCGAGGACTCGACTCGCCACTGATACTGACAGAGCGTGCTGGGAGCGACTGAGAACGCCGCTCGCTGCTGCGCTCTATCGGCACTTGTGGCAACTGCTTGTCTGTGGCGTGCTGACGTTATCGGACTACTGGGTGGGGGCAGCGCTCGAAAATCAAACTACGGTTTATGCAAATTTGCAACCAAAGGAGACAGAAAAAGTCAGAAAATGATTCCCTTTGAGGTCTGTTTCGTTTTAAGGTGTTCTGCCAATCACTTAAGCTCGAAAAACACACGACATCGGGACAGCCATTTCGTAAGTTAAAAAGTCCCATTTCAAAGAAAATCTATCAGCAAGGATGCTTCAGGAACAGTTTTCCACCCAAGTGACGTATAATTTGGCGCTAACCATCGCTATTACATTAGCTGCCTTTCCATGGAATCTTGGTAAGACCTTATTATGCACTTGATTGGCGCCCCAAGCGCTTAGGCCCTAAACCAGCTCTGTTTATAAGTGCGAATTTGCTTCCGTTATCAGTATCATTAACGGCGAAAGCGTGAAAACAAAAAGCAAAATTGTAAATGTGGATGTTTTTCAAACAGTGTGAGCTTTTAATTCTGCATATGATTTCAGGATACGATTCATTAGTATCTGCATGTCGGTTTAAAAATACGTCAGTGTGATGAAGTTATTTTAGATAATTTCACTGCGAGAGATAACCCAACTATATACAGTTCAAGAAAAGTTGATTTTTACAGTCTCAGTTGGATGGCATAAATGATTGACGACTAGTTTTTATCATATACGAGAGTGTTCTGAAGAGTAATGCCTCCGAATTTTTAATGTGAAAAATTCTTAAACCATTTTAATTAACATTCTACTTCCGTATTCTTCGTGTTTACATATTTATTTCTCAGCGTACACATCCTAGAGACGAACAAATTTCTCCCAACGAGATGCCAGTAGGAAGTTTGATTTTTTTGATGAATCCGCAACCTTACCACTGCTTCTACTGCTTCATCACTATCAAAGTGAACCCTTCGAAATGCTCTTTAAGTTTTCAAAACAGTGAAAATCGGATGGGTCCAGGTCGGGACTGTACTGAGGATGATCGATGACAGTGAACTGAAGGCGTCGGATTGTTGCTGATGTCGTGATGTTGTGGTAATGCATTGCCATACATACTCCTTGTGTGGACGAAATCTTCGAATTCGAAACTCGATTACAGCACTCTGTTTCTCACGCACCCATATACCGGGTGATCAAAAAGTCAGAATAAATTTGCAAACTTAATAAACCACGGAATAATGTAGATAGAGAGGCAAAAATTGACACACATGCTTGGAATGACATGGGGGTTTGTTCGAACAAAAAAAAACAAACAAAAAAACAAAGTTCACAAAATGTCTGACAGATGGCGGTGGACAGCAAAACGTCAGTGACTGCGCATGACAATCGGGTATAAAAGGAGCTGTAATGACAGAGAGAATCAGATGCGCCAGCAGTCGCAGCATGTTTACGTTACCTGGAAAGGCGCTTTTAGTGAAGCTGTGTTATCAGAATGGGGAATGAGCTAGTTCAGCGTTACGATCCTATCTCCATAGGAAGGGGATTCGAACGGGTAAAGGTCCGTTGACAAATGCAGCTGTTGCGAGAATGATTTCGAAGTTCGAAGCCACGGGTTGTTTAGACGATAGACCCCGTAGTGGCCGACCGAGCACAAGGCGTAATGCTGCTGAGACACTTCAGGAAGAAATGGAGACAGTAGTGGGTTCTTCTATGCACGGGGAAGTTTCAGTTATTATTAAATGTGTTGTTGATTCCATGCCCTGTAAACGTGACTTCAGTAAATAATAGTAATGGAAGCAAATGGCGATTGTCTTTAACCAGTAACAAAATTCAGTCGCTTGGCATTGTCGTCAGCTTGAAGACTATGGTTTCCACTTGTTGCTACCCCTGCAAAAGTTGTTGAAGTTTATGTTCAGAAGAAAAATAGGAACTTGAAAGACTACATGTTTCACGCAATGTGCTGAAAGTACTGGTAAACACTCTGTAACCAGGAATTCGACGTGTCGGAAGCGCCGACGGTATTCTTCGACGTCAGCAGGAGCATTAGCGAAGCAGAAGTCATAAAGGGCACCATATCTGGTATTGTTCATTACCGTAGATGTCTGACATTTTAGGTAGCCTGAGTATAAATACAGCTAACGGCTACTTTTGTCTGATACACACTCATTTCCTCCCACCACTTCACTCACTGCACGCCAGGGACAACTGCACGTTGAACGGACCAATTTAATCGCGGAAAGCGATCCCGCGCAAAGATACTGAAAGCAACGAGAATATAATGTCAAATAGCTTAGCTGGGTAAGACACAAACTTGCGCCACTAGCCCAAAACAAATGTACATTAAATGTGCTCTATCTAGGGAACCATTCGGAATAGGGCATATGTCCATATGAAAATGTGTGTGTGTGTGTGAATTTCTAAGGGACCAAGCTGCTGAGGTCATCAGTCCTAGACTTACACACTTCTTAAACTAACTTAAGAACAACACACACACACATGCCCAAGGGATGACTCGAACCTCCGGCTGGAGGTGCCGCTCAATCCGTGACATGGCGCCTAAGACAGCGCGGCAACTTCGCGCGGCAATGCCCAAATGAAGTTTTTTGTTTCAAATTAGCGCTCCTGTCATATCCCAGAATATTGACCATTCCTCCTGGGACACCCTGTACATTATGACGAAGTTGTTAATGGTTTAATCATATTTTAAGATGGCCGAAACCGGTAATGTGAACATTGCAGTTACTAGGCAATTCTGATGAATTATTACCTGTTCCCCATTATCATCCAGCAACTGTCTCCATCTACCACCATTTTGAGAGTGTTGCTGCCCCTATCAGATAAAAGTTGCTGTTAACAGAACATTAGCCATCGTCTTACGCTTCCTTCGTTAGTTTCGAGCGTGTTGAACATCCGCTATCTACTATAGCGGACCGGGCGCTCCCGAAGTATCCCCATGCACGTCTCCCACTCTCATCCCTTACTTGAGTGGTGCGGAAGTTGTCCACCAAACTGTTCACCGCGCAACGCAAAATAGGACTGCCGCTAGTGCAAGTTAAAGCCCTAAAGATAAATTCTCAATACTTTGACGGTCTTTGGTGAATATACATGATGAAAAACAAGCAATGCCACTACTTAGTTGACAATATGAACGTAGCAAGCATATTTGTGTAAGTATGTCTGTAATCGATACCTGTGGCAAAGAGAAAAAGCCCTTGATCGTCTTAGTTTGTTTTCGGGGGAATATATTTAGAATTCGGATTGAATTTCTCAAAATAAAGATTTCAAATTGGCTTAACATTCACGGGGAATTCAGAAATTTCAGTCCTATACCAAAAGTCCAAGAATCCTATAGATGTCTACCCTGATTTTGAAAATGTTTCCTTTCCCCATGAACTCCTTAGCTACGTAATCGAAACGTTATCTATATGAATGGAAGATGCAGTGGGGTCAAAAGGCTGGGACGCCACTGTATTAGATATATCGATGAACAAACTTCGATCGCGATTTTTTGTTGATGTGCGTCTTTTTCTGCTCACTTACTGTTTGTAACCATGCCTTGAAAATTACTACTTTGCCTTTCATACGTGCCACACATAATGGGGAGGTTGTGTTAGATTGATTTATAAATTCTTAAAGCCATTCGTTATCACAGCGATGCTTTGTTAGAATATTACTTAGCTTTTGTTGTCTGTCATTAGTAATCTGGGATACTGCGGTTTCAATTATAAATCATTTTCGCAGATTCGAAGAACAGTTGTGTTATTTGTATGCAACAGGAGAAGGAGCATCTAACAGAAAAACACATTTTTCTTTCTGAGTGTAACAGAGGAGCCAAACACAGCGGGCGCTGATCGAAAAATTTTGCTGCTGAATACTGCTGAAGGGCGTAAGGCAAGACAATAATTTTTTAGTTTCAAAGAGGGCAACTTTGATGTGAATGATTCGCCACAATAAGAAAAACATTACGTTTTTAGGAAGATCTTTTGTACACCATAACTGATGATCCACTCTAGTCTACCCGACAATTAGAAGTTCTAGCGAGGCGTCATGGAACACAGTCGAATTGAAACAGTTGATGCCGATAGTATTAGATTAGGAAATGAGAGACTAAAATACCTCTATGAATTTTTACTTTTAAGGCTGCAAAATAAATGATCGATGGACGAAGTCGAGCGGATATAAAATGCAGACTGGCAACGGCGAGAAAAGCGTTTCTGAAACAGAGAGATTTGTTAACATTGACTGTCAATGTAAGTGTCTTCTTTGAAAGTGTTTGTATAGAGATTATCATTGTACGCAATTGAACAGTGGACGATACGCAGCTCGGATTAGAAGAGAATAGAAGCTTTTGAAATGTGGCCTTACTGAAGAATACTGAATATTAGATTGGTAGATCGAATAAGTAATCAGGAGGTACGGGATCAAAATTGATGAACAAGAGATTTATGGCAGAACTTGAATAAAAGAAGGGTCCTGGTGATAGTGCACAGTCTGAGGCATCGAGGAACTGTCATGTTGGTAATGGAAGGGATTATAGTGCGGGAGGGGGATACAAAATTGTTGAAGGAGACAAAGGCTTGAATGTAGCAAGCAGGTCTAAATGAATGTAGGTTGCTGGAGTTACTCGGAGATGAGGAAGCCTGCGCAGGACAGAGTAGCGTGGATAGCGACATCAAACAAGTCTCAGGACCAAGACCACAACAACGGCACTGAGTACTGGTATGCGAAGGTGGTTCGCAGCTCGTGGTCTTGTGGAAGCGCTCTCGTTTCCCGCGCACAGTGTCTCGGGTTCGATTCCCGGCGGGGTCAGGGATTTTTCCTGCCTCGAGATAACTGGGTATTGTTGTGTCCTCGGAGGATGGGACCTCTTCATTATCATACGAAGGTGGTTTGAGAAGGCTGGCAATGAACGCAAGACAAAAATGTTTATTACGTAAACGACTCACCTTACTTCTCGACGTAGTCTCCTTTGTGGGACATACGCTTGGTTCCGTGTTCCCCCCGCTTTTTCACCTCATCGGAAAAATACGTCTGTAAAATTCTGCAAAATACTCGTTGACTGCCACTTAAACGCCCTCAATGATGATAATTTCTTCCCAGAAAATCCACAGTTGTAAGTTAGGGAACAGGAGAATGTCACTTGAAGCTAATTCTGATGAAAAAGATGGACGAGAAACCAGTTCAAAGCCCAATTCACGCACTTCCGCCATCGTTGTCGCTGATGTGTGGAATGGTGCATTATCCTGATGAAAGAGCACTTTTTCGCGTGCCAAACTCGGCCTTTCTTCAGCCAACGTCAGTTTCAAACGATTCAAGGTTCCAATTATGGTTCTGCATTTTTCCAAGTAAGCTAGGAGGATTATTCCTTGGCAACCCCAAAAACAGTGGCCATCACCTTACCAGCAGACAGAATGATCTATGTCTTCATCAGTTCACTTTCAACGGCCTTTGTTCCACTGTTTTGACTGCCGTTTTGATTCTGGTGCGTAATGATGGATTCAGTTTCAGCAGCAATCACAAAGAGCGCAAAAAGTCATGTGGATTGCGATTAAGCATCACCAGACATTAAGTTGAAATCCTGTGCCGGATGCGACACCCACCTCGCACACAGCTCCTTAATAGCCAGTTCTTCTCGCAGGATATTATGCACTCGCTCAGTTGAGATGCCTGCAATCTCAGCAGTCTCAAGAATTTTTATTCGGCGGTCTTGCATTACCATCTCATGGACTTTGTCAGTAGTTTCATTTGTGATGACCGCAACTGGACGGCTGGAGAGCTCTTCCTCTTCGGTGCTTGTTTAAATTCATTGATCGACAAGTAAATGGTCTTCAATGATGGTGCAGAGACCCCGTGAACTTCACGTAATCCTGTTTTGACCTGTGCGGCAGTTTGAAAATGTTTAATAAGAGCATTAACACGGTTTCCTCCATTTACAATCGCAGTTGACACATTGACGAATTCAGACTGTATGCTGAACGTTGTTGAAATTCTTTATACGATCTTTAAAATAATCGAACTTACCAACCATGAAGGTGCAACAAATATTTTCCATATGTCATGGAAATTTACCACACTTATCCAACCACCCTCGTAAATGAATCCTCCAAACGTCAGGGAGGGACCATTCGCGCGTCTCTCGTTTCTAGTTGTCGATTACTTCATGAACGACGTAGGATGTTCCTTTGCAAGATGATTTGTTATGGCAAAAAAGCTGCATGCACTCGTATGTCTTCACATTAAGAAAGCAGCTCGCCACACAGAAGTTTCTGTCCATTCAAAAAGATCAAACGCCTGATATGCCATGTTCTACTAACTAATGCCGAAGAAAGTTATGAATCGCATCTCGAGGAAAACTTCTGGGATGCTCTAACACGGTAATACGCTTCCTCACACCGTTTACTTCACGAAAGCACATATACAACATTTTAGATAGAAGTTTCTTTTTTTGGTATAGAAGTTGATTCAACATTCATCATATTGTTCCAGTTGCACAATCTCAAACTTCGACCGTTTTCGCTTTATGTGCAGCAATTGTCAGCGAAAACTCCTTCGGTAGCAAAGATGCTTTCCAAACATGGCTAAACATCCCCATCAGTAGATAACTCTGTACTTGCAATCAAAAACTTAGAGGACATAGATAACGAATAAGAAGAAATTCTCCATTCTCAATGGAGAGAAGTCTTCCGAAGTAAGAGTGATTTCAGGTGTGCCGCAGGGGAGTGTCATAGGACCGTTGCTATTCACAATATACATAAATGACCTTGTGGATGACATCGGAAGTTCACTGAGGCTTTTTGCAGATGATGCTGTGGTGTATCGAGAGGTTGCAACAATGGAAAATTGTACTGAAATGCAGGAGGATCTGCAGCGAATTGACGCATGGTGCAGGGAATGGCAATTGAATCTCAATGTAGACAAATGTAATGTGCTGCGAATACACAGAAAGATAGATCCTTTATCATTTAGCTACAAAATAACAGGTCAGCAACTGGAAGCAGTTAATACCATAAATTATCTGGGAGTACGCATTAGGAGTGATTTAAAATGGAATGATCATATAATGTTGATCGTCGGTAAAGCAGATGTCAGACTGAGATTCATTGGAAGAATCCTAAGGAACTGCAATCCGAAAACAAAGGAAGTAGGTTACAGTACGCTTGTTCGCCCACTGCTTGAATACTGCTCAGCAGTGTGGGATCCGTACCAGATAGGGTTGATAGAAGATATAGAGAAGATCCAACGGAGAGCAGCGCGCTTCGTTACAGGATCATTTAGTAATCGCGAAAGCGTTACGGAGATGATAGATAAACTCCAGTGGAAGACTCTGCAGGAGAGACGCTCAGTAGCTCGGTACGGGCTTTTGTCAAAGTTTCGAGAACATACCTTCACCGAAGAGTCAAGCAGTATATTGCTCCCTCCTACGTATATCTCGCGAAGAGACCATGAGGATAAAATCAGAGAGATTAGAGCGCACACAAAGGCATACCGACAATCCTTCTTTCCACGAACAATACGAGACTGGAATAGAAGGGAGAACCGATAGAGGTACTCAAGGTACCCTCCGCCACACACCGTCAGGTGGCTTGCGGAGTATGGATGTAGATGTAGATGTAGACCGTAGGCCTACGGGATTGATTCAGTCGCCTAATCGGAAAGGTTTTCCTTCCTTCGCAGGCAATAGCCTCATTCTTCGTGGTGTGTGAGAATTGTGTCATAAAGTGTATTTAATGAGCATAGGTGTCTGTAATGGGGGTGGGTATGGTGTGGTGTCATGTTTATGTTGTATGATGATGAGAAGGCTAAACAGAATATACAGTATTACTGAACAATTTTTGTCTGCTCGACTTCTGAAGTAAAAACTTTGACATTAGTAAAGTCTCTGCATAAAACAAATAGCTTGAGGCCAGTTTGTCAGTTTTAAAGCCTCTTTTTCAAACAGACCTAATGATTTCAGCTTCGCAAAGATTCATTAAACGGTATAGTTGTTTAAATACTGGGTTCATGTCTTCCTCGACTACAAACCAGCCGGAGTAAAAATACTAGAGGGCACTGACAGCGAAGGCACTGAAACAGAAAGACTCGTACGACGTTGTTCGCTGGGAGATATAGTAATACTAGCGTAGAAACCCGGCGTTGCCCAGGTATTTATTTATAGTTGTGTGTCCACGACTATACCACACAGCGCCTGGCCTTGTGTTTAATTTTTACGTCGTCATATCTCCTAAACTTTGTGTCGTGCAACGGTACAATTTTATATTCGCTTTCAGCGGCATGTGTGGATACTGTCTGCAAAAGGTGTTGCGAGTGGTTTTAGCAGCAACGAAGTAATAAATACAGACTTCATGCGTGATGCAGCAGTTTTTCACTTATCTCATTATTTATGACGTCATATTTTCTGAACCATGTGTCGTAAAAAAATGGTTGAAATGGCTCTGAGCGCTGTGGGACTTAACTTCTAACGTCATCAGTCCCCTAGAACTTAGAACTACTTAAACCTAACTAACCTAAGAACATCACACACATCCATACCCGAGGCAGGATTCGAACCTGCGACCGTAGCGGTCGCGCGGTTCCTGACTGCAGCGCCTAAAACCGCTCGGCCACCCCGGCCGGCCATGTGTCGTACAATGATACAATTCTGCATTTACATTCTGTGATATGTGTGCGTTCTGTCTATAAAATGTGTCACGAATACAGTTTGTAATGAAGAAATTATAAATTATAACGTCATGGCTCATGCGGTACTATTACTGCATGAACAGCGGAAGAGTTGTAATCGATAAACATTTTTCCTTTCATCATTTTTTAGGGATGTCGACAAGAAAAAAATTCTTAAAGGCTCGAAATTATGTGTAAAGTTTGTTGCCAAGTCGCTAAGTGCTCTCACACTCAAATACTGGATGAATAAAATCTGGGAGTTACGGGTTGCGGGCTACTTTCTTTTCCACCCCCCACCCCTCACCACTTTGATAGGCAGGTGGTTCTCGCCCCCACAGCGACTGTCGCCTTACCTTAAGGATTATGTGTGCCAAGTTTGGTCGGAATTGGCCCCGTGGTTTAGGAGGCGATGTGGAAAATACATACTTACATACATACACATATACATCCATTTTTATAATATGCATTGATGCACAGTTTTCGTTTAAAAGAATGTGTCACACTCACACCACAAACACAAACTTAAAATGCTGCTCTCAGTTTTTCGAGAGATATTATAATGAATTCGCTAGAAAAAACATAGCTTTGGGTAAATCTCATTTGTGTTTGGAAAGTATTTAACAAACGTCTCGCTTGAAAGCATCCTCAGTTTTCCGGGAGAAATTATACTGAATTCGCTAGAAAAACATCGCTGTGGGTAATTTTCATTTGTGGTTGGAAAGTATTTAACAAACGTCTCGCTTGAAAGCATCCTTGTCAGGTACTCATGTATCTGAAATTAACATTCGTTTAAATATATATGTCATCTAGGTAGTTCATAATGTGTGGCTAATATTTCGATATAATAAGTATACGTTCTTGTTCATCTTAATACTGATAACACGGGAATTTATTTGTGAAATGGTTAGTAAGAAAAATGTCTTGCTTTATAGTTCGTGAAAGTAGAAACGCGCAGCAGTGCTTCTTCACGCGCAGGCGTCGGTTTTCTTTCTGGCTATCGCTTGCGGTCTCTGGTTAACAGATGGCAGCGTAAGACTAATGATACCCGGGAGCCCGACTAGATGTCACTGGGCGCGCCATTCGCGTGATGCGCATCATCTGTTTTGTCACCACCGCTCGCCCTACGGGACCCAAACAACCAGCGCAGTTCATTAGAATACAGATAGCAACACCCTCACGCTATTCTATAACAGCACCGTTTTATTATTACAATAACTAAAAAAAGAAAGAGGGCCGGTACCATCTGCTGGGGAAAAACTTTTTATCTGAGAGACGCGCGCGTCTGCTGCGAGGGGAGACGCATAACCTATAAACGAGAGATGATTCCGGTATAATGGAGAGCGGCCGCCGACGGAAAGGGAGGGAGAAGGAGCGGCAGAGGGGAAGAGGCGTCGCGCCGGCCACTTTGCATTCTGGGAGCGGGGGTGCGCCTGGTGCGAGCGAGGTCTCCAAAGTTTGAATAGGGCCGCGAGGGACGAGGGGGTGTGACGCCGGAATAATGAACACGGAGGGCGCCGGGATACATGGAAGGATTTAACGCGTTACACACGGGCGTACCGGGACTGCGTGATGATTAATTAGAGTTTGATGAATATTTATGAAGGGGGAGCATTGTAGTGCAGACTAGTGCGGTGCGGCGCGGGGGCACCCGACGATGATTGGTATTACAATAGCGCCGCGGTACAACATGTGGACAGAAACAATCGGACGCCGGCCTGCGCCACCGCTTTAAAATATACATCTGAGTCAGTGTCGCCGGCGCCGGGGCGCGCTGTTTATAAAGTTAATGAGCCGTTTTATGGCGGCAGATGGGGGCTCGCCATTGTTCGCCACGGCTGGCTGGTGGCTGCTCACTTATTGCACCGTGAAACACCGAATCAAGTCTCTGGCGAAACGAACTGGATTTCACGATCTCTCCAAAGCAGAGTGTTACTGGTGGCAACTACTATCTATAATTCTACACCTAACTGTGCTCTAGCTTTAACTAATATGTGGCAAAGACAACAATGAACACATTTATCCTATTCATTCTGTTCCGTCGAAACTGAAACACGCTAGAAGCTAGTTGTGGAAGTAAGGCTGACGTACGTAATTCTAATGTAATGTAATGGTTTTTTTTTCTTTTTTTTTAGTATTTCTAAATCGTACTCAGCTTATCGCGAAGGGATTCCTTCTACATCTCAGAAAGGTGTTTTAGAGGAATCACTCGTCGTGTCACGTATTAATGATTTAGCTGCTGGCGTTAATTCCGGTCTAAAATGCGGTACTTTTGATGTTATGTTGTCTGATAAACATAACAGTACTAGTCTGATCTTAAACAAAAAAAAAAAAAAAAAAAAAAACTGGACAAGCACCAGTAAGACTTGCGCTCTGAGTGTTTCGTATGAACTTAATTACGTGTATAGATAATAAAAATTTCCTGTCATTTAATGGTCTGCGGCAAGTCTTTCTAGTGGACAACACTTTGGCGACTTTCGTGTGCCTAACTTCAGTTATCCAACTGGTGATAGAGAACCTACAGTTTAACGTGGAATCCAGATGTGTTGTTTGTGGCAACTCCTTACATAGTTGAAAGGTGAAGGGAGCGTAGACCCTAGTGGAAGATGAAGGGAGCGTAGACCCTAGTGTTTGATATAAATTTCAACTTTATACTTCTACCCGTTCCTGGAAAAAAGTGGTATTCACAGGCAGCCGTATCTTCTGACTGCATTGACTCCGAAGCTTAAATATTTTGCGCCGCCAAGGGACCGTAGTCTGTAGCACTTCACTTAGATTTCAACTTGATACCAGTACCCGTTTTAGGGTTCAAAATGGTTCAAATGGCTCTGAGCACTATGGGACTCAACTGCTGTGGCCATAAGTCCCCTAGAACTTAGAACTACTTAAACCTAACTAACCTAAGAACATCACACACATCCATGCCCGAGGCAGGATTCGAACCTGCGACCGTAGCGGTCGTGCGGTTCCAGACTGTAGCGCCTTCAACCGCTCGGCCACTTCGGCCGGCTTTTTAGGGTTCAACGTACTGTCGCCTACAGAGGACGAGGTCATTAGAGACGGACCTCAAGCTCGGAATGAAGAAGGATGGGAAGGAAATAGACCCTTGTTAAATAAATCACCCAGACATTTGCTTCAAGGGATCTATGTAAATAAAACCACACCTGGATGGCCGAACGGGAAACCGAACCGACATCCTCTCAATTGCGAATGCAATGTCTTAACGAATGTATGTACATCTATCATGGATGGTTCTGTGGAGGCTATAAAAAACTGACAATGACTCGCAAGGATTTTTATAAGTGTTTCTGTCTTCGTCCATCCGCGAATAGAACGGGAAGAAAACTTAGTACACGGTACTCTGTGACTCAATTCGCAGTGATTGATGTAGATCTAAATGTTACCAGCTCTTTCGGTTATAGGATGTCCAGTTACAACTGAAAGTTGCTGAAAACTGTATTACAAATTCGAAATCTTATTTGTCGTTAGATCTCAATACACAAAGAATAATATAAGAAAGATTACAATTTGTAAATGTTTTAATTGTTTGCCATTTTATTCTGAATGTCTTTGTTGCAAACAGTACAACAGGTATAACAATTCGATACAGTGCGCAGAAGAGCATAAGCAAAATAATGGCTGGTCAAAGAATTTCTCTCGAGGTATTATTTTCCGTTTTACCTTCATTTTCGCTTATCCTTGTGAACTCCTATTTAGATTACGAACGTTTTTACTTACCAATATTTAGAGTTCAACACGATGTGCCATACAGAAATAAAATAGGAATTTAAATTGTGCGCTGATTATATGGCCATCGAAATAAGTATGACCTTCTTAATATAGTATGCGAAAAACTGTCATTGATCTCGTGGCAGAAAGAAACTGCCAGGAGGTGAATAAATAACTACTACTCAGTTTATGAAAATGATAGATGCTACTCTCCATATACGGAAGATATTGAGTCACGCCGGCCGCAGTGGCCGAGCGGTTCTAGGCGCTACAGTCTGGAACCGCGCGACCGCTACGGTCGCAGGTTCGAATCCTGCCTCGGGCATGGATGTGTGTGATGTCCTTAGGTTAGTTAGGTTTAAGTAGTTCTAAGTTCTAGGGGACTGATGACCTCAGAAGTTAAGTCCCATAGTGCTCAGAGCCACAGTTAAGCACAACAAAAGGACTATCAAACACGTAAGCTTTCGGCCAAAAAGGCCTTTACCGGAATTAGACAACATGCACACACACACACACACACACACACACACACACACACACACACACACACAGACATTACGAAAGTCTCGGCAGCCAGAGACACTGGTCATGCGTGTGAGAGTTCCGTTTGCGGACGCGTCTCTCTCTGTCTCTCTCTCTCTCTCTCTCTCTCTCTCTCTCTCTCTCTCTCTCTCTGTGTGTGTGTGTGTGTGTGTGTGTGTGTGTGTTTGTCTAATTCCGGTAAAGGCTTTTTTAGCTGAAAGCTTGCGTTTTTGAGCGTTTTTTTGTTGTGCCTATCTGCGACTCAGCATCTCCCCTATATGGTGAATAGCAATCTATCCTTTTCACACTACTGTCATTATTCCATCCTGGATTTTCCATTGTTTAATTAAAGTTTGGTATTCTAGGAATAATGCTTAGCATGTGCTAAAATAAATAATATTTGGAAATGGATTTTATTTTTAGACCAAAGTACTGTGCGGCTAGTCCCGGCGGAGGTTCGAGTCCTCCCTCGGGCATGGGTGTGTGTGTTTGTCCTTAGGATAATTTAGGTTAAGTAGTGTGTAAGCTTAGGGTGGTGGTGGTGGTTAGTGTTTAACGTCCCGTCGACAACGAGGTCATTAGAGACGGAGCGCAAGCTCGGGTTAGGGAAGGATTGGGAAGGAAATCGGCCGTGCCCTTTCACAGGAACCATCCCGGCATTTGCCTGAAACGATTTAGGGAAATCACGGAAAACCTAAATCAGGATGGCCGGAGACGGGATTGAACCGTCGTCCTCCCGAATGCGAGTCCAGTGTGCTATGTAAGCTTAGGGACTGATGATCTTAGCAGTTAAGTCCCATAAGATTAAAAAAAAGACCAAAGTAAATAGCTGTGGGGCAAGATACAAATTTGCTAAAATGGAAATAACTGGAAAAATATTTATAGGGCTGACTCGGAACTGATACTTTTTAATGGACAGCAGAACTGCCCATCACAGAAAATGTCGGAAACGGTATTTTTCCATGGACCAATATGTCCGAGTACTTCGCTGTGGCATTACTTTTCAGTGATTTAGAGGAGCGGACGGTTTTAGTGACAGTTGAATGCAACACAAAATATGCGCGTGTACATTGTCGAGCGTTATGCAAAACACAGTTGTGGAATACGTGTGCGGAACAGTTCGTCCAAGAGTTAAAGCATCCAGACGAACTTCCGCGTCTTGAGAGTTGTGGATTCTGATTGAAGTAGAATCAGGAATTTTGAATACTCAGTTTTCCATTTCTTCAGGTTTTCCGAGGGCATGTGGGGTCATAGGAAATGCGCCATGCTGCATCAGAAAATCCCCATCAGTACTTTGGAGAGCAGTTGCATAACCTCCAGATTGGTGTTTGGTGCACAATATCTGGTGTCCGCGTCGTAAAACTATTCTTTTACCGAATAGTTAATGTTAACCGGTATGTCCAGAAACTGTTTATCCTTATGTTGATCAGCTCACAGAAGATGAACGATTGTATGGATATTTTCAGCAACACCGAATACTACCGCACACCGCCTTGACAACCTTGTCACGAGTGGAGTAAGTCTTCGTCGAACAGAGAACAACCAGAAGAGGCAATGCAATCTCTTGGCCTCCTCGATCGCCCGATTTATCTCCTCGTCATTTCTACCTGTAGGGCAAACTAACGGGTCAGGTGTAAGCCTACTGAAATAGCCCTCATATAATGGAAGTGCTACAGCAGAACACTGCAATCGGTATTGCTCCTATAGCACTAAACAAGAAATTCAAACCCACCGATGCAGATATTGAGACTGCGTGCGAAATTTTCGGGGCAAAACTCAGTAACAAGGGTGGGAATAGACTTGTAATCGAATCCTCATATCGATCACCAGACTCACCTCCAGGTGTAATCAAAAACTTTAGAGAAAACCTAATTTTACTAGTAATTAATTTCCCCGACCATTCTGCCAGCATTGCGGGATACTTTAATCATCCAACAGTCAGTTGGGAACACTATATTTTTGTAAGTGGAAGGCGTAACAGGAGATCCTATGAAACGTTACTAAATGCGGTGTCTGAGAACTACCTAGAACAGATTGTTCGGGAGCCCACACGCGATTGAAATATGTTGAAGCTAATAGTAACAAACAGACCTGACCTCTTCGAGGATGTCCGCATCGAAATTGGAATCAGTAACCACGGGGCAGTTGTAGCAACAATGATTACCAAAAAAGTGCATCTAAAACAAATACAGGATGGGGCATATAAAAATGGCCCAGAGGACAGAGTTCCAGAGAACAAAGGAACGCGGCATAGGAAAAGAAATACAGTACTAACCTGACTATAGCAGATGTTGAAAGTGACTACCATTCATCTCTTGGCACTTTTGGGCCCTGGTCAGCAAGTTGCTGAAGGCGGATCGAAGCTGGACTCCTGGAGCTGCTGCAGTCTCATCCGAAATGTTCTGCTGCAGTCTTGAAGACTGTGAGGGTTGTTGCGATAGACCTTAGACTTGAGGGCTCCCCACACAAAGAAATCGCACACTGACGGATGACGTGACGTGGGTGGCCAGCTAGGGCCGCGAACAGACTGACCTGAGCTAACAACTCTGTCAGACATGGAGATTGTGTAAATGTGCTCGAAGTTTCGGCAGGCTGTATCGGTAGTTGTTCCATCCCGTTGGAAGTCGCTGTAGGTCATTTCCTCCTCTGTTAATGTGTCCCATTGTGTCCACTCGCTCGGGCCACTTTTATTTGCCCCATCCTGTAGAAAAATTTATGTATTCAGCAAATCAGATGACGAGGCAGTAATGTCGTGTCTCAGTAAGACACTCTAAGCATTTGGTTCTGGAGAGGAGCATGTAGAAAAATTACAGCTCCGGTTTAGAAGAAGAGTTCAGCATGCAATTGATACGAATCTAGTACAGCAGTTCATTAGTGGAGAAACCCACCATGTTATACAGTACCGTACAGGGACTTTTAAAGAAACGGAGACGACTGCATAATAGGTGTAAATGAAATGAATGTCTTTTCGATACCTCAAATCGTTTCTGAAATATGGGGAATATTGTACATATTTCACTCTGGATTTATTACAGGCCCAGCGCGATGGCAAATGAGTGTGATACATCAGATCAATTTTCTCGTTATTGGTAACAGATTGAGAACTCTTCCCAAGTCAAAAGAAATATTCGATGTGTTAGCTAAATTCCATACGCAGCAACATAATATACAATATTCACCAAACGCAAAATCATAGGGATCCCTATAGTTCATTGCTAAGTTTTTCGAATTTCTCGCAGTGTCTTACATGTAAATACCACAATAACAGTAACCATTAACGAAATGATGGTCGCATCATAATGAACCTGACATATAAAGCTATAAATAACGGAAAAATGAATTTTTTTTACCGAATTGTTTCCATGAAATCGATTGAGAAAAATTGCAGGGCGTGCACCTCGATTCTGTCATCCCCGACTGGCCGAAAGGTGGCGAACACTGTCGACCTCGCCTTCTGAAGATACGAATGAACTCGCCCAGTCCATTGGCCACTGCGCATCCACCACCATGTACGGCGCAGCGCATTTTAGCGCGCCCAACGACTTGATTGGCTACATAAATGCTAAATAATTTCGAAACGACGCAACATATCGAATTTTTTCTTAACAATTACTTCCCAGCACAGCCTCTTCTGCACTATCCTTAAAAGATTTACGGTCTGTTTCTGACTACCATGTATAAGGTTCAGTGAAATGAAAACGAGAGGGAAAAATATAACTAAACGGTTTATTATTTCAAAACTGAGCACCATAGCTGTGACTACATTTATGCCACTGCGAGACAAGACGGTCAATGCCCTCATGGAAAAATGTTTGTGGCTGCTTACGGAACCATAATTGTACCCAGGCAAGCAAATCGACTGCCACGAATTTCTTTCTTTAGGGCTCCAAAGATGTGGAAATCTCTTTGGGAGAAATCAGTACACTAAGGAGAATGTATGAGGATATCCCAGTGTCCACGTGGACACTTTGCAAAACCTGAAGTGCGATATCAAGTCCAAACGTCTAGGAACGTTGATGGACAGCATCATTCTTTTCCAGGATAAAGCCCGCGCCGGCCGCGGTGGTCTAGCTGTTCTAGGCGCGCAGTCCGGAACCGCGCGACTGCTACGGTCGCAGGTTCGAATCCTGCCTCGGGCATGGATGTGTGTGATTTCCTTAGGTTAGTTAGGTTTAAGTAGTTCTAAGTTCTAGGGGACTGATGACTACAGTAGTTGAGTCCCATAGTGCTCAGCGCCATTTGAAGTGGGGATTTTCCCGTACGACCATTTAACGAATGTACCGTGAATATCAGGAATTCGGTAAAGCATCAGATCTCCAACATCGCTGGGGCCGAAAAAGAATCCTGCAAGAACTGGACCAACGACGACAGGAGAGAATCTTTCAACGTGACAGAAGTGTAACTTTTCCGCAAATTCCTACAGATTTCAGCGGTGGGTCGTCAACCAGTGGCAGCATGCGAACCATTCAACAAAACACCATCGATATAGGCTTTCGGAAAGAAGACCCATTCGTGTACCCTTGCGACTGCACCACACAAAGCTTTACGACTTGCTTGGGCCCGTCAACACCGGCATTGAATTGTTGATGACTGGAAACATGTTGCCTTGTCGGACCATTCTCGTTTCAAATCGTGTCAAGCGGATGGATGTGTACGGGTATGGAGACAACCTCATGAATCCATGGATGTTGCGTGTAAGCAGGGGACTGTTTAAGCTGTGGAGGCTCTGTACTGTTATGGTGCGTGTGCAGTTGGAGTGATATGGAACCCCTGATACGTCTAGATATGGCTCTGGTAGGTGTCTCCCTACGTTAAGCATACTGTCTGGTCACCTGCATCCATTCATGTCCACTGTGCATTCCGATGGACTTGGATAATTCCAGCAGGACATTGCGACACCCCACACGTCCAGAATTGCTGCACAGCGGCTTGAGGAGAGTTTCAACACTTCCGCTGGCCATGAACATTATTGAGCAGATCTGGCATGCCTTGCGACGTGTTGCTCAGAAGATATCTCCACCCCTCGTACTCTTTCGGACTCATGGAGTCAATTCCCTGTAGCACTACTTCAGACATTAGTCGAGTGCATGCCACGTCGTGTTGCGGTACTCCTACGTGCTCGTGGGGGCCCTACATGATATTAGGCTGGTGTACCTGCTTCTTTGGATCTTCAGTGTATTATGGAAGGGCGCCTCGTCCATAGTAAACATAGGGTACCTATTATATGTACCGTATCTCCCGACAATCGTCGACGGCGTCTACTATACATTCCACCCTAGGCTAGTAGATCCAATTGGATTAAGTTTAACAGAGTTTCCAGATGCCATTTAGATGGATTCTGAACCTTGCCACAGTTTCTCTTTCAAACAAAGCTTTCAGCAATGTTCGAGGGTTGACTGAAAAGTAATGCCTCCACCTTCGTAACTCTTCAACAGTTGGCAGCATTGGTATGCGGCAGGTACTGGCTTGTTCCGTAGCCTCTTCTTTACAGCTCCAGTTGGCGGGAAGCCTTAGCATTGAACGGTTGTGTTGTTACAGTGTCAAGTATGGAACCTTGCGCAGACGGTCGGTCAATGCGATTTAAGTAACATGCAGTCATTGAATTCTTAACAGCAGAAGGTGTCACCCAAATGAGTCATCAGAGAATGAATTTAGTTTATGGTGGTTGTGTTGATGTGAGTACTGTGCGTCGTTAGGCGAGTAAGTTTAAAGATGTTGAGGTGGGAACATCTGACCTGCGTGACAAACAAAGAGTTGGACGTCCTGTGACAGCAACCACTGAGTTTTACAAGCAAAATGTTGACAGATTGATTCAGGACGATCGTCGTATCACTCAGAGAGAAATTGCAAGCAGAATCGGCATTGCACAAGAACGTGAGGGTCACATTATTGCATAATGCCAAACCGCACACTTCACGTGCCACCACAGCAGATCTTCAGAGACTGAATCTCACCACAGTACGGTATCCTCCATACAGTCCAGATTTAGCACCGTCTTACTTCCATCTGTTCCCGATAATGAAAGACGCCGGCCGCGGTGGTCTAGCGGTTCTAGGCGCTCAGTCCGGAACCGCGCGACTGCTACGGTCGCAGGTTCGAATCCTGCCTCGGGCATGGATGTATGTGATGTCCTTAGGTTAGTTAGGTTTAACTAGTTCTAAGTTCTAGGGGACTAATGACCTCAGAAGTTGAGTCCCATAGTGCTCAGCGCCATTTGAACCATTTTTGAAAATTAAAGACGATCTGCGGGGACATAATTATGCTCCTGATGAAGACGTTGAGAGACCTGTGAGACTGTGATTGCGGAGACAGAGTGTCGACTTCTTCCGTGACAGCTTCAGAAAACTTGTTCATCGTTGGCAGAAATTGGGTGGTGATTATGTGGAAAACTGAATATTGATAATTAAAGATCACATTCTATGGATTATTTCTGCGTTTGATTTATTACAATATTCCGATCCAAACCCAATTAACGAAGGTGGAGGCATTGCTTTTCATTCAATCCTCGAAGCTAATCGTGCTCGCAAGCGAAAATATAAATGAAAAAGCAAATGAAAAGTAAGCACTTGTCGGTTGCCCGTGAAATGCCTATTAAGTATCGAAAGTACGGGCGAAGAAGCACTTACATCCTTACCATAAATAACGCGGTATAATGAGTTTGACCACAGAGTTCAATTGTATCAACAGGTTATCCATATAGGTACTGCAAAGCCGAACATCATGCAGCTTTTACTGTTCAAAGATGAGGCCTCTTTCAACTGTAAGACGTTTTCAGCTGCTGCAGTAACGCGTCTGTAGTCTTGAAAATCTGTTTCCCAAATCCTCCTGAAATGGTGTAGGTTATGCGGTGTCCTTTCAAGAGTTACTGTCGTAATAATTAAAGGTTCTGCGCCTTTTTCGTGTGAGGATCGGGTTTCAAAACGATAGTACGCCATCCGGTTTCGGACATTAATGATCGTGAGAACAACAAAAACAGAATTCACATTTTTATAAACCTCCAGCATGATGCAGGACTACTGGGTGATCAACTCACTTTTATGAAAATTATTGTTTGTTATTCTGTTGAAGTTGCGGTGCGAAAAAGCGTTTATTTGCCGTGAAAATTTTTAGAAATCACGTCCATAATCAAACCATCAGCTATAGACAATGTACAACAATTGTTACAAACTTCCTTTAACATGAACAGTTTCACATATAGAGAACGTAGCGCCTGCTGTTTTACACAGACGGTTATCTATCCTCGTCGTAAGTTTGTTGGTTGGTTGACTTGGGAGAAGGGGATCAAACAGCCAGGTCATCAGTCCTATCAGATTAGGGAAGGATGGGAAAGGAAATTGGACGTGCTCTTTCAAGGGAACCATTCCAGCATTTGCCTGAAGCGAAAAACCTAAATCAGGATGGTCGGACGTGGTCATCGTATATATTGACATGTAATACAACCAGTACATTTGCAAATAGACACAACGGGCAATGATGAGTAACACGTACAAATATAGCGCTTTTACCAACCTGCCAGGGTGGCCGAGCGGTTCTAGGCGCTACAGTCTGGAGCCGTGCGACCGCTACGGTCGCAGGTTCGCATGCTGCCTTGGGCATGGATGTGTGTGAATTTCCTTAGGTTAGTTAGGTTTAAGTAGTTCAAAGTTCGAGGGGACTGATGAGCTCAGAGCCATTTGAACCATTTTTTGACCAACCTGCAGCATGACAACTGGAATATGACGTAACAGCAGCTTAAAAATAAATGCGTCAGAGCACAATTTCTCATGACATTTTTGAATAATTTTTTGTTTTACTACATGACTCTTATTTACCGTTTTTTAAGCATTCTATTGTTAATAAAGTTGCACCGCAGCACGACGCTGTACATTTTATCTAGGTACTGTCTAATGACGCTTTGTATTATGAACATTTTATTTCCATTTTTCATAAAATTTTCGTAATATTTTTGTTTCACTACAGGACGCTCATTTTGTATGTATTAAGCATTCTATTACGTGATTACAGTTGCATCCTAGTATGTTAAAGCTCTGTATTGTTTTATGTCACTTTGTATGAAGAGCACTTTATGTTTTATTAGTAGACTGGAATGAGTTATGGGTTTTAAGAACTAAATTTATTATTTGGTTAACGTTAGAGAGTAATACAATTTTAAGGCAGTTGGTAAATCGTGTCTTAGAGGGCGCATGGGTTCTCAAAGTATTACTAGCGGCCTCTGACGCAGTTACTTTTAAGCTGCTGTAACGTCTCGTATCAGAAAAATCATTAGATGAGCGTCGGCCGAAGAACCCGAGACAGAAGCCAATAGGCAGTTTGTCAACAAGTGGCCACGAAAGCCTTAACAATACTGTATTACGCCTCTACGGGGAGGAGATTTGCAGATTGTACCGACGCCTTGACCAACGACGGAAGAAGAAAGCGCGACTGATGTCCTCTCTCGCCTTTCTGTCACGGTGCCGAGATGAATGTGCTACACCGAAGTTCTTGAGGTGTAAGCGCCTATTTACTACCGCCCAAGCTCATCGTATCTACGACAGAATGGAACGAACTTTTCTTCGTGAGCGAAAACATACAACACGGAGGGACTTGGCAAGAACGGATCAGGAACTTCTGGACACCTTCTATCAACTAAGTAGCAGAATGCATCGAGACGACTGGGACAAGATCGACAGCATCACTCACAGGAGCATGCACAACGAACTCGAGCGCTGCACCGAGCGACAGAAGAAAAAGTTTGAAAGATGCCGGAAGCAGACCGACAAGGCGATTCCCGGCGTGTCACACACAGTGGTCAACCTCACTGAACGACAATTGACCGAAGAGGAAGTGTCTGTTCTTCAAAAAGGAGGGAATTTCGCTATCATCCCGAGAACCATACCTATGGAGGATATCATTGCCAACACCGAAGCAGCCATTCGGACCCTACCTTGTGAAAGGGCAGAGGAAATACGCACGGAAACAGCCAGGATACTGCGCCGAGCAAAACCACCAGCTTGCAACCTGAAGAAAGAAGAGGTACAAGCCATTAAGAATATCAACGCCGACAAGAGTATATTGGTACTGCCTGCCGATAAGGGGAATGCGACCGTCGTAATGAAGACCGAAGATTATGAGCAAAAGATCCGAGACCTATTAGATCCGACGACGTACCGAAAACTAAGCGCAGATCCGACGCAGCGTATCACACGGAATACGAATCGATTAATCAAGGCGTCTTCTCTGCCGGCGGACATACAGAGAAACCCGCGCAACACAGAAGCCCTACCACCTCGGCTGTATGGATTACCCAAGATCCATAAGAACAACGTTCCACTGAGACCGATCGTTAGCGCTCCTGGATCACCGACATATAAGCTGGCAAAACACTTGGCCTCTCTGCTCCAGCCACACGTGGGGAAGACCGACACATACATTAAGGACTCAGGACATTTCATTGAGAAGCTGAAGAAACTGAAACTTGCACCAATCGACATCTTGGTCAGCTTTGATGTTGTTTCGTTATTTACGAAAGTGCCACTCAGTGACGCTCTGGAGCACATCGGTTCCATTTTCCCGCAGGACATCAGAAAGCTCTTCCATGCATGTCTCACCACGAGCTATTTTACGTGGAATGGAGATTTCTACGAACAGCTGGAAGGCGTGGCCATGGGTAGTCCTCTCAGTCCAGTGGTGGCCAACTTCTTCATGGAACAATTCGAAGCACAGGCACTGGACTCGGCGACTTGCAAACCTAAGGTGTGGTACAGGTACGTCGATGATACTTTCGTGGTGTGGAGCCATGGTGAAGAACAGCTCGGTGACTTCCTAAGACACTTGAACAGCCTCCATGCCAACATAACATTTACCATGGAAGTAGAAAAGGACAAGAAACTGCTATTTCTAGATGTGCTGGTCACAAGGGACGGCGAAAACCTGGGACACAGCGTGTATCGAAAACCGACACACACGGACCGATACCTGCACAAACTGTCAAACCACCACCCGAGCCAGAAAAGAGGCATGATTAGTACGCTCGTAACGAGAGCAGGACGAATATGAGGACGAATATGTGAGCCGCAATACCTCAAACGAGAAATGCAACACCTGGAAACTGTCCTGAGGAGCAATGGGTACTCCAAAAATTATATTAGAAGTGTAACAGAGCCAAACACTCGGCGAAGTAAGGAACCAGAAAAAGAAATGTCGGGTACGGCCTTTCTGTCATACATTCCCAGATTGACGGACAGAATCGGCCGTATATTGCGCAAACATGGCGTAAAGACGATTTTCAAACCGACAAGGAAGATCAAAGAGTGTCTTAGATCGGCGAAGGAGAAAAGAGACCCACTTGCAATGTCGGGAATATACTGTATACCATGCACATGCGGAAAAGTTTATGTCGGAATGACTGGACGATCCATCAACACCAGGATCAACGAGCATAAGCGACATTGTAGGTTGGGGCAGGTGGAGAAATCGACCGTGGCAGAGCACGCACTCAATGAGACCGACCACGTAATAAAATTCGCCGACACGGAAGTTCTGGCTGTAGAGATGCACTATCACACGCGCTTGTTCAGAGAAGCTGTAGAAATACAAAAACACGCGAACAGTTTGAACAAGAAAGAGGAAAGCCTTAAGGTCAACGGATCCTGGCTTCCCGTACTGCAGCGAACGACCGTCGCAGGTAGCAAGAGGAGAACCGCACCGGAAATGACCACGGAGAAGCCCTCGGACGTTGGCGCGCCAGGTACATATAGTCTGCGCCCGCGAGCTCGGCTCCAGTTCACCACCGGCAATGGAGGGTGAAGCTTTGACAATGCCAGCCACTCGTGCTGGCGGAACGTCAGAAAAATCATTAGATGAACGTCGGCCGAAGAACCCGAGACAGAAGCCAATAGGCAGTTTGTCAACAAGTGGCCACGAAAGCCTTAACAATTTTGTCCTGCTGCTGTCTGGGAAATAGTACTTATAACGTAGTGTAGATGTGTTCGTATATGTTACTCATCATTGCCGATTGTGGCTATTTGCAATTGTATTGGTTGTATTACGTGTCAATACTTACGATGAAGGTATGTAACTCTTTGTGTAAAAAAGCAAGAACTACGTTCTCTGTATGTGAAATTGTTCATATTAAAGGAAGTTTGTACCAGATGCTGTAATTTGTTTGTAGCTGATAATGGACACGATATCTGAAATTAGTCACGGCCAATAAAGGGTTTTTCTCTCCGCAACTTCGACAGAAGTACAAATAATAATTTTAGAATTATCATCGCTGTTTTGGAATGGCTTGTCGTAAGGCGATCGCCGGATCTTGAAAGATGTCTATGGTTAGTTGGTTTAATAACTGGACTGGCCTCGTGCTAGGCAGACTAGAGACTGAATGAAACAATTAATTTAAATGATTAAGGCCTGGATCAACGTAATACACGAGTATAGCTTTAGTGTAAATAGATCATTCTTTGTAGGGACAACCCGTGCAAAGTACATGTTTGTGCCATCTGTATCAGGTCAAAACATCAGTAAATAATTGAATAAATACGCAAGTATTTAGCCACGATAGTAACACCACAGCTTGTTTATCTTCAAGCCCAGAAACATTGAATCATTGATTCATTTTTAACTGAAATCCACTGCAGTCCCACATGCACTCCACGTGGTAGCAGTTCACTGACGTTACCATTAGGAGGCTGAGAATTATAGAAAAAAATACCTAGACAAATATCTTTTCTGCTGTGGAAGGGTTTTGGCAGAGGGAATAGAACAGTCATCTGGAATTATGGAATACCCATGGCCTGGTCGGTAATGGTGAGGGAGGAGATGTCCCTACGTTTATAGAAAAATCACTCGTGAGGCAAAGAACAATTTGCACATGTCCATGTACTTACACAACAAGGTACACGCGTGTGCAATGAAGGTGCTCTCGCTAACTAACAAAGTAAATACCGTCACATTAACTAC
This sequence comes from Schistocerca serialis cubense, assembly GCF_023864345.2. Taxonomy (NCBI): domain Eukaryota; kingdom Metazoa; phylum Arthropoda; class Insecta; order Orthoptera; family Acrididae; genus Schistocerca; species Schistocerca serialis. The sequence continues at coordinate 1,076,519,694 of NC_064638.1, read as the reverse complement.
CTAGACATGAGTTTGCTGCCCAAAATAAAGAAAGAAAACAAAAATTCAGTCTTTCACATAGAAATAACAAGAAAAAACATTAACAAATTACATCAGCAATAAGAATCCTATCACGCAAACAAAGCAAAGAGGGATGGTGTACGAAAGAAAACAAACTTACAATTCACGTAGTCACCGACCACACAAAACAAGACAAGAGCACAAAGCATGCAGGCTATCATCATAAAATATCGTCTGTAATTTCAAGTTTATTCTCATTTTCTTTTGAAAGAGCCACGTTGGACGTGATATAGCTTCAAATGGGTAAATATCGAAGGGATACACTCGCCCATGTTCACAAAACCCACAAATCACTATTCTATATAAAATTACAATCGGTATGAAGTAATACGCAAGCGGAACTCACTAGAAGCCTCGCGAATGAAGTAGCCAATGAATGATACCAACAAATAAATGAGCAGTGCGTTTCATATACAAAGCAAGGCGACATCTCACCAAATAGAAACTGCATGCAGCGCTGTCAAGGTCTTCATCGCACCATTTCAGTCGACATCGGAACAGTTGCCCAACCAAACTAGATTTTCCTGCTCTCTATCACACGGGCTCCGTAACGTCACACTAGTTGCCTTGCCCAACATAACTTGAGAACGCTCGGCTTCGTACGGAGCCAGGCGAGAAATCAGTATCTCATTGAAAAGGTATGGAATAAGATCCTTAACTTTGTCCTATGTTATGGAGAGCGTCAGTCTGTTTAAATGCTTAGATACAAAGTATTAAAGTGGTCTCAAACAGCAACTTGCTTCCCTCTGGGGGTGGTCACTGCAACTCGTAGGACCTATAGTGCCACGAGCTGTGATGAACTCCGCAGGGGCCCTTTGGCCCCGCTCTGTCAGAACGTTCTCAGTGGTCGCACAAAGAACTCGTAAAGGTATTACTGTCGCCCACATTGTGGACTAGGCAACGACTATCGCGAATGTCTTTGGAGAAGCCATTCACGAGTTAATGCATGTGTGGAACAATTTTATCGGAACACCAAAACGGAGGTAACAGCCACGGTTCAGTCTAACCCTATAATATTTTCTCTATGTGATGACATGCACTCATAGGTGTATGGAACCCCAGCAGAGACTAAAGAGGATTTGATTGAGTGCGACAAAATCTGTATCCAGTCAGACTGGCTGCCGACACTTTGAACAGTTCCCATTTGCTTCTGTTGTTGCAATATGGTATAATTTGTTGACGTCAATAAAAAAACTAAATATTCATTCCTTACCAAGCGCACTGAGATTAATGTCCTCAATTATCTTTATAATTTTGACCCTAAAATTTGGGACTTAGTAGAAGTTGAAAACTACACTTACATTGAGGTGGAAAACCACATTAGCAGGTTCAAAAATCCGATTTACTATTGCATAAATCGGTCGTTTAACTGTCCAAGAACACGCTGTCAAAATTTCAAAGCGAAATGCGCATGCGTTTGGATTTTATGAGCATAGAACCGAGTACACCCCGACATACAGAAGGAAATTCTTCCAATATGTGAAGATTTATCAAGAGATGACTTACTGGAGATATGTTTAGGTGGCCACATACAAAATGCGAATGAAAGTTTTAATCCCACTATTTCGCAATTAGCTCATAAACACTTGCACTCCGGACTAAAAATCGTTGAACTGGCATCGTATTTAGCAGCGTGCTTATTCAGTGAAGGAAATTCATCCCTGCTGATGGTCACGATCGAGGCAGGAATTGTAGTAGGCACGCAAAGCTTCAATTATGCCGAACAAATGGATAACAAACGCGTTAGCCGGCAGAATCGACGTAGTTCATTGGAATCGAAGGAAGGTCGGAAAGCCCGGAAAGCACTGCTGCAAGCGCAGAATGAAGCCTATGAGGAAGAAGAAGGATTACTATATGATGCTGGAATCGCAGATTACTTGGTAAACGTTTTACTTTGTAGTTAACTTCCTGAATTTCTAATTTCCGAGAATTTATTTTTCAGACGCTTTTATCTCGAAATGACTTTTTTCACAGTTGCGTGCAGTCTAACTCAAAAAGTATAGATTCTTTATAAAATTACGAATTATATGAACCAACTTGTGACATGATATCGTGATTTAAGGGTATTTGTCTTTGCATAACGAGAGAAAAAAATAGTGAAAAACGAAGTAAATCGTTTTTCATTATTTTCACTTGCATTGAGGTTCATATTCTTAGAAAATAAATTATTAATGTAAAATGAAAACCTCTTTGATTTCAGATGAAAATAAGAATGGCTACACTGCACACAACTGGAGAACTATACTCAGAAACTTCAGCGAACATCACGGCGTAACTTTGTTACTTTTTGCTGGAATTATTCGAAAAAAATCACAAAAACTGTTCGAAATATGAATGATATGGTGTAAAAATTTCATTAAATTCTAATTAATTCTTCCCACCCAAAAAAACTAAAGAATCAGTGTCAAACAGCCTTCCAATGTGGTTTTTCTCCTTAAGGAAGGGGTGCTGATGAAAAATTCTCCAAATTTCAAGGGGTTATGAGAGTTGTGAACGCTTTGATGGTCTTCTTCCATTGTATTCACTTCACTTTACATCTAATGCACGTATGTCTACTTGTTTGGTCAAATGAATGAGGAACCAGTACCATGCGGCGACTGATGGCTAAACCGAGGTTGGTAATGGCAACATTGTTGTCTGTGAACTTTGAATGAGTTTTCTGGAACGACTCAACAACTGGTACTATTATACGTTAGAGGCGCATATTACTAAATTTTACAGGAATATTTAGGCCTAGCAAAGAGCAGATTTCTCTACTTGCGTAAATAAAAATTTCATTATTCGGTGCTACATGCATAACGAAAACAAGGAGTCTAGATGAAAATATTCATATTCTATTCATACACTCCTGGAAATGGAAAAAAGAACACATTGATACCGGTGTGTCAGACCCACCATACTTGCTCCGGATACTGCGAGAGGGCTGTACAAGCAATGATCACGCGCACGGCACAGCGGACACACCAGGAACCGCGGTGTTGGCCGTCGAATGGCGCTAGCTGCGCAGCATTTGCGCACCGCCGCCGTCAGTGTCAGCCAGTTTGCCGTGGCATACGGAGCTCCATCGCAGTCTTTAACACTGGTAGCATGCCGCGACAGCGTGGACGTGAACCGTATGTGCAGTTGACGGACTTTGAGCGAGGGCGTATAGTGGGCATGCGGGAGGCCGGGTGGACGTACCGCCGAATTGCTCAACACGTGGGGCGTGAGGTCTCCACAGTACATTGATGTTGTCGCCAGTGGTCGGCGGAAGGTGCACGTGCCCGTCGACCTGGGACCGGACCGCAGCGACGCACGGATGCACGCCAAGACCGTAGGATCCTACGCAGTGCCGTAGGGGACCGCACCGCCACTTCCCAGCAAATTAGGGACACTGTTGCTCCTGGGGTATCGGCGAGGACCATTCGCAACCGTCTCCATGAAGCTGGGCTACGGTCCCGCACACCGTTAGGCCGTCTTCCGCTCACGCCCCAACATCGTGCAGGCCGCCTCCAGTGGTGTCGCGACAGGCGTGAATGGAGGGACGAATGGAGACGTGTCGTCTTCAGCGATGAGAGTCGCTTCTGCCTTGGTGCCAATGATGGTCGTATGCGTGTTTGGCGCCGTGCAGGTGAGCGCCACAATCAGGACTGCATACGACCGAGGCAGTTGGTGTGGGGAGCGATCTCCTACACTGGCCGTACACCACTGGTGATCGTCGAGGGGACACTGAATAGTGCACGGTACATCCAAACCGTCATCGAACCCATCGTTCTACCATTCCTAGACCGGCAAGGGAACTTGCTGTTCCAACAGGACAATGCACGTCCGCATGTATCCCGTGCCACCCAACGTGCTCTAGAAGGTGTAAGTCAACTACCCTGGCCAGCAAGATCTCCGGATCTGTCCCGCATTGAGCATGTTTGGGACTGGATGAAGCGTCGTCTCACACGGTCTGCACGTCCAGCACGAAAGCTGGTCCAACTGAGGCGCCAGGTGGAAATGGCATGGCAAACCGTTCCACAGGACTACATCCAGCATCTCTACGATCGTCTCCATGAGAGAATAGCAGCCTGCATTGCTGCGAAAGGTGGATATACACTGTACTAGTCCCGACATTGTGCATGCTCTGTTGCCTGTGTCTATGTGCCTGTGGTTCTGTCAGTGTGATCATGTGATGTATCTGACCCCAGGAATGTGTCAATAAAGTTTCCCCTTCCTGGGACAATGAATTCACGGTGTTCTTATTTCAATTTCCAGGAGTGTAGATAGAACATTAAACATTTCTTAAATACTGAGAAATACTGAAAGTTACCAGAATATTGCAAGTAATCATGCTGCCTGTTTTAAATAGATTAAGATGTACTACTGTTTTAAGTACGATGTAGATACATTTGAGGTATTCTGGGGACTCACATAATGATGCGAAAAAAAGTTTTGGCGTTGATTTCATTAAGTTTGTCTGTTGGATGACGATATATGGAGTGCTTTTGGAAGGTCCTGATGTGCAATTGGAATGACAACTGGGTTGTATCTGGGTAGCTTTGCAATTGAAAAGTATTTTGGGCAAATGGACTGGCATTTACTGCCACTAACGAGTGTAGTACTTGCTATCGTAAAGAATTATTTACGGTGTTATTACACAAGTGTTGACGCCCATACTTATAAAGGAATATGCCAACAAAACTGTCCCGAGTTTGTCCACGCAGCCAGATGGCACGTGCCCCGCGCATTTTTCGTACGCGAACGGGAACTGGTCTCTGTAATATCGGTGCAGCGGTCGGTGCAGGAAAAAAACTAATTATTTCGTACCGTGTTATTTAATTTAAAATTGTGTGCGGACCTTACTTACGCGTGACGCGTAATTGAAAATTGATTTCTAGCGTCGCAGTTGGCGCGCCTCGCGATTTGTCCTAATTAAAAGTTAATTGCAACGGCTATTTAGCTGGCATCGTTTCCACCGTGGGACGTGATTTTTAGTCACCGGTTTTCATTTTTCTCCGCCGCACGACGAGCCAGCCTGGTCTGGCGCTTTGGCTTGTAGCGACACGAAGCGGACGGACGCTGGGGCAGGAGCGAGTTCCTGTCGCCGCTGGCACCCGAGACACTGTATACAATCTACCCCACACAATTCTAAGAGATAGGTGTGGCAGCAATTAATATAACTAGTGGAATTTCAGTCGTATTATTATAGTATATATATATGAAGATAGTAACTGTTCTCGAAATAACAGATACCATTGATGACCGTGCAGCTTCTCTAGAATAAACGATAATTAATTGAAACCCTCAGTTGCCGACAGGTGTTGTTGATATACCTCGATATAGGATAAGTGCCTGCAGTCGCACTATTCATCTGTGTCCTCGGTGACTCAGATGGGTCGGCTGGCACGGTAGCTCAGCGTTGAGTTGGCCATTGGCTGTGCTGCGGTGAGGACGCGCTGTTTGTGTTCCTGCCGCGGAGCCAGCGCTCGTGTTGTTTACATCGTACTCCGCCGTTTCGCGCGTGCCGTACTCAGCATATAGATCATTATGGCGCACCAATACAGAAAATCGACGCTCAAATTTACGTTCCACAACGAATTCGCACGGCCCAAAGCACTCGAAGTCAAACGATTTCTACGAGAGGACGTTAAAATCCCGGCGACCGACATTCTCGGCATTCACTTGTCCATTGTGAGTAGTATCGTATATGTCAAGATCATCAACGACGCAACATGTGAACGGATCCTTCGGGACACGAAACAGGGCCTCCTTTTCTGCCATGCTGATGGCAATGTGGGGACTGTGCACGTCGATTATTCTGGCATGGGACTTCGCACGATCATAATTTTCGAACTTCCTTTCGAACTACCGGCGGAGGACGTCGTGACAGCGCTGCGCCCCTACGGCACGGTCCATGATCATATTGCGGAAAAATGGACGCAATTCTAGACATATCCTGTGCTGAACGGAGTCCACCAGGTCCGAATAGAACTTAAAAGACGTGTACCTTCATATCTGAATATCGGTGGCTGCCGTGCCATCGCCATCTACGATGGGCAACCGAAGACCTGCTCTGGTTGTGGGAAGGAGGGACACCTCAGATCAGAATATATCCAACGTCGAATCACTCAACTGCCGCCGGCTGACGCGGACCCGCCATCGCAGCCGACGCTGCTTCCCGTGACTTATGCAGCAGCCCTCACGACAGCTACCACTTCACCACGACTGCTGACATCCACTGTTGGGTCGCGGCTCCATCCTCCAATACAGGGCGATGATGCCACACCCGTTCCACAAGCTACGGATTCAACTCCGATGCCGCCGCCCCCGTCGACGGATAACAACATACATGACGATAGCATGGCCGTAGACTCGCTTATTGTGCCTACGGCTGCCTTTGTGCCGTAACGTCGTGAATCCTTGCCATCGTCTGACACTGAAGGGCACACCAGGAAGCAACGCTCTCCGAAGCGACGGAAGCGGAGGCGTAGAGCAACTTCCGAACGGGATGCAACACAGCCTCCAGAGGACGACGACTCCACCTTCAATGACGACGCTACCACAGAGGCACCCGCCATTTGCTGCAGTGTGGCACCACCGAACAGAACTGAGGACAAACCACATATATCTACAGTGGCAAAATCGGATGCCGATATGCAGGACAGATGCTGCCCACCACCTTCTGGAGTGCAAGCACCCATGCCGTGTCCTGAGGAAGCTAGGGAAGCCGATCTTGCTCTGAGTTCCTCGACGTGGGCGGATGACCACGACGACGACGGAACTATGCAAGTTACGCCAGCAGGGCCCACGCCATTGGGGCCGGCTCTCTAGAAAGGACTGCAGGTGAGGTTTGGGGGGATGCGGAGGTGTCAATACAGGCAGAAGCGTCATAGGTAATTCCAGTCTTAATGGATAACTTAACACCTGCGGTTTGGCAACAAGCTTATCGTATCGCCACGCTTAACCTCAACACGATACGAACGGCAGTGAAGATCAAATTGCTGCGTGAGATGCTTCGTTCTTCGGATGTTGACATTGCCCTGTTGCAAGAAGTGTATATAGCGGCCCTCCCCGTTTTCTACGGTTATGTGACATACGTGTCACCGACGGACCGGAATGGCAGCGGTACGGCAATACAGGTGCGCGACGGAATTGCCATCGAAGAAGTGACTTAACTTCCGTCAGGCAGGGGGCTGGCGATCACAGCGCTGGGCACGCGCATCATTAACATTTACGCTCCATCAGGAACTGACCAACGCCGCGAACGATCGCTGTTCTACTCGGAGGATATCGCCCCCTCTTTATCAGCCGCTTCGATCAATATATCTTCGGCGGCGACTTCAACTGTGTGCTCCACCCCAAAGACCAAGTCCCACATTTCTCGACTTGTCAAGAACTTCGGCTGCTGGTTCGAAATCTGCTTCTCACCGACACGTGGGAGACAGTGCACGGTGACCGTCCCGGGCCGACATACCTTACTAATCACTCAGCCAGTCGCCTAGACCGCATTTATGTCTCACGAGCTCTAGCGCCGGGAGTATTGGACGCCGAACGTTGGCCGCTTGCCTTCTCCGATCATAGCGCTTTCATATGCACACTCACTCTACAACAGCAGCGGATATGGCGCAGCCGAGGACCCTGGAAGCTGAATGTGGCACATCTTCAAGCCCCGGAATGCCGTCAGATTATCGCCAACACATTGCTGAATTGCGAACGTCGTCTTCCCCGATACCCTTCGACTCTAGCATGGTGGGTGGGCTGTGCAAAACCAGCGTTTCGGCGTGTGCTAACACAATTCGGAAAAGATATCGCGGCTTGGCATCGTCACACATTGGACTTTTATTACACGATGCTTCGCGAACTCGACAGCCAACCACCATCTCCAAACCGACAAATGGAAAGCCGCCGAATTAAAGGTAAAATATTGTCTCTTACGAGGAAACGTTTGGAGGGGGTCGTAGTGCGATCGCGACGTCAAGACCGAGCGGAAGGAGAAAACCCATCTATGTATCATCGTGCTCGACAGCCACCGACGCCGACAGCAGCTGATCACGGACCTCGTATTGCCAGGTGGTAGGGTCGTAATGACTCAGGCGGCGGTTACAGAAGCCTTCGCAGATCACTATCGCCATTTTTACGACGAGGTGAATACAGAGGACGAGGAAGCGGACGATCACGACATACTGCAGCACGTGTCGCACACCCTCGACAATGCAGCAGCGGCGACGCTGTTAGGTGGAATTACACGGGACGACATCGAGGACGCTCTTAACAAGGGAGCACTCAACAAATCTCCCGGGCCAGACGGACTGCCGCTCGAGTTTTATCGGACTTTCCGCGATCTAATGATGCCTCGATGGATCATCATGTGCCAAGAGCTGATGACCCCCGGTTCCCACGTGCCACCTGCATTCGTGGAAGGTCTCCTTATACCGATACACAAGCCTTCCAGAGGTCGTACGGTCGAGGACTACAGGCCAGTTACAATGCTCAACGCGGACTATAAAATCACCGCCCGACTACTCGCCAGCCGCATAAAGAAGGTTCTGCCCCTACTCCTCTCAATGGAGCAAACGACACAGGGCGGACTGACCAACATGCAAACGGCAACCAGTGAATGCAGGGATTTAATAGCCATCGCAACATCCTGTCGCCTTCGAGCTGCTCTGATCTCCATTGATTTCGACCACGCCTTAGACAGAGTTCACCACAAGTTCCTTCTGTCCGTTATGGCCCGCATGGGCTTCCCGCCTGACTTTCTCGACATCTTTCAGCGCCTTTTCCGTGGAGCTGCATCCCGTGTACTGGTGAATGGACGGATTGCGGGTCCCTTTCCGATCCGACGGTCGGTTCGCCAAGGATGCCCACTCTCCATGATCCTTTACGCGATCGCACTCGAACCACTTGTCGGAGGGTTGAAAAACAGGCTCTCGGGCATGTCATTGAGGGATCACACCTTTCACTGCACGATATATGCTGATGACCTTCTACTACTTGTCCGATCTGGTGACGAGGTACGCTCGGTGGTACAATGGATCAATCGCTATGGATTGGCAGCGGGCAGCCTCATGAATGTGGCCAAGTCGGCAGCGATGCCCATTGGGAGAGGTCTACAGGAGGATGCTTTAGCCCCACTCCCACTAGTTAACAAGATCCGGTTCTTGGGCATAACATTTACACAGGATGTGCGCCGCACGCCTGCCATGAACTATGCACGATTACTACAGGCAATACGCACAGAAGTTCGCCGGAACTTACTTCGACGGATGGACCTCCTACAGCGTGTGGAATACCTCAACCTTCACGTGGCGACTAAGATGATCCACATGGCCCAGGTCCTACCGATATCGACAGCGATGGCACACAGACTGCAAGCAGCGTTTGGATATTACCTTACCGCCGGACACCTATTCAAAGTCCGCTACGAAACACTCACCCTCCCTCCGTGTGATGGCGGACTGGGACTTATAAATGTACGAGCGAGAGCTACAGCGTTATACTTGTGCACAATGATGAAATTGTGGACCCACAAAGATGCTTCCCTTACGGGACGTCTGTTAGAGGAATTGCAGCCGGCGTCTCTTCTGCCACCTGTCACGGTTGTGCACATTACACCCTCACTCTCGCACCTCTCGGCATTTATTCTTGAGTATAGTTACGTGCACCCAGACCTTCCCAACACTGGCACTCCCAAGGAGAGAGACGTTTACAGACTGCTGCTAAGGTCCATCCCTCGCAATGTGATTGAGAGGAAGAGCCCTACGACCCTATGGCCTGCAGTGTGGAGAGCGGTCCAGAAGCCGTTCCTCCCCACGCGGGTACGAGCCGCATGGTACCAGGTGGTGAATGGGAAGGTTGTAACACGTCAAAGGCTGCACGCTATTGGGATGACGGATTCCCCCCTCTGCCCAGGTTGCCACCTCGTGGATACTGACGAACACCGTTTAACATGTGGATCGGCGTTAGAGGTATGGCTGCTAGTGCAGAAGATCTTCGCCTGCTACCTACGTATCGCGCCTCGCACAATTGAGCCACGGCTCCTCCTTTGTCCAGATGATACTTATTTCCCACCTGCGAAGACTCACGCTCTCACATGGTTTAAGGGCATGTCCATATACTACCTCTTTCGAGATGATGAGAAGATGGTGCTTGATTACTGGCAGTTTCTCCAGGACAGTCATAGCACACTTGAGTGTACACCCCGATACCGACAACTATTTGCGAGCTGTTTGCGCAGTGTCTCCGATAATCCCCCACACAGTTGGGGAGTACCGGGCAGAGGATGACCGCCTTCATGGGGCTCCACACGCTGCGAAATGTTGTACCAATTTGGAACATGGAATCTGTACGCAGATGGGCCATGCACATGGAATGGCGTGCGGGATTTGGTTACATTTTTCTTTCTTTATTATCTATCATCACACTATTAGTTTCAAATTCTATTTCATAGTTTAGAAGGAACTCTTGTTCTGTTGTCGCTACGGATGTACATTCTAATTTTGTTTGTCGTAGCTGAAAGACGCCTTTTTCCATATATAAAGAAAAGGTTGGTAGAGAAAATAATTTACAATTAAAAAAAATAAAAAAAAAAATAAAAAACAAAAACAGGATTGCTGATAGATTCATATTCACATGATCTGGGTTAGATTCCAACTTCTGCCCATGATTTTTGATAGGGAGAGGAAAAAAAAGCGTGTTCGGTCAGAGGGTTTAGCTACCTTCTCTAATTAAAAACTGAGTCAACGGATCAACCAACAACCTGAACGGGTGTCATCGGACGTCCGCGACGAACAAATTCGACAAACAACATCGAACAAAATGAGATTAACCAAAAAAAAAAAAAAAAAATGGATAGAGCGTCTGCCATGTAAGCAGGAGATCCCGGGTTCGAGTCCAGGTCGGGCATACATTTTCAGCTGTCCGCATCGAGGTATATCAACAACACCTGATGGTAGCTGAGGGTTTCAATTAATTATCATGTATTTTTATAGGCTACACTTTCATTTCTCTCTATCCACACGTATCTTTTATAGTATCCGCACATGATTAGCAATAGCCCATCCATTGTTTGGTAAGTTCGTGTACGTCTATTAAAAATACCGTATAAAGTTTATGCCAAAATTATTACATGGTGCCAAAACACCACTGACGAGTCTCTTTCAGCATAGTAACAGCACGGTTTCAGAAGAGGGCGTTTGTGTTGTGACTGCGTCTTCATGAGAAAAAATTAATCGAGAACAGACGAGAGTTAATCTTCGAAATCCGTAGGGCCTACTTTATTCATTGACTACATTAAAGCATTTGGGAAAATTTCCAGAGGCTTGAGTGATAACGAAAGAAAAGGGCTATTCATACAACTTATTAAAAGTCATAACGAGTTCTTATACGTTATTAACATCTGTATTGAGAATTGGGGATGAAGAAATATGGATGTAAACATAAACGGAAGGGTAAGAAAGGGGTGACTCTTCTTACTGAGCTGTTTCAATGTCTGTATTGATTCAGCAATAAAAGATTAGTAAATTTGCTGATCGTAAGTTCATATGCGTAGGCAAATCTTCAACTCGATTTTATACTACAGTCTAGAGCTACCTCAGGGGTGCCTGCAGGTTTTCGGGTCAGTAGGAGCAAATCACTTTCTTCGCTCATGTGATTTAGAAGCGAGAACATGTTATCTGCTCATCGTTTTCTCTTATTGGTTTCTACAGTGCAGTTTTAGAGTTTTAGTAACTAGTCAATGTTTTAAACATAAACAAGCTAACAATACAATTACTGTGAAACCCGTTTTCACATTCCCTGTATTATTTTAAATTTTCAATGCCTTTTACGTTATCCCTGTTGGCCCCATTGTAAACCCTGTTCGCTCTATTAGTTGTTTCCGTATGGATAAATTCCCACATTTTTGGCCCTATTGTAAGCCCTATTCGCTCGATTAACTGTTTTCGTGTCATTAAAAAAAAAAAAAAAAAAAAGGAAATGGTCGTATGGCATGTTGGCTGGGAAGCCCCATTCGAGGGAGCTCGGCCGCCGTATTGCAAGTCCTTTTTAGATGACGCCACGTCGGCTACTTGAGAGTCAATGATGATGAAAATGATGATGAAGGACACAGAACACACATTCCCCTGCCGGAAATCGAACCCGGGCCCCCTGCGTGGTAGGCGGTAACGCTAGCGCTACGCTACGGAGGCGAAATTTCGTATGGGTAAACTCCCATATTTTGAACCAGTACCGCAAGCTTCACATCGGTTTTTAAGTAGACTGGTTTGGAAACCACATCGTGTTCTCACTCACACACAACCTGTGAGATAATCCATAACTTAAAACTGTACGGTTTGTTTCAGAATCTAAATCGTCATGCAAGTAAGTAATGAAAGCTACATAGACGCAGGAACAGACCTGCCGCTCGCCGGAGAGTAAGTTTTCAATCCGGATGCGTGTATAAGGAATACTAAACTGCGCGACAGACTTAAAGAATCACTTTTTCGAAACGCAGGAATTGTCTCCCATTGCGACGCAAAAGTTTGAAATTTTGCTCGTAGGTGCCTACAAACTTCCACTGTGATGGTGCGAAGGTGTGACGCCTTGCGATGTCACCATCGGGATCGGCGCCGCTACGGGCAGAAAGGTGTCGACAGCTGCGAAAAAAGGCCAGAGGCCATTAGCTCACGTGACGTGTGAAGTGAGTTAACGATGTCACATTGTCACCAAATTTCATCACAATACTGCCAAACGCCTCCGTGGACGTGTCACGCGACGGGAAGGTCGTCACTTCTGTCTGACCCACATTTCACCCCTTCTTTTTACGCCCCTGAGATGGAGGTCGCAACCACGACAACCAGCGTTGATATGACGCGGTTTCTTTTATGAGTAGCCGACGAAAAAAATGTCAGACACTCCGCCGCTCAGAATCGATACTAAAAGGCGTCAGGGGGGCGGCATAAAGGGCGTCAATAAAATCACTCCCCTCCTTGGGATGTTGATTCCCGGACATTTCACGGCCGACAACAACAGTTTTCCGAGCGATTAGCAACAGCAAAATGTTCCTGACATTATTTGATGCTGCTGACAACTCCCTGACTCTTGAAGCTGTGTGTAAGGAGATGGCGAGCTGACAACCTCAATGAACGTCATCTGACCATTTTAGAGAGCAGTGACCAAAATTTTGGTCTGGTGTACGGGGTAGAAACACAAGGGGCCGTTCAAAACCAATCGCCGAAATTTGCAAGTGATTCGAAGTTATGCTTTTCAGTACCCCTGTTTTACATCTTCCTGCAGTGTGATCATAAAGGGATGTAACAATGTCACATGTGTGATTAAAATGGCAGATGGTACCTCTAAGCCCTCCTCTTCGGCTATGCGCTCGGTGGCATCCGCCACATTTGTTGAGAATTCCAAAAATTTGGCTTTACAGAGAAAACTTGCTAAGTAGCTCTAGGTGCCTCCAGGCAGGCAACTACTTGATACATCTCCGGTTCCACTTTCCTTCCTGCAGGCGCCAGGCACTACTTCTAAGGTTTTCTGTTTAAAAACACATTTTTGGAAGTCTCTATAAACGTGTGCCAAAGAGGTATTTACACATGTATCAATGTGGCATCCATCTAGTGGTTTCACCCTGTACACCAGATCAAAAACTCCAGTCGTACTGCACTCCAGAGGGGTCGGATCACATTAATTGGGGTTGCTAGCTCACCATGTCCTTAGGGAAGGGTTCAAGTGTCAGGTAGAAACCAGAAGTATCATTTGTTTATGAGATTCAAAAAACGTGCAAATATTGGTGATTTTGTCACTCTGTTCAACATTCTTCTGAATGGTCAGATAGAATTCTTCTGTCTGAGTCAAAAAGAATCATTAAAAGTGAGAGGAGAAAGTACAAACTGGATCGGACTAGGAAAAGGAGTAAGATGAGGATGCTGTCTATCACCTACCCTTTTCAACCTCTTCTTGGAAAATATGATTGACCAGCGCTCATTAGGTGACAAAGGAGTAGAAATTAGAGGAAGAAGAGTGGGGTGTTTGAGGTTTGCTGATGACATGGTCCTTCTAGCCACAGGGGAAAAAGAATTACAGGGTTTAGTGGACACCATTGAAGCTAACGGAAAAAAATTATGGAATGAAAATTAACACAAAGGAAACAAAAATATTGGCACTAGGAGGAAATAAAGAAATTAAATTATGCTGAATGGAGAAATATGGTGCAAAATTTTAAGTGTCTTGGAAACAGGATAGACACCGACTTGAAGTGCAGCACAGAAATAAAAACAAGGATAGCAATGTCAAAAGAGGCATTTTATAAGAAAAGGAGAATTTTCTGCAGCAGCCTGGACAGAGAACTGAAGAAAAGACTCATAAAATGTTTTGTATGGAGTGTTCTTCTGTATGGTGCTGTAACATGGACTTTGAAGAAGAAGGACAGAGAAAGACTGGAGGCTTTTTTGATGTGGAAATGGCGGAGGATGGAAAGAATAAGTTGGATGGACAGAGTAAAAAATGAAGAGGTACTGAGAAGAGTGGGAGAGAAAAGACAGTTACAGATTAATAAAAAGAAGAAAAAGAAATTGGATTGGGCATATATTAAGAAAGAATGACGGACTGATAAAAACAGTTTTAAAAGGTTATGTAGAAGGGAAAAGGAAGCGAGGAAGGAAGAGATTCCAGATACTGGATGACATGATGGACGGTACAACATTCAACAGCCTTAAGAAGGAAGCAATGGATTGCAGAAAATGGAGAGGCAAAGGACCTGCTAATACAGCAGAAAACTAATGATCATCAATATTCTTCTACACCTCACAATGCACAAATGCTCAAATATGGTAATTATTCGCAGTAGTTATTATGAAATTAATTTGATGAAGGCTGTTGTTCAACAGTTACTCAATGAGTGCCACCCACTGTTAGATTACATGTGTAGGCAATAGTTTCAATGAAGACGACTTCCTACTTCCATTGGCAAGTACCGACCAGTGGCCACACAGTACAAATGAACACGATTTCAGTAAATGAAAAGAAGCATAACACCATATGCTACTTTAAATTAACTCCTGAGAGTTGTTAACAATTATTTAACTTTTGGAGGAGAGAACTTTGGTCGATAGTGTTTTGTCGTGCAACCTTTCTTTATTTTTTTTTATTTTTAAATGCCTATAGCTGTGTGGGGTCTATAAAGATGTGCACACCTGGCGACTTGGGAACTGGAAGTGACTTCGCGTTCCCTAGGATGGTAACATTTCCGAGACGGAACTCTCACCATGGATAACCTTCTTGAAGGGACTGCAGTAATCTATGCGTGTTTTGTAGTGCCCTAGAACAAAGCATTACATATTTTGATAAATAATACTGAGACTTTCACAAGCTGCGACATGGTTGCGAATAAAACAGACCCGCATATAGAATAAGTTTTCTTTACGTCTATGGTAACAATTTTTTTGTCATCAGTCTACCGGTTTCGGTCTATAATAACTATCTTTAGATCTGTTTTATAAAAACATGTCCTAGTGTACTGGAGCCATAATGGCATCGTCAAACGTTAAACACAAAATCAGCACCAGCATCGTCAAACACATATAAATAACAGCATATGCAATTGAAGTGTCATGATGATCTCTCCATTGGCAAAAGATTCCGGAATAGTCCCCCATTCGGATCTCCGGGAGGGGACTTCCAAGGGGGAGGTTACCATGAGAAAAAGATTGAATAATCAACGAAAGGATAACGTTCTACGAGTCGGGACATGGAATGTCAGAAGCTTGAACGTGGTAGGGAAACTAGAAAATCTGAAAAGGGAAATGCAAAGGCTCACTCTAGATATAGTAGGGGTCAGTGAAGTGAAGTCGAAGGAAGACAAGGATTTCTGGTCAGATGAGTATCGGGTAATATCAACAGCAGCAGAAAATGCTATAACAGGTGTAGGATTTGTTATGAATAGGAAGGTAGGGCAGAGGGTGTGTTACTGTGAACAGTTCAGTGACCGGGTTGTTCTAATCAGAATCGCCAGCAGACCAACACCGACAACGATAGTTCAGGTATACATGCCGACGTCGCAAGCTGAAGATGAACAGATAGAGAAAGTGTATGAGGATATTGAAAGGGTAATGCAGTATGTTAAGGGGGACGAAAACCTAATAGTCATGGGCGACTGGAATGCAGTTGTAGGGGAAGGAGTAGAAGAAAAGGTTACAGGAGAATATGAGCTTGGGACAAGGAATGAAAGAGGAGAAAGACTAATTGAGTTCTGTAACAAGTCTCAGCTAGTAATAGCGAATACCCTGTTAAAGAATCACAAGAGGAGGAGGTATACTTGGAAACGGCCGGGAGATACGGGAAGATTTCAATTAGATTACATCATGGTCAGACAGAGATTCCGAAATCAGATACTGGATTGTAAGGCGTACCCAGGAGCAGATATAGACTCGGATCACAATATGGTAGTGATGAAGAGTAGGTTGAAGTTCAAGACATTAGTCAGGAAGAATCAATACGCAAAGAAGTGGGATACGGAAGTACTAAGGAATGACGAGATACGTCTGAAGTTCTCTAACGCTATAAATACAGCAATAGGGAATAGCGCAGTAGGCAATACAGTTGAAGAGGAATGGACATCTCTAAAAAGGGCCATCACAGATGTTGGAAAGGAAGCATTAGTACAAAGAAGGTAGCTGCGAAGAAACCATGGGTAACAGAAGAAATACTTCAGTTGATTGATGAAAGGAGGAAGTACAAACATGTTCCGGGAAAATCAGGAATACAGAAGTACAAGTCGCTGAAGAATGAAATAAATAGGAAGTGCATGGAAGCTAAGAAGAAATGGCTGCAGGAAAAATGTGAAGACATCGAAAAAGACATAATTGTCGGAAGGACAGACTCAGCATACAGGAAAGTCAAAACAACCTTTGGTGACATTAAAAGCAACGGTGGTAACATTAAGAGTGCAACGGGAATTCCACTGTTAAATGCAGAGGAGAGAGCAGATAGGTGGAAAGAATACATTGAAAGCCTCTATGAACGTGAAGATTTGTCTGATGTGATAGAAGAAGAAACAGGAGTCGATTTAGAAGAGATAGGGGATCCAGTATTAGAATCGGAATTTAAAAGAGCTTTGGACGACTTACGGTCAAATAAGGCAGAAGAGATAGCTAACATTTCATCAGAATTTCTAAAATCATTGGGGGAAGTGGCAACAAAACGAGTATTCACGTTGGTGTGTAGAATATATGAGTTTGGCGACATATCATCTGACTTTCGGAAATCCATCATCCACACAATTCCGAAGACGGCAAGAGCTGACAAGTGCGAGAATTATCGCACAATGAGTTTAACAGCTCATGTATCGAAGCTGCTTACAAGAATAATATACAGAAGAATGGAAAAGAAAATTGAGAATGCGCTAGGTGACGATCAGTTTGGCTTTAGAAAAAGTAAAGGGACGAGAGAGGCAATTCTGACGTTACGGCTAATAATGGAAGCAAAGCTAAAGAAAAATCAAGACACTTTCATAGGATTTGTCGACCTGGAAAAAGCGTTCGACAATATAAAATGGTGCAAGCTGTTCGAGATTCTGAAAAAAAATAGGGGTAAGCTATAGGGAGAGACGGGTCATATACAACATGTACAACAACCAAGAGGGAATAATAAGAGTGGACGATCAAGAACGAAGTGCTCGTATTAAGAAGGGTGTAAGACAAGGCTGTAGCCTTTCGCCCCTACTCTTCAATCTGTACATCGAGGAAGCAATGATGGAAATAAAAGAAAGGTTCAGGAGTGGAATTAAAATACAAGGTGAAAGGATATCAATGATACGATTCGCTGATGACATTGCTATCCTGAGTGAAAGTGAAAAAGAATTAAATGATCTCCTGAACGGAATGGACAGTCTAATGAGTACACAGTATGGTTTCAGAGTAAATCGGACAAAGACGAAGGTAATGAGAAGTAGTAGAAATGAGAACAGCGAGAAACTTAACATCAGGATTGATGGTCACGAAGTCAATGAAGTTAAGGAATTCTGCTACCTAGGCAGTAAAATAACCAATGACGGACGGAGCAAGGAGGACATCAAAAGCAGACTCGCTATGGCAAAAAAGGCATTTCTGGCCAAGAGAAGTCTACTAATATCAAATACCGGCCTTAATTTGAGGAAGAAATTTCTGAGGATGTACGTCTGGAGTACAGCATTGAACTGGAATACCTTCAGAGCTGTTCGAACATTTTCTCAAGTCTGCAGCCTGTCGGTATTGCCCAGAGTATCTGGCTAATATCGACACCCTCACAGGGTGATACCGACAGCATACAGACGGAATAAAATCCGGTTCTAAGAAAGTAAAGCATTTATATAAAATGTATCAAAACATGCAAGCAGCATGTTTTTCGAAGATGGTGTTCAAGCTGGGAAAAAATAAATCAGCTTCAGATTTATTGAAACGTAGATCTCTGTTTATTGTTGTTGGATGGTTTTCTTAAGCTTATTTTGGGATTTATCCCTTTAAAACCAGAAACACAGTTGTCTCCAGCCTTTTTGGTAATTTTATTGAAATTGTACTTATGGCCTAGTTTTTGGACAAGGTCATAGGCAGTTCGCCGCAACTCAACCAGGCAAATGGTACAGAAAAATATTGTGCCAATATAGGCGCAAGGTTGAGTATTTCTTGTTCTTGTTCAGCAGTAAAAATATGTCTGACTTTGATTTTAATCTATTACAAAGAGTAATTATTAGTATGTTCAGCCTCTCTGATACGTTGCTCAGTGATCTCTTGGATTTCACTAAACTTCCTGCCTTTTCCAAGATTTCTTCAGTCCATTTAGCTCTCTCTGAATTTCATCTTCTTGTACACACCATCAGAAATTAGATGTAAGACCGTAGTTTAGTGTAAATAACTTTTCTACTTATGTTTAGAGCATAGGGAAATATCGATACTCTGTCGACGTTGCCCCATATTCGTCTGTCGATATTACTCCACTCAGACATGACGGAGACCAGACTTTGATGGCTTAGCTAATGCTCGGAAAAAGACGCACTAGAAAACAGTTACCTGTGTACATTGTAGTTAGAACTGTTAAAAAAGTATTGAAACGTTTGTCTCAACTTAAGCATTTTCGCTACTGTGAAACACGTCTATTATACTGAACAAGTGCATATGCCTGTTAAGATATGCAATTTAGAGTCCATGTTTACTAGACTTTTTGCATCAATGATTGTACCTATCATATCCCTGAATAATGGCCATTCCTCCGGAAGCACACACACACACACACACACACACACACACACACACGCACACACACACACACACACATATATATATATATATATATATATATATATATATACTACTGGCCATTAAAATTGCTGCACCACGCAGATGACGTGCTACAGACGCGAAATTTAACCGACAGGAAGAAGATGCTGTGATATGCAAATGAGTAGCTTTTCAGAGCATTCACACAAGGTTGGCGCCGGTGGCGACACCTACAACGTGCTGACATGAGGAAAGTTTCCAACCGATTTCTCATACACAAACAGCAGTTGACCGGCGTTGCATGGTGAAACATTGTTGTGATGCCTCGTTTAAGGAGGAGAAATGCGTACCATCACGTTTCCGACTTTGATAAAGATCGGATTGTAGCTTATCGTAATTGCGGTTTATCGTATCGCAATTGCGGTTTATCGTATCGCGACATAGCTGCTCACGTTGGTCGAGATCCAATGACTGTTAGCAGAATATGGAATCGGTGGGTTCAGGAGGGTAATACGGAACGCCGTGCTGGATCCCAACGGCCTAGTATCACTAGCAGTCGAGATGACAGGCATCTTATCCGCATGGCTGTAACGGATCGTGCAGCCACGGTCCCTGAGTCAACAGATGGGGACGTCTGCAAGACAACAACCATCTGCACTATCAGCTCGGAGACCATGGCTGCGGTTACCCTTGTCGCTGCATCACAGACAGGAGCGCCTGCGATGGTGTACTGAACGACGAACCTGGGCGCACGAATAGCAAAACGTCATTTTTTCGGATGAATCCAGGTTTTGTTTACAGCATCATGATGGGCGCATCCGTGTTTGGTGACGTCGCGGTGAATGCACATTGGAAGCGTGTATTCGTCATCGCCATACTGGCGTATCATCCGGCGTGATGGTATGGGGTGCCACTGGTTACACGTCTCGGTCACCTCTTGTTCTCATTGACGGCACTTTGAACAGTGGACGTTACATTTCAGATGTGTTACGACCCGTGGCTCTACCCCTCATTCGATCCCTGCCAAATCCTACATTTTAGCAGGATAATGCACGACCGCATGTTGCAGGTCCTGTAGGGGCCTTTCTGGATACAGAAAATGTTCGACTGCTGCCCCGGCCAGCACATTCTCCAGATCTCTCACCAATTGAAAACGTCTGGTCAATGGTGGCCGAGCAACTGGCTCGTCACAATACGCCAGTCACTAATCTTGATGAACTGTGGTATCGTGTTGAAGCTGCATGGGCAGCTGTACCTGTACACGCCATCCATGCTCTGTTTGACTCAATGCCCAGGCGTATCAAGACTGTTATTACGGCCAGAGGTGGTTGTTATGGGTACTGATTTCTCAGGATCTGTGCACCCAAATGGTATCACATATCAGTTCTAGTATAATATATTTGTCCAATGAATACCCGTTTATCATCTGCATTTCTTCTTGGTGACCGCGGGACTGCTACTGTCGCAGGTTCGAATCCTGCCTCGGGCATGGGTGTGTGTGTTGTCCTTAGGTTAGTTAGGTTTAAGTAGTTCTAAGTTCTAGGGGACTTATGACCTAAGATGTTGAGTCCCATAGTGCTCAGAGCCATTTGAACCATTTTTTTTTCTTCTTGGTGTAGCAATTTTAATGGCCAGCAGTGTATATATATTCTCAAATCACGAAATTTGAAAGTCCTATTGATTTAGCTCATTTGAATAGATTAACAACATCGGGAGTTGGTTTAATGAACCGTCAAGTTTCGTCAGACTTCAGCCTCATTTATACTTTGTTGCATATGAGCAGAACTGCTTTCCCGAAATTATTGTTACAATGGTACGTGTTCAAGGAATTCTGAATTAAACAATCGGAGCCCATATTGATTTGTTACCACGGACAGCTGTATGAAAAACAAAGAGGTTGGGTGGATGAATCAACTAGTAAGAACAATATAGGTGAAAGGCAATGATGCGGAGTCGTGTCTTGACGTAGTTCACAGTTGGGGGCCTATCTGTAAGATTTGCTGTACCTTTCTCACAACCTTCATCTCACGATGAGCACGAAAATAGTAACAGCGAAGGGGTTTTCACGTTCTGTCGACGGCAAGGATGTTAAGGACATAACAGAAACTTGTATTGGGTAAGGATGGGAAAATCCTGTGGCGTTTTCAAAGGAACCGGAATGAGATCTGGGGTAAGTATTATAAGGAAATCTTTGTAAACCTTAATCAAGATAACCGGAAGGTGCCTGAATTCTTCTAGTCCCGACTACAAATCCAATGACTGAAGTACTGGGATTTTTCCTAGGAGCCACTCGACCAGTCGACGCGCCACAACCTTGTGCGGACCAATGTTCGGTTGTGCAATGAGGAACAAAAAAAAAAAAAAAAAAAAAATTCCCGGCCCGAAGAATTTAGAGTCGAAGAGTCGCAATATTGGGCATGGTTGAGTTTAGAAGTGCCAGCCTGCACAACTCTAGCGGCTTGTGGAGCTTCAGCTTGGTTATATGGTCAAATAAAAGCAATACATTGTTAGGATACAGTATATGGAGAGATTCGTTGCAGTTTGACTCGTCGTTTCATTTCTTTTGAAAATCGTTATTGAAGCACGTAGAAACGGTTGAAATATAAGAACTTGACGTCGGTAGAATTACTCCAACGCAGAGTGTTTGACATCTGTTAATGCCTGAGTGGATAAGCTGACGATCTCCGAAACTAGTGTTCGAATCTAACTGGAGTCAACTGTCTTTTTTGCGTTAAAATTCGTGATGAAAGGTTCAGCTGTCATTTATTTTGCACAATTCGCTAATAGTTTTGGTCCATGACTATTATCAAGCGTGGCTGGCGTAAACGGCAGGAAAGTTATACTGTAATTTGAACGAAGGTAATTGGTTTTTAAGCCCACCATAGTAACTTCTTACAATAATAACTATGTACGATAATTTTCGTCAAGAAGCAAGTCCACTACATGTCAGTGTGTTATTTTTTTGGAAATTCTGTTTTGATAATAAAACAGTGTACTCAGCAGTGAAACGGTAATTTCAGAATACTTTATTATTTCGTAATAATTGATGCTGTAGGGCCGAATTTTCACTTTTCTGCAGAGAAACGTTGCAATATTACAGAAATCTCTCATTGAGCCTATTTTTAAGGGGAGTTCTCTGCCCCCACGACGCTGAGATCCACTCGCGGGGCGCCAGAACGAGGCGCTATTTAAATCAGCGGCTCCACGGCGCACGCTCCCCGGCGCGCAGTCTTTTTGTGGCGTGTGTCCGCGGCTGCCGCTGCAGCACGCACCGCCCTGTTTGCTCAGACCGCACAATGGCAGCCATGCGGTTCCCATCGCGGCTCCGCCGCTACTGTGTGCGGCACGCGACCAGCGACAGCTCGTGAGCTGCGAAAAATGACGCTCTCTGTTGGCGAGGCCCGCACGAGTTCGAATAGCTCAAGAGCAACTTCGTTTCACTCTCTTATTGTTATATTGTTTCTTTTAGAAGAGATACAATTAAAAAAGTATGTAGTTTGTCCAACTTTTAAGTTTTTGATCTTTTAATTCTACATCTACCTACATACTAGGCAAGCCATCCTACGGAGTGTACCCTGTACCACTAGGCCCTACTACTCGTTTCCTTCTGTGCTCCACTCGTAGACAGAGTGAGGGAAAACGACTGTCTATATACCTACATAAGAGCCCTAATTTCTCTATCATATCTTCGTGGTCCTTACGCGAAATCTACATTGATGGCAGTAGAATCGTCCTGCAGTCAGCTTCCAATGTCGGTTCTCTAAATTTTTTCAGTAGTGTTCCTGGAAAAGAACGTCGCTCCCCTCCAGGGTTTCCTATTTCGCTTTTCGAAGCATTTCCACAAATCTAGCAGTCCCCCTCTGAACTGCTTCGATGCCTTCCTTTAATGAGATGATGCAGATCCCAAACACTCGAGCAATACTCAAAAACAGGTGGCACTATATGCGATCTCCTTTATATATGAACCACACTTCCCTAAAATTCTTATACCGAGCGAGGTGGCGCAGTGGTTAGCACACTGGACTCGCATTCGGGAGGACGACGGTTCAATCCCGTCTCCGGCCATCCTGATTTAGGTTTTCCGTGATTTCCCTAAATCGTTTCAGGCAAATGCCGGGATGGTTCCTTTGAAAGGGCACGGCCGATTTCCTTCCCAATCCTTCCCTAACCCGAGCTTGCGCTCCGTCTCTAATGACCTCGTTGTCGACGGGACGTTAAACACTAACCACCGCCACCTAAAATTCTTGCAACAAACTGAAGAAGACCATTCGCCTTCCCTACCACAATCATCACATCGTGGTTCCATCTCATATCGCTTTGCAACGTCGCACCCAGATATTCAAAAGACGTTAGTGTATCAGCAGGACACTGCTAATGTTGTATCCGAAAAATACGCGTTTGGTTTTCCTAATCATTCACATTAACTTCCATTCTCTACATTTAAAGCCAGCTGCCATTAATTACAACAACTAGAAATTTTTTCTAAGTCCTCTTGTATAATGCTACACTCACTCATCTTCGACACCTTCCTATACACCATAGCGTCATCAGCAAACGACCGCAGATTGCTGGCCCATCGCATCCGCCAAACCATTTATGTGTATAAAAATAATAGTGGTTCTGTCACAGTTCCCTTAGGAACTCCTGACGATACTTGTTTCTCTCGAACACTCGCTGTCGAGGACAACCTACTGCGTTCTATTACTTAAAGAAGTCTTCGAGCCATTCACATACCTCAGAACATATTCTGTATGCTCGTATCTTCGTTAAGAGTCTACTGTGGGGTACGGTGTTGAATGCCTTTCAAATGTCTTTCGGAAATCTAGAAATATGGAATCTACACGTTGATCTTCATCCATAGTTCGCAGTATATCATGTGAGAAAAGGCCAAGATAAGATTCACACAAGCGATGCTTTCTAAGCCCTTGCTAATCCGTGGACGTAAGCTTTCCTGTCTCTAGAAAATTTAATATATTAGCACTCAGAATATGTTCTAGAATTCTGCATCAACTCGATGTTAAGGATATCGATCTGTAGCGACCGGGAGACCGGGGCGGAATAGACTACCAGGGCAGAACGGTCTCGGTCGTCTAAAGTCTAATATCTCCTATGGTTCATTGACTTTGCATATGTTGTCGCGCGCCAGTGTATAATCTGCACATAAAAGTGAACGAATTCACTGTTCTGTTATACCTTTCTGGACCACATCCAACAAAGGTAAGCATATCATATTTGTTTCTTCACAATCAACGTTTATTTTACCTAAATTAGCATCTTCTTAGCTGTCTTTGTGTATAATGAGGTTGGGAAAAAATTATTTACTGTGGTTACTGAACATTTTCTCAAAAGATATGCGTTTGGGGTGAAATGGTCTACTGGTCTAGTCCGTTGCTTCCCGGTCACATGTTATTTTTTATTTGACGAATTCTACCTCATGGTTTGCCTTACTCTTTTATAGACGGCTATTCATTACATACGGAAAACAAAGAGACAAAATTGGTCCATGAAAGACGTGGAATAAGCTGTTGAATCGGAAATTAATAAAACGATGACACGAAATAGCATCCAAACGATTTATCGTGCCTTTGACTACTTTAAATCGATATGTAAAAGTGAAAAAGGACAATCCCTCTCCAACAACTGACAAAATCTGCGGTAAATATCAGTGTGTTTTCAGTGAGGAGCAAGAGTTAGGACTTGTAAAAAATCTTAAGGATCTTCAACAGTGTCGTTTTGGTATGATTATGAAAGAAGTGCGAAGATTAGCGTATCAACTCCAGGATGGCTGCGCCCATTCCACAACCAAACGAAAATGGCTGGAGAAACTGGCAACATGGATTTCTGGCTCACCATCAGCACGTAAGTTTCAGGAAGCAGTGCAAGTGGTGGGTACATAACTCTTGTGTTGTCGTAGATACTGAGGACAATGAAGCGCAGCTTAATTGTAAGAAGTGTCTTCGAAAAAAAAGTAAAAGAAAAAATAAACAGAGTCCATTCCACCCCGTGCACGGAGCGGAGCGGACTTCAGGGCACTTACTTAGTTTACTGATATAACAAACGAAATATATTATTTCGTGTTATCTTCGTTTCCAAATTTTATCACAAAAATGTTTCAACCAACGGTTTCTAATTTTTGTTAACAATGTTTTCTTCACTGAGACTTCCAAAATTTGCTCTAAATGTTAGGGGGGCCTTCCGCTCCGGTCTCTCTACAGGCTACTAATTGTCAGGTTCTGTTTTCGATGTAATGGTATAAGTAAAATTTATTCCAATGCGGAACAGTCTTCTTTTCAGGGGAGAAACACGAAATGCTAGCATGTTATTAGGCTCTTTCGGAGTGTGCACTGTAACTCTTCAGGGTCAGTCTCTCTCGTTAACGATAAAAACCACCATTTAGTATTTTAAACATTTTTGGATTGTGACTACCAACAGCCGTCAGGTAATGTATAAAATGCATATTTGACCATCAGCTGCTTTTATTTTAAAACCAAATATCAACCGGTTTCGGTGTTGGACCATGTTCACGGTATGGGTTATATGGTTTAAGACATCACATTACATTAGTCACTACTTAAATAATATGCACTGCATGCGATAAATATCAATATATGACACAGGACGTTTAGAAGCAAACATACGAAAACTAACTGTAGTCTTACATAACAAAATAATCTGCAACCATTTGCATAAAAGCAATTTAATTTCTTTACCAGTTTCGGGCACTTATTTTCCCCCCCCCCCATGAACCATGGACCTTGCCGTTGGTGGGGAGGCTTGCGTGCCTCAGCGATACAGATAGCCGTACCGTCGGTGCAACCACAACGGAGGGGTATCTGTTGAGAGGCCAGACAAACGTGTGGTTCCTGAAGAGGGGCAGCAGCCTTTTCAGTAGTTGCAAGGGCAACAGTCTGGATGATTGACTGATCTGGCCTTGTAACAATAACCAAATCGGCCTTGCTGTGCTGGTACTGCGAACGGCTGAAAGCAAGGGGAAACTACAGCCGTAATTTTTCCCGAGGGCATGCAGCTTTACTGTATGATTACATGATGATGGCGTCCTCTTGGGTAAAATATTCCGGAGGTAAAATAGTCCCCCATTCGGATCTCCGGGCGGGGACTACTCAAGAGGATGTCGTTATCAGGAGAAAGAAAACTGACGTTCTACGGATCGGAGCGTGGAATGTCAGATCCCTTAATCGGGCAGGTAGGTTAGAAAATTTAAAAAGGGAAATGGATAGGTTGAAGTTAGATATAGTGGGAATTAGTGAAGTTCGGTGGCAGGAGGAACAAGACTTCTGGTCAGGTGACTACAGGGTTATAAACACAAAATCAAATAGGGGTAATGCCGGAGTAGGTTTAATAATGAATAGGAAAATAGGAATGCGGGTAAGCTACTACAAACAGCATAGTGAACGCATTATTGTGGCCAAGATAGATACGAAGCCCACACCTACTACAGTAGTACAAGTTTATATGCCAACTGGCTCTGCAGATGACGAAGAAATTGAAGAAATGTATGATGAAATAAAAGAAATTATTCAGATAGTGAAGGGAGACGAAAATTTGATAGTCATGGGTGACTGGAACTCGAGTGTAGGAAAAGGGAGAGAAGGAAACATAGTAGGTGAATATGGATTGGGGCTAAGAAATGAAAGAGGAAGCCGCCTGGTAGAATTTTGCACAGAGCACAACATAATCATAACTAACACTTGGTTTAAGAATCATGAAAGAAGGTTGTATACATGGAAGAACCCTGGAGATACTAAAAGGTATCAGATAGATTATATAATGGTAAGACAGAGATTTAGGAACCAGGTTTTAAATTGTAAGACATTTCCAGGGGCAGATGTGGACTCTGACCGCAATCTATTGGTTATGACCTGTAGATTAAAACTGAAGAAACTGCAAAAAGGTGGGAATTTAAGGAGATGGGACCTGGATAAACTGAAAGAACCAGAGGTTGTACAGAGTTTCAGGGAGAGCATAAGGGAACAATTGACAGGAATGGGGGAAAGAAATACAGTAGAAGAAGAATGGGTAGCTTTGAGGGATGAAGTAGCGAAGGCAGCAGAGGATCAAGTAGGTAAAAAGACGAGGGCTACTAGAAATCCTTGGGTAACAGAAGAAATATTGAATTTAATTGATGAAAGGAGAAAATATAAAAATGCAGTAAATGAAGCAGGCAAAAAGGAATACAAAGGTCTCAAAAATGAGATCGACAGGAAGTGCAAAATGGCTAAGCAGGGATGGCTAGAGGACACATGTATGGATGTAGAGGCCTATCTCACTAGGGGTAAGATAGATACTGCCTACAGGAAAATTAAAGAGACCTTTGGAGATAAGAGAACGACTTGTATGAATATCAAGAGCTCAGATGGAAACCCAGTTCTAAGCAAAGAAGGGAAAGCAGAAAGGTGGAAGGAGTATATAGAGGGTCTATACAAGGGCGATGTACTTGAGGACAATATTATGGAAATGGAAGAGCATGTAGATGAAGATGAAATGGGAGATATGACACTGCGTGAAGAGTTTGACAGAGCACTGAAATACCTGAGTCGAAACAAGGCCCCCGGAGTAGACAACATTCCATTGGAACTACTGACGGCCTTGGGAGAGCCAGTCCTGACGAAACTCTACCATCTGGTGAGCAAGATGTATGAAACAGGCGAATTACCCTCAGACTTCAAGAAGAATATAATAATTCCAATCCCAAAGAAAGCAGGTGTTGACAGATGTGAAAATTACCGAACCATCAGTTTAATAAGTCACAGCTGCAAAATACTAACACGAATTCTTTACAGACGAATGGAAAAACTAGTAGAAGCCAACCTCGGGGAAGATCAGTTTGGATTCCGTAGAAACACTGGAACACGTGAGGCAATACTGACCTTACGACTTATCTTAGAAGAAAGATTAAGGAAAGGCAAACCTACGTTTCTAGCATTTGTAGACTTAGAGAAAGCTTTTGACAATGTTGACTGGAATACTCTCTTACAAATTCTGAAGGTGGCAGGGGTAAAATACAGGGAGCGAAAGGCTATTTACAATTTGTACAGAAACCAGATGGAAGTTATAAGAGTAGAGGGGTATGAAAGGGAAGCAGTGGTTGGGAAGGGAGTAAGACGGGGTTGTAGCCTCTCCCCGATGTTGTTCAATCTGTATATTGAGCAAGCAGTAAAGGAAACAAAAGAAAAATTCGGAGTCGGTATTAAAATCCATGGAGAAGAAATAAAAACTTTGAGGTTCGCTGATGACATTGTAATTCTGTCAGAGACAGCAAAGGACTTGGAAGAGCAGTTGAATGGAATGGACAGTGTCTTGAAAGGAGGATATAAGATGAACATCAACAAAAGCAAAACAAGGATAACGGAATGTAGTCTATTTAAGTCGGGTGATGCTGAGGGAATTAGATTAGGAAATGAGGCACTTAAAGTAGTAAAGGAGTTTTGCTATTTGGGGAGCAAAATAACTGGTGATGGCCGAAGTAGAGAGGATATAAAATGTAGGCTGGCAATGGCAAGGAATGCGTTTCTGAAGAATAGAAATTTGTTAACATCCGGTATTGATTTAAGTGTCAGGAAGTCATTTCTGAAAGTATTCGTATGGAGTGCAGCCATGTATGGAAGCGAAACATGGACGATAAATAGTTTGGACAAGAAGAGAATAGAAGCTTTCGAAATGTGGTGCTACAGAAGAATGCTGAAGATTAGAAGGGTAGATCACATAACTAATGAGGAAGTATTGAATAGGATTGGGGAGAAGAGAAGTTTGTGGCACAACTTGACCAGAAGAAGGGATCGGTTGGTAGGACATGTTCTGAGGCATCAAGGGATCACCAATTTAGTATTGGAGGGCAGCGTGGAGGGTAAAAATCGTAGAGGGAGACCAAGAGATGAATACACTAAGCAGATTCAGAAGGATGTAGGTTGCAGTAGGTACTGGGAGATGAAAAAGCTTGCACAGGATAGAGTAGCATGGAGAGCTGCATCAAACCAGTCTCAGTACTGAAGACCACAACAACAACAACATTCGGGCACTTATGCCCTTCTTCAGAAGATTATACCTATCGCATTATTTCCGAATGTCAACAATAAGATGCATACAGCATAATGTCATGGTCCTAAAAAGTATACAGCAGTAATAAGTAATACCATACTGAATCCATTCAATCCAAAGGATTCAGTGTTGTATTACTTATTGCTCCTGTATTTTTTTTATGACACAGTGCATTTTGCTGAATGCATCTCATTGTTGACACTCGCAAATGATGTTATAGGTATAACCTTCTGAAGAAGATGTCTAAGTGCCCGAAATCGGTAACTAAATTAAATTTCTTTTATGCAACTGGTTGCTTATCATTTCGTTATTTAACACCATTTAGCAGCAGAAAGTTGCCTGGAACCTGGAATGGAGAGCAGCGAAACATCTAATTTCCACTGGAATACCTTTCACAATAATAGGCTGGCAGCAGAGGCGTATTTATTGCTGTAAAGAACTAAACATAACTCCGTTCAAACAGGCCTTGGAAGGCTCAATGGTGTCAACCGGCCACCGTGTTATCCTCAGCCCACTGGCGTCACTGGACGCAGATATGGAGGGGCATGTAGTCAGCACACCGCTCTCCCATGTAAAGAACTGGGTCCAATGTAATAACAGATTCTACATGCGAAAAAATCTGAGGGAAGGTAAGCTTCAGAGGTACAGATTCTGTACGAGAAATCATTGAGAGGAAATAGGCGTCTATGGTGAGCCACACGTGATAATCGGATGCTTTTGAACACTACTTGCCCAGGGGCTGATAGGGTACAATACTTCATAGGAAAACAGAACGTCACGCGCGAATTTCCTTAACACGCTTTGGTCATCGGAGGAGATTTCACCTTATCAGCTTTAGACGGGAAAACCGACGTCATGAGCACATTTGACCATGGGGAGGGATTCGTATGATATTCTATTAAATGTGTAATAAGAACTGACTGATGAGGGTAACCCTTGAATCTGCAGTGAAACACAGATCCCTTGTCCACGGAGTAAAGTAGGATATTACTCCCATCCACTTGCATCTCGCGAAGTGACGACGTCATAAAATCGGAGGAATTAGAGCGTACAGGGAGGCTTACCAACAACGTTCTTGCCGCGCAGCGTTCGCGATTGCAGCAGGGACAGGGGGAAATGTCAGTGGGACACGGAGTGTCCTCGACTTAACACAGTAAGGTTGCCTGGGAGCTTTGATTTTGTGCAGAATGATTTCAGATTATTTCGCGATAAGATAACGTCAGAAATACTGGACCACTCACACATTACCTTACCATTGTCCCCTAAGACATTCGTCCTTGGAATCTGGTTTAATTTGAAACCTGTTGTATTTTGTTCTACCGGACAACATTTTCTGCGTATGTGTTTGATATTATTCAAGAACAGCTACTCAGAAACCGCCTAACGCTTTAGGTGACGCTAGTAAATGTATAAACCACTAGAACTATGATGTATCTATCGGATATATTTTTTCCTGATTCATTGCTATGACTATTGGAGAAAATTGAGAGAACCGGAATTTGTACCTGACTGTAGAACGATTCTGAGCCTACAAAGTACGTTTCGCGAAAGGGCCGCGAGAACAAGACAAGAGAAATTAGGGCTCGTCCAGAGGGATATGGATAAACGTTTTTCCCTCGCTCCATTTGCGAATAGACCAGGAAAGGACATGACTATTAGCGGTACACTGTACTCTTCGCCATGCACCTTTCGGTGGATTGCGGAGCATGTATGTAGGGGTAGACGTTTTTCGGATCGAATCTTTCCGAAAGCTGAAGCTTCAAAAGTCATCTGGTTAAGGGGGTGAAAGAAACAAACTGCTCTGTCTGAGATCAGACGTGAGAGCTCGAAAACGATACTGTTTTGGCAGTTTGTAAACGACTTGCATGTTACCCATTTTTCTTCGTGGTACGGCAGATGTGTACCACAACAAGATGGGATCTGGGCTATTTTCACAATTCACTTATCTGGAAGAGTGTCAGGCGAATGTCTCCGTCTGTGTCGCCAGTGTCCATAGATAGGATAGGATAGGATGTAACTGGCTCTTTCTCCTCCATTTCCGTCATACGTGTTTATTATTGCACGAGGATTTGAAATATGACATGTACAGTCTAATGAAATGGACGATAGAAAGAGTTCGCCTTATAGAGAAGATTTCGGATTGCGCCCGGTTTTTATTGATATATTCTAACAATATTAACAATTAATTACGATAGCTACAATGGCTGAGAAAACAGTGAAGTATCCACAAGGGGAGGAGAAATGGAATGAAACTTCATGGGTGTGTGATATTATTCCAGTGATTTCAATAACGAATCAAAGAACTCTGTAGTACGAGCCAATTTATCAGTATAAAGCTGTCATCTTATGACCTGAATGTATACACTAATCTCGTTGGGAAGGGTGTCATAAAACAGTTGTACCCTCTTCTGAGGCAAGCTGGCCAACAAATGTTGTAAGTGGTCCCTGATATCCTGGATATTGACACTGGACCGGAGTAGACAGCCAAGATGGTCCCACAAATGTTCTATTGAGCACACATATGGGAATCTTGCTGGTCATGGGAGTACCAGCTCAGTTGTGTGACACCCGCTGTATAACATCCTGTAGGAATTTAGGATTGATAACACGAAATAAAATATCAATGCGGTCTTAGGGGAAGTCTCAGGTACATTTGAAATAAAGAGGGGGCGACGAACCAGAAGACAGATAACGGACGTCTGTAGTACTGTGCTGAAGAAAGTTACGAGAACCTGAGAAAAGCTCTAAGCAGAAAAAATAAAGGCAATACACGTCAGCAGGAGAAGCTTAGATCTCGCAGATGAACTTTTCCTATTATTTTGAAACTGAGGGTACTCCACATACACTATGTGACCAAAAGCATCCGGACACCCCCAAAAACATACATTTTTCATATTATGTGCATTGTGCGGCCACCTGCTGCCAGATACTCCATATCAGCGATCTCAGTCGTCATTAGACATCGTGAGAGAGCAGAATGGGGCGCTCCACTCAAAGAATTCGAACGCGGTCAGGTGATTGGGCGTCACTTGTGTCATATGTCTGTAAGCAAGATTTCCATACTCCTAGACATCCCTAGGTCCATTGTTTCCGATGTGATAGTGAAGTGGAAACGTGAAGGGACACGTACAACACAAAGGCGTACAGTCCGACCTCGTCTGTTGACTGACAGAGACTACCGATAGTTGAAGAGGGTCGTAATGTGAAATAGGCAGACATCTATCCAGACCATCGTACAGGAATTCCAAACTGCATCAGGATCCACCTGCAAGTATTATGATAGTTAGGCAGTAGGTGAGAAAAACTTGGATTTCATAGTCGAGCGGCTGCTCAAAAGCCACACATGACGCCGGTAAATGCCAAACGACTCCTCGCTTGGTGTAAGGAGCGTAAACATTGGACGATTGAATAGTGGAAAAACGTTGTGTGACGAGTCACGGTACACAATGTGGCGATTCGATGGTAGGGTGTGGTATGGCGAATGCCCGGATAACGTCGTCTGCCAGCGTGTGTAGTGCCAACAGTAAAATTCGGAGGCGGTGGTATCATGGTGTGGTAGTGTTTTTCAGATAGGGGTCTCGCACCCCTTGTTGTTTTGCGTGGCAATATCTCAGCACAGACCTATATTGATGTTTTAAGCACCTTCTTGCTTCCTGCTGTTGAACAGCAATTCGGGTATGGCGATTGCATTTTTCAACACGATCGAGCACCGGTTCATAATGCACGGCCTGTGGCAGAGTGATTAATCGACAATAATATCCCTGTAATGGACTGGGCTGCACAGAGCCCATTCTTGAATCCTATAGAACACCTTTGGGATGTTTTGGAACGCCGACTTCCTGGCAGGCCTCACTGATCGACATCCATACCTCTCCTTAGTGCTTCACTCCGTGATGAATGGGCTGCCATTCCCCAAGAAACCTTCCAGCACTTGACTGAACATATGCCTCCGAGAGTGGAAGCTGTCATCAAGGTTAAGTGTGGGCCAACACATTAAATTCCAGCATTACCGATGGAGGGCGCCACGAACTTGAATGTCATTTTCAACCAGGTGGTCGGATACTTACGATCACATAGTTGTTGGAGGATCTGCATGAAATACGCAGGTTAATCGGAAAGTAAGGTCCGATCGGTTACGAAATGGTAATCACTGTGAAAGTCAAAAATGTTTTATTTAAAACAGTTAGCTATAACTACCAGCTTCTCCTCTACATCATCGCCGCACCGACTTAGAGGGCAGCCGTCTGTGCTTTCTGCCAGTTAGCTACGCTGGTCTGCAGCTCATTGTCTTAGCCGAAATTTGTCTTCATGGCCATCGGTTCGTGTAAGCAAAGAGATGAACATCACAGGGAGCCACGTCCGGGCTGTTTGGTGGGTGATCAAAGACATGCCATCGAAAACGCTGCAGGAGCGTCTTCATCGTCCCTGCACTGTGTTGCCGAGAGCTGTCATGAAGAAGGAAATGCACGACAGTTACTTTTTGTTGGCTGCATAAAATCAAGAGAAATCTCCCGGTAGGCACCCATACTTGGTGGGAGACGCTATTCACTGGGCATATTTATGTGCTCACTGTATGTTCAGAACTGCAACGTGACGCAATCGACACGCATGCTAGAGACACTGTCCCAACACATCTGTGCAAAGCTTAATTGGATTTTCATTGTGGTTTCCATCTCGCGTCAAGCGTTATCTTACTTTCCCAATAATCCTTGTAGCTTGAAATCAAGTCCGAAAGTTACGTATGAAGAGAAAGGCTTTGTCGAGTATAGAATCTGCAGAGAAAGGATAACTGAAACTAGAAAAGGTATAGATAAAGCGAGAGTATCGAGTTACTGCGGGAATGGATTCAGCTTAACATACCTGACAAAGAGTCAGCCCAAGATGAAAGTCAACTAATGCAAGATAGGCTCTACAAAGGACAAGTCATTACAAATCATTAGTGGCACCAACGGGGCTGTAAGACTTGAGGAGTATTGCATTAGACAAGACTGGAGAGCTGGAGACGCATGAGATTATAAGATTTAAGAATCTTAAGATAATTACTTGGTATCAAAGAAAACTACAGACAGTACACAGAAGAGAAAGAAAAAATAGATCTGTGGAAGCATACCGAGAACTCCTGCGGGAACAGACGTTGAAATTCTATGAATATTTATTAGGAACGAGGAGGAGGTTACACAAAAAACTCATTGAGAAGATTGTAGGACTGATACAGAGATGTAAATAGAGTACCTTCAGGAAAGCACTGAAGTGATTAGGATCGTTCTGTACATTATCCACAACAGAATAGGCTATCTAAACTATTGACAGCAAGAAAATTCAAAAGAAATTTCTTAGAAGTGGATGTAAAGTCACATTAATCGAAATCAGATAAGAAGCAATTTTGGCTAGAAAGTCCTAAACTCGCCTTGGTTGACTTTTATCTGAAACCTCGACATTAAAAATCTTATCGTTTCCCCCTCCTCGACATCTCAGAACAGCTGCTGTCCACATTTCAACACATAACTCCTCTCCTTCCTCTCCTTCCCAATCTCCATAATCTTTCAAGGTAATTTGAGTTTAGTCTTTGATTCGCCAGTTCGTCCCGGATATTACCTGTTCTACGAGAAATAAACTTTTTCTTATGTATCTTTTATCGTAGAGACGGGAAGTGTAGCCATAAGCACTTTTTTCCAGTGTTCGCATTTAAGAATGTTCACCCCAGGTGCCTAGGTGTGACCTTTCACCATCATCCACCCCAGTGTTACATCTCGATGTCCTTGCACATCCTCTCTGCTCTTTCCCTTACATAATATTCATAGCCACAAAAGTTTTCCCATTATGAAGCGCCCCCTTACAAAAATTTGTGAATTACTGTGCTGGTAAACCCCTTACGTTATTTGATTTTCAAACAGCTGAGCAAAACTGAACGTACTCAGACATTTCGCTCTTTACTTATTCTGATCATCACTAAACTGTCACACAATATTTTTAGCGCAACGCAATCTGACTTTTAATAATCCCTACAAAAGAATGGCCCTGACTAACCATTAACCTATACCTTTCACAAATCACTTACCTCACAAAAATCTTCGTTACTCGAACTACTGCAATACAGCGAGCGCCACTACTGCCAGATAAATAAAAGATTCAAACTACTGAAGGCACTAACTACTGATATGCTTAGTTAACAAATGAAAGATTTTTATAAAGAACAAACAATGTATTTACCTTAATAGTGTTCATAAGTCATAATATATGTATCAGTTCATGACATCCAGTCTTACAAATTTACTGTCTCTGATGGACGTACGTCCAGATCATCCGCTCTCAAAACTCCGCCCTCTCTCTCCCCGCATCACCACTGCTGGCGGCTCTCCTCCAACTGCGCAACGCTATGCGCTGTTAACAGCCAACTGCCCAACACTACAATAGCAAATTCCAAAAATGCAAACCAGCTACAGACTGCACACAGCACAGGCAGTGATTTTCATACAGAGCGCTAGGTGACGTTACCAACATAAAAACCTAAACAGCCTACTTACACCATGAGCCTTCAGTTTTATTCTCTCTTCAGTAGCCTAAACATCACAAAAATTTCACTGCCTATAGGAGCGCCAGCTGCCAACACAATCTCCCACTCATCATCATGGCTACCATAGACATCCTCAAAACCTTATCACTGTAAAGTTTGAGATATCTTATGGTTTCACATCATTATCGTTAATGATTTATTAAATACAAGTATTTAGGTACCTGATGGCAGACAGCCGAAAATTTGGAAAGAAATAATTACATGAGAAAAATGTTGGAGAATGTTTAATGAATCTGAGAAATATGTTGTATTTGTAACGATCGAGATACCGTGTGGTATCTGTGTATGCGTTTACAGCGATCGAGGTGGCGTGGGGGATCAGACACTGAGCTTTTGAAAAGGAGAAACCAGGAGAAACCGAGTTCCCAGCTGTGTGGCTGGGAAATGAGCACCCAGTTTCCTACTTCCAGCCCTGACCATTACTGAAGCATCGTATTCACCTTGTAACACGCCCTTATCTGATAGTCCCGCAGCGGTCGTATTATTGTGCTCCACACTGCTGCTAGCTTGCCTGAAATTATGTGTCTAAATATGCAAGCGGATTTAGGGGTGCCACACAACATTAAACACAACACTGTCCTACGTCTGGTATAAACAACTATATTCTGAGACGATAAGAAAATCGCAGGTTGCACTGTTTACATCTAAGTCACAAGTGTTTATCCCAATTAACATTCTTGATTATTATCTTTCCACAATATCGCTTGGACGAGAGTACGAGTAACCGAAGCAACGCAGGTGATTGTTGACGATGCGGAAGCCGAGTGATCGAACGAAAACTCATTCAAAAAAGAAAGGTATTTATAATATTATTTTAATTAATTTGCGTTAACTCGGAGCGATACAATGAGTTCGTCCGACTCCAACGAGAGTTCTTCCAACAGTGTCTCTTTATTGAGTAACGAATCGTTTCCTCCGAGACGCAATATTAATAGTAGTACGATTCGACGCTTAGTTTTTGAAAGTGACAGTGAAGGTGAGAATGAAGAATCACTCATTCGAAGCCGAGTATCTGGTGATCAATTTGTCCAACGTTGTGCAGATTGGGCAGCATGTATCGATGAGAAGGTACCTGTGTCAACTAAAGACTTACTCTATGGAGGACAGACAATAGTTCTCAAAGGTTTGGGTTGGCCAAGCTGTTTATATGATAACGCAGTAATGAAAGCAGTGCCAAACACGACATACAAACTATTTACTCGTAATGAAGAATTTGAAAGACATTTTAATTGGAGTGTTGTAGCGTTTAGGAGATATGATCACTTTATGCGTATTTGTTCTCTAAAAGATAGAGATTTGATAACATGGACAAGATTTGATACGATGCGTAAGTTACGATATAGGATTAAGATTGTCAATGTTAATTATAAATTAATATCACTTAACCAATCACAAAATTATTGTCTCAGACACTATGAACATATGAGAAAGCCAGTTTTATATAATGTTTTATGTACAGATTGTTATTTGAATGTTATTGTTAATACTGACGATGAAGGTAAATTACGTATACTAACCAATAATCATTTTGTAAATAGACCATCTAATGTATTATATCTGACTGAACAACCGACACAGGACCATTACGGATTTACAACACAAGAAATACTATGTACATCCAAGGCTCATTACTTTGAAACTTTATTACAGATGAGCGATATTTTATTTTGCAGAATATGTTTGAAAGCAACGTTTGCTGAAAGAATCGAAAGTATTTTCACTAAAGATTTAATAAGATCCGTAAATCAAGGAACACAGTGTGACTTATAAAATTTTAATTCTATTTTCAGATCTATTATTACGACTGGCAGATATCCATTTCATTATTTCACACCATCGCAAAAGGACATAGATTCATTTTTTAATATGTCCAAAAAGGACATCTCATCTGATTCATCTGATTATTCAGACGAAGACGACAGAGGACCGACTACACCTGGAAAAGACATAGACTCTGGACGTAAACGAAAAAACTCTGATGCGGAAGAACATAAAGAAATAAGTCAAATAAAAAAGCCAAAGTCAATAACTGTGACAAGTGACAACGACAATACTGACGGAATAACGATAGATGTCATAGAAATTGTAAGTTTACTTGTAAAGATAATTAATTTATTTGGTGATCCAGAAGAATGTCTAAATTCATTCTATGGTTATGTGCTCACTTTGAGAAAAAATATCAAATTGAACATTTACAAACTTTACAGCAAATTGAAGGGAGAATGGGAGAAATCACCTCAAATGGCATCATTAATTACTTGTGTTTCCAATTTAAAGAATTGGATTGGACACACTCTGTGTTCATCCAAAGCCAATACTCGAAGTGTTATAAAGACATTACAAATTGCATTAGATTCTTTTGTAAACAAAGTCAAAGAAACAGATTTCTCTTCATCCTTGCCGAAAAATCAGAAACTAACTCAGAGCACATCCACGTCATCCACTGTTGCAATAGACGAAATGGATGGTGTAGATGTTACTTCAGAACATACATCACTAATAGAGTTGGGAAGCCAGAATTTACATCAGTCTTTAACACATCCAACGAACAAGGCCGAAGAAATTTATTTCAGTGCAAAAAAACAATGCCATTACATCCTCTTCATGGATCGAGGAAGAACAACCATTTTGTATGATTGTTCAATTTTATCCAACACAGACAATAAAACATATCAACAGATCTCAATGGTGGAGACACAAAAAGAGGGAAATGAATTTATTTGTGAATCCCGATCAAGTAATTCTCCCTTGAATCAAGCTGTAAGGAACCTTATAGTAATATCACAACAACATCTGGACAGACTTACAAAAAATGGACAGCAGGTCACAAAAAAATATTTCTTTGAGGAACTCGTATGTATAGTAAAAAATAATTTAACTGTACCTATTAATAAAGTAATAGAAACATCTATGTGGAGATGTAATACAACACTTTGTATACTTAGTGATAAAGTATTATCAAATATTATTAAACACATTCAAATTGAAACAAGTCATTTGAATGTAATTCAGCTGTATGAATATATATGTAATGCTCAATATGTTTATTTTGAATCATATGTTTCAAATTTTAATGACTTTTATTATGATGAAAATGTCAGTGGAAAAATTGTAAAAGATTTGTTACAATATCAATTTCAACATGATGAAGAAGCTATAAGACATTTTATTATTACATTATTCCATGTGCTTCATCGAAGTAATGGAAAAAAAATTGTTTAAATTTGATAGGAGAACCAACTTCTTTCAAATTTACATTTGTTCAAATGGTTGCATCAGCAATGTTAAATACTGGTTGGTGTAATAAAAATAACAAGTATGCATCATTTGGATTACAAGAAAGTGCCAGAAAACGATTAATTGTAATGGATGCTGAAGGCACAAAGTAGCACTATGTGGCGGCCGTGACATCACGGCCGAGGGTCGGCGGGTGGCTGGGGGTCGTTGGCAAGTAATCAGTTGGTGGGAAAGCGGCTAATGTTGAATTGTTTTGCAATGCTAATAAGATGTGAATCGGGTATATAAGGAGTAGCGTTCTCTGTATATCATTAGTTTCATTTTGTTAACAATGGGTTATGGAGTCTCGTCGTGGCAAGAGTAGTGGAAAGTTTAAAACGTATACCGTTCGTGGTGAAGAGAAACAATTACCTTGGTCAGCAATACGTAAAATTAATCGTAAACGTGCAGAGAAACGTAAAAGAGACAGTTTAGACGAATCGTTGGACTTGACGTCTGTTGATACCGATTTTTTCGATGCATTGGGAGAACTACATTTAACTGAATTGTTTGGTGAAACTCAGTCTGAACCAAAACGTCCCAGACAAGAAAGCGAGCCTACAGCAGGACCTTCTTCGAAACCTGACATTCAACCAAACTTAATAGACAATGAGTTAGAAGAACGAGGATTACAAATTCCAAGTACTTCTGCATCCACGACGATGGAAATCGACGAAGCTCTACAGTCTGCTCAACAGATACGTCAAGGTAGTAACAACAGTAATAATACTTCAACTAGTGGAACCAGTTCTACACAATCAACTACATTTCAATTGTGGAAGTCAGTAGAACAAATTAAACAAAATAGTGTTATAATTGTTAATACTCACATATTTTTGTATGGGGTTATGCATACAAATGGTTTGATGTTATTGCTCCTGAAAATAATAACAAAGTTGTAGCAAAGAGGTTAGTTACATCTGGAGCACAATTTATGACGAATGAATTAAGTCAATTTTTAAGTAAAGCTCAATTTGATTCTTTGCCACATAATTCATTTGTAAAGAAATTATGGATATCTTTAAATCCTATTGGTTTAGAAGCAAGTTTTCAAACTGGAAGTACATTAAGTGCAAGTGGTAGTATTACGCATGTTCCACTGTTGATTTATAATAAAGGTGCAAATCTTGCTATTGCTCATGAACCAGTTAAAATAGCTACTGAACAAAATTATCCCATGTGTATTAGTAGTATTGCTGCTAAAGGTCATGTAAAAAATATTTTGTGGGGATCTAATGCAATGAATGATTATCCTACTTGTTTAACAGTTCCGAGAAATTGGCCTTATTATGATTCTTTTGTAATACCACATGGGAAATCTGATGACAACGGAAATTTATTTGCTTCAGATGAAGTATATGGAGCAGACCATTTACATAAACTATATGAAGTTGGTATTGCTTCAAAAGCTGTTGATCAAAATAAAACATTTGATTATGAATATGAACCTGCAATAGGCATAATAAAAACTAGAAAACGTGCTCATGGATTTGCTGGTAATGGAACACAGTATTATTTAGGAACAGACGGTTATCCTGGAAGGTTTTGTAACACTGACAGTAAAGTTTTAAAGAAAGTTGGACAACAAAGTGCAAAACCTTTATCTGTTCATCTAGCATATTTTAATTATGATCAAGGAATTGAAAAATCACATCTTGTAGGTCGTTTAAATAGACCAACAAGTGTTAAATTAATGCCTTCTTTTACATTAGGTATTAATCCAGTTCGTAATAATGCACCAGCAGATTCAAATAGTTATGTAAATTGTAAAATGATTGTAAAAATGACTACAGCAATTGAAATAGGATTTTCTATAGAAACATACAATACTTTGGTGGAAACATTAGATCATTCTGGAGAATTGTATGTGAAAGGTGATAGTGAAAGTATAACATCAATTTATAGTGGTATATCATTTGATTCAGGTACTGGAGTTGCAACTAGTATAAACGCAAGTAGTACATCTCGTGCTAATATTGTAAGAGATGTACCAAGAAAGAAAAGACAAGATGTGGAAAATGTAGAGTTGGAGGATTTAAATAAAGATATTCATCGTTAATAAACATTTATTGTATATAATTTCATTGTAACAGTTCATATTCAATAAATAAATTGTACAATGTATATGGATTTAATTCTTTTATAATCCTTGTATTCCATGACTTCCAATAGTATTTTTCAATTCGGTCAACCCCCACACATGACCTTTAAAATAATCACAATTTGAACAAACAATTACAGGAGTTTTAGCCAATGTATAATCACCTTCAAATTTAATAGGTATATTAGTAGGATTACCAGAAAATATTGTTTTTAATTGTTCAAAACATCCAGGATCATAATTAGGATCATCCATTACAATTAACATTGACAATCTTAATCCTATATCGTAACTTACGCGTCGTATCAAATCTTGTCCATGTTATCAAATCTCTATCTTTTAGAGAACAAATACGCATAAAGTGATCATATCTCCTAAACGCTACAACACTCCAATTAAAATGTCATTCAAATTCTTCATTACGAGTAAATAGTTTGTATGTCGTGTTTGGCACTGCTTTCATTACTGCGTTATCATATAAACAGCTTGGCCAACCCAAACCTTTGAGAACTATTGTCTGTCCTCCATAGAGTAAGTCTTTAGTTGACACAGGTACCTTCTCATCGATACATGCTGCCCAATCTGCACATCGTTGGACAAATTGACCATCAGATTCTCGGCTTCGAATGAGTGATTCTTCATTCTCACCTTCACTGTCACTTTCAAAAACTAAGCGTCGAATCGTACTACTATTAATATTGCGTCTCGGAGGAAACGATTCGTTACTCAATAAAGAGACACTGTTGGAAGAACTCTCGTTGGAGTCGGACGAACTCATTGTATCGCTCCGAGTTAACGCAAATTAATTAAAATAATATTATAAATACCTTTCTTTTTTGAAAGCCACGATTTTACGCACTGTTTCACTGTTCAGACCTATGACTGTAGTAGCACTTGTTCATCAGGTACTGACTGAAACGTACTCAATCGAGACAACGCTGCATAGATATCTGGGACCAGTTCTCTTTGACACTAGTGATGATATAACACTGTTCATAAAGTTAAATTTTCATTTCTGAGTTCCCACTTGCACGAGCGTGCGCGTAACCGATGCGGCGCGGCTGATTGTTGACCGCGATGACCGAACGCACGTTCTCACGCTCGCCACAAGACACTGGCACTTGCATGCTCTCTTTAGTGGTAAATAGTATAGCCTACGCTTCTAGCATTTGTAGACGTAGAGAAAGCTTTTGACAATGTTAATTGGAATACTCTCTTTCAAATTCTGAAGGTGGCAGGGGTAAAATACAGGGAGCGAAAGGCTACTAACAATTTGTACAGAAACCAGATGGCAGTTATAAGAGTCGAGGGGCATGAAAGGGAAGCAGTGGTTGGGAAGGGAGTGAGACAGTGTTGTAGCCTATCCCCAATGTTATTCAATCTGTATATTGAGCAAGCAGTAAAGGAAACAAAAGTAGAAATTAAAATCCACGGAGAAGGAATAAAAACTTTAACTTTCGCCGATGACATTGTAATTCTATCAGAGACAGCGAAGGACCTGGAAGAGCAGCTGAACGGAATGGACAATGTCTTGAAAGGAGGATATAAGATGAAAATCAAGAAAAGCAAAACGAGGATAATGGAATGTAGTCAAATTAAGTCGGGTGATGCTGAGGGTATTAGATTAGGAAACGAAACGCTTAAAGTAGTAAATGAGTTTTGCTATTTGGGAAGCAAAATAACTGATGATGGTCGAAGAAGAGAGGATATAAAATGTAGCCTGGCAATGGCAAAGAAAGCGTTTCTGAAGAAGAGAAATTTTTAACATCAAGTATAGATTTAAATGTCAGGAAGTCGTTTCTGAGAGTATTTGTATGGAGTGTAGCCATGTATGGAAGTGAAACGTGGACGATAAATAGTTTAGACAAATAGAGAATAGAAGCTTTCGAAATGTGGTGCTAGAGAAGAATGCTGAAGATTAGATGGGTAGATCACATAACTAATGAGGAGGTATTGAATAGAATTGGAGGGAAGAG
Organism: Schistocerca serialis cubense; assembly: GCF_023864345.2. NCBI lineage: Eukaryota > Metazoa > Arthropoda > Insecta > Orthoptera > Acrididae > Schistocerca > Schistocerca serialis. The sequence goes on along the minus strand of NC_064638.1, from coordinate 1,076,476,455 downwards.
AAATTTGTGGCACAACTTTACGAGAAGAAGGGATCGCTTGGTAGGACATGTTCTGAGGCATCAAGGGATCACCAATTTAGTACTGGAGGGCAGCGCGGTGGGTAAAAATCGTAGAGGGAGACCAAGAGATGAATACACTAAGCAGATTCAGAAGGATGTAGGTTGCAGTGGGTACGGGGGGAAGAAGAAGCTTGCACAGAATAGAGTAGCATGGAGAGCTGCATCAAACCAGTCTCAAGACTGAAGACCACAACAACAGCAACTGGAATAACGGCACAGTTATCTTTGTATGAAGCAGTATTAAATTTTAAATTCATTTAAAAAAATTACGCGATACTAGTCGTCGATTTCGTGTTACATAGGGGTGTCTGGATACTTCCGACCCTGCATACGTAAGTTCCTTTATCCTCAGTTCCATGCAGTTGTGGCAGTGTTTTGCAAATTAGGGACTGTAACACTGTTTAGTTCCATTAATCATAGTTACAATCGCTTGTGGAAATGCTTTTGCTCGTGGAAATGTTGTTCTACGATGTTGCCCCTAGGAGCAAATAAGGAATGCGCCATGGGCGTTCGGAGTGCGGGCAGTTATTCATACTGCAGACGGCGAGGGCCTTGTCAGAGGAGACTTAGGCCCGCCGCATGAGGATGCTGATCACATAGCTACTAATTCCGGCGCGGCAAAATACGGCCGCGACGTGCCTGCCATGCGCGATGGGCCCGTGTAATGGCGAGAAATATGGGGGCGGCGCGGGGGCGGCGGCGGCGGCGGCGGCGGCGGCTGCGGGAACCGCTTCCGTCTGTAATTACGCGGGAGGCGGACTGGGGGCGGGGCGGACAAACTCCGCCGCCGAGGAAACCACACCCACACCGCCCGCCACCTGCGACTAGTTTTTTGCCTTAGACTTTGTGAAGTTCGATGGTGCGAAAGCGATCCACTATCTCACCCCGTTCTTTCAGTACTGAAGTCATTGGGGTACAGCCATTCCTAAGGTACACCGTCAGTAGTGCCTCGACCAAACTGCGAAGAGAAAGAGAGGCTTCACGGTGATGTGACGGTGTTAGGGTCATGTGAGAAACGCAAGTATTCTCTCTGGAAGGAAGATAAGTTGCAGATTCCCGGAGTTAGTTTACACAATTGCGATATAACACCAACATGAGACTTCCATGCCTATGCCGACGCCCTGCTGTAGGCCTTAAGGTGCCTTTATTCAAGAATCTTGGGATGACATTGAATTATCTGAATATTATTCCAAGATTGAGTATTTTATCATCTTCAGCAATTGTAGTTGTACGTATTGAAATAATCACCAAGCAACTGCATCAAAGAAATTTTATTTCCTTAACTAGTTTCAGGCACTTAGTGCCCTTCTTCAGAAGGCTATACAGAGAAATAGACCACAAATAAGCGGAAGTTAGATTAGAATATTAAGATTAAGGACGTACAGTTTTAAAAATTTTAAGCTAAAAAATGGCACATATAACTATCGAATTATTTGTGAGCATCAACAATAAGATGCATGCAGCGTTCTGCTGTGGTCAGGCAATAAGTAAAACAGTAATGACTCCATTAATGCAAAAGTACCCGTAAATGCTTACATGTGGTTCATAGTGCCCGTACAAAATTTTGATAAAGAAGCCAAACAACAAGTGAGATACCACTTATTTTTACCATTTTGTTGCATAAAGTAATGTAATTATCGTAGGAGAAGGACATGACGTAACCACAGTAGGGAGAAAGGAATGAAAAGGGAATCCACCTGTTATAAATTTTGCGGAGCACTTCAATCGCTACTAACACTTTATTTAAAAATCACTAAATAATGACACCGGACGGTTTCAAATAGATTGCATAATTGTAAGACACAGATTACGAAATTAAATTTGAAAATACAAAACAATACCAGAGGAAGATATGGATTCTGAAACACAATTTACTGGTTATGAACTGCAGATTAAAATTGAATAAATCAAGGAAAGGTAGAATATAAAGGTGGTGGTACCTGGATAGGTTGAAAGAACCTGAGATTTCTGAGAGTTTCAAAGGCAACATTACGAAATGATTCACTGAAACATGCGATGCCGCATCCCAGCACAAGTTCCATCACCAATTTGGACGAAGGTGTGGTCTGCCTTTCGCAATCAGGAAGCTGACGACAGTGTGGGCTATGATCAACTAAGTTACATTCAACGGAATGAGACAGAGAAAATCTCCCAGGATGCTTAGGAGAAGCGATTCTGGAACAGAAGGGAGAAGCTGCGATTCGTAGGAACCGAATTAGTATTTAATTTAAGAATAAATTATTTTCCCAATAGGTCTTTCTTATTTTCCCAATAGTTCAATCTTATTCGTGGAGATATCTTACAGTGACTGTAAATCTTTACAAATGAGTACATCCTACCACTGTACAGGGTGACCTAGAAATGTTGCGACATACTTCGAGGGGTTGCAGAGGCTGTCTTGAGGAAGAAACCGAGCGTAGGAACCTGTGTCTGGAAATGTCATCCCCCGGCACTACAGAGTGTCGAAGTTATGGCCTCTTGTCTGCCACTTGTCTACTCCTTTGGCAACAAACGTGACATTGTACGCTTACGGACTGTAGGAGGAACGTCTTGCAATGTTGTTTGTTATTTAATGATAGCGACTGATGCCACGATCCCCTAATGGAGAAGGTGGGCTAGTTGATGTATAGAAACGCCTTGTCTCCTACGAATGCGATACTCTGTTGCCTTTTTAGTCGGGCTAAAGGTTGCCACGCGATTTTTTTTTTGAGCTAATTTTCAGTGAGTGTGTAAAGATGAAGAAAATTGTAATGTCACTCTCACGTTATATTTGGCATTAAATTTTGAAAAAGGCAATCGAGTAATGATTTGAAAATATGCAATTAAACTGTATATTAGTACTGAACTTCGTTATGTGAACAATGACTTTCAGTGACCTGAGCATAACGTCATCAAAGAAATTTAGAAAAAAAGCAAGCACTTTTTACTTTGCCGTTACTTATTTTGCAAATTAGATTTCATATTATTGTCTGAACAACTGAGACTGTTTTAGTGACTTGAACAGAATTAAATACTAGAATACGTACGAAACCAAACAGCCATGTGCTCCAAGCTATATGTAAAATAAATAAAACTTCCACACTCTTAATTTGTGCATTTCTTTAGATTTGGATTTTTTCCAGTGATTGATTCTCAAACTTGAAAAATGAAATTACTTTACTTTAGTCATATACTGAAGCCTCTGTTGTACAACAGTTAATTGAAGGCAGACTGAGGCTAAAACTTTTAAAAGGGAAATTATTCATTAATAAACTGTCTGTAACTATTCAATTTGTTTCTTATGACACACAGTTAGCATATTAGGAAAAAAAGGAACAAGGATTCCCTGCTTGGTAACAATGTCTGGGGGCAATGAGGATACAATCGCCCTGAGTTTAACTGATTATTATTTAAATAAATCTTATCAATCAAATCACATTCAGTTGTGCTTCTGGGTTAGCCGTTAATACTTTCTACCAATGAACAGTCTTACTACAGTGCTGTGCATACGACGAAACTCGGAGCCGACGACGAAATTGTGTTGCTGGAACTGCTGCAGTTGAAGACGGTAGCATATTGTGGAGCCACGGCTAATTACAGGAACGGGCAGTCGTAATTAATACAGCCCCTTCCGCCCGTCCACTGTTCGTACTCCTGCTCTAGACATCTGGCCGGCGCGCGTACATGACGCCGCCGAAAATGGCACACTCTACTGCGAGAGCGTTAACACCACACTCTCCCACACTAAAGCGCTGGAATCCGTCTGTCGCTCTTTCCGTGCGCTCTGCGCAACAACTCCCTACCCAAAGATTTTACAACGCACAGGCAGTGCTATTATCGTTGCTAGTGGATGCAAATAACAATTCCTTTGGCTTTTTCCCAGACGTTATACGTTTCACAGTAAAACACAGATAAATACAATGAAACGTCAACAGACTTCTACCTAAATGTACACATACAGTGAAGCAATGTCCTTACTTTTTAAAAGAAAGCATTTAAATTACAAATATTTACATACAATTCAAAAAAAGTTATATATTGGTAGCAGGTGTCATGCATCCTACATTTTCGGTGTTACAATGTATCTTGCTTAGTGATGAAGTCTAAGGCGCTGCAGTCATGGACTGTGCGGCTGGTCCCCGCGGAGGTTCGAGTCCTGCCTCGAGCATGGGTGTATGTGTTTGTCCTTAGGATAATTTAAGTTAAGTAATGTGTGAGCTTAGGGAGTGATGACCTTAGCAGTTAAGTCCCATAAGATTTCACACACACATTTTTAATGATGAATCCACGTTTACCAATCACGGCCGGCTAACCATCGAAACATGCAGTATTGGTCTGTTGACATTTCCCGTTGGCTTCGTCAGGTGGAATGTCAACGTCCGTGGAGTGTAAACGTGTGATGTGGGACGGTGAACCGCCAGCTCATAGGCCCGTTTTTCATAGACGGAACTCTGAACTTTCACAAGTATCGCAGCGTCCTAGCAGCCCATCTTCCACAGATGCTATAAGATATTCCTCTATAGACTAGGAGGAACCTGTGGTACCAACATGATGGCTGTTCAGCCCATAGTGCACGAAGTACTACAGAATTTCTTCACGAATTGTTTCCAAGTCGATGTACTGGACGCAGAGGACCTTTACCTTGGCCGGCCTGTTCTCTGGTTTTGACACCTGTAGACTTATTTTTGTGGAGGAAGCTGAAAGACACTATCTATAAGGACCCACCAACTGCACTCGATGATATGCAACGACATGTTACTGCAGCCTGCTCCGACATACCCCACCGAAGTTCTAGAACGTGTGCATCAGTCGTTCAGTGTCACACTGGAAGCGTGTATCGCTATTGCCAGTGGTGATGGCCAGTTGTCTCATTACTATTATTTATTGGCTGACAATACGAGCTCCTGACTACCAATTTATTCTGTGAAAAAATGAATCTAAGCACTATGGGACTTAAATCTGAGGTCATCAGTCCCCTAAACTTACAACTACTGAAACCTAACTAAACTAAGGATATCACACACATCCATGCTAGACGCAGCAGGATTCGAAACTGCGACCGTAGCCACCAGGAGTAGATGACGTTCCCTCACAATTATTTAATTCCTTGGGAGAGGCGGCCATGAAAAAACTATTCCACCTGTTGTGCAAGACATATGAGACAGGAGAAATACCTTCAGACTTCAGGAAGAATGTAAGAATTCCAGTTCCAAAGAAGGAGGGTACTGACAGGTGTGAACATTACCGAAACATCAGTTTAATAATTTATGGTTGCAAAATACTGACAGAAATTATTTGCAGAGTAAAGCAAAAACTGGTAGAAGCCAACCTCGGGAGAGATCAGGAAAACGGGAAGTCATACTGACCTTACATATTATTTTAGAACGTAGAGTAAAGAAAAGCAACGCTACTTACTTACAGAACTTACAGATTTAGAGCAACCTTCTGACAATGTTGAGTGGAATATATTATTTGAAATTATTAAGTTGGTAGGGGTAAAATATAGGGAGCTAAAATGTATCTACAACTTGTTCAAAAACCAAACTGCAATTATAATAACCAAAGGACATGGAAAGAGAACGATAGTTGAGTAGGTACTGGAACATCATTCAATATGTACATTAAGCAAACAGTAAAGGAAACATCGAGAAATTTGAACTGGGAAATAAAGTTAATGGAGAAACTTTGGGGTTTGTAATATCGATGATAATGTAATAAAATGCAGGCTAGCATCAACAAGAAAAGTATTTCTGAAAAAGAGGAATTTGATAACTTTAATTATAGATTTAAGTGTTCGGAAATCGTTCCTGAACCTATCTGTATAGGGTGTTACTGGAAGTGAAACGTGGACGATAAGCAGTTCAGACAAGAACGTAATAGATTCTTTCGCCAGAAGAATGGTGAACATCGAATGGGTAGATAGAGTAACTAATACGGAAATAGTAAATCGAACTGGGAAAAAATAAATATGTGGTACAACTCTACTAAAAGTCAAGACTGTCGGTTGATAGGACACATCCCGTGGCATAAAGGAATCTTCAGTTTTTAATGGGAGGAATTGTGGATTTAAAAGTTTAGAGACCGAGAAACGAATACAGAAAGCAAAACTGACAAAGAGGCAGTAGTGTCATACCTCAATGAGCAACTTGAAACTTCTGCCTCAGGATAGGAGAATGTGGAAGTTCTATGACTTTAGTTTAAAAGTATAATCGACCATGCTCTGGATAGATATGTAGCGAGTAGAACAGCTCATGATGGGAGAAATCGTCCATGGTATAAAGTCACTGTAAAGAAACTTCTAAAGAAAGAGAGACGACTGTGTAATAGGTAAAAAAAACAACCATAGCGCTGCAGATGGAAAGATGCCGAGTGAAACGCAATTGGCAGCGAAGAGGACAGTGCGTGACGCTTTCAATGGCTGCCGTGGCGGAGTATTGTCCAAAGATCTTCACAAAACGTAAAGAAATTCTGCTCGTATGTAAAGACTATTAATGCACCATAGGTACTGTCTAGTCACTCATGGGAAAGATAGGAATTAAAACTGAGAGTAGCAGAGAAAAAGCAGAATTGCATAATTGTGTGTTCCAATGTTCCTTTACAAAGAAAAATGCACGAGTATTGTCCAATTTAATCCATGTGCCACTGACAAGATAAGTGAAGTAGATATTAGTGTCAGTGGCATTAAGAAACAGCTGAAATCTTTGAAAGCGAACAAATATCAGTGGCTCTATCAGATCATATACCCAATTTGCGACTAAGTTAGTCCTTCTGTTAACTATCATCTATCGTAGATCCCTCGAACAAGAAACCGTAACCAATAGCTGAAAGAAATCACAGGTCACACCTGTCTACAGGAAGGGAAACTACCGCCCAATATCCTTGACATTACGTTTGTTGAAGAACCTCTGAGTTCAAACATAATGAAGCATTTCCAACAGAAGACCTCTTCCACTCCAATCGGCATGGATTTCGGAACATCTACATCTACATATATACTTCGGAAGCCACCCAACGGTGTGTGGCGGGGGGCACTTTACGTGCCACTGTCATTACCTCCCTTTCCTGTTCCAGTCGCGTATGATTCGCTGGAAGAACGACTGCCGGAAAGCCTCCGTGCGCGCTCAAATGCTTCTCTTGCCGAGTCTGTCACTTGAGTTTGCTAAACATCTCCGTAACGCTATCACGCTTACCCAATAACCCTGTGACGAAAAGCGCCGCTCTTCTGTGGATCTTCTCTATCACCTCCGTCAACCCGACCTGGTACGGATCCCACGCTAATGAGCAATACTCAAGTATAGGTCGAACGAGTGTTTTGTAAGCCACCTCCTTTGTTGATGGACTACATTTTCTAAGGACTCTCCCAATGAATCTCAACCTGGTACCCGCCTTACCAACAATTAATTTTATATGATCATTCCACTTCAAATCATTCCGTACGGATACTGCCAGATATTTTACACAAGTAGCTGCTGCTAGTATTTGTTCCGCTATCATATAATCATACAATAAAGGATCCTTCTTTCTATGTACTCGCAATACATTACATTTGTCTATGTTAATGGTCAGTTGCCACTCCCTGCACCAAGTGTCTATCCGCTGCAGATCTTCCTGCATTTCGCTGCAATTTTCTAATGCTGCAACTTCTCTGTATACTACTGCATCATCCGCGAAAAGCCGCATGGAACTTCCGACACTATCTACTAGGTCATTTACATATATTGTGAAAAGCAGTGGTACCGTAACACTCCCCTGTGGCACGCCAGAGGTTACTTTAACGTCTGTAGACGTCTCTCCATTGAGAACAACATGCTGTGTTCTGTTTGCTAAAATCTCTTCAACCCAGCCACATAGCTGGTCTGATATTCTGTAGGCTCTTACTTTGTTTATCAGGCGACAGTGCGGAACTGTATCGAACGCCTTCCGAAAGTCAAGGAAAATGGCATGTACCTGGGAGCCTGTACCTAATATTTTCTGGGTCTCATCAACAAATAAAGCGAGTTGGGTCTCACACGATCGCTGTTTCCGGAATCCATGTTGATTCCTACAGAGTAGATTCTGGGTTTCCAGAAACGACGCGATACGTGAGCAAAAAACATGTTCTAAAATTCTACAACAGATCGACGTCAGAGTTTTGCGCATCTGCTCGACGACCCTTCTTGAAGACTGGGACTACCTGTGCTCTTTTCCAATCATTTATAACCTTCCGTTCCTCTAGAGACTTGCGGTACACGGCTGTTAGAAGGGGGGCAAGTTCTTTCGCGTACTCTGTGTAGAATCGAATTGATATCCCGTCAGGTCCAGTGGACTTTCCACTGTTGAGTGATTCCAGTTGCTTTTCTATTCCATGGACACTTATTTCGATGTCAGCCATTTTTAGTTTGTGCGAGGATTTCGAGAAGGAACTGCAGTGCGGTCTTTCTCTGTAAATCAGCTTTGGAAAAATGTGTTTAGTATTTCAGCTTTACGCGTGTCATCCTCTGTTTCAATCCGGAGTGTCTGGGTATGCTGTTTAGAGCCACTTACTGCTTTAACGTAAGACCAGAACTCCATACACATCATGTGAAATCCAACTCGCCCTTTTATCATATGACTTCCTCAAAGCTATGGATCAAGACAGGAAGACGCTGTAATTCACGAGTTCCGAAAACATTTCACTCAATATCACGCCTACGTTTATTATCAAAAGTACGACGATATGGCGCATCAGGCGAAATATGTGGTTGGATTGAGGATTATTGGCAGAAAGACACGGACGTTATCTGGGATGGAGAGTCATCGACAGATGTAGAAGTAACTTAAGGCGTACACGAGGGGAGATTGTTGGGTTCCTTGCTGCTCATGTTGTATATTAATTACCTTGTAGGCAATAGTAATGGTAACCTCAGACTTTCCGCAGGTGATGCAGTTATCGAATAAAGTATACTCCGAACGAAGCTACAGTAATATTCAGTCAGACCTTGATGTGATTTCGAAGTGGTACAAAGGTTAGCAGCTTGCATTAAATGGTCAGAAATGTAAAATTGTGTACTTCACAAAACGTAAAAAAACCTAGTATCCTATGAATATAATGTCAGTGAGTCAGTGTGTGAGTATATATATATATATATATATATATATATATATATATATATATATATATATGTGTGTGTGTGTGTGTGTGTGTGTGTGTGTGTGTAAACCACACCACGATGTTCAACATGATAAAAATAGGTTTGTCTGAGGCAACACTCATATTTGAAGAGACGACAACATGTTTGTATAAGTCGCTACGTTTTACCTTTTTTCCGAAGCTGTCTCTAGTAGGACCTCTAATTTACAATAGTTCGCTCTGTTTGGTAAGTGATATAGTTGACTTCGATTGAGACCAGTAGCGGCAGTGCACAAACGTATTTTACTAGACTGGCAAAGACGCAACTTTTACTGAACCCGGACGTTTAGTGTGGTAAGATGGCGGCGCCAGGAAGTTTGCGCATGGTGCTAATATGAGTTTCTGAAACGAAATAGCGTTGTAAGTTTACAAGGAGCTCGTTTTATGAGAAGAACATAAAGTTACATGCATACAAGTTTGAAACAAACTCTAGTTTTCATAAGAACGCTCAAATGAATTAAGATACTTGTTATCAACGACAAATAGAACATTATGTTTATAGAAGCACTTTTATAACGAGCATACCCATCGAAGAAAAGACCAAATTCATCAAAACTGGTTAAAAGCACATAAAAATGTTTCAAATGGCACTAAGCACTATGGCACTTAACATCTGAGGTCATCAGTCCCCTAGACTTAGAACTACTTAAACCTACCTTAGCCTAAGGGCATCACACACATCCATGCCCGAGGCAGGATTCGAACCTGCGACCGTAGCAGCAGCGTGGTTCCGGACTGAAGCGCCTAGATCCGCTCAGCCATAGCGGCCGGCAAAAGCACATCATTAAGCTACGTCTGTTAATACTAGATTATTAAACCCTTTAAAATATGCAAAACTATTTGAACATTGCCCGTATTGCGATTAAGGGAAACTGTAATGCAATTATCTAGGCTTACATACGGTACAAAAGCAAAAATACGTAAAATGTATCTTCCGCCTGCTTCACGAAAAATTACAGCCAAACACGAAGCTAGTATTGACCACTATGTCAAAACTCTAAAGGTAACGTAGTTGCATCAGTTTATTCCCATTTCTTACGGTTATTTTATCAATTAAGAAACAGCTGTTTACACGCCCTTCGCGCTCGCCGCCATATTTCTGTTCTAAAGCGCTGGCTTCAGTGACACCAATGATACTGTATACTGTATTGGCAGTCTAGTAATAAATGTCTGTGTGGTAGGATCGATTATAGTGTCTCTGAATGATGCCTCTTGCGTTTGTTTTACGCATATTAGTCCTCATCAGTTCTGAAATCACAATTTCCGATGGTCACATGCAATACTCACTCCCACGTAAGCGACAGACTAGTTTTCTGGACTTAGCGGCATGCTGACGGACATGTGATAGGCAGTTAACTTAATGCTTCGCAGAGCTATCTTAGTCCACTATCCGTCTGCATCCATGCAGTATTTGCAGCTGAACGCTATGTAGCTGGGTATTTTGAACATACTAACTGTCCTTTTCCTCTATAAAATATAATTTCATGCGGTTTATCTTGAATCACGTTGGTTTTATTGTTTTGCGTACTCTTAGTCTAGGCGCCTTTATGTATTCTAATGGATACATAAGAAAACTGTATAAGATTTTCAGATATCGTTTATCACGTAAATTTATGGAGAGTGCATTGCATCCTGTTAAGGTGAGTAACAACTTGGCCCTTGTGATAGTTATTCGTAGATAGTGATGACTGGTATGGAGCTGCAACTTATATTCTCTACTCTAAATCCCTCTCGTGAATTTTCAGTTGTGTTGGCCTATGTCTTAGTGATGGACCATGTTCTAGTCACGCTCTCTATTCATATGATTCCATTCCTTTTTTCGGGTCTCTCCCTCCACATCATGATCACCATTCGACTGGAAATACTGCAAGTCGCTGAAATTTCATTTCTGAATTCATGTTTCTTGGCTGTTACGTGATTTCCTTTGTTTTCTTGGTTTATCTGAAGTTGCATGTACGAAAATGTGTTATTGTTGGTATTTTGAGACGTGGTGATAATTCTCTATCATAGTATGGTAGAATTTGTCATGCTGCTCTCTTTTTAAATATTTTGTGCTTTCTGTCTGAAGAAGATGGCATGTGATTGTGTGATACACATCTGTGCTATTTTACAGAGACCGAAAGCTGCTTGTTTCCTCACCAGAGTATACTTGACTGTATTTTTCGGTATGTTATTACTCGTGCTATTAATTAGCGCGGGCCTTCAGATCTTCCACGTACCTGTCATTCACCTTGATGCCAGTCCCACACAGTGCAGTAGGCTATGTACTTTTGCATCAGTGGTCAGTCATATCCGAAGACTAATGTTGAATGTTCTTATAAAAAACAAGAAATTGTAAGTTTAGGGTGCCACTCTTTCTGCTTCAGAAAGATATGACTTCCAATTTCCTCCCTTCATAGCATCCGCTTTGACTTTTGAGCTTCATTTATTCCCACATCGTACCACAAAGTAAGATACTTTACATTTATGTACAATGAGCACTAAAGAAGAGCAAGATCATCTCTCAAGTAAACGACTTGTTCTGTTGCGCGGAGACTTTTTACAGTCTCAAGAAGAAGTTTTCAATTATGGGAGCTTTCACTCATATAATGGTATCAGTAGTGTGCACTATGAATAAAGAGATTTAACATCACAGTTAAACTTAACTTAAACCTGATGAATAGCCTATAAACTGAAGATAAGTGTGCCGGCCGCGGTGGCCGAGCAGGTTCTAGGCGCTTCAGTCCGGAACCGCGCGACTGCTACGGTCGCAAGTTCGAATCCTGCCTCGGGCATGGATGTGTGTGATGTCCTTAGGTTAGTTAGGTTCAAGTAGTTCTAAGTTCTAGGGGATTGATGACCTCAGATGTTAAGTCCCATTGTGCTCAGAGCCATTTGAACCAATTTTGAAGATAAGTTGCAAAATGGCATGCAATGAGAATCCCTACCTACAAAGACATGGTAAGAAGAATGTTAAGAAAGTGCCGTCCATGTTAAAACGAGATCATCGCGAAAAGCGTCGTCGATGATCGCTAGCATGGAAAAAGTGTGTTATAAACATCTGGATCTATTCTTCCAACGAGATTAAGTGCGTAAGAGGGGTTAGTGAGATGTAATTCAGCGGAAACGTTCATACAAGGAAATTGAAAACAATTCAGATATAAATATGAAAACAGTTCAAAACCAAATTTCTTTATACCGGTGAAAAAAGCTTCGTGCTGGAATGTTGATATGAGCAGACAGTAAAATCCCGACACAAGACATTCAAACTAAAAATCGGGCGTGATACATTCCTGGCAACTGAAAACGAAGCTTCAAATTTAATTATATCAGGAGCAGTCAAATGAAAAGAGACAGATGAGTAAAAGCAAATATTTCAAAAATAATTGCCATAACTACTAATAAAGTTACCCCACTATGAGTCGAAACGGTCAATGCCTTCATGGAAACATGTTTTCAGTTGTCTAAAGAACTATGATTGTACCGAACAGTGCACCTCTCCGTCCGAAGAAAGTCAACTTTCACGAATATCTTTCTTCAGGGTTCCAAAAATATGGAAATCGCTTGGGGAGAATTCGGGACTGTATAGAGGATGTGTAGCTGCTTCCCAGCGAAACTTCTGCAGCGTAGTAGAAACCACCTTTGCGGCATGGAGGCGGGCCAAATTTATTTCCTTTACACTACAGAAGTTTCGCTGGGGAGCCCTTACACGTACTCGATAGAGTTCCGATCTGTCCCATGCGGTTACCATCTTTTTGAGCCCTGAAGGGAGACATACGTGGCCGTCGGACAAAGAGGTGCCCGGCAGGGTACAATCATGGATCCGTATGCACACGTAAATTTTTTGCCATGAAGCCACTGGCCGCCTTGTCTAACAGTGGGATAAATGTATTAACTGTTGTGAAGATTACTTTTGAAATAAACAAACAGTTTACTTGCTTTCTTTCCATCGGTCTCATTTTCATTTGAGAGCTCCTTATACGAACAAACATCCAATATGAGAACAGTCAACGCCGTGAAACTGAAGAACACCTCCCAAAACACAACACGAGAATTTCTTATAAAACGAAGCTAAATGGGTACCAGCCCAAATGTTCTGTTCAAAAACGAACAAATGGCCGATGACAACCAAGAAAACTGCAGAAATGAAATTTATAAGAAGTACAAAAGGCTACTCAGCAACAGACCACATTAAAAAAAATAAAAGTGCGACAAGAACTAAAAGCAGAGCCAATTGAATGCAGAAAAACCAAATATCGCAACAGCCGGTACGAAAACATACAGAGAATGGACAGTAAACAACTTTCCAACCTAGCCTAGGTTATAAACTGGCAGGAGAAAGAAATGTTGAAAGACGTAAGAAGAGATGAACAGACAACCTGGGAGCAGAAACTGGCACCTGAAATGTAGTAAGCAATGCTTTCTTATTCAGAATTCACATTGGAATGTTATTTCCTTTAATTTATTTCAGGTTCGGACCACGATATTTAATATCAGAATAATTAATTTCGGTCTATTATGCCGTTTTCAAGACAAAATGATAAGTAAAAAAGCTTCGACTTTTTTGTGTTACAATGTATGTACTACAAGCAAACTATTGTTTAATACTGTATAGAGTCAACATGCCTTTCGAATAATTTCTATGTTGTACTAACATTTTCACGTAAAATCGACGAAGAAAACAAGAACTTTCGTGGGTTTTCTTGCAATTTTGCCGTGTCTATGCCGTAAATAGTGAATGTTGGTTGTTTATGAGAAAATCGTGTTATGCCTAGAGTAAAAAGGAGAAGCCTCTCCAACACGTGTCAGAATTCGAACGTGGTGGTATCTTGACCTATCGAGGCGATGGTGTCTCTTACCGATATTACTACTCTCTCGTTGTTCGTGATCTCACGACTGTCAAAGGAATACGGAATCGAAGGGTTCAGGAGGACCAAACACAACGCTGTGCGGGATCTCCATGGCCACCAGCATTGTGCTCTTTCGGCAGAGGTGCCTCAGATCACCATCTACCCTGCTTTACAGGGCAGACAAGCCTTCGAACCCCACGTTCCATGAAGAGTTGTGGACTTCCAACCATTTAGCGCATAGTGGTAGTTTCGTTGTCCTATATCTTTCCGTAGATGCTCACGACTGTAGCACGTGGACATCGACCATCTTTGCCGTTTACGAGATACTCGTTCAGAGGCTCTACTAACAATAATCTGCGATTTGTCTAAGTCGCTTATCCCAATGAATTTCGATATTGGCAGCCCATATCTTCGCTAGGATACCCCTTCCGTGTCTACTCCACCTACCTACTTTTCTTACCGCGTCACGTGGCGCAACGCCGCCAGCGGTATCCAACGTCACTGTGGGCAATGCTTATAATGTTTTGGTTTTATCAGTGTATGTATACACACCGTAGTCACAAAACTTTGCCAGCATCCAGCACGTGCTATACAATTGTTGCTTATTATAAAGATCTTCATACGAAGATATAACATACGTCTACTTTGCTTAGAGACATTATTTGTTTCTGTTAGTATGTAATAAAGTCAATGTGTGGCAAATACTTCAATCAAAACTGCCGTTAATATGAACGCCAAAAAACAAAATTAGTAAATAAATTACGACAAGAACTTGAAATGATGGAAGATCGTAAATTGTCCTGGCGAGCACGTTTTCTACATCTCTCATCCTTGCAAACATTTGATCATGAGTTGTCGAGAGTGGCAGGATACGATTCGCCACTGCGATCGGTGATCTCTGGCATAGAGCACCATGGAATCACATACCCGAATATGGCATCCAAGTTCGGCTCGATGCTCAGCAGAGTTTCGTCGTTGTTGTCACCAGGGACAGCACTTTGTACCATACAAGTATTTCGCCTCCGATGTATCACGAAGTCGCCTTCAAATCTAATAATGTATTCTTCACACTATACTCTATATCCACAATAAATACAATTTCGTTACTTGCTATATTATTGGTGTTGCAATTTAAATGAGCGTCAATGCAGATGTAATAACGAAAAAAAAGTCGTATGCTATAAGGAAGTATCGTCTCCTCTACTTCATTTAACATTTATGCCAACGATCAATCTATGTCCAGTATTACAAATAGTTGTAATTAGACTGATGACTCAGAAATAGTGGCACAAGGGAGCACATCTGATGAAGTGGACTAGAATCCTACTAAAGAAACTGAAACCCTACAGAAATGAAGATTTGCACCTTTCAACTCCGCACCAGCAAACCTCAAGGAAGATGACTACGTCATGAAATGGTACATTATTGCTGTATTGTTTCAACCGCAGCTATTCTACAAACGGGTGATCTTGTTCTACGACCAGAAAGGACATAAAACTGTGTTTGGAAACCAATGTCAGAGAACTATTTCCTACAATACGGGGATTAATAATGTTTGTTACATTACTGTTAGCATAATACTGTTGGAGCTAGAAAATTGAGCGACTTTAAAATTGTTAGGTTATTTATTGGCGATGTAAACTGTAGATACAGGTTGCAATGATCCACAGGTTGTCAACAAACCGAATGAGTAATAATGAACTGCAAAGAAATTTTAAAAAATCAGCATATCAAGCAACTGTGTTTCAGACGAATGTGAGACGCAGATGAAACTGCAGTGGAAGCATCAGTTGGTCTGTGTGACGTTGTTATACAGGACAGTCTATACAGGACAGTTGAGAACCTGAACTGCTATAAGCTTCACGAGGCATTCATGTATGTTTTGAAGTTCAGTGAAAAGCTTCAGCTTGTCCAAGTTTTGAAGTGATCTGAAATGCAAAATATTTTATTGTCCCTCTGGCACCTCATTCAAAATTTGAAATTGGCCATCCAATTTTCTTTCTTTATACTTTTATGCCAATGCAGAGTTAGCAGTACACGACTGTAGTTCATATCAGATGCCATGGAAGTCCTCGCCGTGTTCAAAGAAAATTTCAAAACTGGGAATGGCTGCTTAATAGGTAAAAATATGAAAATACTGCTCTGTGTGTGAGCTGTTTCAATTGCAACAGAGAATCTAACTATGCAAATGAATAAGAATACGCTAAATATTTCCCGCGCAAATTTTACCTAGCTCTATTCGGTAATCGGTAGCACGTTTTTCTCAGTTTAACAAGAAACCACAGCTCCACCTTTTTTTAGCTGTATGCTGCACAAAGTTCATTTTACATTATGGTCAGAGTTTGGAGTTAAAAAAATACATAATTTCTGTTACATGATAGCCGATTTTGTGAATGTGGCATATCTGATAAACGATTGGAACAGACTTTTAAAAAAATTCTGTGATGAGCACCTGTAACTGCTGTTCATACCATGAGAAGACGTCCGTGGTTTTATTTTCTACTAATGTTACTGAACTTTTCAAATGTAATGTCGATCTCTTTTTTTTCTTTCAGTTTGATGCTCTAGTCTCTGATCGCAGGTTACTTACTATCTAATGTGATATTAAACATACGTTAACTCAACAGAAAATTTGTCCAGACGGTGGCTAGCTTCCCTTTAAACATTTGGCTTAATTTAATTTGCATTACTTTTCGATACATCGCTCCCTGTACAGCTGTTGTTAACTGTCACCAATTCTCGTTTTCTGTTTTGACACTGATGTTTAAACGTTATCTGGGGGGTTGCAACAAACCTGTCTAAGGACGCAAGAAAACAACAACATTGAGTTTTATACATTCTTTTTGACATTACTGAAAAAACGTTTACGGACTAAATGATCGTGGATGTACAGCCGTGCTCAAAAGTATCCGAACGACCTGAATTGCATTTCGCCAGATTCGAATGCAACCCACATAGCGCAGCTGTCTAGCAGGTCCTCAAATCGCCCCTCGGTACAGTCGTTTGACTATTGAAAATGGCTCCAACAAGTCACCACTAGAAAACACTGCTCTGTATCGCAATAACTCAAGATGTAATACGAAGGTACTACAAATATCAGGGAACATCTTATCACAGATAAGACGGTTCTTCAGGCTTGTAAGTTCACATTTATTACAATAAATGACATACATGAAATGTTACCACTCTCATTATTAAGTCAGATAGGTAATTCACGTAGCAAGTTCGTCGTATTCATGATTTCCTCTTCAAAATAACATACTGTACTTATTATTTAACACAAAATGACATTAAAAATTTAAGTTATTGACGAGCAGCTAGTTGAGAATATGTATGAACTTCAAATGACACGACGAACCGTCTCGTTCTGCATATGGATTCAAACCCAGGTCATGCATCCTAAACAAAGACTTCGTGACTGACGGAAACTAACAGTCATTCCTGACTAGGCATACAGAGAGTGATATACCTCGACTTTAGACAGTATCAGTTAGCAAATATCAACTTTAAATTACATAACGTAAACATTGTTAACGGGCGCAAATTCCTATCCAGCATCTATTGTCCTTGTTAACGACCTACGAGAGATGTTAAATATTGCTTCTTCACAAGTAGCTTACTTGAAATGCCACGAGGTAAAGCTTTGTGTTGAACAGGTTCAAATGGTTCAAATGGCCCTGAGCACTATGGGACTTAACATCTGTGGTCGTCAGTCCCATAGATCTTAGAACTACTTAAACCTAACTAACCTAAGGACATCACACACATCCATGCCCGAGGCAGGATTCGAACCTGCGATGTTGGACAGGGATTCGAACCCAGAACCTAATTGGATTGTCATCGAAGCACAATCAACTGTGACATATCGGATTTTCTCGCCAGTAGCTAGATGTTTTAACTGCAATGACGAGACGAAACATTAATTTTTTCTTTCCCAGGACTCCAACCTGGCACCTATCGCTGTTATATTCTAGAGAAAACGAACGTTAAAAATGGGTTTGTTACACCAGCAGCGACATGTGAGCATATTTGAACTAGAAATAATATGACGAAGAGTTCAGTGCTGACTGGGAATCGAGCCCCGCAGATATCGTTGTTGACTGCACACAAAGAGACGTCAGCTACCGAATTTTTCTCCACCAGCAGCTCGAAATAACATCCTTCAATTTACAATGATTTCGCAAACAGTTCTGTGTCTCACTGGGACTCAAAAACGTCAGATACCGTTAGTGTTGACAACGAATGAAAATACATTAAACATCAAAATTATTACCCACCAGCAGATAGGTGTTCTCATGCTAGAGCTTGATAATACATAATGAAAGCTTTAGTACCGGGCCAGGATTCGAACTCTTTCACGCGCAATATGTGGAGATGTTGAGAAATCTGCAGTTTTGAACAAACAACAAATTTGCAGTCGAGCTGTATTGTCACGAAGGGATCAAATTCCACGTTAAGGGCGGTCTGAGTTGCATTCCCAGATCAGAACCAATTTTATCGACATACAGAAGCCCAAATAAAAGATGGAATAAGTGTCCTGTGACCCTACATAGCGTTTGTTTCGTCACTAGAAATAAATAACTAGTATAAGAAAGGTTACTGTTGATAGAGTTTCTACGTGTCGCGACTCCTGACTTTATTGTGGTTCAACCTAACGTCTACTTGGTAGAGAAAGAATATCATGTTTAACATGAATGTCAGACCACAATGCCATTATACCTTCTTCACTCGGCGTAGCCAGAAGAGAACAGAAACTGTCTCTCCTTATCAAAAATCATCAGCAGAAGTTGGAATCGAACCCAGACCATAAGTATAGGAACCTAGCATCAATCCAACAGACCACCAAATTCTCTTCTCTGTCACTCATTTTTCTATCATAACAATGTTGCGCCACACTGGATGAGAATTCTGACACACAGACTCCCTGTAGTGGTCTGCAGCATGTTCAGTACGTTCATTTACTTGGTTGACCGAATCACCATGAACTAGCTGCCTCGGCTACCCAGTGCATACATTCGACTCTATTTTGTAATCACCGAAATAAAATCACGTTACTGACACCTACACAGAACTGCCAACAGTGTAGGATGCATAAATTTAAACAGGAAGTGTTCCTTTCGACTTGAGCTACTCTATTGCGCTATCTGTTTGTTAAAAACGTCGTGCAGTGCAAAAGAAAAGCTGTAACTGTCTGTCTCTCAGAAGTCTATATCTGGCCATATGCATTATCTCACAGCACTGTGCAATGCGCAAGTTCTGGAGGAATTGTTGTTGAGTTTTGGAGGTGTTGCGGCTATGTGTCAGCTAGTAACGTAACAGTAAGCGTCGCGCACTGTTGATAAGACGTCGCGAGTTTGGGGACATTCGCTGCTACGGTTTTTAAAACGCCATACTGCTGTCTGCTGAAGTTATCCATCTAATGGAACTTTGAACATAATTCCCTTCACTTCTCAACCCAAAATAGTCGCATGTGGAAAAAGGGCTAACTTCTGCGACGTTTTGTTCTTTTTCAGGTTTGATAGATGGCCAGGCTGTAGATGCATCTCGAAACTTTTGTATTATGTATGGGGAGAGCGCATCGTGCCAAAATACGTCAGAAAAGTATTTTCTACATTAGCTGTCGTGTGGCAGTGGCATTTTACTCTTCATAAAACCTTGTTTGACAGTTTTAACTCAGAACAAGTTTTCTGCATGTGTGTAATCAATAAACTGCATATGCATTGTCACACTGTTATAGATAACATCAGAGAATTCGCATATATCGTTGATGATTAATTTCTCTCTCATGTTAACTAATGTTATAACAACACTAAAAGAAACCGTACGAAAAATGTGCACTGTATTATAAGAAATGAAATAAAACTACCCACGATAACCTTACGACGAAAGTCTGTTTCAATAAAACTGAGTATCTGTACACAAGCGTGTCTCTATCGGCACGAATTAGTAAAATACTAATCACTTAGATTTCGATTGGGTCTGTGTTTGATTGGTATGCTGTGTCATACTCAAGTGGTGTGCAAATGTGGCATTTCATAAATAAAGTTATGTATTCCTAGAAACCCAAAATTTGTTTGTCAGCAGCGGAAAGAGGCGTTACGTGTTGTGCAGCATTGTTAGTTTTTCACCATTGCACTATGAGCCGAAAGTATATTCTTGCGATTTGCTTATCGATGTGTGATCGCAGGTTCGAATCCTGCCTCGGGCATGGATGTGTGTGATGTCCTTAGGATGGTTCGGTTTAAGTAGTTCTATGTTCTAGGGGACTGATGACCATAGACGTTAAGTCCCATAGTGCTCAGAGCCATTTTTGATGTGTGATTTGACTGCTTGTAGCTCTTTCACAGATGGGATAAAAACATTACAGTCAGCAAGATTGGAATCGCAAACCGTAACAGACGCTTTCTCTCAGGTTAGCACGTTTCCAAAGAGCTAGGGAAGAGGCGTGCGTCTACGTCACCTCTTACGAGACCAGTAGTGGTTAGAACACGTAAACAGCTGTTTAAATGACGAGATTAGATGCGATTTTCACGTGCAACGACTTTCCTGGGCTGACAACCGTAAATTTACAATCTTTTGTTAGAGCTCAAGCGTTAGTATTAATTCAGATTATTCAATAGAAATGACAGGAAAAATCAAGTGAACTTTGAGGCTTAATTCCGTGCACACCACGAAGTAACTCATCGATCACAGAGTTGCCAAATATACCTTGCCTTGTTGCCAAATCTCAGTTACATAACAGCAGGAAGAAAAC
This sequence comes from Schistocerca serialis cubense, assembly GCF_023864345.2. NCBI lineage: Eukaryota > Metazoa > Arthropoda > Insecta > Orthoptera > Acrididae > Schistocerca > Schistocerca serialis. The sequence goes on along the minus strand of NC_064638.1, from coordinate 1,076,455,685 downwards.
GAACCGATGTGATTCTACAGTGGGCTGGGAAGTGACCATAGCTGACGTCTCAAAGACGCGGCTGCTACGGCCTGGAATACATAATCCGTCTGATTCACATTTATGTGACTGGGTTTAAGGACTGGAGCGTAGTTACTAATAATACTCAGAACTGACTGCAAACTAAGCTTCATAAATCAGTAACTCTCATAATTGTTTTTATATATCTTTCGTAAGTGTACTCAAAACTAAGAAAATCATTGACGAACGTTTTCGTGCCTCGCCGATAGTCGAGCACAACAAACTAATAAAAAAAAAAAGACTGTGTGCGTGTGTGTGTGTGTGTGTGTGTGTGTGTGTGTGTGTGTGTGAGAGAGAGAGAGAGAGAGAGAGAGAGAGAGTGAGGGAGAGAGATAAAAATAAAAATGAATGAGAGCGAGAGAGAGTAAAAAATTGTTGCAAAGAAACTAAATTGTGGTATAGAAAGAAATCTTTCATTAAAATGACGTGTTCTACATCATTACGAAATGTCGTATTCATGATCTATGGAACAAGTATTAATCTAATCTAACATAATCATATCATATTGCTGACTAGTCATGAAGAGGCACGAATTACACATATTTTTGCCAATATCAGTAACTAAATCTAAACTTGAAAAAAAACAAAACAAGACGACAGTTTTTGTAATAAACCGGGACTCCTTTAAAAACCCTTTCGTCCCTGTTAACTAACCACGAAAGGTGTGTGATATACCTCCATTCAGAAGGAACAAAGTGTTCATGTATTTAAAGATGAAGCGCATGATGTGAAGTTCTGTGACGGAGATACGACCCCAGCACTCAATCGGATTGTTAACTAAGTAAAATCAACTGTTACGTATCGGTTTTTCTTACCAGCTGCTAGGTGTTTGAATCTAAAATAAGGATACAAATTTTTGTGCCTGAGTGACAATCGAATCGCACGCCTACCGTCCCTCTTTATCACCCACGAACATAGCTTAAGTAACACTTGCTTACTCACCAACAGTAAGATGTGTGCGTGTTTGACCAGAAATAACGACACCTATTGCGATTGTTGGCAACACATTAACAGACATTAAAAATGCACGTAAATTTTCACTAGCAGACTTGTATGCACGTGATAGGGCTTGAAATGAAATTATGAATATTTTTGTACTGGATCAGGATTCGGACGCACATACTTACCTTTGGAGGAGACCTAGAGGTGACTGCAGTCTTGGGAAAAGGAACGCAATGATTGAACTATACTGTTCCGAGAGATTCAGATCCTCGAAAGATGAGATACGATTTCGAATCACAGTCCAGCACCAAATGTTTCAACGTCTCTAGTTCAATCAAGTACAAGAAAAATAAGAGCCCTGTTCCTTTAAATGGCTATCGTTTCATCAAATAAAATAAAATTTTCTAACGTAAGTAAGTTTACTGGAGACAGTATTTCTGTTTACCATGACTTACGCCTATGTCATTTCCCAACGTAAACCGGCTCTGCCCAATTGGTAATGAAGGAGCGTGATGTTTAATACGGATTCTGGATTATTACGTCTTTCTCTTGAGGTTACCAGAGGTGAAGTAAATCTGTTTCTGCCTCTTAAAAGTAAATGCCTGAACCCACGCATTGCACCTGTGATAGTTCGTTCCACCAGACCATTGTGGCCACATTTCCCAGCCCCAGGAATGTGCTGTAACGAATGATGTGCTTAGCTAACAAAATTAGTCACTGTGGAAAAAAATGCCAGTCTATTAATTAGTTAAGTAGCAGCAATCTTCTGACGTGGAGATTATACTATTCTCATGTGAGCAGGTTTTTAAGACTCTTCTAGGCATCATAGCCTCGATGTGAAGCCATTTTGAAATATTCACTAATTCAGCAAATTTCTTAGCTCGAGAAAATCCACTGTGAAGTGTGAAGTTACCGGATAATTAGATTATTGCTGTCATTGTTACTATCATTTTCTTCATACCGTTGCTGGAACACATGTGCTTGAAGATCATTTAATGCCTTTTGGTCATTATAGAAGTAGTTGCCCAAGAAGAGGTTCTTTCCCTGTCTAGGGAGTCCTTCTCATGTTAATATCAAACATCAGCAATTACTCGCAGATTACATTAAAACTAAAGTAATTGATGAAGACGTTACTTGATAACAAAAACGCGCTGCCTTTCTTAATGTACTTGCGCCTAGAAATGGCTGTCGAATACTGCCAAACCAAAAGCCAAGGGATCTTACTGCCTTCCGTTATACGTCGCTGTCAGTTCTTTCACAAGATTTGGTCGACGTGACCTGTTGCAAGTTGTGTATGGCAGAGAATGTTCTAGAAAATCATTTGTATTCCTTTGCAATAAACAGAAAGATTTTCATTGTAAGCTATCCGAGTTCAAAATTTTCGCATTATTAGTTCAGATTTAATATTCACTTCTATAATGTAGGAAAGTATTTCACAGTTGCAAAACCCGCATCCGACTCATTGACCTTATACTTAGTTGCTGACCATAAATTCTAGCGCCGGCCGGAGTGGCCGTGCGGTTCTAGGCGCTACAGTCTGGAGCCGAGCGACCGCTACGGTCGCAGGTTCGAATCCTGCCTCGGGCATGGATGTGTCTGATGTCTTTAGGTTAGTTAGGTTTAATTAGTTCTAAGTTCTAGGCGACTGATGACCACAGAAGTTAAGTCGCATAGTGCTCAGAGCCATTTGAGCCATAAATTCTAGCTCAGAGTGACACCAGTTTAAGTAACCTAATGTAGCGAAGACTGTTTGCCAGTGCTCTGTTTCACCGGAAAATATGCAATTCACTCAGTGGGCTCCAATAGTACACTGTAACAGTAATTTCTGTGTGTATGCAATGCATGCGGATTGTGGAATTTAGTGGTGCTCTCTCTTCTACTTCTGTATACAATATGCCTGACCTAAACGGGCCCTTTATCATTACAGGCCCTGGACAGTGCAACATCATACTGACAACAGTAATGTGCTTATACTGACAGCCTCACTGTTCGTTTTAGCTGATTTTGTAATCATTTAAATAGAACAACATGACCTTCCTGTGGGAGACATTTCGTCCCCCTTTTCCTTCTGTGACGTTTGTCAGTAAGCTTTTTGCCTTCCAACCAGCGAAATGCGGCAGAGTACAGCCAGTAAACAATTCACATAACGCGATTTAGTGCCGTTAAGAAGATTTCTTTAAACACTGTCGTAGCTGAAGGAATTTAGTTTCTTCTCAAATCGTCTTATGCAGCAACGTTCACAGATATTTCCAATAGGAATAGCTCTTTATCCAGGTACGAAGGTTGTGAGACAAACTTCCCACAGTTTGTGTCAGGTTGATCTTTTCGTCTGGTAGCACTGCATAAGTATTTTGTCTAAGAGGTATCACAAGTAGTGTTCCTGTAGCTGTGGGAATCATTGGTTGAAAACGAGTTTAACGCCAATGGGTACAGTACTGCTAAATATTCAAAATGATTATCAATCTGTCTGAGTTCAGCCACAAACTGAGGCGTATTTATAATACGGTAGCTATACTATGTATCCTTGTCTTCCTTGAGTGGGCATTACACACACGTATACAATACTATGAATACTTCGAACGCTGTAGCTAACGTTGCTCCATAAAATAATCTTGTTTTGTTAGTTTTTGTGGGTGTTCAGCGTGCAATATGTGTTGTAAATACAGTCTTAAACAAAAAAGTTGTCCGCAAGGTTGACAATACAATCGTGCTGCCATCAGAATTCTACGTCCGGCAATATGCTCGATCTGGCTACATTGTAGACTGCGGCACTTCCTGGAGAAAGTCTTGAGTGCAGTCTGAGTACATCACTTTCCACTGCGAATGTAGTCTTGAGGTAAAACGCAAGATTAGGTAATACGACATCTGGCAACCGAGAGCACACGTCGACATATTTTTATCGCCCCTTTCCTCTCGGTGCTGAAGCTATGAGTGTATTTCAAGCGAATCTACAAAATATTTCGCTTTCTTTCACATTGGTAATAACAGCTTGGTTCAACAATATTTTAGCGAGAGATTTCTTGGCCGACCATCCGCCTCTGAACACCGCATGCGTCTGAGTTCTCTGTGACCCGTTTGCTGCCTACCGGCGGGGCTGAGGCACTGCGCTGCCTTCCGACGGCAACGTCTGCTCCACTCCTCACTCTCGACGATGTGAAATGCTTTAATGTTGTTGAGTGGTGACCCATAAAATCTGTCTACAATTTGTGTTTCACACTCTACTCCAACGGAGGCACAAAACCGTTTTTATGTGGTGAGTATTTTATTACACTAGTATGCAATACATCAATGTGGCACAGATTTAATATCATTGTGATCTAGTGCACTATAATTAAAGTGTCATATCCTGTTCTTTTTCCTTTCACAAGAGATTCTTCAAATAATTTATTTTTTCCATGGATTCATATGTGTCAGTCAAGGCACAGAGAGTAAATGCAGTGTAATGTGTTTGGTTCCTTTCTTTGATTCCCTCTGGTAAATGGAACTTAGTGTCAATACCTTTCAGAACCTACTACATAGCTACTCATGCATATTGCTTGTTTTGTGGTCTATACATTAATTAATGGGGAAGTGAACGCTGTTCAGAAGTGATATTTAAAATATTCAATTGGATTTAAGGCGACAAAGTTGCCCATATTTGAAGCTACCCAGAGAAAAAGTAAGTCGCTAGAGCCGCTGTTAGTGAATGTCTGCAGAGAGTTCCTAACTGCTACTGTGGAAATTTGGCATAGAGGCCCTACAGTAATCAAGAGGTTCATTCCCTTCACACTTATCACCCTGGCATATGAGTCTTATGTGAAGAACAAGATTGAAATTCGTATCGTTGACGGTCGATTCGAATTTCTTCAGAGACGCTTGTATTGTGAAGCAGCTTGACAGTCGGAAAGCCAAGATCTATGACCATTAACACAACTTACTGGGTCGAGCTACCAAGAGGACTTGAAGTGTAAAGGGTTTTCTTCCGATTTAGTTACAGAATTTTTTCTGGAAATTCGTAGCTCCATAAAATAAATCAGAAAAAAAAGCTCGCTCACGCTGGCTCCTACCACGGTTAGAACTGACGATTCATTGAGCCGTTGTGACACGAGACACGGGCTCTACCATTTTTTTTTCTATTTTTGGTTCTCCTTCCACCCCTTCAACCTATCCTTACGCTCGCCAGAAGTTGCCTTCTCGGCCTGGCTTCATCGCCATTAAAAGAAATTGTTCTTCTTCACGATGAAATAAAATCACTCTTCTGTAAAGAAAAGAAACTTGTTTTCCTTTAAATCATTCCCCTGCGTAATGTTCTTCTTCATGACTTCTTCTGTAAAGAAAAGAATAGTATTGTCCTTGAAAACATTCCCCTGCTCGTCCTCCAACAAGGTGGCACTGACTCAGCTGACACGCGATCCTCAAAACACGTCTTCTCGAAATTAATAAGCCTTCACTTTATATACCCCAAGCATTAAAGCTTGGCCTCGTTCGTTAAGTGATCCTTTCTTTTTCGCCCAGGTTTCCTTCTCGTAGTTGTGAGGGCAGACGTCGCTGAAGTCCGCAGACCGTCCTGTGGAGTGCTGGAGTGTGATGTTAGGCAATGTTCCTTCGGATAAAGTGACAGTCACAACGTGAGTCACAAACTGAAAACTTTCTCTCGACTATCGATGATAGTACAAAACAAAGTCCCAATGGAAGCAACGAAAAAAAAAGTACAAGTACAATAATTGTGAACTTGGGTTTTAAAAACTGAACACCTGTTCGTTCATCCATCTGTTCGTCTAGTATCCTCTTATAAGTCTCTTCATCGTATGTGTGTCATATCGTCACTAGTTGTAATGCCTCGATATAATTGGCAAACTTTCTCTTATATTTTGGGTCCCTCATCAGTAACTTAGCCTGTGTGGCTAGGTATACTCTGTAGCCCATGTATGTCCGGTCTTCCTGGGCATTAATGATGTAGTGCAGTGTGTGCGCTGCCAACCAAGTCCACGTGTTCTTTTTGGTTACCGGATAGTAAGTTCCATCCGGTTGGAGAATCGATGTTAGAGTGATGTTCTGCGTTGTTGTCCTGCAGATCGATGCCATGGTCCTACGACACCAGTTCCATATATGGCCGTTCTCACCACAGGCACATTTGGAAAACATTTCACATAAATTTTCTCAGCATGTTATAGTCTTAGGTGGAGATTTCAATTTACCAGATATAGACTGGGACACTCAGATGTTTAGGACGGGTGGTAGGGACAGAGCATCGAGTGACCTTATACTGAGTGCACTATCCGAAAATTACCTCGAGCAATGAAACAGAGAACCGACTCGTGGAGATAACATCTTGGACCTACTGATAACAAACAGACCCGAACTTTTCGACTCTTTAAGTGCAGAACAGGGAATCAGTGATCATAAGGCCGTTGCAGCATCCCTGAATATAGTAGTTAATAGGAATATAAAAAAAGGGAGGAAGGTTTATCTGTTTAGCAAGAGTAATAGAAGGCAGATTTCAGACTACCTAACAGATTAAAACGAAAATTTCTGTTCCGACACTGACAATGTTGAGTGTTTATGGAAAAAGTTCAAGGCAATCGTGAAATGCGTTTCAGACAGGTACGTGCCGAGTAATACTGTGAGGGACGGGAAAAACCCACCGTGGTACAACAACAAAGTTAGAAAACTACTGCGAAAGCAAAGAGAGTTTCACTCCAAGTTTAAACGCAGCCAAAACCTCTCAGACTAACAGAAGCTAAACGATGTCAAAGTTAGCGTCAGGAGGGCTATGCGTGAAGCGTTCAGTGAATTCGAAAGTAAAATTCTATGTACCGACTTGACAGAAAATCCTAGAAAGTTCTGGTCTTACGTTAAATCAGTAAGTGGCTCGAAACAGCATATCCAGACACTCCGGGATGATGATGGCATTGAAACAGAGGATGACACGCGTAAAGCTGAAATACTAAACACCTTTTTCCAAAGCTGTTTCACAGAGGAAGACCGCACTGCAGTTCCTTCTCTAAATCCTCGCACAAACGAAAAAATGGCTGACATCGGAATAAGTGTCCAACGAATAGAAAAGCAACTGGAATCAATCAATAGAGGAAAGTCCACTGGACCTGACGGGATACCAGTTCGATTTTACACAGAGTACGCGAAAGAACTTGCCCCCATTCTAACAGCCGTGTACCGCAAGTCTCTAGAGGAACGGAAGGTTCCAAATGATTGGAAGAGAGCACAGGTAGTCCCAGTCTTCAAGAAGGGTCGTCGAGCAGATGCCCAAAACTATAGACCTATATCTCTGTCGTCGATCTGTTGTAGAATTTAGAACATGTTTTTTGCTCGAGTATCATGTCGTTTTTGGAAACCCAGAATCTACTATGTAGGAATCAACATGGATTCCGGAAACAGCGATCGTGTGAGACCCAACTCGCTTTATTTGTTCATGAGACCCAGAAAATATTAGATACAGGCTCCCAGGTAGATGCTATTTTTCTTGACTTCCGGAAGGCGTTTGATACAGTTCCGCACTGTCGTCTGATAAACAAAGTAAGAGCCTACGGAATATCAGACCAGCTGTGTGGCTGGATTGAAGAGTTTTTAGCAAACAGAACACAGCATGTTGTTATCAATGGAGAGACGTCTACAGACGTTAAAGTAACCTCTGGCGTGCCACAGGGGAGTGTTATGGGACTATTGCTTTTCACAATATATGTAAATGACCTAGTAGATAGTGTCGGAAGTTCCATGCGGCTTTTCGCGGATGATGCTGTAGTATACAGAGAAGTTGCAGCATTAGAAAATTGTAGCGAAATGCAGGAAGATCTGCAGCGGATAGGCACTTGGTGCAGGGAGTGGCAACTGTCCCTTAACATAGACAAATGGAATGTATTGCGAATACATAGAAAGAAGAATCCTTTAATGTATGATTATATGATAGCGGAATAAACACTGGTAGCAGTTACTTCTGTAAAATATCTGGGAGTATGCGTGCGGAACGATTTGAAATGGAATGATCATATAAAATTAATTGTTGGTAAGGCGAGTACCAGGTTGAGATTCATTGGGAGAGTGCTTGGAAAATGTAATCCATCAACAAAGGAGGTGGCTTACAAAACACTCGTTCGACCTATACTTGAGTATTGCTCATCAGTGTGGGATCCGTTCCAGATCGGTTTGACGGAGGAGATAGACAATATCCAAAGAAGAGCGGCGCGTTTCGTCACAGGGTTATTTGGTAACCGTGATAGCGTTACGGAGATGTTTAATAAACTCAAGTGGCAGACTCTGCAAGAGAGGCGCTCTGCATCGCGGTGTAGCTTGCTCGCCAGGTTTCGAGAGGGTGCGTTTCTGGATGAGGTATCGAATATATTGCTTCCCCCTACTTATACCTCCCGAGGAGATCACGAATGTAAAATTAGAGGGATTAGAGCGCGCACGGAGGCTTTCAGACAGTCGTTCTTCCCGCGAACCATACGCGACTGGAACAGGAAAGGGAGGTAATGACAGTGGCACGTAAAGTGCCCTCCGCCACACACCGTTGGGTGGCTTGCGGAGTATAAATGTAGATGTAGATGTTGTAAGGTGTCGATGACATTACATTCTCGACACTTGTCTGACACCGACAGATGTATTTTATGGAGTCTCTCTCTAGTTGGTATTGTCTGATTGACAATTTTGTACCAAGTGGATCGGACGTCAGTGCCTAGAACACTGTTATTGATGTTTGTCCAGATTCTAGTCCAATCCGTAGAGGGGTGCTTCGTCACCATGCGGTTGGCTCTTCCAGTTTCGTTCATCAGCCGATATAGTTGAGCAGATGTTAGATCACTTAATGGAGCACTCGATTTGGACTTCAGGTAGCTGGCTTCTAAGAGAAACATTCTGATATGATTCGCCTTATAGTGCACTTCTCCCAGGTTTATTGGTATTAGCATGTTGTATGGTTGATATGTCCTTATGGCCATACGAAGTGCGCTGTCGGGGTATTTGCGGCACAGCTGCAGTGTTTTACGTACGAGGAGAGCCTTGCATTTCGTTGGGACATCTATTAGACCCAGGCCCCCTTCCGCCGGAGGGAGGGTGACGACGTTGATCCCCACCTTGAATATCTCACCCCTCCAAACATACCATCCGACTGCCGACATGATGCCCCTGGCAATAGTGTCTACCACCGGGAGAATCTGCCCAACATACCAAAGTTTGGAAAGGATCTTGGTATTGATGAATTGAACGCGTTGAAGCAGATTATGTTCTCTGGTTTTATTTTGTTGAAGGCAGGCTTTCGTGATGGCCAAAAGTTCTTTCCAATTGACTGCCGTTTTTCTTATAGGGCAACTGCTCATTTTTATACCTAGCAGTTTGACAGTCTCACACAACCTGTAGGGACAAGTTACATCTGTCGGAAAGCCTCCCCCAATCGGCAATAATCTGGTCTTCGTATAATTTAATTTGGAGCCTGATGCTCGTTCGTATTCAGTGATACTGTCAGTGATCTCCCGTAGCTCCTGTTCCGACCGTATGACAGCACTCAAGTCGTCCGCATAGGCAATACATTTTATGTTGCATGAATAGACAGTTAAGCCCCGAAGTTTGCAATGGAGCATCCGGAGAAGTGGCTCAGTTGCTATTACGTAGAGAGGCATAGACATGGGGCATCCTTGTCTTACTGATCTTTCAATAGGAATCGGTCGGGTGAACTGACCATTAACAATGACCTTAGAAGTGGCAGCGGTGTACATATTTTGAATCACTGTAATGAAGTCGTCACCGAATCCAAGATGTTTCATAATTTGGAACAGATAGCGGTGCGAAACCCGGTCAAAAGTCTTACATTGGTCTAAAGCAAGAATTGCTGCAGTCGGCCGTGTAATGGCACTGAACGAGATGATATCTCTGTAATCCGCAAGACTTTTGAAGATAGTGCGTCCAGGTACTTCTGCTGACTGGCTGTGATGGATTATCGTCCCTAGGACGTTTTTAATTCTATTTGCAAACACGCGGGCCACAGTCTTATAGTCGGAATTCAGGAGGGAGATTGGTCGAAAATGATTGATGTCTTCGTGTGGGTGTTGTTTCGGAACAAGTACAATTAAACTGCCATTGAAGTCTTCTGGTAGTTGCAGACCTGCTCTAATTTCGTTACATATATGCACAAAACAATTTTCCAGTAGATGCCAGTATTCCTTATAAAATTCAATGGGAAGTCCATCCGCGCCAGGGGATTTATTAGGCTGAGCCTTCCTCAAGGCCATCTTAATTTCATCCGCAGTGACTTCACTCATCAGTGACTCCCTGTCAGCCTCGGCTAGTTTCGCTGTTAGAAGATCTTGCATGGCGGAGATGATCTCATCATCTGTCGTGTCTGCCATATAGAGTCTCCGGTAATAGTCAGTGATATAATCCTTTATTTCCATCTGAGTCGTCAAGAAGCTGCCATCTTCCGTTTTCAATTTACTGATCTGTTTTTGTCTTGCTCGTCGTTTCTCTCTGCCGAGGTGGAACGAGGATGGACGTTCATCGGAAGTACTGTTGGTGTCTCTAGAGCGGATTTTGGGACCTTCCATTTGTTTCCGTTTCAGTAGTAACAACTTTTTCTTAATCCTTTTAATTTGTACGATGTTTTCGTGCGTGACAGACGTTTCGGAGTATAAATCACGAAGGCATCTAAAGTAAAATTCAAAGGTCTCCTTTTGGAAGCGGCTCCTGGCGTAGCTATAGGCCTTCAAGCACCTAATAAGTCGAGGCTTCGTATAGTTGCACCACCACATCGTGACAGACGGGAAAGCAGCCTGTCTGTGTAGACTCGATTCCCAGACCTCCTGCAACTGTTCTCGTAGCCCTTGCTCTCGGAGGATGTCTACATTTAATTTCCATCCTGTTTTGCCACGGAACGTTTTCTGTCTGGTCATACGAATGCTACAGTGGTAGGCCAAGTGGTCTGAGAAACATATTGGCCACGTTTCCGTTGTCGATATTTGCCCCCTCAGAGTTTTCCCCACATAGATCCTATCGATGCGGCTGGCAGTTTGTGCGGTGTAATACGTAAAGCAGCTTTGGTTCCCATGTAGTATTTCCCATGTTTCCTCCAGTTCGAGCTGAAGCACTGTTTCTGCGAGAGTTGGACAACCATTAAAATTCAGCCTTTGATCTTTATGCTTTAAAACGCAGTTGAAGTCACCCCCAAGTACCACGTCTTCTGGATTCCGTCGTAACAGATATAACAGATCAGTAGCAAAGAACTGGGCTCTGCGCACTCCATTTTGATTACCAGAAGAGGCGTAGATGTTTATAAATCGTATACCGTGAATTAGACACGAAATGCCTCTCCCGTTTTCCAGTAGCTCGACGTCAGAGATGGTCACTCCCTCTTTGATTAGGAAAGCCGTACCGGAGGAGCTATCCGGAGTGGTGTTTTTTACCACTTTGTAGCCAGGAATGTCTAGGTGAAGGTTGTCGTCCACCTTCTGCAGCATCACAATATCCGCGTCACAGCTGTAAAGGTAGTCGCGAAGGCTGTACAGCTTCTGAGTCGAGGTAATTTTATTGATATTTAACGTGGCTAACTTGTAGTCCTGAAACGGAGGGGGCATTTCCAGCTAGTGGTGCGAAGTCTCAATTCAAGTATGGAAGGGAGACGTCGATGGGAACCATTAATAAGTATCAGAAAAGTAATCAGCGTCCCCTGTCGGAGTTATTGAAGCAGGTCCTGTCCTTTTAAGTTCTTCATCCCTCACAGCTGAGGAAGCACCTTTCGCCGAGCCGACCTTATTCGTTTCAGTGTCCACTGACATGCGTTCTACGTCATCTGCCCAGTCGCCAACATTAACTGAGTCCCTCTTGGTGTGTGAGGCTGTCTCAGCCAGATGGAGGTGTGTGGAGCTATCCCTGAAGACCCGTCGTGTAGTCTTTTCCCCTTCAGCGAGAGCGTGGTCTCCGACCTCTGAATGGGGCTTCATGGTGTCTGCCACATCGATGGTGCCACTCTGTCGCTTCTCATCAGGGTTTCCATGTAGGGCATCGGTAAGGTCGCGGGCAATTTGCAAACCTTTCTCACGCAAACTTGGTGCAGTTTGCTCGGCATTCTTGTGAGCTATTCTCCTTTTCTTATGTTTCTTCGGCGAACTGCCTCGCCTTCCATTTTCGTCAGCCTCTGGAGATGAAACGCTATCTTGCCCACCAGTTAATCCTGCCGTTTGCGCTGAGACATGTATCTGTTTGTTGCCCGTGTCCGAATCGTTGATCTTTCCTTGGGATTGTACATCACAGTGAGGCTGGCCAAATTCGTACCCACTGGCTCGTTAGTTTCCGTTGGAAGGTCAGGGGTTACATCAGTGATGTCCTCTGTGGTGGAAGTTTCCATTGGCGTCACTTGGTCGTCGTCCAAGGCGTCGGAAATTGTGTCCACAACTGAATGTTCCACGTTGACCATGTTCGTGCGAGCTGCCGCCACATATGTCAGCGGTAGTGAAGTCATCGTATTAGCTGGCACGGTGTCTCCCGGTGGCAACTGCGTCACCCTTCGTTGGATACATTGAGCACGAACGTGATCCGTGGCACGGCACCCAGAGCAGGTACGCGGTTGACCGTCATATATGACGATCGCCCTGTATCCACAAATAGTAACGTAAGATGGTATGTGCCTCTGCAGTTCCATTTTAACCTGCCGAACACCGTCCAGGACAGGAACCTTAAACGTCGCCCATTTTTCGGCAACATTGCTAACAACTTTAGCGTAATTTTTGAGCACCGCGTCGATTTCAGCCGCAGGTACTTCAAATGGTAACTCAAAAATTCGAAGAGTTCGAAGACCAAATCCTGCATGCAAAACCTTAACCTCTCCGATGTTCCCATCACGGTGCTTAAATTTAAGCTTACCACTACATGACTGCAAGATCTGTTCGCAAATATCAGCGGTTTTAAACTTGATGTAGACAACGCTACTAACGATCGACAGGTGTACGCCGATAATATCGTCAAAGGATCGTTTCAGACTTTCCTCAATACATAATTCTATCTCAAAAGACTTCGGTCGTGCTTAGTTGTGATCGAATACAAATTTCAACGTGTCTCTGCGCGTTTTGTCGTTCATGTTCCGGTTCTAAACATTGTCACACAATAACACGTTATTGTGGCCGCTAGAACAGCGTCTACTCACCAGTAAACAGCACACAGCCAGCAGCAGCGAGGACGTAAACACGCCGCGCGTCCGCTCGCCACGGCCGTTGAAGGCCGACTATACCATGGGGCTACGGACACACTGCTGCGAGCACTCCACTCTCATCATGGTATTGGTCGCTCAACCTCGTAACACATCGTGAAAGATAATAAAAGTTGTCACTTATGTGAAGAACAGCATTTCTTTAGCCCAAAAATAGAATTTTCAGTCTCAGTGTCTTAGTTTACATGAGGATTATATAGCACGAGTCATTCAAATGGAAAGGGAATAACAAGCGAGTGAATTCAGTACCATATGTGGAAGTGATTGCACTGTCACAGTGTTGCCAAATGTTTGTGACGGTGTTGCCAATTCTCAGCTGTGCTAGGAACGGCTCTGTAGCGGTATGTGAGGAGAATCACATGCTCATGTCGTAGCAGGATACGGAGAGGAGGCGTGTGGTTTGGTTAATATGCAGCGTTTTCTCCTACCGGTTGTGTCAAACATTCAGGTGTACAACCTCCATAACGGTTACAGTTTCCCACAAACTATATACAAATAAAAGACTTACCTTGTTACTTTGTGAAAAAGATTATTTCAGTACAATAAAAAGTTTTTGGAAATAAACTTTGCCCACCTGTCACAAAAAGTAAGATAACAAACACTATGCACCTCGAAATCGATTGCATCTATGTGCAGTCTTGTGATCATACAGGTAGAATTTCATGAATTGAACGAGAATGTAGAAAAATGTTGGTGCGAATGGAAGCTGTAAGAAACACAGTTAACTAATTATTCTGTGCCATGTAATAATCAATTCATTTGACTCAGAAGAGAAGAAACTAGAAATTATGCCCATTAAGACAGAAAGTAAACTGCAGATCTGCGTATTTTCATCTTCCTAACTATACTAACCAGCGTACTCATTGCTTTCGTAATGTTTCCCTCTTGTTTAGTCTTCTAATGATGAACTGGATCCACACCCATGCGTCTGATTGTTTCTTTGTATTCTTCCATCTACTATCTTTGTGTGTTACTGCTCGGTGTTCAAAAAGCAAAATATTATGCCTGCTCCCACGAGGTATTAGAACGAGGTTGCAAGAAGGCTAACGAATTATAATCAAAATACACCGAGACGCCAGTTAGTCTGTCGTCATGGTGTTAAGTCGACAGAAATAGTTGGATATTATTGCCTGTATCACCGGCATCCCGTTTTCGTCTGCTCTTACTGAGATTTTCATATTACCCTGAACATAAGACGCCGAGAGAAATGTGTATATTCTCCGTGACGAAACATCCCACATTCCATTCATCCTGAACCATTCGTAACGTGCAACGGCAGCAGTGAGTGATAGGAAATCTGTTGTGAGGTGACGAATAACAATGACAATGGTAGTAATAAAAAATCAGTAATCAAAGATGTTTACTGAATTACAGACGATTGTTAAGGATTAACAAAATAACCAAGAGAGACTGAGTGTTTAATTGTCACACTGCATGGATCTTCTTACCTCTTTGTTACCGAATTCTGTTCTGGTTGTTTGCAGAGAGAAAAGAAAGACCCCTGTAGCCATACATATCGCTAGTACAACGAGATACTACCTATCAACTATCCTTGCTTTACGTCACGAGACGAACATGGCGTCACCGAGCTGATATTTGAAAGACATTTCTGTTTTCTCTCTCTGTCTCTCTCCCTCTCTTTGTTTTTCTTTATATTTTCTGAGGAAAGCATCGAGAAGCGCGAGTAATAAGCAAGTAAGCATATAATCTATTTACAGTTATTTTCATCGAGATATATAATGCAAAAATAAACATTTTAAGTGTATTATTGCGTAATTCCAATTATTGACAGTCTATTCGTGAGCTTGCACGCATTCAGTGGGCTGAAGCAAGCAAAACACAAATATTTCTTGCACCATGCACAACACACAAACGAAAGAGAAGACGGCAATGGGATGCCGGTGATGCAGGCAATAATACACAACTATTTCTACCGACGGCGGTGCGGATCTCCCGCATCGTTCCCCTACGCTCCGTCACTGAGTGTGGGACATCATCATCATCATCATCAACACCATGACGACGGACAAATTGGCGTCTCAGTGTATTTTGATTATAATTCGTTAGCCTTCTTGCGACCTCGTTCTAATACCTCGTGGGAGCAGGCATAATTTATTGCTTTTCTACATCTACATCTACATCCATACATCCTGACGGTGTGTGGCGGAGGGTACCCTGAGTATCTCTATCGGTTCTCCCTTCTATTCCAGTCTCGTATTGTTCGTGAAAAGAAGGATTGTCGGTATGCTTCTGTGTGGGCTCTAATCTCTCTAATATTATCCTCATGGTCTCTTCGCGAGATATACGTAGGAGGGTGCAATATACTGATTGACTCTTCGGTGAAAGTATGTTCTCGAAACTTCAACAAAAACCCGTACCGAGCTACTGAGCGTCTCTCCTGCAGCGTCTTCCACTGGAGTTTATCTATCATCTCCGTAACGCTTTCGCGATTATTAAAATTCTGTAATGAAGCGCGCTGCTCTCCGATGGGTCTTCTCTATCTCTTCTATCAACCCTATCTGGTACGGATCCCACACTGCTGAGCAGTATTCAAGCAGTGGGCTAACAAGCGTACTGTAACCTACTTCCTTTGTTTTCGGATTGCATTTCCTTAGGATTCTTCCAATGAATCTCAGTCTGGCATCTGCTTTACCGACGATCAACTATATATGATCATTCCATTTTAAATCACTCCTAATGCCTACTCCCAGACAATTTATGAAATTAACTGCTTCCAGTTGCTGACCTGCTTTTTTGTAGCTGAATGATAAGGGATCTATATTTCTATGTATTCGCAGAACATTACACTTGTCTACATTGAGATTGAATTGCCATTCCCTGCACCATGCGTCTATTCGCTGCAGATCCTCTTGCATTTCAGTACCATTTTCCATTGTTACAACCTCTCGATACACCACATCATCATCCGCAAAAAGCCTCAGTGAACTTCCGATGTCATCCACAAGATCATTTATGTATATTGTGGATAGCAACGGTCCTATGACACTCCCCTGCCGCTTACCTGAAATCACTCTTACTTCGGAAGACTTCTCTCCATTGAGAATGACATGCTGCTTTCTGTTATCTAGGAACTCTTCAATCCAATCACACAATTGGTCTGATAGTCCATATGCATTTAAAGGAACAGGGCTCTAATTTTTCTTGTACTTGATTGAACTAGAGACGTTGAAAAATTTGGTGCTGGTCTGTGATTCGAATTCGTATCTCATCTTTCGAGGATCTGAATCTCTCGGAACAGTATAGTTCAATCATTGCGTTCCTTTTCCCAAGACTGCAATCACCTCTAGGTCTCCTCCAAAGGTAAGTATGTGCGTCCGAATCCTGATCCAGTACAAAAATATTCATAATTTCATTTCAAGCCCTATCACGTGCATACCAGTCTGTTAGTGAAAATTAACGTGCATTTTTAATGTCTGTTCATGTGTTGCCAACAATCGCAATAGGTGTCGTTATTTCTGGTCAAACACGCACACATCTTATTGTTGGTGAGTAAGCAAGTGTTACTTAAGCTATGTTCGTGGGTGATAAAGAAGGATGGTAGGTGTGCGATTCGATTGTCACTCAGGCACAAAAATTTGTATCCTTATTTTAGATTCAAACACCTAGCAGCTGGTAAGAAAAACCGATACGTAACAGTTGATTTTACTTAGTTAACAATCCGACTGAGTGCTGGGGTCGTATCTCCGTCACAGAACTTCACATCATGCGCTTCGTCTTTAAATACATGAACACTTTGTTCCTTCTGAATGGAGGTATATCACACATCTTTCGTGGTTAGTTAACAGGGACGAAAGGGTTTTTAAAGGAGTCCCGGTTTATTACAAAAACTGTCGTCTTGTTTTGTTTTTTTTCAAGTTTAGATTTAGTTACTGATATTGGCAAAAATATGTGTAATTCGTGCCTCTTCATGACTAGTCAGCAATATGATATGATTAGATTAGATTACATTAATACTTGTTCCATAGATCATGAATACGACATTTCGTAATGATGTAGAACATGTCATTTTAATGAAAGATTTCTTTCTATACCACAATTCAGTTTCTTTGCAACAATTTTTTACTCTCTCTCGCTCTCATTCATTTTTATCTCTCTCTCTCTCTCTCTCTCTCTCTCACACACACACACACACACACACACGCACACAGTCTTTTTTTATTTTTAATTGTTTGTTGTGCTCGACTATCGGCGAGGCACGAAAACGTTCGTCAATGATTTGCTTAGTTTTGAGTACACTTACGAAAGATATATAAAAACAATTATGAGAGTTACTGATTTATGAAGCTTAGTTTGCAGTCAGTTCTGAGTATTATTAGTAACTACGCTTCAGTCCCTAAACCCAGTCACATAAATGTGAATCAGACGGATTACGTATTCCAGGCCGTAGCAGCCGCGTCTTTGAGACGTCAGCTATGGTCACTTCCCAGCCCACTGTAGAATCACATCGGTTCGTTTTCTTCCTGTTGGTATGTAACTGAGATTTGGCAACAAGGCAAGGTATATTTGGCAACTCTGTGATCGATGAGTTACTTCGTGGTGTGCACGGAATTAAGCCTCAAAGTTCACTTGATTTTTCCTGTCATTTCTATTGAATAATCTGAGTTATTACTAACGCTTGAGCTCTAACAAAAGATTGTAAATTTACGGTTGTCAGCCCAGGAAAGTCGTTGCACGTGAAAATCGCATCTAATCTCGTCATTTAAATAGCTGTTTACGTGTTCTAACCACTACTGGTCTCGTAAGAGGTGACGTAGACGCATGCCTCTTTCCTAGCTCTGTGGAAACGTGCTAACCTGAGAGAAAGCGTCTGTTACGGTTTGCGATTCCAATCTTGCTGATTGCAACGTTTTTATCCCTTCTGTGAAAGAGCTACAAGCAGTCAGATCACACATCGATAAGCAAATCGCAAGAATATACTTTCGGCTCATAGTGCAATGGTGAAAAACTAACAATGCTGCACAACACGTAACGCCTCTTTCCGCTGCTGACAAACAAATTTTGGGTTTCTAGGAATACATAACTTTATTTATGAAATGCCACATTTGCACACCACTTGAGTATGACACAGCATACCAATCAAACACAGACCCAATCGAAATCTAAGTGATTAGTATTTTACTAATTCGTGCCGATAGAGACACGCTTGTGTACAGATACTCAGTTTTATTGAAACAGACTTTCGTCGTAAGGTTATCGTGGGTAGTTTTATTTCGTTTCTTATAATACAGTGCACAATTTTCGTACGGTTTCTTTTAGTGTTGTTAAAACATTAGTTAACATGAGAGAGAAATTAATCATCAACGATATATGCGAATGCTCTGATGTTATCTATAACAGTCTGACAATGCACATGCAGTTTATTGATTACACGCATGCAGAAAACTTGTTCTGAGTTAAAACTGTCAAACAAGGTTTCATGAAGAATAAAATGCCACTGCCACACGACAGCTAATGTAGAAAATACTTTTCTGACGTATTTTGGCACGATGCGCTCTCCCCATACATAATACAAACGTTTCGAGATGCATCTACAGCCTGGCCACCTATCAAACCTGAAAAAGAACAATACATCGCAGAAGTTAGCCCTTTTTCCACATGCGACTATTTTGGGTTGAGAAGTGAAGGGAATTATGTTCAAAGTTCCATTAGATGGATAACTTCAGCAGACAGCAGTATGGCGTTTTAAAAACCGTAGCAGCGAATGTCCCCAAACTCGCGACGTCTTATCAACAGTGCGCGACGCTTACCGTTACGTTACTAGCTGACACAGAGCCGCAACACCTCCAAAACTCAACAACAATTCCTCCAGAACTTGCGCATTGCACAGTGCTGTGAGATAATGCATATGGCCAGATATAGACTTCTGAGAGACAGACAGTTACAGCTTTTTTTTTGCACTGCACGACGTTTTTAACAAACAGATAGCGCAATAGAGTAGCTCAAGTCGAAAGGAACACTTCCTGTTTAAATTTATGCATCCTACACTGTTGGCAGTTCTGTGTAGGTGTCAGTAACGTGATTTTATTTCGGTGATTACAAAATAGAGTCGAATGTATGCACTGGGTAGCCGAGGCAGCTAGTTCATGGTGATTCGGTCAACCAAGTAAATGAACGTACTGAACATGCTGCAGACCACTACAGGGAGTCTGTGTGTCAGAATTCTCATCCAGTGTGGCGCAACATTGTTATGATAGAAAAATGAGTGACAGAGAAGAGAATTTGGTGGTCTGTTGGATTGATGCTAGGTTCCTATACTTATGGTCTGGGTTCGATTCCAACTTCTGCTGATGATTTTTGATAAGGAGAGACAGTTTCTGTTCTCTTCTGGCTACGCCGAGTGAAGAAGGTATAATGGCATTGTGGTCTGACATTCATGTTAAACATGATATTCCTTCTCTACCAAGTAGACGTTAGGTTGAACCACAATAAAGTCAGGAGTCGCGACACGTAGAAACTCTATCAACAGTAACCTTTCTTATACTAGTTATTTATTTCTAGTGACGAAACAAACGCTATGTAGGGTCACAGGACACTTACTCCACCTTTTATTTGAGCTTCTGTATGTCGATAAAATTTGTTCTGATCTGGGAATGCAACTCAGACCGCCCTTAACTTGGAATTTGATCCCTTCGTGACAATACAGCTCGACTGCAAATTTGTTGTTTGTTCAAAACTGCAGATTCCTCAACATCTCCACATATTGCGCGTGAAAGGGTTCGAATCCTGGCCCGGCACTAAAGCTTTCATTATGTATTATCAAGCTCTAGCATGAGAACACCTATCTGCTGGTGGGTAATAATTTTGATTTTTAATGTATTTTCATTCGTTGTCAACACTAACGGTATCTGACGTTTTTGAGTCCCAGTGAGACACAGAACTGTTTGCGAAACCATTGTAAATTCAAGCTGCTGGTGGAGAAAAATTCGGTAGCTGACGTCTCTTTGTGTGCAGTCAACAACGATATCTGCGGGGCTCGATTCCCAGTCAGCACTGAACTCTTCGTCATATTATTTCTAGTTCAAACATGCTCACATGTCGCTGCTGGTGTAACAAACCCATTTTCAACGTTCGTTTTCTCTAGAATATAACAGCGATAGGTGCCAGGTTGGAGTCCTGGGAAAGAAAAAATTAATGTTTCGTCTCGTCATTGCAGTTAAAACATCTAGCTATTGGTGAGAAAATCCGATATGTCACAGTTGATTGTGCTTCGATGACAATCCAATTAGGTTCTGGGTTCGAATCCCTGTCCAACACAAAGCTTTACCTCACGGCATTTCAAGTAAGCTACTTGTGAAGAAGCAATATTTAACATCTCTCGTAGTTCGTTAACAAGGACAATAGATGCTGGATAGGAATTCGCGCCCGTTAACAATGTTTACGTTATGTAATTTAAAGTTGATATTTGCTAACTGATACTGTCTAAAGTCGAGGTATATCACTCTCTGTATGCCTAGTCAGGATTGACTGTTAGTTTCCGTGAGTCACGAAGTCTTTGCTTAGTCTGCATGACCTGGGTTTGAATCCATATGCAGAACGAGACGGTTCGTCATGTCATTTGAAGTTCATACATATTCTCAACTAGCTGCTCGTCAATAACTTAAATTTTTAATGTCATTTTGTGTTAAATAATAAGTACGGTATGTTATTTTGAAGAGGAAATCATGAATGCGACGAACTTACTACGTGAATTACCTATCTGACGTATTAATGAGAGTGGTAACATTTCATGTATGTCATTTATTGTAATAAATGTGAACTTACAAGCCTGAAGAACCGTCTTATCTGTGATAAGATGTTCCCCGATATTTGTAGTACCTTCGTATTACATCTTGAGTTATTGCGATACAGAGCAGTGTTTTCTAGTGGTGACTTGTTGGAACCATTTTCAATAGTCATACGACTGTACCGAGGGGCGATTAGAGGACCTGCTAGACAGCTGCGCTATGTAGGTTGCATTCGAATCAGGCGAAATGCAATTCAGGTCGTTCGGATACTTTTGAGCACGACTGTACCAACTTACATTTGACGTATTAGAGTCGTACTGGTTTGCTCGGGTACTATCTTACATATATGGGGATTATCTTCCCCAATATCTTACTTCCATCTACAGATATCGGTGGATAGTGATTTACTGTCTTCATGCAAAATGTCTATTCGTCTTGGACATTCGAACTTTTTTTGGGGGGTTTATATTAACTATCCTCATTGTCGACCACACTGTCGTGATAACTACACTCTCGCACAACTTTCAAACCTTTTAAAATTTTTCTTATGTAGTAAATACTCTGTGGGTGTGCATATTCTTGTTAACTGACAGTAAGGACATTATCCTTTCGCTTAGCACACGTACATCTTCGTACATCATTTCTAACAGCTAGTACTGTTGCGAAGTACATGCTTGATTACTTTTGTCATTAATTGCAATAACTAATTTTTAATGAACGAATTCGACGTATTTTCTGCGTCTTTAAAGACTGCATGGCAGGCTCTTCGAACCTCAAGTACTTCATCAGTTCCACTCCAATGTCTGTGTACCAACAGCGAATTGCCAGTTGTGAATATTCGATGATCCGTCTTTGCAGAACATTCTCAGTCGTTGTAAGGATGGCTACAATGCTGTATTCCGCAACGACAGTAAATGTCTGAAAAATTCAGAACAATATTATTTCTTTAACAGGCTTCCGAAAGTAATTTCTTATAGTAGTGACGATTTCGTAGCTGATGTTAAAACGTATATTGCAGTAATCTTCAGATAAGTCGCAAATAATGACGATTGACGTATTGGTTAGGCATTCGTCGTTTTTGGATCTCTACCATATTCCCGTAAAGTAACTTAACAAGATAATCCGCGGAGTCCTCTAGCGACACAAATGCTGTTTAGACACGCGTGTTTCAACAGCGAGCCACTTGTTGACGAGATCCTGCCGCGAGAGTAAGTAGTTTCAGCCTGCAGCAGATGTGCGCTTCTTGTGAGATTCAAAAATAACCCGCGTGCGTGCGCGTCAAGTATTGCACGGGCACCGGAATGCGTCACTTCCGCACGTGCTGTGCTTCGGGCAGTTAGCCTATCGAAATTCCACAAGAATTCATCGCTCAAAAGACTTGTGTGCCTTATATATCAGACGGATACAAATGGTCTAACATATTTCAGTAACCGGAACCGAAATTTCGACGAAGTTGTCGTCTGAAGACTCTTAGTTGTCTAACCTTCTACTTTAGCTCATGACTGACGAAAAAGATAAAAATGGTTCAAATGGCTCTGAGCACTATGGGACTAAACATCTGAGGTCATCAGTCCCCTAGAACTTAGAACTACTTAAACCTTACTAACTTAAGGACATCACATACATCCATGCCCGAGACAGGATTCGAACCTGCGACCGTAGCAGTCGCGCGGTTCTGGACTGAAGCGGCAAGAACCGCTCGGCCACCACGGCCGGCGATGAAAAAGAGCTACACATGAGAAACTATTTATTTCCCCTTTTTTGCTATCTAATGACACGTTAATTTTTCAGTTTTCGTCATAAATTACCTTAGTGTCATCGTACTACAGCTATCAGTACAAGGTGCAGCCACTTACTTTGCTGGCCATGACGCAGGATAAATTGGATTGCGAAACTGATCGATGCACACGTGTTCCTCTCCTTTAGGAAAACTTGACCTGATGACTAGTAGAGATAAATCAATTAGCTGTTCAGGCACTACTATCAGCG
Source organism: Schistocerca serialis cubense (assembly GCF_023864345.2). NCBI lineage: Eukaryota > Metazoa > Arthropoda > Insecta > Orthoptera > Acrididae > Schistocerca > Schistocerca serialis. The sequence continues at coordinate 1,076,432,765 of NC_064638.1, read as the reverse complement.
CAGTTAAAAGCTTCATCCTGCCAGTATCTCTCTCAATAGCTCAGTTGGTAAGAATACGTCATCGAAAGACGAGGGTCCAGTTTCGACCTTAATCTGGTAGGCAATTTCATTGTGTCTGGAATACTCATCACTGTGTGGACTTCATTGCAGAGTCAGGGGTGCATTTTGTAATTTCAGATGCTTACACACTTCCCTGGCATCTAAGCCTCATAGGACAATTCTACAGTCACATCCATGCACCAAAAGCCTGACTGAAGTCAAGAGCTGCCAAAAGTCCAAGCAAACGACCAACGTGAGCAGGAGCGACTATGTCCCGATAGTGGCAGAGGCCAGTGCGGCTGTTATTGGTACCTCCCAACGAAGTTTGATCCGGAGAAACCACGTACCGGGCTGTCCGTTTAAGCCGCGCAGCCAGCAGCTGGGTAAAGATGCTGAGTAACGTCAAGGGGAGATAATCGCATATCCGTGAGGTACCCCGAGGCTTGTGGATGGAAATGAGGAAACCATCGAAGAAACCGTCTGGAATCGGCACGAAAGGTGACATAAGGTCCTGACTAATTTCCGTACACACGGGCCAGAAGGGGACGAAATGTCCGATAAAACTCCAGTGGGAGCCTATCAGGGTCAGGCGACTTGTTCTTAGAACCCGCCTGGATAGCGCCATCGACTTCGTATTCCGTGACGTTAGCAGTCACATCCATCGTGGCATCCACTGGAACTGAGCCAAAGGAGAGCGGAAAATTGGAAATTTGTGGTAAGTTCCTATGGGACCAAACTGCTGAGGTCATCGATCCATAGGCTTCCACACTACTTAATCTAACTTAAACTAACTTACGCTAAGGACAACACACACACCCATACCGGGGGGAGGACTCGAACCACCGACGGGTGCAGCCGTGCGAACCGTGGCAAGGCGCTTCAGACAGCGCGGTGTATTAAAGGAGAGTGCAGAACGCCGCAACGTTGGCAGGGCGGTGACGTTGTTCAGAGTACAGCGTAACGTAATGTTCATGGTTAGCGGACCCAATATCCCTTTGGGTATCAAAACGCTGCCCATCATCAGTCGTAAGAAAATTAATCAAATTACTCTGACGGTGGCATCGTTCCGCTATGACATGATACATAGATGGACGCTTTTGTACTAACCCATCGTGTGTGCGCGCCCTGACCATAGCTCTTTCAAGGTGGCGGCGGGAAAGGGTCGTAGCCTTTGTCTTGGCATGATTCACCATTGCCTGGCGCTCTGGCGAATACTGCATAACAGTACATTCCCGGAGAATGGTGAAATAGGATTCCTGAGTCCATCACGCCATGCCGGAACCTCCCTTCCATAACCAATCCAGGCCTTGAGGAGAGCAGGTTTTGCAAAGTACACCCACCAAGACAGGGCGCGACAAACTGCCCACGTGGTCTCGATGAGCTGCCGGCAGTCGGGTAGGTAAGGTGGATCGTGTTCAGTTTCCATGGTCCACGGCCGTGCCACACCCTTTGGCGGCAGAGATTGATGACGTCATGGTCAGAGAATGCAGTGGGCCAGACTTCAGGAGCCTGCACCCCACTGACAATATTGCGGGAGATGTAAATACGATCGAGTCTGCAGGAAGAATGGCTAGAGAAATGCGTAAAACTCAGGGAAATTGCAATGAACATGCTCCCAAGTATCCACTAGTCTGAGGTGCCGGAGAATTCTTGCAAGCGCCGCGCACGGAGAGTGATGCGGTAGGTGGTCTTTGGGTGCCTGTGTGCAGATGAAATCGCCTCCCATGATCAATGCATCCTGCCTGCCATAGACATTGACGATCCTGACGCCACTAAACCTCTGGCATCAGGGATATAGGCAACTGCATGAGCGAGGATATCATCACGTAAGAGAATCGACACCCCACTATCAGCGGAGTAAGCATGATAGACATGCGCTGTAAAACCATGGGGAGCACAGAAAGTGGCAACATGCATCTCCTGAAAGAGAGCTACGTCAACGTCAGCGGCATAAAGCATGTCATGGAGTAAAGCCAGTTTGTGGCGTACGCGAATAGTGTTGAAATTGACAGTGGCTGTGAGATAAGTCTGGAAAGCTGCCATAGCCAGGAGGATATGCGATTCATACACGGGGGAAGCACAGGAACTCCCTGTTAGTCCTCCACAGGGGGGCACATCACTGTCATGGGGAGGGAGCCAACCCCACAAAGGGGAGGTCGATCGTTCTAAACACCTTCAGAATGTCCATCCTCGGCGTCGATGTCGCCCGCTCAGGAGACACACGTCTCACTGGGCCGGTTCAGCGGAACATTATCAGAGGTGCGCCCACAGGTAGCGTCAGACACAGAAAGGGAGGAAACTACATCAGATGCAGGCGGAGGAAGGTCGTTGTCCGGAGGCGGATGCTGACAGGAGAGGGAGGCAGGGAAGGCCCTCGCTTCGTCAGTTGTCAGGGCGTCAGAGGACAGCGCACCATCACTAGCAGGGTCGCCGTCCTGTGCAGACTTCTGCATCTACATCCATACTCCGCAAGCCACCTGACGGTGTGTGGCAGAGGGTACCCTGAGTACCTCTATCGGTTCTCCCTTCTATTCCAGCCTCGTATTGTTCGTGGAAAGAAGGATTGTCGGTATGCCTCTGTGTGCGCTCTAATCTCTCTGATTTTATCCTCATGGTCTCTTCGCGAGATATACGTAGGAGGGAGCAATATACTGCTTGACTCCTCGAAACTTCAACAAAAGCCCGTACCGAGCTACTGAGCGTCTCTCCTGCAGAGTCTTCCACTGGAGTTTATCTATCATATGCGTAACGCTTTCGCGATTACTAAATGATCCTGTAACGAAGCGCGCTGCTCTCCGTTGGATCTTCTCTATCTCTTCTATCAACCCTATCTGGTACGGATCCCACACTGGTGACCAGTATTCAAGCAGTGGACGAACAAGCGTACTGTAACCTACTTCCTTTGTTTTCGGATTGCATTTCCTTAGGATTCTTCCAATGAATCTCAGATGGCATCTGCTTTACCGACGATCAACTGTATATGATCATTCCAATTTAAATCTCTCCTAATACGTACTCCCAGATAATTTATGGAATTAACTGCTTCCAGTTGCTGACCTGCTATATTGTAGCTAAATGATAAAGGATCTTTCTTTCTATGTATTCACAGCACATTACACTTGTCTACACTGAGATTCAGTTGCTGTTCCCTGCACCATGCTGAAAGGTGGCTACACTGTGCCACTGCGCCAGAGAGTGCGCCAAAGAGTACTATTAAGCCGCCTCCACAGTGCGTGTTACGAGATCGTAAAAGTCAGTGCTTGTGAAGAGATCGTAGAGGACAGTTTTGTCGAGAGCTCGTGGTTGTTGTGAAGTTGGAGCAAGATGTTGTAGTAAAGAGTGTAGTTCCATGTCTTATGCAGTTATTTGATGGGAGAGATAGCAGATGTTATTGTAATGAGTGCATTTCGTCAATATATATGAAGGTAAAATTTATAATGTTCCTTTATTAGTTGTGTATCTGAAATAATGTGTCACTACAGGTTCAGTCAACAAAGCATCTGGCTCGTGTTCTTGTATTAGAGTGAATTTTTGGTTTTCTTGCGTAATTATAGTTTTTCTAAATTTCTTTTGTCACGTCAGTATAATTGGTATCAAAATTCTTGTCTTGTTGGAAAAGAACCGTGCCAGATGTGGACGTTGAGTCACACTCCCACATACAGAACAGTGACTCTTTTGCTTATTGGTTTTGTTGGTTTTTTTTTTAGTTGCTGGGGACTTAATTAATTAACTGTGTTTACTGAAATTTTCTTACATTGTTCTCTGCAGTCAGATAGCGTAACAATTCTAGTCAGGGCCAACCGATTACGAGACTTACGTAATCGGACAGACAGTTACAAAAGTATTTTCAATCACATAAATTTAAATAAGCCCCCATGCACGTGGCGACCGCTGCTTCGGATCGTCCCTTGGATTCTTCTGATTGTGAAAATTGTAGACTGTAGTATTGTTGCAGTAATTTGTAGTATAGTAATTGTAGTCTGTTTTGCATGTGTAGATTTGGTAATTGGCATTCTTCTAATGATATTTTTCAAAATTTAGATTTTATTGCGTTTGACAATCTTGTGCAATTATTTCAATTGTTCGATTGATCGTGTTTGAGGGAGACATTGCGTGTGAATAGTATTGTTGGAGATAAGGGGTCATTGTGTGTGATTTTCGTACAGTGACGAATCTTTCGTATATTTTGTAAATGATTACGCGATCGATGAAAAAAGTAAAAATGATGAATAGTGAGTATAACGAAATTGTTGACATGGCGAACTCGCCAACAGAGGAAGACAGTATGGTGGATAATGGAGTTGAAAACAATGTGATAAGTCGGGAAAATAGTCCGGAACCATTTCAAAATTTTTCTCAATCAGAAAATTCACAGAATACGAGATCAACGATAGAAGATTCTGAAATAGTATCGAACACAGATAGCTTTACAGCTATGACGAAGGAAACTGGTTTTGCGGGAAATGTTAGGGGCGAAAATAATTTTGAAACAGTTACCATGGGGCAGTTGATGAGTGCTATATTAAAAATGGAAACACGGTTTGGATCTGAATTAAAAACAGTGGGATCAAGAATAGGAAAAATGGAAACAGAGATGGGAACTTTGCGATCTGAAATTAAAAATGACATAGGGACAATGGAAACACGAATGGAAACTTTAGGATCTGAATTTAAAACAGAGATAGGAACAATTAAAACAGAGATGGGAACAATGGAAACACGGTTAGATTCAAGAATAGGGACATGTTTCAAAAATATGAAAGATGAATTAAAGAAAGAAATCAGAGAGGAAGTACAACCAATTTTGAATGCTCAAAATAATAGATTAATTGCAGTAGAAATCAGACAAAGGGAACAGGATAGAGAACAGGAAGAAAGAGATCGCGTGATAGTACAAAAATTTTCAGAGTTAAATTTACAACGTGCAAAGGATAAGGAAGAAATATTTGAAAGGATCGAGGAATCCGTACCAAATGACAGAATAAATAATCTAACACGACAATATGAACAGTTAACTACCAAATGTGTCAATACTGAAACGCGAGTCGCGACACTTACGGAAGATGTAAACAAACAGAAAGAAAAAATAGGCGACTTATCGGAAAGAGTTGAGGAAATTTCAGATAAATTGACAAATCTTAGTTTACATGGGGACAGAGATTCGGATGATACAGCCCCATTACCATTTGCAGAAACCGAAGAGTATCAGAACATAAATAAGCATGTTGAAAATCAGGGAAAATTTAATGAACGTGTGAAAAGGGAATTTGAGGCATTACGGAAGCAAGTCAAACAAATTGAAGGCGAAATAGTAGGAAAGGATAGTAGAAGGAACTTAGAATCACAGATAGCAGAGGGGTATGAAGAAAGTAATTTATTTCATTTACGAGAAGCAACAAGAGAGCGCCAGGCGCGTGAACTTGACAATAATCGACATTCGGACTGGGACAGACGCGGTAGGTCTTTGTCGCCACGAGGCGAAAACTTTGACTATAAACACTTTTTGACTGTCCGGAAATTTAAGATCTTCCGTAATTCTAAGAATGACATACATCCATGTGCATGGTTAGATCAATTTATGTACGCACTTCCACCAAATTGGCCACTAAGTCACAAACTAGAAATTATGTGCAGTTATTAATGTCCTCAGGGGATTCACTACTCTAAGTGAATATGTGCCGTAGCGAGCATAGGGCCCCGAGCTGTAGTGGTGCTATTTCTCTTTTAGTTTTCTGTACCGCTGCCTACTCTTTTACTATTCTTTGCATCTGTCAAAACAACTCTTCGACTATCAATCTATCTAGTGAGTAAGTGAACAATAACCGGATATGACTGTTTTACCCAAAAGTGACTTTGGAAATTACCATGTGGAGTTACTGTATCTTCAGCAGCATTCATTCGTAGTTTAAATGAAATTTTACCTGTTTATCTTCGTGACAACATTACTTCTTATGTTGACGATATTCTTATTGCTAAACATTCTTGTAGTGAGCACAACAAAATTTTGGATTCATTATTACGTATTTTTGCACGAGTTGGCATTACAGTAAACTTGGAAAAATCTGAATTTGGTCGTTCTCAGGTGAAATTTCTCGGCCACATTATTTCTACAGAAGGTATTCTTCCTGATCCAGAGAAATTAGACGCTATTCGTAATTATGCTGTTCCTACTACAAAACGTGATGTTCGTAGTTCCTTGGTGTCTGTACTTTTCTTAGACGCTTTGTTAGTTTGGACGATTTGGCCACACCTCGTTTTTGCGATCTATCTGGAAACTTCTTTTTAAACGAAAATTGGTCGACAACTCCGTTTGGTTAGTTTTTATTCCTGATGAGTGGGTCAATAAATTGATTTGGTATACGCATCTCAGTTATGCACACTTTGGTCCCCGAAAATGCTTTCACAAATTACGAGAAAATTGTTATTTCAGTAATATGGAAAAACGTATTCGATCTGTTCTTGCCAAATGTAAATTATGTCAAATGGCTAAGCCTCCAACGATTTCTCACAGAGCACCGTTGTTTCCCATCATTCCAGCGAAATTAAAGGAGATGGCTGCAGTCGATTTGTTTGGTCCAGTGGTTCGTTCTACTAATGGTTTTGCGTACATTTTCGTAGCAGTGGAGTTGACGTCAAAATATGTGTGTTTTACACCTTTACGCAAAGCAACAGCTCGTTCAGTATCTAACGCTTTTATCAAACATTTTCTTAAAGAAGTCGGTCACGTTGACAAGGTTATATCAGATAATGGATCACAGTTTCGTTCTAAAATTTGGCTTCGTACTCTTCAGCGTCGTAAAATTAAACCAATCTTCATTTCACTTTTTCACCCTCAATCTAACGCTTCAGAGAGATGGATGAAGGAAATCAATAAATTGTGCCGTCTTTATTGTCATCAGAATCACAGAACTTGGGATCAGTATCTTCATATTTTTCAAAACATTCTGAATGAACTCCCTAATGACTCAACTTCTTTACCGCCTTTATTGACATTAAAAAATAAAGCACCAACAAATCGCATTTCTGAAATCGTTCCTTTTCCGCCTTCACGGAAACTGCGGCATTCTGAAGTTGTCAACCTGGCTCTACGAAATATTGCGTCTGCGGCTGCAAGAAGAGAGAAATCAGCTAAACGTCCTGGTCGTTTAAAAATCTTGTCAGTTGGTCAGAAAGTGTTAATTAAGTCTCACCGTTTGTCTCATAAAGGAAAAGGCTTATGTCGCAAATTTTTTTTTGCTTTATAACGGTCCATATAGAATTCGCAAAATTATACATGATAACACTGTTGAAGTAGAAACTCTTAAATCTCGACGCTCTAAAGGAATACATCACATATCAAACGTTAAAATTTTTGTGGAATGACATACTTGTGAAAAACTAACAGCTAGATGTAAACACGCAGAGAGTACAAGGATACCGCGCTGTGTTTTGGCGGCGGCACATACTCAAAGCAACAGTCAAGTCTGCGCGCCGCACAAGGCAGTCGTTGACCGCGAACAATAGCTTCCTACGTCACGCGCCTACAGCTGATCGAGCGCTCAGTGCGAATGCACTGACAGCCGTAAACAAATACACAGTCTAATTTCTCCGACTAAATTCAGTATAAAGCTATAGTGACTTGATGAATTTTGTTATTAACATTCAGTATTTTTCAGGATACGGTTGTATAAAATATTTAAGACCTTCAGGTAAATTCTGTGCGTGTCCGACGTTAAGACGACTTGCTATCGAGAAATTTTCAGGAAGAATGTAATTTCGAAGAAGAAACTAATTAACTAAAAAAAAAGGTAACTATTAATTGAGTTTATTTTCAGGTAACAAATTTCCACTTAGGTACGTACTTTAGACGTAATTTGCTGCTCGCGATTACGTGATTCATACTTTGTGCTAATTTCATGTTCTATGAATTTACTTGTGAAGCGGCGTGCTTGCGTACATTTACTGAATTTGACAATTATTGATTAATGAACAGGGTTGTTATTTGTGTATATTATGCATCGCTTGGCTGCTATGCTTTTTCACTGATGTCATATTTTTTTTTTTTAATTATGTGCCTGCTGTGCTTATTTATTTAAATTGTAATGGTAACCTGATTTATTGTGCTGATGTGCTTAGGTATGTGAGTTATACTTTGTGATTTATCTGCTTGCGCCTCCATGTTTACTTATTAAGATTACATATGAACATTTATTTGCTTATGCTGATATGATGCTAATGACCTGTTTATTACGTAAGATATATGTTTGCTGCTTTTTGTATGGATTACATATTTACACATTTCTGTTTTGTTGCCATAACTGCTCTTTAATTTGGTGTATAGCAATGCTGATGTACTGTGTATAAACATAGAGTTTAGGTTACACTGTGGTATTAATTATAGATTGTTCGCTTGGCAAAGCCTCGTTGTAGGAATTGTGCTGCATCCACTAGTTGACATTCTGTTCTCTACTGGTGTATTTACTCGCTATTGCTTGTTTTGCTTACGCTCAGTGCCTTATATTTTAAGATAAGAAAATTAACTGCTATAATTCGACGAACGACATTAGTACAAGAAAGTCATAGAAGTCACATGAGCTGAGGTTTTATGGAAGCTGTATAAATTTATGCTAATAGGAAGGAAGCTAACGACATGACATACCAATACTAGGTTTAGACCATTAACAGTTATTACACTGCATTTTTCGTGAGCAATTGAAATAGGAAGTGACACTTGACACAAGAAATACTCCACATGTTTGCTTCTGTCTGCCATGATTCTTGAAGTGGTGTACACACTGTGAAACATTATGATTATTCACACTCCGTTATCGTACTTAATTACTGAGAGTTATTCGAACTAAGTCTGTTAGAGGTCAGGTATGCATTTCTTTTATTTAATGATGGACAAGGAACCAAAATGTATCTTATAATTTATAATGAGTAGAAGATTGGGTCAGATGGATTACACAGAGGTTGTGTGTGGACACTGTGTCTTCGAATTGTATGGGATGCTGAATTGAGGTTTGCATTAGGATTTTATCTGTACTTGTTCGAGGAGACTGACTAGAGGAAAGAGTTGTTATGGAAGTGAAATGATATTGGTGCTGAGGTTTATATTTATCGACGTATTATTATAGGTATTGAGAGTATATGAAGTTGTTTGTGGACAAGAGGTAAGGTAAATGATGTTGATGATAAGAGTTATATGTATCGACGTATTGAAGAAGTATTAGTGACGTATTGAGATTATGTGATGCTGATGATTATCGAAGTTTTGGTGTATAAGAGGTAAAGTAAGTGAGGAGCATATTTTTTTTGGTTGGTCTTATGGAACAAGGAGGATGAAGAGAGCAGACTAGAACACTAAAATAGAAGGAAGATGGTCTATACACACACTTTGTTAAATAACTAAGCAGTATATACTTTTTTTTTGGAGAGAGGAAGTAATTGCATATCTTGGCTCACTGACAGTTGTTCAACAACAGTACATTTTGATCTGGCTTGGCAAACATTGGTCTTGACATGATGACTATGACGTTGACTTAACTATTATTGACTGTTATACATTGCTGCCAGTACTACTTGATACACATGATGAACATCAGATTTAGACAGAATTTCAGTTACACAATTAACACTATTCAATTACACAGTAGTATTTAATGTGGATGAGAGATGCGTGAGTGTGTTTTGTGTGTTTTCCTTTCCTAATCCTACCCACCTATCTCCTAAATATTATTTTATTTGTTTGTAGTGGCTTGCACTGACACCCATGAATATTATAGGTTTACTGGTATTTGTGTATTGTAATAGTTAATAGGATAATTATCTGATATCATTTGTGTGTTTGTTGTGATTTGTATGTTACTGTAAAAGCATCTGTATGTGCATTCAAACTATTGTTCATGCCTGAACTGTCTGATTAGTGAAGATAAATATTCTGAACTGTTACCTGCACTTTTCAACATGATGTGTGACATTTGGTCGTGTTTAATTTCTGCTGATGAACAGAGTGATCAGTGCTAATGAATTTGATGGAACTGCTTCTACTGAAAAGATGTCCCCTGTTGCTGTTTGCACCTGCTCAACATTGCTGGGTGCAACTGATGAACTGTTTTTACTGAAATGGTGTCACTTGTTGGTGTCTGCACCTGCACTCAACAGTGCTGGGTGCAACTGATGAACTGTTTCTACTGAAATGAAGTCACTTGTTGCTGTTTGCACCTGCTCAACATTGCTGGGTGCAACTGATGAACTGTTTTTACTGAAATGAAGTCACTGGTTGCTGTCTGCACCAACTCAACATTGCTGGGTGCCACTGATGAACTGCTTCTACTGAACTAATGTGACTTGTTGCTGTGTGTACCTCTTGAACTTTACTGGGTGCCACAGATGGAACTGCTTCTACTGAAATGGCGTCACTTATGTCACTTGTTGCTGTCTGCACCTGCTCAACATTGCTGGGTGCAACTGATGGACTGCTTTTACTGAAATGATGTCACTTGTTGGTGTCTGCACCTGCGCTCAACATTGCTGGGTGCAACTGATGAACTGTTTCTACTGAAAAGATGTCCCCTGTTGCTGTGTGCACCTGATCAACATTGCTGATGCCACTAATGGACTTCTTCTACTGAAATGGTGTCACTTGTTGGTGTCTGCACCTACTCAACATTGCTGGGTGCAACTGATGGACTACTCCTACTGAAATGATATCACTTGTTGGTGTCTGCACCTGCTCAACATTGCTGGGTGCAACTGATGGACTACTCCTACTGAAATGGTGTCACTTGTTGGTGTCTGCACCTGCTCAACATTGCTGGGTGCAACTGATGGACTACTCCTACTGAAATGGTGTCACTTGTTGGTGTCTGCACCTGCACTCAACATTGCTGGGTGCAACTGATGGACTACTCCAACTGAAATGGTGTCACTTGTTGGTGTCTGCACCTGCACTCAACATTGCTGGGTGCAACTGATGAACTGTTTCTACTGAAATGAAGTCACTTGTTGGTGTCTGCACCTACTCAACATTGCTGGGTGCAACTGATGAACTGTTTTTACTGAAATGAAGTCACTTGTTGCTGTCTGCACCTACTCAACATTGCTGGGTGCCTCTGATGGACTGCTTCTACTGAAATGATGTCACTTGTTGGTGTCTGCACCTGCTCTCAACTTTACTGGGTGCCACTGATGAACTGCTTCTACTGAATTAATGTGACTTGTTGCTGTGTGTACCTCTTGAACTTTACTGGGGCCACTGATGGTCTGCTTCTACTGAATTAATGTGACTTGTTGCCGGGTGTACCTGCTAAACTTTATTGGGTGCAACTGATGGACTGCTTCTACGGAAAACATGTAACCTGTTGGTGTCTTTTTTTGTATAAACTAATCATTGAAAACATTTTATGTGAACATTTGTATAAACTGATTTTTTTTGTATATTGTGTAAACTATTATGTAAAGCCAAATGCATGAAAAGAAGTTGTATTGCTTACTGTATTTCATATATTAGGTTAGTAAAAGGTCAGTGCAAAGCCAAAATTTTTAACTAATTATGTGATATTTAGGTATTAATATTATCTTTATTTTTGTCTGTATTTTTGTGGACGAATTTGGTGGTATTTTCACCACCAATGCTGGCAAAAATACCATCAAATTCTGGCCTGTGGAGGAGGGGCATATGAAAGGTGGCTACACTGTGCCACTGCGCCAGAGAGTGCGCCAAAGAGTACTATTAAGCCGCCTCCACAGTGCGTGTTACGAGATCGTAAAAGTCAGTGCTTGTGAAGAGATCGTAGAGGACAGTTTTGTCGAGAGCTCGTGGTTGTTGTGAAGTTGGAGCAAGATGTTGTAGTAAAGAGTGTAGTTCCATGTCTTATGCAGTTATTTGATGGGAGAGATAGCAGATGTTATTGTAATGAGTGCATTTCGTCAATATATATGAAGGTAAAATTTATAATGTTCCTTTATTAGTTGTGTATCTGAAATAATGTGTCACTACAGGTTCAGTCAACAAAGCATCTGGCTCGTGTTCTTGTATTAGAGTGAATTTTTGGTTTTCTTGCGTAATTATAGTTTTTCTAAATTTCTTTTGTCACGTCAGTATAATTGGTATCAAAATTCTTGTCTTGTTGGAAAAGAACCGTGCCAGATGTGGACGTTGAGTCACACTCCCACATACAGAACAGTGACTCTTTTGCTTATTGGTTTTGTTGGTTTTTTTTTTTAGTTGCTGGGGACTTAATTAATTAACTGTGTTTACTGAAATTTTCTTACATTGTTCTCTGCAGTCAGATAGCGTAACAATTCTAGACAGGGCCAACCGATTACGAGACTTACGTAATCGGACAGACAGTTACAAAAGTATTTTCAATCACATAAATTTAAATAAGCCCCCATGCAATGCGTCAATTCGCTGCAGATCCTTCTGCATTTCAGTACAGTTTTCCATTGTTACAACCTCTCGATATACCACAGCATCATCCGCAAAAAGCCTCAGTGAGCTTCCGATGTCATCCACAAGGTCATTTATGTATATTGTGAATAGCGACACTCCCCTGCGGCACACCTGAAATCACTCTTACTTCGGAAGACTTCTCTCCATTGAGAATGACATGCTGCCTTCTGTTATCTAGGCACTCTTTAGTCCAATCACACAATTGGTCTGATAGTCCATATGCTCTTACGTTGTTCATTAAACGACTGTGGGGAACTGTATCGAACGCCTTGCGGAAGCCAAGAAACACGGAATCTACCTGGGAACCCGTGTCTATGGCCCTCTGAGTCTCGTAGACGAATAGCGCGAGCTATGTTTCACACGATCGTCTTTTTCGAAACCCATGCTGATTCCTAGAGAGTAGATTTCTAGTCTCCAGAAAAGTCATTATACTCGAACATAGTACGTGTTCCAAAATTGTACAACTGATCGACGTTAGAGATATAGGTCTATAGTTTTGCACACCTGTTCGACGTCCCTTCTTGAAAACGGGCATGACCTGTGCCCTTTTCCAATCCTTTGGAACGCTACGCTCTTCTAGAGACCTACAGTACACCACTGCATGAAGGGGGGCAAGTTCCTTCGCGTACTCTGTGTAAAATCGAACTGGTATCCCATCAAGTCCAGCGGCCTTTCCTCTTTTGAGCGATTTTAATTGTTTCTCTATCCCTCTGTCGTCTATTTCGATATCTACCATTTTGTCATCTGTGCGACAATATAGAGAAGGAACTACAGTGCAGTCTTCCTCTGTGAAACAGCTTTGGAAAAAGACATTTAGTATTTCGGCCTTTAGTCTGTCATCCACGGTTTCAGTACCATTTTGGTCACAGAGTGTCTGGACATTTTGTTTTGATCCACCTACCGCTTTGACATAAGACCAAAATTTCTTAGGATTTTCTGCCAAGTAAGTACATAGAACATTACTTTCGAATTCATTGAACGCCTCTCGCATAGCCCTCCTCGCACTACAATTCGCTTCGCGTAATTTTTGTTTGTCTGCAAGGCTTTGGCTATGTTTATGTTTGCTGTTACCCCCAGACTTCAAGAAGAATATAAGAATTCCAATCCCAAAGAAAGCAGGTGTTGACAGATGCGAAAATTACCGGACTATCAGTTTAATAAGTCAAAGCTGCAAAATACTAACGCGAATTCTTTACAGACGAATGGAAAAACTAGTAGAAGCCGACCTCGGGGAAGATCAGTTTGGATTCCGTAGAAATATTGGAACACGTGAGGCAATACTGACCCTACGACTTACCTTAGAAGCTACACTCCTGGAAATTGAAATAAGAACACCGTGAATTCATTGTCCCAGGAAGGGGAAACTTTATTGACACATTCCTGGGGTCAGATACATCACATGATCACACTGACAGAACCACAGGCACATAGACACAGGCATCAGAGCATGCACAATGTCGGCACTAGTACAGTGTATATCCACCTTTCGCAGCAATGCAGGCTGCTATTCTCCCATGGAGACGATCGTAGAGATGCTGGATGTAGTCCTGTGGAACGGCTTGCCATGCCATTTCCACCTGGCGCCTCAGTTGGACCAGCGTTCGTGCTGGACGTGCAGACCGCGTGAGACGACGCTTCATCCAGTCCCAAACATGCTCAATGGGGGACAGATCCGGAGATCTTGCTGGCCAGGGTAGTTGACTTACACCTTCTAGAGCACTTTGTGTGGCACGGGATACATGCGGACGTGCATTGTCCTGTTGGAACAGCAAGTTCCCTTGCCGGTCTAGGAATGGTAGAACGATGGGTTCGATGACGGTTTGGATGTACCGTGCACTATTCAGTGTCCCCTCGACGATCACCAGTGGTGTACGGCCAGTGTAGGAGATCGCTCCCCACACCATGAAGCCGGGTGTTGGCCCTGTGTGCCTCGGTCGTATGCAGTCCTGATTGTGGCGCTCACCTGCACGGCGCCAAACACGCATACGACCATCATTGGCACCAAGGCAGAAGCGACTCTCATCGCTGAAGACGACACGTCTCCATTCGTCCCTCCATTCACGCCTGTCGCGACACCACTGGAGGCGGGCTGCACGATGTTGGGGCGTGAGCGGAAGACGGCCTAACGGTGTGCGGGACCGTAGCCCAGCTTCATGGAGACGGTTGCAAATGGTCCTCGCCGATACCCCAGGAGCAACAGTGTCCCTAATTTGCTGGGAAGTGGCGGTGCGGTCCCCTACGGCACTGCGTAGGATCCTACGGTCTTGGCGTGCATCCGTGCGTCGCTGCGGTCCGGTCCCAGGTCGACGGGCACGTGCACCTTCCGCCGACCACTGGCGACAACATCGATGTACTGTGGAGACCTCACGCCCCACGTGTTGAGCAATTCGGCGGTACGTCCATCCGGCCTCCCGCATGCCCACTATACGCCCTCGCTCAAAGTCCGTCAACTGCACATACGGTTCACGTCCACGCTGTCGCGTCATGCTACCAGTGTTAAAGACTGCGATGGAGCTCGGTATGCCACGGCAAACTGGCTGACACTGACGGCGGCGGTGCACAAATGCTGCGCAGCTAGCGCCATTCGACGGCCAACACCGCGGTTCCTGGTGTGTCCGCTGTGCCGTGCGTGTGATCATTGCTTGTACAGCCCTCTCGCAGTGTCCGGAGCAAGTATGGTGGGTCTGACACACCGATGTCAATGTGTTCTTTTTTCCATTTCCAGGAGAGTAGATTAAGGAAAGGCGAACCTACGTTTCTAGCATTTGTAGACTTAGAGAAAGCTTTTGACAATGTTGACTGGAATACTCTCTTTCAAATTCTGAAGCTGGCAGGGGTAAAGTACAGGAAGCGAAAGGCTATTTACAATTTGTACAGAAACCAGATGGCAGTTATAAGAGTCCAGGTACATGAAAGGGAACCAGTGGTTGGGAAGGGAGTGAGACAGGGTTGTTGCCTCTCCCCGATGTTATTCAATCTCTAAATTGAGCAAGCAGTGAAGGGAACAAAAGAAAAATTCGAAGTAAGTATTAAAACCCACGGAGAAGAAATAAAAACTTTGAGGTTTGCCGATGACATTGTAATTCTGTCAGAGACAGCAAAGGACTTGGAAGAGCAGTTGAACGGAATGGTTAGTGTATTGAAAGGAGGGTATCAGGTGAACATCAACAAAAGCAAAACGAGGATAATGGAATGTAGTCGAATTAAGTCGGGCGATGCTGAGGGAATTAGAGGATATAAAATGTAGACTGGCAATGGCAAGGAAAGCGTTTCTGAAGAAGAGAAATTCGTTAACATCGAGTATTGATTTAAGTGTCAGGAAGCCGGCCGAAGTGGCCGTGCGGTTAAAGGCGCTGCAGTCTGGAGCCGCAAGACCGCTACGGTCGCAGGTTCGAATCCTGCCTCGGGCATGGATGTTTGTGATGTCCTTAGGTTAGTTAGGTTTAACTAGTTCTAAGTTCTAGGGGACTAATGACCTCAGCAGTTGAGTCCCATAGTGCTCAGAGCCATTTGAACCATTTAAGTGTCAGG
Organism: Schistocerca serialis cubense; assembly: GCF_023864345.2. Classification (NCBI taxonomy): domain Eukaryota; kingdom Metazoa; phylum Arthropoda; class Insecta; order Orthoptera; family Acrididae; genus Schistocerca; species Schistocerca serialis. The sequence continues at coordinate 1,076,416,759 of NC_064638.1, read as the reverse complement.
AAGTCGTTTCTGAAAGTATTTGTATGGAGTGTAGTCATGTATGGAAGTGAAACATGGACGATAAATAGTTTGGACAAGAAGAGAATGGAAGCTTTTGAAATGTGGTGCTACAGAAGAATGCTGAAGATTAGATGGGTAGATCATATAACTAATGAGGAGGTATTGAATAAGATTGAGGAGAAGAGGAGTTTGTGATACAATTTGACTAGAAGAAGGGATCGGTTGGTAGGACATGTTCTGTGACATCAAGGGATCACCAATTTAGTATTGGATGGCAGCGTGGAGGGTAAAAATCGTAGAGGGAGACCAAGAGATGAATACACTAAGCAGTTTCTGAAGGATGTAGGTTGCAGTAGTTACTGGGAGATGAAGAAGCTTGCACAGGATGGACTAGCATGGAGAGCTGCATCAAACCAGTCTCAGGACTGAAGACAACAACAAAAACAACAACATGTTTGCTGTGAACTTCCCTTTGCTTCCGCTGCAGTTTTCTAACTCGGTTGTTGTTCCGATGGACGCAGTCATCAGAAGGGGTACGGGGTTGTCTCTTCCGTTTCCTCGGCGACTGTTGCTTCCTAACAAGCTGTTCCGTGCCGGATGGCGGGCAGCTATCGTCCGACATGTGGCCAGATGGTAGAAAGGCGGAGGTAGGTACAGCTCCACGATCAACAACCATTGGGTGGGGCAATAAACAAATAGGAATGAACTTGTTTCCGTGGTTCAGTTTTTATCTGACGGACACCACTGAGAACGCGGTACGGTTCGAACGTCTTCCACGTTTCAGCCACGTGACTGACTACGCTGCCGGAAGGTTTAAAGGCGGCCACCACAGCGTCCGACGGTACTTCGAACGGGAGTTCGAAAACCCGCAACGTTCGTAGGACAAAACCAGCGTGGCGAACCACGACATCCCTGTCCGTCAGAGTATCTGAACTTGGCGTGATGCCGCACAACGTCGAAGCACAGCTCGTCGTTCGCCAGCGTTAGGTACACAGCAGTACTGAGGATCGAAAAATGTATTCCGAGAACACTTTGTGGCGCGAGACGCATTTCGTGCTGCATAAAACGTTCAGCTTCATACGCCTTCGATCTTTCGTGATCTAACGGAAAAGTTAATTTAATTGTTGCTTGGCAGCAAGAAAACCCCATGCTGATCAATGAAGCTGGTCTCGGAAACAAGCTGCGTAAACAAACCCGCACTCGCTAGCACGCAGCACAACACGCGAGACGCAAATATGGCGTGCGCGCCTCACCACAGCCGAAAGCCGGCTTACTTAACCACCACGCCGTAGCTGTTATAATTTGCTCTGTATTGTACTTCTTGTCTTTTGACCATTCACTGTTTCTATATTGCTTATTTTTCAGAGTTCAGTACAACTTCTTCCTGTTTTCATGCTTGATCTGTGTTCAGTTTTTGATGGATTATCTACTGAGTCATCTTACCACTAAATTCGAGGGGGGTGCGATTGGGACTTTCCCTTGTTAGAAGCCCAGGCGAAAGTCCCTGTAGCATAACATTGCCCACACCGGCTTTAGTCCTTGGCACAGTGTATGTTTCGAGTTACCTTCCGCCTGGATAATGTCGTATCTGGTCACGACCATCGAGGTATACACCCTGTTACAAGAAAACTTGGTTCATCCAACCAGGCAATATGTTCCCAGTTCAAGACTGTGATTTTCAGCTGTTTCCGAACAAATTAGAATTTATTTGCACTTGAGATGAGTCGTCTTAACAAACGACAACGAATAAAACACTCTCTAACCGTGCAAGAGAGCCTAGCGGGGTAGCGCAGTGGTTAACATACTAGTCTCCCATTCTGTAGAACGACGGTGCAAACTCGCGTCCGGGCATCCTAAATCACCTAAGGAAAATGACGGAATGGTTCCTTTGAGAGGGCACGGCCTATTTCTTTCTCCATCCTTTCCCAACACGAATTTGTGTTAATGACGTCGTTGTCGCCGGGACGTTAAACATTAATCTCTTCCTTCCCCTCAGCGCAAGTAATAATATTCCCCTTGCGTTTACGCCCTGAAAAATCAATCACCACATATTCAAACACCCTTATTTATTGGTGGAGGTTGGAGGGACCGGCAGAAAGAGAGAAGTAAGTAATTGATGATTGAGCAACGCCTGGTAGTTAGCTAATTAAAAACAAAAATCTTACCAATCTCGATAGCTACCTACAGACCGAGATACAGTTACAGTCCTGAGCACTGAAACTGCAACATCATTAGGACGCCAGACAACTAAAGTCAAATTTGCATGAAGTGTACTATTATACATAAATGAATATGCGTATGATTAAGATTTTTACCGCAACTGCAAAAATTAGGCGAGAGTAATAAGTTCTATAGTTGTACATAAATAAATAGTCTACAGAGGATTTATTATTCAGAAAACGCATTTGAATGTCGGTGTCATTGAAAAAGGAGAAAGTCTACACACTACTTGTCGTAATTCTACAGCAGTGGGGTTGTGGGCCGCCGTTTATTTCCAATAATATTGCTAATCGCGTTGCTTGCAATCCTTCGAAGGTCATGGAAATACGGAATCGAGTGTTAAGAAGGGCCATACTCGAAGCTGTGTGCGACTAGTGCCCGAGAGGATCGTATAGCCGTATCAGCGTGACGACGTACGGAGCAGTACGGAGCGTCGGCAAGGCGACCATTGTAGTGCCTGTGTGTCGACAGTAGTGCGTTCAACGATAGCGCTGGACACAGGAGAGGCAAAACATCGTTTTTTCTGTCTAGCACCCGTTCTGCATTCCACATCGAGGCAGGTGTGTCAATGTGTGGAGGCTGCTAGGAGAATGAGCGTTGCCAGATAACATTCGTCACTTTTATATGGGCGTAGCACCTGACGTGTTGGCTTGACGTGCCATGGAGTACACTTCCGGTTCGCATAGTCATTAATTTGTACAGAAGGCAGTACATTTCTGTAGCGCTACGGTCAGTAGCTGTCCTTTACCTTCGAGGGCTCCGTGACGTTTATCTTTCGACAAGACAGCGTGAGATCTTATGTTACCCGTGTTGTCCAGACGAACTTCGATAAAGAGGGTGCTCAAAAATTGTCGTGGCCAGCAAGTTCACCACATTGAAAACATCTGGTCGTGGTTTTCCGTGGGTCTGTCATGCTAGCCCTTGCCAGCTGCTACGGCAGGGACTGTAATAAAGGTGAAGCTGCCTGGAATGACGTACCCACTTCTGTCATGCCAGTGCAGTGCACCAGTTTCTTGTTTCCCTGCTGCACATCCGCGAATTACAAATTTAATCATTTGTCGTTCCTGTGAAATGTGTTCGTAGTTATTAAAACTCGTGTTGTTAACTATCTGGTTGATATCTGAGAAATGTCTAAAACTTATTTTGATATCGAAATATATAAATCTCACCGGCCGGTGAGACCGAGCGGTTCTAGGCGCTACAGTCTGGAACCGCGCGACCGCTACGGTCGCAGGTTCGAATCCCGCCTCGGGCATGGATGTGTGTGACGTCCTTAGGTTAGTTAGGTTTAAGTAGTTCTAATTTCTAGGGGACTGATGACCTCAGAGGTTGAGTCCCATAATGCTCAGAGCCATTTGAACCATATATAAATCTCAGTGTGGGGAAACGGAACTGTGTTAAAATCTGACAATGAATGGAAATATTTACAGTTCCACGCTACGTGATACTAAATCCAGACAAGCAATTAGCTTTCAAGGAAATTTACGTATGACATCTGACTGCAGGACAAAATAACTCCGATTAAAATGTTGGCCCTGAAAATAGCCAATCTTCACCTTAGTCTCGTAAACAATCATTGTATCAGAACTTTTCCTGTGATACTCAGCTAACGAATGTAAAAATTAACGCATTTAACTTTCTGAAAAAACTGCTTGTAAATTCACAAGACAGCACTTTACTGAAATATTCTAGTGGTATTAAGGCTCTGAAATGATATGATATTATTTTCTAAAATACACTGCGACAGTCACTGTGCCTTACGATGGGAATGAACTTCGATGGTAATTAAATTTATTGGCATACCTGTACGACCGGAATGCTCGTCTGCTCTGCGATCTATCAGTATTAGGATTATTGACCTGATAAAACCAAATTTCATTTGCCGTACTCGCAATTTTCATAAAAATGCTTCTCAGGACAAGTGATGTGCAATGCGAGTATGCAAACGCAGCCATGAAAGTAAAGAATGAAAATGAGAAACTAAACGACTAATAAACGAGAACAAAGACTCCAAGTATAACTATGCTTCATTAAGCCATAACAACAATATACCTTTTCATAAAGAGCAGTTGAACGGAATGGATAGTGTCTTGAAAGGAGGATATGAGATGAACATCAACAAAAGCAAAACGAGGATAATGGAATGTAGTCGAATTAAGTCGGGTGATGCTGAGGGTATTAGATTAGGAAATGAGACACTTAAAGTAGTAAAGGCGTTTTGCTATTTGGGGAGCAAAATAACTGATGATGGTCGAAGTAGAGAGGATATAAAATGTAGACTGGCAGTTGGAAGGAAAGCGTTTCTGAAGAAGAGGAATTTGTTAACATCGAGTATAGATTTAAGTGTCAGAAAGTCGTTTCTGATAGTATTTGTGTGGAGTGTAGCCATGTATGGAAGTGAAACATGGACGATAAATAGTTTAGACAAGAACAGAATAGAAGCTTTCGAAATGTGGTGCTACAGAAGAATGCTGAAGATTAGATGGGTAGATCACATAACTAATGAAGAGGTTTTGAATAGGATTGGGGAGAAGAGAGGTTTGTGGCACAACTTGACTAGAAGAAGGGATCGGTTGGTAGGACATGTTCTGAGGCATCAAGGGATCACCAATTTAGTATTGGAGGGCAGCGTGGAGAGTAAAAATCGTAGAGGGAGACCAAGAGATGAATACATTAAGCAGATTCAGAAGGATGTAGGTTGCAGTAGGTAGTGGGAGATGAAGAAGCTTGCACAGGATAGACTAGCATGGAAAGCTGCATCAAACCAGTCTCAGGACTGAAGACCACAACAACAACAACAGTTTCACACAGACAAGTTAGCAAAACGATTCCTGAATAACTCTCTTTTGTACAGTTGTTTCCTTGACACTTGTTTCAACTATCGGAGGACATATCCGTCTGCTTCACTACAAAATTTCTACAACGAACTTTAACAATGGACAATGTTCTAACAGTGAGAATCTACATAGTTACAAATACCGTATAAAAGGACTGAATTACATTAAAAATTGGCTTTGTCGTTCTTGCATTCATATCATCTCATTTCCTCAAAAATTTTTCACAAAACATGTTATTACAAAACCCTTTTTTTAAATAATGCTGCCTCCATTATGCGGCAGGTCACTTTCCATCCTTTTCAAACCAGGTACGTAGCCAGACTGTCCAGGACACACTGCCTGCTACTCTCTTCAAAAGAAGTAACCTCTCTGACCAACATCTGAGGTCTCAGGAACAGACTTACAAAGAATATGGTTATATCGATACTACAGAGGTTGAGTACATTTATCAAATTCCTTTACAGTTATGGTCAAAATTTCTTGTATATCCTCATGGCAAATAGGGCAGCTACCTTTCACCAGCTCTTCTGTACACTCACTATAAATCATGTTTCATTCCTCATATCGCAACTTTAATTCAAATTGGTTCAAATGGCTCTGGGCACTGTGGGACGTAACTTCTGAGGTCATCAGTCCCCTAGAACTTAGAACTACTTAAATCTAACTAACCTAAAGACATCACACACATCCATGCCCAAGGCAGGATTCGAACCTGCGACCGTAGCGGTCGCTCGGTTCCAGACTGTAGCGCCTAGAACCGCTCGCCCACCCGGCCGGCGCAACTTTAATTGTCAGCTGTATAAACCGGCTGTCGGGTGCATTTTCTCTGGAGTTCCAGCAGATATTTGCAATTTCGTTTTTGCGATGTGCAGCTGGAGTCACCCCAAAAACTGCTCAGCACATCCTTCATGTGACACCCAGTGTCGACGGAAACCATTGGTTTGTTTCCTTTGTAAACAAAATGATTTTTAAAGCGGAATTTTACATGCCCATTCGATAGAGAGGTGGCAAATTAATCTAATGCGACCTTCGTACTATCGGCAGGGACAGTAAGACACGAAGAATAACCACTTCTCCAGCACCGCTGCTACATGCTAGTAGTGGTAGCAGTCAACGCGGGCCGGAGCAGGAGGCGGGCCGCTGTTGGAGTATAGTATCGGTTATTCTTTGTATTTTACTCTCTGTTAATACATATCGATAAAACGAATATCGCACAATACTGATTTAGGACCGCTCTATCGAATGGGCGCGTAAAATTCCGCTTCAAATTTCATTTTATGTGTAAGAGGAAACAAAGTTACGCTCTCCATCGACAGTGGGCGTCACACGAAAGACGTGATGAGCTGTATCTATTTGGGATGACACCAGCTCACACATCGTAGAAACGAAATTACAAATATCTGCCAAAACACAGAGAAAATGCACCAGCCGACTCTTAGAAGGGACTTCCTGTTTGCCGAAATTCATTGAGTAGATTTTCCCTTTGAAGTCGTATACGCTGTCTCCTCTAAAAATAGGTACAGGAACATGACGTTCATCGCACTCCAAACTGTGTTTGATCTTTTACATAAAGTGTTTGCATTGTGCGTTTCACACGTTGTAATGCTGAAATACGAAAAGAAGACATTTGCTACATTACAGACACTTCGTTTAAAAATTAAAAAATAAGTACATTCTTTCCATTTTTAGTTCTATATTTATTGTTTTTAAGTTACAAAAGAGATGACGTTATATTAAACTAAACAGTATATTTTGAAAATAAACACAAAATAATCAATTCTTTTTATTGAATACTAAAATACATGAAATTTCAATTCGATTCATAAGGCGGTCCTTCCTTGAAAGAGCTGTTTTCCGTTCAATATAACTACAGGTGACCGACGATGGCTCATACTGTGGAGGCTACTGCTGATGCATCTTCCTTCCTTGTTTCATGTTGTCTTACACCCACCATCACTCAGTTTTTAATTTTGGGGCAGAGCTGGAGCTTTTGCAGAGCAGCAAAACGAACCATATACGGAACTAAACTGAAAATAAATGAAGGTCGTCTCCATATTATCTGTTTGTTTCCCCATACTTAAAATATAATTTTTTCCTCTCCAGTCCCATCATTTGCCTTTCCAGATTTTTTATCGTTTGTTTCTGTTCGAACAGTGGAATATAGTCATATTCAGAACGGGAAGGCACTGTGCCATGTTGCTAGTTAGGTTCTGCGAAATTTGTGTCTGCTATTTTGCCATTTACGTCAGTGGTACCTTCTTCTTTTTTCTCTCAAGGAGACGTAAGATCTCCTACCTTCGGGGTCGGAAGACCAGCGTCCTGGATCAACTGCATGGCAATTACCTTTTCTTGTGTGAAACACTGGAGGCAGAACCAGATTTATACTACAGAGTTTGCACATTCTTCTTGAATGTGTGCCGGCCTGGGTGGCTGAGCGGTTCTAGGCGCTACAGTCTGGAACCGCGCGACCGCTACGGTCACAGGTTCGAATCCTGCCTCGGGCATGGATGTGTGTGATGTCCTTAGGTTAGTTAGGTTTAAATAGTTCTAAGTTCTAGGGGACTGATGACCTTAGAAGTCAGAAAGAGCCATTTGAACATTTTTGAACCTGAACGTGTCTTTTAATTTTCTCCATTTACACACATCAAAACAGGTTTTGCATCACCCCGGTTCCCCGAACTCCTGAAGATAGACGTTGACTGTGGATAGTGTATCACAGACACATTCGCTTCGACTGTTCAGAGATGTCTCTAAACCCGCCCAAAGATGTAAACTACCATGCATGAGCAGCGCCTATTAGACGGAGGGGGTCCGACAGCCGATCAGTTACAGTCATTCCATCAAGAAGGAGGTGCACGGCTGTGTTGTCTGTAGTTCAACCATGCCTAGAAGGTCACTACCGCGGTTCGATCGCGTCCACATTGTTACTTTGTGCCAGGAAGGGCTCTCAACAAGGGACGTGTCCAGGCGTCTCGGAGTGAAGTAAAGCGATGTTGTTGGGACAAGGAGCAGATACAGAGAGACAGGAACTATCGATGAAATGCTTCACTCAGGTCGCCCAAGGGCTACTACTGCAATGGATGACCGCTGCCTACAGATTATGACTCGGAAGAAGCCCGACAGCAGTACCACCATCTTGAATAACGTTTATCGTGCAGCCACAGGACGTCGTATTACGACTCAAACTGTGCGCAATGGGCTGCATGATGCGCAACTTCACTCCCGACGTCCATGGCGAGGTCCGTCTTTGAAACCACGACACCATGTAGTGCGGTACAGATGGGCCCAACAACATGCCAAATGGACCGCTCAGGATTGGCATCACGTTCTCTTCACCGATGAGTGTCGCATATGCCTTCAACCAGACAATCGTTGGAGACGTGTTTGGAGGCTGAACGCGTTAGACACAATGTCCAGCGAGTGCAGTAAGGTGGAGGTTCCCTGCTGTTTTGGGTAGTATTATGTGTGGCCGACGTACGCCGCTGGTGGTCATGGAAGGCGCCGTAACAGCTGTACGATACGTGAATGCCATCGTCGGACCGATAGTGCAACCATATCGGCAGTATATTGGCGAGGCACTCGTCTTCATGGACAACAATTCGCGCCCCCGTCGTGCACATCTTGTCAATGACTTCCCTCAGGATAGCGACATCGCTCGACTAGAGTGGCCAGCATGTTCTCCAGACGTGAACCCGATCGAACATGCCTGGGATAGATTGAAAAGGGCTGTTTATGGACGACGTGACCCTCCAACCATTCTGAGGGATCTACGGCAAATCGCCGTTGAGAAGTGGGACAATCTGGACCAACAGTGCCTTGATGAACTTGTGCGTAGTATATCAGGACGAATACAGGCATGGATCAATGCAAGAGGACGTGCTACTGGGTGTTAGAGGTACCGGTGTGTGCAGCAATCAACATGCAATGTGTGGTTTTCGTGAGCAACGAAAAGGGCGGAAATGATATTTGTTTTTATCTCTATTCCAATTTTCTGTACAGATTCCGGAACTCTCAGTACCGAGGTGATGCAAAACTTTTTTTGATGTGTGTATTTCTACATTCATGCCCAGCAACAAAGAAAATTTATTTCATTAAAACAAAAAATTGTTATAACTGTACAACCAAATTAAAATATTTCTGCTATTTTTAATTGTTTATAAGGAAAAGACATAAATAAACAGGGTCGCTATTAAGTGCCAAATTTATTTAATTAGTTATTTCAATTATAATTAAAAATATTAATTATTTGTTTAATTATACGACCGTAAATTAATTTTAACTATATTAAATAAATTATTTCATACCAAAAGGTTACTTTCTCTTTTTTTCAGGATTTTGGCGACAGTGGCCACTTTTACACATCTAGCATTTGAATTTACACTTGGAAGTTGTTTAAGACATGTGTTCAGCTATCGTGGCAAGAGTTTGGGCCTGGAGTAATGCCGCCATCCACCGAAGAACACCTCAACAACGTAGCAGTAAAATGTTGTCTGTTATGGAAATTTGCAAACCGCGTTGGAGCAATAGATGGACGCCACTGTGAACTTAAATGTCCATACATGCTAGATCGAGCTATTTCAGCTACCTGAAATACTTTTCTGTAATTCTAATGGGTATTGCTGATAGTCATGAAAAGTTTTGGTTATTTATGTAGGCGCTAGAAGAAAACGAAGTGATGGAGGAGTTTTTGCCCCCAGCGAATTATTTAGATGGCTGGAAACAAAAAATTTAATGTACCTCCCAAAAAGACCGTATTTCAGCATTTCAGTATTTCAGCACCACACGTTATCACTGGAAACGAAGCCTTCACATCGAAACCGTACCTTCTGTGCTCATTTCTAACAAAACGTATAGTGGTATATCAAGAAAACTTCAGTACCGATCTATCAAAAGCTAGAAAAACCATTGAACGTGATATTGGGATATTACAGACAAAACGATGATCATAAGGGACATGTTTAGAAGTACCAAAGAAGTAAAAAATAAACAAGTTTGTACAAACTGCTTATTTATTGCACATGGGATGGTATTAACGTTGCAGGCCACATATCGTTTCTCCGTGAAGAGACTGCGACTCAATTGAGCATTTCCAGATTCATATCGAACGCCAACCAGCGACGCAGCAGAAATATTTATTACCTATTTTAATTAACACCCATTATTCTTTGGTAATCATTGGTGACATATTTTAATTTTATAGTGGTATTATTGCTGGTTATTAGTTGAAGTATAACTTGTCCAACTCAGGTAGATAATAATAAAAACTACTTAAAACTAACTAACCTAAGGACATCACACACATCCATGCCCCAGGCAGGATTCGAATCTGCGACCGTAGCGGTCGGGCAGTTCCGGACTGAAGCGCCTAGAACCGCTCGGCCGCACCGGCCGGCTATTTGTATGAGACTGATTAATATAATAGTTTAATTTTGCGTGACAAGTCTATTGTATATCCTATTTCTTCCCACAGTTTCTTTGTCACAATACTATTTTTGAAGTTGGTATGTCTGTCATTCCACGAACATGGTCTGGATTGAACTTCCTAGATCAAAATTTCATACTTGATGTTTGTCAATTTTCTTCTCTCTGTCATCTTTACTGCAGGAGAGCTTATAAACAACTGGAAAAAGACACTGAGTCGTAAGCGAAAATTAACGTCTCGGGTGAGCGGTGAATGGTGGAGATCAAACGGCTGCATGCTTCGCCCTACGACTTACGCTTATCCTAGGTGGCCATCCTAGAGTTCCGTTCTGCCAAAACTATGGTTTGGTAGTTTGGGTACACTATATAAATGACGTAGTAAATGGTAGGATTACCGTGGTACTGGTAGAATTGGTAGGGAAAGCACCTCAAATCAATATGTAAGAGAGCAAGTTAGTGTTGATTTTTTTTCTGTTTTTTTTGTTTGTTTGATTATTTGTTTGCACACGTTTAGAACTGCATATCATTCAGTGGCAGTCCACTGTGTATTTTATATCCTTGCATAATATAAATTGCAATTTATAAGTAATAAAAATTAATTGATCACGTAATTTTGGTTGATGCAAGTGCACTTTAGATGCACAAACATAAAAATCTATATAATTATTGTTGTTATTTTGTACTCAGTAGAACGTCCTCCAGCATGATGAAAGACGAGAGTTACCTGTTATTTTTGGTAAGTGAGAAAGTTTTTCGTGATTAACAGTAGAATGTTTTATATAAGCTTGACGAAGTATTGAAGCTGTGTTTGGTATGTTCTTGCTCTGCATTTTCTTAAATTTTACCCTTTTTTTGAGGAAATTACTTTTTTTATCAACATGTGATAAATATGTATTGTTTTTTATTTTTACCACAATATCTCTCTGCTTCACGTTAAAAATCAACAATTTTCGAATAAAACCTGTTTTAAACATTGACAATTTCTATTTTCCTATAAATACTGTTTATCTTTAAGCAACAGACGGGAGGACAGCTATCTAGAACAAAAACGTTTCATAACTCACATGGGTCTTTATACATCCATTGTTAGTTTATAGACGTTTCGCCTCTACCAGTTTCCAGGGGAACCTAGTAAGACACTGGTCACACATAAAGGAAATGATCGAAACAAGGTAACGATGCAACACACCTAACGTACAGGTAACGCAGTTACGGTCTTAACTGGCCAAGGCTGCTAGTAAATCTACGCAGTCTACGCTTAGTTGCGATATTCTACGGTAGCCTACGGTAGTTTCACAACTCTAGGCCGCCCCATATTTCCACTGAACTCAATGTAAAGATAACAGTGAGTGGCACCACTCTTCCGCCCGCCGCTAACTGCTCACCGCTCGTATAGTAGCCTTACCGCTCCGCTTTCGATCTCCCTAGCTGTCGCGTCAAGCTGAGTGAGTAGGAAAAGAGACGTGACCCAGTGTGTCGAAGTGACTGTGTTCGCGGCGGCGACTCGGTGCGGCAGCGGGCCCTGCCTAGCGGTGACCACACGCGGCGGCGACGGCGGCGTGGAGGCGACGCGGACAAATGCCCGCGGCTAAGTCGCGGCAATCATCGCGCCTTACGGCGACTCCGGCAAGGAGGCCGGCTTAGGGCGGCTTTGCGCGCCCGACTGCCGGAATTATTCAGCGGCCCGGCCGAGCCGGATCCCTTGTTATTGGACGGCTCCGGCGAAAGATGAGCTGCCGCGAATAGACCGCGCCGCGCCAGCCGCCGCCGATTCGTCTCCACCTCACGGCGCCTCTTCATTGCTTGCGGCGCAGTTCTGCAACTTTATCTTCGCCAAGTGCCTGTGCAAGACGTTGACTCACAGCTCTGTCTCGCAATTTAGTGACGTGCAGAAGTAGTCGCACGTTTCGAATGCACGCTCACGCGGTCAAATTTAACCTACAGGGTGTCCGAAAAGTCTTTCCCTGATTACATTAATTGATAACTCAGACTAGAAGTAAGATTCAAATATGAAACTGGTGACTAATTGTTTACAAACTATCAAAGTCTTTTTCACACATCAGTAAACTTCCACATAAGCACTCTTGGTAGCACGTAGCACATCTAGGCGATATTCAATTTCCGTCCACACATTAGCCAACATCACTGGAGGGATAGATTCAATGACTGTGGTTATCCGTTGCCGCAGGGTTACACGCGTTCGGTAGACCTCGTCCTTCACATAACTCCATAAAAAGCAGTCTAATGGGGCTATGGCAGGAGAGCGTGGAGGCCAAACCGTTGGCCCATCACGACCAATCCATCGCCCAGGAAAGGTCATATCGAGATAGGTACGGACGTCCAAACCCCAATGAGGCAGTGCACCGTCTTGCTGAAACAAGACATCGGGGTGATACTGAAGCAGCTGAGGAACAGCATACAGTTGCAACATGTCCAGATACACTGCAGATGTGATGGTAGCCTCAGCGAAGAAGAATGGCCCGATAATTCGATCGTGCAATAGCGCACACCAAACTTTCACCTTTGGACTGCCTCTGGTGCACTCCAGGGGGTTGTGAACCCCAAATGCCCACATTATGGCGATTCACTACTCCACTGACAAAAACGGACGCTTCGTCGGAAAAGGCAATTCGTCTGAGATAACTATCACCGTCCTCAATACGTGATAGCATTTCGACTGCAAAGTCATATCGACGTGTACTGTCATTGGGCAACAATGGAAGTGGAAATTTACTGATGTGTGAAAAAAAACTTTGATAGTTTGTAAACAAGTAGACACTAGTTTCATATTTGTATCTTACTTCTAGCCTGAGTTATCAATTTATGTAACCAGGGAGAGACTTCGGGCATCCTGTACTACTTCCATACGAAGTGATTGTTACATACCATATTCACAGCCACCCAGTGACGTCGTTGAGATTACTGCATTTATCCAGAAGTTGGTGTTCTGTGAGAGCAGACACCGCCTCAACGAATTCATTACGGGTATTCAACCAGCCGTTGTGGCCGAGCGGTTCTAAGCGCTTCGGTCTGGAGCCGCGCAACCGCTACGGTCGCAGGTTCGAATCCTGCCACGAGCATGGATATGTGTGATGTCCTTAGGTTGGTTAGGTTTAAGTAGTTCTAAGTTCTACGGGACTGATGACCTCAGATGTTAAGTCCCATAGTGCTCAGAGCCATTTGCACCATTTTTTGAATAATCAGAGTTTTATTTCTCAAAAACGATTTTTTAAAAGTAAAAAACACCTCCACGATTCATAGTGTTGTGTGTACATTGCACCTTACGCCATACGCAGCGACGGATTGTTTCTGACAAAAAAAAGTAGATTATTTATCTGCTGCATCTGTCGATTTGTATTTACTTTCGAGAGTGTCAGTACATCAGACACAAATCAGCATGCTGAGCAAGAGGTAAGTCACTTTTAAGTCAGGGCAGATCTCACCTTGCATTTTTGTGCAAACAGTGTGTAGTCGGGATTGTAAGATTGATTTTCGGTGAACAGTGTAGGTAATTTCAAATAGTTATTTTCTCCCGTGTAGAGTAGTAATTTATTTTTTTGTGTATTCCAAGTCAAACATTGCACTTTATATCACGCAATGTACTTCGATACTTAGCTTTAATTATATAGTTTCCATTGTGCACGAAATTAATTTCTTCAGGCATTTAATCAGATTAAATTTCTTAATTTAAAACTTTGCATTTCATGAAGTTTCAATTTTTATTTCACGACAGTGTTCATCTTCCCAACACAGAGCTAACGAACAGTCAGTTTTGCTCAGCAACTGAACACAGTATCTAAAGTACATGTTACTTAAGAAAGTTTTTGGAATCAATATATTCAGGTTTCACACAAACAGACAATATTTTATAAAAAACTTACAAGAGATGCTGAAATACCCCCTAGAAGCACGTGGATTACACGGATTTACCGACTGTCGCACAAAGGAAATGCTGAATATTTGTTAAATACCTGAAACTATCAGGGTGCCTCGTCCACTAGAGTATTTGGGCAATCAACATGTAAGGTTATCTAATAATTAGTAAATGAGAAAAGAGACAAAGGAGTTAATGATATTAGACGCCAGTGGGCATTGATTTAAATCAATGGGGAAAGTTTAATATTTGTGCCAGACCAGGATTCGAATCCACGTCCCCTGTTTACTAGGCAGATGGACTGGCCACTGCACCGTACGGACACAGTGCTCATCGGAACTGCACGGATTGTTCCTGTACGCCTCCTGGCAAACCCAAATTCTCAACTTATCCATGAACAACTGATGCAGTGCCCCTTGCCCATCATCATCATTACTCGCAGCATTTCGCCAACTGCCGTAAGACTTCGAGCGTGGTGTGCATCCCCACTGAAGTTATCATTGGCCGTCCTTGCCTTAATTATATATGCGGTGTCCGCTCTTTCGGATACGTCCGAAAGAACGGACTAAGACGCCCTGCTAAACCCTTCATGACAGGACAGGTAATTTACATTGTGGAAAGGGGCCAAAATAAGCGGCTGTCAGTTACGCTCGAACATACAACTTTATTTATTTGACCAAACACTACAAGGGCCAAGAAAATAAAAAAAAAACACAGCATTAATTTTTGGAACTTAATAACCGGATGAATACGCCATACAATTGTATGCCTTAAGGGCAAGACCACTTTAATTTAAAATCGGCTGAAAGCCAATAACTTAAGACGCAAACCAAAAGCATAACTTTAAAAGGCAAATGCCTTATCTTAAAACAGTTCTTTAATTAGGCTGAAGGCCCAAACAATCTTACGCCTTAAGGGCAAAATAACCTTAATTTAAAAATCGGCTAGGAGCCATGCAATACAAACAACAACGCTGGGAAAGTTTCCGAAGGTCGGCCTGGAATTCAAACACTAACGCTCGCTTACGCGAGAACAAGAAAAATTCCGCTCCACCCGACCAGCACACAACAAGGAGTTCAATAGAACAACGTAGAAAGTATTGGTGCCTACAAACAATTATACATTGAGCTGTCAAATTACACACCGTGCTGGACAGTGACAACACGACGAGGAAAATACACCGCCTGAATTTACGTAAACGGCCAGGGCAGGTGATGATGATGATGAGCGTTTGGCGTCATTGGCCGGGAGGCCCCTCGCGCGGCAGGTCCGGCCGCCATATCGCAGGTCTTATTACATTCGGCGCCACATTGGGCGACCTGCACGCCGGATGGGGATGAAATGATGATGAACACAACACAACACCCAGTCCCTGAGCGGAGAAAATCTCCGACCCACCCGGGAATCGAACCCGGGCCCAGAGGACGGCAATCCGTCACGCTGACCACTCAGCTACTGGGGCGGACGCCAGGGCAGGTAACCGGAACGTTAACGGCCACAAGGTAGAGGATTCCGCAGGTGCACTTCGATTAAAATGACCAAGTACAGTTAAACTCCACCGGAGGGCGGCTAAAATTTGCCAACTTGAAAACACACGTTGTTGCTCGCTGCAATGTCCCAACAGCAGACAACGAAATCCAAACGACAAAACTGAGCTGTCGTGTCCAGAATAGGTGAGCCACGGACCTCGTAGCAATGGGAACAGCACCACACAGTCCGACCGCGCGTAGACGCCGCCCCAAGGCCCCGGCCAAACTACGCCAACCGACCAACTGATCACACACAGCACAGCCGGAAACTACAAGCGGCAGGCCAAAGACAGTACAAGGTGCGCATATCGATACACATCGCTGCTGCCACTCGCAGAGAGGATAACAGCATAATCGCGATAACCATGGGAGACTAAACACAGAATAGCAACCAAGGTTTAATGCAACGCATAACACGAGCTAGCCACGGATCACAGACACCACCTACGCATGTATATTAAATGAGAAAGTTGGATCATGTAATATTTCATCTTTTAAGTCAAGAAGGAACTAGATAAATCAGCAAACTTCATGAATTAACTGTAAACGCAAGATCTATTGAAATATGGCTTTCTTTAACAAGATGTATTTTTGACACGTCAATTACAGAGGGTCGCCGTCAGCATTATACTGGACCAGTTTACTGAAATGATGGCCGTAAAACAACTTATCCATCCGCAAATAATAATTTAAATCGTTGTATAAAAGGAATCAAATTAACATGACATCAGCAGAGTACACAACTGGAATGGAATGTGGAATCAAAGTGTTACAAAATCAATAGAAAATTCGTGCGTCCTGCAGCTGATAACAGTATCATTCAATTGATCCACAGATGGTTGGCGACTGAAAATACCCCAGAAAAGAAAAGTTGCCCAGAAGAACATACCTGCATGACTTCACGTAACGCCGCGCGGGATTAGCCGAACGGTCTAAGGCGCTGCAGTCATGGACTGTGCGGCTGGTGCCGGCGGAGGTTCGAGTCCTCCCTCGGGCATGGGTGTGCGTGTTTGTTCTTAGGATACTTTAGGTTAAGTAGTGTGTAAGGTTAGGGACTGATGACCTCAGCAGTTAAGTCCCATAAGATTTCACACGTAATTCAACATTTCAACTTCACGTAACTAGAGTAGTATCTCAGGAACTGAGCTGTAAATCGAGTTTAAGCCCCTCTTTTTCCACTCTTTCGCGTAGTCGGGAATCGAAAAGCACTCCGCAATTTATACTCTTAACCGGGGCCGCAGTGATCGTAGTCGAAGATGGTGGCGCCAACTGTTGGTGGGTGAGAGCTGCTAATGGAGAATACTGCTGGTTGTAGCGTGTTTACTGCGTGAAGTCGAAAACATGTTGTCGATAGCGAGGTGGTTGAATAAGCTCAAAGTAGCGAAAAAAGTTAAAATGTAGCTCCAGAATTACTTAGCAGGAGTCCAGCCATCTCCTACATTTAACTACCAACCACCAACTAACTCTGTAAGACCTTCCAGCAGAAAAATAAATAAATAAATAAATCACTCTGTGTCCAATCAGCAAAAGGACCTCAGTGTATTCCTATTTTCCACCATATGATTTAACCTTCATCAGCCAATGAAAATCATAGTCTCACTAGCCGGCAGGGAACAAGACTCCACGATAGGGAGTTCTGCAAATTTTAAGGGGGATCCCAGCCTCATTCCCACGAAAGGAGCGCTGCTGAAGTTTCCTAAGAACACGTACGGCAATAATTCTGCCTTAGCGAGAAAGCACCGCAAGAGCTAAAATAGCAGCCAGTTTCACTGTGGACAGCGAAAACAAGAGCTGAGTCCCAACCTGACCATCGTTAGGTACAGGCTGTTGGAGTACGCAAAGCTCGCCTGAGCGCCTTCGGGTCAGTCTCTTGACCGCCACTCGCCACACATCCCTTTATTTGTTTATACTCCAAGAGAGGTACTTTGACTACGTTACTTTTCAATGATATACTTCGACTTTCACGAAGCCATCACTAGTTGTCTCTGATCCCTAGGTACCGTCGTGACTGCGGCAGCCATTTTAGCAGACGAATTAAAGCCGAAGCCTTTTGCATGTTCGGCTGGTTTATTGCAAATTTCTTTCTATGAAAGTGAGAACCTGCCCACTTTATACTCGTTATTTACATAGCGGTATGCAGTGCGAAAAACACTTAAGAAGATCCCCAAATGCTTAATAAATGTGCAGGTTGTAGGAAGTGCGTTCTAATTTGTGCGAAAAGTCACTGCCAGGAAAGTAAACTTCTTCCTTTGCTGTTGAAAGTAACTGGAACAACAAGAGAAACACCAGCAGGAATATGCCTGTACCAGTACCAGACTATATTTCGTCTGCGTATGTGCTCTATTTGAAGACGTTTTTACTTAAAAGAAAGACTCCTAAAATAACTATCTTGTAAATTTTCTTTTATGTTATGTAGGCTACTGACAGTGAGCTAAGTCACCTTTTAATTTTTTGTCACGTCCTCAAGTTTTATGTTTTTTGTTTTGACCATAAGTTGTAGTTTGTTTTTACCAGGTAATCAACGTGTTTTGAATATGCACTGGCATTTCCGTGTTTCATGCTTAATTTGTAAATTATTGACAATGAAAAGTCTCCGGAGCTCTCAGAAACGTGAAGGTAAATAATAAAGCTCTTTCTGATGGCAGGACGCGAACCTCAACAACGACGAGTCCATCTAGTCACCTCTCATTGTGGACGTTAGCAACTGTAGCATTGGAATGAGGTACAAATCGTATCTTCGTCCTGTGTCGTAAATCTCCTGAATTCTTTAAACACCGGTAACTCATTTTTTGACATTTAATTTAATAAACTGTATCTTTTCGAGAGACCCTCTAGGTACTGATGCTTAGGAACAGCATTTATTTACAGAGCATAAGTTAAAATGTGGTTATAATATAAAACACACCAAATACAAGCTTGACGAAATCCAGTATGGCGTCACGCAGGTGCTTCGGCTGAAGGTTATTTTTGGAAACAGTGCAGCCACAGTACCTATCGTAACGTACACATACGAGAGTGTGTCAAAAAAATTACCGAAATTATTTATTTAGTGGAAAATACTGCTCAACTTTATTCAAATTCCATTAGAGACCTTCAAAGTAATCTCCCTCAGACACAATACAACGATTCCAGCGTTTTTCGTAGTTATTGAGTACACCAGAAATTTGATTGTTTAGCTCTCGATCACTCTGAAAATAACGACACCGAAGCTCTGGATGTGGAAGAAGCCACGCGGTGCGAGATCCGGTGATTAACATGGATGCGGCGTCACATCAGTGCCTAATTCAGTGATTCTTTCTTGAGTTTTGATGGCGCGGTGATCCGGAGCATTTGCCTGATGAAGGATCCATCCCATCTGAACAAGATATGGTCTTTTTATTGCAATATTGCTCCTTAATGGCCTTTTCAACACATCACAATATTAATTAGCAGTAACAGTACGTTGCTCATCCACCACATGACCGTAAATAATGCCTTGCTTATCGAAGAAGACAAGATGCATGACTTTTCCTGCAGTTGTTTGAGCTTTGGCCTATTTGGGCCTTGGACTCGAAAGATATTTCCATTGGGCACTGTCCTGTTTTGTCTGTCGGTCATAATGATGAAATCAGGATTCGTGGCATGTGATGGCTTTGTCCAAAATATCTGAATCTCAATGAAGCCTTCCCTTTCATTGTTAACACGCCAACACACGGCGAGCCTTCTGTTCGTCACTGATCACAAAAAATGGCTCTGAGCACTATGGGATTTAACAAAAATGGTTCAAATGGCTCTGAGCACTTTGGGACTCAACTTCTGAGGTCATTAGTCCCCTAGAACTTAGAACTAGTTAAACCTAACTAACCTAAGGACATCACACACATCCATGCCCGAGGCAGGATTCGAACCTGCGACCGGAGCGGTCTCGCGGTTCCAGACTGCAGCGTGGGATTTAACATCTGAGGTCATCAGTCCCCTAGACTTAGAACTACTTAAACCTAACTAACCTAAGGACATCACACACATTCATGCCCGAGGCACGATTCGAACCTGCGACCGTAGCAGCAGCGCGGTTCCGGACTGAAGCGCCTAGAACCGCTCGGCCACACCGGCCGGCCAGTGAACACACAAGGCGCCCATTTTGCTGCAACTTTTCTGTAACCTAGACCGTTTCGTACAATGTCTTCAGCTGATTTGCAGGACATATTCATAATTTCTGCAATCTTTGTTAATGATACACGATGATCTTCCCGCAACATGACGCCAGTTGTGTTGACATTGGTTTGGATCTTCATTTTCACCCTCCCGGAAATCGTTTATGCCACTCGAAAACTTGTGTTTTCCCCATGGCTTGCTCTCTGTAAGTTTGCTGCAACATTTCCAATGTTTGTGATGCAGTTTCGTCAAGAAGAACGCAAAATCTAACTGACGCTCACTGCTGCAGTTTGAAATCCGTGTTGAGTACAGTAAACACACCCTTGCACTTTCGCTGCCTCTCTCCAACTGTATACTGCCAGGTGACTGACGTGTTTGGTATTACGTCACTCGTCAGACCTCTTCGGTACTGCCAGCACCAATCTCAGGTTCGGGCGTATTTTTTGACACCCCCCACTCGCCACAGTGCTATCCTCTCGCCAACACAGACAGTACGGAAAAAGAGGTTTGACTGACGTGTCGCTCCTGTGAGCAAGAGAAAGTTACTGTTCTATATTAGAGGAATACCCGAGTGCCGATCCAAGATGTGAATGGAGAAATCTGAATCTCACCAGAAGTGAGTTCGATATAAAAATCCAGTATGATCACCATTCTACATTACTAGCATCTGCATCTTAACCACTCATGAGCTACATCCGTAAAGTAACGAGTAATGAACGACAAATACAGAACGATTCGGAAAGCATAATGAAGTAACGATAGTTTGATATGCTAATCACGCATGAAGTAAAGCAGGATAATATGCGAGGTAAGACCTGGAACAGACCGTCGCCACACAATTTCAACAATATTCCAACTCATGTAATTGAACTGACCGTTTTGGTATAAATTGAGAAGCACAATAGACGTAGAGGTGAACAACACTTATCCAAGTTAGCAAAACAGACAGAAGGTAGGAGACGAGATACTGGCAGAAGTAAAGCTGTGAGTACCGGGAGTGAGTCGTGCTTCGGTAGCTCAGACGGTAGAGCACTTGCCCACGAAAGGCAAAGGTCCCGAGTTCGAGTCTCGGTCGGGCACACAGTTTTAATCTGCCAGGAAGTTTCATATCAGCGCACACTGCGCTGCAGAGTGAAAATCTCATTCTGGAATGACCTCCAGTTTACAGTATATCGCCTACATGAAGTACGTAGTCCGCTCCCGATAGCTGAGCGGTCAGCGAGACGGAATGTCATACCTAACGGCTTGGATTCGATTCCCGGCTGGGTCGGAGATTTTCTCCGCTCAGGGACTGGGTGTTGTGTTGTCCTCATCATCATCATTTCATCCCCATCTACACGCAAGTCGCCAAAGTGGCGTCAACTCGAAAGACTTGCACCAGGCGAACGGTCTACCCGACGGAAGGCCCTAGCCACACGGCATTTCCATTTATGAAGCACGTAAGAACGATTATCTAAAAATTTCAGTAAGAAAACTAATAGCCTTGGATGGAAATTTCCAGTAAGCTCCAAAATATTACTAGCGAACAATCAATAGAACTGGTGTCTTATTTTCTGCTGTTAGGCTGCGACATTATCTGTGAATATGAGAATTACTTCATTAATGAATTAAATAAGTTTCAAATTACTTGCGGCACAATACACAGAATACGGGGTGGCAAACAAGGAAGGGTACAAAGCTGAAATTTTACAGTCCCATGGCAACTCCTGTTCGAAAGCCAATCTTCGCGAATAAACAAGAA
This sequence comes from Schistocerca serialis cubense, assembly GCF_023864345.2. NCBI lineage: Eukaryota > Metazoa > Arthropoda > Insecta > Orthoptera > Acrididae > Schistocerca > Schistocerca serialis. The sequence continues at coordinate 1,076,395,003 of NC_064638.1, read as the reverse complement.
AGACAAAGGAAAAGTAGAATTCACTGAAATAAAATTTTAAAGAAAATGAAAATATGTACCCTGGGTTATGGGAGAAAAGCTTAACATGTATGCCCCTACTGTAGCTAAAAAAACACGGATGTATAAAAAGCTGAAACCTTGAGAAGAGGTAGGCAGTTACGAACGTGATTTAACAGAGCATGTAGAAGAAATCGAGGACCACTCTTCAACACTTACGCGTCACACAAATTCGCTGAAAACAGAAGCGAAGCTGTTATTGTTGTCCCACCAGGAGCAGTAGGAAATGCACACTTTCCGACAGCATGTGACCTGAATTGTATCAAGGCTTACCACAGCTATCGATTATTGCGCATTTGCCCGCCCTTGTAACTGTAACGTAATTCTGCTACGGAAGATTAACCGGGGACGAGATTGGCTTCGGAATGAAAACAATATCCCCGGCGAGTACCAACGCCAATGATCGTACCAGAGACTCTTGCTGAGCGATACGTGATTACACAGATTTCAAAGTCGTAACGAGGATGAAATCGGTTTTAATTTCGTCGGATTTCTGCGAGGATTTTGGGATCCAAAGCTGCGATTGCGTGATAAACTGCAATGAAAACTTGATGCACAAATTGTATCACTCGTCATCGCTTTGTTAACTCCAGGTGGCAGCAGATGTATCGCGAAATGGAATTGTAGCGTTGCGGGATAAACGTAGTTTATTCTCACTAAATTGAAAAGGATAAGTAAAATAAGCTACTATAATAACTACAGATTTCTTTGTGGACACGTGGGTAATTGGATACAACGGTGAAGGAAGGAGAGAAAAAGGAAATATATGGTAAAGGTATTAAGGACGTCGCGAAATTTCTGAAATTTTGGATTTAATCAGTTTCACAAGTTTACATGCGTGAGACCGATAGAAGAGGAAAGAAATGATTCAGAATCGATGCAAGGTTGCCGTTATTACTTACTTCACTGACAAGGGAAGTGTCCAAGCTACAGCGGCCAAAGTCAAATAAGAATCATTTCCAAATGCGATGATGTGTCCATTCTATCACTCATAAGGTCCTTTATCTGTAAAAATCGGCAGTCGATACATCAAGGTTAAGCGATCTGAAGACTGTAGAAGTCCAAGCCAGTGAAGAGACAGTACGGTATAAAGACATTATTATTCTATTCAAACCGTTTGAGCTGTGTGATTTCTCTAGTAAGTGACATACGCTTCCGAATTCCTTATCTATGTCCTTTAGTAAAAGTAACGCATACTTGGGATAGACAGAAATACTGAAACACGAAAGTCACAACACATTACCGTATCTAATACGGTCTAGGAAACCAGTTGGCATTTAGTTTCCATTCATCTCGGAATGGCTAAGTAAAGGTCCTGTATGGTTTTCAAAGCAATGTTATGCAATTCTTCCTGAAAAATAGTGGCAAGTTCAGGTAGCGATAGAGGCTCACAGAACCAGTCCTGGACTATGATAACTATGTGACAGGGGTCCTACAGTCTTGGAACATAACATCACTATTCCTGAAAAAGCATTGCACCGTGGGACGGACCTGATCAGCCAAAATGGTCACATAAACTTGGCAGTAATGCGACCTTATGGAGTAACCATGTGACCAATGCAGTACCACGATATGGCTGCCCAAATCGTTACCGAACATACTCCATCTTGGTACGTAAACTCGGCCAGAAGTTGGAAACAACGTGAGACAAGAAAACAATGTGAGACGAGACACATCTCACCAAATCATTTTCCTCGACTTCTGTGTATTCCAGATTTTATGGCTTCGGCACCACATTTTCCTGCTTAAATCACTTAATAAAGGCAAGGCCTCCGGTCCAGATTGTATACCAGTCAGGTTCCTCCCACAGTATGCTGATAAAATAGCTCCACATTTAGCAATTATATACACAGAAAGATCCGTACCTAAAGGCTGGAAAATTGTTCAAATCACACCAATACCCAAAAGGGTAGTAGGAGTAATCCGCTGAATTACAGGCCTATATCACTAACGTCGATTTGCAGTAGGGTTTTGGAACATATACTGTATTCGAACATTATGAAGTACCTCGAAGAAAACGATTTATTGACACATAGTCAGCACTGTTTCAGAAAATATCGTTCTTGTGAAACACAACTAGCTCTTTATACTGATGCAGTAATAAGTGCTATCGACAGGGGATGTCAAATTGATTCCATATTTTTAGATTTCCAGAAGGCTTGCGACACCGTTCCTCACAATCGTCTTTTAACCAAACTGCGTGCCTACGGAGTATCGCCTCAGTTGTGCGACTGGATTCGTGATTTGCTGTCAGAAAGGTCACAGTCCGTAGTAATAGACGGAAAGTCATGGAGTAAAACAGAAGTACTATCCGGCGTTCCCCAAGGAAGTGTTATAGGCCCTCTATTGTTCCTGATCTATATTAACGACATAGGAGACAATCTGAGTAGCCGTCTTAGATTGTTTGCAGATGATGCTGTCATTTACCATCTTGTTAAGTTCAAAAATGGTTCAAATGGCTCTGAGCACTATGCGACTTAACTTCTGAGGTCATCAGTCCCCTAGAACTTAGAACTACTTAAAACTAACTAATCTAAGGACTTCACACACATCGATGCCCGAGGCAGGATTCGAACCTGCGACCGTAGCGGTCGCGCGGTTCCAGACTGATGCGCCTAGAACCACTCGGCCACCAGCGGCCGGCACGTTCATGGGATTTGTCGACTTGGAAAAGGTGCTCGACAATGCCAAATTGCGCATGCTTCTCGAAATTGTATGGAAAATAGGTGTAAGCTGTAGGGAGAGATGGGTATTGCATGTACGGGAGCCAAGAGGGAACAATAAAAGTTTAAGACCAAGAACGAAGTGCTCGGATTGAAAAGAGTAGAAGGCTGGGATGTAGTCTTTTGCACCTACTATTCAAGCTACACATTGAAGAAACAAAATCGGAAACAAAAGATAGATTCAAAAGTGGAATTAAAATTTAAATTGAAAGGATATCAAAGATAAGATTCGCTGATGATATTGCTATCTTGAGTGAACAAGAAGATGAATTACAGGATCTGCTGAATGGAATGAAGTCTAATGAGTACAGAATGTGGATTGGGAGTAAATCGAATAAAGACCAATGTAGTGAAAGTATCAGAAATGAGAACAGCGAGAAACTTAACATCAGGATCGATGATCACGAATTAGATGAAGTTAAGGAATTATCCTGCCTAGGCACCAAAATGACCAATGATGGACGTTGCAAGAAGGACATTAAAAGCAGAATGGCACTGGCAAAAAGGGCATTCCTGGCAAATAGAAGTCTACTAGTATCAAACATAGGCCTTAATTTGAGGAAGACATTTCTGAGAATGTACGTTTGGTGTGCAGCGCTATATGATAGTGCAACGTGGACTGTGGGAAAACCGTAACAGAAGAGAATTGAAGCATTTGAGACGTGGTGCTTGTAAAACAAAAAAAAACAAAAAAAAGTCGTTCGTCTTGACAGCACTTTATTATATAACTGAAAATATTACTGGTTTCAGCTTCGTGCTATCATCATAAGTGTTAAAATGTAAAAACGACGATAGAACACGCTAGCTCAGAGAGGAGTTCAGTGTGTAGCAATAAAATTTTTTTATGATTTGCTCAATAATATAAAATGTCTGACAGATAGCGGAGCAAGGTTTAAATCTAATCTACGGCAATTACTCCTGGACAGCTTCTTATAGACCAGTGACGAATTTCTACTTAAAAACTGGTAGCCAGTATTTAAGAAACCTTGTTCTTAAATGTAGTTTTTTAAGTGTAGTTGCACGAGTAAGAATAAAATGATAATGTGTGCATTTGTATACGCATCCTATAAACAGACTCGTTCCACATCGTTTCGATAGAAGAATCGTTTGAATGATCTTGTTGGGCTCGTAAGTAACTAACAATAGGTATGGTACAATATGGCTCAAGGCCAAGTGTGTGGCAAAAATCTTGTGAGTGTGTGGGTTTTATTTTTGTCATGTTGCGCAATGGATTGATCCAACAAGTACCCTTTGGCTCCTGGAAGAAACAATTTCCATAGAAGTCAGACAGATGCTCCTAATGTACCAACAAGAACTGCTTGAAAAACATTCATCAACAAATATCTTCTGGAGTCGTTCGCTGTAAGGAAAAGACACAAAAATATTCTATATATTCTTACGTAACTAGTGGAATGCTAGGGTACGGGAGTATTGCGAGTTAGTGTAAGAAAAACATTAAACGAACGAAAAATATTATTTATTACAAAAATTCTGAGAAATCAAGTGAAAATTTTTCTTATATATAAAAAAAAAAAAAATTCGGGTTCTTTTCGGAACACTAGATTGCCTTTTATAGATAGGACTGCTATTATTTTACAAAGTATGGAAAGGTTTTTTTCTCCCTTTTCTTTAAGAATGTAATTTACTCGGCGGAATGGCTGAGAGCCGCGCCTACACAACTTGAATAACTTTTTTGGTACGGTCAATGCTGTCACGTGAGGAATGTAGTGGGGTGTACTGTTAGGGAGGACAGATGGGGGCTCGCATATGCTGTAGCGCACAATACTGTGAGCTGCGACGACTGCTGCCTGCGTCGCTCGCTGCTGACAAATAACACAACTATCTCTTTCTATCTGGATTGACCTTCGCCAATCAAACTCTCCCTACGCCTTGATGAAGTCAAGGACTCCTATCCGCACATAATCTAACTATTGGCGTGGTACACCGGTCAGATTACCAGTCCACTGCGATGCCACTCAGTACTCTCTCGCAGGCGCTTAACTAGTACTCTGTCCATGTTCACACCGCACAATAATTGTGGTGGCCAACACAGTGAACGATGCTCAATCGCGAGCGACTCAATACAGTGTCACTCGGATTCGCTAACGACAGAGGTGCTCTCCCAGTGAAGTACTGAGGGGAGACTTTGTTCCTCGCTCTTTGCGTACACGGTGAACACTCACCAGGTTGAGTGTTCACCGTTTCATCCCTCCTACCGAATAAAAATCGTTATAGTACTGAGAACTGAACACAGCATACTGTGCCAACCCTGCCACAAACTTTTTTTTTCATAAGTGATGGAATAAAGACTGAAAATAAGTTAAAGAGACTGTCAAACATTGAAATATAAGTGTGGTGACAACATTATGTCATTAAAAGAACCGACGTGTTTATCTGTAACTGAAATAAAATCACTGACAGTGTAAAATTTTTATCATCATCCTTCTTTTTCGTTTGATGAAGGACACTTTCGTTTGTCTCGGTTCATGAAAGTAGGTCTCAATCGCCGCCATTGGTGACGAAATCAGTAAAAACGCTGCCTGTCTGTTCTTGTCTGAGAATTTAAGTGTAATTCTGCGGAATATGGATTCTAAGATTTATGTATTACCTTCCATTTATCCAAAAGGTCATTTTCCGCTTCTCCATCCCATCATATCAATTGATTATCGGATTGGCCATTTGCTTGCAGTATGGTTTAGTCAACGGCGGTTAGACGCCTTTGAACTAACAGCAAATATAAATTCAAATTATACGGCCGTAGTAACCTATAGAGCTGGATATAAATATTATTTATATCTGCAAGATTAAAGTGTACGTAATTAAAAGTATTTTTTTGTTCAGAGAGAGAAAATTAGAGCATTGCACAAAGTTACTGGAAAAGATTAACTTTCTTGGAGGCCTATGGTCGCATTTTCATTCATTACGTAAAAGTTATTGATATCAAATGCAGATTAGTGAGCATGAATGTTTGTATCAGCCACTGCCAAAGATATGTTCCAAGTAGGCGGGACACAAAACTTAATATCATATGCACGTGTGCTTGCTTGTGATTTGGGAAAGGTTAACTAAATGGTAACCACAGCCACACAATTTATCTTTTCGTTTTTTTTTTGTTTATTTGGCCTTTGAGTGTGTACTCAATTTAGCCATTGGCAACACATAGTGACAATGTACACATAATTGAATAAACAAATACAGAAATGCATATTTACAAGAATAAAAAGTTTAACTGATACAGTTTTGTACATAATGTTTTAAAAATTGAATTGAATTGAATTGGAAAATAATTAAAAGGGTCTTGGCTTACAATTCACACCAATTCTGAAATATCTTCATCAGCAAGACATATTTATAATTTACGTACACCATTAAAACCTACAGATTGTGACCAGTACTCTTGATGAAGTTAACTATCACTTTATATAGACGAACGTCTTTAGTACACAAAAGAGAAGAAGCTGATTGAGGAAGATGGTAGCCCATACTCAGCAATGTCTTCAGAAAGACCAACCGTTCACGGTCAAATTTGGGGCACATAAATAAGATGTGGTTGACATCAGCTTCAGACTCAGGATCACAATCACATGCTGGAGAACTGTAAACGTTGATCAGATGTAGATGTCGTGAGAAAGAGGCGTGATTGAAGCGGAGTCTTAGGATGGTAGAAATAGTGGATCGGTCCAGATGTGTCCTCATGAACCACGGCTGTGAAGGAATCCGAGGTTGTAGCACTGCGTAATAACCGCCTTTTGTCTGTTGAGAAACCTTCCACATTTCCTGCCATTGTTGTCTTGCGTGATCCTTGACTTCACGTAAGTAGTCTGTATAAGGAAGGTGCAGATCCAGGACGGTGCCTAAGGTTGCCGCTTGTTTGGCTAACGCATCAACTTCATCATTATGGAGGATACCAGAGTGGGAAGGTACCCACAACAAATGGATCGTCCGGCCCGTGCGTGTGCTGCGAATATATTCAGATATCACATCCAAAATATAACTTTTGGTTGTTTTGTTCCATCGACTGTACTGAATGTTTTTAAGAACGCTTTGCGAGTCAGATACTATCAATATCCTGGGTAAGGAAGTGCTAGAGACAAGCTTAAGTGCTTCCAAAACTGCCACTGTCTCCGCCGTAAAAACAGTAGTGCTCGTAGGCAGTTTGAAGGTTTTGCGGATCTGGATCTGAGGGCAGAAAAAAGCGCATCCTGTACACTCTTCTTGCGGAATTTTTAAGCCATCGGTATATACACAAAGAAAACCCGGCCATTGTGCTTGAACGAGACGATTGAAGCCAACGTTGACATTAGTACAGTCCAGCCAGGTCGTACTTAAATAATGGACTGGGATCTGGGAGCAGAGCGTTTGAAGATCATATTCAAAAACAGGTAGATGCGCTGAACGCCGTATAGAATGTATGACAGGTGACCAAGTGTCAAAGCTGGCACAAACGGCTGGCACTTTATTCCTTCTGTGAGATACAATCCACAATCGATAAATTCAGTATCTACTTTGATATACGGAACTGTCCATAATGGCCATGCCTTGAATGTAGAATTTGTCCGATAACGTTTGCGCCTAATGCTCAAGGGCATCTGCCCTGCTTCTATTAAAAGGGCGTTGGTGGGCGTCGATCGCATGGCTCCAAGACAGGTACGAGTGGCTCTATATTGAAAAGTATTTAATTTGGAGAGATGAATCTTTGACGCAGTGTGGTAGAATTGACAGCCATAGTCTAATCGAGATCGAATAAATCTTTTCGCTTCGTAAGAAGTCAGTTCGCGCTCACGGTCGATTATTGCCCGATCGCAAGCGCAGCGACTACCAAAGCAAGAGCAAAACAATTTCTATCGCGATCGCCGTGATCTGAAGCGAGCGCGAATTTGTTCTGCTAATGGGCTACACGCACACAAAATCAAACAAAAGGTAGGCAGGGGCTGGCATATATTTGCCATGCGGTTTCTGTTCTGTGGCCAGTTCTACTTGAATCCGTTTGCCCTAGCTTACAGTAGCAATCCAGACAGTTCGTCGTCATATGCCATCTAATTTAAGTCGAGCTGTAGTTCAAAGCTCTTCTGACCCATAGCATTTAGAAACGAGTACCGTTACTTCTCCTTTAAAACTGCTCCTTTATAATCTCACCAGGCTGAGTGTTCACCGTTTCATCCCTCCTACCGAGTAATAATCGTTCTAGTACCGAGAATTGAACACAGGACCGCTATTTTGCAGTGATACGTGCTACCGGCTTACCTATACCGTCCATCCAAAAAATTCCGAGACTGATTTTATTTCTGGCTTGTAAGCGACGTCAGAACAATAACTGTGGTGGCAACTTGAATTATCAACTGTGAACAACAGATGTGAATTCGACAAGCCAGTTGTGAGCAGGCAGTGTTAGGTGGTGGATGTGTGACTAGTGTGTGCATTACAAATCGCATTGTAGCAACACCTCTAACCGAAGTGTTCAAGATATTCTCCAGACCGTTTTGAAGTAAGAGAGATGTGTGTGTAAGTTTGTCCCACACACCTTGACTCCTGTGGAAAGAAAAAAAGAATCCGATGCATGGATACCTGCAGTGACATGACTGAAATGAAAAACGAGGAAAATTATTGCCTGGAGAAAAACCATCACGGTTGACGATATTTGGCGTTATCAATACGAGCCTACCAGAAAACGAGAAGGTGCAGAAAAAAATCACATGAAGCATCAACGTTTTGATGACATAACCGACATCCAAGCCAATCTGACGCACGATTTGAACAGCATTCAGAAGAAGCACATTTCTGACAGTTTCACAAGGTTGTATGAACGTTCTGTGCGTTGTACTTTAGTGGTGGTGGGGGGAGTGATTATGTAGAACTTGGGAAACACTAAAATGACCATCTTAACTCTTATTTATTTTTATTAATCACCTTTCGAAACTTTTTGGAGTGATCGGGTGGTGGAGGGGGGAGGCGGGGAGGTGAAGGGGCACACCAAACAGGTACGAACAGCGTTCTGAATGGTAGCAAAAAACAACGTAGGCCGCAATATTTTGTAAAGAGAACAATACCGGACAGATGCATCAGATGCTGGAAAATCGTATGTTTTTCTGATAGAAATATAATTTAAATTTATATTTGTTGATCATAAAGCGTGCCCAGTCCACATTCAGTGTACACCTATATTAATCGTAGTAATGAAACAGTTGGAATGTTGTAATTCAGCTAAGTATCAACATGCTTTCACGTGCCCGCAGCTCGTGGTCTTGTGGCTGCGTTCTCGCTTCCGGGGCACGGTGTCCCAGGTTCGATTCCCGACGTGGTCAGGGATTTTCACCTGCCTCGAGATGACTGGGTGTTTGTATTGTTCTCCTCATTTCATCATCATTCATGAAAGTGGCTAGATTGGTCTGAGCAAAGGTTGGAAATTTCAACGGGCGCTGATGACTGCGCAGTTGAGCGCCCCACAAACCAAACATAATCAAATGTATTTACCTTAATAGTGTTGAAAAATCATAATATACATAGCAGTTCATGACATCCAGTCTCACAAATTTCAAAACTCCGCCATTTCTCTCCCCACATCCACCACTGCTGGCGGCTCACCTCCAACTGCGCAACGCTACGCGCTGTTCACATCCAGATGCCCAACACTACAATGGCAGACAACAATGCAAACTAGCCACAGACTGCACACAGCACAGCCAGTGATTTTCATACAGAGCGCTGCGTGGCGTTACCAATATAAGAACCTAAACAACCTACTTACATAGCCCCCATGCTCCCCACAAAAAAATTTACAAATTGTTTTGGGCAGTGGCCAATAATGATTTGATAAAATTTTTCATAATTACAATAACAAAGATATCAAATGCACACACTTATTGATACAATGTTGGTCAACAGCTAAAATTTTCTCACAGTCCATAAAGACAGTCCTGATCATTCATCGCAGTAAAATTGCAGTGTTTTTCTCAAAGTCTGAGCAGTAAAAGAAAATGCACACGGAAGAAGTGGATTTCCATGCAGTCTTGAAGAAGTAGTGTTGTCCTTCCAACGGAAAGACAGTGCTGACTCTCGACATGCAGACAGGTAATGGGCCACAACAGAGCAAACCCACAGCAGGTAGGTAGGTCATCACAGAGTAGACCCACTGTAGTCCTGGTAGAGATTACGGTATTGGTGGGCCACCAGAGGTGTAGACCCACTGCAGTCCTTGTAGAAATAATGGTACTGGTGAGTCAGCAGAGGTGTAGACCCGCTGTAGTCCTTGTAGAAATAATGGTATTGGTGGGTGATCAAAGATGCAGACCCACTGTAGTCCTTGTGGAGATAGCCAGCAGCCATCTGTTGTGACTGTGCAGGTGCACAATCACCATTGAAGAGTCTTTCGGATAATATAGCAAGTCCATAACCACCACTTGTGCACTCACAAAGTTTTTGGAATTGTCCTTAGAACCAGCAATGCTCTTATCCAGTCCCTTGCTGAATTATTAACACACGTGCAAACACTAACAGTCCCTACTTCTCACATATTGTCCATATACTATGACCAACAGAAACGTGTACAGTGAAATGGAACTTACAAGTTAATAATATGATGAACTGGTGTCAATTACAATTTTATAACATAAGAATACAATTACAAAGGTACAAAATACATCATTAAAGAACATAACAATACAGATAACTCTGTAGCAGTACAGGCTTTACAAAAGAATAGAAATTAACAGATACATCAGTGTTACAGGAATTATGACATAAGTAAATACATAAAGATCAGAATAGCTTTTGAAACATCACCTTCACATATGTGCAACAAAACAGAATAAATAATGTCTAAACATCTTTTCAAAGTAAATAACATATTATCAGAAAAATTCTACAATGTAACTCTCATCAGATAAACACATAAAGACAGGAAGAACACAAATATACAAGAGTACACAAACACATAGCGGAATAACAGAAAGGGAAAGGACAGGGTTTGTTTCACTGCAGTATCTTGCAAACAAAACTTTCTTTACTTCTTGGCGATCTCCCTTCGTTCTTCATTATTTCAAAAAGTGCTATCTATACCTGCTTTCTGTACTTTTTTTGTAAAACTTCTCAATGCATTTCTTCCAATTCATCGCAACTCATTCTCTTATATAGTCTACCCCCTCTTAAGCTAACTTAAAATCTACTGAGCTCAGATGCTAAACTAAGGGACGAGGCAATGCAGCAGCATAAAACAATTAATACAAACAGCAATGAAAAAAATGGAAATTGTCAAAGCATCCAGCTGCCCAACACTACAATGGCAGACAACAATGCAAACTAGCCACAGACTGCACACAGCACAGCCAGTGATATTCATACAGAGCGCTACGTGGCGTTACCAATATAAGAACTTAAACAGCCTGCTTACAATCTTCATTTTCATATGGAATTTGAGGAAGGCGACGTTATTAAAGTATACTTTTCTACTGCATTTAGAGTGTCTCAGTATTTGTCCATCTGTTTGTCCATAGTAAAATTAAGAACTAAAGAATAGCTACAATAAGCGTATGGGATATTTAAGTATATTAGTTTCAATTAAGCAGGTTCTTTTGGTCCCTTTGAAAAACAAGGAGCTAACACAATGGCTGGTAACCAATACAAGGCTGGGAGACGTGACGACGTGCTAAGTATAGTTATATAATGCTCTTGTGTTAACGTTGTGGTAACTGCGCCTTTGCGAGAAACAAATATTCTAATGCAATGTGACATGAGGTATGACAGTTCTACCTCACATTAAAACTGTTGAAAACTACACAAACAACTTGACTCTAGAACAAAAAACAGTAGCTCAAATATCTGGTATTCTACTCAAAAGCAGCGATAAACAAGCCTCAAAATGTTTATTTACGTCTACTATAATTTTCATTCTCTACGAGTACCAACGATCTATGTAAATATATCTCTTTGATAAATACGTAAGACGAAAATTTCTAGTCTGAAACACGCGAAACTCCATTCAGATCAACATTTTAATAGCTACAAGTAAGAGTTGCAAAGGAATGCGCCAGTATCTATAGAGTAACATACACCGGTAATTACACAAACGCGCGGGTTTACATTATAGCAAAGTCACCAGAACGAGAATAATGTTGCAGCTGTCACATTGCAATCATACTTGAGATGTCATAGTATACGACAAACGTACGTCATATTGAGAATTATTGCTCAAAACGCGTCGTGCAGGCAAAGAATGAAGAAAAATCATGACTGGCAGCAGCAAATGATGTACTACGAATAAAACCGTATGATTGCATGCTTACGGCTGATTAATATCACTTTACATAACTTTGAAAAATATGGTGGCTAAGTTTTCCATTAGCTTCATACGACAGCGCCTTGGTCAATCTGTGTTGTTTATGTAGAGGGATGGACAAAAATATGCGCAAAAACAGGACACTTTATCACGCCTAACAGGATGTGGGACTCCTGTTGGCATTCAGAATAGCTTTCAGTCGTCTCGGAGTGGATAAGTACAGGTACTGCATGGTTTTCAAGGCACTCTTATGTAACATTCTTCCTGCAAAATAGTAGCAAGATAAGGTAACGATGATGAAAGTGGGTAGCGATCATGCACCCTTCACTCTAAAGCAGACCACAAAGGCTCAATAATACTGAGCTCTAATGACTGTGGTATCTAAGCGACAATTCGTTCTCGTGATAACAAAACCAGTCCTGCACAATGCGAGCTGTGTGGACAGGCCAACAGGGGCGCTGTCGTCTTGGTACACATCATTGGCGAACAAGCTTTGTAGCATGCGATGGACATGATCTGCTGAATGGACACATGATCCTTGACTGTAATGCGATCCCTTTTCCATTGGGTCTGGGTGCCCAAATCATTAACCCGCGCCATGTTTCACTCTTAGGACGTAAAATCGGACAGAAGCTGAAAACAGTGTAAAACAAAATGTAAGGTGCCTCTTATGTGCGGAAGACATTTTTACCAGTTTTAATAAATTATTGTCTCTCATTGATGTATTCACGATAGTTAGGAAGTGCTGCAGTCCGTGGCCGGCCATGAATCGGAGAGCATTTCCCACGCTGGCTGGCTAGGTGACGAAGCGACCATATGTCGCGCGTAATGGGGTGGGGCTCGGCGCTGGACCGTAGCAACAGGCCTCAGCCTGGGAAATATACATGACGGGAAGTACCGCCATCTTGGCGCCAAAGTCACCGATTTTGTTTATTTATATTTAATAATTAAAGTCATTTATGACAACATGAATACTAGGAGGAGCCTCTGGATGTTTAAAGCTATGTATCACAATTTTGTCTCGTTAAAATTCACACCCGTTCATTAACAAATGCGTATCTTAGTAAGTACTAAATTGATCGGAAATCCACGTACTAAGACGAAATTAGTAAGAGATACGGACTGCGCGCCAAAGTCGGCGTTAAGAGCTCTTTCTGTCTTGTTCGATGGTAGCCATGCTCTCGGTTACGAGTAGTTTGTGACATGAGTGTTTCATTATTGATCTAATAGAAATAAAAGTGATATTACTGCATTCTGAATGTTAATTTCGAATAAACAGATACCCCAAAATTGATCGACAGCAATTTCAGATAATTAGCTTCCACCGACAGAGACATCCAATGCGCCAATGAAGAATCTGCACGGGACGACATTTACGAGAGCTGCACCGCGCACAGGTAGGAGGAAATCCGACCCACCAAGGCGGATCAAGGAAGGTCCGACTTACACTCGCAAATTCCGGGTGGAAATGCTGACTAGTCATACAGTACGTCACTCGCGGCTAAACTGAGTAGTAACAGTATCAGTTTAGAAGCGAGGGAATCTTGCAAAGACTCATCGGGCGAAATGATTTTTTTCCATTTCTCCATAGTCCAGATTTTATGGATTCAGCACCACGTTTTTTTTTTCTTTTTGTTACGGGCATTTGCAACATTGATGAGTAGTTTTGGAGTTCCAGCTCGCACTGCGATTCTCCGCTCATGGCGCTCTCTTCGTCCTGTTTTGGAGCTGACAGGGTTGACGAGTGCGACATGAAGTTCTGTAGTGGCTTCTGCAGCTGGCGTCCCTTTATTCTTCGTCACAATCCTCTTCAATGACCATCTGTCACGGTCATTCGACACACGCTTTCAGCACCGTTGTGACCAGATGATGTTTTTCCACTTTCCCTGTATGCGGTAAAAGTTTTCTTGACTCATCAAACACTTCGGGTACCTTGGTTACGATAACACCCATCATACTCCAAGATGCTACTCTAGGCGAGTGTAAACTGAATGTGCGCAACGGAATATAATAAATGTTAAAATGAAGATCTGGCCCTGTCTGACTACCCCCTGAAGCAGATTTTAGGAGCTCCTAGTGGACTTTAACATACAAATTAGAACCTATACATAAATGAATGATTAAGGTAACTAATACTACTAAATGATACACGTTGTTCCTGCTTATATATTTATTGTAGATTAAAAAAACCTTTATATTACAACGTCAACATTTCCTAAGTAAAATTACTAATCAATTGCCCAACTCTGCCCCTTATTATGACTGCGCGAGCGATCTAGTATCAATAACATGGAAAGACTGACATCATTTGCGTACTACTAAATGATATACGTTGTTCCTGCTTATATATTTATTGTAGATTAAAAAAACCTTTATATTACATCGTCAACATTTTCTAAGTAAAATTACTAATCAATTGCCCAACTCTGCCCCATATTATGACTGCGCGAGCGATCTAGTATCAATAACGTGGAAAGACTGACATCATTTGCGTACCAAACACTAGAAGACGCTACTTTCAAAGATGATCTACGGTGGTGTGGAACCTCAGTGGAAATAAACCAACGTGATCACAGCTGTTTGGCTTTTATAGCCCTAATACGCCGAAGCAATTTGCGATATCACCGTATGTACTTGGTCCGGTGCGCCGAAGTGATGGTTCTCGTACTCGTCTGCGACGCTGGAAGAACTCCAGCCACAAATAAACTCTTTCAGACACTAGGACGGCAGAAGGCGGTCCTCTGACTAATATACTCTAATACCGTCTTCTCCTCTCTGAGTTTTACAGACGAGAAACGCGAACTCCCTACCACAAGGACGGAGCTCAGGCAACATCTCAACGTAAGTATAGGCACAGGAAGTGCTCTCAATTACTGAGGTGAAGTTCAGAATCGTATAGGTTCGCAACAGTACAGTTTCTAACTGTTCTAACTATAAACTCTACTGAGAGCAGAGACGGCAAGTCCGTCTGTACCAACAAGAGCTGATGTCGAGCGACCGTCACACACAGACGCTCACAACGGAAGACCGCGTATCTCCAGCGCTGGTTTTCTGGCAAGGCTCGACTCCCCACCGTCGTAATCCGGAAACGAATCATGTTCCCGAAACCACGGAATGTTCTCCCTCTCTACAGATTCTTCCGAACGCCGACCAACCATATTTTAGTCATTTGTCGTCCAGCGTGGCAAGTTTGCGAGGAAAAACCTATACTCGTATAATGGTACGCTTCTGAGTAAAAATCCTTGGAAATAACCCAGCCTGCGTGGTTTCCAAGGTGCCGCTTCTTCGTTCCTCTCACATGCGTCCAAGATTTTCATAGTTTCCGAAGTATAATGCTTCCGGTTTGGCTACAACGCCGGCCGTTCGCGACTCTATTGTGCTCCAGCGCTTAGGTGCTACGACGTCCGTCTTGCTATTTGCTGTGTTTAAGCAGGACCAACACACCTGTGCGGGCCTTCCACCCGAGGCTTCAGTTCCGCCAAGTGTTTCATTTCGACTGGCGTTCCAACCTCTACTAGTATAGGAAATCGTTCATTACGCCATTTTTATAATAAAGACACTCCGTCACCTTTCATGCAATAAGGGTTAACAATTATTTACAAGGCGTACGTGACAATGTCAGTCTCCTTTATATATCCATATATATTATGTAAAACCTATCACATGATACCTAATTGTATTTGTAGATCATGGCAAAGTATGTGGATGGGTGCTTGTAAGGTGCGAAATTATATAATCATCATCATCATCATTTAAGACTGAATATGCCTTTCAGCGTTCAGTCTGGAGCATAGCCCCCCTTATACAGTTCCTCCATGATCCCCTATTCAGTGCTAACATTGGTGCCTCTTCTGATGTTAAACCTACTACTTCAAAATCATTCTTAACCGAATCCAGGTACCTTCTCCTCGGTCTGACCCGACTCCTCCTACCCTCTACTGCTGAATCCATGAGTCTCTTGGGTAACCTTGCTTCTCCCATGCGTGTAACATGACCCCACCATCTAAGCCTGTTCGCCCTGACTGCTACATCTATAGAGTTCATTCCCAGTTTTTCTTTGATTTCCTCATTGTGGACACCCTCCTGCCATTGTTCCCATCTACTAGTACCTGCAATCATCCTAGCTACTTTCATATCCGTAACCTGAACCTCATTGATAAGGTAACCTGAATCCACCCAGCTTTCGCTCCCATACAAGAAAGTTGGTCGAAAGATCGAACGGTGCACAGATAACTTAGTCTTGGTACTGACTTTCTTCTTGCAGAAGAGAGTTGTCAGTTAGAGGTGGGACTCCGTCACCTCCAAAGGTCCGAGGCATTTTGCTCTGATTGTTGCCAGCATCATATTTAAAGTACCAGGGAAGCAGGTTGCTAGCCTTACTTGCCCCGAGTCCCATTGGGTTTTACCCCTAACGGCTGAGGGACTAACCGGTGGATTTGATAGTCTTTGCCGTATGAGCACAAAGGTGACCACGACTCAGAATATGTCAGAGATGCCCAGCCTTATTCCAAAGTAACTGGTATCCCGACTGTCGGGACCACTTACTTGGCCACTCATACGTTGCCCGTGGTTCATGAACTAAGACATGACTACAGGAACCCACACCATGAACCACGAAATTATAACACAAAAAATATTGCCAACGATCGAATTCACTTAACTCTGACCCAGTGCACTCTCAGCTAAACAGAACGCTCCTCTGACCACGACTGAAAATTACAACGTATTGAGGACGTTGCACAGACGCTGTTTGTGGTCAAATACACCGACGGAAAAAAATCACAACACTAGAAAACAGTTAACGTAGTGTAATGAAATTTCGGGAATACAATTGTCTAGGTAACATATTTAAGTGATTAGCATTGCAAATTCACAGTGTAATGTATGCGCGTCATAAGCGATTGCAAATGTGAAATGCTGGTGTATTAATAACCTGTGTAGCCACCAGAATGTTGAATGCAAGCATACATACGCACATGCATGTGTTTTATAGGTGTCGGATGCCTGTGTGATGGAGTTCCACGCCTGTTGCACTTAGTCAGTCAGACAGGGACGGGTAATGCTGGAGGTGGATAACGCTGGATTTGTCGTCCGATGATGTCCCGTATGTGCTCCATTGGAGGTAGATCTGCTGATCAAGCAGGTCAAGGCAACATGTAAGCATTTGGTAAGGCACGTTGAGCTACAACAGCGGTATACAGGCGAGCGTTATCCAGTTGAAAGACACCCCCTGGAATGCTGTTCACGAACGACAGCACAACAAGTCGAATCACTCGACTGATATATAAATTTGCAGCCAGGGTGAGTGGGATAACCAAGAGAGTGTTCCTGCTGTATACGAAATTGCACCCCAGACCATAGCTCGGAGCGTAGGTCTAGTGTGTCTAGGACACAGACAGGTTGGTTGCAGGCGCTCACCTGGTCTCCTTCTAACGAACAAACGTCCATAACCGGCTCCGAGTCAGAACAGACTTTCACCATAAAACAACTTCCGCAACGTCCTCCAATGAGCCCTCACTTGACCCCATTGAAGTCGCAATTGCCGGTGTTTGGGGTCAGTGGAATGCACGTTACAAGGCGTCTGGCGCAGAAGTGTCTTGAAGTAACCGATTTGTAACAGATCGTTGTGCCACTGTGGTGCCAACTGCTGCTCGGATTGCTTCTGCAGATGTAATACGATGCGTCAGAGCCCTACGCCGAACACTATAGTCTTCCCTCTCGGTAATGCCACATGGCCATCCCGAACCTGGCCTACTTTGGACCATATAGTTTCGTGACCACCGCTGGCAACAATCATGCACAGTAGCTACGTTTCTGCCAAGTCTTTTTGCAGCAGTGTAAAAGGAAGCTTCTCTTAGCCTTATCACACGACCTCCCTCCAACTCAGTGAGGTGTTCATAATGGAGACTTTGTCACCTTCCAGGCGTCCGTATCTAATATCAACTTATCACGTCCAATCTCAAAGGTAGCTAAGCGGTTACGACCGTTACAGCGTGTATATAAATCAAACCCGGTCTGCATCCTCACAGTGCCGCTACTAGTGTGACTCCTATGCGACTGGCGCGAGACTGGAACAGACATCTTTCAGTTGTAGAAACACGTCTACCAACTTTCGTTTATGTCACACAACTCCTGCTTATTGCTTCGATTTTTTTCCGTTGGTGTACAACAGCGCAACCTGCAGGCTTGATTACCATCTGCATTCATGTTCAAGCGCGCATTTCTTGTGATGTTTCTGTATTTTTGGCCAGCCCCTGTAGGTCGTTGTGTAAGTAGGCTGTTTAGGTTTTTATGTTGGTAACGTCATGTAGCGCCCTGTATGAAAATCGCTGACTGTGTTGCGTGCAGTCTGTGGCTGGTTTGCATTGTTGGAATTTGCTGTTGTAGTGTTGGGCAATTGGATGTTAACAGCGTGTAGCGTTGCGCAGTTGGAGGTGAGCCACCAGCAGTGGTGGATGTGGGGAGAGAGATGGCGGAGTTTTGAGAGCGGATGATCTGGACGTGTGTCCATCAGAGAGAGTAAATCTGTAAGACTGGATGTCATGAACTGATATATATATATATATATATATATATATATATATATATATATATATATAATGACTTTTGAACACTATTAAGGTAACTATGCCTATCAGTAGTTAGTGCCTTCAGTGGTTAGAATCCTTTATTTAGCTGGCAGTACTGGCGCTCGCTGTATTGCAGTACTTCGAGTAACGAAGATTTTTGTGAGGTAAGTGATTCATGAAAGGTATAGGTTATTGTTAGTCAGGGCCATTCTTTTGTAGGGATTTTTGAAAGTCAGATTGCGTTGCGCTAAAAATATTGTGTGTCAGTTTAGTGATGATCGGAATAAGTAAAGAGAGAAATGTCTGAGTACGTTCAGTTTTGCTCAGCTGTTTGAAAATCAAATAATGTAAGAGGTTTATCAGCACAGTCATTCAAAAATTTTTCTGAGGATACGTTTCAGTTGGAGCGCAGTATGATTGTCATCAGCTCCCAGAATATTACGGCTTGTACTGAACACAGGATTTTCAATCCGTTAGGGGTGTGCGCTGAACGCTTTCATCAGAGTCAGAGCGGGGAGGCTGCCGCGGGCGGCTGGAGTATGTTTTATAAGGGCGCTCACCTGAACACGACTGCGCAGTTTATGGCCGGCAGAGGCAGCGGCAGCGGCAGCGCGTCCTCTCTTGAGCCGCGGCTGCTGCGCTAATTTACGGCCGTGTATCTTATCAGGGCAGCCCGGCGCCCCCACCCCCGCTGGCCGCTATCTGGACGCCGCGCCTCTCCCCACCCTCGGCCATAAAGCCCAGACCCCGCCGCCTGCTCCCTGCACGCCTGTTGCCTGCGGAATCTACTCCGCTGATGACTCCGCGATTTTTTCCACTTGTCCCCTAGTGGCCAAGTTCACTGTCGTCGTAGAATTTTCGTGTTTGGTCAGAGGCTCAGTGACGCATTTTATTCGTACACTGCTCATTTCAGTAATATTGAGTCTCCTATTCTCGTTGTGGAGGATCATCTGCAAGCCCAAATTAGTGGATGAAATTACACACTATTTTTCTGTCTGCATGTACCTGGACAACAATGTTCGATGCTGCAACAGGTTAGGAAGATTATGGCTGTCGTCATCGGGGTAATTAAAGACGGAGGACGAATTGGAATTAGGGAAGAAATGGAAGGAAATCAACCCATGCCCTTTCAGATGAACCATCCCAGCAATCGCCTCAAGCAGCTTAGCAAAATCACGGCAACCAAAATCTGGATGGCTCGACGAGGATTTGAACCGCTGTTCTCCCAAATGGAAGTTAACAGAGGTTGAAAATACCGCTACAGTTGTAAGGTTCTTTTATTTAGAACACGAAACCGGTAGTGTTCTAAATGAAAGAACCCTACAACTGTAGTGGTATTTTCAACCTCTGGTATAATGCTCAGTTGCGGATGTTTCTCTGACAGGACTGTTTGTAAATAAAATTTAAGTACAAGGGTACCTACCTAGAAGCATATAATTTTCGCTGTGGGATGACTTACCTGCAGGCTTCGCATTTAGATAGCCTTTAGACTTACGAAAATGAAGACTAACACGTTTGTCTTTCTGGAGACATTTTCCATTAGTTCAGCAACATTCCCCTCAGATTACAATATTATTTTGAGGGGTCTACAGCCTCAACAGGTTTTGAGAATGAAAACGTGGTCCAATTAGGCTGTATTCTTTTTATTATCTGTGCGATCAACCAGTTTCAGTCTTTGCCACGCTGGGTAACCGCGTGGTTTGAGGCACCTTGCCACGGTTCGCGCGGCTCACCCCGTCAGAGGTTCGAGTCCTTCCTCGGGCAGGGGTGTATGTTTTGTCCTTAGCGTAAGTTATTTTAAGTTAGATTAAGTAGGGTGTAAGCCTAGGGACCTATGACCTCAGCAGTTTCGTCCCATAGGAACTTAACGACCACCACCACCATCAACATCAGTCTTGGGTCATTTTAAAGGACGTGTCTTAAGCTGGGTGCTTAAGATAACAGAAAGAATACAGCATATTTGGACTAGAATTTCATTCACAATTCCACCCATATTTTGATGCATGGACCTAACCACCAAAAAATAAAAGAACACAGTCTACACGGACCGTGTTTTCATTCCCAATTCCATTCAGATTTTGACACATGGCCTAACCACCTTGAAATATTCAACGTGAATATAACTGCAGAACATGTAAAGTTTTAATAATTAACGGTGATAAAAACAACTATGAGGGTCACTTTAAAAGAAATGCACACTATTTTGTTTTTAAATCCATCTTTTATTCTACGTGTTTGAAAGTTTTAGAGTGTGTAGATACATCCTTTAGGAACAATATTTTCATTTCTCCACTTAATTTCCATCCCTCTCAACTGCCTTACGCCATCTTGGAACCAGCGCCTGTATACTCACCTGTACGGCAAAATTCTGGACCAACCTGTTGGAGCCACTGTTTGGCAGAGTGCGCAAGGGATTCATCATCTTCAAACCTTGTTGCACGAAGAGAGTCTTTCAGTTTCCCAAAGAGATCATACTCACATAGAGCCAGGTCTGGACTGTAGGGCGGGTGTTTCAGTGTTGTTCATCAGAGTTTTGTGATCACTTCCATGGTTTTTTGGCTGACATGTGGCCGTGCATTGTCGTGCAACAGCAAAACATCCTGCTTTTGCGAATGTGGTCGAGCTTGAAGTTTCTTCAGTGTCGTCGCATATGCATCAGAATTTATGGTTGTTCCACTTGGCATGATGTCCACAAGCAAGAGTCCTCCAGAATCGAAAACCACCGTAGCCATAACATTTCCAGCAGAAGGTGTGGTTTTGAATTTTTTTCTTAGGTGAATTTGCGTGATGCCACTCCATTGATTGCCTCTTCGTCTCTGGTGAAAATTGAGGGAATTTCTTCCTGGAAATTCATCTCCGCCATTCTCGTACCGTTCCAAAAGTTCGCTGCATACCGTTTTTCTTGTTTCTTTGTGAGCCACTGTCAACATCTGGGAACCCACCTGGCACAAACCTTTTTTAACGCCAACACTTTCAGTATTCTACAAATACTTCCTTCCCCTATCCCAACGTAGCGTGACAATTCGTTCACTGTGATGCGTCTGTCAGCAGTCACCAATTCCTTAACTCTCTGCACATTGTCTGAGTGTGTGCAGTACGAGACCTACCGCTGCGAGGACAATCCTCAATATTGCCGTGCCCGCTTTCATTACGTAACCTTCTTGCTACCGTCTAACTGTACTGCGATCGACAACAGCATCTCCATACACCATTTTCAACCTCTTGTGGATGTCTCGTTTTCACAGTACAGGAATTCTATGACAGCACGTTGCTTCTGACGAACATCAAGTGTAGCAGCCATCTTGAAGACATGCTGTGACGGCGCCACTCATGGGATTAGGTTGAACTAAGTTTGAAAACAAGCAGGAAGGATGTATCTACACATTGTAAAACTTTCAGACATGCAGAATGAAAAACGTATTTTTACAAAAATAGTGTGCACTTCTTTTGGAGTGACCCTCGTATTTTTGAATCATATTTAAGAAAACAGTTGTATGAAATCGTTCTGAATAATTCAGACGATCCTGTAAAGTGAGCGCCAGGCAGAGTGAGTTTTGGAGCCCCACAAAGTTCAATTTTGGGTCCACTCCTGTTACTGTCATGTTTGAGTGACCTTACACTTATCATACATATTACTTGATATTTCTTGCAGATGACACAAGTAAAATGTGAACACAGATAACAAAAGAAGTAAATGTTAATCAGTCTTCTCAAACAGTTACTTTATAAATGAATCCCCTTTAACTTCGGGAGAAGACAGCATAATCAGTTAGGTATAACAAACGAAATACCGCTGTAAAGTGATCATATGCTCGGGGATCTCGAATGCCATCTCACGTTCCTATTAGTCCACGAATGATTAAAATTCTCCATACATAAATGAATATCTACGTTTGCCCCTGCGTTCAGTGCCCCTTTGCTGCGGCTTTTTCGTTATGGAAGTACCTTACAGAAAATAACTTGTCCAGAACAGTATTACGCTCCTCTAACGATCACATGAAAGACACGCTTTGTTGGTTTGTTTTGTCAACCCTTGCGGGCTGCTCACGTGGTTACGGTGTGACGCAGGAGGGAAGCGAAGCCAACTCATTGTGGGTCGGACGGTAGCAGTGAAGGGATCGATAATGGATGAAGTGTGAGTATGAGAAAAATCTCTGAAAAACATTAACATTTGGAACAGAATACCAAGGGTGCAAGAAAAATGTGAGTAAACTAATGAAACAACCATATTTGACGTAGTGCTTGACATGATTAACTAGTGTTGAACAGTCGGTACTAACTGTATACATTAGCGGTTGGTGCTGAAATATAAAGTGAAAATCACAATTTACGATTCAAAACGAATAGGTTTCTGATTTTATTTAACATTTTGCACAAAACTCCGTCATGAAAGGAGCGACGCACACAACGAAGGGTCGCCGCCACTTTGAAGGTAAAACAGAGTACATTATTGGTATACTCCACAAACCGTTTCTTCATGCATAGAAGACAGATCGAAAGACGCTTTTAACGAAAAAGCCAACTTAGTCTGTGTTCAACAATATTATAGATACTGAATGTCACAGACACTTTCACTAATATTTCCATTTACAGTCAGATTAGACTACACAAAAATGAAAACCTTCAAGACAATAAAAGAAAAAATTGACGGTTACAAGGCCATGAACTCGACAGTTCTTATACAACAGAATAAAGTTACAAAAATGGTTCAATTAGTTATAAATACTTTGACTACCAGTTCATTGCTCTCATTATTAATGCAGTATCAGAATATATGTCTCACCATGCCAACTAAGAAACAACAGTTGTAGTACACGGCCAGCAATTAAAACAGCACATCAATAGGAGTCAGGGAATGAGGTAGAATGCTACAACTTTTTGCGTGTACATACTGATGAAGTTCTGAACTAGAAGACTTGTTATTGTACTTTTCAAACACATAACTTTGAGTATCTTTTGATCTGCAATAATTGCTCTTTTTGAAAACAATCTATGTATTAACATGTTATACATATGTCTTGTAGCGTAAATTTCTGGAGTAAATCATTGCTTAGCAAGGACTGATTGCTCAAAAGCCATCAGTGACAGTAACACAGTGTGTTCAAGCTGTCATCTTGCAGGCTCATCTTCAGTACAATACCATAAAATCTCTGTGTGTACCAAATAAGGTTTTAAACCTTAAATCGTTTCTTCTCCACAAATATTTTTATTCTATATACGAGTATTTAATTAAACACCCACAGCATGTGTTGTTTACTAGAAAAATAAGTTTACTTCTTTGTTAAATTTTTATTACACTTGTTACGTTAGTAGTGATAAACATTAAAATATTATATGAGCTGGCTGTTCACACATGAACTACTTCGTCATTAATATGTTAACCTTAATTAAATTCAAGTTTCCTTACTGTTTAGTAATATGTAAATGGACAAAATGCAATGATATGCACGAATAAAAGACGCATATATATCAACTGATGAAATAAAGTCTTTAAATGGGTCCGTGAACATACTGTGACTCTTTATCTATAAAGGTCCGTCTTAATCACACAAATTTTATATTTCACTATTTCCGGGTTTGGCTACTGCCATCTTCAGATTATAGAGTAGTCTGATGGACGTATCAACGTCAAAATCTATATATGTAGGTACATATAAGACTCATACATTGCCAGTAAACTGTTTCATTCCGCATTATTTGATTAGGAAGCGTGCAGATGAGGTATGCAATTAATTAACTAACGTTAAAGAAATTCGCTATTCCGTTGCCCGATTTTGCACCATGAACCGAAAACTCCGTTCGACAACTTTAGGAAGAATACCATCAGAACTTTAGGGCTATCAAAGACAGATGGTAGGCTGTCCAGCTGGTGTTGCCTGGTGGAATGAACTGCTGCTGCATCAACTCAGTAGAACAACGTTATAAGGATAGAAGCGCCCTTCAGGTCGTTAACTAGGTGCTATGGCACAACAGTATATATTCAGTACGCAAGAATAAGTTATTTACTGTGCTGGCGATGCAAAGGCAGCCAACCAGCGTCTCTGAAAGCGAAAGTTGTGACACCTTACAGTCCTGGCAGGGCTTCTGAAGCCACTCGCCAGACAGGAAGATCTGATCGAATGAAGTCACAGCTGCCTAATGGTTCCAGCCCGTTGTGACTTATAGGCCAAGGGTGCTGTCGTTGGAGAAACGGTAGCCAGTCGGTATCACATACACACCACCCAAATTAGATCCTCAGTCACAGTAGTGTTCATTAGCTTCAGCTGTGCACAAAAGGCCCAGTGACAAGTCGACACCCGCCGGTAGCCACGAGAATAACTTTGCAGCCTGAGACGAAGCGGCCTGGCGCTGCTTTACACTTTGCTGTCAGTAGCTGTAGGACTCTGCCTGGGCTAAGTCTGTAGGCAGTCTACTAGGCACCTTCACACTGTGGCTTTGCTGACGGCCACCTCCCTGCTGAGCTATAAGTTTGAGCTGGGCCATCTTGCTGTCCAGATATGCAGTCACTGTCTATCGCCCCATGCGCGCCTACTGTGTCGCTGTCCATCACCTAGACGGGGCACACGGCAGTCGTCATCAGCCATGCCGGAAGCCTCGGTCTGATCTCGCCTGCTCTGGTTGGCTTTACATCACCAGCAAGGAAGCAGGTCGACAGCCGGGATTGCCCTCTGTTGTCCATCACCAGCAGCCACTGCTGTTTTGCTTCAGCGTTCGTCTGCTTTGATGACTGCAGCACTAAGCCCTCAGCCACCATAATCATGTGCCAATTTATCAGAATCGCATACACACCACCCAATTAGATCCTCAGTCACAGTAGTGTTCATTAATGCTCAGCTGTGCACAAATGGCACAGTGACTAATCGACACCTGGCGACAGCCACGAGAAGAAGGGTCTTTGAAGTCTGAGATGAAGCACCTTGGCCCTGCCTATAGACTTTGCTGTCAATAGCTGTAGGTCGCTGCCTGGGTTAAGTCTGTAGGCAGTCTACTTGGCACCTTCACACTGCGGCTCTTTTGACGGCCATCTCCCTGCTGAACTATACGTTTGAGTTGGGCCATCTTGCTGTCCAGATATACTGTCACTGTCTATCGCCCCATGTGGACCTACTGTGTCGTTGTGCATCACCTAGAAGGGGCACACGGCAGTCGTCTTCAGCCATGCCGGAGGCCCCAGCCTGATCTCACCTGCTCTGGTTGGCTTTACATCACCAGCAAGGAAGCAGGTCGACAGCCGGGATTGCCCTCTGTTGTCCATCACCAGTAGCCACTGCTGTTTTGCTTCAGCGTTTGTCTGCTTTGATGAATGCAGCCATCACCATGTGCCGCTTTACCGGCAGGCATCTGCTCACACACGCACGCTCCAGCAACTGTTGCCCACTACGTCACAAGAGGCCACAGGCTACCCCTGAAACTTCAATTCTGCCACTGTAACTGTTATGAATAAGAGGCTCTTTTCCCCAGGGATGTCCTTCAGACAGACAGCTGTTCGATTCCTGTCAGCACCACTACTACAGATCACGCCCCGGTGGGGAGCTGCTCTTCATCTCGACCTACCATAAAATTGGTGAATCTGTCCAACAGGAGTACATACTCGTCTGCATGAAGTGTCAAAGGACATGGTGTACAGACACGCTTGCTAAGCTTCATTCGACCGGCGATGACAGTGACAAATGAATCACTAGCACTACATACTCTCAGTTATACACATATTATATCCTGGTGCCGCTGAACAGTTCTTGAGGGTGTTGCAGCTTTTCTTTCCGGCACTGTATTCGGGAAGATGGCGGCTCACGTAGCCATCTGACTACCCAAACTTATGTTTTTCACGCGGTTTTCCTAAATCGTATAAGGCAACGTGAAGCTATGACTTCCTAGGTTTTCCGGACGTTTTTGATTAATGCTATGTTGCCGAGAATTCAGTCGAGTTGTTTCCGTTTTATGCTTAAAGATTCTACGACTGATACAATATTCTTCTTCAAGTGCTAAGGCTGTGCTGTTATGTGTACTAGCTGCCTGGTTGGAATCTAGAATGTTTTCTATAAAAATGACGGCACCGATTACCATCCTCATCCATCCGGGCTTGCTCTCCATCTCTAACGACCTAGTCATCGACGGGAAATTCTCTTCCTGTCCTCTTTTTCGGAAAACTGATGGCGACTTTAAACCTAAAAGCAGCTAATCGTTTTCGTAAGCATGTAAGCTACAAGATCATTTAAACGTCATAAGGAAAATGCAAATATGAGCTTCTGAAAGCTTCGGTTCTATTAGCAAGGCTAAAGATATTGCTTCGCTTAACGAACTTACGTTAATACTCCCAGCTTAAGCATCGTCTGATCTTCTCATCTTACTCTTATGGCTCGAGCTGCTACTTATTCACGTTTGATACTGGGCCGTTTCCTTTTAGAGACACACACTTTCGCGAAGGCCGGATAACAAATTCCCTGTGTAAGGTTCCTCCTCTTTTATTCGGCAAACTAGCCGTCCTCACACGGAGCTGACAGGCGAGGCCGTGTAAAGGAAATACGCCTAATTGAGTGATAAACAAACACACACCCTTTAGCAGTAGACTGGGCGATTTTTAATTATTAAAAGCGCGTTCGTAATTGGAAGGTGCGGCGCAGAGCGGCTCGGCCGTGTGTTATTAGACGGCGGCGCGACTAATCCTCGAACCAAAAAGACTTTTCAAAACAAATTTTGGTAATCGGAGCGCTAAGTGGCCCAGACAGACGCCGTCTCTCAATCAAATATTCATCGCGCCCGCCCCGGCTTATTCCCTTTGCGCGTTCCCTCTTGGGCCCGCGCCCGCTGCTTACGAACCGCCTGCCATCTATTATTTTACGCACTTTTTTAAACGCGTTACACTTTTTTCGCAATGCTGCGTAGTGGGAAAATGGGGGAGGGGGGTCACAGAATTTTCATTCCTGCTCGTAGCGCAAAGGCAGAAGAGGCGGCGGCACGTCAAAGGTTCTGCTCTGGGGAACGGGCGCTATCAAATTAGTCAGTCGAGAGGTTGAAGGCTCCAGCAAGAGGGTTACTTTGTGTCCTGTTCGTTTCGTAGTCCAGGATAAAGGCGTGATGAATTTGAGAGCTCATGTCACAGTGCCGCGTGCTCTGCTATGCGGCCGTATTGCGGTGTGTTTGCCTTTTTTATGATTATTGTCTGCTCCTGAGGTCTTTTACAGCAAGTATTATAACTGTGACTAATGTATTCATCTACATCTACATATACAGGATGAAATTAAATTAAAGGCTTGTAGTGGAACTCAAGAAGGTTACGTTCAGCACAGGAGCTCATGTCCGGAAACGTGCCGTTTCCGCGCTACACTCAGGATGCCACAGCACACGTTCAAATCTCCCCTAATTTTGGCGTCACTGACTAGAGTACGAGGCCTACGACAAAGACAGGCTGCGTCCTGTACGTCACAGTACATGACTCTGCAGGTCTTACGAGTGCCAGCAATAGTCTCTGGTGGAGAGCGAGTAACTATTTCAGATGAGTTAATTTTTAGCTCTCGATAGCGTACGACAAAGTTAAAATTTTTGGCGAATATCTTTTCATTGACACATTGATTTCCCGAAGGCCTTGCAAGGAGCCAAGCGTTCGCGAACTGGTGGACGAACCGACTAGTGTGACGTCAGAAGTCCGATGCGTGGCCCGTATTTCTCGAGGGGCCCCGCCAGGGTTCTACGTACGTCATTCACCGATCAGCCGATGTCCCATGCACATTACAAGTTGTTTACATACCATTCAGTTTGTGATATTCCCAGAGAGGTTAGTAACCGCTGTTGTTCTTGTGGTCCTTGTTCATGCTCACTACCGCACAGTAGCAATATTCAGCAAAGTACTGAATGTTAGTGTGTTGCTATGGCACATGGTGAACTACACGTTTGCAGAATACACCCACATGATACTACTGTACGGCGAAGCTCGGTGCAATGGGACGACTGCTCGTCAGTTGTATGCGGAAAATTGTGTTGCCAGACCATTTTACTACTTTCTCTTTACTGTGGTGTAACAGTGGGCCTCGAAGTCGGGTACCTTCACCACCAACAGGGCCGACTGTGGTGCTCCATCCAATGCAACAGGACGCGACGGTGAGTACCAGGAACATAGCAGACAGACTGCATATGGATCACAAAACTGTCTGTAGCGTTCTGCATGAGCAGCAGCTACACCGAGGCCATCTCCAGAAGGTACAAACAATGCATCCAGAGGATTTTGCGTCACGAGCCCACTTCTGCAGGCTGTTCTTGAACTGTTGTGTGAACGAGCCAAACTTCCCACGGTGAATCCTTTCCACGGATGAAGCCAAGTTCACCAGGGAAGGTGTTGTCAGTTCCCACAACAGTCGTGTGTGGGTTAATGAAAATCTGTATACTGTCCACCCCCACGGGTATCAGAAACGACACGATCTGAACATTTGGGCAGAGTTCCTGGATGAAAGCGTCATTGTGTCATACCTTCTCCCGCTAGATCGTACGGGTGCTGTGTAATTGCAATTTCTTGACGACGTGCTGGCCTCTTGGAAGATTTGCCGCTGTATGTGCATCAAAACATATGGTTTGAGCACGATGGCGCACTATCTCGATTTTCGCTTGTGGTCCGAGATCATCTGGGCCAACCATATGGGCAACAGTGGAGAGGCTGTGGCGGCCCAATTGCTTCAACTGCACTTTATACGCTCTTGAAACGCTAGACTACTACCCGTGGGGTCAAATGAAATTCTTGATTTACTAGACTCATGTGGCATCCTGGGAAGAATTTCTGGGGTGGGTTACAACTGCCGCAGATGCTGGAGGACCAGAGATTAATGATCCGTGTGTAACGAAACACGGTACGGAGGTAACACGGTACTTTTCCGGACATGACTTCCGTCTTGGACCCAACTACAAGCCTTCTAAGATTGTAAATGGAATGTAGTTACACCTTTTATGCACATTCCATGGCAATGTACAAAGCATTAGGTTTGCTTCCCGCATAGTTTACATACGGCACGCCCAAAAAATGGCTGCGTAAATGCCTCTGTGCACGCCTTTTCGTGGTTCCTATGGAAGCGATGCGTGGCAGGCTGTTGTGCGCTGCTGTGGTGTTACCCACGGATTAATGTTGGTACTCCTTCAAGGAGCTAGGAAATTCATCTGCGTCATCACAATAGATGTATTCACTAATCATGTTCCTCATAAATAACCCATCACAATATTAAAAGCACAGCGAGGTCCATATCTACAAGAGAAAAAAATGACTTTCGTTACCCACTATTAAAGCTGACAGTGGCTCAGAAAGGAGTTCAAGAATGAACTTATCGTTACTACTTTTCAAGACCAACTACAAACAAAGAGGACGCGTGTTCAACAATGCTTGTCAATGATCACACAGTACCGGCAAATTAATACTTTTTCATGTACGCAAACTGATTACATTTTCTAAGAAGGAACCGTAAAGACCAGTTTGGTAAAACTTGAAGGCGTTCCAGTACGAGAGCCATCAGAAAATTTGAACACTGACAAAGAACGATAAGATACAAGGAATATCCCGACTTTGCTTTGTAAATGTGAGATGCTGGTACGTTAATAACCGGTGTAGCCGCAAGAATATTGAATCCAAACGTGTATAACGTTCATGCATTGTTCCACAGGTGCCAGATGTCAGTCTGCGGGTTGGAGTTCCATGCGATCAGTACAGTGGATGACGGCGGAGTTGTCGTCCGAATATGTTCCATATGTACTCGATTGGAGAGAGATCTGGTGATCGAACGGGCCAAGGCAGCATGTGGACGTTCTGCAGAACAAGCTGGGTTACTACAGTATTACGCGGGCGAGCGTTGTCCTGTTGGGAAACACCCCCTCGAATGCTTTTCATCAATGGCAACACAACGAGTCGAATCACCAGACTGACGTACAAATTTGCAGTCTGGCTGCTTGGGGTAACCACGACAATGCTCCTGCTGTCATACCAAATTGCACAACAGGTGATAACTTCACGTGCAGGTTCAGTGTGTTTACGCAGACAGGTTGGTTACAGGACATCAGAGGACCTCCTTCTAACCAACACACAGTCATCACTGGCACCAAGTCAGAACCAGCTTTCATCAGAAAATGCAACAAACCTCCACCCTTCCCTCCGTGAGTTCTCGCCTGACATCACTGAAATCGCAAATTGTGGTGGTTTGGGGTCAGTCTTGGAGTTGTCCTTGTAGTAACGGATTTTTAACAGTTCGTTGTACCAGAACGGTGCCAACGGCTGTTCAAATTGCTGCTGCAGATGCAGTACGATTCACCAGGGCCATTCGACGATCACTACGGCCTTCTTCACTGTAGTGCCACGTAGCCAACCGGGGCCCCGTTTCCTGCTGACTGTACGTTCTCGTGACCACCGCTGCCAGCAATCATGTGCAGTGGCTATATTTCTCCCATGTTTTGCTGCAATATCACAGAAGGGACATCCAGCTTCTCGTAGCCCTCGTACACGACCTCGATCAAACTCAGTGTTGATAATGGCGTCTTTGTCGCCTTAAAGGCGTTCTTGGCTGACATAACTCACCACGTTCAATCTCAAAGGTAACTAACGCTCACGATCGTTAAAGCACGTGTTTAAAGCAAACCTGAGTCACATCTGGAGCCACTAACGCCACTCTTACGCGACTGGCTCCAAATCCGTACGTACATCAACTTTCAGATGTAGAAACACGCCTAACAACTGTGGTTCATGTCGCACAACTCCTTCTGGCGTTGCGTTTTTTTCCCGTCAGTTTATATCTCTATGTCTTTCCTCGCTAACATCTCAAATAAACGCGCCAAACCGTTTAAACCACACAAAGTCACAGTAAGTTTACACACAAACAACATGAAACGAAACAAAATAGTTCATCATACTGAAACAGCCAGACGACCTCTCACAAATTTATTATATATATAAGTAAATTAAACTGTGACGCCGGCCGGGGTGGCCGAGCGGTTCTAGGCACTACAGTCTGTAACTGCGTGACCGCTACGGTCGCAGGTTCGAATCCTGCCTCGGGCATGGATGTGTGTGATGTCCTTGGGTTAGTTGGGTTTAAGTAGTTCTAAGTCCTATGGGACTGATGACCTTGGAAGTTAAGTCCCATGGTGCTCAGAGCCATTTGAACCATTTTTAAACTGTGACAGCTGCTCCTGCTACTACAAAGAGCAAACAAAAAGAAACTTCGGAATTCGATGTTAAGTGCATAGTGATGCAATTAGCTTAAAATAAAGTTAAATAAATCAAGTTTTGCAGCCCACCTAGCACAAAATAGTCATTTAAATACTGACATCAAAACAAACCTCCATATTCTACAAGGAATAAAGATGGAGCTCCTGGAACAATTACAGATCTGCACCTATAACATTAAGTCATCCCACATAATCTTAACGAACAAACTTACTTACCAAACAACCTATTTTTTTCGAAATTTCAAAGAATTATTAAACTTGAAAAAGTAAACAACGCAGGATAAAAACTCCCACACATACATCAGGCACGCTCTCAAGGACGCACACACGCGCACACACACACACACACACACACACACACACACACACACACACACACACACACACACAAAATCCCACTAGTATACCACCCACCTAAGTGCCCACATAACTAATTATTTCGTTAACAGAACTCTCATGAAAAGTTCAAATGTTTAATTCGTGAATTATGGTCAATGCTTATTAAGCAAAAAAATAAATGTTAAACGTAATTTCAATACCAAAATTGTAAATGGAATATAATTCTAAACAGTCTATTTGATAGATTTTGTAAATAGCATATGTCAGGAGGAGGAGGAGATTAGTGTTTAACGTCCCGTCGACAACGAGGTCATTGGAGCGCAAGCTCGGGTTAGGGAAGGATGGGGAAGGAAATCGGCCGTGCCCTTTGAAAGGAACCATCCCGGCATTTGCCTGAAAGGATTTAGGGAAATCACGGAAAACCTAAATCAGGATGGCCGGAGACGGGATTGAACCGTCGTCCTCCCGAATGCGAGTCCGGTAGCATATGTCAATTTGGCAATGTAAATACGCGTTATTTTTAGAATAATGAATATATACTGTCACCAATGTGCAATGCAAATGCTGAACAAGGATAGCTTCTGCCCTAACAGAAGTTATGTGAACATAATTATAGTTATGCTCTTCGGTTTATTTACGTTTCGTAAAGCACATGAAAGTTGCTTCCTGTTCCTCTTCCAATGTTTGGGAAGTGCTATAATGTTAACGTTACTGGAAAAATATATTATGTTTTTCAGAATACCAGTAACTGAAAGTAATGCATTTAAGTCACCCTCATAACGTAAATAATTCTCGCCACATCCAGCTCTTGTGTTGTTTTTACATCTTGCCGCAGCTACACAACCACTACACCGCTGAAAACATGGAATAAGTGTGTGCCATCTAATGACGGTTCCCTACCGGCCATGGAAAATAAAAATTGAAGAATAAAATAAAAGCGACTTGTTGCAGTAATTTCCGGAAAACTTCATTGTTTAAATAATTTTGTAACTTACTGTTTGGGCTATAATAAATAAAATCTCAAAGGTGGATCAATATAGGCATCGCTCGTCTATCTCACCCCTACTGAAGATTGCTTTTCCATTCTACAATGTCTAGCAGTATGTCCGTCTACTCAAGCTCTTTCGAAATGACTTCCTGAGACATGGGTTGTCAGAAGAAAGGAGAGAGAATTTCGCGTTCAGAAAAACGAAGACACGTGGCGTGGATTAGCGCTGGTCTCTGGTTCTCTCACATGACAGATGTTTCTGCTCGCAGAAGGACCTCACACGAGGCCACAACACTCCAACTGCCGGCTGTCTCTCGGCTTGTTGCCAACAGCTTGCTGAGAATCCAAAGTGTTGAAAGTTGCATCCTTCTCAAGACCCGTGATAAAGTGCATCTATAGATAAATAGTTTATAAAAGTCTCAGCCATGAGATACATTTCAAGTATTAACAATAGATACATGCCAAGTACTGAGAGGAGGGGAACAATTTGGAATTGTGTAAAAGAAAACCACGTTTTTCGATGTCTTACGCATACTACCTAAAATATTGTCCTATGAATGTTAAGATATAAAACAACGGACATAAATGGAGATCAACGATTTAACTTACATCTGTCGTTCATTTGTGTCACAAGATCACAATGGGGTCCAAGATGCGATGATCATTTAAAACCACACAATTGGTCCACCATTGTACTAGTTGACACAGATTTCTTGGAGATGGTAATCAGATGTCACAAAAATGGGTGAAATAGGTAATTTACTACTTTCTTCTTCTTTCTTCAACTGTTAGGCTTTTGCCTGTTGCGTCCTCTTCTTCACTGCCTCTGTTGTCTGTGGTTAGTTTATGTTTGATCACGCGACTTCTTTCTTGGTCTTCCTAATGATTTTTTCCGTATTGGCTGCTAATTCATTATTCTTTGTAGATTCTACTGTGATCTACTGCCACTTTGATGATTAACTTATCTTTATCTTCGACTGTTATTCAGAGGTCTATGACGCTGTAGGTTCATCTTCCACCCGCAAATGTAAAGTCTCTCAGTTTTTGTCCATTGTACTTTTTCGCTTCTCTTTCCCCGTACAAAAAAGCTATTCTGTTATGCATCTTTCTTCCATCATGGATAGGACTTCCGTTGAGGAAAACTCGGTTTTTTCAGTAAAATTCCAACGAATTGAGTGTGGAGAAAAGGAATTCACAACTGCGAATAATTGAGAGAGCATTCCGGATTCAATATTGCCTCATAACCAACGCAAATATTGATCGGTACCGTTGGACTGATACTATTTTTGATGTGTCTCTGGGACAATGTTAATATTTGAAGTGTATGTATGTGCGTGTGTGTGTTTATGGGTGTGAACAGTTCTTTTGTGTAAGTTTACTTCACTTGTTGAACCAGAACTGATGAGCCGTCATAAAATTAAAACGTTCTTGAACATAATAACAATAAAGCCTCTCTCTCCACTCCTCTCTCATTCTCTCTCTCTCTCTCTCTCTCTCACACACACACACACACGCACACACTTCAGGTACCAATATTGTCCCAGAAGCACACTAAAAACAGTATCAATCCATCATTTCCTACCAATGTTTTAGTGGTAGTTTCCCTTGGTTATAAGGTAGACCCTACTGTTGAAATGGAACTGACTTCAGTATTAGATATTGCCATAGTTACTAGAAATGTATTTGCAATGTTAACTACTCGATTTGACTGAAGGCAACGGCCTTGCCACAGTGGTAACACTGGTTCCCATCAGATCACGGAAGTTGAACGTTATAGGGATTGGCTAGCACTTGGATGGACGACTACCCGGGCCTGTCGAGCGCTGTTGGCAAGCGGGTTGCACTCAGCCATTATGCGGTCAATTGAGGAGCTATTTGATTGGAAAGTAGCGGTTTCGGCCACGAAAACCCGCAACGGCCGTGAGGATGCCCCTCCACATCTACATCCAGAGACACCTATCGGCTGACGATGACACGGCGGTCGGTCGATACCATTGGATCATCCAACTCCTGTTCGGACGGTGTTTTAGGCGAATTTAATTTGACTCAAATTTCACCAAACGGTGGGTCTGAGCTTGTGGACGGTCGTAGTAAGAGCAACTTACTGTTCGATGTTCATGATCTGCAGACGCAGTATGGAGGAAAACTAAAAGCCGCATGGATGTCTCTTAAGAATGTCTTACGTGCTGGTGATAAATTTGACTTCAAAATGGGAAGGAACTAAATAATGGCCGGCCGCTGTGGCTGAGCGGTTCTAGGCGCTTCAGTCCGGAACAACGCTGCTGCTACAGTCGCAGGTTCAAATCCTGCCTCGGGCTTGGGTGTGTGTGAT
Organism: Schistocerca serialis cubense; assembly: GCF_023864345.2. Classification (NCBI taxonomy): domain Eukaryota; kingdom Metazoa; phylum Arthropoda; class Insecta; order Orthoptera; family Acrididae; genus Schistocerca; species Schistocerca serialis. Next base: position 1,076,359,533 of record NC_064638.1, on the reverse strand, counting down.
GTACTTAGGTTAGTTGGGTTTAAGTAGTTCTAAGTCTAGGGGACTGATGAACTCAGATGTTAAGTCCCATAGTGCTTAGAGCCATTTGAATCATTTTTGAACTAAATGACGAAATTTTTATCTAGACGACCATAATTCACGCTCAGAGCTCTCTTCAAGGCTCATTATCTTACATCACAAAATGCAATTTTACTGACATTTTTCCAGTATTTTTTGTTCGATTTCGAACCCTCCTGACTTTATTTATATTTTTAGCTAGTGGTGAAAGGAGCTTTTCAGGACTGAATATGTGCCTTAGGTTAACAATTTCTCATGAATAATGTTTGGAACGTACTAACATAAAGGCTACAAAAAGCTCAACCTAATGAATAAAAGAAGTGCAGCTAAGGGGATGGGGCCGAGGTGGGAGGCACTAAATGATATGTTGGTTATGCCAAAAATTTCAGAATGAGATTTTCACTCTGCAGCGGAGTGTGCGCTGATATGAAATGTCAAAAATGTTATCGAACCAGCGCTGGTTACGAACCACACCGTTGAACGTGCGTTACTTCAAATGGTCCAAATGGCTCTGAGCACTATGGGACTTAACTTCTGAGGTCATCAGTCTCCTAGAACTTAGAACTAATTAAACCTAACTAACCTAAGGACATCATACACATCCATGCCTGAGGCAGGATTCGAACCTGAGACTGTAGCGGTCTCGTGGTTCCAGACTGTAGCGCCTAGAACCGCTCGGCTACTCCGGCCGGCCGTGCGTTACTGAACGTGGGGCTGCGCAGCAGACCCGTATCTTATCAGTGTATTTTCAGAACAGATAAGTTCAAAACAGCCGGAATACAAATCAGAAAAATATTTGGATACTTGATATTCGTTGTCAACGTGGATAAAGAAGCATTTGGAAAGATGACAAGTTTGTTCAAGGGACATTTTTAGCATAGTGAGAATCGAAAGCTTTTTGTTGGCAAAAGCTATTTTGAGCACATCGATGTCGATCGTTCCTCATCGGACGCATTTTATTTCCAACTAAGACCAAAGACGAGTAGAGTAATTTTTGATAGATTGTCAATTTAATTTCATTGTCCATCTATATTTACATGAATACTCTGGACTTCACAATTAAGTGCCTGGGAGAGGGTTGATCGAACCACCTTCAAGCTATTTTTGTAGCGCTCCGCTCTCGAACAGCGCACGAGAAAAGTGAACACTTAAATGTTTCTATGCGAGAACTGATGATCATTCCTCGCGATGTATGTTGGCGCCAACAAAATATTTTCACACTATGAGGACAAAGTTAGTGATTAAAATTTCATGAGAAGACTCTGCCACAAAGAGTAACGCCTTTGTTTTAATGACTGCCATCCCAGTTCACGCATCATGTCCGAGGTACTCTCTCCCCTATTTTGCGATTATACAACGACCTGCCCTTCTCTGAAGTTTTTCAATCTCCTCCGTCAGTTCTATCTAATTCGGATCCCGCACCGCCCTGCAGTACTCCAGAAGAGAGTGGGCAAACCTAGAGTAAGTAGTCTCTTTAGTAAACCTGTTACATTTTTGAAGTGTTCTGCCAATAAATCGCAGTCTTTAGTTTGCTTTTCCACAGTATAATCTATGTAATCATTCCAACATAAGTTATTCATAATTGTAATCCCTAAATATATAGTTGAATTGACAGCCTTTAGAATTGTGTGTTTTATAGTGTAACCAATATTTAGCGGATTCCTTTTGGTACCCTTGTGAATGACTTCACACTTTTCATTATTTAGAGTCATTTGCTACTTTTCTCACAATCTTGTCTAAATCGTTTTGCAGTTTGTTCTGATCATCAGATGATTTTATAAGTCGGTAAATGCCAGCATCATACGCAAACAGTCTACGAGTACTATTCAGATTGTCTCCTAATTCGTTTATCTAGATCAGGAATAGCAGAGCTTCTATGACACTTCCTTGGGGAACGCCAGATGTTACTTCCGTTTTACTCGATGACTTTCCGTCAATTACTACGACACGAACTCACGAATCCAGATGGGCAACTGAGACGATAGTCCATAGGCACGCAATTTGATTAAAAGCAGCTTGCGAGGCACGGTGTCAAAAGTCTTCTGGAAATCTAAAAGTAGGAAATCAATTTGACTTGCCCTGACCGTAGAACTCATTACTTCTTGAGATTAAAGAGCTTGTTGTGTTTCACAAGAGCGATACTTTCTGAATCCGAGTTGGCTGTTTCTCAATAAATCGTTTTCTTCGAGCTAACTCATAATGTTCGAACACAGTATATGTTAGCGATATGGGTCTGTAATTAGGATTACTCCTATTTCTTCTGTTGGGTATTGAAGTGACTTATAAGACTTTCCAGTCTTTAGGTACGGATCTCTCAACAAGCGATCGGTAGCATATGATTGCTAGATTTGGAGCTATTGTATCAGCATACTCTGAGAGGAACCTGACTAGTATACAATCAGGACCAAATGCCTTGCCTTTATTGATTTAAGCTGCTATGCTACACCGTTAATAATTACTTCTAAATTACTAGTGTTGGCAGTTGTTCTTGATTCGAATTCATAAATATGTACTTCATCTTCTTTGGTGAACGAACTACGGAAAAGCTAACTCTGCTTTAGTAGCATTGTCATCGGTAACATCAGCATTGTTATCGAGCAGTGAAGGTATTAATTCTCTTTCCGCTGGTGTACCTTACATAAGACAAAAATCTCTTTGGATTTTCTGCCAGATTTCGAGACAGAGTTTCTTTGTGGAAAGCATTAAAACATCTTTCACTGAAGTTCAAGCTACAGTTCGAACTTGTGTAAAACTTGGCCAATCTTGAGGTTTTCACGTACTTTCAAATTTGGCATGTTTCTTTCGTTGCTTCTGCAATAGTTTTCTGACCTGTTTAGTGTACCACGGGGGGTCTGCACCACCTCTTATTAATTTATTTGGTATGTCTTTGAATAGCCGTCGATACTATTTCTTTGAATTTAAACCACATCTGGTCCACACTTACATTTTCAGTTTGGAAGGAGTGGAGACTGTGTCTTAGGTAGGCCTCGAAGAAAATTGTTACCTGTAAATAAGTTGCATAAAACAGCAACCAGTCACTTTTTTGAATAATATCTGGAATACTGGTAAAGTCAGATCTGCCGTTACCAATATTCCAGATCAGTTTAATGTAAGAACAAAATTAAGTCAACAGTTGACTTGAACTTTTGTTCTTGGTTTTAGATAAAAAGTATATGGTCGTACAAACAGCTTTAGTCCATTACAAGCACTATAACTTTTATACACATTACCCTAGCTAAAATAAATAGAACCTACCCTTACTAATATTCCAGGTCCTATTAAAGTAAGAACAGAAATGAGTCGACAGTTCATCTGAAGGTTTGGTATTATTAAAAATTTAAACTTAAATATAAAGGTCGTGGTCATACAAACGGCTATATCTCATTGTAAATACGATAACTCTGTATTATTAACTCCTGGGCATTCATGTTAATGGTAATCTTGATTAAAATATAAGCTATAAACTGACTGTATTATACGTTAATACACCAACAGAAAGAAGACATCATAACACGTGAAGTTTGTTATTGTAGCAATTTATGTATTTATTTATTTCATGTTATCTCCAGTATGATTAAAATATTTGCCCTTATAAAGACTTTAATACATATAAAAAAGAACAAATTACATCTCTGTACAAAGTAGGCCTGTGCAATATCTTTTTGTCAAGATCTTTGTTACAAGCAACAGTTGTACAGCACATGCTGGATGCTGGCAAAGTTTCTCTGTCAGAGTGTAATTTAATATATATTGTGTTAAAGTGTGCGAAGTGATAGACCAACCAAACATCAAAATGGAAGCAGACAGATGGACACTAACGAAAAAAGCCACCCGTACTGTCGCTGTAAGTAAAAATCTAAATTTACATCCATATCGTCAGATAATCAATAGTCAAGGCGATGTATTAAAGCGTGTTCCATCTTCTTGTCACAGGGCCAGCACCGGCATTATGCTAAAAATAATGATGTAACCTCCAGAAATAATCTGAAGATGAACCTGAAAAGGTTCGAAAACCGGTTCATGGAATAAAAAAAATAATTATTCAAAAAAGTGACTGGTTGCTGTTTTATGTAACTTATTTACATTCAGTTAACAGTCACGGGTTCTAGAATATCCGTAATGGATAAGCTTTATAAATTGTTATCTGCTTTTTTAAATAAATGTATTTTGCTTTTATTTTTGGTGAGTTTGGATGTTACGGTATTCAGTCTTGCTACAACACCTTGTGGTCACTAATCCCTGTATTTGTTATGATGCTCCCTATTTGCTCTGGATTATTTGCTGCTGGTAGGTGAAGTATGTTTCCGGAACCATTAACACTTCGAGTAGGCTCCTGACCAAATTGTTCATAACAATTTTCTGAGAAAGCATTCAGACCGATTTCGGACCACGTTTTATACGTGCCTCCGACTTTAAACACATATTACCACCAACGTGTCGAGGGTAGACTGAAGTCATCACCAACTATAACTGCGTGAGTGAGGTACCTATTTGAAATGAGACTCAAGTTTTCTTTGAACTGTTCAGCAACTGTATCATTTGAGTCGGGAGTTGGGTAAAAGGAACCAATTATTAATTTATTCCGGTTGTGAAGTAAAAGCTCCATCCATTTGTTGTAATTTATTTACAATTTACGATTTTATACGAATTTTTTGTCAACATTAAAAAACAGGAAAATCCAAATAAGTGCATGAAGAATTAATCGCTTTCCAGTAGTACACATACGAAAAAAGCCTTGCTTTGGTGCTCACAAAGCGAAAAAACAGCCGACACAGTGAAGGAAAGAAGAGAAAATCTACCGGTGGAGTGTATGAGCAGCTGCTCGGAAACGTATGTCAACACAGTGCGGAAGGCAATAATAACTAAAGCGAATAAGGCCAGAATGATTGTTGTCCGATTTAGATTAACACAGACTGAGAAACGTTATTCAGTAGTGAAGTGGACGCCAAAAAAGTTGTTCTTGCTTGACAGGTAAAACACGAAGACGGCATGCAACAATTTGCAAACGATCAGCATTTTACTGTAACAGCACAAAGTGGATAAGAGTAATGCTGTCTACATTATGTATGTAAGGAAAGGTCACACAGCGGCTTTCTATTTCAGAAATCGTATTCGAATGTTGTTTGTTTGGGTTATGCCCCATGAGAGGAAGAGGAAGGTCGACCAGCACGCTTCGAAATTCGACAGCGACATGTTCGAGGAACCGATCGATATATGACTGCCATCTTGCGATTATGGAATCGGCGCGTTCAGGAGGGACATACTCAGCGCCAGGCAGGATGTCAATGGCCCCAGGCGACTAACACCCGACAGGACAGACTCCTCTCGGCCGTGTAGGTTCGTACAGCCACGTCACGTATCTCGATGCGGCAGCAGGAAGAATCGCGTCGTCAGTGAAGTGCCCTGTGACAACACAGGTCACACGAGCGGCGACATGTTGTCTTCCTCGGCGTGTCCCAGTTTGGCGTTCAGTGGAAGTCGTCTGCTGTGGACACGTTCCGTGCTACGTACTCACGCAGAAGGCGATGAGCACTTGTCCGTCTCAACGAACCTACTGTCGTTTATCCAACTGGTGGCGTAGTTTATCTTTGGTTGGGAGCTGAAAGAAATATCTTAAACCAAGCGCCTGAACTCTGAGGTGAGACGGGCTTGGCGGGTAGAAAAGGTTAGCGAGGGCCGCTTGGCAAGGTAACAAACGGACGCGCTCCGCTTTTCCGCTTGCTGCTGTAGACACACAATGCTCATCCGGTTGCTGCCATGAGGACGTGCTGATCTGTTTAGTAGAGGAACTTTGTCGTCTGGTAAAGAAACGGGCAGGTCCGAAGCGACGTCACTCTGGATTATGGTGAGATTGTTGCTTGCTTGCACTGCATTTGCGCAGGGCTGCCTTTTGTAACATCAGATTCATTCACGTGAGACACTTTGCAGTCGTGTTCAACACGGGAAATGTGAGTTCTTTGTTTGAGATCACCATTTTATTAGATGACGTGGGAACCGATTTCAAATTTCTGTTCAGTCACCAGGGGTTGCAAGTCAGCTAAGCCATTTCTTTGCCATTCATTAAATAACATAACGTGCGTGAATATAAGTTAATTTTTCCTTGCCTTTTGTAAATGACCAAATAAAGCCACGTGGTCCCTTGAACATATCAGATTTTGTTTTCACTTTCTGAACAATATAACAACATAAAATCAGCATTCATATAATGTGGGATTCTTACGAACTTATTTTTTACTCCTCAGGCTTTTATTGAAATCTCTACGTGTGATCAGTTAAGAGTTGTGTTCTCGAACTAACTACGTTTCACTTTCACTATATTTCAGGGAAGGAGAGAATAAACTGCTTTCAGTAGTAATGGTATTTTATTATTTTTAAATGAAATTTTAAGGTAACCAGGCAAGTTCTTGCTGCAGTGGGACTTCGAGGAACGTGGTTAGAGCGACAGAGACTTCGATATTTTGCCATCGCACTAGCTCAAATATTTTCAACTTTTAGCTGTTGTAGGACACAGAGTGAAAACGCATTTGCATTCCACGAATTGCTGCTGTAAGGTGTAGTTTACATACCCATGCAGATCTGTTGTGAGGATTATCATTTTAGTTTTACATTGGTTTAGCTTTTATTTAAACCCCACTATAATTATTGCGTTGCACTCTGAGAAAGCTCCTTGTCACTGGGAAACCTGAAATAAAACCACTCAAAAGGAACAGTGGAACGGGGCAGAAACTTCCCGCTCTTGGTATACAAAACAAACGTGAACAAAACGATGTTAATACGAGGCTGTAGATGTGTCTCCTCCATTAGTCGGCTTCTTCACGCTAAGCACAGTGGTGAAGCGACTCAGTTTGATTGGTTAACCGAAGTTTTGAACCGAAAGCCACCGTTTTTATCACGCCGGAAGGTGGGACAATGGTGTTCATGCAGAAAAGGGAAAAATGTCAAACTTCAGTATTCTCTGGGGACAGAAGTGGTGGCATGGCATCCACTGCCGTCAACTAGGTCAGGCACTGGCTCCGCTCACATAATCCTGAAGCAAACGGCAGCCTCACTTCAACAAAAATTGCCTGAACTGCCTGTCTCCCTGAGAAGGCTTGCCTCTCCTAATGATACTCACTGACTGCCTTCTGACGACAACAGGACCCTGCGACCACACTGGGAATGTACCTTCCCAGTGTGAAAAATGCAGAGCCTTCCTACCAAGCCCACATGTCCAATAGTCTCAATATAATAGTCACTAAAGAGTGCCTTAAAATGAAGCAATATCACTGAGTAATATGCTACAGAAATATCACAATTTATTCACTATTTATTTCTTAGATTTTTCTATTATATGCTGCCAGTGATATAATTTGCAATAGGTGTTTCACGCTTATTACCTTTCCAAAGCTGCATAGAAAGTTTATACAAAAAAACTGAGAAACAAGTCAGAGCAAGTACGAGAATAACGAATAGATTTAAAATAACACGTAAATCATATTTAAAATAACATGTAAATCATCTTCTTTGTTAAAATAATTTGTCGTCTGATGAAGGCATCGCAAGCCGGGCGAAATGGCCGTGCGGTTCTAGGCGCTACTGTCTGGAACCGAGCGTCCGCTTCGGTCGCAGGTTCGAAGCCTGCCTCGGGCATGGATGTGTGTGATGTCCTTAGGTTGGTTAGGTTTAATTAGTTCTAAGTTCTAGGCGACTGATGACCGCAGCAGTTAAGTCGCATAGTGCTCAGAGCCATTTGAAGGCATCGCAACCGAAACTGCAAATAAGATAACAAATATTGCTGAATATGCATACTTTGCACTTTTGTTCAATCAGATATAGAAGAATGCATTCACATTCAGTTTTGGGTGTAGAGTTGTGGTGTTGGAAGCGAAGACAGCATACACAAACAGCATTAATAAATAATACCTTTAAAAATATGTCATTCACGAAGATCTTACTACCACAACGATTATAATGTTAATACACCGTAAAACGTAACATTTATGGGTGGTAAGACTGGTTAGGAATCACGATGTTTCTTGCTCTTGGCTTTCTGAGGATCTTAAAGGCATATGATTTGTCTTGCCTCATTACTTGACGGTCCAGAAACAAAATACGACCATTACTTTCGAGCTCTGTTCTGAAATCAGTTTTCCCGTAGAACCCATTAAATTTACCAACTACATACATACATAAAAAAAGACGGACCACGAAAGAATTATCCGAATGGGTTTGAAATTCGTAGATGTGATGTACATATAGAGACAAACAGAAATGATTACAATTTCAGAAAAAATTGGTCGTTTTTTCAAGGGAACGCGCGTCACCAATTGAGCAAGTCAATAACGCGTTGGCCCTTCTGCAAGTAGTTATTCGCCTTGGCAGCGACTTACTTTGACCAATTTCCGTAACTCGTTGGCGGTGAATCGTTCTTTTTTTTCCTTTGTCTTTAGAGTGTATGTAGGACAGGTGGGGAGGATATTTTCGACAAGACATAAGGAGCATGCAGATGCCTTTAGACAGGATAATTATGATAGGTCGGAGGGTTCATAGATATATATGAGACTGCTCATCCCCTAAAAGATATAGAAGAGGATTTGTGATTGATGCAAGTAGAGAAGAGATGAATAACGTTTTATCTACTTGAAGAATTTGAAATTCCAATCCACCGAGTTATGTTTGATAATGTACTTAATGTACAAATCGGCGAAAGTGTTCATGCTTTCTTGAATTGTGTTTTTGGATCTCTTTTAAGGTTAGTGTTACTGAGGTGGAAGTGAGCCGTTGTCCAGAGACAACCATTGGTGTGTAACATCTTTGGAATACTATAGAACGGTTCACGGCCCAGTGCAGTCTGTTGGAGCCGTAAGAGTGTTTACTGAAGTAGCCGGTGTTCGGACAGCCAACTGATGAGACCCGTAGCCGATGTGAGCGGTGTTTGCCGCTATAGGAAAGGAACGCAGAGAATCTGATGTAGCTATTTATGCAGTAAGATGAGAACTACACGTCCGAATAACTTGACATGTTTTTATTTTTTGTCTGTCTGTGCTGTTTAAGCGCATGTTGTATAGCCTTAACACAGACAGCATGATGATGGGAGCTTGACCTCCGAAACGTTTTGCTGAATGTTATGTTCCTAATATTAGTGGCTATATGTGTGATATCGTCCAAAGATCGAATTCCCACACCGAAGTTGGCAACTTCCACCGATACCACAGACAATAGCGATGTTTCGCTACGATCCATAACGACGAAGACATCCCGTCGCTCTCAACACCATAGCAACATCGCACGGAGATCGATATAGAGCCGAGCATGGACTCGCTCTATCCATTTAGTGGCCTCCTATGAAGCAGTCATCATCTAGTTGGGACAACATTGGTACTGAAGTCTGAGATAAAACTTTACTTTTGTAAATGTTGAACTTATGCCTCAAGAGAAGAATTTGTAATTGTGTGCATCAAGTGATGCTTTACTATTCAAAGACAGTTGATGATACTCGACTCATTTCTGTGGCAGTGGATTGCATAAGGTTAAGTAAATCTTTTTACCATTCATGTAATAAAATGAACTTACATTTCATACGCTGTAGTTCCGATCAACCTTCTCCCAGAGCAATCAGAGAACCCAGAGTTATGACCAGACTGTAATAGTTTTGTCAGCTAATAATAGTTGCTAAAGTAATTACAACGATTATCTTCAGAACCGCTACCTTCGGTTCTTAAGACGGACGATCAAACTGATTCATAGTGTATCTGCCGGCTCTGTGCTGGTAATTTGTGGATTGAGTGCGAGTGGCTGGAACATCTTTGATCGACATTAAACATAGTACCAGCTGGGAAGCTGAGAGCCGAAATCCCAGGGGCTTAAAACGTGGTGCTGCTGCGAATGCTACGTCCACTGCAGACAGTCCTTTATAGTTTTATACACTGATCAACCAGAACATTATGACCACATACCTAACATTCGGTATGTCCACCTTTGGCACGGATAACAGCGGCGACGCGTCGTGGCATGGGAGCAATGAGGCTTTGTTAGGTCGCTGAAGGGAGTCGGCACCACGTCTGCACGAAGTCACTTAATTCCCATAAATTCCGGGGAGGGGGGCGATGAGCTCTGACGCCATGTTAAATCACATCCCAGATGTGTTCGATCGGGTTCAGATCTGGCGAGAGGCCAGTACATCATTTAGAACTCGCCACTGTGTTCCTCGAACCACTCCATCACACTCCTGGTCTTGTGATATGGCGCGTTATCTTGTTGAAAATTGCCGCTGCCGACGGGAAACGTGATCGTCTCGAAGAGTTATACGTGGTCTGGAACCAGTGTACGATACTCCTTGGCGTCGTGGTGCCTTGCACGAGCTCCACTGAACCCACGTCAATGTTCCCCAGAGCATAATAGAGCCGCTGCCAGCTTGTCACCGTACCTCAGTACAGGTGTCAAGGAGTTGTTTACCTGGGCGGTGATGGATTCGCGCCCTCCCACCGGCATGAAGAACGTATCGGGATTCATCAGGCAGTGCAACGTTCTGCCACTGCGCCAACGTCCAGTGCCGCTGATCACGTAGTGGTCGCCGATGTCACGGTATTAACAATGGCACATGAATGGATCGTCGGTTGCGGAGGCCCATCGTTAGGAATGTTCTGTGCACTGAAACTTCCTGGCAGATTAAAACTGTGTGCCCGACTCGGTCGGGCACACAGTTTTAATCTGCCAGGAAGTTTCATATCAGCGCACACTCCGCTGCAGAGTGAAAATCTCATTCTGGTTCTGTGCACTGTTTGTTCAGACACACTTGTACTCTGCCCAGCATTAGAGTCTGCTGTTAGTTGCACCGTAGTTCGCTGCCTGTCCTGTTTTACCAGTCTGCCGAGCCTATGACGTCCGACATCTGCAATGAGGGGTAGCCGCCCAACCCAAAGACTTGTGGACGTGGCTTCGCCTCGGTTCCTCCACGTATTGAAGACACAACAGCACTCCTCGAAAATCCGACAGCTCGTGCAGTTTCCGAAATGCTCATGCCGAACCTCCAGGCCACCTTAATTTGTCCTCGGTCATCTACATCTACATCTACATCTACATGGACACTCTGCAAATCACATTTAAGTGTTCATCGAACTACCTTCACAATTCTCTATTATTCCAATCTCGTATAGCGCGCGGAAAGAATGAACACCTGTATCTTTCCGTACGAGCTCTGATTTCCCTTATTTTATCTTGGTGATCGTTCCTCCCTATGTAAGTCGGTGTCAACAAAATATTTTCGCATTCGGAGGAGGAAGTTGGTGACAGGAATTTCGTGAGAAGATTCCGTAGCAAAGAAAAACGCCTTTCTTTTAATGATGTCCAGCCCAAATCCTGTACCATTTCTGTGACACTCTCTCCCATATTTCACGATAATACAAAACGTGCTGCCTTTCTTTGAAGTTTTTCGATGTACTCCGTCAGTCCTATCGGGTAAGGATCCCACACCGCGCAGCAGTATTCTAAAAGGGGACGGACAAGCGTAGTGTAGGCAGTCTCCTTAGTAGGTCTGTTACATTTTCTAAGTGTCCTGCCAGTAAAACGCTATTTTTCGTTAGCCTACCCCACAACATTTTCTGTGTGTTCCTTCAAATTTAAATTGTTCGTTATTATAATACCTAGGTATTTAATTGAATTAACGGCTTTTAGATTAGACTGATTTATCGTGTAACCGAAGTTTAACGAATTCCTTTTAGCACTCGTGTGGAGGACTTCACATTTTTCGTTATTTAGGGTCAACTGCCACTTTTCTCCCATTCACATATCTTTTCTAAATCGTTTTGCAGTTTGTATTGGTCTATTGATGGCTTTATTAGTCGATAAATGACAGCGTCATCCTCAAACAACCGAAGACGGCTGCTCAAATTGTCTCCAAAATCGTTTATAAAGATAAGGAACAGCAAAAGGGCCTATAACACTACCTTGGGGAACACCAGAAATCACTTCTGTTTTACTCGATGACTTTCCGTCAATTACTACGAACTGTGACCTCTCTGACAGGAAATCACGAATCCAGTCACATAACAGAGACAATATTCCATAAGTACGCAATTTCACTACGAGCCGCTTGTGTGGTAGTGTCAAAAGCCTTCCGGAAATCCAGAAATACGGAATCGATCTGAAATCCCTTGTCAACAGCACTCAACACTTCATGTGAATAAAGAAATAGTTCTGTTTCACAGGAACGATATTTTCTAAACCCATGTTGACTGTATGTCAATAAACCATTTTCTTCGAGGTAATTCATAATGTTCGAACACAATATATGTTCTACAATTCTGCTGCATATCGACGTTAACAATATGGGCCTGTAATTTAGTGGATTACTCCTACTACCTTTCTTGAATATTGGTATGGCCTGTGCAACTTTCCAGTCTTTGGGTACGGATCTTTCGTCGAGCGGACGGTTGTATATGATTGTTAAGTATGGAGCTAATACATCAGCATATTCCGAAAGGAACCTAACTGGTATACAGTCTGGACCAGAAGACTTGCTTTTATTAAGTGATTTAAGTTGTTTCGCTACTACGAGGATATTTACTTCTACGTTAGTCATATTGGCAGCTGTTCTCGATTCGAATTGTGGAATATTTACTTCCTCTTCTTTGTGAAGGCATTTCGGAAGGCTGTGTTTAGTAACTCTGCTTTGGCAACACTGTCTTCTATAGTATCTCCATTGCTTCGTGCAGAGAAGGAATTGATTGTTTCTTGTCGGTAACATACTTCACATACGATTAGAATCTCTTTCGATTTTCTGCCCGGTTTCGAGACAAAGTTTCGTTGTGGAAACTGTTATCAGCATCTCGCATTGAAGTCCGCGCTAAATTTCGAGCTTCTGTAAAAGATCGGCGCCGGCCTGAGTGGCCGAGCGGTTCTAGGCGCTACAGTCTGGAACCGCGCGACCGCAACGGTCGCAGGTTCGAATCCTGCCTCGAGCATGGATGTGTGTGATGTCCTTAGGTTAGTTAGGTTTAAGTAGTTCTAAGTTCTAGGGAACTGATGGCCTCAGTAGTTAAGTCCCATAGTGCTCCGAGCCATTTGAACAATTTTTAAAAGATCGCCAATCTTGGGGATTTTGCGTCTATTTATATTTGGCATGTTTGTTTCGTTGTTTCCGCAACAGTGTTCTAACCCGTTTTGTGTACCAAGGAAGATCAGCTCCGTCCTCTGTTAATTTATTTGCATCTGGGTCTACACTTATGTTATTAATTTGGAATGAGTGGAGATTGTCTCTGAGGAAAGCGTCAAGTGAATTTTTATCTGCTTTTTTGAATAAGTATATTTTTCGCTTATTTTTCGAGGATTTGGGGATTACAGTATTCAATCTCGCTACGACAACCCTGTGTTCACTAATCCCTGAATCGGTTTTGATGCTCGTTATTAACTCAGGATTATTTGTAGCTAAGAGGTCTAGTGTGTTTTCACAACCGTTTACTATTCGCGTGGGCTCATGAACTAATTGCTCGAAATAATTTTCAGAGAATGCGTTTAGCCCAATTTCGGATGATATCGCGCACTTCGGCTTCTACAACGGATAGCACGCCAACTGATACTACATGCACCGTGCGTTTGTCTGACTAGCTGTCATTCCTCGCCAGGAGACGCTACTATCGCCTGGACAGATTTACATCGATAGTAGGTCTGTGGTCATAAGTTTCTGGCTGATTAGTAAGTATTGTTTATATGTGGCATTACTGAGTGAGGAGAAGCATCGGATGACGGATTGTAACGTTCACTGACAGATATTTCTGTAGCACCGGCCTTCGGCGAGCGCTTCTTTGATTGGCGGCGGGAGGTTGCGTCGGTGGGCGCAGTTCGGTAAGAGGGAGAGCGCGTCGTAATCCCCGGCGGCCACCCTCTCTAATGGGATATTTATGTGATTACAGCTCATCACCGGCGAGCCGTGCCCGTCACGCCCAATTGCGCGCGCGCGGCGTGGCGCAGTGTTTGCCGTCCCATTGTGAGCGGCGCCCGCCCTCCGCCCTCCGCCCTCCGCCCTCCGCCCCCGCGAGCACGAGTGGGATGGGCCCTGCCGCCGGCTGCTGGGTAAACGCCTGCACACCGCCGCACGTGTGCCCCGCCTCTGGGGACCGAGTTGCTCGCGGCACGCGCCCACCAGCTGCGTCGCCGCTGCTCAGCTATCGCGTAGGCGCTGGGGCCTCCAGCCCAGGTTGCGAAGCAGGCACTTTGCAAGGGTCCCTGCGCGGTGGATCGAAGGAGCACTGGATTATGCGCTACTGCCCGTTAAAATTGCTACACCACGAAGAAATGCAGATGATAAACGGGTATTCATTGGACAAATATGTTATACTAGAACTGACATGTCATTACATTTTCACGCAATTTGGGTGCATAGATCCTGAGAAATCACTACCCAGAACAACCACCTCCGCCCGTAATAACGGCCTTGATACGCCTGGGCCTTGAGTCAACCAGAGCTTGGATGGTGTGTACAGGTACAGCTACCCATGCAGCTTCAACACGATACCACAGTTCATCAAGAGTAGTGACTGGCGTATTGTGACGAGCCAGTTGCTCGGCCACCATTGACCAGATGTTTTCAATTGGTGAGAGATCTGGAGAATGTGCTGGCCAGGGCAACAGTCGAACATTTTCTGTATCCAGAAAGGCCCGTGCAGGACCTGCAAATGCGGTCGTGCATTATCCTGCTGAAATGAAGGGTTTCACAGCCACGGGCCGTAACACATCTGGAATGTAACGTCCACTGTTCAAAGTGCCGTCAGCCAATGGCACCCCATACCATCACGCCGGGTGATACGCCAGTATGGCGATGACGAATACTCGCTTCGAATGTGCATTCACCGCCATGTCGCCAAACACGGATGCGACCATTATGATGTTGTAAACAGATCCTGGATTCATCCGAAAAAAATGTTTTGCCATTCGTGCACCCAGGTTCGTCGTTGAGTACACCATCGCAGGCGCTCCTGTCTGTGATGCAGCGTCAAGAGCAACCGCAGCCATGGTCTCCGACCTGATAGTCCACGCTGCTGCAAACGTCGTCGAACTGTTCATGCAGATGGTTGTTGTCTTGCAAACGTCCCCATCTGTTGACTCACGGATCGAGACGTGGCTGCACGATCCGTTACAGCCATGCGGATAAGGTACCTGTCATCTCGACTGCTAGTGATACGAGGTCGTTGGGATCCAGCACGGCGTTCCGTATTACCCTCCTAAATCCACCGATTCCATATTCTGCTAACAGTCATTGGATCTCGACCAACGCGAGCAGCAATGTCGCGATACGATAAAGCGCAATCGCGATAGGCTACAATCCGACCTTTATAAAAGTCGGAAACGTGGTGGTACGCATTTCTCCTCCTTACACGAGGCATCACAACAACGTTTCACCAGGCAACGCCGGTCAACTGCTGTTTGTGTATAAAAAATCGGTTGGAAAGTTTTCTCATGTGAGCACGTTGTAGGTGTAGCCACCGGTGCCAATCTTGTGTGAATGCTGTGAAAAGCTAATCATTTGCATATCACAGCATCTTCTTCCTGTCTGTTAAATTTCGCGTCTGTAGCACGTCATCTTCGTGGTGTAGCAATTTTAATGGCCAGTAGTGTATATATTGCACGATGATGATGATGATGATGAAGTCCGGTACTCCTTGGCAGAGCGTAGGGGGCGATGCGGGAGACCCGCACCGTTGTACTAGGCAAGGCCCTAGCGGAGGTGGTTTGCCATTGACTTCCTCCGACATATATTACACAGTTACTGCAAATTTAAGGATCTGTTAACTGAAATTTTAAAACATGTCGTACGTAATACAGTTTTCGTTTGTCATGTTTATTGTAGCTTTTTTGTTTTGTTTTCATCTGCAACAGTTGACAAAGCATAATAATTTTTTTTAAAATAAAAATAATTTGAGGTAGAAATATACATAACATTTTATTGTTTTAAGAAGATCATAAAAAGATGATAGGATGGAGGAGAGATTTGTTAGTGCATCACCGATCGTGACTAGCAGTGAACGCCTCGGAATGGTTTCTCTCGGACTTTTGACTTCCAGTCACAACAAAATAATTTACAGTTAGCAGCAGAGAAACGATATTACTAATCCTAAGTATTAAAATTCAAGGTGAAAGAATATCAGTGATACGATTCGCTGATGAGATTGCTATCCTGAGTGAAAGTGAAGAAGAATTACATGATCTGTTGAACGGAATGAACAATCTAATGAGTACACAATATGGATTGAGAGTAAACCGAAGGGAAACATAATAATGAGAAGTAGCAGAAATGACAACAGCGTGAAACTTAGCATCAGGATTGTTGGTCATGAAGTAGATTAAGTGAAGGAATTCAGCTACCTAGGCAGTAAAGTAACTGATGACGGGCGGAGCAGGGGGGACATCAAAAGCAGACTAGCATGGTAAAAAAGGGCATTCCTGGCCAAGTAAAGCCTACTAGTATCAAACATAGGCCTTAATTTGAGGAAGAAATTTCTGAGAACAGACTGGAGTACATCACTCTCTGGTAGTGAAACACGGATTGTGGAAAAACCGGAACAGAAGTGGATCGCAGCATTTTAGATCGTGGTGAGCTTATAAGGTAAGGAATGAGGAGGTTCCGCGCGGAGATTCCGCGCAGAATCGGAGAGGAAAGCAATATGTGGAAAACACTGATAAAGAGAAGGGACAGGATGATAGGGCATATCTTAAGATACGAGGGAATGAAATTGGAAATTTGTGGTAAGTTCTGTGGGACCCATCTGCCGAGGTCATCGGTCTCTAAGCTTACACACTACTTAATCTAACTTAAACTAACTTACGCTAAGGACAACACACACACCCATGCTCAAGGGAGGATTCTAACCTCTGACAGCCGTGCGAACTGTGGCAAGGCGCCTCAGACCGCACGGTTACCCCACGCGGCCGAAGGAATGACTTCCATGGTAGTAGAGGAAACTGTAGAGGACAGAGATTGGAATACATCCAGCAAATAATTGAGGACGTAGGTTGCAAGTGCTACTCTGAGATGAAGAGTTTGGCGCAGGAGAGGAATTCGTGGAGCGCCGCATCAGACTAGTCCGAAGACTGTAAAAAAAAAAAATAAAAAAAATAAAAAATAAATAAAATAAAAATAAAATAAAAAAAACATTACCTACTGATCCGTGTACAACATTACGTTACTCTAGTGTTCGCTATTATTTGACTAATATGTACAGTTTGCCAGTGCACTTTTGGCTTGTTATGTCTGGTTCCTACTTCTAGGTGTCTTACTAAACTGGTACACCTCATCTTCCTCATCCTCCTGTTCCTCTTCAGTGTCACTGTTTTTGCTGCCACTATTTGTGTCGCTGTGCACTTTCTGGAGGTTATTGTTACGTTGCATATAGACATGTCTGTCATGGCGTGTCCGCAGGTACTCCTCATGTGTTGTTTTCGAAATACACTCCTGGAAATGGAAAAAAGAACACATTGACACCGGTGTGTCAGACCCACCATATTTGCTCCGGACACTGCGAGAGGGCTGTACAAGCAATGATCACACGCACGGCACAGCGGACACACCAGGAACCGCGGTGTTGGCCGTCGAATGGCGCTAGCTGCGCAGCATTTGTGCACCACCGCCGTCAGTGTCAGCCAGTTTGCCGTGGCATACGGAGCTCCATCGCAGTCTTTAACACGGGTAGCATGCCGCGACAGCGTGGACGTGAACCGTATGTGCAGTTGACGGACTTTGAGCTAGGGCGTATAGTGGGCATGCGGGAGGCCGGGTGGACGTACCGCCGAATTGCTCAACACGTGGGGCGTGAGGTCTCCACAGTACATCGATGTTGTCGCCAGTGGTCGGCGGAAGGTGCACGTGCCCGTCGACCTGGGACCGGACCGCAGCGACGCACGGATGCACGCCAAGACCGTAGGATCCTACGCAGTGCCGTAGGGGACCGCACCGCCATTTCCCAGCAAATTAGGGACACTGTTGCTCCTGGGGTATCGGCGAGGACTACTCGCAACCGTCTCCATGAAGCTGGGCTACGGTCCCGCACGCCGTTAGGCCGTCTTCCGCTCACGCCCAAACATCGTGCAGCCCGCCTCCAGTGGTGTCACGACAGGCGTGAATGGAGGGACGAATGGAGACGTGTCGTCTTCAGCGATGAGAGTCGCTTCTGCCTTGGTGCCAATGATGGTCGTATGCGTGTTTGGCGCCGTGCAGGTGAGCGCCACAATCAGGACTGCATACGACCGAGGCACACAGGGCCAACACCCGGCATCATGGTGTGGGGAGTGATCTCCTACACTGGCCGTACACCACTGGTGATCGTCGAGGGGACACTGAATAGTGCACGGTACATCCAAACCGTCATCGAACCCATCGTTCTACCATTTCTAGACCGGCAAGGGAACTTGCTGTTCCAACAGGACAATGCACGCCCGCATGTATCCTGTGCCACCCAACGTGCTCTAGAAGGTGTAAGTCAACTACCCTGGCCAGCAAGATCTCCGGATCTGTCCCCCATTGAGCATGTTTGGGACAAGATGAAGCGTCGTCTCACGCGGTCTGCACGTCCAGCACGAACGCTGGTCCAACTGAGGCGCCAGGTGGAAATGGCATGGCAAGCCGTTCCACAGGACTACATCCAGCATCTCTACGATCGTCTCCATGGGAGAATAGCGGCCTGCATTGCTGCGAAAGGTGGATATACACTGTACTAGTGCCGACATTGTGCATGCTCTGTTGCCTGTGTCTATGTGCCTGTGGTTCTGTCAGTGTGATCATGTGATGTATCTGACCCCAGGAATGTGTCAATAAAGTTTCCCCTTCCTGGGACAATGAATTCACGGTGTTCTTATTTCAATTTCCAGGAGTGTAGTTTGTTGTTGCATTTGGGTTTACCCATTGTTCTTCGCCTCTTATTGCTGGATATGTTTCTCTATTGTTCGCGTATTGCCCGCAGAAGAAGGTAGCGTGTTCTGGTGAACCTTCTCCCCAGCATGAGTGTGTAGGTGTCTTTCTCAGACTCACGCCGCTGTAGTGTGTGGGATAAGGTCCGTGTCCACTTAAGAAATCTACCATGCAGCAGCTGGGATTGACATATTTCATTCTCAACCGCTCCCTTACCTAAGGGAGGAAGTCGTGCAATGTACATCCCTTATCACTTACATCCCACTTACTTTTCCATGTATCCAAACGCCAAATTTTAAGGTGACGTGTCGTCTGTATCGGTACCCCAGTTATTGTGTGTTCCTTATTTAGTCTCTCCATCTTTAACCAGTTCCTTGTAGCTCTGTACTTGATTGTGATATCTGTGGGGCATACTCCGAGCACAGCACACGGTGCACCCACCGAGGTGGTAGCAAAGGAATTCCAAACTGCATCGGAATCTACTGCAATTATTATGCCAGTTACGCGGGAGGTGAGAAAACTTGGATTTCATGGTTGAACTGCCCCTCATACGCCACACATCACCGGGTAAATGCCAAACGACGCCTCGCTTGGCGTAAGAAGCGTAAACATTGGACGATTGAACGGTGGTAAAACGTTTTGTGGAGTGACGAATCCCGGTACACAATGTGGCGATCTGATGGCAGGGTGTGGATATGACGGATGCCCGGTTAATGTCATCTGCCAGCGTGTGTAGTGCCAACAGTAAAATTCGGAGGCGGTGGTGTTATGTTGTGGTCGTGTTTTTCATGGAGAGGGCTTGCATCTCTTGTTGTTTTGCGTGGCACTATCACAGCACAGGCCTACATTTGAGTACCTTCTTGCTTCCCACTGTTGAAGAACTATTCAGGGATGGCGACAGCATCTTTCAGCAAGATCTAGCACCTGTTCATAATGCACGGCCTGTGGCGGAGTGGTTGCACGACAATAACATCCCTGTAATGGCCTGGCCTGCACAGATTCCTGACCTGAATCCTACAGAACATCTTTGTTTTGGAATGTCGACTTCGTGCCAGGCACACCGACCGACATCGATACGTCTCCTCAGGGCTGCCATTCCCCAAGGAACATTCCAGCCCCTGATTGAACGTATGCCTGCGAGAGTGTAACTGTCATCAAGGCTAAATGTGGGCCAACACAATATTGAAGGAGCATTACCGATGGAGGGCGCCACGAACTTGTAAGTCATTTTCAGCCAGGTGTCCGGATACTTTTGATCACATACTGTATACTGCGGTTGCGAACCCGAAAACATAACCCCCCCCCCTCCTCCTTCCATTCCGTCCACCCTCCTCCTTGCTCAATTGTTAATCACTCTGCTGTTCTGATCATGTTATAGATGTACTGCGCATAATGGATAAAGGGAAACTGTTGGGAAACACTGCTGCTAGGTTTGGTGTTGAAGCAGTTGCAAAGATTCCAGGATGTAGAAGCATGGATGTTACAATGACGCTGGATAGGGTCTGATTTCTTACGGCGAAATTGCCGCCGTTTGTTCTTCTGCAGGCATTAACGATAATGATGATGGATTAGCTGACGAAACTGGCATTCAATCAGAAGTCGCCATGATACATACAGAGGAAAGAACGCAGCTGGAGAAAGTAGGGGTATATTTGGAACGTGAGGACGGAACAAATTCGGTCGAACTATTGCTGGCTAAAGGCCTACGTGATCCTGATTTATGAATGTTTTTCAGTGTATTAAACTCATTGCCCTTTTTTAAATATCTGGTGAAGATTTATGTGAAAACAATGGGTAAAACGTGGCTTTACTTGAAAATAAATGTAATGTTTATGTTTATAGATTAATGGGTTATCCGGTTTTTCGTTTTTTAAAATGACCTACAGTCTTACGTAGTCAGGATTCACGTAGTTCCACTGTATGTCCATTAGATTCCAAATTACTCAGCTACCTCTCTGACAGTCATGTAGATTGGAGACCAATGGCCTAGGAAGTGGCAGGGGAGTCCAGAAATTAAAAGCTATGTTTAACACAAAATCGTTTACAGTTGCTTGCGTGAGGTCTGCACACATAGATGGGTTCCCTGCCTGGCACTGCCCAATCACGAAAAGGCGCACACTCATTTGCTGACCTTAAATGCTATTAACAACAAATTCGAATCGATAACAATTTTTGAAAGGCTTGTGAGTCCACAGGTAATGTCAGCTAACCACCGAAGTTGAGCAAGGCTGAACGGAAAGGCAAAGACGTTTCACTAAGAAAATCTAACAGAAAGACTGACCTCGCGTACGTAGGCGGAGACAACTGAGAGAAATAACCTTCCACTGATTCACACGCTCGCATAGCCGTAATCAGCAGACCTGTGTTCACAATAGCGTAAATTACGACACTGTCAAGGATGTGAGAGTCTATAGCTATAATATTTCTTAAATGCATTGCATGACGCATCTGTTTCTCAAATTCTCGGTCGAATGCTTTTCAAATGGTGTGTTTCCCAGAACTGCAATTTCTAATGTAGACGAATAGCATCCCTGGTATTGTGAAGCAGGTGACCTCATACACAATGACGGAAAAATATCGCAACATCAAAAAATAATTAATGTAGAGGAATGAAATTTCGGGGATAAATTTGTCTAGATAATATGTTTAAGCGATTAACATTGCAGGGTCACAGGTTAATGTAAATGCAAGATAAGCCATTGCAAATATGAAATGCTGGAATATTAATAACTATTGTTACCGCCAGAATGTTGAATACAAGCATGCAAACGAGCATACATTGTGCTCTACAGGTGTCGGATGTCAGTTTCTCGGATGAAGCTCCACGCCTGTTGCAGTTGGTCGGTCAATAGAGGGGCGGTTAATGCTGTTTGTGGATGACAATAGCGTTTTCGTCCGATGACTTCCGACAGACGATCGATTGAAGAGAAGAAATCTGATGATCGAGCAGGCCAAAGCAAAATGTCGACACCCTGTAGAGCATGTTGGATTACAACAGTGGTATGTGGGCGAGCGTTATCCTGTTGGAAAACATCCTCTGCAATGCTGTTCATGATTGGCAGCACAACAGGTCGAATGAGCAGACTGACGTACAAATTTGCAGTCAGGGTGCGTGGAAAAACCACGACAGTGCTCCCGATTGCGCCCCAGGCCATAGCTCAAGGTGCAGGTCCAGTGTAATATTTTGAAGAATCAGCCTTAGTTGCGCAAACTGTCTGGTTTTTACCAGATTTCGGCTAAATTAATCTAGCCTTCTTCAGAAGCATAAAATTACTGTGACATGCCAGAGTAAGGCACAGTCAACATTAAAATTAAAACCTATAGTACCGTGGTTCCATGTCAAATTAAAACTACTTGACTACTAATTCGACATGGTAGCACGGTACTATAGGTTTTAATTTTAATGTTGACTGTGCCTCGCTCTGGCATGTTATAGTAATTTTATGCTTCTGAAGAAGGCTAGGTTAATTTAGCCGAAACCTGGTAAAGACCAGCAAATTTCCGCAACTAAGTCTGATTCTTCAAAATATTTGTCTATCACAGTTGCTGACGGGGCTGCAATATGCTAAAAATTCGTACGTCCAGTGTGTCTAGCACGGAAAACATTGGTTGACGGACATCAAACGGTCTCCTTCTAACCAACACACGGCTGTCACTGACACCAACGCTGAACCGCTGTCATCAAAAAATACAACACATCTCGACCCTGCTTTCCAATGAGCTCTAGCTTGGCACCACTGAAATCGCAAATGCGCGCTATAGGACGTGTAGCTCCGAGCTGTCCTTGAAGTAACCGATTTATGAAAGTTCACTTGTGTCACTGTGGTAGCCGCTGCTGCTCAGATTGCTGTTGCTATACGATGCGCCAGAGCCATACGCCGAACACGATGGCCTTCCATTTCGGCAGTGCCACGTGGACGTCCGGAGTCCGGTCTTCTTACGACCTTACATTCTCGTGACCACTGCCGCCAAAAATCACGTACACTGGCTACATTCGTGCCAAGTCTTTCTGCAATATTGCAGAATGAACATCCAGCCTATCGTAGCCCAGTAAGACGACCTCGTTCAAACGCAGTGAGGGGCTGACAAAGGCGTCTTTGTCGCCTTAAAGGTATTCTTGATTAACACCAACTCGCCACGTCCACTCTCAATGGTGACTTACGCTCACGACAATTACAGCGTGTACTTAAAGCAAACCTGATTTCCATCCTTATAGTGGCGCTACTAACGCCACTCTTAGGCGACTGGCGGTAAATATGAATAGGCATAATCTTCCAGTTATAGAAACACGCGTATCAGGTTTTTTTATGTCGCACAACTCCTTCTTGGTGTCGGTTTTTTTTTCCTTTAATGCATATACCACACCGAGGGCATGCTGAAAACCAGCTAAAAACTAAAGTAAAACCCTGAAAAAAATGTACAGGAACTCTGTATTGGCAAAATAAAAATATAACACCACCGCTCACGATGAATGTGTAGGGCTGATACAGATCTGGCCAAAATAAAAACAAACAAACAGCCTTGTCTGTAAGTATGTATAACTATCATTCATATAGTGTATTATTATTTAAATCTAGACATTTGCGGAATGTTCAGAGTAGTGGAAACAATAACTTCTACTTCGGGGGCTGGCAGCGGGGGTAGCAACCCGGAACCGAACTCTAGATCCAATGCTGCTGAAGTCAAATCAAGCGAGAAGACGTAACGATTACGAGACTAGACTTATTTGTGAGAAGTGATGCTCAAAGCCCCAAATTATTTCAAGCAATCAAATCCCTCGCTTGAGAATTAAATTAGCATCGTTCCCTAATGACGTGGAGGTCCCGCGTTCGATTCCCGGTGACAAAATGGTTCAAATGGCTCTGAGCACTATGGGACTTAACTTCTGAGGTCATCAGTCCCCTAGAACTTAGAACTACTTAAACCTAACTAACCTAAGGACATCACACATATCCATGCCGGAGGCAGGATTCGAACCTGCGACCGTGGCGGTCGCGCGGTTCCAGACTGAATCGCCTAGAACCGCGTCTGCCACAACGGCCGACCCCGGTGACAACTTCAGATTTCGAGATTTGCGCTTGTGTTTAGCGCAGTGATATTTGGAACAAGTGGAAAAGCGTTTTCTGCTTTCATCATACTAACATAGTCGCTATACTGATAACGACGAAGTAAATTGTTGTTTTTTGCATGTCACTCTCCTTCTCTCCAGTGACTTACCAAAGAGTCCTTTGCCTATTAAATTTTCAGCACATTTTTACCGCTGTACTATGCACATTCTTTCTTTCACCTCGGTTAATTGCCGTCTGGTAGGACAATGGGCTCGTGTTCTGTAGAATGGAGATTCAAATATCTGCCTACCCATTCAGATTTAGGTTTTGCGCTGTTTCCTACTACTGCATAAGGCAAATGCCGCAATTTTTCCTTTGCGAAGGCGTTCTCGTTTCTCTTCCCATCTTTCCCCAATCCGAGCTTCTGCTCTGTTTTTAATGACCTCGCCATCCTATCATTGTTGCCACAGTCTAGATCTATTACATTATTATATTACTGTTACTATTTACTTTTATTACTACTGTACCCTTTTTATTCCCTCATTCAGGTTTAAATGACAAGTTATTACTAAAATGGCTCTTTGCCACGAAACTGATATACTTTTTTGTAGGCGTTCAATGCAGCTGCCTCCAGCAGTTGCCAACACAGTGCATGATGCAGTTTTAGCTTCTGTAGGCTCTTCATAATCCGTTTTATGACAGCGCCAATTAGCATGGAGTCGATGTGTAGTGAGTTCTGTTTCCGCATGGCTTTTACCTGGTCTGCCGGGTTCCTGTATTTGCCCATCGTTTCACTGTCGGTGGTTTTTAATTCAAATGGCTCTAAGCACTATGGGACTTAACATCTGATGTCATCAGTCCCCTAGACTTAGAACTAATAAACCTAACTAACCTAAGGATATCATACGCATCCATGCCTGAGGCAGGATTCGAACCTGCGACCGTAGCAGCAGCGCGGTTCCAGACTGAAGCGCCTAGAACCACTCGTTCACAAAGGGCGACGGTTTTTAATTCATCGACTTTGTTGTACAGCTATGTCTAATAGGAAAGTGACTTGCTCAGCTTTATACATCAACCTTGAGTCAGTCGGTTGCAAGAGATTGTTTTATCGGTTATTATAGTGCACCTCCAGGAAATTTTGAAATTTTCCTGTTTTACACCTGCGAGTGGATCGTATCTGTAGTGTGATGGAATGCTTTCCAGTAACTGATAGTACCAACTCATATTCTGGTGGATTATTTTCTTGATATTATCGA
Source organism: Schistocerca serialis cubense (assembly GCF_023864345.2). NCBI lineage: Eukaryota > Metazoa > Arthropoda > Insecta > Orthoptera > Acrididae > Schistocerca > Schistocerca serialis. The sequence continues at coordinate 1,076,334,295 of NC_064638.1, read as the reverse complement.
GCCTTTTTAAATACTCCGTGGGAGCCAAGGTTTCACATTCGTATGTAACGTGTCATATGGCCTCTTGTTGATCAACACACTTCCTGTAGGTACAATTTATTCTTTGCTCTTTCACGATATACTTTACGGTACTTCCTTGACGCAGTGATCTAATCTTGTATCGTTTTCAGATATCATTCAATGGCTGTAGGAAAATCTGCTCGTGTCAACCAGTTGATCGATACTTAGGAACAGAGATTATCCTGACTGAGGTCATTCACGTGTTTCCCGTGCAGTTCTTTTCTAAACTAACTTTTTCTTTTGGTGTAAACTAAAACAGCCTTACACGGAGATCACATGTCACTTGAATTTTTCAAATACTTTTTATAATTATCATACATGAAGTTCAGAACTCAGATGTCAGTTACACAAAGCTGTTCGATGCAACTCTGAAATATTCTCGAGAAAATCTGACGTTTAAATTTTCCGTGTGATTTTCCGAACGCCTTTATTTTGCTACCTTAAAATCGATTTTTCAAGAGGCAGCGTGGCACTCTGATAGAATGGTACTAAAGGTTTTAATTAAAAGTGGATGTTCTACGAACATTTTCGTGACGCGTAAAATGCGTAAAGATGAGAAAAAACGGTAGCACTCGAGACTGGTATTCGCTCGATCGCTGGTGCGATTCTTGTTTCTGTGATTATTTATTAAGTTGTTTTTTCGTTCAGTTCGAATACCGTCACCATTTCAATATAATATTCATCAAATGTATACTAATTTACACATAGGTAATTGTATTTTTTGTGAAAAATGCACGTCCTATTTCTAATTACGTATCGCACATCATAAATCCAGTTTTCATTGCAGATATAAAATCTTAGTCGCCGATCTTTTATAAAAGATTGTTAATAAAGGCTGTTTCAATTTAAAAAATACATAACGATGTAAATTATTTTCAAGCCCTCATATATTTTAAGCGCTTCCCGGGTTTGCTCGTATAGCATGTTCCTTTGTTTAAAAACTTACCACAACGAGGAATCAAACCCACGATACCTTCTACCACAGAGTCACGTTACCTGTTGAAAAATCGAGGTTACGTTAGGGCAATAAAGGCATTCGGAGATTTTCGCGAGAATTTTCGAAATGTGCATCGAATTGCGATGGGATGGCAGATTTAATATTTGAGTTCTGAACTTATAAAGTATGTATAACAAAATACAGAAATCACAAAAATACGAATCCCATGTGGTCTCCTCGTCAGATCTTACGACAGTTGCTGATGTTTGTGCTAGACTGAGTAGAGTGTAATTGTCTGCGGCTACTTTCGCTTTATGGATAGATGAGATGCTATTGTAATTATACCGCTAAAGTTGCTCTTTGTGCAGCTTCTCAGTACCGTTAAGCCCCCGGCCTTCTTTCTCGCGTGGGACAGTTAGCCATTCAACAGCTGCTTTAGTATGATTGATGCCATATCAATACGCCGAACGTTAATCTACCATCCATTCTAAAGACATGCTTCAGTCACCGAAATATATGACGAGCTTCAATAAGTGATGCAACAATTTTTTTACTGAAAGCCGGTTGATTTTATTCACGATTCCAATACACCATATTTTGCACCACTCTTTTGGCTACAAAACCCGATTTTTCAACATAATCTCCGTTCAAGGCGACGGCCTTGCCCCTGGAGAGCCTGTGTGCCCGCATGGTATTACTCTGCTGGTCGACGTTGCTGCATCAATAACCTCCCCATCACAAACGTACTGCTTCCAGCGGAGTGCATCTTTCATTGCACAGGTGGTCCTTCGTTACTCTATATGGTTTTCTGTTAGGCGGCGAAGAACCCACGGGGACACACCTTTAACTACTACCCCAAGTGCTGTACTAGTACGTCAGCGCTACCAGCAAATGCGTCCAGCTGAGAAGCGACGTGTTTGATTGCGATCTGTCGATCACCTCGAATGAGAGTGTCTGCACGTTCCAACATTACAGGACTCGCAGCCGTGTGCGACCGGCCGGCATGCGGTAGATCTCACAAGTCTGCGCGACATTGTCGCTAAACGGCTCACCGTGCTTTTGTTCACTGCCAGGTCTCTGTAGACATTCTGCTGGCGCCTATGGATATCTACGACGCTCTCGTTTTCTGCCAAAAGTAACTCAATGACAGCTCTCTCTCTGCTTGGAACGCACCTCCGTGACAGACTCGATTTTGAAGGCTACTTACAGCGCCGCCATCTATCGGAACTTCGTGAAACTATAGGGGCTGAAGCGAGAATATTCCGCGAAGTCCTACAACAAATTCTGCGTTTTTTCTAGCGAAATTGGCCGAGAAAAAATGTGTTGCATTACTTATTAAATGTCTATTATTATTATTATTCATTCTTTCTTTACTTTCTCAGACGTTAAGTCTGGTTAAAAATGGAAAGTGACGCGGACCTTGATCAAGCGTCACTTCCTTTTAACTGTATGGTATGTGTTATATTGCATTTAGGAACTTTCGGGTAATTGAACATGTATCAATAATTACAGATTTCTGTAGTCGTACGAGGTGTGGCTAGAAAAAAACCGGACTAGTACTGGTGAAACAATAAAACGAATGCAATAAGGCTGAAAGTCGCGTGGCCTGTCACGTGACTCTCGCTCCGCCTACCGCTCGAGTTTCATCTGCCTCCTGCACTCAGTCTGCCCGTGGCGTCTGTTTTAAGTAGTTGACGTTTTGTCTGTGCGTCGGAAAATGTTGAGTGTACAGAAAGAACAGCGTGTTAACATCAAATTTTGTTTCAAACTAGGAAAATCTGCAAGTGAAACGTTTGTAATGTTACAACAAGTGTACGGCGATGATTGTTTATTGCGAACACAAGTGTTTGAGTGGTTTAAACGATTTAAAGATGGCCGCGAAGACTCCAGTGATGACACTCGCACTGGCAGACCATTGTCAGCAAAAACTGATGCAAACATTGAAAAAATCGGTAAACTTGTTCGACAAGATCGCCGTTTAACAATCAGAGCAGTGTCTGAGTTAACAGGAGTTGACAAGGAAAGTGTTAGGCTCCTGGTTCTCCACGACAAAAAAAATCACGAATGTCAAAATCGAAATTCAAGGCAATGATGATTGTTTTTTTTTGACATCAAAGGGATTGTGCACATTGATTGGGTACCAGAGGGACAAACAATGAATCAGCATTACTACATTAGCGTCCTGGCTACCCTACGTGAGCGAGTACGGAGAAAACGGAACGATTTGTGGAGAAAAAAGTCATGGATCCTTCACCAAGACAATGCCCCAGCTCACAGTGCGTTGTCAGTGAAGACGTTTTTGGCAAAACACAACATTCCCATCTTAGATCATCCACCCTACTCACCTGATTTGGCCCCCTGTGACTTTTTTCTTTTCCCTAAAGTCAAGTCAGCTTTGAAAGGAACTAGATTTGAGACTGTTGAAGCAGTAAAAGAAAAAGCGACGGAAGTAATGTATGGACTTACCGAAAATGATCTGCAGCATTGCTATGAACAGTGGAAAATTCGTATGGAGCGGTGTAGAGACCGAGGAGGAGAGTACATTGAAGGAGATAACATGAAATTGTAAATAAATGTTTTTTCCAGCATCAGTCCGGTCTTTTTCTAGCCGCACCTCGTATATATAAGTTTGGATGTAGCTGTATTGCATTGATGTACTGGTGGATATTGTGTGGTATGACTCCTGTAGTTGATAGTATAATTGCTATAATGTCAACTTTATCCTGATGCCACATGTCCTTGACTTCCTCAGCCAGTTGGATGTATTTTTCAATTTTTTCTCCTGTTTTCTTTTGTATATTTGTTGTATTGGGTATGGATATTTCGATTAGTTGTGTTAATTTCTTCTTTTTATTGGTGAGTATGATGTCAGGTTTCTTATGTGGTGTTGTTTTATCTGTTATAATGGTTCTGTTCCAGTATAATTTGTATTCATCGTTCTCCAGTACATTTTGTGGTGCATACTTGTATGTGGGAACATGTTGTTTTATAAGTTTATGTTGTAAGGCAAGCTGTTGATGTATTATTTCTGCTACATTGTCATGTCTTCTGGGGTATTCTGTATTTGCTAGTATTGTACATCCACTTGTGATGTGATCTACTGTTTCTATTTGTTGTTTGCAAAGTCTGCATTTATCTGTTGTGGTATTGGGATCTTTAATAATATGCTTGCTGTAATATCTGGTGTTTATTGTTTGATCCTGTATTGCAATCATGAATCCTTCCGTCTCACTGTATATATTGCCTTTTCTTAGCCATGTGTTGGATGCGTCTTGATCGATGTGTGGCTGTGTTAGATGATACGGGTGCTTGCCATGTAGTGTTTACTTTTTCCAATTTACTTTCTTCGTATCTGTTGATGTTATGTGATCTAAAGGGTTGTAGAAGTGATTATGAAATTGCAGTGGTGTAGCCGATGTATTTATATGAGTGATTGCTTTGTGTATTTTGCTAGTTTCTGCTCGTTCTATAAAGAATTTTCTTAAATTGTCTACCTGTCCATAATGTAGGTTTTTTATGTCGATAAATTCCCTTCCTCCTTCCTTTCTGCTTAATGTGAATCTTTCAGTTGCTGAATGTATGTGATGTATTCTATATTTGTGGCACTGTGATCGTGCAAGTGTATTGAGTGCTTCTAGGTCTGTGTTACTCCATTTCACTACTCCAAATGAGTAGGTCAATATTGGTATAGCATAAGTATTTATAGCTTTTGTCTTGTTTCTTGCTGTCAATTCTGTTTTCAGTATTTTTGTTAGTCTTTGTCTATATTTTTCTTTTAGTTCTTCTTTAATATTTGTATTATCTATTCCTATTTTTTGTCTGTATCCTAGATATTTATAGGCATCTGTTTTTTCCATCGCTTCTATGCAGTCGCTGTGGTTATCCAATATGTAATCTTCTTGTTTAGTGTGTTTTCCCTTGACTATGCTATTTTTCTTACATTTGTCTGTTCCAAAAGCCATATTTATATCATTGCTGAATACTTCTGTTATCTTTAGTAACTGGTTGAGTTGTTGATTTGTTGCTGCCAGTAGTTTTAGATCATCCATGTATAGCAGATGTGTGATTTTGTGTGGGTATGATCCAGTAATATTGTATCCATAATTTGTATTATTTTGCATGTTATTATTATTATTATTATTATTATTGTGTGTACTAATGATAGTATAAAGAACGGTCATCATAACTCTTATCACTTGTGATGACCTATTACTTTTCATTCAGTTTTACAGTTACTGATACTGTAATGTCTAATTACATGTAAGATATAGCTTCATGACTCAATTCGTGCAGGCAAGACAAGTGCACAAATGAATATCAGTGAACAAATGTATGACACAGGACGTATTAGAGTTTTCATGAGGTTTACCTCAGTTACCACGCGAATATTTGCCAGCCCGCTGGGATATTTGGGCAGAAAATAACAATGTTCTGCAACATGAAAAGAAAAGAAACAGATTCCTAAAGAGTGAAATAATGTCATCTTACGTTTCAAGTAGTGAAGTTTTCTCACGATCTCTTTCCTGTACTATTCGACGCTTGAACAAGGTCTGTACCCCTCGTATTTCACTGAAAAATAAATAAAATAAAATAATTGGCTGCTTCACAGCACACAATACCACACTTCAATCCACTGATTATGAAAAAAGCTCCGGAAAACGACATTTAATATTTACAAAGGGTATCGTTGTCGGCAAGGCGTCGTTGGACCAGCAATTCAGATGCCCAGGCACCCGAGGAAACTGTTCAAATGGTTCAAATGGCTCTAAGCACTATGAGATTTAACATCTGAGGTCATCAGTCCCCTAGACTTAGAACTGCTTAAACCTAAATAACCTAAGGACATCACACACATCCATGCCCGAGGCAGGACTCGAACCTGCGACCGTAGCAGCAGCGCGGTTCGGAACTGGAGCGCCTAGAACCACTCCGCCACAACGACCGGCGAGGAAATTGCAACTACCGCATCTGCGTGGGGAATAATTCCGGTATACACCTTAAATCCTTGAAGAAAAAACGGCGACTAGCCTAGATCAGAGTGGAAGAGCGGGAATTTGAATAGCCACATCCCTCTGTACAGAGACCCATCTCGTCGTAGCTCGTATGAAAAGGCTAGAAAGAATACGGATGGGTAAGTTGTAAAGTCTCGTCAACATTGAGGTCGTAAGAATTGGAACTTAACCAGTTGTCTAGCTAAAGTAACCACTGCTATATTCTCCTGAATGGGTTTTAGTGGATCAAAGGGACATTTAGATCAAGCTGGTCGAAAGGGAGTTAGGACCTAGTTTGTCTCTCTGGAGTTACTGTAACTTTGTAGCGCGTGCATACTGTCGAGAAATATACTTATAATTTTGTACTTTACACATGTAAAGTTTACTTGTAAGAATATAAATAAGCCAAGCAGGAAGGAAAATAATTTGTTGTGCCTAACATTTGAGATGAGTCCGGAAGTGAGAAAGAGACAGTTGCAGTCAAAGAGGTCAGCGAGAGAAAAGAAGATGTGTGTTAAAATGGAAACAGTAGCCACAATGCTAGTTTAGATTATTAGTTGAGTTTGGGGTGATAGAACAGTTATATTTAGAAGTAGTAATAGTTTAATCCAGAAACGGATGGGAGAAGTACGAAGAAATGTGTCTTTTACAGCGGAAATCACTGCTACGTCAAAAATACAAAAGTTTTGCAACGAATGAAAGGTAAACTACAACGTTTAGCTACGACAAAGAATCCTTGTGTGCACCAATTACTATAAATTTATTGTGAGGTCCGGGTTTCGTAATTTAGATTGCCTTTTATGAAATAACAGAGCAGATACAAGTTACAAAAATTTCCGTGTTTATGCTCGTACGAGAAATAGCAGTATTCGAGTCTTTCTATCCTAGAATGAAAGGCTTCCGACCACATCCCGAACTGCGATTCTGTCAAATCGTTTTTCACTTTTTTGAACAGCAATACTGTCTGGAAAACGTTTTCGAAGTAAATTGGACTAACAACTAGTATTTTTCGCCTATTGGAATCAAAGGTGTCGAGTGACATTCCTGGACAACGCGTTGACGGACAAAGATCATTAGGATAAACACAGCGAGAAACATGTCACCCAGATGAGGTAAGGCCGTTGATCTTGTCGCCATCCAAACAAAGCTGTCACAATCACTGTATATCAAAAACCACGAAGGAGGCGGGGATGCGCTAAAATGAGTGAGAATTAGTGATCCAAACAGTTTAATGAGGGCTCGCAAAAAATAATAAAGTGAGTTACGTGCATTGTGTACCATACATAGTACATAAGACACTCTGAGCTCAGGAACGTATTCTGTTCTCTCTCTCTCTCTCTCTCTCTCTCTCTCTCTCTCTCTCTCCCTCTCTCTCTCAAATTCCACGCGCAGAAATGAAAAACAGACAGAAACTTTTATTCTGTCTTATTGTATAAGTCCATATGTATATAATAGAACGATGTCTGTCATCCTTCCTTGGGGTACACTTGTCACTTACTCTCTTTTAAATAACCCGAACATCAAAAAAATTTATAATTGTTGGCATCAAACCTAGATGTTACCGAATGTAGTCTGCAATGAAAGGACATTGAAAGGGCGAACCTTTATTCGTAGGTTGTAGGCACATTCAGTAATACCAAAAAGAAGTTTCTCCCACCAATGCTAGTGGTGGACTGGAGTCGAAGTCGCGGCTGCAGGTTATGTGTATCTGGCGCGCCAACGCCCTAGGTTTTTTCCAGTGGTCATTTCCGCTGAGGTTTTCCCCTTACTACCTCCAATGGTCCTTCTCTGCACCACGGGAATCAACACATGGTAGCCGGATCCTGGATTCCCGTGCTGTAGAGAAGGACTGTTGCAGCTAGTAAAGGAACGTCCCACGGGTAAGTCCTAGGACGCTCGATTCCAGTCCACCTCCAGCAATGGAGAGTGAAACATTGACAGTGCCAGCCACTCGTGCTAGCGAAACTGCAGAAAATTATCAAACAAACGTCGGTCGGAGAGCCCGAGGCAGAAGCCAACAGGCAATTCATCAACAAGTCTTCACGAAAGCCTTAACAAAGTGAAATCTTTCAATTTTACTGAACAAATCTTCTAATAATATTGGTTACCTTGTTAACTGAATAACATAGCGTAACCGATATCCACCGAAAAATTTTTCATGTTGCAACATAATAGTGCACGAACCACAGCAAAAATGACACCGCTACATTTTCCAAGTCCTACAACAGTAGCAGCCAAATATAACATAACGGTCACATAATGTTACGTAAGCGACCCCAGTATAATGTCGTAACTGATGTGCTCGGCCTCAGTGAACATTCACAGTTTATGACATACTTTTTTATTTAGTAGAACTAAAAGGGTTGGCGGAAGAAAGTGCTTACCCACAGTGGCGTATTTTAAATTATTTTATGTTATAAGTCTGGTAAAATTCAGGGCCATGAATATAAATTCAATAAGGCTAAGCTATCCATCAGTATACAGTGCTTTCTAGTGACGCATGGGGAACTTGTTACCAGCATGTGATGCATACGAAAATACAATAGAGAATGTGCTCAGCTTAATCTTCACTAAATTGAGGATCAGCTCATTCCGCCACTGAGCGCTTCAATTCCAAGACGAAAACGTGACCCCTCGCCCTTTGCCAAGACTGTCACTTTCGACTCCAGCAGTAGACTCTATTAGATGTCGACGGATTTCGTTCTGCAAATGGCCGAAAAATCTTCACAATTGAGCTGATTAATTTAAATTCCTCCCGACAAAGATGCTCACAACAGCAATTAGAAACAGGATATTGAAAAGCTATAACAATATCCCACTGAGTCACGTACATTCGTATTCTCACTTCCATTCCATAGTCAAACTCCACATGAAAACACGTGTTTGAAAAATTTGGCATAGAAGTCTCTAAAGTGCAATGATGAGCAACTACACAAATCCCGAAACAGATTACCATTATTAAAAAATTGTTTTAACTGGTTCAGCTGTGACTTTTTGGTAAAACATTGTATATTGTATAAAAGAAACGAAACACTTTTTTGTCTTATTTCACAGACAAATAAAGTTTAGTGAAACAAGGCAAAAAGTGTTTCCTTTGCACTATGTTAAAGAGATTATAACAGAACGTTTTAACGAATCTTATATAAATAATTATTATACGGGTAATACTGTTGAAAGAGAGACAAGGAAAGCAGCCACAGATGATGACATTATTTCAGTTGAAGAGATGATGTCCCATACTCCGAGGAGCGTAGGGGACGATGCGGGAGACCCGCACCGCCGCACTAGGCAAGGTCCTAGCGGAGGTGGTTTGCCGTTGCCTTCCTCTGACCTTAATGGGGATGAGTGATGGATAGTGAAGACGACAAAATAACACCCAGTCATCGCGAGGCAGGATAAATCTCTGACCCTCCGGCTGCGGGCTCGGTTGAAGAGAACGGGAGCGCTATAAATGATGGTTCGTATGTAGCAGGCACTATTAATAATTACTTCTCACAGCCAACTCTGACGATTGCAAGCCTAAACGTAGAGAGTATCACCAAAAACAAACAACAAATAATATCACAACTTTGCCGATAGCACATATGGGACATACTGTGTGTACAAGAAACACACAAGAAAGAAGGGGCAATAAGACCAGAAATAGAAGGAATAAAATTAGCCATAGAAAATCCACATCCTAAATATGGCAGCGCTGTCTTCACAAAACCTGAGATGGCCATAATATCAACTACCAGAACTACATACAATAACATAGAATTACTGACTGTCGAGTGTAGCACCTTCACCGTAACGTCAGTATACAAGCCGCCCGGAGAGAAGTTCCACTTGACTTTGCCGCCAAACTTCAACAACCAGAAAACACTGTTCATCTTAGGAGACTTCAACTGCCACAGCACATCATGGGGCTACAAACATTCAGACGACAACGGACATAAATTAGAGCAGTGGGCGGAAATAAATAACTTACCCCTGATCCATGATCCCAAGCTACCACGCTCGTCCAGCAGCAAAATCTGGAAGCGCGAATACAACCCTGATATTTGTTTTGTAAGCGCAAACGTGGAAGACCGATGCTTAAAAACTGCATACGCACCTCTTCCTAAAACACAACACCGACCTATCGGAATCCAAATATACGCTGCTTTGAGAACAACGAAAATACCATTCCGCAGACGCTTCAACTTTAAAAAGGCTAAATGGACAGAATATGCTGTGGAACTGGATGCAGAAATAAAAAAATCTACACCCAATTCCAGAAAATTATCAAACTTTCGTAGAGACCCTCCAAAAGATTTCTCGAAGACACATACCCCGAGGCTGCAGAGAGCATTGCATCCCAGGTCTCTCTGACGAATCAAAGAACATCCTGAGGGAGTACGAAATGCTTTACGAACAGGTCCCCTTTAGTGAAGAAGTAGTCCAATGTGGAGAAACACTAATGGAAATGGTTAGTGAATCAAGACAAAGGAAATGGGTCGAAACTCTGGAAAGAATAGATATGACCCACTGTAGCAAAGTCGCTTGGAACTTAATAAAAAAACATAATTGTGACTTTGGGACAGCTAAACAATTCTCTTCAGTAACACCCAATCAAATTGCCCATCAGCTCCTACTAGATGGAAAACCCAACAAGAAATGTCAGAAAATAAAAATCTGCAGAATCCAGAGTCAAAAGTCAAGCACGTTCGAAATACCATTTACCATGAAAGATCTTAATCATGGAATGAACTCAATGAAAAACGGGAGTCGACGATATATACGTGGAACAGATCAAACTGCTTGGACCTAGTGCCAAGCAATGGATCCTGCAGCTCTTTAATCATTGCTTAAAAACGTGTAAGATCCCAAAGATGTGGAGGAAATCAAAGGTAGTGGCGCTACTAAAACCTGGGAAAGACGCAGGTCAACCGAAGAACTACCCTCCAATAGCACTCCTATGCCATCTGTAAAAACTGTACGAACAATCCTAAACCGCATAGCAAGTATCGCAGACCAAAAGCTCATTCCCCAACAGGCTGGATTCAGACCCGGGAAATCATGCACCAGTCAAATCCTAGCACTCATAGAACACATAGAGGAAGGGTTTGAAAACAAAAAAATAACAGGTGTAGCATTGGTGGACTTAAGCTCTGCATACGACACCGTCAACCACAGAAAGCTCATGGAAAAACTGTACTGTACATTTAAGGATCATCAGTTCACAAAAATCATTGAATGTCTGCTGCAAAACAGACAGTTCTATGTAATGAATAAAAATCTCCCGGTGTACATGCCGCGTCAATTCAGGATAAAACTCCAAGCTTTCGACCACTACCTCCATGGTCGTCATCAGGGCTAATGTAATGCGTGGACGAAAAAAAAAAAAGCCGATGGCGTCGAAAAAAGAACGGTCTCGCCCAGGGCAGTGTGCTGGCCCCCCTACTATTTAACCTATACACTAATGATCAAGCAACACCGGAACGTAGTACCCATTTCTTGTATGCCGATGATCTGGCCATTACAGCGCAAGGAAGTAGCTTCGAGGAAGTAGAAGGGAAATTAGAAAGCTCGCTACACGTAATGTCTGAATACTACAAAGAAAACTCCATCAAACCAAATCCATCTAAGACACAGGTTAGCGCTTTCCATCACCGCACAAAACAGGCAAACAGGAAGCTGAACGTCACCTGGAATGGCAACAAACTGGACCATACGCACAAACGAACATACCTTGGTGTCGTGCTGGATAGATCACCGACGTAGAGATATCACTGTGAAAGAACCTGCCAAAAAGTTGCTGCCAGGAACAATATTTTAAGAAAACTGACGAATAGTAAATGGGGAACTAGTCCGACTGTATTACGAACAACTGCTCAAGCACTTTGCTTCTCCACGGCAGAATATGCATGCCCTATATGGTCTCGATCCACACATGCCAAAAAAGTCACTACAGTCCTTAATGAAACATGCAGGCTAACAACAGGATGCATGAAACCCACTCCACTTGGGAAAATACACAAAGCAGCTGGATTCTCATCTCCTGAATCCCGAAGAATCGCACTCGAACATACAGAAAAATTTAAACAGATTTTCGACGAGCGCCACCCGCTGCATGGTTCTTCATGTGGACGTAGCAGACTTAAATTCCGCAAGAGATTTCTCACTAGTGAATTGAACGAGCCTCCGAAGGCCTACCCTGCCTCACGAGAAATACCCAGCGGCAGTACATCAAGCTGGAAGATTTGGAGAACACTGAACCGCATCAGAACAGGCGTAGCACCAGTTAAAGCAAACCTAGTCAAATGGGGCTTCAAGGACGAAGGAGACAACAAATACGACTGTGGTGAAGTTCAGGATATGGAACACCTTCTACAGTGTCCCATCTGCCCCACAAGGTGTATCCTTGACGAACTATGGCTTCAGAAGAGAGAAACATTGGACTCGGCCCGACATTGGGCTGAAAGGCTTTGAAACAAATCTCCGGACACGAAAAAGTAAATAAAGTTAAGAAATATATATTAAAACTGGTACAAATAATTCAGCAGTGAAAACAAAATAGTACGCTTAAGAAGCAATGCAGAGGACATTCAGTGAAATAAAAACTGATCTCACATCCCCATCAAAACTAAGGAAGATCATCTTGATTCTCCAAACTAAAATTCGTGTAGAGTGAAAAATGTGTCCAACAAGATACTGATAAATTATAGCCCTATAACACGTAATGTACTTTATCACTCATGCAATGCATCGTTAATTCAAGATGCTTTCCCATACATATTAAAATATGCAGCTCTAAAAAAGGGTTGACTCCGCAAGATCAGTAACTCAACAACTTTCTTTTTTTTTGGAATATGTAGTTCAGCGCAGAAAACAGAATGCAGAAGAGTACACTTGGCAGTTCCAGTAGCACAGACAGGGATGCAACATTACCTGCAAGGGGAGAAATTGCGCTGAGTCATTAAACTTTGAAACAACATAGCTTATGGGTTCTGTACTGTCAAAAATATCCTATCTCCTATTAACCCAGCGCAGGTGCCAACAAAAAATAATAAACAGAGTACAAAACATAAATTATTAGTTTGTCCTCTTGACGAAAACTAAAAGTGGTGAAACGATATAGAAGGCCCGTTACTTTTTCCGGAGGAATAGTCACCAATTTTGGCGACAGAGAACTTATTTCGCACATTTTCATTCACTGATGTTGTGCGGAATATAAGTCCTCACTTGGACAAAAAGTGCTCGTCGGACAAAGAAAAGTAATTAGAATTTCGTACGGGGTTCACACAGGAACAGGCAGACACCTCTTTAAGCAGCTGGGAATATCAATAACAGTCTCACAGTATACTTATTCACTTAAGAAATTTGTTATCAACAATCTACCTTAGTTTAAGAGAAACAGAGATATTCGTATGTACAACACTAGAAGGTAAAATGATTTGCATTACCCTTTAATAAATCTGACTTTGGCACAGAAAATGGTGAAATATGCACCTATAAAACTATTTGATATTCTACCTGTGGAAATAAAATGACAGACAGTTACAAGCAGTGTTTTCAAATGTCGATTAAAGATGTTTCTCCTTGACAACTCCTCCTACACCATGGGAGAACTCTGTGTGTGCGTTCTGTGTTTATACTGTTCGCACGTTCCACATCATAAGGTTTATGGTGAATATGATTTATGGAATCAGTAACTAACTAACAAACTAATTACTGGCAACTATCAGTCTAGAAATTTTGGAATGTGAAACTATGCATTTTGAAACTGCCAATGACTCCGATTAACGGCTTACTCAGCAACAGAATGTAACATGATTGAGCATATATCTTTCAATAGCTTTTTTATGTGTGGGGATAGTAAGGTCGAACCTGGTGATAAAGTTAATACTGTATACGATCATCACTCAGGAGGATTTTAATCGCTGATAATGTTTTTGGATTCGCGTTATATCGAATTTAGAAACATTAGTGAATAAGACACGCTTAAATTGATGTTTCGAATGTTCATTGAGGTTATGTTTTCTTAGCACTGTGTCTCTCGTTTTCTGCATGTTATTGCAAACATGTTTCTATTTTATACGATAGGTAATTTCAGTAAATCCTTCCTGTATAAGTCATCTTTAGGCAGGACCTCATTTTTATAAACTTAAAAATTAGAAAAATTACTGTCACGGAACTATGTTCCTTCCTTGCAGCTAAATGGGAGGCAGTTTGTTTTTTACCATAAGCGTTTCGCTACTTTTATTTATGAAGCATCTTCAGTAGCCTGTAATACATGATTGTTTTTATAAACCTGTACAAAATGAATGCATTATGTAATAGTTACAAATATGTTACTATGTTACGTTTTCTCACGATTTTCTCTTGTTTTTCAGTTTAGAAATGACTTTTGTAGCACTAGTTTCGTGAAGTTAAATTATCGTTTGGTGTTAATTACGATTTCCGTTGTTGCCATTTGGACTATGGGGACCGAATGAACACATCTCGAGGAACAAATACATGGACTAGCAACACTGGAAATCATAACACCGAACGGTAAGCTAACCCCATGAAACATATGCTAGAAAAGTTGTTTCTAATCTGAAAAACGAGACCAAAACATGAGAAAACTTAATATAGTAACAAATGTGTAACTACTACATAATGCTTTTATTATAACTAATATATAAACACAAACATTTATTATAGGCCACTGAAGATGCTTCTTAAATAAAAGAAGCGAAACGCGAATGACAGAAAACAAACTGCCTTTCATTTAGTTGCAAAGACGGAACATACCTCCGTGAATTTTGAAGCAACTAAGGAACGACGGAAAGCGAAAAAAATGACGATAATAGTATCACCTAAGAATTTATGCACTATAAATGAAACTGTAGATGATAAATCTACAGCAGCATTTTATGGTGTGTGTAGAGGGTACCACTTCTTTTCCCCCTTTCCTGTTGCATTCGCGAATGGTGCGTGAGTAGAACGATTCTCAGTAAAGTTTCGTGTGGCATCCAAATTCCCCGATTTTGTCGTTGTGAACATTTCGCGATACGCATGTGGGAGATAGTGACATGTTGTCCAACTCTTATAGGAACGCACGCTCTCGAAATTTCAGAAATAAATCTCTCCGAGATGAACAACACCTGTCTTGTAGCGTCTACTGCTCGGGTTTATTGGGTATCTGCTTAACGTTTCGAGCCGAGCAAATGGTCGCGTGACGGCGTGGGTCAGTCTTCGTTTGTATCTTCTATCACTCTCTCTTCTGCTATTCCTTCTATGTAAGAAACTCAGATTGTTAAACAATACTCAAGAATCGGTGGAAGAAGTGTTTTGCAAACACTTTAATTTATGAAGATTCTCCCAATTAATTTAAGTTTGGTACCTGCTTTTCCTACTATTTGTTTCATGTGATCACTTCAGATCGCTTCGGGTGGTTACTCCTAGGTATTTTATGATAGTTGCGTATGCAGTTGTTCATTGCCAATAGTGTAATCGAACTGCAACAGATCCCTTCGCCTATTTATGAGCAGTATGTTACTTTTATATGTGTACAGGGTCTTCTACCAGTCCCTGCGTCAACAGATTAATTCTCTGCAGGTCTTCCTACGTTTCATTACACAATGTTCTAGCGTTACAACATTCCTATAGACATCAGCTTCGTCCGCGAATAGCATCATTGAACCTCCAACGTTATCGGCTAGATCATTAATATAAGTTGCAAATAGCAGTGTGCAAAGTGGGCTAGTCATTTTGACATTTGTAAGTTATCGATGCGCACGTCAGAGAGAGAGAGTAAGTTATGTTACTATTAAACAATCTTCGGTCTTGTTATGGCACAGTCTTTACCTCTGCTCAGTCTGATACATTCTAAGTTGAAGTGTGGTGGTGATAGACGATTCAGTAGTGTTGTGTTGACTTGTGATTGTATCTGTTAGATGAAGAAGGATGTGCCGTAAAAGACAGCAAATATGAATATGATGTATATATTGAAAGGCGGAAATAATATAAATTCTGAATATTTTTTTTAAGAGAAGAAGTCTGAGGTAAGACTGCAGCACTGTGCAGCTAGTTTTGTCGAAACGCTTATTGTCAGGTAGTTAACTTTGTTCTCTTGCTCAGAACTGAGAGAAAGACCACCTAACTTCCCTGAGTTATGCATTTACATACCAACTGTTTAAGGTGATTCGCTTTTATGGAAATTCTCTGTTAACATTGTACCCTTTTAAAGTCATTGTTCACCTTGTTTAGCGTAGTATTGTTCAGATCAGTGTTATGTGTGAAGATAACGCGAAGTTTTACACTGTCTATTTGAATGCATACTCCACTCTAAAATCGTTATCTTGGAATATTATTTCAAAGGAATAGTTACTTTCCCCATCCCACTTTTTAAAGAAGGTTCATCATTATGCATTACCACTTTGCACCATATGATATGCTACAGTTTGAATATTGTTTGGAAGTTTTATTTAAAAATAGAAATCTAGGTAGCCACTGCCTGCTTGCTGTTTGCTGTTGCGCCTTCGGAAAGCCAGCAATAATGTTGCCAAGACGCTAAGTAAGTAGAAGTTTTGACTAAGGCCATATAAGTGCTTTACTTCAGTTGCGTATTTAATGCAAAGATAAATTATATTCAGACCAGTTACAGTTGAATGCTAATTACGTTCTGTTTAGACAAAGATAACGGTTTGTGGGTTCATAGTTTTGGTAATACGTAGGCTTTTTATAAGTGGTTTGTAAACTTGGGCTAAATTTCATACAGAAAAATACAGTGGGGAACTTACAAGTGGTCCTATAACACTCCCTTGGAGCACTTCTGAAATTACTATTCCATTTGTCGATTTTGTTTCGTCAAGAACGAGGTGTGTCTGCGAAGGAACCCCATAATCCTTTCACAGATCTGGTCCGATAATCCACGAACTCGTACTTTTTTCAATAATGTAGGACTTTCTGAATCATTGCTCAGAGTAGTTCTATGAGCAGATCGTAAACGAGCTTAAAAAGGCGTTGTTTGTAACCGAAAAGTATTCGATTTGTCTCCTTTGGGAGAAATCCATTGGTGAGGATCGTACTGAAGCCCTTGTTGAGCAGGTGATCGTCTGGACTAAAGCTGAGTTCTAAACCTTCTGTACGATTGACTAGGCCATATCTAAGTATTATATCTATTGTTTATACTGGCAAACGAGCGCACAGGTTCTTGTAAGATGTGCTTTGCTGTTGAGTAGTTGACATGTCACGTATAACGCCTAGTCGTGGTACAATCGATCGTTCGCTCGTCACGTGATACAGACTCAACGAGCCATTTCGTAAGAAGGGAAATCCCTTAGCTTTCAGCACTGCCGCAGAAAACCGAGCTGTGGTATTGACCCCTGGGTTCTAACTAGTATAGGGTGCGACCATCTCGCCATCATCGATTTCTCCGAGCGGTCGTATTGCTTTCCCCGCGCAGGGCAAACGGAGCGGTAAAATGGTGGCTTCATTTGCAAGAAGCGGCAATTAAGTGGCGGGCCTTAGCCACGGCCCTCCTGCGCTAATATGCATTTGAATAAGTGGCCCGCCGCTCCGCACCGCTCGCTCCGAGCGCACAAAAGCCTACGGCGTGCCCCAAAGAAAAGCGGCAAGTGCGGCCCACTGCTTTGTGCGGAACGGCCCAAAATAATTACCCGCCGCTGCTCGCTTTGTCTACGGTGCGTACGTTAGCAATATAGTTTCTGCTTTAAAAACTAGACTGCGCTTGAGTAAGCGCAGTAGAGAAGGTTTGGTAATGGTGGCACGAATAAGTTCTCTGACAGGAAAGAAATCACTAATAGTGTTCCATAAGGCTCGATATTGGGACCACTCCTATTCCTCACGAAAGGAGTACACACCGAGATATAAAGCTATGTACAAGTTCCAACGGCATCTAGCAATCTTAGAGAGGAAAGTCTAGGGATATAACTTTCGTTACAGTTTGGTGATGGAGCTCGTGCAAGAGAGCTTCCACTTCATATGCCATACAACAAAGGAAATTAGACCCTCTGCATACAAATTAAACACTATGGACAGTACTAACAGAAACAAAAAATGGTTCAAATGGCTCTAAGCACTATGGGACTTAACTTCTGAGGTCATCAGTCCCCTAGACTTAGAACTAATTAAACCTAGCTAACCTGAGGACATCACACACATCCATGCCCGAGGCAGGATTCGAGCCTGCGACCATAGCAGCAGCGCGGTTCCGGACTGAAGCACCTAGAACTAACAGACACACCTCAACTGCGAAAATGGTGAGTAATACGTTAAAAAACAGATAGGTTATCCCCTAATCACGTCAAAAAATTGGAATACATTCAGCTTAGCAAATTAACAGGTGAAATATCTGTGGGTGTACACGTACATGAGAAACTGATCTGGAAGAAACGTCCTCTGAAGCTTTTTAAACGTTTAAGTAAAGGAACTAATGTGGCTTCATGAAAACGTCCCCTGAAGCTTTTTAAACATTTAAGTTCAGCAACTAATGTGGCTTCATGACGCTGTTGGTTTGGGATGCAAAGAAACCAATGAGTTTTCATCATTTGAAAGTTTCATTCGTTAACATCTAACAGATTAATGCTAACTAGCCACACACAGATGCGTTTTGAAAGTATAATATATTAGGCTCACCTACGATAATCTTATAAATATCTCCTTAGAAATAGTTAAGACTTTTTAACTAGATTCAAAGCAGTTAAATTTTCTAATGGAATTTGTAGAGTAGTACCAACGGTCAATGTACAGGTGAGTTTTGAAAGAATAATACGTTATGCATATCCATTATCACCTTGTAAACATTTGTTTAAAAGACATAAGACTTTTTAATTAGATTAAGAATGTTTAAGTTTCCATAAGAAATTTTTTGTAAACTAGCCGTCGCCGACCCAAAGTAATAAGAAAATGCTTACCACACTTCAGGCAATAAATCAGATCCAGTACTTAACTTTAAGCATTGCTTCGGGAAAGGTGTGACTTACATTGGAATTTAAAAATGTTATCTCTCCAGTCATGCAAAATGTTTGACAGATTTTGAAGTTGACATTATACACAAAATAAAGCGGCTTCTATTTCAGAGACGAATTTTGTTATGGACATTGAAGCACATACGGGGTGTGTGAGAAACAGTATTACGTTTGTTAGAGGAAGCAGTATTGGTCGTATATGGAAGAGAGGTTCTTATAAAATGTTATGTCCGGAAACCTGTGGATATACATGGGACAATCTCACTTCATCTGTCTGTTGCATAGAAGCAGGCATTGCAAGCAATGCTGCGTGTTGTCTCACCTATCCTGATGCATCTTTCAGTCCTTCTTCGCAGATAATCACGCACTCTTTCACATACACCTGGCACCATTCGGACTGTGTCGCATGCATTGGTCACATGCTCATGTAAAATCTGCACATAGTCGATGTGTTCAGCATACACCGATACATCGCCACAGCCAGAAATCAAAAGGATTCAGGTCCTGTGAACGAGGAACCGTGCTATCAGAC
Organism: Schistocerca serialis cubense; assembly: GCF_023864345.2. Lineage (NCBI taxonomy): Eukaryota > Metazoa > Arthropoda > Insecta > Orthoptera > Acrididae > Schistocerca > Schistocerca serialis. The sequence continues at coordinate 1,076,314,834 of NC_064638.1, read as the reverse complement.
CTTCTCGACCATTCACTGGCCATGAAATGTTGCAGTGAGGCACTGTCGTACGATCTGCAGAAAATGGGATGTACCCTCGTGCATGAATCACAGTCGATGTGTTTCTGCAAATATAATGTTCATTAACAGCGCAGGTAGTTCATTGGGCAGAAATCGGTGATACACAGCACCTGTTAATCACTGTGGTAAAGTGTATGGCCCTTTGAGTCTGTCATCAAGAATTGCCGTTCATATATCGATACTAAAGAGTGATGCCTCACCTCCGTGTCTGCACGAGGACTGCATCTGCCCATACGATGAATATTGTCGTAATTTATTATGCCATGTCCTGTGAATCCTTCCTCACATGTAAATACTAAACATTACTCGTCACGAGGAAAACGCCCCGTACCTCAGCAGGTATTGTCTTGTGGATATATCATTAGCGGAACTTTTCTTCTAGTTTTGATCAATGTTACCTCCTGTAGGAATATGTGTAACGTTTTTATCATCCCGTGTGATGTAAAAGAAGAACCTAAATTCTTTACTTTCGATGTGCTAAGAATACTGAGATATAAATAGACAACACTCAACTGAGTCTAAAAATGAATTATTTTTATAGTTTAACTGACTTCTTCCGCTTCTTTACAACATCTCGTACAAGAAATTAATGGATATGATTAAAAAAAAAAATAGCAACACAGACGTGCAGAGCAGCTACAGTAGTGGCTGATACACGGAGGAGTAAAAATTAAATTAAATTGCTGTTTGATAAGTTCCTCAGCTACAATTTATTGTTTTTATTTTATTTATTTATAAGAACGAGCTCTTGAAAATGTTGCTATGACCCCGCAGCTAGTCACAAAGAAAAGAAAGATAAATTAAATAAAAACAATAAAGAGTGCGGCGGGGCGGGATTACTTGGTTCGTACTGAAAGTGACTGTCTTTCGTCGTACTGTTCATTCCAAAAGTTCCACCTACCTCAGTACGGCGGCAGATCACCCGCCCGTTTCTCTGCATACGTATGCACTGCGCTGGCGACGTAAAAGCAGCATTGAAGGAAACGCCGCCAATACTTACGTTGTAAAGTCTGCGTGAACTCTGTTAGCAGGCTATCCTGTAAATTCTTATAATACTTTACGGGTGGAAAGTGGTTGCTTTTTCTCAGTAAAATGTCAAAATTCTGAAACAAGTCTTTTATTCCATTTCAGAAAAAAAAAATTACCTGCCATCAGCCCACATGTAAATAGCGAACAACATCACTATCCTAAGTTCACAATTCACGCAACCCAGTTCACAGGCAAGACAACCAGAAACGTACTTAAGTCCAACCCGAAGAATTACGCGATTTCACAGTCAATATCCGCTACTATATCTGAGTTTCGCATTCGGACCTTTTCAGTGTATTTCTATTAAAGAAATTGCTCGCCAAATATTACATATACGGATACTTGGGATTACTTGGATGCGGGATTGCTTGGATTACTTGGTTCGTACTGAAAGTCATTGTCTTTCGTCGTACAGTTCATTGCAAAAGTTCCACCCACCTCAGTACGGCGGCAGATCACCAGCCCGTTTCTCTGCATACGTATGTACTGCGCTGACGTGGAATTTTACAAAGGCCGAAAGTTCACACGCCTTTATCTTTCCAATAAAACAACTCTAGAACTTCCAAACTTCACAAAACTGCCCGTAAATGCAACTGCTTCTACGGCAACACAATCTGGACGCGAAATTCCAATAACTTCTTCATTTTACGCATTATGCACGTTCAACATGACCTGCACGTTCAATAGCTACCCAGCGACTCTTCAATGTTGCTCCTTCCACAGCACCTGGCAGTGCGCGGGAACTGCTAAACTCTGATTGGTTGTTCAAAATGACCAGCCAATCAGAACAATCGTTCGAGATCATTCTGTCCAACGCCAATCACTATTCCCAGCTGCATTCACGTCATTTCAATATGCAAATATTAATATAATGTTTAACAAAACCAAACGAAAGGAAAACTAAACTTGACATAAATTTAGAAACTTATTACTCTGCAAACGACTATTCTGGCTGCCTCCTTACAGAAGCAAGTACACTTAGACATATGTCATCAGTAATGTGGGTAAAACACAACTTTCCCACGACACAGTTATGTAATGGTGTAACATGAGATAATATTGAATTTTTTCGTATGTCCTACATACACACTCTCACTCATTCTCATTTACTCACTCAAAAACACTTTAAATAAATACTGATCTTTTCTGAATTTTATATTACGAAAAATGCCAAGTAGTTAACGTTTTTAATTGTGAAACTCTAAACAAATTGACCTAATGTGCTGCGAGCTTCAGTAATGATTACACATGATACTAAAAGACAAATTGTTACGAATCCTAACTGACTTTAATCTTACAAGTGTCGGTTTCGGGTGTTTTAGTTAATTTTTCTAGCTCTGAAAGTATGCCAGCTAGAAAGCTGAGGTTTTTACACAATCTTCTTTTTAATAACGAAGGTCAGTATATTGACCTTTTAACTAAATTGAATAATATTTACTATAGTTTATTTGGATTCTTAGGGGCTTGAATATTCTGTCGCTAGAACTGACACAGGTACCGCATCCCACGGCTAGACTAGTGACAGGTGCGAATGAGTCACGCTAAGATACAAGTGGCTGTTTGTATCACCGCCAATGGCTCCAAAGCTACGAGCGTTACTGCAAAATAGTGAAGTAAATGCTCTTGCGTATTGACTCGCTACGTTACACTCGTAGTGGAACTTTTATTTCCAAAGCAAATACTATACTAGCTACGGACCGCCTAAGTGTTCTCCTTGGAAAATAATGTAGAAACACGTGATTAAATTAGCAGTTACAGAGATGCATCAGTCACTGACACCTCTCTGGTCACTATTAATTTTCGTTTCACCGATATAAATTTTCTAGTAAAGTATCTAATTCTGTAATTGTTTCCTCAGATCAATTAGCCCTGCTCACCAGAAGTTCTTGCTTGAAATTTCCTTTTCCAGTAGTGTACTTTAGCTTTTCGTGGCTCAACTGATACTGACAGCAATCATTCATACGTAAGGTGAGAAGTGGGGATTTTCTGTCATTCTCTGTGTTCTTTAAGGGGCGCCATTACTTGGCTATCGCTATGACAGGGAAATGATGTGCCCACTACATATTTATCTCCTTATCCATACTGAACGGCTGTTCACCTGTCACCTCACTAGTTCTTACATCCACTGTCTTAGTACATCTCAGACGCAAACAGTGATGTCGAGGTTAAAGTTGGTCATGGCCACACTACTGTGTGCTCGACATGGCACCTCACATCACAGACTCTGTAACACTGTCACGTGAACATGAGACGTGTTACGACATTAAATTAATAATAGTTACAATAATTAATAATAATTATTAAAATTATCACTATAATACTACTAATAATAATAAAAATAAATTACACGCTACAGAGAACAACTCAAAACCGTACCGTGAATACAGTAGGCCAAAAAGGATTTAGAAAACGCTACTGTAAGTCCACGAAACATTTTTAACAGGAAGTTATACTGAAGAAAATAAGCAAATGGGAAGAAATGCCAGACAATGAAGTTACTACCAGACCAGGAACAAAGTTAACTGAAGAAAAAAAGGATCCAAGAAGAACAAAAATCAAAGAGCTGATTGAAAATAAAAATAATATTTTTCCGTAATCCGATAGGGCTTCGTCGGACATAATAATAATAATAATAATAATAATAATAATAACACGCCACGGTCGCAGGTTCGAATCCTGCCTCGCGCATGGATGTGTGTGATGTTCTTAGGTTAGTTAGGTTTAAGTAGTTCTAAGTTCTAGGGGACTGATGACCTCAGAAGTTAAGTCTCATAGTGCTCAGAGCCATTTGAACCATTTTTGAATAATAACAATAAGAGTAACAGTCACGACTGGGACAGAAGAAATTTCTTTATGTCGCGTCTATGATCACAAACTTATATGTCCTCAGACTACCGGTTTCGGTCAGCAATAACTATCTTCAGATATGCTGCAAAACATGGGAAGAAATGCAAGTTCAACTAGGGGATTGTCTACAGCTTAAAACAATAATACAGGCCACGATGAAAAGTATTACTGACATACAAGTGAAAATTATAGGCTTTAAATATGACGAGTCATATCTGTTTTAAAAACATGTCCTAGTATAATCGAGACATAATGGCATCGTCCAGTTATAAACGCAAAATTAGCAAAAGCCTCGTCACGCATTATAAAATACGGTATATACTAAAATCATCTTGTTAAAAGCGTTACTGTTCAGAACGACTGCCGTACAGTAGCAACAAAGTGTTTGTATCGCAAGCTTGCCAGATGTCGGCGTACACATTCTCCAATGATATAATTAGTCTGTAAAGTCTGTGACGGGCTTACCAGATGTATAAGTCATTACAGTAAAAAATGCAATAAATTAAAACACAACATAAGTTAGACTGCTAAAACGGAATAATAACGGAGTGACAATAATTCTAATTCGCTTTTGTGGCAAATTTTGGATAAGAACAAACTTCCGTAGTACACAGAATAATACAAAACGATGAAACAAATAGCGAAAGAAGCCAAATGAATGAAAACACTCTGTGGCAAATAATCAGCGCCCTCTGTTGATATGACCACCAGAACGCCGCATTTGCGACGAGTGGTCAGAGGAGCGTAACCGAACCCTGCGACACGCCGTTCCAAGAAAAGAATGATAAAACACCGTACCAGTCCAGTAACAAGATTATCTAGTTAATGAAGTATATTACATAAACTGAGGAAACACAAGAAAACACGAGGGTTATACGCTCAGCATCGGAAAAGGGAGTAAATATGTATAGCAGTCTATGCTAGGTAAGGATATAGGCAAGATATATGCAACAAAGGCGTTCAGCGATTACAGTATAACATTTTCAAAGAAAATAAAATCGCACTGCCCATTGAGCACTTTTCTAGGCTCTTGTTTTTTTAGCTTTATAAATTGTTAGCTCTGCTAACAAGTCGAGGGCACCACCTTTCTGTACCCTGTGGAGAACATGCGTACTTTTCTCAATGCTCGCTACAGAAAAAATAGTGTCTGGTAAATGCAATCCCAAAGCAGTTTTGTTATGTGGCTGTGAACACTCCTGGTACCTTTATCAAAAACTGGTCATTCAACAGGGAGCATTGAGAAAGTGCACAATAGGCAGTACGATTTTATGCCAAATGTTTGACAATGCTCAACTTTAATCACTTTTTTTTCCTTTATTGAATTTCGATTCCCCCCGAAGGGGGCGGGCTGGCAGAAGCTTAGTACGCTGCTCTTGGGTCTACAGAATTTTTAAAACGTAAGAAGGAGATAAGAAACAATAAAAGCAGGCGATAAAACGGTGACTTAAATTGTAAAACGGCGGAAAATTGTGGAAAGTTAAAACATAAAACAAAGGGTTGGCGATGCTAATAAAATACACAGGAAGCAGGCAGGTAAAACAGTAGACAGACATTTAAAAAACACGGTGACAGTCTGGTTTCTGTTCGCAAGAGATATAAAAATCACACTCAGCGATTTCCGTTCGCAACACTTCGGAAAAGGCGCACAACATGAACACTCACTGCAAACACTGTTCTAAAAAGTCGGCAAGAAGATGACACACCACAGCCAAGGGAAGATTGTGGGGGGGGGGGGGGGGGGACTTTAATCACTGAATGGCTTTCTTGTATATATCTAGCTTATGTCTTTACGTGGTGCAGAGTGCTTGCATATTCACTTCGTTTTCTTACACTAAGCGTGTAACTCTCGTTTTTTTTTTGTCCCTTTTTTGTTTATAATATACTCGTATATTTCGCCAACTAGATAATCCTTTTAATGGTCTGGTACAGTGTTTTATCAATCATTTCTTGGAACACGATCCTCTGACCCCTTCTCGTCTATGTCAACAGAGGGCGCTGATTAATTATTTGCTACTGTCTGTGTTTGTTCATTTGGCTTCTTTCGCTCTTTGTTTTATCATTTTGTATTATTCTGTGTACCGTCCGGTCCGCCGAGCGATGTTGGCAAGCGGGGTGCACTCAGCCCTTGTGAGGCAAACAGGAGGAGCTACCTGAATGAAAAGTAGCGGCTCTGGTCATGTAAACTGATATACTGCCGGGAGAGCGGTGTGCTGACCACATACCCCTACATATCCGCGTCCAGTGACACCTATGGGCTGAGGATGGCGCGGCAGCCGGTCGGTACCGTTGGGCCTTCATAGCCTGTTCGGGCAGAGTATAGTTTAGTTTTATTATTCTGTGTACTCCGGAAGTATGTTCTTACGTATGTCATTGTATTTCCATCTAAACTTCGCCACAAGAAAGTATAAGAATTATTGTCACTTAACTATTTTAACACTCTCAACTTTTTTCGTGTTTTAATACATCTGGTAAGTTCGCTACAGACTTTACTGATTGTGTTCTTCTTTTTCCTTTACATCGTGCAATTATATCATTGAAGAATATGTATACGCCTACAGTAGTGACATTTGCTGAGATTGCGACACAAACGCTTTGTGGCTACCGTACGGCACGTTGTTTTGAACAATAGCTCTGTTAGCAAGACGGCTCTAGTAGGTATCGTATTTTATATATGTGTGACGTTGTTGGCACTGATTTCGTGTTAATCATTTGACGATGCCTCTGTGCCTCCATTATACAACAGTCCACTAGTTGTATTTTCTTTTCTTCCCATGTTTTTCTGCAGATCTGAAGATGGTCACTGCTGACCAAAACCGGTAGTCTGAAGATCTACGAGTTTGTGAGCATAGACATGAAATAAAGAAATTTATTCTACAGTGTAAAATAAACCACTGTAAATTAAATTTCAAGAAAGATGAATATAAGAGAATTGTGTTTATATAAGATTTAGGGAAATCTCACTTGAAAGACTAAGTGATGTTTTTCTTTTCTTTTTGAGCCCACAAAACTTAATTTGAAAAGACAGTGATGTTTCGTTGAATGGGAAATAATACTGTTATTACTCTCTATTGGACTTATAATAACCCTGATTTAAATTCTTGTCTGCAAGAATACGAAAGAAGAACCTTTGTCATTTTTGTGTCATTTGTTTTTACTCTTATCTTGTTAATTGTTCTCAAGCTTTCCTTCTTGGTTGCATCTGTACGGGGATATGGTCCATGTAAGTCTACTTATTGAATAACAAGTTGACATGAAAAGGAGTGTATTGCATTGTGGTCTTTTATGTTACAATATTACATTTTAATAACTGATCTAGTAAACAGCTAGCGAGTTATTGTAATCAGATTTAGCAGGCTTCGCCACAATCTGTTCAGAGGCCATTGTGATAATCATTACTTACATGGAACCTGTTTCTTTGTACTGACAGTCCGATTTGCTAGTGCGAACGGGAATTGGAGCACATATATTTTTAAATTTCACGGTCATTAAAATTTTGTTTAACCAAGCCTGTTAATGCAAGAGGTAATACCTCGTATTCAAGTTACTAATTTACAGCGTGAGAGAAAGGTATTTTGTCGTAAGATATCTATAACGAACAACTTCAACGTAGTCCTCTCTTTCACCGATGTGCGCCGAGTTTTATGTGATTTGAAACCACGATTCGTCATTGAACCAGTCCGACTTTGGATGTTATTTAGTCAGGAAGACTTTTCATAATTCTTTCTCTGCTCAGATCGCATGTAACGGGCGTTACACAGGGAAGGTGTCAAACAGAGATTATTGCTAGAAAATATCGGCTCACAGGTCTGGAATTGTACGACAGGACTATTGCATACCCAAAATTACATGACTAAATGAAGTTTCAAATTACATCAGTTTTAGTAAAATACAATAGGAGAGGTCAGAACTGATGAGTCTTATACAGGGTGTAAACTTTAAGTCTACAAACCAGAATAACTCGAAAAATAAGCTTCACACGAAAAAATGTGGAGAATCCAAAGTTGATTATTTTTGATGGGGACATCTGCTGGTGCTAAAATTAGCCCGCCATCCCAGCCCACGGGGGGTGGAGCGGAAGGCAACTCTAAAATTTCAAATGGGAACCCCCATTTTTCATGGCAGAATCAGATCCTGCATAAAAAACTACGTACATTTTGTCTTAAACATTTGTTTTATTCTTGGTAGTTGGCGCTGTAATTCAAGGAAATCCATGTTCTCGTTTTTGCGTGGAAAATGGTTACGGATAAATAAAAAATACTTATTTACTTTCCTTACCTGTTAGAACATTTATCCTCCTGCGAGAAAAGACGATCAGTGTCTTAATGGAAAAATGTTTGCGGTTGCCTGCGGGACCATGATTGTAGCCAGGCGTGCAGCTCCTCGTTCGAAGCAAATCGACGGCCACGAATGTGTTTCTTCACCGCTCCAAATATATGGAAACAGCGTGGAGAGAGATCGGGACTGTATGGAAGATACAACGAAGTTTTTGCAGCATAGCCCAAACACCCCGTAATTTTGATGGACGGCATCGTTCTGTTGCAGGATAGTGCCGCCTACATGTTGTCAAGGTTGTTTCGAGAACACTGCAGAAGGTCACTGGGTAGTTCGGACGAGAGAGTTGTACGCTCGGGTACAACCCAAACGTTTTTCGATGAAGACATTGGATGTCTTGTGTCGCACTGGGATAAATGTATTAAGAGTTACGTCGACTGCTTTTGGAACTTAAACAGGTTATTTCATTTTTTCCCATCCTTCTCGGTTTCGTCTGACTGGTCGTTTTACAGGGTATTCTGAAACTGTTCATTTAAGGTAACACAGGAGATAGAGAGCTGACGGCAGTTTCTGATGCTAGGGATTGGTTACACAGAAGGTAATTCAGCTTGCTAATTACAGCAGTGGTATTTATAGAAACTGTTCGAAAACGCGATCATTGGCCTGTATGCACACGGTACATTGTCGGACCGTTGATTGTCGAGTCCGTTCGAAACGTCCTGGCGACGGGAATTCTAGCGACGAGGTCGCCTTCTGTTTCCACAACCGCCGGCCGCTCAGAGCCATATGAACCATTTGTTTCCTCAACCGTTTCACACACCAACTGCTTCATTTACTCCCAGAGGAAGAAATGCTGACACGCGAAGTCAGGTGACATGAGTCGCAAGGCCACAGGATCACCGCGGCCGATTAGTCCATTCCCGAAGGTGGCTCTCAGATGATCTCTCACACCAGTGCTGAAATGGACTGGCACCTCTTCGAGTTGGAGGTACGTCCTGTGTCTAATAGTCGGAAGTACATCGTCCAGCAGTTCTGGCAGCTTTTGTTCCACGAAGATGCGATGCCTCTTTTGAGGCGGAATGGAAGAACGTATGGTCCAACCAACCTATCACCGGGAACACCAGCCCACACAATAACACCGAATCACTGTCGATGAGCACGATGTAAAGTACCTCATGGATTCACATGAGACCAAACAAGTGAGTTGTCGATAGCAAATATAAGTACATATTTCCAATCAGCGCTACCGACACAACAGATTACGTCAGCACCACTAACAAAATGTTCCCTGACATTAAACTTAAGAGACCATATGTTCCTTACCGACATATTTTTGTTTTGCTGTTCTCTACCTCTTGTAGTTTCGGAACAATCCCTATATTTACAGGTACACTTTGCAATCCTTATTACATTGAGAAGTGTAGCACGTTAACAGGATTTAATATTATCGTGTATTATGGTATATTTAATAAACGAAGTACGTTACAAACGTTACAGTGTACAACATGTGACTACAATTTTCAACATATTCAATAGACTTCCCAATGTTGTGTCAATGTTGTAGAGAAAAATTCAGAAAATCGATTTCAGCAGTTACGACAGAAAATTGAATCTAATTAGAATAAGAGGCTTTTAAATATTATAATAGGCTTCTACGTTCTTAGAAGAATTCTTTCTTTTCTTTCTTTTGCTTGTGCCGTTTTTCCCACGTATACGCAGGGTCGGCATGGTTAATCGGCTGTGGCAATGTTAGTTGAAGGGGTGGCCGGATGCTCTTCCTGCTGCCACCCCGTACCCCCCGGGAAGGTATTAGTGTACCCCAACTGTCTGCGACTAGTGTAATCCATGGAATAGTGTGAAAGCGTTCAGTTGTCTGCGAGCCGTGTAACTGAGGCGGGACGTGGGGACCAGCCTGGTATTCACCTAGAGGGATGTGGTAAACCGCCTAAAAACCACATCCAGGCTGGCCGGCACACCGATCCTCGTCGTTAATCCGCCGAGCGGATTCGATCCGGGACCGGCGCGCCTACCTGGGTCCAGGAACCAGCGCGTTAGCGCGCTCGGCTAACCTGTCGGGTTGACGTTCTTCGAAGAATGTAAATTACGTTTTCCGACTTCAGCAGACGAAAATTCCGGCCAAGCCCAAGCCTATCGCCAGAGTGCTTGTGTACCGAACCTATTAAAGTTGTTCTCAAAATTATATATATATAAAAAAACTTGCCGAAGCGGTTGTAAATAACGGCCTTTTTGATGGGGACAGCAGTTCTCTAATCTGTATTAGCCTACATTACAACACTGCCCACCGAGACGATGGATGCCCCCTGGTGGCGTTGAGAGCACGTGACACGGCAACAAAGTCCGCCCCTGGTAGCTGAGTGGTCAGCGTGACAGAATGTCAATCCTATGGGCCCGGGCTCGATTGCCGGGTGGGTAGAAGATTTTCTCCACTCAGGGACTGGGTGTTGTGTTGTCCCAATCATCATCATTTCATCCCCATCCACACTCAAGTCGCCGAAGTGGCGTCAAATCGAAAGACTTGCACCCGGCGAACGGTCTAGCCGACGGGAGGCCCTAGTCACAAGACATTTACATTTTACGGTAACAAAAGTATACAGGGGGTCTAGCCGACGGGAGGCCCTAGTCACACGACAGACAAATCTCTTCTACTGCAAGCTCTTTGCTTTCCATGTTTTGCGAAGTGGTAGTATGTACCAAAATAAGAAAAAAAAAGTCCAGTAAACATGTGCTCTAATATGCATATCTTAACAGCTATGAGCACCTGTTCATCTTCAGTACTTTGGAATACAACTCTTCTAATGAATAAGTGCTCATAGCTTTTAAGGTATGCATTTTAGAGCACATATTTTTATTTTTTTGGTCCATACTAACACTTCCCAAAATATGGAAATCAAAGAGCTTTGCAGTAGAAGAGATTTGTTTCACGATATTGAAAATCAAGAATATCTCGTAGCTCTTAAGGTATGCGCTTTAGAGACCATGTTTACTTGACAATTGTGCTTCTATTATCGTGTACATTCAGCTGTGTAAGTTCGCGCCATTGTTTTTGGTACACCCTGTATATGGGGAGCAGCGAAGATACGGGCTGCAAATGGGGAAATCATCTGAGATACGTGATTTTGACAAAGGTTGGATTAATATTACGCAGAGCCTTTGAATGAGGATCTCGGAAACGGCGGAGCTGGTTGACTGTTCACGTGCTACTGTCGTGAGCGTCTACCGAAAGAGGTAGAAGGACAGTGAAACTGCCAGTAGGCGCTAAATGGTTGGACGTCCGCTATTTTTCACAGAACGTGGGGTTCGGAGTTCTCGCCTGCTCTGTAACGTAGAATAGATGGTGGTCTGTGGGATCTGTGCCGTAATAGCACCATGCTGGTGCACGCACAAGTGTTTCGGAGCACACCGTTCGTAGTACATTGTTGAACATGGAGCTCCACAGCAGACTCAGTGACATCAGTTACGATTGCAGTGGGCACGGGACCATCGGGATTAAATCGTCGATCAATGTAAACGTGTCAGCTCTTCTGGTAAATCACATTTTTGCTACACTAGGTCGATGGTCGTCTCCACAAACGCTGTCATCGATGTGAACAGCGGCTCGAAACGTGCAGCGAGCCACTGACGCAGGCTGGTGGGAGCAGTACCATGCTCTGGGAGACATTTTGCTGTGCTTGCGTGGGACCTTAGGTAGTAATCGAATATACGCTGAGAGCTACGAACCACCTGCAATCCCCTTCATGCTTGTTGTCTTCCCCGACTGCGATCTCGTCTTTCAGTAGTATAACTGTCAGTAGTATAACTGTCCGTGTCTCGGAGCCAGTATCACGCTACAATGGTTGGAGGAGCGCTACAGTGAACTCACGTTGATATTTCGGCGACAATTTCGCCTGATGTAAAACCTATGGAACCCATCTGGGTTGCTACCGGGCGTCATCATCGTGTACGCAAATCAGCGGCCCGTTATTTACGAGAATTACATGACCTATGCATGTATACATCTAATGTCATATTCCACCACAACTCTACCAACAAACTTTCGGGTCCTTGATACGCAAAATCAGTTGTGTATTTCGCTCCTAAGACGGACAAACATGCTATTAAGCAGGTGGTCATAAAGTTCTGGCTCATCAGTGTGTACATACAGCGTGTTTCAGTAAGAGAGTGCAAAAACTTAACAGGTCATAGAGGATGCTCCACTGCACAGTTTGAAGTTGGGGTCCTGGGGTCGGAGAAGGCAGATTAAGGAGATAACAGGAATAATATCACATTACTGTGTACTTTTTTATTTACATTAGTTACAATTAACTGCAAATCAGGGGCCCGTTATTTACGCGAATTACATGACCTATGCATATACACATCTAATGTCATATACCACCACAATCCTACCAAAAAACTTTCGGGTCCTTGATACGCAGAGTCAGTTGTGTATTTCCCTCCTAAGACGGACAAATATGCTATTAAGCAGGTGGTCATAAAGTTCTGGCTCATCAGTGTGTACATACAGTGTGTTTCGGTAAGAGAGTGCAAAAACTTAACAGGACATAGAGGATGCTCCACTGCGCAATATGAGGTTGGGACCTGGGGTCGGAGAAGCCAGCTTAAGGAGGTAACGGGAATAACATCACATTACTGTGTACTTTTTTATTTACATTAGTTACAGTTAACTGCAAATACCACGTAAGGTGGCTATAATTTCGCACCTTACAAGCACTCTTCCACATACTTTGCTGTTATCTACAAACACAATTAGGTATCATATAATAGGTTGTACATCGTATATATGAATATATAAAGGAGGCTGACATTGTAACGTACGCCTTGTAAATAATTGCTAACGCTTATTGCATGAAAGGTGATTGAGTGTCTTTATTATCAGAATGTCGTAATGAATAAGTGCCTATACTAGTAGAAGTTGGAACGCTAGTGGAGATGAAACGGCAGGCAGAACTCAAGCTCTGGGTGGAAGGCCCGCATAGGTGTTGGTCCTGCTTAAAAACAGGAAGTAGCTAGACGGACATCGTGACACCTGAGCTCTGTAACACAATAGGGCGATGGCTGGCCACAGGAAGGATAACCGGAAACTCTGCAAATATTGGCGCAGGTGAGAGGACTGAAGAAGCGGCACCTCGAAAACCGCTCAGGCTGGGCTATTTCCAAGGATTTTTACTCAGAAGCATGCCATTGTACGAGTATAGGTTTTTCCTCGCAAACTTTCCGCGCTGGACGACAAAGGACTAAAATATGGTTGGTCGGCGTTCGGAAGAATCTGTAGAGAGAGAGAATATTCCGTGGTTTCGGGAATATGATTAGTTTTCGGAGTTATGAGGGTGCAGAGCCGAGCCTTGCTGGGAAGCCAGCGGTGGAGAGACGAGGTCTTCAGTTGTGAGCGCCCGTGTATGATGGTCGCTCAGTATCAGCTTTGTTGGGACAGACGCACTTGGTGTCTTTGCTCTGAGGAGAGTTTGTAGTTAGAACAGTTAGGCACTGTTCTGTTGCGAACCTATACGATACTGGACTTCACCTCTGGGTTGCAAGTCGTTGTTGAGTACGCACCGTTCAGTAATTTAGAGCACTTCTTCTGCCTACACTTACGTTGAGACGTTATCTGAACTCCGTCCTTGTTGGGGGAGAGTTCGCGTTTCTCGTCTGTAGAACATAGAAGAGAAAACAGTATTAGAGTATATTAGTCAGAGGACCGCCTTCTGCCGTGCTAGTGTTTGGATGGTTTTATTTTGTGGCTGGAGTTCTTCCATCGATGCACACGTGTACGAGAACCATCACGGTGACGCACCAGACGCAGTACATACGGTGAAATCGCAAATTGCTTCGGCTTATTAGGGCTATAAAACTAAACAGCTGTGATCACGTTAGTTTGTTTCCGCTGAGGCTCCACACCACTGTAGATCATTTTGAAAGTTGTACCTTCAAATGTTTGGTACGTAGATGATGTCAGTCATTTAACGTTATTAATGTTAGATCGCTTGGCCATATAAAGGGGCAGAGTGGGCGGGATTGATCAGCAATTTTAGTTAGGAAATATAGAAAATTGTACTTAAAGGGTTGATTTTAAACTGTAATAAATATATATTGAGCAACAACGTTTATCATTTAATAGTATTAGTTGCCTTCCTCATTCATTTATGCTAAGATTGTAATTTCAATCTTAAAAAGAATTAAGAGATCCTAAGATCTGCTTCAGGGGGTCGTCAGACAGGGCCAAATCATAATTTTAGCGTTTATTCTTTTCTGTTGCGCACATTTATTTTACACCCGCCTGGAGTAGCATCATGGAACCATCACTGAATCTTACAAAATATCCGCAGCTCGTGGTCCCGCGGTCGCGTTCTCGCTTCCCGAGCACAGGGTCCCGGGTTCGATTCCCGGCGGGCTTAGGGATTTTCCCCTGCCTCAAGATGACTGGATGTTAGTGTTGTTCTCATCACTTCATCATCATTCATGAATGTGGCGAGTCTGGAGTGAGCAGCGGTTGGGAATTTGCACGGGCGCTGATAACCGCGCAGTTGAACGACCCAAAACGCAAACATCATCATCATCTTACAAAATGTGCTGAAACTGACGGCCATAAACCTCAATGCAAGCATGACATCGGCGAACAGGATTCTGACGCTCCCCGAAAAATATCCCTGGTGTATTTCGAATCACATCAGCGTAGCTATAAGTCTGGTAATTCCTTGTTTCCTTGTAGGAAATAAGAAATGTTCATGTAAATAAACATCACAATAAGTGTAAAATCGTACGTACGTTAGTTGTAAATAAGTTAGAAAACAGTAATGGTAGACAAAGTGGTAGAAATGTTTACTTCCATACTTCCTTAAGCAGGCTTCTCCGGCCCCATGTTCCGTACCTCAAATTGTTCAGTGGAGCATTCTCAATCTCGCTGTTACTGAATCACTCTGAACTCGTTCAGCTGGACAAGCATGAAAGAAAGAATCCATCTACGTACTCGCCGCTGGTGAACAGGTATAGAAAATCAAGTCACAGTCAGATTAACTGGTGTTCACTATTTGTTTGACAGACAACTTGATATTCAGGCTCAAACCAGAGGTCGCAGCCTATCAGAAGCTCCTCCGAAGGGCACGAGCCTCGTTGTTAGAGGCTGGACAAAGATGGAAAATAATAGTTGAAGTGTCGCGTTCCACGGCAGGGCAGTTAACAGGGCTACCAACTGCTGCCGGCGCACACAGATTTGCCGGCTGCGGCGTGGCGCAGGGCCCGGAGCCCGAGTGTACGCGCAAATCTGGCGGCTCGTTTTAATTAGTTTGTCCTCCGCGCGTTTAAGACTGGGCGCGCGGCCCTAATCCGGGGGAATTACGGGGATACCGCTCGGAATAAAACAGCGCCCCGGGCAGCGGTGGCGGGGGCGGCCACGCAAGGGCAAAGGGAAAGGGGAAGGGAAAGGGGAAGGGAAAGGGAAAGGGCAAAGGAAAGGGAAGCCCGAGGGCGGCAAGACGGCGACACGCCGGGCTGCCGCAAACCGCCAGCCGCGCGCGCAGCCGCCACACTGCCGCACCTCGAACCGCTCCGCCTACCTGGTGCGAGGGGCAGCGTCGAAGGCGGCCAGGATAGTTGGCAACATGACTGATAGTTTCACTACCACTTGTAAGGTACCCCTTATCCACAGGGTAGACCGCATTCTAGTTTATTTCCAGTTTTGCTATTTCACATAGTGAACGTAATAGCGCTGCGGTACGTACAGAGTAAGGACCGAGCGGTAGGTTTCCAACTGGCTAACAGAGGCGGTTGGCCAACTGGTGCATTCAGAGTCACTGGGACGAGGTGCTGATGAAGAAATCGCCCGTGACGTTAACGAAGAGATACGTAGAGAAAGTACATTTATTCTGGCGCGAATCTAGTAATTGTTAATGATAAATACACTACTGGCCAATAAAATTGCTACACCACGAAGATGACGTGTTAAAGACGCGAAATATAACCGACAGGAAGAAGATGCTGTGATATGCAAATGATTAGCGTTTCAGAGCATTCACACAAGGTTGGCGTCGGTGGCGACACCTACAACGTGCTGACACGAGGAAAGTTTCCAACCAATTTCTCATACACAAACAGCAGTTGACCTGCGTTGCCTGGTGAAACGTTGTTGTGATGCCTCCTGTAAGGAGGACAAATGCGTACCACCACGTTTACGACTTCGATAAAGGTCGGATTGTAGCCTATCGCGTATTTATCGTATCGCGGCATTGCTGCTCGCGTTGGTCGAGATCCAATGACTGTTAGCAGAATATGGAATCGGTGGGTTCAGGAGGGTAATACGGAACGCCGTGCTGGATCCCAACGGCCTCGTATCACTAGCAGTAGAGATGACAGGCATCTTATCCGCATGGCTTTAACTGATCCTGCAGCCACGTCTCGATTCCTAAGTCAACAGATGGGGACGTTCACAAGACAACAACCATCTGCACGAACAGTTCGACGACGTTTGCAGCGGCATGGGCTATCAGCTCGGAGACCATGGCTGCGGTTACCCTTGACGCTGCATCACAGACAGGAGCGCCTACGATGGTGTACTCAACGACGAACCTGGATGCACGAATGGCAAAACGTCATTTTTTCGGGTGAATCCAGGTTCTGTTTACAGCATCATGATGGTCGCATCCGTGTTTGGCGACATCGCGGTGAACGTACGTTGGAAGCGTATATTCGTCATCGCCATACTGGCGTATCATCCGGCGTGATGGTATGGTCACCTCTTGTTCGCATTGACGGTACTTTGAACAGTGGACGTTACATTTCAGATGTGTTACGACCCGTGGCTCTATCCTTCATTCGAGCCCTGCGAAACCCCACATTTCAGCAGGTTTATGCACGACCGCATGTTGCAGGTCCTGTACGGGCCTTTCTGGATACAGAAAATGTTCGACTGCTGCCATGGCTAGCACATTCTCCAGATCTCTCACCAATTGAAAACGTCTGGTCAATGGTGGCCGAGCAACTGGCTCGTCACAATACGCCAGTCACTATTCTTGATGAACTGTGGTATCATGTTGAAGCTGCATGGGCAGCTGTACCTGTACACGCCATCCAATCTCTGTTTGACTCAATGCCCAGACGTATCAAGGCCGTTATTACGGCCAGAGGTGGTTGTTGTGTGGTACTGATTTCTCAGGATCTATGCACCCAAATTGCGTGAAAATGTAATCACATGTGAGTTCTAGTATAATATATTTGTCCAATGAATACCCGTTTATCATCTGCATTTCTTCTTGGTGCAGCAATTTTAATGGCCAGTAGTGTAGTTGCTAACAAAAGTTGCGTTTTGCCACTCAGATATTACTAAGAGTCTAGGGTCATAAATACTATCCTTCAGTAATTTTACAGCGCCAGGAAACGTTGACATTAATAACTATGGCATACCCGTACATGTACGATCTTATACCAACTATACCGATTGTACGTTCAAGTCGCGGACTGTGCGCCATGGTCGGTACTCGTCGATAGGATGTTTTTCAAGCTAGTCATGCGGTAGACCATGCTTTCGTACTGTTAATAGTTGGCTTATAATCAGTGTGAGCAAGCTCATTTCACAGTTTTTCTTAAATAAACGCACCATAATGTCCCCCTGTGTAAAAATTATTTGCAAAAAAAAAACCTTCTTCCCGCTTCGTTATGTAAAACATATTGCTCTTTCAGAATACGCCGATGGTGCTACGGCTCTGGAAGGGGACGTAAAACTACGAGGCCATCTCCGCATAACAGGTAGGAAGAAGTCCTACGCGGCTGCTCACTAAGTCAATTCAAGGCCGGACTGACTTAATTATCCCAAAATTCGGGTGTTAAAGTGTGGCCATTTATAGTGTACGCCATTTACACCACCATTTACGGACTCACCGACTAAACTGAGTAATTTGTGGGGGTTTAGCACGAGTGGTCGATTCTTGCACACTCAGCCAGCCATCAGAAACCACGGTAATAAGCTTGTTTCCGAGGTGAATATGGAATGTTCAATAGAAAATTTCCAGCAACAAATTTCAGGGTACCTTTAGAGTATTTCACATGACGTGGGCATACTCGTCAGTCTAAAATGTTTCGAGATTGGAGTAATAAAATAACTGGCCAGGTGCGATTACGACTCACGCTCTGAGGGTTCCCTACAAACTTAGTTACGGATATGATTCCATCCAGGGAATTGAGAATCTCGACTGTTTTTGCTTGTTATTCACACTGGCACTGGCAAGATATCGGTCCATGAATTCCAAGATTTTCGAGAATGTTTTACTCGTAATTCTAAGTTTGAAGTCGGTTAGCAAATTACAAAAAAAATAATTTTTGTGTGATATAATTACAATTAACACTTTCTGGGTTCTTTTTCCTTCACTTATATTGTGAACCTTTGCTTTGCCAAATTTTATGATCCTACTCTTAAGTACTCTGTCGTTTTCGATAAATGACATATGTGGCCGTATCCTTTGATTTCACTGACTTAGAAACTTACATTATTACGTCAAGGAACCGTAGGCCTCAGTATGTGACATAAATTTTAACTTGATATGTATACCTGTTTTTGAGGGAAATGAGTCTTGAAGACAGATGGACAGGCAGTCGGATAACTAATGCCCAGAAAAATATTTTTTTTCGTCTGATACAACAATAAATTAATATTTTTATAATTTTTCCCTGTATATGTATTGTTAATCCTTGCTTCCTGCCAAATTTGATGATTCTACGTCAACGAGAAGCACCTACAGATTTTGATGAGTGAGTTTGTGAGTGTCAAAATATGAGACATACGAGTAAATGGCAGCATCTTTTGACTGAATTGACATAGAACCCTAAAGGTTCTACACCGCCTAGGGCCCATAGACCTTAGCATGTGACAGAAATTTCGACTTGATACGTCTACCTGTTCCTTACTCTAAGGGTTTTGAACAGTCGGAAAAGAAGGATCCTATAAGGGTTTTTACCAATTGAGGTACGGAACCTTAAAAATGGAGAAACGTTAGTGAATTGATGGTGTGCTTCTGGGTGTGCTGCCGAGTTATTGTTTCCATTTTACACCAATATTTGCCGGCCGGTGTGGCCAGGCGGTTCTAGCCGCTTCAGTCCGGAAGTGCGCGACTGCTACGGGCGCAGGTTCGAATCCTGCCACGGGCATGTATGTGTGTGATGTCCTTAGTTTAGTTAGGTTTAAGTAGCTCTTAGTTATAGGGGACTGATGACCTCAGATGTTAAGTCCGATAGTGCTCAGAGCCATTTGAACCATTTTTGAACACCAATATTTCGGCAAGTCATTTGCAGATGTGTTTTGGCAACTTATGACATCTATTTCCTATTTGATAGAAAATCTTATGATCATGCCGATGGTGTGGCGATGTATGTCTGCTATCACCTATCATGGCGGACCTATAAGTGAAACAGTTTGAAGCAAAGGCAGTAAAATCCGCCAAGCTGAAACCAGCATGTTTCTATAGGTACGTGGACGACACACGTGTGTTATGGCGTCATAAAGCGGAAAAGCTTCAAAAGTTCCTGGAACATTAAAACTCCATCTATCGTGATATAAAATTCACAATGGAAGTAGAAAAAGAGGACCAGCTACCTTTCTTCGACGTGTTAGTTAAGAGAGGAACAGACGGATCACTCGGTCACAGTATACATAGGAAACATACGCGTACTGTTCTCTGTCTCCACGTTTCGAGTAGTCACCATTCATCACAAATAAATTCGGTGCTACAGACTATGGTCCATAAACCTCGAACATTTTCGACAAGGAGAACCTCGCCGAAGAATTACGACAACTAAGAATAGAGATCCGAAGGAATGGGTGCCCAGATCATCAAACTGAATAGGAGATGAAGTGAGAATCAGGAATGCCTGAGAAGTTGAGGCTGTAACCGAGGAACAGAAGTAGTTTATCTACCTTATGCTGGCCCAACATCCGCAAAGATCGCTACACTCCTGCGGAAACATGGCATCCAGTGTATTTCGCTCCCTTCAACTAAGATAAATGTTGTTTTCTGTAATGTTACAGGCGATCTAGGTCTCCGAAAGCCGGGTGTGTATCGCATTCCATACGAACGTAGCATGCCTTACACGGGAAGACTACCAGAACAGTCGAGGAACATAAGCGATATACCCGACTAAAACAATCTTTTCAGCTTTCAACGAGCACTGCCTTGAACATAATCATGAAACGAAATATGATGAGACCAATATCGTGATCCAAAAGCCGAGTTTCTGATACAGCATAATTAATGAGTCTATAGAAATATAGATGCCAGAAAATCTAATAAACAGGAACGGCAGTTTCAGTTTAAATAACACTTGCAGTTCGGCACTCAACTTATTAAAATCTTGTGGGCCATCATATCCGTTATAGTTGGAAAATGGAGAGAATTTGCGTTTCACGGAGTATCAATGCAAGGTATGAAAAACAAAAGGGTATCAAAGGGCCCAGTGGATGTCGGGATTCGAAATCTGCTGTAAATAGCGCCGTGAAACCAACAATAGAGCACAGTATGGTTGGAGTCGTCAGTGAGTACACCATAACAGCGAAACTCGCAGCACTTGGAGAAGACGGCTGGGTCGGTCGTCCAAATATTAGGCAGGGAAACGGAAACAACGACTTGGCAGAACACCTGGAAACACTATTAATCAATCACGTCGATAAAACCTTACGATTCTGGTTTTGAAGCTTCAGGTGTTCTACATATTCTGCCGTCACTTGAGCACCACTCACAGATCGCTCATGAAACCACGTGAAACTGTCAAAAAAATTCTTCTTTTCGGTTTTGTTCAAGTCGCACGTCTCCTTGGCTTTAATGTCGATTACACAGTCAAGCATTGGCCCTTCATGTGAATTTCTGCATAATGCCTTTTTTTTGTGAGTTCGTGGCGGTAACGGCAAGTCTCGTCACGCATGATAATTATTTACAGAAAAGAACAGCCGCGTCTTTCATTTCAATCAAACTGCGACGCGTCCACGCGTTATTGTTTTTGTTCGGGGTCGAGCTTTGCGGGACAAACTTTGGACACACATTTCTCTTCTTAAAATGGGCTCTAGAGGATGTCTGGACACTTCATTTAGAGACGTACTCCACCGCGATTTGTGACACAACGTTGGCTCATTACGGGCTCACGTCCGCTGCTTGAAAATGCCTGCTCATAATTGACTGAATGCAAATCTATTGTTTATAGTTGTTAGTTCAAGCTGCCGCCGTAGTTACTGCTCTAAACGTCGCTTCTCGCTTGTACGCTAGAGAGCCTGTGTACATCGAGAGAGAATGGCCAAATCTCGTTAGGCCATAGATAATATGCACAGGTGACCGTCATTTTTTGTTCGAATTCGCGCGGGAAATACTGTCATCTCTTGACTTTCACAAGATGTGGATTTGATACTCATGTTATAGCAGCAATTATAGCTTATTGTTAATATATGACTACTACTCATTTAATGTGGATTATATGAATGTGTGGCATGTGCAGTGTATTAGCCATTTATTACACAGTTCCGGAAAAAGTGGGAATCGACCAGAAAATAAAATTCATTTGTATAAGTTTAGACGGTCTGCAGCGATGTCTGAGTTTCCTACTTTGAGATTCATTGTTGATGTTACTAGCCTCTAAACTTTATATAGCTTTTTTTCTTCCCAGTTAAGCTATATGTAATAACTTAGTAGACAGATATCAGAAAAGATAACAAAATGTATTTCAGATGAGATTATTGCGGATTTAGAAAGTGTCTTATACCGGAAAATTCCAGAAGACATACTTCTGTATTGATGTTTAGAAACGCTAAAGAATGAAAGCATGGTAAATCAGTTTCACAGTTGCTGATTTTTTAAAACGGAACTTTTTTTATTGCTGATGTCTCATTTTCGTGTGATTACTGATTATACATAAACAGATTATGATCAAGGATTTGTTAATTGATATTTCAGTTCAGTAAGTGCATTTCAAATAAATGTAAAAAAAAAAAAATAATTTGGTAAGACCTAGAATCGAATACGATTTATAATCTGGAATGCTTTTTATTGGGCTACACGCGATATTACGGCAGAAAACCGAAGTGTTTTGTAGATAATGGTGCCCGAAATTTTCGAATCGATTTTTTTTTCTTCCGAACGCAAGAAATCGGAAAACATGGTATGAATGCTACAGACAAACAGTTTTCCAGATTTCTTCAAAACAGTAATCCAATTCCAAGAAACACTGCAAACATACTAATCGACAGAGACCTGTGGCACAAAAATGGCATCGCGTATTTGCCAATGGACACTCTCTGTATATAGGCTCTTCACTGTACGCCAGCGATAAAATCAGTGTCGCAACTTATTGGACTAACGATGTAGATAGCTCAAAATAATCAAACAAAATTACATGCTGCCTGCAACTGTTAATTTTTTGCTTATATTAGTAGTATTGCGCAGCGACGTGTCCTGTTCAAATGCTTTTTATAATAGCGTATTATATCTGCAATACATCATTTTTAGTCGAAAACAAAGACTAAAGAGAATATAAGTTAAGCTATATGTAATAACTTAGTAGACAGATATCAGAAAAGATAACAAAATGTATCTGTTCACCACGTTTGCGATTTCAGCTTGTTATGCCAGTCAGGTGAAAGCTCACTATAAAGTGCGTCAACGCATCGTTGCTCTCGTGTCAATCGTGCTCACATATTCCATGTATATAATAAGACAAGAGATTTTGTCATTAATATAAAAGAACGTAGCACGTCCTGCAATAATTACTATTGAATCCATGTCATCTGTGCACTTTATCTCAACCGAGCGTCCACCAGGTGTACCAACTGACAATTCAGCTGCGTCAGTTTGGCAACTCAAATTGCAAGAAGGGAGAAATTTCAGGAGCTGGGATTTGGATAAACTGAAAGAACCAGAAGTTGTTCAGAATTTCGGAGGAACAACTAGGCAACGTTGGATGGAAATACGGGGAAGGAATGCCATAAAGATGACTCGGTAGCTTTGAGACATGAAACAGTGAAAGTAGCAGAGGCTCACATACACAAAAAGACTGAGATCCTTGGGACAACCGGCCATGACAGAATTATTCTGCTTGATATGCACGATCTATGGAGGCAGCGAAATACCCTCAGCTTTCATGAAAAATCTAAAAATTCCAATTCCAAGAAAGCAGGCGCTAACAGGTGGTAATCCTACTGAGCCATGAGTTTAATAATTCATTGCTTCAAAGTACTGACACGAATGATTTACAGATGAATGGAGAAACTGGTAGAAGCTGACCTCGAGTAAGATAGTTTGGGTTTGCGAGAAATGTAGAGACACGCAAGGCCATACTGCCGCAATGTCTTATATTGCAAGACAGGCTGAAGAAAGAAACATACATTCATAGTTTGACTACCCATCCTAATAGATTGGAGGGAATGCAGCAGTTTTTTGAAATAACAACAGAAATCGTCTCGAGTTGCAAAGAATGAATTTAATTTATTTTAATTCCTGTTATGATCATCGAATAAAAAAGTTATAAAACCGTCTTTGCAACCTGCGCCTATTTCAATTATTGTTGTTATATTTATAGCATTTGTAGATTTAGAGAAATCTTTTGGCAATGTTGACTGGACTACACTATTTGAAAGTCTGATGGTAACAGGTATAAGATACAGGGAGCAAAAGGTTATTTACAACTTTTATGTGGCGGTTCAGTAAATAATTCCCCATATTTTTTTCAGAACGTACTTATTCTGAAGAATTAGAACTTCGTGAAGATAACACTCAACAATTCTTTTACGTGTGCTATATTTCTGCATAGTTTTCATCACCTTCTATGGCTTCATGAGAGCATTGTGTAAGACTCTGATACTAAACACTCTTCTCCCGTTCCCGTAGTGATGTTTTCACTAAATAAATTACGCTCTCCTCATCTTCAAAGCGTGTCCCGCGTAGAGAATTTTTAAGTGGCCCAAACAGATTAAGTCCGAGAGCACCAGGTCCTTGCCATAGAGCGGATAAAGCAAAAATGTCCAACCCAAATTAACGATGCATTTCCGGGTTCTGAGAGGAGAGAGTCGGCGTGCATAGTCGTGTTGCAGCAACGTTTCTTTTGCATTCTTGTCAGAACGAACACTTCGGAAACGGTTCTTGATTATGTTCAGAGTCTTCACATATGCTTCTGAATTAATGATTGACAAATCTGCGAGGGTGGAACCCTCAATATCCCAAAAGACTGCCATGACTTTGCTTCGAATATCTTCTTTTCTGGTGACTGCGTGCTGCCACTCCTGTAACCGGATTTCCGTTTCAGGCTCCAAGTGATGCACCGAGGTTTCGTCACCTGTAATGATCCGTGACAGAATGGACTATCCATTGGCTTCAAACTGCTTTATCAGTTCAGACGAAATGACTTTTCTCTGAATCTTGTGGCCGTTTCGAGCACGACTTTGAATATCTGAGTCTGAATCATTGCACACTCTAACCGTCATCACCCTCTTATAACCCAAAGTCGATTCGTTAATTCTGAAGTAAGTTTGAATTTCGGTGACTGGTTTTAATTTCACAGCATTTGGCACGCTGAGATAGTGGCAGACTGCAGAGATAGAGATAGCAATGGTTGAATTCAAATAAACAGTTTTCGTAGCTCTAATCTATTGTTGTTCTTCGTTGCTGTCGAAAGTTGTAGGCTCGAAATCCACGTTTATGCTAGATCCTGAAATTCAACTTCATATACTGGTCTAGGGGATGCTCGGCTTCGTTTTCTTAAATGATATGGACACTGATTGAGTTTCTGTTGGCAAATAGATATATTTTTAGTTATCTCCCTTCACAATACAATTAAGTTCAACCTACATCATAACTCAACATATACATAACTCGTAATCCATACTCGTACTGAAAAAAAACAAAGATTTACCAATAACAACATGCAGCACAGAAAATTCTATTATATATAGATCTATTCGTCAAAACTATCTTTGGAACATAATTACAAAAACGAAGAACAAACAATTGTTAATCATTGGCTATCTTTTTAACAAGTCCATAACAATCATAGTAATTACATAATGTGTTTCTACGTGTCGACGTTTATACCTTTTCATATGCTGTAGGTATTTGATAGTGGATTTCTGGGTTTTGAGTCTTAAGCTTGGGAATTAGTCACTTCGCATTATTCCAGATCGGTTAGAGCATTTTATCTCATGGTAACAAGTTTTACTTCAACACGCAGTTCCAGTGCTCACGGAAAGTTGTAGAACCAACCATTGAGTTATGATGCGCTGGTCAGCACGAATAGTGGCGTCCGCGTGGTTTACCGTGAGAGGTGCAACGCCCATGACAGGACGTCCGGGACCTAGCCGATAAAAGAGCTCAGTTTCTGAACTTATGACTCTTAAGTCTCTTTACTCGTCTCGCAACAGTACTATCAACTGCATCACGACCATACGCTGCACACAAACGTTTGTGGATGTTCACCACTGTTTCTTTTCCTGCAAATAAGAATTAGGTTAGAGCACTTCACTTGAAACGTGTATTTTGCATATATGTTCTTTTTAAGACTCACTACACCTCACCCATCTGTCGGAATTTTTCGAAGCTTTGCACACGTCCAGAAGAAACATCAAATTTGTAGCATGTCAAAGAAGGATTTCTGTGCATATTAACGGTTATAAAAAGCGTTATTTTTTACTGAACGATTCTTGTATGGAAACTGTACTACTGTAAGAGTCGAGCGCACAAAAGATAAGCCTTAGTTGACAAGGTAGTGAGACAGGGGTGTAGCTTATCCTCAATACTATTCGATACAGACAGCCGATCAACACTAAAGGAATCACAGGAGAAATTTGGAGAGGAAATTAAAGTTCAACGAGAAAAAATAAAAACATTTAGATGTGTTCATCATATAATTCTGTCAGCGTCGGCAAAGGACTTAGATGAGCAGCTGAATGGCATGGATAGCGTCTTGAATAGGGGCCGTAACATGAACATAAGCAAAAAGTAAAACAAGGGTAGTGGAATGTAGTAGATTTAAATGAGGCCATTCTGAAGGAATTAGATTAGTAAATGACACGATTTTTGTTATTCGGAAAGTGAAATAACTGATGATGGCCGAAGTAGAGAGGATCCAAAATGAAGACTGGCTGTAGCTCGAAAAGCATTTTTTGAAAAGGAAGAGTTTGGGAAAATCTAATATAAATTTAAGTGTTAGGAATTATTTTCAGAAAGTATTTGTATGGAGTGTAGCCTTGTGCAGAAGCGAAACGTGGTCGATAAGCACTTCAGACAAAAAGAGAACAAAAGCTGTTGAAATGTGGTGCTACAGAAGAATGCTGAAGATTAGGTTGGTAAATTCGATAACTGCTGAGGAATTACGAATCAGGTTGTAATAGCAGCTTTGAAACTGAGTGTACATAAAGTTACTTTCATCTACGATGCTGTCAAATATAACCAAACTGCTAGTGACATACCTAGGCTCAAAGTGTACAGCAGTTCGAATATAAACTAAAACATTCACTTACGCAGATAGTTCGTAAAATATTCTCGGTTGATTTTAATTACTGCATCTGTGAAAAAAGTGAAATCCCGTTGTAAAGTACATTTGTATAGTAAAGTTTTCATGCATACAAATACTTCTATTCAGTCGAAAATTTTGGAGAAAAACCCATGTATAACCGCGCTTTCAAAAAACTTATTTTTTTAAAATTACACATTATCGGTAACTTGCTTAATTAATTTCCAGCACTATTTAAAACAACTCTGTTTGCACCTTCAGTGGTGATTATATAGTACTTTACATTTGTTAGAACAAATGTTCGTTATTTGTGCTTCGACCACTCAGCGTCAAAGTTATTAGTACAATAGTTTCGAAAAGTCTGTTTAATCGGTGAGTTGTGTATTCTACTCAATTTACTTTCGCGCTTTGGACGAAAAATACGAGCGTCCAGCAGCAAATAGCATGGTTTTGAATAAGAACTGGTCATAATTTGAAAGCAATGGTATCGCTCATACAACTCCAGGAATAAAAAGAAAATATCGAAACTACATGCACTATTATCCTTCTTTCATGACGTTGGTAAAGAAAGGAGCAAATTATGTATACACCACCTCTCCTGTTGATTAAAGATTCTGTTGTATAATAACACAATTTCAAAAACAAACTGTAATAATTTTCTTGGGATCCTCTTTTTCTCCAGAAGCATATTCTCGAACATGTAAAATTTGATGAGTGTAAGTGTATGTCTTTAAGAGAGTTGGAAATTTGCGTCTTTCATTAAAGATATTTGAAAATGCTTCATATTAATTGTCATATGACTATTAATACTCTCAGTAAGTAGCTATATACTCAACTAGAAAATGTTTCAGTTTTATAAAGCAGATGCATTTTGAGTCACGCCGAATACGATGATTTTTGAAATATACAACAAAATAAGAAAGATGTTACATATAATTAGTTACTGTGTGTTACAGTATGAACTTACAATCTTGACGCTTCGAACTTAATCAGTAGTTGTCGAAAAGACTGCCGTAGACATTTTAAATAGCAGATGTTATCGGACAGCTACTACCAGTTACATAGTAGTCCATTTCTGTGTAATTTATTCTAACAACATAGCAGTCAAAAAACCTATGATAACAAATATTCAGTAAAGAACTGTACGCTACTGATTTCTTGCATTGGAATACTAAACCAACGGCCTTGAACGAATCTCTCGCATCTATTAATTAATTATGTAATTAATTCAGTGGAAGTTCTAAAATGCTAACTTTCACTTTTCTGTTCTTTTCACGTGCCCGTTGGTTCTTCTGTACGCACCAGATGCACGCAGTACAGATTTCCAATTGATAGTAGGTTACCCTTAACGAGTGGAAAGCTATCTGTGTGTCTCCAAGTGCCTACAGAAGAACTAATGGACACACGGAAAGAATAATATAAAGAGAACGTGGTAAGTCACAACCCTATAACAGTAGGTAGTTAGATAATTTAAACGTTCTGCCGACAAAAGCTACATGTCTCCTTAAAATATGCAAAAATTAATAATTTTCTTTGTGAGATAAAAGTATAGTCTTGGTTGCGGAGGATTTTATTTTCAAATTTCAGTGATGCGTTTCGGTTTGGTAGGCATCTTCAGCTTATTTACAAAGCAAAAAATTACAAAAATAGTTATAAGGAAATGTCTCGATCCCATCTTGTGCAAGAATGTACTCTAGGAGAAAAGTTTTGATGCTAACTTACAGGAAATGGCCATGGTGCACCTCGTCTATAAAAATGATTACACAATGCGAATACATCGGTAAAACGCGATTAGGATAACAAAAAGTTGAAATCTCCAATGCCTATCAAGTGGGATCCTGAAAAGAACCGGAACGGTGAAAAATTGCTGCGAAAAAAAAATTGCGATTTGATAAATAGGAACTAATGACATACGAAAAGGACGACTAAGTAGACCGTGAAAAAAATACAAAAAAATCCTTTAATTACCATAGTCGTTGTCATGTATAAAGTTAGGAACAGATGCACAGCAGAACTTCATGGAGCAAGTATGAGCGACCCCACTGACAAACATAGAATGCGGGAAAGTGTAGTAATCTGGCCTAGAGTGCAAGTAGTACAATAGAATAAGACGGATGGGTTTGGCTAGTCTATACGGTATCGACTGTGCAGGAATGTATTGGCACACAGAACATGAAATAGCTTTATAAATCAAAATGTACGTAATTTCTAAAATGACAGCCCTAAAAGTAAGAGAAAAGCTAACTGGCATCCATCCGATAAGATAATTAAACCTTCTGAAAAGGTCACCATAAAAATAAAAGAACAAAAATTATGCTTTAAATATAAGGAAGTCCAACAAATAACAAAAGAAGTACCAGGATATTTCACAAAAACGAGACTAAATGTTTTTAAAAAGTGACACCATTACAAAAAAATGATTGATTTTTGCTGATCATCTTATAATTGAGGAGGCCATCAACATTAAAACCCATGCGTTTAGCGATCTTGTATTTTTATCTCAAATCTTACGCCGGTTGTTGTCTCAGCCGCGCCGATGGAATAGTCCGTCCGACGCAGAACTGAAAACAGTGGTGTAGGATAGAGAATGGAGAAGAAAAACTGCCGTAAATCAATGCTTGACTGTTATTTTCGCGAGGAACATAAAATATGCTGTCTTTATCAGTAAAATGCAGTTTCACAAACACGTAGGGATTGCTCATTAACATGTGACCTCCATGTCTTTGTGTCTGAAATTCTTCTGTCACCTCTGCTCGTAAAATTCGCAAACTGCAACCGGTCTAGTACATTGTCACATACGAGTAAAAATAACTTGTTTCTTAAAACGGGTTGGGCGACAGTAAGCAACATGGGTGCCGGGTGCAGGAGGCGTGTTCACCCACGCGCTGCCACAGAGTTTGAGGGGATGGAAGTGGGAGGGGAGAGGGAAAAGGAAGAGCGGGGTGGGGAGAATGGTCGGGTTTGGGGGGGGGGGGGGGCAAGAGGCAGGTGCGGGCGCGTAATCAGCGCGCCGCCGCCTCTTCAAAGGGCCCTAATTGATAGATTTGATTGATGAGCCGGCACGGGGACCTCTCGCGCGAGCGATCAATCCTGCCGGCGGATTACCGCTCCAAAACAACGGGATTACGCCGAATTATCTGCCATATTAGAATTTGTGCCCGCCGTAACGAACGCTCTGACCTTTTAATTAGGTGCTGAGCGACAAGATTAATTGAGTTTATTTCGATAATTGCGAAATTTCCCTTCCAAAGTCTTCGGAATCGTGCGGAAAGTCGCCTCATTATTTATGAAGCGTGCAAGTAATTTCGCAAAAGTGGTTGACTGCTTAATTTGCTCTATTCTAAAAAAAAAAAAAAAGAAAAAAGGTGTAGATGTACAGTAGAAACTCGCTGATCCGACCTCGGATGGTCCGACTCCCGCTTAGTCCGACCATCTCATTTCTCATGTTTGTTTACGTACATGGGCTGCTGCTGCAGTCAGGACTGTCTTGTCGATGGTTCATCGTCTGAGGTATGGATCACCAGACAGTTGACCGTTACCCGGTGCGACACCATAGTCCGATCACTTTTAGTATGAAATAATTTGTTTCTAACTCGATCAATAAGTCTCACTGTGCACGTATTTGTTTTATAAATTAGTGAATGTGTTGTTCTTAACATATTAAAGCATCTAAAACTAAATTACGGCATCAACTAAACGTAAATATGTGACGCTGTCTTTACAACCGGACGTTGATCTCAGTGGTGTGAGTGGACCAGTGCAGCTCACGTTGCCCACGCAACGGAACCAGAATTAACCGACGACCAAATCATTGATGCTGTATCTCTAACAACCGATGAGAACGAGAAAGATAATAGCGACAACCCCGACAGTGAACCTACCATTCGAGTATCACAGGCAGATGAATAAATGCATCTAATATACTCCTTCAATAGATCGAACGAAGTTCTATGTCTACTTCAATAAACATTTTATACATGAGGAAATGGCGGAACATAGCGACAAAATCAAGAACGTTTGTCTGTTAAGCAAAAGGACATTTCAGACTTTTTTCGCCCAGCTTAAGAACAGAACATTTTTTACAATGTGATTTTTCATATTTTAGATAGTTAAGAGCAAATCAGTTTGTGCAGAACTATAATAAGGTATGTACAGATGTTAAATTTTCACTAACAGCAACATTATCTTACTATAAGATACAAACGTATTTTACAGTACTGGTATTATTGTACACTCCTGGAAATGGAAAAAAGAACACATTGACACCGGTGTGTCAGACCCACCATACTTGCTCCGGACACTGCGAGAGGGCTGTACAAGCAATGATCACACGCACGGCACAGCGGACACACCAGGAACCGCGGTGTTGGCCGTCGAATGGCGCTAGCTGCGCAGCATTTGTGCACCGCCGCCGTCAGTGTCAGCCAGTTTGTCGTGGCATACGGAGCTCCATCGCAGTCTTTAACACTGGTAGCATGCCGCGACAGCGTGGACGTGAACCGTATGTACAGTTGACGGACTTTGAGCGAGGGCGTATAGTGGGCATGCGGGAGGCCGGGTGGACGTACCGCCGAATTGCTCAACACGTGGGGCGTGAGGTCTCCACAGTACATCGATGTTGTCGCCAGTGGTCGGCGGAAGGTGCACGTACCCGTCGACCTGGGACCGGACCGCAGCGACGCACGGATGCACGCCAAGACCGTAGGATCCTACGCAGTGCCGTAGGGGACCGCACCGCCACTTCCCAGCAAATTAGGGACACTGTTGCTCCTGGGGTATCGGCGAGGACCATTCGCAACCGTCTCCATGAAGCTGGGCTACGGTCTCGTACACCGTTAGGCCGTCTTCCGCTCACGCCCCAACATCGTGCAGCCCGCCTCCAGTGGTGTCGCGACAGGCGTGAATGGAGGGACGAATGGAGACGTGTCGTCTTCAGCGATGAGAGTCGCTTCTGCCTTGGTGCCAATGATGGTCGTATGCGTGTTTGGCGCCGTGCAGGTGAGCGCCACAATCAGGACTGCATACGACCGAGGCACACAGGGCCAACACCCGGCATCATGGTGTGGGGAGCGATCTCTTACACTGGCCGTACACCACTGGTGATCGTCGAGGGGACACTGAATAGTGCACGGTACATCCAAACCGTCATCGAACCCATCGTTCTACCATTCCTAGACCGGCAAGGGAACTTGCTGTTCCAACAGGACAATGCACGTCCGCATGTATCCCGTGCCACCCAACGTGCTCTAGAAGGTGTAAGTCAACTACCCTGGCCAGCAAGATCTCCGGATCTGTCCCCCATTGAGCATGTTTGGGACTGGATGAAGCGTCGTCTCACGCGGTCTGCACGTCCAGCACGAACGCTGGTCCAACTGAGGCGCCAGGTGGAAATGGCATGGCAAGCCGTTCCACAGGACTACATCCAGCATCTCTACGATCGTCTCCATGGGAGAATAGCAGCCTGCATTGCTGCGAAAGGTGGATATACACTGTACTAGTGCCGACATTGTGCATGCTCTGATGCCTGTGTCTATGTGCCTGTGGTTCTATCAGTGTGATCATGTGATGTATCTGACCCCAGGAATGTGTCAATAAAGTTTCCCCTTCCTGGGACAATGAATTCACGGTGTTCTTATTACAATTTCCAGGAGTGTACATTACGGTTTGGTGGAAGATTTGTATCAATGTTTTCGTATAGCTGCTGTTTTAACATGGAACAATAATTCAGACTGTATTTATAGTTGAAAATTTAAGTTTTATTGTACTGAGATGTTATCGAACAATAAAAGTGTTCCTATGACAATCTGACCTTTTTTGCATTCCGACCACGCTTCCGGTCCCGCAGGGGACGGATTAGCCATGTTCTACTGTACATCACACGGGTACGTGGCAGAGATTATACGCCTCCAGCAGCCGTCATTGTGCCACAGGCGTCGAAGGAATAAACATAATGCTTCGGCGTGGATCGACGGCCATGTGGACGTCTTTCAATTGGATAGCACTTCGACGACTTTGGTATCCCCAACCTAACCCAATTATCCTATCGGGGAAAGGGAACCTACAGTTTAACGTGGAATTTGAACCAAGTGTCGTTGCTGGCGACTCATAGCGTCGTTAAAAGGTCAAAAACAGATCAAAAACAGTCTGGAAATTTCCGCGGTGCGACCAGGATTCGATTCTCAAACTTTTCGGTTTCCATGCACGCAATTTACCTCTATAAGACCAGGCTGACCTCGGAGGTATGATGATCACTTATGTATGTCTGTTTTCTGACCAAATGACTTAACATTCACTTTCTAATGCCTAACTGCATACTGGATGTAAAACTCGATGCTGAAAACAGTACACCTCAAATGTGCTCATTAAACACCGCTCGTGTCTGCGTTAAGTTTTTATCGTACAATACTTCTTAGAAAGTGAAACTGTAAGCATGAAATGCGCGGCAAATGAAACAAGATTTATCTTTGTTGTTCTTTCGACGCTGTGGTATTCGTAGATCGCATGAAGACGTTCCAGAAATGAAGCGGAGTACATCGACAATGTAGCAAAGAGAGTTAGCCGTATGTATAGTACGTCGCTTTAAAAATCTAGACAAGTACAACCCATTAACTAAAAAAATACTATTAGCCCTAAAATGAAGCCAATGAAAGCTAATGAAATTGCTAGGTAAGGAATATGAATGCAATATATTTACAAATTGCCTGCACTCACAAAATTTGCATTTTGCATTTTACGCTACATTTCCGCAGTTTACCTTTCGCTCTGAGCGGAGTGCCGTTGATCTGAAAAATCGTGGCAGATTAAAACTGTGTGCTGGAGCGAGACTCGAACTCGGAACCTTTGGCATTCACGGGCAAATGCTAAGGTCTCGGAGCACGCCTCCCAGCCCACCTTCACAGTCTCTCAGTGGTATTCGTGAGTCATGCCCGGATAGCTCATGCGGTAAGCGTTGCGCGTAAAAGCCATAGGTTCCGCCTTGGTCCGGCACAGCTTAAATCTGCCAGGAAATTTCTTTACGCAACGCGTTTGAATGATATACACTCGCTGTAACAGAAAATGTGCAACCGAACTTTCAGGACGTATTATTACACACATGTGGGAGAAGAACATGAGGTGTATTGACATGCATCCAGAAATTTCCATCTTGCTATTAATTTTCTACAGCTCTTCATAGAACCTTTTAACATGAGAACGAGCAAAACAGAACGCACCAGAATAACTCATGAAAACTCACTCTTACATGAAATTTTCAAAATGCCCTACCTTAACTCTGGCACCTGCATCAACTACCGGTTATAGTGAATAGGAGATGCACTAAACTATCTGTTGACTTCTGCATACTGTTTAGGCGCTTCCACAGTTACAGGCTGCTGGTGTACGAGTAGTTTGATCTGTCAAAGGCATTTAACTGTGCAAATCACTATATTATTTTCAGACAACTGGAATGTTGTGGTTAACAGAAAATGCTGCAAATTGGTTCAAATCGTAAATATCTGGCAAAAAAATAGGATAGTAATTGGAAAGAGTCCTGCATTAAGTTATCAGACATCATTCAACTGGCAACTCAAGACATGTGACGTCCCACAAGGTTCATTACTATGGTTCTTACTTTTCCTTGTGTATATCATGGTTCAAAAATGGTTCAAATGCCTCTAAGCACTACGGGACTTAACATCTGAGGTCATCAGAATGTGCCGAAAACATGTCAGGCAGACAGAAGAAGCTGACTGCTAAATTCTTGAGATTATTGCATGATATTAGATTGAACTGGAAGTGGTATACCACAGACCTGCTGAAGCACCTAATCAAATCTCTATTTACAATGCGAATTCTGTCAGATTGAATCATACAAAAATTAAAGAAAGCTAACGTATTTTGCTTCCTTTTATTTCCCAATGTCAAACTGGGTCATTTTTTGGGGTAACTCATAAAGTAAAGTTAAAGTTCTCCGAATATGTAAGCGTGTAATACGAATTATTTTTATGTGAATTATGAAACGTTAAGCAGAGGCCTTTTTAAGGTACTAGGGATACTAAGTATTGCTTGCCAATATTAAATTTTTCGTTAAAAATATACATATAGTTTACAAATCAAAAACTTAGTTCATGGAATCAGTACTAGAAGAAAGGATAATCTTCACAAAGATTTAAAGTCACTTACGACGGTCCAGAAAAGTGTTTGTTATTGAGGAACACATTTTCAATGATTTCCCAGTCGACACAAAAAGCTTAATTACTAATAAAGTTTTGTTTAAAAGCATCCTAAAGGAGCTGTTAGTAGCTAATAACATCTACTCCAATGACGACTTTCTTAGCAGAATCGATTGATGTGTAAATGTTATATGAAATAATGCGAATACTACGTAAAATCTGACTCCCGTAAAAATTCAGTGCAGGAATATCATCAATGCAAATACGTTCTATAAAATAGTTTTTCTGTTTGATGATGTGTGGCTACGGTAGTTCAAGAATTATCATATGCGCCCCACTGTACTGGACTAGTTTGTTGTTACCTTTTAAACGAAAATAAGTTAAAAATTTTTTGACTCATTCCTCATCCACAAAGACCATTTCTCTTGGGATGAGTGCAATGTATATTAGGATATCTCTTTTTCTTCGTAATTATTTATTAGGTATTCTTTCATGGCACGTTCTATATCGTGGAGTATCTCGTCACAGCTGATTTATTGGAACGAAAAGTACATCTAATCGAATTTAATACTACCGTGTTTATGTTAGTTCGCTGCATATTCTTTCTCCCTATATGCATTAAAATAGAATAGATACCGCTTTCCGAAGTTCCAATGCCCATCTGCGTTTTGTACTTCACCAGTACAAGTTTCCCGAAGTTTCGATGCCCATGTGCGTATTGCAGTTCATCGGTGTGAATCGTAGGAAAACCCAAGATCATGAAATAATTCGTCGGTGAAGATTTTTCTTCAATGCTTTAAAATAATGATGCTCCGTTTATTTCTGAATTCGCAAATTCTGTCGGTCTTTCTTACTAGTATATATATATAAAATGAAGACTTTACAACTATCCGTTGGTTTCGGCAGCAGTACTTCATAACTACGTAGTAAGCCAAAGAATTTGTCACTCATTCCTTCGAAAAACTGAAAATAAATTTTTGGTTTCGGATCTAGTAATATTTCAAATCACTCATTAAATGGAAATTCCTCTTTTTCTCTGTTAACAAAATAAAGAAAATAAATAAATGTCAACCTCGTCAGAACAAGAACATAGTTCTGGAATCTTTTTTGTAAACAGCCTCGTCTTTAATCACAGTTTCTTCATCTTCTGTTTACATATAACTGGACGAGTTATCCTGTTTTGTTGAGACCTGCCTCAGATGAAAAAGACGGTATGTCGTTGACACGATTCTTGTTAACAGCAAAAGAAACAAGGAAAACAAATAAGCATACTACCTGTATCCGCACTACAGTACTGGTTACCTTAACGCTTTCGCTCGTAAAATGTGAAATATTAAAAAATATGGGAATTTAATACAGTAATCTGGTACTTAAACTAATACCTTATGGATATACGCGTATGTTGTTCCTGAAATTTTACAAAAGCGATCACCCATGTAGAAGTAAAAATAGATGGTTTTTCGCTCAGTACAAAAACTGTCTTCCAGTACCGGCCAGTGACTCTAAAGGGGCATCTTCAAACTTTATTGATCAATAACATTACACATGTAAAGAAAACCATTAAACACATTATTATATGAACAAAATTCACCAATTTTAAAAACCATTATTCACTTATTGCAATGATGACAAGTGAAATCCAATTTACTCTAGTGATCTACACGCTGCATTTAACAGTAGAAATTCCATTGCACTCTTAATGTTACCGCCCTTGCTTTTAATTTCCCCGAATGTTGTTATGACTTTTCTGCATGCTGCGTCAGTCCTTCCAAGAATCGTTTCTTTTTTCGGTTCCTTCGCATTTCGCCTTAGTTTCCCTGCACTTCCTGTTTATTTCATTCCTAAGTGACTTGTATTTCTGTATTCCTGAACTTCATTGAAGAATTTTGTAGTTCCTTACGTCGCCGATTAATTGAAGCATTTCTTCTGTTACCCATGCTTTCTTAGCAGTTACCATCCTTACCATCCTTGTACCTAGGTTTTTCTCTCCAACTTAACGACGACTAAATTATAGTAAAGATACTGGACGTCCACGTTTCATCAGACTTCGTAGAGGTCAGAGGCTTGCTCACTCTTTAAGGCAGGATAGGCGGCGATCTAGGGCAGATATGAGGACAGAGTACAATAATAATGCAGGTAAAAGTGTTTCGATGTACACCTTTCAGCACATACTGTTGATCATGGGGCTCCGCACAGATGACTCCTACGCTTTTACCATGTCGACGTCCGCCCCTGGTAGCTTAGTGGTGGGTGCGACGGAATGTCATGCCTAACGGCCCGGGTTTGATTCTCGGCTGGGTCGGAGATTTTCTCCGCTCAGGGACTGGATGTTGTGTTGTCCTTATCATCATGATTTCATCCCCATCGACACGCAAGTCACCGAAGTGGCGTCATCTCGAAAGACTTGCACCAGGCAAACGGTCTACCCGACGGGAGGCCCTAGCTACAAGGCATTTCCATACCATCTCGACGCTGCGACATCGCCAGTTACGAATAGAATCATCGATACTGGAACTTGTATCAGTGTAAACTTCTCTCTTGTTCGAACGAATCATGTTCGGAATACCGCGTCAGCCAGGTGAACGGTTGCTCGAAACATACACCATACCACCAACGCAGGCCGGTGTGCGGGGTATTAAGCTATGGGGGATATTCACCATGCGCTCCCTTGGGACCAGTGGTAGTAATCGAATGCATCTACCGTAGCTGTAGAGTAACTGAAAATTATTGCGGAGCACCTGTATCTCTTCACGCTGATGTTTTCCCCCACCGCGTTAGCATGTTCCAGCAAGATAACTGTCAGTGTCACGAGGACAGAAAGGTGCTGCACTAGTTTGAGGAACATGGTAGTGAAGTCACTTTCATGGCTCGACCACAAAATTCCCCGAACCTAAATCCAATGAAAAACAGCTGGGACGTTATCGAGCGCCACTTCCGCACCCACGAAACACTGGCCCCTAATTTATAGGAATTGTGTGACCTACCGCAAAAGTCCACAAAGATCTGTCACATCGCTGCCACACAAGGTCGATGTTGCAGTGCGTTGCTGTTTTGGCCTTTCATTGTATAATTGGGCTTGTTGCTCGTATTTATATGCGAAATAGAACTAGTTGCACAGAACCTTTGAGTACAAATTAATAATTAAGCTCAACAATGGATGGTGCACCGAGCTCTCTGCGCCCGCTTAGTCTCTTGCACTAAATAAGAAAAACGGCACCAATAAATGAAAACAGTTAGTATATAGAAGCTATTCACAGATGTACTACACACATAGTGACAGTTTACAGTTTTACTTATCAAATAACTGACAGGTTAATGAAATTTTCTGTTACTGCTTAGCAGAAAAACGTCGTATAGGGTCGGGCATAGGAAAGAGGCCCGGAGATCATAGTTCCTGGTTAGGGGAGCGGGGGGCTTGTTGTGACAGGGATAAGTAGTAACAGGCTCTTTTCACTAGGATCTTAAACTTTATTAGCGCATTTCTTTGACTCGATTTGGCCTACAAACCGCGCCGCGTCATGTTGCCATAGCCAGTGACCCGCCGGCCGGCGCAGTGAGCGGAAGTGTGCACGCGCTTCACTTTTGCCAGGCAATGTAAAATTTGTACTGTCGTAACATTTTGGTTTGCGTTATTATTATCGACCAATTGCAAACTTTCTATATCATATTTACATTCAAATTTATCTATCTCTGATAATGTGCAACAGTTTTTCAGATTGCTAAATTGTTTAAATAGTTACCTTGATAAACGTTAAAAGTCATACAATGGGATTAGTTGTAACAAAATCCCAGGGCTTGTTGCAACGTGTTACAACATGCACCACCTTATGATACACGCTTATTTTTTTCCTTCCTTCTAGAATGAGGGTGTATAAAAGAAAGTCAGATTCAGAATCTGAATCAGAAGAGTGGTATTGTCTGGTATGTGGTGACGCTAACTCATACTCAAATAAAGACGATTGGGTCGAGTGTTGCATTTGTAAGATGTGGGCATATGTAGGATGTGTTACAGGAGACACTATATCTTTTATTTGTATTAACTGTAGCTCAGATGAAAACTGAATTTAATTATAATGAAACCTACCAAATGTTGAATCGTCTATAAGTGCAATACTTTGTTAGATAAATATTAAAAAGAGATAATTACGAAGCATACCTTAGATATAAATAATTTAATTACTTACTGTGATTGAAAAGTGCCATGATGATTGTAAGTAGTGTTTAACTAAGTAAAACTGTTAATTACTTAATTTTTAGGTGTTGATTACTTAAAAAGTGTATTAAGTTGATTTTTGATAAGAATTACATAATACCTACTTTAGAAAGATGTCAATTTTTTTAACAATAAACAAAGAATAAATGATTAGAGGTATTATTGTTGGTTTTTTTGTGTCGTTACTACTTGCCCCAGTAGACTTTACAACTTGCCCCAAGCACGAGGTAAGTTGTAACACCGCACATCTTCTAGCAAATAATTGATTGTAAAATAATGGCCAATAGTTATTATTTTTACTTGATTTGGTAGAGGAAGAGTTACAGAATCCATCCATCTTTATTTAATAGCAATTTCATCAATGGGTCTCAAGATATATTAGTTTTCATGAAAAGTGTTACAACATGCCCCTCGCTCCCCTACAAAGAAACACACCACAAGAAAGGAAATACAGTACTAACCTGACTGTAGTTGAAAGTGACCACCAATCATCTCTTAGCACTTCTGGGCCCTGGTCAGCAAGGTGCTGAAAGCGGATCGAAGCTGGACTGCTGGAATTGCTACAGTTCTTGGAAATTATGAGAAGGTTTGTTGCGATACACCTTAGACTTGAGGGCTCCCCACACACAGTAATCAAGAAAATGGTTCAAATGGCTCTGAGCACTATGGGACTTAACATCTATGGTCATCAGTCCCCTAGAACTTAGAACTACTTAAACCTAACTAACCTAAGGACAGCACACAACACCCAGCCATCACGAGGCAGCGAAAATCCCTGACCCCGCCGGGAATCGAACCCGGGAACCCGGGCGTGGGAAGCGAGAACGCTACCGCACGACCACGAGATGCGGGCACAGAGTAATCGCACACTGATAGACCAGTTGACCTGGGTGACCTGCTAGGGCCGCGACCAGTCTGCCTTCTGCTAACAACTCTGTCAGGCGTGAAGACGGCGTAAATGTACTCCAAGGTTCGGCTGGCTGTAAGGGCAGTTGCTCCATCCTACTGGAAGTAACTGTAGGTCTCTTTCTCTTCCGTGAATGCTGTCACAAATGGTTTCGAAATTTTGCCAATGTAACGCACCAAAGTCGGGACCACGTTTTGGCTCTGAGCACTATGGGACTTAACATATGAGGTCATCAGTCCCCTAGAACTTAGAACTACTTAAACCTAACCAACCTAAGGACATCACACACATCCATGCCCGAGGCAGGGTTCGAACTTGCGACCATAGCGGTCGCGCAGTTCCAGACTCAAGCGCCTAGAACCTGTCTGTATTTCTGTAGGCAGGCCATTACAACTTCTTTGTATGAAACGTCTACGGATGACAGATCACGTCATGGAGAATGACTTTTGTGAAAGATAAAGTGTTCACTGACGCTTTCAGGCGACGTTAGGTGTCGGCCTTCTGTATTGGTTATACTTCGGAGAGGTAGGTGCCCCGTTGCGTGAGTATGCCTTTTGCGTTGCCTTTACTCCAGTTATATGCTCCGTACGAAAAGGGGTCGGCCAAGAAAATTAAAGTTCCTCATTCGTTTCTAAAATATATTTCTCCGCTTAGACACACTAATTATTAAGGATTTCTTGTTGAAGATCGCTCGTATCATGTTGCTGGAATACGTAGTGTGGCCCCCTTGGTCAGTAGACCCTGCTAGTTGGGTGAAATCTTATCGACTTTGGGCTGGCGAATACTAAAGGACGTTGCAAGTGTTCCCCATGACGTGATGTATCACCCCTAGAGGTTTAATGGAAATAGTTCGAAACACCTTCTATATTAAAAAAGGTGGTACTTACAACTCTGGGTAAATGCATTACTATGTAGCAGTACGTTAATGTTGTTTAATAAATATTCGCTTACAGTATATAAAAAATTGGATACTGGATAACTTTTTTGTATTTCGTCTGTCTCATTTGCTTTGACATAAAATTCAGCTGTTAACCGCAGTTATTTATACTGTATGGCGCCAAAAGACACAGCAAAGCACTCACTGGACAATGAGTAACGTCATTGATTTGTGCTTTGCCTTTTGTCGCCATATTGTATGAATAACTGCGGTTAATAGCAAGGTGTGTGTTTTGAAAATAGGTGTGTCTGTCCGAAACGGGTAACCACTACAGCTAAATTTTATATCAGTGCAACTGAGACGGTCGAAATAAAAAATTATCCAATTTCCTAAGTACGG
Organism: Schistocerca serialis cubense; assembly: GCF_023864345.2. Taxonomy (NCBI): domain Eukaryota; kingdom Metazoa; phylum Arthropoda; class Insecta; order Orthoptera; family Acrididae; genus Schistocerca; species Schistocerca serialis. The sequence goes on along the minus strand of NC_064638.1, from coordinate 1,076,273,597 downwards.
AACAGTTTCGGGGCTACCACTCCATATCAGCGCGCTCGAAAATGAAAAAAATATTACTCTTCTGCTAAATTTATTTCATCGACCATCACGCTTTCTATTTATTTCGAAGTTAAATGAGTTTTTGTGTTAGCATACCTGACATTTTGCTTCAAAACAGAGACTGTAAATTTATAATCTTAATATTTTATCTTCCCTAGCAACACATGTGGATATGTTACAAAAAATTAGACTGGGGAATAACTTTATTCCCACATTTTTTGAGTTTGGCAGTAGCACATAATTATTCCTAGAAATCTGACCGACATGTTGCTTTTATTATTCTCTTTACCAAAGGAAGATTTTCTTGTGTCAATTATTCTAACACCGGAAGATGGATAATAATATAAAATATAAATGTTTTGCATGAAAACGAGAAATGTACAGCAGTTTGTTCCCTGTAGGAGAGTAACGGATCGATAAAGAGTAACGTGGTGCTATCTGTGGCGCAGTATTTCTTTTCTTTTTTTCTTTTTTGTAGTTTTATCCGACAAAACTCATCATGAATCACTGACCGAGTACACTAAAGATTTAAAGAAGATAATATTAAATTGATTTAAAATAACTTTTTTATAAACAGGTTAACAAGGTATTGACCAGTGATGCTCCCACTTCAACATTAAATGTCATTTCAGTTAGCTTTCTTTCCTGTGCACCGAGCGAGGTGGCGCAGTGGTTAGCACACTGGACTCGCATTCGGGAGGACGACGGTTCAATCCCGTCTCCAGCCATCCTGATTTAGGTTTTCCGTGATTTCCCTAAATCGTTTCAGGCAAATGCCGGGATGATTCCTCTGAAAGGGCACGGCCGATTTCCTTCCCCATCCTTCCCTAACCCGAGCTTGCGCTCCGTCTCTAATGACCTCGTTGTCAACGGGACTTTAAACACCACTAACCTAACCTAACCTAACCTTTCCTGTGCACCTATTTTCCGCCATTAACTGAGAATGCTAGTTCTTGCCCTATATTAAGTGTCACGGCTTTGGTGTGTTTTATGAGTTGCCAATGGAGGGAAAGGAAGCTATGTGAATATGATAGATTGATAGTAGCAGCGGACAAAATAGAACGAACTGTTGCTCTTTCAGTTCATGACAAATATAATAAATTTATGGGTCAAAAACAAAGAAGAACAAAGGAAATCAATCCTAAGGGTCTGGTGAACAGGCCTTTGAGCAACTTGAGGTCGTGGAATCATGAGCGTAGGAAAAATTATTAAAAGAGTTTTGGATTTTGCAGCTAACACCAAATAATTTGCCAAATAACTGCACATCGTTGTGCTCAGAGTTGTAGCTTGTTTCTGTTTTAAGAAAATAGTCACGAGAAACACCTACGTAAATAGATTTGATGTTATGTTTGTGACTTGTTATGACCTCAGCCATTTGTTCGGCATCTTCGTTGTAAAGTGAAAAAAAGTCGGATCTGTCTTAAAAACAAAATCAAATGAAGTAGATATTGAAAATTTACCAGGAACACTGTGCTAAAGATGTGACACATAATTAATACATCAAGTGTGTCTTATGTTTTTCATCACGTCCGCTACTGTTGCGACCTGTGGCCATTCATTGATCTTCAATACAGCTCATTTGCAGCTCTCACATTACGAACCTGAATGTATAGAAATGAACCTAATTTGTAACGGTCTGATGTTTAATCAAGAGATGGTCATTAATGGGGAAAATTCTACGTTTAATCTTCGTGAAAAATATATTGTTGCACAAAGCAAGATTTGTGTCACTGGACGTGGCTGTCAGTGGACCAAACATCCAGCCCCCAACAGCGGATAGCAGAAGGCCGGGTGGGAATGTGGCAGGCATCAAAGAGCACACAATCGCGACGATCGGAGATTGCACTTATATAAAATACATAAAAATAAAAAAAATAGTGCTATGTAAGATTTGGCTATGCACTAACCTATACAACGCCAACAGTGAATTTTTTCATGAATGTTGTGTTGCAATTGAGATCTAGTTAGGGATTTTAAGTGGCGCATTGATATATTTCATACAAGAAAATATAGCGATGTTGATTTTGATTTCTGCTGGAAGTGACTAGTAAATCGAACCTAAGCGACTTCTTCTACTGAATGGTTATGAAGTACGATGATGTGATTTGAACTAAAGCTTAATTAGAAACATTCTTGATATGGAATTCAGAGAATTTCACGCAAGTGACAGTTTGCTTACTCAGTGTCAATGAAGTTATTACTCTCTCATTTTGGTAAATTTTTTGCGTTACGGCTTTACAGTTTAAATGTGAACAAATATAAAATTTATTGTCTATATTAGCGTGAATCTAGTAAATTATTTTTAAGCGGATTCCAAAGCATTACTTTCAATGCGCACTGCTGCCATAACTTTTTTACCATCAGCTGTATACAGGTAATGTGAAAAACTGACAAAAAATTTATGAAAGACAGCCACTGCGAAGAGACGGAAGAACACTTGACTGGCGGTAGTTTGAGATATGTCATTCTACATTTGATCTTATGCTGTACTTTGTTTGTGAAGATGAACTGATCGATTTCTAAAACATGACTTTCTAGAAACTGTTCTTCATTAAAATTGCTCTGAACACCTAGAAATAACCTTTTGTCACTCCTGAGAAAGACGTATTTGTTTTGAAAAGATATCAAGTTTTAATAAAATAAATACGCACAAGTAATCGTAATGTTTTTTTCTTATGTGATCTACATCCACCCTTGTAAGTGATTTTTAAAATACTAGTAATACTGTGAACAACAAGGACCTAATAAATAGAACTGATTTCATTTATCTTTATTAATTTGAAAATCGGACAATGTTTTGGGATACAAATTGAGGCAGATGTAGAAAACCATTTAAGGTGGACGATTATAGGAGAACGATAATCGAAACATGTCTTTTGACGAGAAACATACAAACAAAGTAAGGTTAGAAACTGTTAGAATCGTAGAGTAACACGTCTACTGGTACATCTTTTCGTTTTCGTCTTTGTTTTAAAACCATCTCATTGCAAATGAAATGTAATTAACAGTGCAACGGCTCGATCACTTGTTGCATTTGATACCAATGCTGAGAGTGGGGTATAGTGTTCTGACTTGCCTGGAAAATATTCTGTTTACGACCTCTTCAACTTTTCGCTTTTGTGGATAAACGTAGATTAGCCACACTCATAACTCATTACTGTCGGGTATGAAAGGGGAGGGCTAATACAGAGATATGTACAGACATACTCTCTTGGAATATGAAAGATGAGATGGGTTGAACTGTACCGAGAAATGCAGCTTTTAAAGGCTTTAGGTCTAGATGATGTGTTGTGAAAATCCATTTTGCCAAAGTCATAGTAGCCTAAATATTCAGTCGACTTAACATTAGGAGACAGTTAATACTGAGTACAGTTTCTATACTGTAATATCCTGCAGTTCACACCGTGCGAAGGAATACTGTCACGAGCGTTTTTCTTGCTGAGAATTGCAAATCAACTTTTCCTGCGACATTAGCAAGCAGACCAAACAGGCCATTGTACCTCTTTCCAGGGGAAGTTATACCACACTCTAAATCCCCAGACACAAAATGTATTGTAACCATTATAAAGTCGATCGACACTGTTCACGCGACGTCCTCGAAGTCATCTCGCAACTGTCAGAAAGCTACGCGATGGACTGCTGTTTCTACCGTTAAAAACACCACCCTTTCTTTTATCGTCATGTGGTGTCATCAGGTGAGATAGCACATAATGTTCGGGAGTAAGAATCAACACGAAAATCCAGTCACATACGAGACCAGTGATTTATTTTTACTTGACTCATAAATGTCTCAGCACCAGTTATGCCAGTTTCATAAACAGGTAATAAAATCAAACACCTACAAACGTCGTTTTGATGTTACTTTATTATATTGCAACCAGTTTCGGTGGCTCAATACGCCATTATCACGCCTAACTGACGCTGAGGGGTTGAACTCCAGTCGTATACGTAGTGGTATACATCTATGAACTGGCTTCCGTAGCATATTGCAAAAGCGATGTTATGTCTGCAAACATAAATTACATGGCTACACATACAGTACTAATTTCCGTGGATATTTGATCTTTATGAGCATGTATGTTTTTCACACATGTGACAGGAACCTTTCTGTCTAGAGTTGCCTTGTCTTATAAATCCATGAGTGGCACTTGGTGTCATTCACGTAACAGGCCTGAAGATAACATGATTGGAACGTCGAAACTGGTTGCCTAATAAAAACAACACCATTATAATGGCTGTTGGTGTAGTAGTATTACATTTCATCGCCTAGCCGCTGTCCCACGCTCCAGAACCCGAGCTGGAGTTGCATTTACATTTGTGAATGGTTGCCACAGAAACTGTTCATGTTCACAAGAAACGATTTTCTCAGAAAATATTAGTATACCGACCTGAAACATCGCCATCCTATTCAAATGTAACAACTCAGAGAGTGTGTGAATAGTTCCAAAGTACATATAAGAACATCCGAAACAACTCAATCCTGCGTTGTTATGTACAGTTCGGCATTCTGGGCTGCATGTCTCCGCATTACTCGCTACTAGCGGCGCTAACAAGAACAGAAATAAATATTATGTGAGAAGAAGAGCACCACTCCACCAGACTGTGTTTTAAAATACCACAGTACTTCATCAAGTATTCTTAATTTAGGGCTTTGCGTTTAAAAGTCAGCGTAGTGGAAAAATGACATTCTTCAAATTTGTGTGGGCTGTGGTGCCCGTCCAGAAGAAGTCTATAAATTTAAATGAATTGGTTGTATTTAGATGAAACAACTCAGAAACATTTTCTACATTTACATCTACATGATTACTCTGCTATTCACAATAGAGTGCCTGGCAGAGGGTTCAATGAACTAGCCTCAAGCTGTCTCTCTACCGTTCCACTCTCGAACGAAGCGCGGGAAAAACTAGCACTTAAATTTTTCTGTGCGAGCTCTTATTTCTCTTATTTTATCGTGATGATCATTTCTCCCTATGTAGGTGGGTGCCAACAGAATGTTTTCGCAATCGGAGGAGAAAACTGGTGATTGAAATTTCATGAGAAGATCCCGTTGCAACGAAAAACTCCTTCGTTTTAGTTATTTCAACTCCAATTCACGTATCATGTCTGTGGCACTATCTCCCCTATTTCGCGATAATACTAAACGAGCCGCCCTTCTTTGTACTTTTTCGATGTCATCCGTCAGTCCCACCTGATGCGGATCCCACACCGCACAGCAATAGTCCAGAAGAGGGCGGACAAGCGTGGTGTAAGCAGTCCCTTTAGTAGACCTGTTGCACCTCCTAAGTGTTCTGCCAATGAATCGCAATCTTTGGTTTGCTCTACCCACAACATTATCTGTGTGATCGTTCCAATTTAGGGTATTTGTAATCGTAATCCCTAAGTATTTAGTTGAATTTACAGCCTTCTGAATTGTGTGCCTTATCGCGAAATCCAAGTTTAGCGAATTTCTTATAGTACTCATGTGAATAACTTTCTTTACTCAGGGTCAATTGCCACTTTTCGCACAATACAAATATCTTATCTAAATCTTGTTGCAATTCGTTTTGGTCATCTGATGACTTTACAGAACGGTAAATTACAGCATCATCTGCAAACAATCAAAGACGGGTACTATGATTGTCTGCTATACCGTTAATATAGATCGGGAACAATAGAGGACCTATAACACTTCCTTGGGGAACGCCGGATATTACTTCTGTTTTACTCGATTACTTTCTGTCCATTACTACGAACTGTGACCTTTCTGACAGGAAATCACGAATCCAGTCGCACAACTGAGGCGATATCCCATAGCCACGCAGTTTGGTTAGAAGACGCTTGTGAGGAACGGTGTCGAAATGAATATAAAGAGGTAGTTGTGATTCGCAAGAACGATATTTTCTGAAAACGTGCTGACTATGTGTCAATAAATCGTTTTCTTCGAGGTACTTCATAATGTTCGAATACAGTATATGTTCCAAAACCCTACTGCAAATCGACGTTAGTGATATAGACCTGTAATTCAACGGTTACTCCTACTTCCCTTTTTGAATATTGGTGTGACTTGAGCAATTTTCCAATCTTTAGGTACGGATCGTTCTGTGAGCGACCGGTTGTATACTATTGCTAAATATGGAAGTATTGTATCAGCGTACTCTGAGAGGAACCTGACAGGTATACAATCTGGACTAGAAGCCTTGCTGTTATTAAGTGATTTACGCTGCTTTGTTACACCGAGGATATCTACTTCTATGTTTCTCATCTTGGCAGTTATTCTTGATTGGAATTCAGGAATATTTACTTCGCATTCTTTGGTGAAGGAGTTTCGGGAAACCGTTTTATAACACGATCAGTGATCTGCGTCAATTATCGAAGTCCTTCCACAGTAGCGACCACAGAAATCTGTCAGACGGTAGATATTTTTTCGCGAGACTTGCCTCAGGAAACAACACCTAGTTTTATAAATTCTTGAGAATTATTTGCCGGTCTGGGTTCTATGTCGATTTGGGTTAGAAGAATAGTCGGAAGATTCAAGGGAATGCCCTACGTATCGTCACAGATATTTAAAGAGCGTGAGAGCGTTACAGAAAATTCAACAGACGCCAGCAGGAAACTACAATAAAGACACTACGCACAGCAGCGAGCTTTTGTCACGAAATTTCGTAGTTCATGTTATAAACCAAGTAAACCAAACACTTCCTCCAGTACACATCTCACGGGACTGACCACTGCAGGAAAATTATGAGCTTCCACAAATGGGAATGGAATGGGAACGATGATTCTGGTACGTCGTATACTCTCAAAACAAGGTCAATGTAATGTGGTGGAATTAGGCGATGGTTAGGGTGAGAAATACTAAAAGTAGAGGACTGGTTTTGCTATTTGGGCAGCAAAATAACTGACGATAGATGAAGTGTGGTGATGTTAAAGAACAGACTGACAACAGCAAGAAAAACGTTTGTCAAAAACAGAAATTTGTTTACATCAAACATAAATTTAAGCGTTGAGAAGTCTCTTCTGAAAGTATTTGCCTGGAATGTACCATTGTACGGAAGTGAAACGTAGATGAAAAGCAATTAACATAAGAAGAGAAATGAAGCTTTTTAAATATTGTGCTACAGCAGAATACTGAAGATTAGTGGGATGGATTAAACAATTAATGAAGAGGTTCTAATTGAGGAAAAAAGAAATGTATGGCACAACTTAACTGAAAAAAGAAAGGGATTAATAGCGCACATTCTGAGGCATAAAGGAGTCGCCAGTTTGTTAATGGAAGAATAGGTGGAGATTAAAAATTGTAGAGTGAGACCAAAGTTGAAGTACCGTAAGAAGGTGCAAACGGACGTAGGCTGCAGTAGCTATGCAGACATGACTAGTGCTGTGAAATGTGGGGAAAAACGGCAAACTGGCATTTAGAAGAAGAAGAACACCAAAAATGCGACAGGAGTGTAATATGTAGGAAATCGTGATGCAACCTGTAAGTGCAGTTCAAAATGTTCCTACTTATTAGGAAATACCAACCACCAGAACTGTTTATAACCTATAGGTACAGTGACCAAAATGTAAATTAAATAGCAAACATACGTACATATTCCAGTCCACTGAAGATGCCTTGCAGAGAAACGCGTATGGTACTAAAATTGTGTTTCATTCAGTTGCTGTCAGACGGTCCATAAAGTGAAAATTATCAATATGCCGTAATATTACACGCAACTGAGGAAGACAGGACTACAAAAGTCGAAGACAAGACCAGGGTGGCACAGAGTAGACTGTTGTGAAGAGCTAAATCAAACCCTTCTTAGGACTGAAGCCTACAAAAAACAAAATATGTCATCCGCCACTCACGGTATGACATCTAGTGCAGTCGGAAATAAAAAATAAAATTGTGAATACGTCTGCCGACTCCTTGCCGAAGCTAAACTTGGAAACTCTGGAGGAAGTGGATAGGTATCTGCACTGGGACGGACGTAGACATAATACCTAAAAACAGATTAGCGCAGACAAAGAGGGAATTTCTGACCAAAAGAAGTCTACTAGTGTCAATATCGACCTTAATTTGAGGAACAAATTTCTGCAAAGTACATTTAGAGCATAGCATTGCATGGTATCTAACCATGGACTGTGGGGAAACCAGAAAAGAAGATATTCGAAGTGTTTGAGATGTGGTGCTACCGAAGGACCCACAGGATAAATGAGGAGGTTCTCCGCGGAAATGGAGAAAGTCGATAACGAGAAGGGACAGTACAACCAGACATGTGTTATGGCATGAAGAAGTAACTTCGACAGGGCTTGAGGAAGCTGTTGAGGGTAAAAGCTGTAGAGGAAGAAAGAAATTAATGTATACCCAACGCCCGCATCTCGTGGTCGTGCGGTAGCGTTCTCGCTTCCCACGCCCGGGTTCCCGGGTTCGATTCCCGGCGGGGTCAGGGATTTTCTCTGCCTCGTGATGGCTGGGTGTTGTGTGCTGTCCTTAGGTTTGTAATATTGCTACAAGAATTTGCTATGCTGAAATCGGGTGCTAATAGTAGAATAAAAGCGGGTTAAAAGCTGTGAGCTGTCTGGGGAGAAGTTAACCGTGCGTTACTGTGCAACTGTTTCACCAGGTAACTAGTCTAGGTTTACCACATTACCAATCAGACTAACATTGATTATAATCTTTTACAGTCATACAACAACCGGTAATATATCTATATATAAAAAGGAGAATTTAAATAAAAAGAAAGAAATCAGTTTATATTTGGAAATTTATTTTAAGATTGTTCATTGAAATTTCAGCATATTATACGTGAGTTATAACTGAGCTGGTGCCTTGTTTAAGGATTGTAAAAATGTGAGATTTTAATCTTACGGAACACATCAAATATGGAGCCAAGATTGGGAGACTGCATACAACCCTGCATTCACAAAACAACACCCAAAGAACGTTGAAACATAAGCAAGAAGAAATTAACCACAACCAACAGATTCAGTTTTCACCCAAAGAAATTACGTTCGTAACACAATCCTGTCCGTCATGTAATTACCACACACTGGTATACTAAATTCATATTAACTCTTTGTGAAATCTTCCCAAAAAGTATAGCTGAAGGCTACTTTGATGATTACACCACATGCTCCACGTGGTCAACTTGGTTTACAGAAAGCGTATAACTCCACAGTAATTTTGATAATTAAAATAAATTCGATCGAAAAGCAATTGGCAAAAGAAAAACCTTGAACTGGTTAGTAACGTCTTACTATTAACCTGATGGGTCAAACAGTTATATAAGCACATGGTACTGGTCTCGCAAAGTACACTCCACGTGGGTTGAACATAAAGAAAAGCATAAAGAAAAGTTGCTATATTGTAAAATATTGTCAAGACGAGACGTTATAATCACACAAGCATTCACATTTAAGATTGAAGAACTTAGTTAGAGTTACTGATCAACACGTGGTTCCACTTTACTCACAAAGTAATGACAAAGCAACTACCGCAAAATAATCTGAACTTCACACGAGAATTACACTCCGCTGCAATTTAAGATAGCATTAGATATTTTAGAGCTAAATCTGAAATCAAGGTATTAAGTTTTCAGTTAGGCTGAACTTAAGAAATCCATTGTCCTACGGACTTAGCAGACACGTGCTTAGCCGAAGATCTTACCACTTCAGACGCTCGCCACGGTCCCACAGCAACTGCCCACTGCCGAGCGTGCTTCCTGAGGGTGGCTCACAAAGACAAACGGAAGGGGCCAGAGGGGCAGCTTCCTATACCAACATGACAACGGACGGACAGAACCATACTAAGGATAGAAACCTCTTTGCTTTTAGGAAGCGTAGCTACCTGTTCCGACGTTGGTCCTACTGTTCTCTAGCAGACAGGCTTGTCTGCTACCCTCAAGCATGCAACTACAAATACATTTGCTCATTCATACTCTCACACAGAAGGGAAGGGGGATGACAGTATCTTATCATATACAGTATATAAAAGAAAGCGGATGTAGGTTCCGTATGAGACTGTGTGACATGAATTACATATAAACTGTGTTTTAAAGTGTAGTAGTGTGACAGATCGTTCTTGTTTATGTGTAAAAGTAACACGTTCCACTACTCAGTCTCCTCCCAGATAGTCAGAAACGCCACAGTAAATTTAGGAGAGGAATTTACTCCATAAATGACAACAGATTTAAGAAATTAAACATGAAAGGAATCCAACAGAGACCTTTCAGGTTAGTTAGGTTTAAGTAGTTCTAAGTTCTAGGGGACTGATGACCATAGATGTTAAGTCCCATAGTGCTCAGAGCCATTTGAACCTTTTTTTGTATACCCAACAAATAACTGAAAACGTTGAGTACAAGTGCTTCTCTCGGATGAATAGGTTGGCAAAGAAGAGGAAATCGTGCTGGGTCGCATGAAACCACTCAGGAGACTGGAGACAAAAAAAGAAAAAAAGACACGATGAGAGAACGAAGTAGGATACGTGACTGTAGACATGCCCGGGGTTTACTACTGAAGAAAAGTACCTTAACACTACCAACCGGATGTAAACCTCAGAGCTTTTCATCACCGCGGAAAAAATTCAGGTTAATGGAACACACGCGTACCTCTTGCGTTTCGTACTGTGTAATCACTACACAGAAAATAAAATAGCACAGATTAACAATGAGTTTATAGAACAGTTGGTGGTTGTTTTTGTGTTTAGGGCTGTTGAATACGATAGCTGGAAACTCGGTCAAAGAAGTAAATAGAAGAGTACAAATAGAGCAGAGCGCTTTTACTTAAACAAGTAGCCCTTTTAAAACTGAGCCTTCAATGTGTCTAGAAGGAAAGATCACTGTCGATGTGCATTACTGATCTAACTTATGGCAATCAGACTTTGACTTTTATTGCGAAAAGCTTTCAAAAACCGATTGTTTATCAGCGAGCAAAGATGAGATGTGTGTTGGTACTGGAAGTTGTCTCTGCTTTGAAGAGGTGATTTGCACCGCGCGCTAGCTAACGATACCGATGGCGAACTAGGCCCAGATAGAGTCCGCTTGGCAGTTTTAAGGACCGCTGGGCTGGTACCTCGGGCAGCGTAAGTGTGGTTATTAGTCTTCCATGCTTGTTGAAGCCAATGTTCGGCTGGTAGCCGTATGTTAACTGACGACTGTGGCAATACGAAGAGCAGACAAGAAGTAAAAACACAGGATAAATCTAAATGCAAAAAGTTTAAAAATCTGTGTACGTAAGTGGCAAAACATAATGTACTAATGAGACAGTACGTGAAAGACAAACTCTCAGAGACATCTTTTTTTAATGTTGTGCAGGCAAGTTAATTTGGAAAGCCAACGACAGGGGCACAAACCTCCGTTGTTACTTAAAATGGCTGCGAAGCAGGCAGAAAAAGCATTTTCTGTGCCAGAGTTTGCTCCTTGTCAATCGGTAGGAAGTATGTAAATACATCTACATCTACATCTACATCTACATTGATACTCCGCAAGCCACCCAACGGTGTGTGGCGGAGGGCACTTTACGTGCCACTGTCATTACCTCCCTTTCCTGTTCCAGTCGCGTATGATTCGCGGGAAGAACGACTGTCTGAAAGCCTCCGTGCGCGCTCTAATCTCTCTAATTTTACATTCGTGATCTCCTCGGGAGGTATAAGTAGGGGTAAGCAATATATTCGATACCTCATCCAGAAACGCACCCTCTCGAAACCTGGACAGCAAGCTACACCGCGATGCAGAGCGCCTCTCTTGCAGAGTCTGCCACTTGAGTTTATTAAACATCTCCGTAACGCTATCACGGTTACCAAATAACCCTGTGACGAAACGCGCCGCTCTTCTTCGGATCTTCTCTATCTCCTCCGTCAGACCGATCTGGTACGGATCCCACACTGATGAGCAATACTCAAGTATAGGTCGAACGAGTGTTTTGTAAGCCACCTCCTTTGTTGATGGACTACATTTTCTAAGCACTCTCCCAATGAATCTCAACCTGGTACCCGCCTTACCAACAATTAATTTTATATGATCATTCCACTTCAAATCGTTCCGCACGCATACTCCCAGATATTTTACAGAAGTAACTGCTACCAGTGTTTGTTCCGCTATCATATAATCATACAATAAAGGATCCTTCTTTCTATGTATTCGCAATACATTACATTTGTCTATGTTAAGGGTCAGTTGCCGCTCCCTGCACCAAGTGCCTATCCGCTGCAGATCTTCCTGCATTTCGCTACAATTTTCTAATGCTGCAACTTCTCTGTATACTACAGCATCATCCGCGAAAAGCCGCATGGAACTTCCGACACTATCTACTAAGTCATTTATATATATTGTGAAAAGCAATGGTCCCATAACACTCCCCTGTGGCACGCCAGAGGTTACTTTAACGTCTGTAGACGTCTCTCCATTGAGAACAACATGCTGTGTTCTGTTTGCTAAAAACTCTTCAATCCAGCCACACAGCTGGTCTGATATTCCGTAGGCTCTTACTTTGTTTATCAGGCGACAGTGCGGAAATGTATCGAACGCCTTCCGGAAGTCAAGAAAAATAGCATCTACCTGGGAGCCTGTATCTAATATTTTCTGGGTCTCATGAACAAATAAGGCGAGTTGGGTCTCACACGATCGCTGTTTCCGGAATCCATGTTGATTCCTACATAGTAGATTCTGGGTTTCCAGAAATGACATGATACGCGAGCAAAAAACATGTTCTAAAATTCTACAAGAGATCGACGTCAGAGATATAGGTCTATAGTTTTGCGCATCTGCTCGACGACCCTTCTTGAAGACTGGGACTATCTGTGCTCTTTTCCAATCATTTGGAACCCTCCGTTCCTCTAGAGACTTGCGGTACACGGCTGTTAGAAGGGGGGCAAATAGCTTTCCGTGACAAGATTCACAAGACACCTCCAGTTTACAAAGCACAGTGAAGTTGTACAAGATACTGGAGGAGGATGATTGTTGTTAGAATAATGTTAGCGATAGAAATACACATAAACACAGCTACATATTACAGAAACTTATAAATAAAGAAACCTCTAATCGAAAATGCATAACTCGATGACCAATCGCATACAATACTAACAGTAATAAATGCTATAATAATTGTCCTTGAAGTGTACATCACAATAGTCTGTTAAAAACGACCTACGGACCACATAAAAATGCAATTATTTTAGAAAACTAACCTTTAATACACAATCAGATTTTATATAAAACTTGTAATGTCAAATCTAAAGAAAAAGGCTTGCAATTGCAAAACTTTCGTTTCAGATCACTGAAGCTGGCCAGAAACCAGATTATGTATTCTTTCCTAGCCTTTTATTCTCTTCTAAATTACGAACACGTTTACTCAACACCCTCAGTCTTCTAATTTGTAGTTTCTATTTTGTTTAGCTACGCGGTAGCTCATAATATTATTACTTTGATTTTTATTTTACGTAAACAGTATGTCCATGTATAACGGGAAAATTTATTTTATTACATGATGAAAACTGTAATATGTGCGACCTATTTTAAAATAATAGGTAACATGTCTTTAAAAATATAATACTTGAAAAATGAATAAAAAAACAGCGTTTATGTTCAACCTCTTCCACTCGAAGATAGCATCGCAGCAGGCGCTCTTACCAACACTTCTAATATGCAGGGTCGTGCATGACCAATTTTTGAACTACAGATTAGCTGCGTGTCGTATGTCGAAGGGTGGACACACAAGACGTTTCTATACATTACAAAAAAACAAAGAAAGATCCTTCGAGATTTTCTCCTTCACGTATTGTATCATTTGTTACGTTATTCTTGGCCATTTATATCTACCGATTTTTTGAAATATTTTATGGGCTTTGTAATTATCGTGTAATATAAATTTGTCATATCTTGGAACCTACCGATCTGTACGCCGCGTTTAATGCTAGGAGACAGCGGAGCAACGTTACATGCTGGAGTGGATGAAGCAATTATGATTGTAATGCAATGGACGGGAATATGACATTAACTAAGTGAACATGTGGTATGTGGACCAATCGTTGCATTACGACAGGTACGAAAAGACCGAGACGACGATCTAATTAAAGATGGGTAGAGGATACTAGAAAAGATACACAAGAAACGAGGCTGCATGTAACTGAAGAATGCAGTGCATAGAACAATACATAAGACGTCTAATTTTGTTTACGAAGTGTAGAACTGCACTATTATGGCAAAACGTTATGATTATCTGCTTAATAGCACGTTTGTACATCTTGGGGCCGCGTGGGATTAGCTGAGCGGTCTAAGGCGCTACAGTCATAGACTGTACGGCTGATCCCGGCTGAGGTTCGAGTCCTCCCTCGGGCGTGGGTCTGTGTGTTTGTCCTTAGGATAATTTAGGTTAAGTAGTGTGAAAGATTAGGGACTGATGATCTTAGCAGTTAAGTCCCATAAGGTTTCACACACATTTCAACATTTGAACATCTTTGGGACGCAATAAATCAGTGATTCTTTGTGGCAAGGATTTGATAGGTCCTTGCGGAAATTACGAGCAGGTGGTTTGTTGGCGCGGAGCTGCTGCCTGATAACGTTCCAGACGTGTTCCATAGGATTCAGATTAGACGAATTTTCTGGCCGAGACATCAACGCGGTTCCACTATCATGCTCCCCAAGCCAGTGTAGCACGATTCTTGCCTTGCGACACCGACATGTGCTACGCGAAGATGCCATCGCCGCTCGGGAAGACTTCAAGCATGATGGAAATGGATTACAAAATGTTCACGTAGTCCACGGCTGTCATAGAGCGGTGCTTGTTTCGAGCAGGCGTTCGCTCGGACGACGGCGCAACCACTCACGACCGTCGACCTGGAGTGACAGGAATCGTGATTCATCCTACCAGCCGACACGTTTCTGCTGATCTACGGTTAAATTCCACATCGTCGGGCCGTCTGCTGCGTTCAGCAGTGTACGCTGAATGGTTTGGCGCGAAAAAGTTGTGCCCGCATTAGCATCGTCCTCCATCATTAGACCTGCCACAGACCGCTGCCTCTTCCACAGTGGGCAAGCCATGCACCTCGACGGTTCTGTGATGGGTCTTCCACGTCCAACACCTAATAGGCTACTCGTGATTTCACCTTCCTCCTGCCACTTTCCATAGATACAACAGCGGCAAGCGACAAGCGACTGTCTTCAGCGTTTTCGAGATGCTCACTCCCAGGCGTTGGACCATAACAATTTGCCCTCTGTCAAAGCCGCTTTGTAATTTATTTGGCTTCCGTCTGTGTGCAGTGTACGCCTTGTATAACATTAAACCAACAGACTACTAGTTACAGTAATTAATATTGGAACATTTTTATTTTTAAAATGATGAAATACGAATTGATATTTTGTGTGTGTGTGTGTTTGTTTTAGTATGAATGACGAAGGAGTTCATGGTGTATCGCAAATGTTACTCGCAACTGCCTCTGAGATAAGAAAACTAACTATCCACAGTGAGGGTAGTCACTTGTTACAAAACATACTTTCCACGCATTACTACTCTCCATTGCGGCACTTGCTTGACCTGCACACTGCAACCCCTTTTAAGATCAACCAAGTTAAAATGTGGCACTATACTAAGTGTTCGTAAATCGCTTCATTTCTGCACTCCTTATTTCTGAAATGGTAGAAGTCGGAAGAGTTCAGGCTGCTAATGCTTTGTGTACGACCAGAGACACCAACAGTATTAATAATAACAACAACAATAATAATAAAAAATTAAAAAAGGGATTAGGGTTAATGAAAAACCTCTACATCAAAAAGTCTATGCCAAGAGGGGAAAAAATTCGACACTACAATAGTCTCATAGAACCAGAAATCTTATACGCAACTGAAACACTAACCCTTAACAGAAAACAACAACTTGAAGACATCAAAGAAGAAGAGAGAAAGATCATCAGGAAATTTCTAGGATGAAGACATACCCAAGACGGTTATAGGCTACTATCAATTAAAACAACATAAAAGTTTTCAAACATCGAAATTGGTACTAGGAAAAGGCGAATAAAATTCTTTGGTCATCTCAGCCGACTACCAGAAAATCGATTGACGAAAAGAATGTAATCTCACTTAAGAATTCCACACCTCAGCTAGATGAAATTCGAAAGTACCTAAATCATGCAAACATAAAACCAGCCGACATTCTAGAAGGAGACACTTTCAGAACATAGTAGGCAAATTGGAAGTTATATCAGAGCAACCAATATAAAAACAGTACAGACCAAATTGGACGGACGAGCGTAAACAAGCCTTTTCGGAAAGAATGAAAGCCTACTGGAAGAACAAGAAGACCTCAAAGAAAAATTGATTGAGTTATTTGCTTAACATCTTCCATTTCTGGGGAGAATTCGCGAATAATAATAATAATAATAATACTGTGTACAGCATGAAAGTAGCCATTATGTAGCTACTGCTGTGTCATGCTGTCAATTTCTAACATTCTGCGTGGTGTCTGTTGTTCTATGTCGTGTCTCCCTACCACTTTCGCGCAACGACGCTCTGAGCGTGTTTTTTAGGGAATTGACTAGTTTGAACCTGGGACCTGTTGCTGGTAAGGAGATGCCAGACCACACATGACATGTAGAGTTCAGAAGAGTTCAGTGAGACTAGCGATGGTATAGCCAAATACTTTATGATTTCAGCGTCAGCTCCACTGCACTCCCTGTAAAAGAATCTTAATACTAACTAAATTTAGTGGAAGGGGTTCAAGGCTTTCCTATTTTTAGTTAGCTGGTAAAATAATGTCGAAAAAGCAGTTAAGTTTACCACTGGAAATTTTATTCTACTCACAAAACATTGTTTATAGATTGCACTATTATTAAAAGGAAATATTTTAATACAGGATGATAAAAACCATCTGCGTTCAACAAAAATGAGAACGAATATTCCCTGAATGGGTTTCCAAGTTCTACAATGGATCGAAGGATGACCTATGCCATGTCACATCTATAATCTAGGTTTAAATTAAGTTTCACAAAGGAGAAAACTATCAAAATGGTCTACAGTGACCCTCAATTATCTTTAATTACTTATCTAACTTGTGGTAAATTACAGTGGCTGATGTGGCTTCTCAATAATTATATAACAGAAGAATCATCGCGTTTCAGATTTTAACTTACATAGCAAATGTGAATTCCATGAGCTTTAATTGACGATCGACACTAGTATTACGTAAAAAGGGGATGTAACAGATGAGACTTCTGCAGTTCTGAGTGAAGCTTTATACGCTCAAAAATGCGGCATCGCGTGCGTTCATTACCTTGTCGGTGTTCGTCAGGGGGCGACGAGATGCACAGCTCCGCTCACCTCGCCGTCTCGGAAGCAACTCTCTCCTAACTTCTCCTTACTACAATTTACCGAAGTTGGTTTAAAAAAACTATCTGGCTGTGTTTTCATCTGACCAACCAGGGTCTCAATGTTAACCTTAAGCTCCGCCTACAAAAATTCTATCTGTCCAATGAGAAACGTTATACTTTTCGTGGTGGGGCAATGTTTTTAACGTTTGCAACGTAACGGAGACGCGAAAAAGTCTCACGCTAAAACTTGCAGCTGGTGTGGCCCTTTTAGTGTTATCGTAAGATCTATACTGTTCTTCTGGAGGGCTCTAGCTTTTAACATGGGCTGGGTGGTGGTTCTGGTGGTTAGCTGGCGACGTGGGTGTCTGTCACTTATTGTAGGGCTTTCTAGTTTAACACGGTTCTGCTCTCGGCTTCTGTTCTCGTTTCTCCCCTCGGAACTGCGTCTGTCTCACGGTGGGAAGGTATGACATGCATTTAGGCATTCTTGTGTTAGTCTGTGGTATTCCATTTGCTCATTCGTTACTCGTATTACTTTGCTTAATTTAATTTCACGATTTATTCGGAGCTATGTGACATACTACTGGATTTGCTTATCATGTCAGGGTTTTCATGGAAGGTGTTGGATTTGCCTGACACCTTACAAATTAATTCATTCGTCTGTTTCGAAGCGAGTAATGAAGGAATTTCTGAACTACTACAGGTAATATCTACAATTTGGAAAAGAAATTTTCTTGAGATATTTAGCATTTGTTACGTATATGTCTCACTTTTACCATCAGCGACGTACAGGGCAAAGTACAGCATATGTGAGCAATGGGTGGATTATGTGAAGAATCTGTCACCTCCACCGCATTAATGCTACTAATTGAGAAAAAATAATTACTGGTAACTTATATAATCAGTCATACAAAATTGTGATCATAGTAATGGTCTTTTGAAACCAATTTAGTTTTGCGACTGAAACAGAATCGAATCGTTTAGTTTTTATCCCTCAGAAAAGTTCATCTTACCCCTCAGAGGGTAATTACCTCCTGGATGGGAACCACTGTTTTAATCTTTATTTTCTCAAATTTTGCACCACAGTTAGATGATTGGCAATTATTTTTTTAAAACGAAAAGTGACCACCTATTCTCATAATTTTTACAATGACGGCTGCTTATTTTAAACTCAAGGGAAAATATACAACTTCAAAATGAGTTTGCCAAATTAATTTCTACATCGGTACAAAAGCTGATATGAGCAGAAGTGCAGTAAATGACTGCTTGAATGAAGCCGACGCATGTATTGAATACACTCTTTATAACTGATATCTCAAACAATCTGGACGCCTGCTAAGGGACCGTGATTGGCTTTCCAAATTTGTACAGCTCGCTAATGCAAGTTAAATCCCGATCGAAGATCCACATAAGTGAAATAACTGAAGAAGCAACGTAATTTTCAGAGCAGACCTCGGAAATTGTGAGCTGCTGAAAGCAAAGGCAATGCGAAACCAAGAAGCGGCACTTACTCATAGGACTCAGCAAATTGCGCCAGGCTAAACGAAAATGGTAAGCATGATTCTGCATCTGAAAGATGTTGCTTATCCAAATTTCACGCCAGTCGCATAAGTGTGGTGCTAGCAGTGCCACCATGACGATGCAAATCGGGTTTGCTTTAAATACACGCTATAACGGTCGTGAGTGTTAGCTTTGAGATTGGATGCGGCGAGTTAATGTTAATCAAGAATGCTTTTAAGGCGAAATGACGCTTTTACCATCACAACATTGAGTGTGAACGACGTCGTCGGATAGGGCTACGAGAGGCTGGATGATCCTTCTGCGATATTGCAAAAAAGATTTGACAGGAATGTAGCCACTTTACATGATTGCTGACAGCGGTGATCACGAAAATGTACGGTCGCAAGAAGACCGGGCTTCAGACGGCTTCGTGGGACTACCGAGAGGGAAGAAGATCGAGTTCGGCTTATGGCACTGGCGCATGGTACCGAATCTGCAGCTGCAATTTGAGCAACAGTCGTCACCACAGTGACGTAATGAACTGGGTACTTTCGGGCGCCGATTTCTCGATGTGACGTCACGGCCACGTGTCTCCGTACTGTCTCTGCGTACGACTTCTCGGCCTCACGCCTTCACACCGTCTCTTGCCTTCTTTACGGGGACCGATGACCGTTGCAGTCTGGTCCCTTTAATCCCACAAACTAACCAACCAATCTTCTTTACGTTCCTCTCTACTCTCAAAAACGGGCGACTTGTAGTGGAGGATTCACGATTTTCGACAAACACATTGATAAGCAAGTGTTTCCTTGAACACAGCAAAACTCAGGGCAAGCCTGCTAAAACTTCTGCAACACCTCTTACTATATGTCAGAATCCTCGCAAGAAGATTAACACGCACGTTTCTTCGATTGTCCATCTGCTCAGTTGTGAACTTTTTCGGCAACATTTTGGTCCAGAACTTGTCCGAAACTTCAGTCGAAATTTGACGTATGGTGAAAGTGTTTAACAGATCACCCATCAGCCTTATTGTCAGTCAACCTGATCTAACAAGAGAAGTGCAGGAGCACTCGCGTGGTTATCCCACGAGTCATGACTGCAAAACTGAACGTCAGTTTGGTGATTCGACCTGTTGTCATCCCATTCACGAACAGCACTCCAGGAAGCATTTTCCAACAGGATAACGCTTGCATGTGTACTGCTATTGTAACCCAATATGCTCTATAGAGTGTTGACATGTTGCCTTGGCCTCCTCGATCACCAGATCTGTCTCTAATCGAGTACATACGAGACACCATCGGACAACAATTCCAGCATCATCCAACCGTCCCTGTATTGACCGCCCAAGTGCAACATTCATGGAACTCCTTCCCATAAACCGACATCCGACACCTGTGCAACACAATGCACCCACGTTTGCATGCTTGCACTCAACATTCTGGGGGTGTGTGGAATTATTATTAAAATTCTTATAATTTTGTAGGGTGTACTTATCCAATTGCTTTTTATCTGGTGCTGCCACAAGCACTGTGTTTCTTCATGTCCACTTAACTTGGTTTTTACACCAAGAATGACCAATACAAACATTGTGTTTCAGAACCTTTATTCTGTATCACGTCATACTTATTATTCTACTTTGACAAATTTCAAAAATACTGACACGCTTACAATACTGATGTACATCTTACTTAAGCAATTACATGCTTCTTACACAACATCTCATAAGACACTGCCGTCCAATGCCAACATGGCTGCCCCTTTATATACAAATCCGATAAATCATCGGTATTGTTATAAAGGGTTTTTTAATAAAATTACAATTAAAACTGTTGCCTGAAAATTATTGACATATTTCAACAGTTGCACTTGCTCTTATAGAGCAAATACATTTATCGATTTTCAAACATTTAACATTTTGGGAGTGTGCAAATATTCAAATATGAAGTATTAACAATATTTTTACTATTTTTATAAAATGCAAAAGATACATGGTTCGGAAAATGTTCCTACCAATGTATATGTTTCCAAGTCTCCCACTGAATGTGGCAAAATAGGTCTTTTATTTATTATTGACAAAACACCTAAAGAGCTGCTTATGTTTACACACCACTTGTAACATTTTCGATAATTACATTTTAATTTTCTAAACAATTTTGATTCTCTCAGTTGGTTTTTCGTTTAAATACCACAGACTTTAATTTAGATACTGTTTCAACACAAAAACAATCTCAGTTTCAAAGAAATGACTTTGACCAAAGTACTCGATCATTTGTTCCAGATTTCACCTAATTACGTTAATCCTAAATATTCCTACCAATTACAGGACTTATATACTTTGATACAATTATCGTTTAGTAAAGAGTTTCATTGTAAGAATTTTATAAGTATAGGTTTACTTACAATCCGCCAGGTTAGTCGAGCGCGCTATCACACTGCTTCCTGGACTCGGGTAGGCGCGCTGGCCCCGGATCGAATCCGCCCGCCGGATTAACGACGAGGGCCGGTGTGCCGGCCAGCCTGGATGTGGTTTTTAGGCGGTTTTTCACATCCCCTTAGGTGAATACCGGGCTGGTCCCCACGTCCCGCCTCAGTTCCATCTGAACACTTTCGCACTATTCCATGGATTACACTAGTCGCAGACTGTTGGGGTACTCTACTTGCTTCCCGGGGGGGGGGGGGGGGGGGGGGGGTTCGGGGTGGCGCCAGGAAAGGCATCCGGTCACCCATTCAACTAACATTGCCACATCCGAATAACTGTGCCGACCCTGTGTATCCGCGGGCAAAACGACACAAGTAAAAGAAAGAAAGGAAAAAAAAAAATGGTTCTGAGCACTATAGGACTTAACATTTGAAGTCATCAGTCCGCTAGAACTTAGAACTACTTAAACCTAAGGACATCACACACATCCATGCCCGAGGCACGATTCGAACCTACGACCGTAGCGGTCGCGCGGTTCCAGACTGAAGCGCCTAGAACCTCTCGGCCACTCCGGCCGGCGAAGAAAGAAAAGAAAGTATAGGTTTACCTATACCACTATATTTTGTTTTCATCAGTGATACCTGTTTGTTTCAAATTGGCTCGAAAATTACCTGTTTTAAATGGGATTCAATGGACTGTTACGTCTCAGGGGGTTACATTGATAATTAAATGTACCAGCATTTCACGTTTGTAACGGCTTATCTCGCGTTTATATTGACCAGTGATCTTGCAATGTTGGACACTTAAGTATGTTACCTGGACAAATGTACGAGGGCTATCCACAAAGTACATTACGTTTTGGAATTAAAAATAAATAAAGGATTAGAATTTTTTTATTATATACAGATGAAAGCCACACTTCAATACTACTTTTCTACATAGTTGCCATTTAAATTAAGGCACTTATCGTAGCGATGGACGAGCTTGGAAATTCCTTCGCCGTAAAATTCGGCCGCCTGCGCCTTCAACAACGTGGTTACCTCTTCTTGAAGCTGTGGGGAATTTGTGTGCCCCCACTGCATTGACTGCAATTTTGTCTCGCAGTTCACATGCTTAACCCATGTTTCGTCACCAGTAACGATGCGATCGAGTAATGAGTCGCCATCTTTCTTGTAAGCGTCCAAAAACTTTAACGCTGCAGCCATTCGCTGATTTTCGTGAACCAAAAGAGAAAGATGGCGACTCATTACTCGATCGCATCGTTACTGGTGACGAAACATGGGTTAAGCATGTGAACTGCGAGACAAAATTGCAGTCAATGCAATGGGGGCACACAAATTCCTCCCAAAAACCCAAGAAATGCTTGCAGACAATGTCGGCAAGGAAGGTGATGGCGACTTTCTTTTGGGACAGAAAGGATGTGATTTTTGTGGATTTCCAGGAAAGAGGCACTACAATAAACTCTCAAAGGTATTGCCAAACTCTGCACAACCTCAGAAGAGCAATACAAAACAAGCGCAGGGGAAAGTTGGGCTCAAAGATCTTGCTGATTCACGACAACGCCCGGGCCCACACGGCAAATGCCACTCGTGAAGTTCTCGAATCTTTTAAGTGGGAGTTGTTTCCTCATCCGCCGTACAGTCCCGACCTGGCACCAAGCGACTTCCACTTATTCCCAGCAATGAAGAAGTGGTTAGCTATGCAGCGTTTTGATGACGACGCACAGCTTCAAGAAGAGGTAACCACGTGGTTGAAGGCGCAGGCGCCCGAATTTTACGACGAAGGAATTTCCAAGCTCGATAAGAGCCTTAATTTAAATGGCAACTATGTTGAAAAGTAGTATTGAAGTGTGGCTTTCATCTGTATGTAATAAAAAAAATTTCCAATACTTTATTTATTTTTAACTCCAAAACGTAATGTACTTTGTGGACAGCCCTAGTATTATTCTTCATTAATCATTTTTTAGTGTAGCGGTTTTTTTCCGTCAGTTTATATGTTCCTTGCCGTCAGGTGCTTGCAACGCCACCGGCCGGCATTCAGCTAACGGTGGGCAAGGGTCATAATTATTTTAGCTCGTCAGCGTATGTCGCTTCAGCACATCCTTCGGCTCTACTATCATTACTGTCGTAGGCGCGTCAATCACAATCGCAATTATACGATGCGTGCTGGTTCCGAGTAAAACCACCGGAATTCGCATCCGAGCCCATTCGTTTCACGCGGGAAGTGTGAGGCACGGTGACAGCAGACTCACGCTCGCTTTATATTATTAAAGCAGGTGCGTTGAACAGAATGTCGCGCATTAGCGCGGCGTGCTAATTTTATGCTCGGCGGCTGGCGGATTTGTCGCGCGACGGCCGAAGCTGTCACGGCAAACAGTGGGGGACCGCAGCGGTCGGGTCATTCGGGAGCGAGGCGGGCCTGCGCCGGCGCTGGCGCGTTGCCATGGCTACCAGCGGCGCTGTGGACACTCGCATTAGCACGATAGCGGCGCCGGCGGATTACCCGCCGTAAATTTGGGGACCGCCGCTGCCCCTCCGCGCCGTCACGCGCGCGTCTGCCGGCTTCGCGTGCTGCGCGCGCCAGACTCCTCACCTCGCGCCCGCTGCTTTACGAAGGATATCGCCCCAATTCCGTGGTAGCAGTCTGACTTACTCCGTCAGTAGCGTCACGTACTAATGGACTGGGTATCCGTCAAGGGCGGCGTACACAGCTGCTAACGAGGTGAACGACAGCCAGGCACTGATACGTCTCCACAGGAATCGTGTTGTCTTCACTGCATTCAATAGCTGTCTCTACGAGGCTATCGCAACGATCACTTACGTTAAGAAATACTAAACACCTTTTTCCGAAGCTGTTTCACAGAGGAAGACCGCACTGCAGTTCCTTCTCTAAATCCTCGTGCGGTGCGGCACGTTACTTTTTACCGCCCTGCCAATGTCCAGCAATGTTCATTTGTCTAGCTAAAAGATGTAGTAGAAAATACTAGACCACTACTGTCTACTGCAGGTCGCAACGTACATAGAATTGTCCGGTAAACGGGATGTGGCTAGTACTGAAATAAAAGTTTTAACTTGGCAATATATTTTTACGATAAAGATCACAGTTAATACTGCCAAGTCCGTACTAAGTGTCTACACAACGTAAAGTTCACACGCAATCCACAATCACACACGTAGCCAGTTCATGGTATTTACACCCGTTACCGAAGTTAGTAGAGTTCACTGGATCGTTTAGTTATGAAAATGCTCGCTCAAATGTTGTGCACTCTGCTCTACACGTGATACTCGTTCCAGTCTTAGATCGCACAACACGCCACGTGGTTTTAACTAACAGTCAAAAGCAATCATTTTTATATTCCTTCCTCAATAACCACACGACTTTCACTACACCGTCCACTTAAATACACTTTGTACTACTTCGCGAACTCGTAATTAGCATTTTTCCGCGATTTTATAGTACTTTCGTCGGAGCTGCTTTCCATGGGATGTTACTAGTTCGAACCCTCAGCCCCCACTTCTCTAGATCACATCAAAGGCTTGTTCCCAGCATAGATTGGCGCGAGCCTGCATTTTTCTGATTGGCTGATATCACAAACAGCAAATCAGGTTGCAGTATTATCCCGCGCTGACCCGCGCTTTACTTCAGTGACCAATCATAGTAAAACATTTCTTTCTATGGGAATTGCTAAATAAATAAATTTAGAAAAGTATCAAATATAAAATTACTCCTTCCGAAATCACCGATTAATTTGTGTTCTACTCACACTTTATTAGTACCATAAACCGACTGCACATTTAATTATAGAAAATCCCCTGTATAATTTAACTGGTACTTCGTGCATAAACAAAACAATTTTCATTTACTCCTGTTCTTCTTCACTCATACAACACCCACTCTGCTAATTACTACACATATGAAACAATTATAATTATGCAAATACATTAAATATTAATTAAACATAACTTTACGACATTGCTTTGACTACGACTGCTAGCACTGTCCGTCAACTGCTGACCTCTGCCGCCTACTAGTACAACTACGTGCAGCTCTGTGACTCAGGTCCATGTCAGATGGTGACATCTGTCGATGACTCATGCCATAACGATATCGTCGTAACAAGTGACAGGAGAGATGCGAAGGCGCTACGCCTCACTCGCACGAACGAAAAAAATAGCTGACATCGAAATAAGTGTCCAAGGAATAGGAAAGCAACTGGAATCACTCAACAGAGGAAAGTCCATTGGACCTGACGGGATACCAATTCGATTCTACACAGAGTACGCGAAATAACTTGCCCCCCTTCTAACAGCCGTGTACCGCAAGTCTCTAGAGGAACGGAAGGTTCCAAACGATTGGAAAAGAGCACAGGTAGCCCCAGTCTTCAAGAAGGGTCGTCGAGCAGATGCGCAGAACTGTAGACCTATATCTCTGACGTCGATCTGTTGTAGAATTTTAGAACATGTTTTTTGCTCGCGTATCATGTCGTATTTGGAAACCCAGAATCTACTCTGTAGGAATCAACATGGATTCCGGAAACAGCGATCGTGTGAGACCCAACTCGCTTTATTTGTTCATGAGACCCAGAAAATATTAGATACAGGCTCCCAGGTAGATGCTATTTTCATTGACTTCCGGAAGGCGTTCGGTACAGTTCCGCACTGTCGCCTGATAAAGTAAGAGCCTACGGAATATCAGACCAGCTGTGTGGCTGGATTGACGAGTTTTTAGCAAACAGAACACAGCATGTTGTTCTCAATGGAGAGACGTCTACAGACGTTAAAGTAACCTCTGGCGTGCCACATGGGAGTGTTATGGGACCGTTGCTTTTCACAATATATATAAATAACCTAGTAGATAGTGTCGGAAGTTCCATGCGGCTTTTCGCGGATGATGCTGTAGTATATAGAGAAGTTGCAGCATTAGAAAATTGTAGCGAAATGCAGGAAGATCTGCAGCGGATAGGCACTTGGTGCCGGGAGTGGCAACTGACCCTTAACATAGACAAATGTAATGTATTGCGAATACATAGAAAGAAGGATCCTTTATTGTATAAATATATGATAGCGGAACACACACTGGTAGCAGTTACTCCTGTAAAATATCTGGGAGTATGCGTACGGAACTATTTGAAGTGGAATGATCATATAAAATTAATTGTTGGTAAGGCGGATGCCAGGTTCAGATTCATTGGGAGAGTCCTTAGAAAATGTAGTCCATCAACAAAGGAGGTGGCTTACAAAACACTCGTTCGACCTATACTTGAGTATTGCTCATCAGTGTGGGATCCGTACCAGATCGGGTTGACGGAGGAGATAGAGAAGATCCAAAGAAGAGCGGCTCGTTTCGTCACAGGGTTATTTGGTAACCGTGATAGCGTTACGGAGATGTTTAACAAACTCAAGTGGCAGACTCTGCAAGTGAGGCGCACTGCATCGCGGTGTACCTTGCTGTCCAGGTTTCGAGAGGGTGCGTTTCTGGCTGAGGTATCGAATATATTGCTTTCCCATAATTATACCTCCCGAGGAGATCACGAATGTAAAATTAGAGAGATTCGGGCGCGCACGGAGGTTTTCCGGCAGTCGTTCTTCCCGCGAATCATACGCGACTGGAACAGGAAAGGGAGGTAATGACAGTGGCTTGCGAAGTATAAATGTAGATGTAGATGTGGATGAAGAGCAGGGCAAGCAAAGCTTTTGTATTGTAACCGTATACAAGGTGATTCCGTGATGATGTTACAAACGATCAAGGATGATGGAGAAGGGTAACTATCAATTTGAGGTAAAGGACCGTGGTCAGAAAATGACAGAGTCCGACGTTATCAACGAAAATTGTTCTGATGCATCTGACAATGGTATACATGTATCGGTCTTGTTGTTGCTAAGATTATAGGGTACCCAGATTCCTGTCTGCGGTCTGGACGTGATTTCACTTTGGTTTCAACACGTTGTAAGGTGGCTATAATTTCGCACCTTACAAGAACCCATCCACATACTTTGCCGTGATCTACAAACACAATTAGGTATCATGTGATAGGTTGTACATAGTACATATGAACATATAAAGGAGACTGACACTGTCACGTACGTCTAGTAGCCGGACGGTGTGGCCGAGCGGTTCTAGGCATTTCAGTTTGGAACCACGCAACCGCTACGGTCGCAGGTTCGAATCCTGCCTCGGGCATGGAGGTGTGTGGTGTCCTTAGGTCAGGTTTAAGTACCGGGTGATCAAAAAGTAAGTATAAATTTGAAAACTGAATAAATCACGGAATAATGTAGATAGTGAGGTACAAATTGACACACATGCTTGGAATGACATGGGTTTTTATTAGAACCACAAAATGCAAATGTTCAAAAAATGTCCGACAGATGTCGCTTCATCTGATCAGAATAGCAATAATTAGCATAACAAAGTAAGACAAAGCAAAGATGATGTTCTTTACAGGAAATGCTCAATATGTCCACCATCATTCCTCAACAATAGCTGTAATCGAGGAATAATGTTGTGCACAACACTGTAATGCATGTCCAGAGTTATGGTGAGGCATTGGCGTCGGATGTTGTCTTTCAGCATCTCTAGAGATGTCGGTCGATCACGATACAACTTCAGGTAACCCCAAAGCCAATAATCGCACGGACTGAGGTCTGGGGATCTGGGAGGCCAAGCATGACGAAAGTGGTGGCTGAGCACACGATCATCGCCAAACGATGCGCGCAAGAGATCTTTCACGCGTCTAGCAATATGGGGTGGAGTGCCTGGTTGTAATAAAATCCCATGTCATTACAAGCATGTGTGTCAATTTTTACCTCTCTATCTACATTATTCCGTGGTTTATTAAGTTTTCAAATATATACTGACTTTTTGATCACCCGGTAGTTCTAAGTTCTAGGGGACTGATGACCTCAGTTGTTAACTCCCATAGTGCTCAGAGCCATTTGAACCATTTGAACGTCTAGTAAATAATTGTTAACGCTTATTGCATGAAAGGTGACGGAGTGTCTTCATTATAAAAACGGTGTAATGAATGATTGCCTATCCTACTAGAGGTTGGAAAGCCAGTAAAAATGAAACGTCAGGCATAACTCAAGCTCTGGGTGGAAGGTCCGCACAGGTGTTAGACCTGCTTAAAAACAGGAAGTAGCTTGACGGACGTTGTGGCACCTGAGCTCTGGAGCACAGTTGGGCGACGGCTGTCCGCTATTGTAATAGGGGCCGGAAGGATAACCGAATAATACTTCCAAATGCTGCAAATATAGAACACAAGTGAGAGGAACGAAGAAGCGGAACCTCGGAAACCACGCAGGCTGGGTTCTTTCCAAGGATATTTACTCAGAAGCGGCCAATTGTACGAGAATACGTTTTTTCTCGCAAAAATATGGTTGGTTGGCGTTCGGAAGAATCTGAAGAGAGGGAGAATATTCCGTGGTTTCGGGAGTATGATCCGTTTTCGGGATTACGATGGTGGGGAGCCAAGCCTTACTGGGAAGCCAGCGGTGGAGAGACGTGGTCTTCCGTTGTGAGCGACTGTCACATACGGTTGATACAGATGGACTTTCTGTCTTTGTTCTCAGGAGAGTTTATAGTTAGAACAGTTAGGCACTGTACTGTTGCGAACCTATACGATTCTGGACTTCACCTCCGGGTTGGCACTTCCTCTTCCTATACTTACGTTGAGACGTTGTCTGAACTCCGTCCTTGTGGCTGGGAGTTCGCGTTTCTCGTCTGTAGAAAACAGAGAGGAGAAGATAGTAGTGGAGTATACTAGTCAGAGGACCGCCTTCTGCCGTCCTAGTGTTTGAAAGAGTTTTTATTTTTGTGGCTGAAGTTCACCCATTGACGCAGACGTGTACGAGAACCATCACTTCGGCGCACCAGACGCAGTACATACGGTGGTATCGCAGATTTCTTCGGCTTATTTGGGCTATAAAGCTAAACAGCTGTGATCACGTTAGTTTATTTCCACTGAGGTTACACACCACCGTAGATCATCTTTGAAAGTAGTGCCTTCTAGTGTTTGGTACGTAGATGATGTCAGTCATTTCGCGTTAGTGATATTAATCATAAGGGGCAGAGTTGGGCAATTGATTAGTAATTTTACTTAGGAAATGTAAAGTTTGTAATATAAGGGTTTTTTTTAGACTGCAATACATATATAAGCAGTAAGAACGTTTATCATTTAGTAGGATTAGTTGCCTTCAGCATTCATTTACGTTTAGATTGTAATTTATAGAATTAAGGGATCCTAAGATCTGCTTCATGGGGTAGTCAGACAGGGCCAAATCTTCATTTTAGCGTTTATTATTCTCCGTTGCGTACATTCATTGTACACCCGCCTGGAGTAGCATCGTGGAACGTCTTGAAGACACTCGTCACAGCACTCCTGGAACACCCGAAAGTCGTGCAGTTTCCGAAATGCTCGTGCCGAGCCTCCGGGTCATCATACTCTGCCCTCGTTCAAATTCAGACAGATTGCACGCCTTCCCCATTCTACCCACGGACAGCACGTTCACTAATATTACATGTACCGTGCGTGTGTCTGACTAGCAGTCATTACTAGCCAGGTGATGCTGCTATCGTCTGGACGGGTTTGTATCGATAGTAAATGGTTCAAATGGCTCTAAGCACTATGGGACTTAACATATGAGGCCATCAGTCCCCTAGAACTTAGAACTACTTAAACCTAACTAACCTAAAGACATCACACACATCCATGCCCGAGGCAGGATTCGAATCTGCGACCGTAGCAGGCGTGCGGTTCCGGACTGAAGCGCCTAGAACCGCTCGGCCACAACAACCGGCCTATATCGATAGTAGGTCGGTGGTCATAATGTTCTGGCTAATTAAATGTATTTGCTTCACTTTGAAGTGTAGTGCAACATTTAATAAAAGTTGTGTGCGCTGTCATAATAATATGTAACTTACTTTTTAAAATCCTCGCGTAATTACGATGATGTGTGATGAAAAGTAATGCCTCCGAATTTTTCATTCTGTTCCCATTATAAGTTGAGGTAGTATATGTCGTGCATAGTATTCGGCTGACTTACCCACTTACCGTATGCAAGATGCAACCCTCTGTCGCTAGACGGTTGAGAATTGTAGCGTCTAACATGGCGATGTGTTATTTAACTATGGCGGCGTGTGAGAAACAGTGCGCTGTATTCGAGTTTCTAGGCGAAGAAAACATGCCTCCAATTGAATTTCATAAATTCCAGGAGAGCTTCTGTAAAGTTTGGAAGGTAGGAGACGAGGTACTGGCAGAAGTAAAGCTGTGAGTACTGGGCGTGAGTCGTGCTTCGGTAGCTCAGATGGTAGAGCACTTGCCCGCGAAAGGCAAAGGTCCCGAGTTCGAGTCTCGGTCGGGCACACAGTTTTAATCTGCGAGGAAGTTTCATATCAGCGCACACTCCGCTGCAGAGTGAAAATCTCATTCATGTACGGTGATTACAGTATTGACATCTGCAATGTGTGACGTTGGGTTGTTCGTGCTCATAGTGGAGGAAACGGTGATTCTAACCTCAACGTGTGTGATAGCTGCCGGAGCGGACGACCGCTTGCAGCCAACGAGGCTCATCGGAATCGGGTCGATGAACTCAGAGAAAATCGTATCCTGGGATGTTCAACATGTGGTGCATTTTGAATTCATGCCTAAAGGCATCACCACAATGTCTGCAAGGTACTGGCAAGGAGACGGCACGATCGTGGGGTCAGGGGTTTGTCCGACATTTTGTGTGGTGAAAGAGGACCCCTAACACCTCACGTGGTTAATATATTAGGACGCACTACTCGGGAAATCTCGAGAAAAGTCGATCCAAAGTTTTGTAGGTGCCTTATGAGTGTAAAATGTTAGTCCATTGCCTAGCCGCCGTCTGGCCTACATGGTTAGGGCTAGGACTATTACGCTAGAGGTCTCTGATTCGATTCCTCCTTCGCCGCTTTTTTTCTTCTGTTTTATTTTCTTTTGTTATTCCAACAATTATTCGAAAAGTTTCGCAAACCTACATTATTTTTAAAACATTATTTTAACTCAAGAACGTAAAGATTTTCATTCACTGAAAAATATTCGTGCTTCTTGTTCTATTTCGTTTTATGGGGTTTCAAGGTTTAAAGGGGCTTTGTAAGGGTCCCCTTGGGATTATAACGGTCATCTGCGCATAGGCCAGTGCGCGAGCCGTGAGAAGTAAACGGCAGTTTGTTTTTCGATTTCATCGTTAACAGACGAGCCTGTCTCAAATTTCAACGTGTTATTCCGATCCGAAGTTAAACATGTCGACTGAAGAAGTTGCTGGCTCATCTGGAATAGGAGAAGAAATTCCTGAAGAATCCATTCCTAGTAATCTATCAAAATTACGATTGAAGGACGCAGTGGTGTATTGTGAAAAGCTGTTGACGGAAAATGATTTAATGACGAAAATATGCCAACTTGGTCTGTAAAAGTCATACCTGCAAAATGCACTTCTTTGGTGCAACCTTGCGATGTTTACTTTTATAGGCAAGTTAAAAATTTCATAAAACACTTGCAAAATTGCAGCGCATTGTTACAGGAGAATCGTGAAATTAGTTCCCGGGAAGATTGTATAAAAATTCATTCTATAATTCACCATCAATTTTCGTCACCAATATTCCGAGACATGATTCAATATGCCTGGTTTGCCTCAAAATTAGCAGAAACTCGAAACATTTTTGTAAATGTTAATGGCGCGTGTTTTTGTGCAGATTTATTGCAAACACCCTTCGATTGTAAAAAATCTGCTTTTATATGTTGCGCAAGATGTCGCAAAAATTATTGCTTTGTTGTTTTTTACGATAATTACCACTGCAGTTCTTGTTTATAATTATTATATGTATAAAAATTGAATGTTTCCAAATCGACTTTGTTATTCTGATTAAAAACCCAATGTTTCTCCTCATATACTTCACAATGAAAAATGGAAAACCTACCACCATGAATTGTGTTGTTGGACAAAAAGAAAATAATTTTTATTCAATAATATAGCTAATTTGTTAAAGATAATGTAGCCTTGGGAAACTTTCTGAATAAGTGGTGGAATGACAAAAGAAAATGAAACAGAAGGAAAAAAGTGGCGGAGGAGGAATCGAACCCGAGTCCGAGCCCTAACCATGTAGGCCAGACGACGGCTAGGCAATAGGCTAACATTTTATACTCATAAGCCACCTAAGAAACTTTGGATCGACTTTTCTCGGGATTTCCCGAGTAGTGCGTCCTAATATTTTAACCACGTGAGGTGTTAGGGGTCCTCTTTCACCACACAAAATTTCGGACAAATCCCCGACCCCACGGTAGTGCCGTCTCCTTGTGAGAAAACTGAAAGAACGAATTCAGAGTTTGTCCAGACATGGAGGGCCCCTTTCTTCAACTTGACAATGCTAGACCACGAACGAGCGCAGTGTGGCATCTGCAACAATCCGACGCCTTGGGTTCGATCTGTCCCGACTTGGCCCCATCCTATTTTCCTCTGTTTCCAGAACTTAAATAACGCCTCCTAGGATTTCACTTTGGTTGTGATGAAGCGGTGCAAGCAGAGGTGAGGTTGTCGTTTCGGTAACAGAGTCAAACTCTCTGCAGAAACGGTCTCAACAAATTGGCCTCTCTTGTGAGAAATCCGTTCGTCGCCGGGGTGTCCATATTTATAAATAATTATGTAGAGATGAAGAATAAGGCTGTAAAATGTTAATACAGTTTATTTTATTTAAAAGGCTTTTAGAGCTTACACACAAAAAATTACGGGGCATTAGTTTTCAAAATGTTCTCGTCCCTTTGTTTTGTGAAAATAACAAAATAACCAAAGCTCAGTGTATCCAGAGATGCAGCAGCTGTTACGAAATTCTCAGCAACTCAGACCTACCTTGTATTTGCTGAAATTTACATACAGCGAAGAAAGATATTCTGTCTGCCAGAAGCAGTTTCTCATTATGTTAATTCTGCTGAAGACAGACCGATATCCATGAGCTGTTATCGCATTCACTACGAACGGCGACAAAAGATAAATAAGCATTTATAACGAAATGATGAATATAGGAAAATTTTAAAATATTTACGGAAGAAGAATGAGAACAGACAGATTTGAAATTAATTCACTTATTACACAAGAAGCAACCACGGAAGTTCACAAATAAATGAGAAAATCTGAAATCCTAATAGTATTATGAAATGAGTGAGAAAGTAACATAAGACACGTCCTAAACTTACGGAGCGGTTAATGAAGCATATTGTTCCTTGTACGTCGGAAAAAATTTTGATCGGAACAAAACAATCGAACCTCGCGGATAATGAGGATACGTCTGCGAAGTGTAATGTAGACTTACGCCAGCGCAAAGCTAGCAAGTAACGCCCTCACCGTAACTTCTGGATACTACAGCGTAGGAATGCCTTTCTCAGTAACGCACACGACGCCACGTCTGGATTTACCACATAAACATCAGCCACAGTCGCCTACCATGCGAAGAATAGCGGCATAGGTAAGCAAGGGCGTCTGGCGTCAGAGACAGCGAAAAAGAAAATTTGGTTCTCAGCATCCATATGGATCATGTGAATTCAGATCCTAACCCATTCGCCATCTGATTGGCTGCAGGGTTCTGCTATCAAAGTACAGCATACAGATATGCTTCACAATACAAACAGACATTTGAGTCTACTGGCAGACGAAAAGAGTGAATAGCTAATCTTAGAGCTATGGTAGTGACTTGCAAACCGCGTGGTGGTAAATCGTATGAAACACGTTTCTAAATATAGCTTGTACAGTAGCAAGATAACAGCGCTGCAAGCAGCCGTCCGTGCCTTATAAAAAGAGGCTCTACGAATGTCTGACGAACTGCACCGAATGTCACTGTATCGATTTCGGGTCATGATAGATTTGCTCTTCTCCTCCATCCCAGAAAGTTTATGTCATCATCAACAAAGCACCTTCAACATGCGGTTGAATCCGCCATTCGTTGTATCTGAGAACTGTGCTGGGGTTCTTCAATTACAGTGAAGCGCATGTAGCATATAAAAACTGTAAGTTGTGCTTCAATTTTGGACCTGCAAATAAATTCCATTATTCATTGCCGGCTGTAAACAAGTGACTGATCAAAATTAATATGATTAAAAAGTAAGTGCGGTTCCTGTCATAGTACGCAAGGTGTTTCATCAGCTGCTGTGTAAACAGCTCATTCAGGACCAGTGGGTGGGGGTGGGGTGGGGGGGGGGGGTAAAGGGGGGGGGGGGGCGCGACTGGCGCTCCAGGTACTGTAAATATTTAACGAGCGACTGCGGACGAGGTTAAGCGGAGGACAAGCAGTAAATTAACGTCCACGCCAGGTCACTCACATAACCAACCAACGTTTTGCACTCGCCACGGTACAGTGTTGGGGTGCGGCAACTGTCACTGTTTCAACTCAATTACATAAGAAAACTCTTTAAACTTCGCTACAGGTGAATTAGAAGAAAGCGTTAATTTCTTCCTCAGATAAATTTCGATTTATGCTCAAGAATAGCTACGTGTGACCAAATCGCCGGAACATTCAGTAACGTCAAATATGAACCCGGATAACTGCGCGTGTTAGCACGCCGCTTCCGGGATTCGGGAAGACGCGCCAGCCCCAGATCGAATTCGCCTGGCGGATTAACGACGACGGGGCGGTATGTCGACCCCCCCCCCCCCCCCCAATCTCCACCACCGCCTCCGTTACACGATTCACAAACATTCCGAAAAAAAAACTCCTGAAGTCTTCCGAAGAAAGAGTGATTTCAGGTGTGCCGCAGGGGAGTGTCGTAGGACCGTTGCTATTCACAATATACATAAATGACCTTGTGGATGACATTGGAAGTTCACTGAGGCTTCTGCGGATGATGCTGTGGTATATCGAGAGGTTGTAACAATGGAAAATTGTACTGAAATGCAGGAGGATCTGCAGCGAATTGACGCATGGTGCAGGGAATGGCAACTGAATCTCAATGTAGACAAGTGTAATGTGCTGCGTATACATAGAAAGATAGATCCCTTATCATTTAGCTACAATATAGCAGGTCAGCAACTGGAAGCAGTTAATTCCATAAACTATCTGGGAGTGGGCATTAGGAGTGATTTAAAATGGAATGACCATATAAAATTAATCGTCCGTAAAGCAGATGCCAGACTGAGATTCATTGGAAGAATCCTAAGGAAATGCAATCCGAAAACAAAGGAAGTAGGTTACAATACGCTTGTTCGCCCACTGCTTGAGTACTGCTCAGCAGTGTGGGATCCGTACCAGATAGGGCTGATAGAAGAGATAGAGAAGATCCAACGGAGAGCAGCGCGCTTCGTTACAGGATCACTTAGTAATCGCGAAAGCGTTACGGAGATGATAGATAAACTCCAGTGGAAGACTCTGCAGGAGAGACGCTCAGTAGCTCTGTACGAGCTTTTGTTGAAGTTTCGAGAACATACCTTCACCGAGGAGTCAAGCAGTATATTGGTGCCTCCTACGTATATCTCGCGAAGAGACCGTGAGGATAAAATCAGAGAGATTAGAGCCCATACAGAGGCATACCGTCAATCC
Organism: Schistocerca serialis cubense; assembly: GCF_023864345.2. Classification (NCBI taxonomy): domain Eukaryota; kingdom Metazoa; phylum Arthropoda; class Insecta; order Orthoptera; family Acrididae; genus Schistocerca; species Schistocerca serialis. Next base: position 1,076,237,847 of record NC_064638.1, on the reverse strand, counting down.
TTGTTTCCACGAACAATACGAGACTGGAATAGAAGGGAGAACCGATAGAGGTACTCAAGGTACCCTCCACCACACACCGTCAGGTGGCTTGCGGAGTATGGATGTAGATGTAGATGTAGACTTTCACGTGGGATATCAACTGACCCCGACTGTTGGGGTACGCAAATTTCGTCCCAGAGGGAAAGGCATGGGCGCAGGGAGTGCATCCGGCCACCCTCTGCTACTAACATTGCCAAATCCATTTTAACACGCCGACCACGTGAAGATATGGCATAGAGGCCAGGAAAAATAAAGTTTCAGTCAAGTCAAATAATTCAGCTTTGACCATTGTTGTCTGTGTTCTCACCGTGACCGTATTACTTTCGTAAAAAAAAAAAAAAGTAAGACACATTTAGTCACAAATCTTTTTTTTTATTTCAATCATCACGATACATTTCGAGCCCTGAAAGGGGGGGGGGGGGGGGTCATCTCCAAGTGATTGGTCAGTTTACATCATTTTTTGAAAGTAGGTCAATACTAGTCTCATTAAGAGTGCAAAGGTATAGTAAAAGATGATATACTGAATTGTAATGCAACTACAATTTCTACAAAACTAAGGCAAAAAAAGAGAATTACTTATTTTTTCCAGCAGCGGTTACATAGCTTTTAGTTTCAGCATGCGTAAACACATTTACGTGCAAGAAGAGATGTTTACTTTTACAGTACATTTGCACAAAATTTAAAAATGTCAAGCAGTGTATGATCTTCATTGAGACTGATCCCGCACTTGCGATGAATTGTTTAAATGTTTTAATGACGCCTGTAGCTCTTATTTTTTACTTTCAGTTTTGTACGATTATACAGTTTCGTTCTTAGACCGTTATCAAGTATCCTATAAAGAAGCAGCATCATACGTTCAATGTATTAGGAATCGGTTAAAAGTTGCACATAGTGACACGTCAGATCTTATGATGTGCTACGATTAATGCAACTTGTTTTACAACAAAATCATCGATGGCACATTATACCATACAAATCTCTGCAACTGTGTATATTTAAATAGCCATCGCCGTCATTATATTTGCAGTTGTCATAAAATTATAGTAAATAGTACAGTTAATACGGGTGCATGCCACAGTTTTTAAATTAATGGGTATTTCACGTAGCATCGCACCCAGCACTCGTGAAATATATGCAGTTTTAAAAATTGTGGCAAGCACCCGTGCTAATGGTGCTAGTGATTTTAGTATTTGACAACTGCAACATAAGCACAAAGACGATGGTCGCTATTTAAATATACACCGTTGCAGAGTCCTGACCTGAATTCTATAGAACACCTTTGGGATGTTTTGGAGCCGGCTGGAGTGGCCGTGCGGTTCTAGGCGCTGCTGTCTGGAACCGCGCGACCGCTACGGTCGCAGGTTCGAATCCTGCCTCGGACATGGATGTGTGTGATGTCCTTAGGTTAGTTAGGTTTAATTAGTTCTAAGTTCTAGGCGACTGATGACCTCAGAAGTTAAGTCGCATAGTACTCAGAGCCATTTTTAGATGTTTTGGAACGCCGACATTGTGCCACGCCTCACCGACCGACATCGATACCTCTCCTCAGTGCAGCACTTTGTGAAGAATGGGCTGCCATTCCCCAAGTAACCTTCCAGCATCTGATTGAACGTATGCCTGCGAGAGTGGAAGCTGTCATCAAGGCTAAGAGTGGCCCAACATCATATTGAATTCCAGCATTGCCAAAGGAGGACGCCACGAACTTGTAAGTCATTTTCAGCTAGGTGTCCGGATACTTTTGATCACATAGTGTACGTTTTAGTTTTAACTGATTGATAATATACTGTATGCATGATACTGTCGTTTTATACGGTAGTTGATAACGGTCTAAAACAGCAGTTGTACGATCGTAAAATAAATAAAGAAGTTAAAAAAAACGAAAAAAATTATCAGATAGATTAGAAAAACATTTGACGCGCCTCATTTGCTGTGCATGATTTCGAGCATTATTCAACGTCATGCCAGTGTTTCTCGAATCTATTTAATTTCTTACTCTTAGACAAATAATTTCACAAAAGAATTGACCAATTTTTTCAGTCTATACTTTTATTTTCAAATTTTGTCAGAATGCATAATAATTAACACCTTATTTGCTTTATTTGAGTACTCTGTTAACTAAGCGTCTTGAATTTAGTACTTGATTTAAAGGAAACGATTATGACAGTTAAATAACACATCAGTGTAACTTTTTATGTGCATTATGCGTTGAAAAGATAATCTTTTCGACACCTCTATGTCTTCCTAATGTCTCTTTTTCTTGAAGTGTCCTAAATTTAGCGCTTGATTAAAAGAAGCCATTTAAAAATTCTAATGTTTCACCAACACATCTTTTTTCAATCAAATTAGCTCCTCCTCGAATACACGAACTTTTTGACACATCATTTAGCGTCTTCCGTTCTTGACCAGTTTTAGATTTACTGTTGATTCGAATATAAACAGTTAAATATCACAACAATTCGACTTTTTATGCGGGAGATAGCCAGGCCTTGAAGAAATGAACTTTGACATTTACTTAAGTAGTTAGCAGGAGCTGTCCGCGAAATTTTCGTTCTTGTTAGACAAAACTGTAGCGGCTGTCGAAAATCCTTTATTGGTGCAACCGGTTTCGCAATGTAATGTTGCACCATCAGGTTCATATGAATAAAAAACACAAAGTTTAGGAAAAATATTTTTAAAAATTTGACAAGAGGACCAGTAAAATCAGTAAGTAACTTCCATGATGTTTAGATACTACATGTACGAAATGGACAATAACCGTCAAGAGAATCGGGTACGCAGTAACAGAATATCCAGATTCAAATCATTTACAGCAAAACTTAGAGATTATAATAAGTACCCTTTGCTCTCATTGGAGCTGTATTAAAAAGTCCTTGAAAGAAATATATATATATATATGAAAATTAATATAGTTTCCGTACCACGGTTTCGACGAAGGTTTTCGGGAGGCTTCCCTTGACTGTAAAGCGTATGCTCAAGCTGGACCGCGTCTGTGGTCCCCATTGCCGCGCGGAGTGGCCGTGCGGTTTAAGGCGCTATGTCACGGATTGCGCGGCCCCTCCCGCCGGAGGTTCGGATCCTCCCTGGGCATGGCTGTGTGTTGTAAGTAGCATAAGTTAGTTTGAGTAGTGTGTAAGTCTAGGGACCGATGACCTCAGCAGTTTGGTCCCTTAGGAATTCACACACATTTGAACATTTGGTCCCCATCTGCCCTGAGTTTATGACACTTGCACGGAGACACACTTGTACGGAGAGGAAATGTGTTGACACTTGCACGGAGCCCAGGACACTGTAGGTAATGGATAGGGTGTTCTAGAATTAGGGTACAACGGCCTGTCTGCCGCTACCTGCGACATTCTCTGGGAAAGGCCAAGGCCCGTTTCCTGCTCAAAGCTCCCTGTCCACGCACCAGTTCATAGTGTGCGGGGCTTTCTTCCAGATTTCAGTACCACAGTTGAACTCTCACTGGCAAGTAGCGTTCCGTGTTTTAGTCCTGAGACAGAGAAATTCACCGAGAGCACCAAAGTCTTTACTGATTTACAACGGGCATCAGTACATAGTGGAGCAGGCCGCTCTTTATCACGGTATAACTGTATATGTGTGGATCCATTTATTCACGGGATAATTATATATTTTTAATTTTTATAATTATATTTTATAACTTTGGTTGGGGTGGCCTCAAATATTGTGGGCTAGCATGAGACTTTTAATTAACTTATACCACCATAACACACGTACGGACATCGGGTGTCCCGAAGTACGTACGATATAACATTTTTTTAAACACAACGCGCGACTCACCGCCTTCTAATAAATAGTTTGCGAGAGCGCTGCTACTCAGAAAAGAAAATATGCTTGTTCTTACGCAAACTGTAATTATTAATATGAGTCTCAGGGGCCACTGGTTATTTATGTACCAAACTACATAAAGATTAACTGAGATATTGCGGAGCCTACTGGATGAAAATATTTTTAATATTTCTTGTTCATTATTTGCAAGGCAAAACTGGAGAGAATCTCGTCTGCCGTTAGGCGGCCAAACCCGAACCATACTGAACTCATTCAGTATTCTAAATATTAATAAACGAAATCTATTTTTACTCTGTTAACTCTGAGACTATTTTAAGATCAAGGTAGAGAAACCTCTCACATTTACATTTAATATTATGACATGAAATTTTAATTAAATAATACAGTCAGCGTAATGGCCGACTAAATCCTGCTAGGGGAGATGAGTTCCCTGCACTACGAAGTTCTGTAAAAATTTTGTTAATTTTAATTACTGGTTGCGATCATGAGAGGTGACAACTAAGTTAATAATACACACTTCCTAATAACAATTTCTATTATGTTTTTCAAAAATACAGATAAAACTTACGTTAATTATCAAACAGCACTACAATGGCGGCCTACCGCTAGACGAAAAAAAAAACAGGGGAGCTGGTTCAATCAAAGCGTTGTCTCTGATTTTCATGGCCTATGTTACACAGATTATACCAAAAAACTGTGTTTTGTTAATTACATCGATTTTGTGTTTTGATGATAATAACTTACGTTCTTTACTATTTGTTATACATCGCGCAGACGTAAATAGTCTTTAGATAATTTATGTTTCACACATCTCATAGCAAAAACTTCCTTTCCCTTTCACCAAATGTCCATTTATGTGACGTACCGTCACATGTGGCGGAGCGGTTCTAGGCACTTCAGTCCGGAACCGCGCTGCTGCTACGGTCGCAGGTTCCAATCGTGCCTCGGGCATGGATGTGTGTGATGACCTTAGGTTAGTTAGGTTTAAGTAGTTCTGAGTCTACTGCTGTGGTGTGAGCGTGAAACAGCTCGCACGAGTGTTGAATTAGGCATTTTAGTGTGGCTGTACCTGCGAAAAGCCCCAGGCTCTGTGCAAATACCGCTTAGTGCAAGTGTCCAACCCCATCTGCCCCACCCTTGGCTTGTCTGATATTTGATATTTGACTGAATAGAACCGTGACTCTTTAGTGGCCCAGATCTCGAAAAATAGATTGGCGGAATGAAAGAGACGGTCATGACGAAAGTCCAAAGTTCTAAAAACAAACATGGAGAATAATACACATATAAAAAAAAAAAGTTTTGCATCACCTCGATTCAGAGTTACGGAACCTGTACAGATAATTGGAATAGAGATCAACATAAACATCATTTCCGCCCTCTTTATTGCTCATGAAAACTACACATTGCATGTTGCACTGCAATACAGCGAGACCTTCGGAGGTGGTGGTCCAGAATGCAGTACACACCGGTACCTCTAATACGCAGTAGCATGTCCTCTTGCACTGATGCATGCCTGTATTCGTCGTGCCATACTATCCACAATTTCATCAAGGCACTGTTGGTCCAGATTGTCCCACTCCTCAATGGCGATTCGGTGTACATCCCGAGAGTGGTTGGTGGGTCAGGTCGTCCATAAACAGCCCTTTTCCCACCCAGACATGTTCGATAGGGTTCATGACTGGAGAACATGCTGGCAACTCTAGCAGAGCGATGTCGTTATCCTGAAGGAAGGCATGCACAAGATCTGCACGATGGGGGCACGAATTGTCGTGCATGAAGACGAATGCCTCGCCAATATGCTGCCGATATGGTTGCACTATCGCTCGTACAGCCGTTACGGTGCCTTCCATGATCACCAGCGGCGTAAGTCGGCTCCACATAATACCACCCCAAAACAGCAGGGAACCTCCACCTTGCTGCACTCGCTGGACAGTGTGTCTAAGGCGTGCAGCCTGACCGAGTTGCCTCCAGACACGTCTCCGACAACTGTCTGGTTGAAGGCATATGCGACAGTCATCGGTGAAGAGAATGTGATGCCAATCATGAGCGGTGCATTCGGTATGTTGTTGGGCCCATCTGCACCGCGCTGCATGGTGTCGTGGTCGCAAAGATGGACCTCGCCCTAGACGTCAGGAGTGAAGTTGCGCATCATGCAGTGTATTGCGCGTAGTTTGAGTCGTAACACGACGTCCTGTGACAGCATGAAAAGCATTATTATGGTGGCGTTGCTGTCAGGGTTACTCCGAGCCATAATCCGTAGATAGCGGTCATCCGCTGCAGTAGTAGCCCTTGGGAGGCCTGAGCGAGGCATGTCATCGACAGTTCCTCTCTCTTTGTATCTCCTTCATGTCCGAACAACATCGCTTTGGTTCACTCCGAGACGCTTGGACACTTTCCTTGTTGGGAGCTCTTCCTAGCAAAAACGATGCGGACGCGATGGAACTGCGGTATTGACCGTCCAGGGATGGTGAAACTACAAACAACACGAGCCATGTACCTCCTTCCTGGTGGAATGACTAGAACTGATTGGCTTTCAGACGCCCTCAGTCTAATAGGCGCTGCTCATGCATGGTTGTTTATATCTTGGGGCCGGTTTAGTGACACCTCTCAACAAAAAAATGGTTCAAATGGTTCTGAGCACTATGGGACTCAACTGCTGAGGTCCTTAGCTCCCCTAGAACTTAGAACTAGTTAAACTTAACTAACCTAAGGACATCAAAAACATCCATGCCCGAGGCAGGATTCGAACCTGCGACCGTAGCGGTCTTGCGGTTCCAGACTGCAGCGCCTTTAACCGCACGGCCACTTCGGCCGGCCATCTCTCAACAGTCAAACGGACTGTGTCTATGATACAATATCCACAGTCAACATCTATCTTCAGGAGTTCTGGGAACCGGGACGATGCAAAACTTTTTTGGATGTGTGTATAATAAAAATATGTCAAGCAGGCTAAGGGATGGATAAAACTCATAAAAAATCACCACGTAATCGTGTAGGGCCATGAAATAGACAGTGCTATAAAATTACTAAAATCGTATAAACTATAGTGAAATATAGAAAATGAAAATAAGACGGGTGGAAGATAAAAAGTATGGCAAAGAAGTCAAATAAGCAGAAGAATAAAAATCCTGTGTCTTACCATATGCATCAGACGTATCACGACGGAAAAAAGCACGGGCCGATACTGCCTGAAAACTAAGCACACGGACAAGTCAGGTGTCAAGTTGAAAGCGAAGCGCATAGCCGACCCGGAAACATGTGGCGAGGCAAGATGAAAGGAAGAGAGTAGATAATAATACTTGAATAACAATATTTGGGCGTGCCCTACATTCTTAATGCTACATTAAAAAGTAATAAAACCGGATGAAAGTAAAATACTAATAAAAACAATAAGCAACAAATTATTTATTACGATGCAGCTGTCAATACCAGCAGGTACATTGCGGTATCTTAACTCCCTTTTGCTGTTTAGTGTATATTTCCAGGGGCAGTTTCTATACCGCCGGATCTCAATTTCCTCAGGTATGTTTAAAGTATGACCTTTATTTTGGCGATGCAAAATTTGAAATTTTTGACAAATTGTTAATTGTGTACCCAAATTCAGATGGTGAGTACTTAGTGCTCGTTTCGAGTTCGTCAAATTTACATGCTCATAGAACCTGATCTCAAAATTCCTAGCGGTTTGACCCGTGTATTTTTTGGGGCAATTGTCGCTTCTGATGCAACATCCTCCAGTAGTTGAATATTTGGAATCTGTGGCTTTCTCTCTGTGCCGATACTTATCTCCGAGCCGGCCGGAGTGGCCGTGCGGTTCTAGGCGCTACAGTCTGGAGCCGAGCGACCGCTCCGGTCGCAGGTTCGAATCCTGCCCCGGGCATGGATGTGTGTGATGTCCTTATGTTAGTTAGGTTTAATTAGTTCTAAGTTCTAGGCGACTGATGACCTCAGAAGTTAAGTCGCATAGTGGTCAGAGCCATTTGGACTTATCTCCGACCTCGTCAGGAATGAAGTAAGCCAGGTGTAAACTTTTTCTTTTCAATTTGGAGCAGTCATATCGAAAATACTGGCTCAGTACGGAACTCTGTGATATATGATGTCGTCCGCAAAATTCTTGTTCACTATTTGTCAATGCAAAAGCGTGGAAAACCTTAGTTTAAAAAAAAAATACTTTTGTAGACATTATTTACGCAGAATCGTATCCATTGCTATGCACTGTGGGTTAGGTCAGGTGATATTCTTTGTCGAAAGCTTTCTTTGACGTGTGAACTTGATGCGTCTTATAGAGAAGAGATCTAAATGTAGCCCTTTTATGCGCTAAGGAATGATTAGATAGGGTGTGGATGACGACATCCGACGCGGCAGTTTTTCCGTATACATAAGACTCAAACTTGTAGTTATTTAAAGAAATCATTAGGTCCAAAAATGGAAGTGATCCTTTTTCACTGTGTTGCATGGTAAACTTAATTTTATGATGGAAACCATTTAACTCTCCAACAAATTTGCAACACACTTATTTCGTCCCATGATACAAACGAAGGATATCATCAACATATCTGCCCCAAAATATAAGTTTTTGGCATGGGCGGGAAAATGGCTCTAAGCACTATGGGACTTATCATCTGGGTCATCAGTCCCCTGGGAGGGAAAGTTTTATTTCGTTATTGTCCATATTTTTTTTTAAACCTGAGGCACTTTCCACGGCCGTCTGCTTCATTCCACCGCTCTTGTTTTGACTACTGTTCCCTTTATACAACTTGACAGAGTGATGGGGATGTCAAATAATGTTTATGTTTTGCTGTATATGATTAGAATATGAGAATTCTGTTTATTGTCTTCCCGATTTTCTGGAGACTTAACGCCCATTTCGTATACTTAGAATCTAAATATCACGGAAATAATGATGTTACTGGACCTTTTGTCAGATCTTTTTAATTTTTGCTCCAGTCTCTGTTTTTCTATTCATTTTACTATTCACATGCAACACATCATCCAACTTTGGGTTGCGAAACCGTTGGTACTAATAAAGGATTACTCAACAGCTGTTGCGATTCTGTTTAACAAGAATTCATTCTTACAGCTGTGGTTGCCCACAGTATAAAGTGTGTTGTTCGTGAAATACATCAATTTTCCCTTAAATCACTAATTACGTTTTTTTAACTATTCTGATTATTTCCACGCAACTAAATATTTTGCTACCAAAGAAAACCTCACGCTGGTCAGTTTGATACCTGATTGGTCTGTTTGCCACTCTTCGTTTGCCTTTGAAAGTTCGGATAAAAATTTTCCCTCGAGGCCACAATAATTTTTTCTTACTTACCTTGAATACTTTCAAGCAAATAAACCTTTTTGTGTAAATCTAGAGCTAACGGTGGTTAATTTGAGATGCCGTTTGACCATTTCCCGCTCTTTGTTTGGCCATGAAAATTCGAACAAAAACCAACAGTATAACATTTGACCAAAAAAATGACTGCTGTAGGCAACACTGTATGTTTGACGACTTAAAGAGTACGTTAAATTGTACCTATACACATATATTATTTGCAAGTCGATATTTTTACGTTAAATACGTCTGTCTGTTGCAAAATAATTATAACTGTTAAATTCTAACTTCTTTAGAAAAAAAAGAACCTTGGGAACTGCCGAAAAAAACTAGCTGTCATACTCAATTTGTTCGTTTAACACGTTCCAGTTTTCTTGCTGTTACCAGCCGAAGATGCAGCTTAGTAATTCAGCCCAGATTTTATCATCTTCAGTTTCGGTGCCTCAGTGATTAACGGATATTTGACCGATTTCAGATAGGATCAAAAGATTTCGACTTTCTCGAGAATTTGACAGTTTAGATCTTGCTTTGGAATACAACGCTCCTCACATAATTGTCATTACGCTTGTATTGAGTTTCTTGAGATAAGATACAATTAGCTTCCATTTATTAGAAGATGATGTGCACCATCGGAAAACCCAACATGTGTTTAACGGCTTTTGCACAACTCTGTAACACAGCGCATTTTCTCCCTTAGTCATAAAACCGTCTCTTATTTTCTTGGGGTTTCATGTTTACAGAGTAAGTTTTCATTAATTTAAAATTTCTTCATTTTTAAAATAAATACGTTATTTTGATGTAGAAGGATTGACATGTCAATAGGTTTTGGGCAAAAGAGTAATTAACTATGTTAAGAATTCCGGTTGCTGCCCTCAGAACAGCCTACACGTGTAGAAAATATGATTTATTCCTCACATTGTTATTCCATTAAAGTAACAAAAAGAATTATTTCATCTGATCCATGATTAGATCTTATGTGAATTACGCAACTTCAAATATTTCAGGAGAACGGAAAACCAGTGCAAGTTGCAAATATTTTATTTTTCATTCGATGACTTGTTTCGGACGGAGATACATTTCCAAATCAACATAATAAAGTCGAGAATGGCAGTTTCGAAGATGTCAAACATCTGTAATGAACGTTTACAGCGCATACAAATTGTATGCGCCGTGGTGCGGTCCGCCGGTTTAAAAGGACGGAGAAACTGCGGGACCAACAGTCACCGGCCGCCCGGGTTAGCCGGGCAGTCTCAAGCGTCTTGTCCCGGGCCGCGCGGCTCCCCCCGTCGGAGGTTCGAGTCGTTCCTAGGGCATGGGTGTGTGTGTCGTCCTTACCGTAAGTTATTTTAAGTTAGATTAAGTAGTGTGTAAGCTTAGGGGACCGATGACCTCAGCAGTTTGGTCCCGTAAGACCTTACCACACATTCATTTCCATTTTATTCCATCAGTCACTCGGCTCACTCTAGTGAAGAATGGGCAGTATAAAGCCGAAATACCAGAAGAAGAAGTGAAATTTATGAGGCTGCACGCCCAAAATTTTGTGGAACAAGCGCTTTACTTGTTTACCGTAATATTACCATTTGTTGCCAAGTGCAACAATATCGTGGTTGAGTCGTGATACAGTTTCAACTGACGTAAACAGTTTCATTCTCCTACCCAAGAATGCACGGTTCACATTACCCCTGTAGTCCACAAAGCGCATTCTCTAGTTTCTGACTTGTCCCGTCATCTCTTCTTGGTGAGCGATAAAGAATCCAGGCCCAAGTGCTCTCTTTATCCCCGAATATACAGTGCTAAAAGTTTATGCCGATAAAGCCAATCTGACTGTTTTATAATGGGCATTTTGTAACATGTAGTTGAATGTTATAAAGCAGTCGAATCATTAGTTTCACTGAATAAACATTCTTGCTAAACATCATTGCTTACTTGTTTAGCCGGCCGCGGTGGTCTAGCGGTTCTAGGCGCGCAGTCCGGAACCGCGCGACTGCTACGGTCGCAGGTTCGAATCCTGCCTCGGGCATGGATGTGTGTGGTGTCCATAGGTTAGTTAGGTTTAAGTAGTTCTAAGTTCTAGGGGACTGATGACCACAGTAGTTAAGTCCCATAGTGCTCACAAGGGAACCTCCCCATCGCACCCCCCTCAGATTTAGTTATACGTTGGCACAGTGGATAGGCCTTGAAAAACTGAACACAGATCAATCGAGAAAACAGGAAGAAGTTGTGTGGAACTATGAAAAAAATAACCAAAATATACAAGCTGAGTAGTCCATGTGTAAGATAGGCAACATCAAGGACAGTAGCGCCGTGGTCCCGTGGTTAGCGTGAGGAGCTGCGAAGGAGAGGTTCTTGGTTCAAGCCTTCCCTAGAATGACAAGTTTACTTACTTTATTTTGGCAAAGTTATGATCTGTCCGTTCGTTCATTGACGTCTCCGTTCACTGTAATAAGTTTAGTGTCTGTGTTTTGCGACCGCACCGCAATACCGTGCGATTAGTAGACGAAAGGACGTGCCTCTCCAATGGGAACCGAAAACATTTGATCGTAAGGTCATAGGTTAACCGATTCCTCCATAGGAAAACACGTCTGATATATTCTATACGATACTGGTGACGGCATGTGCGTCACATGACAGGAATATGTTGTCGACTCACCTAACTTGTACACTTGGCGAATGGGTAAAAAGATTCTTCTACCTTGCCCGATTTAGGTTTCCTTGTGGATGCAGTAATCACTCGCAAAAAAGTGATGAAAACATAAGAGTTTGTCACATAACCTGAAAATAAAAAATTAAAACATTCACTAGAGGGAAGACTTGAACCAAGGACCTCTCCTTCCGCAGCTCCTCACGCTAACCACGGGACCACGGCGCTTCAGACCTCATTATACCCTTGATGTTGCATATCTTAGGCTTGGACTACTCGGTTTGTATATTTTGCTTATTTTTTTCATAGTTCCACACAACTTCTTCCAGTTTTCTCGATTGTTTTGTGTTCAGTTTTTCAAAGCCTATCCACTGTGCCAACTTATAACTAAATCTGAGGGGGGTGCGATGGGGAGGTTCCCTTGTCAGAGCCAGCCATTACTTGTTTAGTCAAAAATGGTTTCACGCTTTTCGCTCTGCCCATTACATGTTATGTCTCAGTTTCGAGCACATATATTTTTGCTCACAGTCTAATTTTTCAATAATCTCAAGGGGTAATTCATATTGTAAACACCATTTCTTTTCATTAATTTTTGGAATGTTATGATATTTTCAGTCTATTTGCATCATTTTTAATAAGATAATAAATATCTGAAGTAGTTAAGTGATACACTAAGGTATTTGTGTTTGTGTAACACATATGAACAATTTTTTGCCTTACGTTTCTTTAATATATACCCCTGATGGCAAGCTGTAAGGAGCGTCTTAGAAAGATATATAGTAGCTATTTTTACAGCTACAAGTTCGTCAAAAATGATGTTATGTCTACTTAATTTCTATAGCACTGACATTTGCCTTGAATGTTCTTAAAGCAGCTGCTCTTTGTCTACCCTCCTAGCTCTTTACAAGCTTAACATCTCTCATTTTCCGCACATTCCACAATTTCTGCAGACTACCTTGTTAAGTGAGAGACTGGTAGCAGTTGTATCGTTGTCCAAGCCAGCCGGCGTGGCCAAGCGGTTCTAGGCGCTACAGTCCGGAACCGCGCGACCGCTATTGTCGCAGGTTCGAATCCTGCCTCGGCGTGGATGTGTGTGATGTCCTTAGGTTAGTTAGGTTTAAGTAGCTGTAAGTTCCAGGGGACTTAAGACCTCAGCAGTTGAGTCCCATAGTGCTCAGAGCCATTTGAACCATTTTGTTGTCCAGGTTTATAGACTACTAGCGAACTCGGCAATACTTTGCAATTTCTAAATACGTATCGATATACATTCTAATCTTCTTCGTCTAATCTTTTTCTCCCCCTTCTCTCTGTACATCGCCTTTTCATCCTCTGCTTGTTCACCACCTAATGAGAAAGGATATATATATACGGGAGAAATAATTTGTGCGACTATGAGAAAAGAAAAGAGCACAGGATTTTCTTTCTCGGAGTCGATTTTAAAAGAAAACTTGTACATTGTTGTTTAAAAATATGTAGCCCATGTCCATCTGAACGTCTATTAGAGTATCGTTTGAAACTCGAAATGCATTCTGTCAAGACCTTTTCAAAAATTTTGGCAACAGCGAAAATAAACAAATATGTACACATACCCTGTGTCTGTCCGAATGTTCATTAGAGTATCGTGTGAAAACGTAAAGTATATCGGTGGAGAACTTTTCGAGATTTTTAGTAACGTTTCCCTTCCTATATTACATATATCGTCCAAAATGTGTAGCCTATGTCTCTCCGAATGTTCATGAGGGTATTGTTCAAAATTTGAAGTAAATCAGTCGACAACTTTTCGACATTTTTTGTAGAGACGTTTTTCCTTTATATATTACAAAGATTTTTTATATCTAGCACACATTAAAAACATGTAATCTCCGACCGAACGTTCATTAAAATGTTGTTGTTGTTGTTGTGGTCTTCAGTCCTGAGACTGGTTTGATGCAGCTCTCCATGCCACTCTATCCTGTGCAAGCTTTTTCATCTCCCAGTACCTACTGCAACCTACATCCTTCTGAATCTGCTTAGTGTATTCATCTCTTGGTCTCCCTCTACGATTTTTACCCTCCACGCTGCCCTCCAATACTAAATTGGTGATCCCTTGATGCCTCAGAACATGTCCTACCAACCGATCCCTTCTTCTGGTCAAGTTGTGCCACAAACTTCTCTTCTCCCCAATCCTATTCAGTACTTCCTCATTAGTTATGTGATCTACCCATCTAATCTTTAGCATTCTTCTGTAGCACCACATTTCGAAAGCTTCTATTCTCTTCTTGTCCAAACTATTTATCGTCCATGTTTCACTTCCATACATGGCTACACTCCATACGAATACTTTCAGAAATGACTTCCTGACACTTAAATCAATACTGGATGTTAACAAATTTCTCTTCTTCAGAAACGCCTTCCTTGCCATTGCCAGTCTACATTTTATATCCTCTCTACTTCGACCATCATCAGTTATTTTGATCCCCAAATAGCAAAACTCCTTTACTACTTTCAGTGCCTCATTTCCTAATCTAATTCCCTCAGCATCACCCGACTTAATTAGACTACATTCCATTATCCTTGTTTTGCTTTTGTTGATGTTCATCTTATATCCTCCTTTCCAGACACTGTCCATTCCATTCAACTGCTCTTCCAAGTCCTTTGCTGTCTCTGACAGAATTACAATGTCATCAGCGAACCTCAAAGTTTTTATTTCTTCTCCATGAATTTTAATACCTACTCCGAATTTTTCTTTTGTTTCCTTTACTGCTTGCTCAATATACAGATTGAACAACATCGGGGAGAGGCTACAACCCTGTCTTACTCCCTTCCCAACCACTGCTTCCCTTTCATGCCCCTCGACTCTTATAACTGCCATCTGGTTTCTGTACAAATTGTAAATAGCCTTTCGCTCCCTGTATTTTACCCCTGCCACCTTTAGAATTTGAAAGAGAGTATTCCAGTCAACATTGTCAAAAGCTTTCTCTAAGTCTACAAATGCTAGAAACGTAGGTTTGCCCTTCCTTAATCTTTCTTCTAAGATAAGTCGTAAGGTCAGTATTGCCTCACGTGTTCCAGTGTTTCTACGGAATCCAAACTGATCTTCCCCGAGGTTGGCTTCTACTAGTAAAGAATTCGTGTTAGTATTTTGCAGCTGTGACTTATTAAGCTGATAGTTCGGTAATTTTCACATCTGTCAACACCTGCTTTCTTTGGGATTGGAATTATTATATTCTTCTTGAAGTCTGAGGGTATTTCGCCTGTTTCATACATCTTGCTCACCAGATGGTAGAGTTTTGTCAGGACTGGCTCTCCCACGGCCGTCAGTAGTTCCAATGGAATATTGTCTACTCCGGGGGCCTTGTTTCGACTCAGGTCTTTCAGTGCCCTGTCAAACTCTTCACGCAGTATCATATCTCCCATTTCATCTTCATCTACATCCTCTTCCATTTCCATAATATTGTCCTCAAGTGCATCGCCCTTGTATAGACCCTCTATATACTCCTTCCACCTGTCTGCTTTCCCTTCTTTGCTTAGAACTGGGTTTCCATCTGAGCTCTTGATATTCATACAAGTCGTTCTCTTATCTCCAAAGGTCTCTTTAATTTTCCTGTAGGCGGTATCTATCTTACCCCTAGTGAGATAGGCCTCTACATCCTTACATTTGTCCTCTAGCCATCCCTGCTTAGCCATTTTGCACTTCCTGTCGATCTCATTTTTGAGACGTTTGTATTCCTTTTTGCCTGTTTCACTTACTGCATTTTTATATTTTCTCCTTTCATCAATTAAATTCAATATTTCTTCTGTTACCCAAGGATTTCTACTAGCCCTCATCTTTTTACCTACTTGATCCTCTGCTGCTGTCACTACTTCATCCCTCAAAGCTACCCATTCTTCTTCTACTGTATTTAATTCCCCCATTCCTGTCAATTGCTCCCTTATGCTCTCCCTGAATCTCTGTACAACCTCTGGTTCTTTTAGTTTATCCAGGTCCCATCTCCTTAAATTCCCACCTTTTTGCAGTTTCTTCAGTTTTAATCTACAGGTCATAACCAATAGATTGTGGTCAGAGTCCACATCTGCCCCTGGAAATGTCTTACAATTTAAAACCTGGTTCCTAAATCTCTGTCTTACCATTATATAATCTATCTGATACCTTTTAGTATCTCCAGGGTTCTTCCATGTATACAACCTTCTTTCATGATTCTTAAACCAAGTGTTAGCTATGATTATGTTGTGCTCTGTGCAAAATTCTACAAGGCGGCTTCCTCTTTCATTTCTGTCCCCCAATCCATTTCACCTACTATGTTTCCTTCTCTCCCTTTTCCTACACTCGAATTCCAGTCACCCATGACTATTAAATTTTCGTCTCCCTTCACAATCTGAATAATTTCTTTTATTTCATCATACATTTCTTCAATTTCTTCGTCATCTGCAGAGCTAGTTGGCATATAAACTTGTACTACTGTAGTAGGTGTGGGCTTCGTATCTATCTTGGCCACAATAATGCGTTCACTATGCTGTTTGTAGTAGCTTACCCGCATTCCTATTTTCCTATTCAGTATTAAACCTACTCCTGCATTACCCCTATTTGATTTTGTGTTTATAACCCTGTAGTCACCTGACCAGAAGTCTTGTTCCTCCTGCCACCGAACTTCACTAATTCCCACTATATCTAACTTCAACCTATCCATTTCCCTTTTTAAATTTTCTAACCTACCTGCCCGATTAAGGGATCTGACATTCCACGCTCCGATCCGTAGAACGCCAGTTTTCTTTCTCCTGATAACGACATCCTCTTGAGTAGTCCCCGCCCGGAGATCCGAATGGGGGACTATTTTACCTCCGGAATATTTTACCCAAGAGTACGCCATCATCATTTAATCATACAGTAAAGCTGCATGTCCTCCGGAAAAATTACGGCTGTAGTTTCCCCTTGCTTTCAGCCGTTCGCAGTACCAGCACAGCAAGGCCGTTTTGGTTATTGTTACAAGGCCAGATCAGTCAATCATCCAGACTGTTGCCCTTGCAACTACTGGAAAGGCTGCTGCCCCTCTTCAGGAACCACACGTTTGTCTGGCCTCTCAACAGATACCCCTCCGTTGTGGTTGCACCTACGGTACGGCTATCTGTATCGCTGAGGCACGCAAGCCTCCCCACCAACGGCAAGGTCCATGGTTCATTGGGGGGTTCATTAAAATATCCTGTAAAAATCTGGAGTAAATTGGTGAATAACCTTTCGCGATTTTTTCTAACAACCTTTCCCATTCATATAGATAGCCAGAAAAAGTCTCGGAAAGTTAAATGTAAGTTACTACACAAATTATATATATATATATATATATATATATATATATATATATATATATATATATATAACTTCTCGAAAACTTATATATAACTTTTCGAGACTTTTTCTAACAATATATATAATGTGTAGCCTGTGTACGGCCGAATATTTATTAGACACAATGTGTAATATAAGATTAATCATCAATTTCATCACAGTCAGCCATGAATCTATTGTTTGCAACAGCATGCCTAGGCGTACAGTAAACAATACTACCTCTAAGCCCGTTCTCACACTTCGAACCATCCAACAGCGTTGCGCTCAGGAAAACGGTACATGAGTATATTGGTGTGCAAAACTTAAAAATGGCTCTGAGCACTATGGGACTTAACATCTGAGGTCATCAGTCCCCTAGAACTTAGAACTCCTTAAACCTAACTAACCTAAGGACATCACACACATCCATGCCCGAGGCAGGATTAGAACCTGCGACCGTAGCACTCGCGCGGCTCCGGACTGTAGCGCCCAGAACCACTCGGCCACACCGGTCAGCCGCAAAACTTAAGGACGAAAGTAACCTTCGCACTATGTTTCACTTTCAAGTGACATAGATCGATGAAACTGGGACCATACATAGAAAGAACTGCACAGTATATAGAGCAGGAGGTAACGGAAAGAAATGCTCAATGAGACGAACAGAAATGTCAATACTGTTAAATGGCACACTGAAGTCATCGCGATCATTATGGTTCCCTGGACATTATAAAATGCGAAACATGGTTCTTCATATTGTGTGTGATTACCACGGACGGCAACGTATGCTCTGCAACATCCTCTTACGGTTACCTTCAGTACCATACCGTAGCCGTTTTTTTTATGTATGGCCCGAGTTTCATCGACCTATGTTATTTGCCAGTGACGTATCATGGAAGAGTTACATCCGTCTTTCAGTTTTTCACACCAGTGGACGACAAGTTTAGCAATAGGTGAAAGCTTCTATTTGTCATGTATGCTGGTACGGAATGCCTGCTATAAACACATAAACCATTTAACACCGCTTCTACTTGCCCTGTAGCAATAACAAAGAATATTCGGACTTCAAGCTATATCAATTACTAATGGAATGATTTAGGTAATTATTATATGTGGTTGGTGATAACGTAAAACAATAAGCGGAAGAATATTAGCCTCAAAGAGCATCTATTGTTTCGAGCAGCAGTAATATGACATTTGCAAGAAATGTTTCATGCACACAGATTTGAAAGATAAGGATCATTGATATTTTACCAGCTGAGACGGAAAAGCGGCACGTAAGAGCTGTAATTTAAATTAAAGACCTGGTCTACTAATGTCTGATGTATTTCAAGATTTCCGCACTCTCTATCTCAAAATGTACAATTTGGATCCATTATGTAACTTTAACTGAATGTGCGAGTTTTTGCTAAAAGCCATTACTGCAATATTTTGGGTCATTACGGACATGCAACACTTACGGTTAATTGAGCATTGTGTCAGAGGCAGTATTGTTCACTGTATCCAAAGGTATGCTACTGAAAATAATGGATTAGTGGTTGCTTGTAATGAAAGCGATGATTGACCTGGGATATATTTTAGAAGTAGACTTTGACTAAGAAGAAAATATCCGTTAACATCACTCTGATGTATGTATCTTTACATCGAGAGAAAATGATTCCACCGCTTAGTATCAACAAACTAGGAATTCCAATGACGTTGATTTCCATTATCGTTGTATTCCAAAAACTAATGTTACTATATTAATTAAAAGCTGTGCCAGAACATTAATTTTATTCTAAGCAAATTCACAGGATACTATCAGTCTGTCAGTATCCCCAGATGAAACCATGTACAGATGTTAACGCTGTATAATGTATGAACACAAAAATAAAATAGAATTAAAAAAAATCGTATGACAGTGTTTGGTTAAACTATGCAGATTGCGCCAAAAATAAGAGACATAGTGCGATTAACGAGGCTAGCAACAAGCCGGGAAGGTAAATGTGGAACTACTGCTTTAACCTTGAAACCCAGTTTCTTGAGTATTTAAGGAGTATCTAGCAGTCGTTGAGTCAGGCAGAATCAACATTGTTTTTGAGGAACCTTAAATGTAGGGATAGCTATTTTAACTATTTTCAAAATGCCCTTCTTGTGGCTTACCATCTGAGTCATATTTTGAAAAAAAAAAACTGAGGCAAAAAATCTTACGTAAGCAAAGAGAGCTTAATATATCGTGCTCCGACTGTTTGACACTGTCAGGAGTACACCTGCGAACAGTTGGTAGAGCACTTGCCCGAGAAAGGCAATGGTCCCGAGTTCGAGTCTCCGTCCGTCCGGCACACAGTTTTAATCTGCCAGGAAGTTTCATATCAGCGCACACTCCGCTGCAGAGTGAAAATCTCGTTCTGGAAAAATCCCCCAGGCTGTGGGTAAGCCATGTCTCCACAATATCCTTTCTTTCAGGAGGGCTAGTTCTGGAAGGTTCGCAGGAGAGCTTCTGTAAAGTTTGGAAGGTAGGAGCCGAGGTACTGCCAGAAGTAAAGCTGTGAGGACGGGACGTGAGTCGTGCTTGGGTAGCTCAGTTGGTAGGGCACTTGCCCGCGAAAGACAAAGGTCCCGAGTTCAAGTCTCAGTCGGGCACACAGTTTTAATCTGCCAGGAAGTTTCATATCAGCGCATACCCCGCTGCAGAGTGAAAATCTCATTCTGGAGTATATGACATTTTCATAATGCAAATATAGCTTTCCTGCATTTAAATCGATATGTTATAGGAGTTTTTTATATCACCATAATTTACCAATTTCTATCGCTTCTGAATCTAAAACCTGTAAATTGTATTTTCATAACACAGTTTCAGATATGCTAAATTTACGATCAACGTTATGGAAGTTTCTGTATTACAGAATACGTGTATTGTACAAAAAATTGCGTAGTATTCCATGTATCAATAAAAAGAAGGTGAGTTTTCTAAAAGACGAATAATCGAGTTATATATTTACAGAATTAGTTGGACAGAGGAAAAATGTATGTGCTCGAAACTGAAACACAGCGTGTAATGGAGGCAGGGTGGTAGGTGTGAACCAATCTTCAATCACAGTCCAAAGTACTGATGATTACTGAGAAAATG
Organism: Schistocerca serialis cubense; assembly: GCF_023864345.2. Lineage (NCBI taxonomy): Eukaryota > Metazoa > Arthropoda > Insecta > Orthoptera > Acrididae > Schistocerca > Schistocerca serialis. Next base: position 1,076,217,635 of record NC_064638.1, on the reverse strand, counting down.
TATTCGCTGTATTAATAAATCGATTGCTCAATATATTATTCGATGAAAGCAAGGTGAGGCTTCACTATATATATCAATGTAAATTGGTATTATATGTCAAAAACAATAAGCGATTCATACACGAGAATAAAGGCAGCATTTTTGCTTGGTGCCATTATCGCTTGACAAGAAGAGACCACAGGGCGAATCACCAGCTGTGTAATATGATGGATGCATGACACGAGGCAGAGTGAATTGTGCATACATGTTACAAGACTGATACAGTTTACACTAGCTGAAACTATTGTTTGTAGCAATCTGTTGTGGATTACACTGAGGTAACAAAAGGATTCCTCGTAATATCGTGTCGTATCTCATTTGACACCATGTATTGCACCATCTCGTTGTGACATGGACCCGACAAGTCGTTGGAAGTCTCCTGCGGAAATACTGAGTCGTACTCCCTGTGTATCCGTCCATAACTGCGAAAGTGTTGCCGATTATGTCCGATGAATGTTCGATGGCATTATGCCGGGCGATCAGGATGTCCACATCATGAGCTAGAATTATCCAGAATGTTCTTCAAGCCAGTCACGAACAACTGTGGCCCAGTGCCGTGGCGCATCGTTTTTTGGGAACATGAAATCCATGAATGGGTGCAGATGGTCTCCAAGTAGCCGAACATAGCCGTTAACAGTCAATGATCGGTTCAAATGGATCAGAGGACGCAGTCCATTCCATGTAAACGAAGCCCACGCACATGGAGCCACCAACAGCTTGCACAGTGCCTTGTTGACAACTTGAGTTCATGGCTTCGTGGGGACTGCGCCACATTCGGACCGTACCATCCGCTCTTACCAAACGAAATCGGGACTTCTCTGAGCAGGCCATGGTTTTCCAGTCTTGTAGGATCCAACCGATACGGTCATGAGCCCAGGAGAGGTGCTACAGGCAATCACATCGATATCTGTAGTTATTTCATGCAGTGTTGCTTGTCTATCAATTGAAGACATGAAGTCTGAAAATGAGTCCGTGATCATATTTTGGCACTTTATTTTACAGGTCCGACTTGATCACACAATCTTTTACACTTCACTATTACTGGTTTCGGCTACTGCCATCTTCATGTCATAAAATATTCTGATGTAATATCAACGTCAAACTAAACATGTAGGTACATAGTAAGTGCACATACTATGTACCTAAATGTTTACTTTGACATTGATACTACAGCGCCGGCCGGAGTGGCCGTGCGGTTCTAGGCGCTACAGTCTGGAACCGCGGGACCGCTACGGTCGCAGGTTCGAATCCTGCCTCGGGCATGGATGTGTGTGATATCCTTAGGTTAGTTAGGTTTAAGTAGTTCTAAGTTCTAGGGGACTGATGACCTCAGAAGTTAAGTCGCATAGTGCTCAGAGCCATTTGAACCATTTTTTTTGATACTACAGCAGAATATTTTATGATCTGAAGATGGCAGTAGCCGAAACCGGCAATAGTGAAGCGTAATAGTTTGTGATCAAGACAGACCTGTAAAATATAATGTAGCTTATCTGTTAGCGCTGACCACTCTACACAAACGCTGCTGCTCTCATTCATTACGTGAAGGCCGTCGGCCGCTGCATTCCCCGTGTGAGAGGTAATACCTGAAATTTGGTATTCTCGGCACAATGTGGACGCTGTGGATCTTGGAATACTGAATTCCTTAACGATTTTCGGAATGGAAAGTCTCTTGCGTCTTTCCCGTGCATCTAGCACCGGTTACCATTCCGCGCTCAGAGTCTGTTAATTTCCTTCGTGCGGCCATAATCACGTCGGAAACCTTTTCACATGAATCACCTGAGTACAAATGACAGCTCCACCACTGCACTGCCCTTTTATGCCTTGTGTACGCCATCTGTACATGTGCATACTGCTGTCCCATGACTTTTGTCACCTCAGTTTATAGGTACAACACTCAACAGTTGTGTCATGATAAGGTAAATGTAGCACAGTTGAAAATTTAACAGGTTGTAGATGCAGCAGAGATGTACCACCAGTATTCTGATAATACAGAAACTTCCAAATATTGATTGGAAAATTAGCAAATCTGAAACTGTTTTATGAAAATATAATACACAAGTGCTAGACACAGAATCAATGAAGTTGTTAAATTATGGTTATGTAAAAAAACCTTCATAACATATTGATTTTGAATGCAGCAAAGCTGTAATATGCTGTTTGTAAATGTATCATATTTTTTAGAGGAAAGTGAGATTGTAGTACATACACACACACACACACACACACACACATATATATATATATATATATATATATATATATATATATACATACAGCAAAATGTTTGAGATAAAAGTTGTAAGTCGCAAAGAGCGTCACGCATTGCTACTAATGGCTGCGTCACTGAACGTGACTTTCGAAGTAATTTTGGAATTAAAGTGAAATTTAAATGGGAACTCTGTTTAATTTAAACTATGAGAAAAGGGCAAATTTTACATATAAAATGATCTGTTATACAAGAACATGTTAAGGTTCAATGAAGGTCAAATAAGCACATATGTTTTTAGTTCTACTTGGAATTAATTCGGAAGAGAGGAGAGGTACAGCAAAATACAATGTTGAATACAAACTGGAAGGGACATAAGAGGTTACGTATCTTAGGTAATTATCGAAGGTCATTCGTAGGTTGAGTCTTGATTCACGAAAGTTTGTGAAGCCGGATTTGGAAAGGACGATGAGAGATTTGAACTTTAATTTTTAAGTAACATGTTTATCGACAAAAAAAATCGCAGTGCATAAAAGTCATTTCGACATCTGCAAGACAGAACAAACATAAATAAAATGCAGGTCATTAATTTCCTCGCCTCTCATTCCTTGGACTGCTTGATTCAAAGAGTCCCTATGCCATACTATTTGTACCTGGAAATTAACTATTGAGTATATGCTCAAAATGTCCACCGTTTACTGTACGATATAGTAGTGTGTGTGTTATTCGGAATAACGAGACAAAGTTCCTTTGGTTATGCATGCACTCATTCAGGCTGCTACATCATATTTATCCGCCGACACAAGGCAAACGACTTGCGACGTTCAAGTAAAATGTCGGGAATATACATAACGGATGTACGAGTACAGGCTGTAGACTCATGGTTGACGACATATGGAAGTTTGGTGTGACCGTGAGTCGTGCACGTATAGCCGAAATGGTGCCGACACGGTAGTTCAGCGTGTTCTGTCAGAGGGCTGGCTTCTCTCTCTCTCTCTCTCTCTCTTCCCCCCCCCCCCCCCTCTCTCTCCCTCTATTTTTTTGTCGTCATTCTTCTGACTGGTTTGATGCTTGATGCGGCCCTCTACGAATTCCTCTCCTGTGCTAACTTATTCATCTCGGAGTACCACTTGCAACATACGTTCTCAGTTATGGAAGTCAAGAGTCATCGTTATGTCAAAGGACAAGACTAACGTAAACGATAGAGGTCAGGGCTACCGGTCAAGAAAAAAGATCAAATTTGGCTAAGAGGTGACATGGGGTCTCCTGCCATTGTCCACAATGTTTCCACCGCGTTTGACACGTGAGTATTACCTACCCACTCAGCGTCTTGCTCCTCTGTTCAGTGTGGTTCTTAGATGCGATAGCAGTAATTTAACGTTTGTAAGTGTGCTCTTTCGAGCTATCATTTCTTTTAAGTCATTTACTTCTTCATTCTGTTTAGCTTTTAGCGTCCTACACGAAATAAATGTTACCTTCTTTCTCAGATTTTTTTCCACGGCGTATTTCATAACGTCTAATACCAGTAGACTAGATTTATTGAGAAGGGTTAGGGTTAACAGATACTGGAGAAAACTTCTGCATCCCTTACTGCCCAAATATTTTTGTTGTGTGATTCAGCACACACCGTACAGCAACACTTTCTGCTGAAAAACAATAAGTCTCTTCGGGAAGCGAAACCCGTTCTTTTTAACCAGAGCTTGGATACAAAAGAGCACAACCAACTTTAACATTATGTATGGTTATCGGGCCTTGTGTGTTGAAGAGTTTCAAACGTTGGCTGCTGTAGTTATTTCGTTATAGTGGTCTTCCGAAATAGAATATTTTGTATTTGATGGACCATAGGTATAGCTTCCTTGAAACCAATGAAACTGGTACATAATTCTACTTTGCGGTAATTGTATATTCCTTGTTCACACATTTTCTTGTTATTCTATTTGGCGGTCAAATGTAGAATGCCTTTTTAGACGAAATATATCTGACATTAATTTACATCGGTCTATGATGGGCATTTCTGTAGATTTCGTTTGCAGTGCATTTGTTAGAATAGCTTAACATAGTTCTTAAGCCTGAGCGAACTAAACTAAATTCTTTCTAGTTTCGAAATATCTTTCCTATTGTCGTTGAAAAAGAATCAAGAACCAGAGTCGAATTTAGATCATATCTTCTCGTATACGTTAACAACACATAATTTTGAGACAAGGCCGGATTTTTTCCCCAATGTACCTCATCTATGAGAGGCACAAATCCATTATAATGACTAGAAATTTAGTCTCTCTTTTCACTACGAAAAAAGTGGTCGTTTAATCTCATGTATAATAATCCCCGTGAATTCCTCTGCTGCCAGATTTACCAATGGTTGTGTTGAGAGTTTAAATCTGTAAACATTTAAGGGTCACAGTTTTCTATCAGAGACCTTAAAAACCCGTTATTTCTCTCGTTTCTTCAAGAATGATAGCAGAAGTATATATAAATACATCATAGGCATTTTTCAGTACTCGCATAGCCCTTATCTGCTAGGTAAAGAGACCAACATTGATAACTATTTAATACGTTCTACCTTGTTAGAGGTAGCATTTTACTTGTAGGTGCATGAGCCATTTGTTTAAGCCATAAATGAATTTGGAAGCCATTCTTTGCTATAATAAAGGAATGATAACGCCATTTTCACAAACATGGTTGTAATAATTTGTCTTTCCACACATTGTACGTTTATAGTAAGTTACGTCAAATTATCTAATTCCGACAGACCTTTTCTAAAATCATTTTAGCAGTCTGGTAATATGTGGTTAGTTCGTAACCACTACTCATGTCGATTTTTAATTAATCCCTCGATTAGAGTACGATGGGTTATAGGAAGAAAGAGACTGAACATTCCTTCCAGTTTTCAATCCAGCCTTTGGGAAATAATTCCTATACCATATTGTGGATTTCCAGCAGTTAGTCCTTCGTGGTCACTGCATTATAAATATCGTGCATTCCGTGCGCTGTATATGCTGCACACATCATGACAAAACAGTTCTTCCTTCGTAAACACTGAGCATAAGAAATCATCTGATACTTCTACTGCAATGCTCAAGGGTTCTGACGATATTGAAAGACCTACTGTTTTATCTACCAATGTATCTTCGAGTGACCGGTCCATAATTTTGAAATTGTTCGTACGTTGATTCTTATGTTGCAGAGTCTTGATTTGTTTCTGCACACCTTCAACGTCAGTATCTTCATTTAAGGTGCTTCAAAGTTGCGTCAACCACCGTTTATTCTTTTATGTCGAAACCCATTGCACCTGGACACTAATTCTCTTCTGTTGCAAGAAGTTAGTTAAGAACCAGGTGGATGAACAGTTTGTTCGATAATCTCCCGCCGGCCGCTGTGGCCGAGCTGTTCTAGGCGCTACAGTCCGGAACCGCGCTGCTGCTACGGTCACAGGTTCGAATCCTGCCTTGGGCATGGATGTGTGTGATGTCCTTAGGTTAGTTAGGTTTAAGTCGTTCTAACAAGGAAACCTCCCCATCGCACCCCTCTCAGATTTAGTTATAAGTTGGCACAGTGGATAGGCCTTGAAAAACTGAACACAGATCAATTGAGAAAACAGGAAGAAGTTGTATGGAACTATGAAAAAAATAAGCAAAATATACAAACTGAGTAGTCCATCAGAAGATAGGCAACATCAAGGACAATGTGAGCTCAGGTGCGCCGTGGTCCCGTGGTTAGCGTGAGCAGCTGCGGATCGAAAGGTCCTTGGTTTAAGTCTTCCCTTGGATGAAAAGTTTTAATTTTTTGTTTTCAGACAATTATTATCTGTCCGTCCGTCCGATGCGATCACTTTTTTGGGAGTGATTATCACATCCACAAGAAAACCTAAATCGGGCAAGGTAGAAGAAGCTTTTTACCCATTTGCCATGTGTACAAGTTAGGTGGGTCGACAACATATTCCTGTCATGTGACGCACATGCCGTCACCAGTGTCGTATAGAATATATCAGACGTGTTTTCCTGTGGAGGAATCGGTTGACCTATGACCTTGCGATCAAATGTTTTGGTTCCCATTGGAGAGGCACGTCATTTCGTCTACTAATCGCACGGTTTTGCGGTGCGGTCGCAAAACACAGACACTAAACGTGTTACAGTGAACAGAGACGTCAATGAACGTACGGACAGATCATAACTTTGCGAAAATAAAGAAAGTAAAATTTTCACCAGAGGGAAGACTTGAACCAAGGACCTCTCGTTCCGCAGCTGTTCACGCTAACCACGGGACCACGGCAATCCTGATCTGGCATTGTCCTTGTATTGCTTATGTTGCACATGGACTACTCAGTTTGTATATTTTGCTTTTTTTTCATAGTTCCATACAACTTCTTCCGGTTTTCTGGATTGATCTGTGTTCAGTTTTTCAAGGCCTATCCACTGCGCCAACTTATAACTAAATCTGAGGGGGGTGCGATGGGGAGGTTCCCTTGTAAGTCTAGGGGAATGATGACCTCAGATGATAAGTCCCATAGTGTTTAGAGCCATTTGAACCATTTGATAATCTCTCAATGCATTTTTCCTTACCGCAAAAGGATCGCTCTATTGTCCACTAAGCACACAGTAACCCCTTCTCATCTGCGCCTGCTGTCCGAGAACAAATAATGGACTCCTTGCAACGTTCTGTGTGATCCCGCACCGTCGGTCAGAGACTGGCAGCACTGTGTCGCAAGCTATTGAGTGTGACTTCAAGTCCCGGGTGGTAGTACAGGATGATTTTTTCCACCGTGCACAAACTCTAGGACTGATCGGTGAAAGGAGACAGAACAAAAAAGGCTAATGAACTTATGTGCGGAAATGCATGTGTTCCATGTTAGAGACCATTTATTCAGTCATATTTTATTACAGACACTGCGGTCTAATACGCTCTGTACCATGCAGCCACAGTTGCAGCAGGCGTGGTTTCCTCCTGGAGGGTGCTACTGTTCCTCATACGTCATGCCCTAGCGCCCTCTCCTGCCATAGTAATTGGTAAATAAGCCGTGCTGCGGCTCGCGTTGGTGGTGCCTCTGTTGGAGGCCAGACGATATCGTTTAGTTGGCGTGGTTGCGGTTGTTTGTCTTCTTCTCATCTTGACTGGCGCCACTTGGTTTCGCAAGCGTTGTCTATGCGCTAGTGGCAGCAGCGGCGGTTATCGATATGTAGTAGCTGTTGCCCTATATTTGGGGCGACGTCGTTGTTTTTGCAGGTGGTGTGAGTGTATGGGTTCGGCTGGGGACTCAGGAGGAGCCACGTCCGCGCAGTGAGAGAACACGTCGGGGCCGCTGGCAGTACGCATGGACTGCCTGATGGAAGGGCTGTGGTCACGAGGGTGCACGACCTCGTCGTAAACCGGATCCAGCAAGCTTTAAGGTGAGTGCATTTCAATCCAAGTAGAGCGGAGTCAGTCACCTGTGTGGTCCCAGTAGTACATACGTGATGTTGTGACAGATTATCATCGCACCGTCATGTGCAGTTTGGTGGATCTGCATACCGCTTAGTACTTGAAGACCCTACTGTGTTAAAAGCACTTGGCTCAGTGATTAGACGGTGTGGTTACTCAACTGGGAGTAAATAAAGCAGTGAAGAGATTTGTTTCATTCTGCCAACTGTCGTCAGAGTTGTCACAGCGAGTTCAGTGTGCGTTTGTGTACCTAATGAATTTGATGTCACTCATTTGGTACTTGGTTTTGGCTCGCTTTGCGATTGTTTCTGTAATGATGTGTGGTTGCTGATTCTGGTTGGTTGCGTTTCGGTTTTGCCTCGCACGCAAATCAAGTGAGGTTTTAGTTACTGTTAGTTTGTCTGGTGTACTGTATTGTGAGTTGTTTGTTCAGATTTTCGGGTTTGTGGAATCGGACGAAAATCTGGTAGTGGTTCCTTTCTCGTTTCGGGCGCTCTAAACAAAGTATTTCGGGGACGTAGTGCAGACCGCCGGTTCCGGCTTTAGCGTATTGTTCCATCGTAGCATTTGGTTTATCGGACGTCAGGTAGCTTCAGCAAGATTATCACTAGTCATTCGTTAGACAGCCACTAGTCTGAGTTACCATCTTGTGAAGTGAATGCAACTCTTGGCTGCCTATCTCATCGCTCGCGAAAGTTTTTGTTACCGGACCTTCCCAGAGGTCGAGCCCTGGAGCACCGTCTGTGACTGGTCCTTGTGTTTTATTATTGTATTATTTATTACCATACCTTGTAATGCCTACATTAAAGGTTATGTATAGATAATAATGCCTTCGGCCGTGATTGTGGTCATTTGCTTTGAAAAAAATTATTCGATATTTGTATTTTAGCAGTAAGCCTTAAAACCTTATTTGCTGCCATTCCTGGCGTCTGATACCTTCTGATGTGTTTGTGGGCACTTACTTTTTAATATTTCAATACCTGTAAGTTGTAATTGCAGCGAGTTCGTAAACATTCTCAATTTACTGCAATTCTTGGCGTGTAAGGCCTTCAGGCGTGATCACAGTGGCTTGTTCTTTAAAAAAACATTATCTGTATCTGTATTCTATGGTGATTTGCTAAATTGTAACGCACTGAAAACAGTATTAGTTACACAGTTGTTTATTCCTTCATTATCAACATGTGGTATTTTTTTATTTATTGTTGAGTCTGGAATTACTGTTTTAAAAAATAAATGTGAGTAACTGTAACAGGCAACCAGTAGTAACTGATTACGGCCCCGTCCACAATCGTAACCGAATCCTGCCTTCCCTTGACTATTAAGTCACGTAATGTTGTGTCCGGTTAACTTCTCTTGCAGATTCACATTGTAGTGGATGTGATACAGCATTGTATACAATGCTTCAGTATTCGAATCGAGAGTTTGCGACACGGTGTTTACTTACGGAGAGGCAAATGGCAACGGGCGGCGGGCAGCAAGGTTGTGTCAGGAGACCTATCCCCGCCGACAACAACCACAGCATTCAATGTTTGCAACAGCGTTTCGCCGATTCCCTGAGATAGGATCGTTTCAGGAAGCTGAAAATCACGAAAGACGCACCCGAAATGTCTGGACACCAGACTTGGAGGAAAATGTGATTAACACTGTGGAAGGCGACCGCGGTGTCGGTACCAGGTACTTGCCCCGCCAGTAGAGGGTAAGCCAGGCAACTGTGTGGAACATTCTCCATTACAATTGTTACTATCGTTATCACTTAACAGCGTGTGCAAGGCTTACTGGCGACAGACTTTCTACATTCGGAGCACTTTTGTCACTGGTTTCTTCACCAGGCAACAATGATTCCGGGATTTGTGTCATCCATCCTTTTCACAGATGAGGCAACATATAGGCGGAGTGGTATTTTCAATTTTCATAACAGTCATCTATAGGATAATACGCAGAATCCCCAGTGTATGGCGACAGCGAACCATCAGCCTCGGTGCAGCCGGAATGTGTGGACCGAAATAATTGGCGACCGTATTTTGGTATCAGTCTTTTTTCCATGTCGCCTAAAAACAGGAACTGTCGGCGTTTCTTGCCGATGACTTTGCCTCCCCGGCTGGAAGACGTGCCATTGATGATTCGAAGGGCTATGCGCCTGATACATAATGGTACTCCTGCCCACTTCGCCGTTAACTTCCAGACGCATCTCAATCGTGTCTTCCCTTGCCGATGGATCGGATGGCGGGGTCCAGTTGCATGGTCTGCTCGTCCACCGGATCTCAACCCGTGCGATTTCTGGTTATGGGGCCATCTCGAAAGTATCGTGAATTTCTGAGACCATTCCAGACATGGAGACAATGGAGCAGGGTATTTATGCTCCCTTTGACACTGTTCAGATGCAGTCTGGCCGATGTGAACGTGTGAGACAGACTATGCTACAGCGCGTATACGCATGTGTCGTGTCGAGGCACATGGAAACCATTTCTGAGATATACTGTAACTGTGGCTTCATGGTACAGCGCGTATTAGGACGCAGTCTCTGTAACTATGTTGACCAAATAAATGGTCGCTAGCATGGTAACCATGCATTTCCGGGCGTAAGTTCCGTATCGTTTCATCAATCAATCCCTAGAGTTTGTACACGGTGGAAAAAAATCACCCTACATATGAGGGAACTACGGCAAAACGTAACTCCAGGTTACTTCTCACGTGAGAGTATCATGGTGCCATTTTCCAGGAGGACACTGCTCCTCCACACATGACACGTGTCTCTATGAACTGTCTGAGTGAAGTTCAGATACTCCCGCGGCAAAAAATATCCTCAAATCTGTCTTCGATGGCACATATGTGGAACTAGCTCGGACGTCAACTGTGTCCCAGAGCTAGTATCCAGTATATCAAGGACCAGTTGCGCACCTCCTCAACTGCTTCTCTGTGCTCCACATTTTTTGTCTGGCGTGTGTGTAAAACTGATTGTTCAAAATTCATGGTTGTGCATACAAATTATAATTTTTATTGGAACTCACAAATTATAGGCGACCTAGTCCGAGCATAACTCGGGTAACAACGCTGTTTTCAAAAGACCGCTCTCGAGTGTAGCTCGGGCCGCGAATTTCTCGACCCGCGAGCGATATATCGCTCGAAACCTATTCATTTCGTATGAGAAAAACGTAAGGACGTCCCACTACCTGTCCCTTGACGGTTGCTGTATTCTGTTGTCTGGTTCTCGAGTTATTTCGAAAGAAACATTAGCGAACGTAACAGCTGCTGAAGCGACTGGCTGAGCCAATTTGTCATCGTGCTGTCGTCAGCTTCGTGGTTGTACATGTTAGGTTTCGCAGTTTTCTCTAGTCCTGTCACACACATGTCACTTTTTTGAGTGAGTAAGTAATTTTGGAAGCTCAACAGGAAGAATTCGATGATTCTGGATCGGAGGAAGAAACATTTGATTGGAAACATTGCGAAGATGATTCATATTCAGGTAAACTGTTAAAATATTTCGTCGCTAATATTGTTGTTGCTGATACGGCTACTGTAGTTACTACTTAGTTATGATGACGAAGCAGCGTCCAACACGGGTTTCCAAGAATTGTTCGGAGAAAACGAGTCCTTTTACTGGCAAAACAAACAGGAAAGAAATAAAGGGGTATTGCCGTGATTGCAACACATCTCTCAGCTTTCCTCAGAACACTTCAGTTTCCATACAAAAGTGTATTGCATGTGAATTGGTCCTAACTCACTTAGCACTTTCTTTTTGGAAAGATAATTATACTTTTTCTTGTAGCGTATTTTACAGCCTTCTTCCTCCATTATTGGACCATAGACTTTGCGTAGTATTTTCGGCTCAAAGGTTCTTAGTGCATTTTTATCATGTTCTGTCAACGTCCATACCTCTGACCGGCATGTGATAACTGCGCAGGCTAGGGAGTTATAAATTAGCAGTTTTATTTTTCTCGTAACAAGGGTATTTCTGAAAAGTTGCGTATTTACAAAATAAGCTCTGTTTCCTGCTTGTGTTCTTTCCCTTATAGCCTTTCCAATACTGTTATTATTTGTTATTAGAGTTCCCAAATAGTTGAAAGAGGACACTCCTTTGAAGCATTTCCCATTGACGTTTAGATCTTTAGGGATTCTTCTGACATGAGATTGTGACATTACCATATATTTTTTTAGGCTTAAGAGTTAATACGAGATAGGTACATAGTAAAATTAGTGAAATCACAGCGAATGCGATGGCTATGACACGTGTAGAGAATGGCAGAGGATAGAATCCCAAAGAAAATGATGAAAGGTGAAATCCATTCAGCTACCCGCTAATGAAGACCTAGAAGAAGATGGATTGACAACGTAATAGTGGATCTCACCAGTATGGGAGTCCGGGGATGGAAAAGAGCAGAAAATAACCGAGAAATGTGGAAGAAGATCGTTGAAGAAGCAAAGGCTCACCATGGGCTGTAGCGCCACTGTAGAAGAAGAAAAATTGTACTTTCTGTAATTATTATTGTAAAATCTGTAACATGTCAAGAAATTAAAGTAAATATGAAAAATAAACCTTGAAGTTTGGTCTTTGTTAGTATTATAACAGTTTAAGGTATATCAAACAGATATGTTCAGCACACTACAATACTGTAATTCGCTGATTTTCTGGACCCGAAATTCTTCAAAATGACTGGACATAATGTTAAATGCTTAGTTTCATCAACATTTTCTCTACCTGTAATTCGAAGTTTGTTGCTGATGAAAGTATCAGAAAACTGACTTACCTAGCATACTCCCATTCTTTGATGTCATGTGGAATAATTTTTTTGGTGTAACTCCACGCATGGAAACAAGATATTCATGCGCAGAAAAGACACCAAGTATTCATGCACAGCATGATACTGTAATGTAAAATAATGTTCTGCCCATCCATTATAACATATTAACAACGGTTTCACAATTTACTATGTTCGTTGTGAAGAATTAGACATTTTTAAAAGAATAGTATGATTCATAAATATAATACTGGAAACAAAAATACCCTCCACAGTGCACAACCTAACCTTATTTTGCACAGAAAGGAGGAAAATACACAGGTATAAAAATATTTGTCCACTTCCCTTGTGAATTAAAGGTACTGGCAGACAACGAAAGTTTGTGAAAAGGTTTAAGACATTTCTACTTGACAACTCTTTCTGCTAAATAGTTTAACTTCTCGGCAAATAGTATGTATTATGAAATTTTATTGAAGATTAAAATTAAAACAAAGAAACCGGTTATGTAAATGATCAACATGTATCCACGTTATCACAGAGAAATTGTATCTTATTTGTGAGTGACTAGTATAGATAGCATTGTGACCTACCATGTCACAATGTCCCTTTTGAAGTTGTGATGACTTCTACAGTACGTGGCGGTGTAGTAAAATTCAGAGTTGTGACCCTCCACAGGTGATATCATCACGTGCGCATGGCCCCAGCCCATTGTCACGTATTGTTTATTGAAGCCGCATGACAATGCGAAACTGTTTTACGGAGCATTTATTAATGTAAACAGAGGGATTTGAGCGTAATTGTGCCCGCCATAGAGCGAACGCACGCGCGCTGTTTCGTAACCAGCAGCAGTTTTGCAATTCTGTATCCACGAGGCACAACTTGGCTTAAGGTGCATGTGCGCCACGAAACAGCCATAAACGATGAAATGAGTTTTATTCGCTGGTCATTGTGATACATGAGAACGATCAAAGCGATTCGTGCTTGTCTCCAGAACGTAAATTTGGAGGGCTCGTATTAGCAATGACAGCGTCCCACTCCATTCTCGTCCTCTTAATTTTCCTGTAGGTGGTATCTATTTTTCTCCTAGTTATAATAGCTTATATAGACTTAGATTTATCACCTGTTTAGCCATTTTACTTTTCCTGTCAATCTCATTTTTTAGACGTTTGTATTCCCTTCCGTCTGCGTCATTTGTCGTATTTTTATGTTTCCTCCTTTCCTCAATTAAATTCAATATCTTCTGTGCTATCCAAGGATTTCTAATAGGCGTTGTCTTTGCACCGATCTGCCTCGGCAGCCTAAACTATTTCATCTCTCAGAGCTAGCCATTCGTCTTCTACTGTGTTCCTTTCCCCTTATCAGTCAATCGTTGCTTACTGCTCCATTTGAAATTCTGAACCTCTGCTTCTTTCAATTTATCTAGGCCTATAACCTTAATGTCCTACCTCTTTTACAAATACTCCAGTTTTAATCTAAAGTTCATTACTAATGGAATATGGTGAGAATGCACATGTGCCCTGGAAATGTCTCACAGTTTAAAATCTAGTACCCAAATCGCTGTCTTAACATTATACAGCCAGTCTTAAATCGTCCAGTGTCTCAACGTTTCTTCCATCTGTACAGATTTCTTTCACGATTCTTAAACTAAGTGTTAGCGATGATCGGTGAATGCACGACAGTGTACGGTACCAATGTGTTCCAAAAAGCCGCTCGCGAAAATGCTGTCTTTCTGGGGTTCATATCTCAGGTTCACTGATCACAGAGATAAGGGCCAAGTGTTTTGGATATCCCTTGGCTTAACAACCATTTGAATATATATCGGAGGTTCAAATGGTTCAAATGGATCTGAGCACTATGGGACTTAACATCTGAGGTCATCAGTCCCCTAGAACTTAGAACTACTTAAACCTAACTAACGTAAGGACATCACACACATCCAGGCCCGAGGCAGGATTCGAACCTGCGACCGTAGCGGTCGCGCCGTTCCAGACTGACGTGGCCGCGGTGGTCTCGCGGTTAAGGCACTCAGTCCGGAACCGCGCGACTGCTACGGTCGCAGGTTCGAATCCTGCCTCGGGCATGCATGTGTGTGATGTCCTTAGGTTAGTTAGGTTTATGTAGTTCTAAGTTCTAGGGGACTGATGACCACAGCAGTTGTCCCATAGTGCTCAGAGCCAGCCAGACTGACGCGCCTAGAGCCACTCGGCCACACCGGCCGGCTATATCGGAGGCACGGGCAGAAGTACGTATCCTAGAACACAGGGTTAAAAATTATTTCATACTTCCTTCAGCCTATGTAAACTGAGCAAATCGGTGTGGTCTAGGGTGGACCTTAGGCGAACTACACAAGCACCATTAATTGATGGGTGGTTCTTGGGAAAACCCAAAAAACCACGAAAAGTACCTGTTGTGGGGATGGTCACTTCTATAATTTATACTCATGGCAGACCATCGAAATTTTTACTTTCTGATCTTAAGATGACATTCACGGTCAGCCTGGAAATGTTTTTAGATGTCATTATCCGTTACCAAGATCCACAGGTTCAAAGTTAGGGCACTTTACACATAAAAAATGAGCGTAATATTCAGTCTGACGAGTAAATGTAGTTTTAACTGGCATAGTGAACACATGACAATGGTTACAGAGTCGTCACAAGGATTGTGAAGTCACTAAAACTATGTTTTTTTAGTCAGCATGTTTTCACCAATAAAGCATGATGACGCGCTGTCTCTGGATAAGGGGAAATTCACGTCTTTATAACTGTGCCCAAAGTGGTTCTGCATTGACAAAAAGTGGACTCAAAGGGGCTTAACATTCCTGAAAAAAATTTAATATGATTGTCAAAAATCATGCAAAACTGAAAAAAAACTGAAAATTCAGTAAAATTTTTCTGATAACATTTTAACGCTTTTAAGAAACGAATCAGAAGCCGGGAGTTTTCTATGAACTGCGATCGATGAGCAAAACATCGAGAAAAAAATGTACAGGAAACGATTTTATGTTAACCTTACATTATGCGTACTTGTTTGCTGATTATGTGTGTCAAACTACGTAAATGTGTCGAAGTATACAAATAAACTGTCAAAAATTTACTGATCTATGGAATTCGTTTCGTATATACAGTAAACACAGCTGTAGCAAGGAACTGAAGGGGATAAGAGGAACAATGCTCCTTTCGGAGCATAAAAAAGGTGAATGTGATCTTCTCTGACAGAAAGGTGGAGAACCAGCTGCCTCAATTTTCATTCCGCCTTCCTCCCCAAAAATTCTGGCATGCAAACATATTTGCTCTTTTTGCGCTGACAGTGAGCAGCAAAGAGGCAGTGACAGTGGAAGAGAGAGAAGCCAGTGCTAGTGGGAGAAACAGAGAGACGAGACAGTAATGGTGGGAGAGGGGAGGTGTCACTGAAAGAGGAAGAGTGACGGATGAAGGCAACAGCAGTGGCAGCCAATGAGAGAAGATATATGGTTACGCAGTGACAGTCGCAGCAAAAGAGAAAGATGGTTGGAGATAAATGCGGTGGGAGCAAAAGAGAGAGGAGATAGTGGAAATGAAAAATTCATATGAGCGGAGACCATTCATAGGCTTCAGGGGTCTGGACCTTCAAGACCGGGGAACTTTAATGCGTAGATATAGGGGAGGGCTCATTTTGAACCGAAATTTCAAACGCGGACAGTGTAAGTGAGAGCGGAGACTGGCAGTGGCACATATCGTAAATCAGTGGAGAGAATATATAGACTAGACAGTGAGAGTCACAGGGAGATGCTGAGTACGAAGGGTTAACTACAAAGAAAGGCTGGTGAAATGATTAAGAAAGAAACTGTCTGAAAAGACCGAGAATATGTTCGCTAGCCACAATTTCTGATGAGAATGGAGAAATGTGGATTGAGGTTGCTGGTTGCCCATTATTTTGTGCTCTGAAAGGAGCATTTTTCCGCTGGTTAAATTATCCTCTGTGCAACACACTATCAGGCGACTTCATCTTTCATTCCATATTCTCCTACTATTTTTTCCTTCTCTTCATCTTCCTACTACCGACTTCCATTCACGTATCGGATTTAAGTTTTCCACTCTCTTAGCCAAGAGAGAAAATTAAGCAGGCCTTTAGAGAACGGGGAAACAGTTGAATGAATATCAAAACCTCAGGTGGAAAACCAGTACTGAGCAAAGAAGGCAAATGTGAAAGGCGGAAGGAATATGTAGAGAGGCTGCACAAGGCAAATGAACTTGAAGGCGATATTATAGAAAGAGGAGAGGAAGTAGATGGAGACGAGATGGGGGATATGATACTGCGAGAAGAATTTGGAAGAGCGCTGAAAGAGCTGTTCCGAAACAAGGTCCTGGATCAGACGACATTCCCTCAGATCAGAACTGCTGATATCCTCGGTAGAGCTAGCCAGACTAAACTTTTCCACATGGTGACTTAAAGAATAATGTAATAATTCCAATTCCAAAGAAATCAGTTGCCAATAGGTCTGAATCTTATGAAACATCAGTTTAATAAGGTATGGTTACAAAATACTATCACGACTTATTTGCGGAAGAATGGAAAAACCGGTGGAAGCCGACCTCGCGGAAGATCAGTTTGACTTTCGGAGAAATGTAGGAACACGCGAGGCAATATTGACTTATCTTAGAAGTTATGGTATGGAAAGGGAAAGCTACGTTATTAGCACTTATAGATTTGGAGAAAGCTTTTGAAAATGATGCCTGGAATAAACTCTTAAATTAGAATGGCATGAAAGGGTAATAGAGGTTGGGAATAATTACACTTCTTTTTCTGCTACAATTTTTATTGACTTTATTTCGCATTATGCGTTTCGGCGTTACATCATTTTCACAGGATAAAATGTACGACACACAATGTCTTATGGAATGACGAACAGCAAAACTGAATCTGTCGAACATATATAGATACACGGTATCTCGTCAGTCTGAATGTCTCGAGTTGCAAATTTAAACTCAAGGCTGAGAAGGGAATGAGACGAGGTTTGCCGGCCGGAGTGGCCGTGCGGTTCTAGGCGCTACAGTCTGGAGCCGAGCGACCACTTCGGTCGCAGGTTCGAATCCTGCCTCGGGCATGGATGTGTGCGATGTCCTTAGGTTAGTTAGGTTTCATTGGTTCTAAGTTCTAGGCGACTGATGACCTCAGCAGTTAAGTCGCATAGTGCTCAGAGCCATTTGAACCATTTTTGAGACGAGGTTTATACCCATTCCTTAATATTATTTAATCCGTACACTGAGCAAGCTGTGAAGGAGAGGAAGGAGAAATTTGAAAAGGTAATTTAAGTTCAGGGAAAAGAATTAAAACTGTAATGTTTGCCGTTGACATCGTAATTCTGTCTGAGACAGCAAATGACTTGGAAGTACAGTTGAAAGGAATTGACATTGTTTTAAAAGAAGAATATAAAATAAACATTAACAGACGCAAAACAATGGAAATGGACTGTAGTTGAATTAAATCAGGCGATGATGAGGGAATTAGATTAGTAAATCAAATACTGAAAGCAGTTCATGAATTTTGCTGTTTGGGCATTAAAATAACTTACGATGTCTCAAGCAGAGAGTGTATAAAAAGTAGAATGACAGTGGCAAGAAAATATCCCTGAAGGACACAAAGTTATTGACATATAATATAAATTCAAGCATTAGGAAGTCTTTTCTAAAGGCATTTGTCTGGAGTGTAATCTCGTACGGAAGTGAACGCTGACGATAAGCAGCTCAGACAACACGAGAACAGAAGCTTTTAAAACGTAGTGCTTCAGAAGAATGGTGATGATTATGTGGGTAGATCGCGTAACTAATGAGGAGGTGCTGTATAGAATTGGGGAGAAAAGAAATTTATGGCGAAACTTGACTAAATGAAGCGATCGGTTAGTAGTATACATTCTGAGACAAAAATGAATTGTGAGTTTAAAACTGGAGGGAAGTGGTGGTAAGAATTGCAGAGGAACACCAAGAGACGAATCCATTAATGAGTTTCAAATGGATGTGGGTTGCAGTAGCTATTCTGAGATCAAGAGGCTTGCATAGGATAGAGTGGCGTGGGGAGCTACATCAAACCAGTTTTCGGCCTGAGGACCACAACAACACACATCCAGTTTTTATGGAACAACTGTTTATCGTGAATAGTCAAATTTAACATATTTAACCTTGTAGAAGTTATGAGCACAGTCTGTCTGTGTATAGTGAAAACTCGTAGTCTGGGATGAAGTACGAATCCCTCAATGTTCACAAGAGGACGAGTATGGAATGGTGGAAAAGAGGGTCGCTGTTAAGGCTAGGATTCGCCCGCCAGCAATTAAGTTCCAAACACTGGCTCTTGAGATTCAGACGATGTGTTTCTCACTGATGGTGTACCATCTGTAATAATCTCGTTGTCGACGAAATTTTAAATAGTAATCCTCGGAACGTGCAGTTACCTTAGTGATAATAACAGCCATTGCTAATTTAAAGGTCGGATTAATAGACGCTACACAAAATTGATGGAGCTGAAATGTATTCTTTTCACAACTATTATATTTTCTAATGGCGTGACTGGGTTTTGAGACGCTCAGTATCATTCTCAAAGGCCCGTAGTGATCTCAACGACATCAAGAAGGCAACGCAGAACTATCATCTCAAATCAGCATCGTCAATATATGTATAAAATTGATACCTTTCGCGTAAGATCTTTCACTTAGTATCTGCCATGACATACATTCGCCTTATGATTATTCCATCCACTTCAAAATAAAATGTGAAAGTCTTTGATATTCAAGAACTGCGTAGCCGTGAACCCAGTAGCAACGTCATCATAATGAAAATATTGCTAATTTGTGCACAAATCAGTGTCCTGTAATAAAGTTCAGAATTTGACGAGAAAATATATTAACACTGCCTACCAAAAAAGACGCAAAAGACATTGTCGAAAGTCAATGTAACTTAGCACGCGTACACATCATCAGTGGATGTGTAAATAATCAGAGTAGCAACTCTCTGTGACAGGTAAAACGGCTGCTGGAGCTCAATAGCGTTGTTCGTGGTTAGTTTTGTTATCAGGCCTGGCAGGGTACATAAGGGAGATGAGCAGCGTCAGATGTTGAGTGATCACTGTGAAACACACGGTGCTGCCCTGTAGTCGTACGAGACAGCGTTATCAGCATTTGGTCGGCGGGTCGAATCGTGCAGTATCAATATTTGCACGGCATTCGCATGTGACAGTGGCGCAATGAAATTCGTCGTAAATAATCCCTCACAATTTGAGAAGAACATACCTACAACTTTAGAAGGAGTTCAATATGGAGCAACAAATATCTTTGATCATTTGCCCAGTAACATAAAATGTCTGATAGGTAGCGAAGCAAATTTTATATCTAGTTTAAAATCATTTCGCCTGGATATCTCCTTCTATTCCACTGACGAATTCAAACAAACAAACAAAAAAAAAAAAAAAAAAAAAGGAATTGGTAACCAGTCAAAAAATTAATCGAAAGACTGAGGGTGGCTGCGTTAGTGGGAATAAAAATAATGATGTGTGCATTAATGTTAACACTAATAATGTAAACATATTTTTTAAACTGGCTTGTTCCGTACCATTTTGATAAAAGTCTCGTTCAAATGATCAATGGAGTATGTAACTAACCATTCGCGGGGTAACCGTGCGGCCTTTGGCGTCTTGCCACGGTTCGCGCAGCTCCCCCCGTCGGAGGTTCGAGTCCTCACTCGAGCATGGTTGTGTGTGTCGTTCTTAGCGTAAGTTAGAAGAGTGTTCCTGGAGCCACTCTGTAGCAATTATGGACGTGTCGGGTGTCACACTGTCCTGGTGGAATAATCCAAGTCCGACGGAATGCACAATGGACATGAACGGACGCACGTGGTCAGGCAGGATGTTTGCGTATGAGTTAACTGTCAGATTCGTATCTACACGTATCAGAAGTCCCATGTCACTCCAACTGCACACGCCCCCACACCATTACAGAGCCTCCACCAGCTTGAACAGTCTCCTGCTGACATGCAGGGTCCACGGATTCATGAGGTTGTCCCATATCTGTACAGGTCCATTTGCCACACACAATTTGAAACGAGACTCTTCCAACCAGGCAACATGTGTCCAGTCATGAACATCCCAACGTCGGTGTTGACGGGTCCAGGCGATGCGTAATGCTTTGTATCGTACTATCATAAAGGGTACACGAGAGGGTTCCGTAAGTCCATATCGATGATGTTTCGTTGAATCGTTCGCACGCTGAGACTTGTTGATGCCCCACCATTGAAATCTGAAGCAATTTGCCGGAGGATTGCACTTCTATCACGTTGAATGATTCCTTTCAGTCGCCATTGGTCCCGTTCTTGCAGGATCTTTTTTTTGGCCGCAGAAAAGTCGGAGATTTGGTGTTTTACTGGATTCCTGACATTCATACAGGCAGTACACTCGTGAAATGGTCGTACGGAAAATCCCCACTTCATCGGTACTTCGGAGATGCTGTATCCCATTGCTCGTGCACCACGTTCAAACTTACTTAAGCGGACCACAACGTGGTTCAGGTCGAAAAAAATAGATTTTCGGTTTTCATCATATTTCGATAGATTAGCGTTTCATTTAAGTACTCTGAAAAGTATTTTACCGAAAAAATTTTTTCGAGCATTTACAGAGCATTTTCCTACTACGTCTGTTTATGTGCCACTCCCACTTTTCTGTCACCCACATTTCTCCATATATTTTAGATCTTTATATCCCCTACATTGCACGTTACGGATTATTTTTACTCCCGAGTGCGTTGGCTATCCTTGGAATGCAACAGTCGGTATTCTTTTGTTTCTGCTGTTTGTAAACAAACACGCGGTTAGTTTTGTTCAAGTGTGATTGCGAGTAGTTGTTATAGAAACCTTGCAGGTATGCTACGGGCAGGAGATTAGGAGAAATAAAGAAAATCTGGAGCCAATGAAGAGAGATGTTTGGGCCATATTCTTCCACAATTCCTCTACTGATGGTAAGCCATGTCACGGATTGTGTTCATTAGGAGAAAATTCGTGGTGCAAATACAATAAGGCTCATGCAACTGGAGAATCTTATTCTCACCAGCATTATCTTCCTGCTGCTGTTATTACCGCAATTAAACCTATTTTCAGAGACCTGGCTCATCCTGACCTTCCAAGGAAATGTCTGCATGGGCAGGCACAGAACCCAAATGAATGTTTCAACAGCATAATTTGGAACCGCCTTCCTAAACCTGTATTTGTAGGCATGCATACAATGAAACTAAGAGTTCATGATGCTATTATTACATTCAATTGTGATAATACTGGAAAGTGTTGGGTACTGAAAAAGCTGGGAATTAACCCTGGTGAAAATATGATCACTGGGCTGCAACATTGCGATAAAATGAGGATAGCCGATGCAGACAGGTCTGCATCTAATATGGCCAAGAAAGCAAGTCAAACATCCAGAAAGGTGAAAAAGAAGCTGGAAGACCTGCTAGAGGCCAAAGGAAGGTCATAATATGCAGCAGGACAGTTTTAATTAACTGTAAGTAACAAACTTCAAAAGTTTTTTCTTTAAAGTCAATTTCCCGCAAACTAAAATTTTCAGTACATATGCCCCATTACATCAGAAACTATCACAGATAAATGAATGAAATTTTCAGAGACTCTGCATAACATATAAAGTCACCTCTGGTACTACATTCATTAATATTCCCCCAGTAGGAAGTTCACAAAAAAATATCTTCTGCAGAAATCTTAATATTTTTTGTTAATAAATTTAAAAATGTATTTCTTAAAAACTATAAAATGGATAAAGTAGATTTTAGTACAGTTGACTCTATCAGCATTATGTAATACACAGTAAAAATATTATCGTCCTGCATCAAATAGTTTTTTCAGAAATAGGTCAAATACTTGCCTAAATTAACATGGATTAGATAGGCAGAGTGTGGTCCCCTTAAAATCTTGACAAGCTGCCATTGTAGCAGCAGTTACCAATCTCATAACTGTGCCGGACAATTGTCGTCTTGTATAGGCGTTGCCGACCGCAGCGCCGTATTTTGCCTGTTTACATATCTATGTATTTGAATACGCATACCTATACCAGTTTCTTTGGCGCTTCAGTGTTTAATAGTAAGACAGAAATATCGGAAACGGACTTTAAATTATAAGGCACTTCTAGAGACAAACGTGGACTCTGAAAAAACATATTAATTATGAACAGTAGATTGAAGCTGAAGGAACTCGAAAAAAGGTAGGACATTAAGGAGATGGGACCTGGATAAGTTGAAAGAACCAGAGATTGTTGAAGGTTTCAGAGGGAGTATTACGCAACGAATAACTAGAACATGGGAAGGAACACAGTAGAAGACGAATGGGTAGCTTTAAGAAATGAAAAAGTGAAGACAGCAGAGGATCAAGTAAGTAAAAAGACCAGGCCTAGTAGAAGTCCTTGGATAACTCAAGGGACATTAATTTTAAGTGACGTAAGGACAAAACTTAAAAATGCAGAAAATTAAGCAGGTGAATAGGAATACAAACGTCTAAAAATGCTACTGACGGAACTGCAAAATGGCTGTACAGGAATAGTTAGAGAACAAGTGTAAGAATTTAGAAGCATATTTCTCTAGGGGAAAGACAGACAGTACCTTCAGGAAAATTAAAGAGGCCTTTGGGTGAGAAAAGAGAAGCAGCTACATAAATATCAAGAGCTCAGATGGTGAACGAGCCCTAAGCAAAGAAGGGAAATATAAAATATGGTGAGAGTACGTATCGGGTCTATACAAGAGAGACGGATTTGAAGGCAGTATTATACAGATGTAAGAGGATATAGATGAAGATTAGTTGGGGGATATGGTACTGCGAGAAGAATTTGACAGAGCACTGAAAGACCGAAGTCAAAAAAAGGCTCCTGGTGTAGATGACAGTCCATCAGAACTACGGACAGCCTAGGAAGAGCCGACCACGAGAAAACTCTTCCATCTGGTATACAAGCTGTATGAGACAGGCGAAACACCTTCAGTCGTCAAGAAGAAAGTGATAATTCCAATTAAAAAAAAAGGTGCTTACAGGTGTGAATATTACCGAATTATCAGTGCAGTACGCCGTGTTTGCATTTTGAAACATAGTGACACCAGTTCTTTACAGAAGAATGGACAAACTAGCAGAAGCCGACTTTGGGGAAGATCAGAGAAGCGATATTGATCCTACGACTTACGTTAGAGGATAGGTTAAGTGAAGACAAACCTAACCTACGTTTATAGTATTTGTTGACTTTGGAAAAGCTTTTCACAATGTTGACTGGAATGTTCTCTTTGAAATTATGAAGGTAGCAGGGGTAAAAAACAGGGAACGGAAGGCTATTTACAACTTGTACATAAACCATATGGCAGTTATAAGAGTCGGGGGGGGGGGGGGGGGGAGAGGGGCATGAAAGGAAAGCAGTAGTTAAGAAGGGAGTGAGACAGAGTTACATACTACCACACGACTTTATTCAGCCTGTATAGTGAGCAAGCAAAACAAAATCTGGATTAGGAGTTAAAGCTCAAGGAGAAGAAATAAAAATTTTAAGGTTTGCCGATAACACTGTAATTCTGTCAGAGACAGCATCTACATCTACATCTACATTTATACTCCGCAAGCCACCCAACGGTGTGTGGCGGAGGGCACTTTACGTGCCACTGTCATTACCTCCCTTTCCTGTTCCAGTCGCGTATGGTTCGCGGGAAGAACGACTGTCTGAAAGCCTCCGTGCGCGCTCTAATCTCTCTAATTTTACATTCGTGATCTCCTCGGGAGGTATAGGTAGGGGGAAGCAATATATTCGATACCTCATCCAGAAACGCACCCTCTCGAAACCTGGCGAGCAAGCTACACCGCGATGCAGAGCGCCTCTCTTGCAGAGTCTGCCACTTGAGTTTATTAAACATCTCCGTAACGCTATCACGGTTACCAAATAACCCTATGACGAAACGCGCCGCTCTTCTTTGGATCTTCTCTATCTCCTCCGTCAGACCGATCTGGTACGGATCCCACACTGATGAGCAATACTCAAGTATAGGTCGAACGAGTGTTTTGTAAGCCACCTCCTTTGTTGATGGACTACATTTTCTAAGCACTCTCCCAATGAATCTCAACCTGGTACCCGCCTTACCAACAATTAATTTTATATGATCATTCCACTTCAAATCGTTCCGCACGCATACTCCCAGATATTTTACAGAAGTAGCTGCTGCCGGTGTTTGTTCCGCTATCATATAATCATACAATAAAGGTTCCTTCTTTCTATGTATTCGCAATACATTAAATTTGTCTATGTTAAGGGTCAGTTGCCACTCCCTGCACCAAGTGCCTATCCGCTGCAGATTTTCCTGCATTTCGCTACAATTTTCTAATGCTGCAACTTCTCTGTATACTACAGCATCATCCGCGAAAAGCCGCATGGAACTTCCGACACTATCTACTAGGTCTAGGGCTTGGAAGAGCTGTTCAACGGAACGGAAAGTGCCTTGAAAAGATTATATAAGAAGAACATGACAAAAAGCAAGCCAAAGACAATGGAATGTAGTCGAATTAAATCAAGTGATGCTTAGGGAATTAGATTGAGAAATGAGACATTTAAAGTAGTAGAGGAGTCTTGCTAACATCCAATATACACCGAAGCGCCAAAGAAACTGCTATAGGCATGCGTATTCAAATACAAAGATATGTAAACAGGAAGTATATGGCGCTGCGGTCGGCAACGCATATACAAGACAACAAGAGTCTGGCGCAGTTATTAGATTGGTTACTGCTGCTACAACGGCAGCTTATCAAGTGAGTTTGAACATAGTGTTAAAGTCGGCGCACGTGCGATGGGACACAGCATCTCCGAGGTATCGATGAAGTGGCGATTTTCCCGTACTACCTGTATGAATGCCAGAAACCCGGCAAAACACCAGATCTCCGACATCGCTGCGGCCGAAAAAAGATCCTGCAAGAACGGCACCAACGGCGACTGAAGAGAATCATTCAACGTGATAGAAGTGCAATCCTTCGGCAAATTGCTTCAGATTTCAATGCTGGGCCATCAACAAGTCTCAGCGTGCGAACGATTCAACGAAACATCATCGATATGGACTTTCGGAACCCACTCGTATACCATAGATAACTGCACGACATAACGCTTGACATCTTCCTGGACTCGTCAATACCGACATTGGACCGTCGATGACTGGAAACATGTTGCCTGGTTGGAAGAGTCTCGTTTCAAATCGTGTGGGGCGAATGGACATGTATGGGTATGGGACAACCTCACGAATCCATGGACCACCCATGTCAGCAGGGTACTGTTCAAGCTGGTGGAGGCTCTCTAATGGTGTGGAGCGTGTGCAGTTGGAGTGATATGGGACCCTTGATACGTGTAGATACGACTCTTGACAGTTGACACGTACGTAAGCATCCTGACTGATCACGTGCGTCTTTTCAATCCATTGTGTATTCCGACGGACTTGTGTAATTCCAGCGGGACAGTGTGACATCCGACACGTCCAGAATTGCTACAGAGTGACTCCAGGATCAATCATCTGAGTTTAAACTCTTCCGCTGGCCACCAAACTCCCTAGAAACGAACATTATTGAGCATATCTGGGATGGCTTGCAGCGTGCTGTTCAGAAGAGATCTCCCCCCTCGTACTCTTACAGATTTATGAACAGTCCTGCAGGATTCATGGTGTCAGTTCCCTCCATCAATACTTCAGACATTGGTCGAGTCTATGCCACGTCCTGTTGCGGCACTTCTGCATGCCCTACACTATATTATGCAAGTGTACCAGTTTTTTGGATCTTCAGTGTAGGTTTAAGTATTTAAGTTTTTTCTGAAGGTATTTGTCTGGAGTGTGGCCACGTATGCAAGTGAAACGTGGTCGAGAAGAGAACAGAAGCTTTTGAAATGTGGTGCTACAAAAGAATGCTGAAGATAAGAGGGTAGATCGCGTAACTAAGGAGGAGATACTGAGAAGAACTGATAAAAAAAGAAAATTGTTGCCCAACTTGACTAGAAGAAGAGATCGGTTGACAGGACACATTCTAAGACATAATAGAATCACAAATTTATTTATGGGGGGAAGTGTGCGAAGGTAAAAATCGTAGGGGGAGACCAAGAAATGAATACAGTAAGCAGATTTAGAAGGATGTACATTGAAGCATTTATTTGGAGACGAAGAGGCTTATACAGACTAGAGTAGTGTGGAGGGCTGCATTAAACCAGTCTTCGGACTGAAGACCTCAACAACAACAAGTATTTTACAAGATGATTCTGCATTATATCCAGAAGGATTTCAACGAAATTTCGGAAAGTTATTATGTAAAGTTATTATTTAAACAGGAACGAAGAAGAAGGGAAGGAAAATTATAGTTTAACGCAGCGTGGTCGAGGGGACGTTTACGATTAGATGGTTATCGTTTGAGAAATTCTTCGTTCATTTCTATCGATAGATTGATGAAATCCGGGAGAGGACACACATATTGTTGTAGTTGATGTTTATGGACCGGTATACGATGGCTACTTCAGTTCTAAAAATATGACGTCGAAGGTGAGGAGAGAGACACAGCCAGTTGTTGCAGTTCACCCAGTGCGACATTAAACACGTGACTCAATGTTGACTTGCCCTGATGAGGTCTACGACGTATTTTTTGGTGAAAGTACAACAGGTAGAAAATTTATTGAATTATATTTGCATCTGTTTGACATCTGTATGGTTATGTTGTTCAATATTTGTGCAAAGTACGTTCTATGATGAATACTATTTGCTGAAGGTCCAACGCACTTATATCATTGTCACTGTTTACTCTTAGGCGTATTTCATTACGTCGTTTGTGCAAATGTGTACAATAGAACGTGTCAGGCCACGCTTTGACGGTTCCCGTCCAAAATACCTTCGCTCAGCGCTCGCAGCATCCTGTTTGTCTTCTGGGGCTCTCACGTGTCAGGCGAGATACTCACTGCGTGAGCGGCTCGCACTTAGAGATATACGGCCGCACCGTAAAAGGTGCTGACGTAGAGATTACAGGCGCAGTCACATGAGGCGACAAAGTGAGATGAATATGAAACAGTGGAGAGCTACCTTATTGGTTGGCTGCTGGACCCCGCCTCCGATGGGCGGGCACAGAAAGCGACGAATGGTCGTCAACTCATCAGGATAATTTAGTGTTGAGAAACTGCTTGATACGCACTGTATAGCACTTACTAGTCCGACGGTAGCGTCAAACACACTGACGCAATCCTTTCAAGGTCGTGTTGGCCGGAACACTCAAATACGCTAGAAAGTCCTCCCTTATTCACCACGGTGCAAAATCCCTCTGCGCATTTGCTAGAAAGTCCTCCCTTACTCATCACGGTGCAAAATCCTTCTGCGCACCCAACACTGTCATATCGTATCGTTCATTGGAAGTGTTTTGTTACCAGTCCTTCTTAAGCGGACCCTAGACGTTCTACAATACTGTACAATAATATTGTTCAGTATTATTGACGTTCTCGCTAAACTGCTCAGCAGTATTGTCTGTTATATTGTGCAATGATACTGTGGTTCGGAGTGTTGGACGACAAAGATGATGCTGCTGTGGTAATTGCGCTATTTTGTAGCAAGAAGAAAACAAAAGTGGATGAAAAATTGGTTCATGGACGTCAAATATCACTCGCGAATGAAAAAATTATCATAATCTTTTGTGTGTTGACAGTCCAACTTTTGATACATTGCTCGAATTAGTGCTCTCCACACACGGTCATCCCCTACTACGTAAGAATTTGCCGCCCCCCCCCCCCCCCCCACCCCGTTCCCACTAAATCAGGGGAGCCCATATCTCCACCATCAAAAAACAAAGTAATACAACGAGAGACGCAGTTCCACTCAGTCAGCCTTTATGTATTACGCTAAGATAGCTTTCTACTGGTAATTCTTTCGAAGACTTCAAATTTACACAGTGCAGTTTCAGACATTGTTATGGAAACGTGCACTAAAGTGTTATATTTGGGTAAGTAAAGTATACTAATGTATAATTACTTATATATGCTTTCCTTCATAACTTTGCATAATTACATTTTTTAAAAACTTCTTTCATAGCCGTTCCCTATATTTTCTGAGCAACACATTATGCGATTCGCCACTGATAACAGATCTGTTTTTATACTCATCTGCCCTAACATCCCACATTGCCAGCATTGACTTTGATGCACTCTAGTAATCGCTTAATAGTGCTCTTCCGTCTTGGAAATTTTTATGGAAAATTTGTAGGTACAATGGGACCAAACTGCTGAGGTCATCGGTCCGTAGGCTTACTCACTACTTAATCTAACTTAATCTAACCTACGCGAAGGACAAAACACACACACACACACACACACACACACACACACACACCCATGCCCGAGGGAGGACTCGAACCTCCGACGGGAAAAGCCGCATGAACCGTGACAAGGCGCCCCACACCGCAGGGCTACCCCGCCCTTCCGTCTTGTTTGATCTAATTTAAAAAGTTAGTGTACCCTTAGTTCCCTGCAGTGTGTAGTATGCGAGAGACTGTCCAGGATGTCACAAATACTGCCCATAGACGGCACAACATTTCCAAGCTGTGAAATACCCAGATAAGCTTAAACATTACGACTACTGGCCACCGCGACGTTGGATGCCGCCTGGTGGCATTGCGGGCATGTGACAGGGTTCCAAAAATAAGCAAGCGGAGCAGACACGGACGGGGATCACCCTAGCCAAGATATTGGCTGCAAACGGGGAAAACCATTGAGATAACCGACTTTGACAAAGGGCAGGTTGTTATTACGCAGAGCCTGTGGACAGGTATCTCGAAAACGGCGAAGCTGGTCGAATGTTCACGTGCTACTGTCGTGAGCATCTACGGAAAGAGGTAGAAGGAGAATGAAACTAAGCGCTAAATGGTTGGGCGTCCACGACTTTTCGTAGAGCGTGGGATTCGGAGGCTTATATATTCTGTAATGTAAGATAGATGGTGATCTGTGGCATCTCTGCCGAAAGAGCACAAGTGTTTCGGAGCACACCTTACATTGTTGAACATCTTCGTACATCCATATTTAAACTGGATGAAGGTAGGACACAGCTGGTATAATTTTCATTAAAAATGAAATACCTCTAGCTGTACTTAAGCTTTTATATTTAGTTCGCTATTAGTTTCGACGTCGCGTCTACGCCATCTTCAGGTCCTTACACTTTGATGAAATCAGTTGTGTGTGGCTTAATCTAGAAGCTTCTAGAGTGAGCCACACAACTGATTTCATGAAAGCGTAAGGGCCTGAAGATGGCGTAGACGCAACGTCGAAACTAGATGCGAAGTAAATATAAAAACTTAAGTACAGCTGGAGGAATTTCATTTTAAATAAAAATTGTTGAACATGGTGCACCGCAGCAGATCACCCCTGAGTGTTCACATGTTAATCCAAGGACATCGCCAATTACGATTGCAGTGGGCATGGGACCATCGAGATTCAACCATCGGTCGATGGAAACGTGTCGGCTCTTCGGGTGAATCGCAATTTTGCTACACTAGGTCGATGACCGTCTCCACAAACGTCGACATCAAGTGAACAGCGGCTCGACACATGCAGCCCGCCACTGACGGAGGCTGGTGGGAGCAGCATTACGCTATGGGATGCATTCTCCTGCGCTTGCAGGGGACTGACATCTGCGAACCACCTACATCCCTTTATGCTCGATATTTTCCCGACGGCGATGTTATCCTTCAGCAGTATAATTGTCCGTGTTCCGGAGTCACAACCGCGGTACAGTAGTCTGAGGAGTAACAAAGTGAGCTCACGTTGATGTCTTGGCGAACAAATTCGCCTGATGTTAAACCTATGGAACCCATCTGGGTGTCGGCCGGAGTGGCCGTGCGGTTCTAGGCGCCACAGTCTGGAACCGAGCGACCGCTAAGGTCGCAGGTTCGAATCCTGCCTCGGGCATGGGTGTGTGTGATGTCCTTAGGTTAGTTAGGTTTAATTAGTTCTAAGTTCTAGGCGACTAATGACCTCAGAAGTTAAGTCGCATAGTGCTCAGAGCCATTTGAACCATTTTGAACCCATCTGGGTCGCAATCGGGCCCTTCACCACGTGCACAAATCACCGGCCCGTTATTTACGCGATTTACGTGACCTGTGCGTAGACATCTAATGCCACTTACCTCCACAAACCTACCAACGAGCTGTCGGATCCCTGATACGCAGAATCAATGATGTATTTCGTTCGATAGACGGTCAGACAAGCTATTAAGCAGGTTGTCATTAAGTTTTGGCTCATCATTGTATATTTCCAAAGTTTTTCACTTTATCAGTATTGTAACATTGTGTCAGTAACAAATCTCACTCCTATGCGATCAATATTACTGCGCATCAGGGGAATATTGACCGTCTAGTGGCACTTTACAATTTACAGTTACCATCCTGTCGCTCGACGTGTGTACCGTTGCAGAGAACATCGCTGCACTGAAATGGCTGCATTTTCTATGGTCATCGTGGCTAACGGAAATGAATTGCAAAGCGCTATTCCTGTACCTCGCATTATGGTATATTTTTCGTAGCTCAACTAAGGTGTGACATATTTCCTGCTGGTTTTCGTCTCAATGTCTTCGGACTACGTTTGTTTGTTGATTTTCATGACGTTTTGCCAACCAGTCGTTCCGGTGAAACGACACTAAAATGAATAAAGAAATTTAAGCCTAAGATGCACGAAAACCAACTGGAAATACGTCAAAAGTGGACACGAACAACAATTTTGTGCTAAGGTTGCTGGGCTCTCATGGTAATGGAAGCTCAACTAGAGAGTTGCAGAGTACAAATACAAGTACAACCATATATGAACAAACGGGTTGATGTAAAACTCAATCCGAATCCCACGCCTATTACAGTAGTACAAGTTTATATGCCAACTAGCTCTGTAGATGACGAAGAAATTGATTAAATGTATGATGAGATAAGAGAAATTATTCAGATAGTGAAGGAAGACGAAAATTTAAAAGTCACTGGTGACTGGAATTCGATAGTAACAAGAGGGAGATAAGGAAACGTAGCAGGTGAATACGGATTGGGGGTAAGAAATGAAAGAAGAAGCCGTCTGGTAGGATTTTGCACAGAGCATAACTTAATTATAGCTATCACTTGGTTCAAGAATCATGAAAGAAGGTTGTATACATGGAAGAAGCTTGGAGATACTAGAAGGTATCAGATAGATTATATAATGGTAAGACAGAGATTTAGGAACCAGGTTTTAAATTGTAAGACATTTCCAGGGGCAGATGTGGACTCTGACCACAATCTATTGGTTATGAACTGTAGATTAAAACTGAAGAAACTGCAAAAAGGTGGAAATTTAAGGAGATGGGACCTGGATGAACTGACTAAACCAGAGGTTGTACAGAGTTTCAGGGAGAGCATAAGGGAACAATTGACAGGAATGGGGGAAAGAAATACAGTAGAAGAAGAATGGGTAGCTTTGAGGAATGAAGCAGTGAAGGCAGCAGAGGATCAATTAGGTAAAAAGACGAGGGCTAGTAGATGAAGCAGGCAAAAAGGAATACAAACGTCTCAAAAATGAGATCGATAAACTGTCCCGTTACTAGCCGCTGTTCGTTGGAAATTCTCTATTTCCTCTATCAGTCCTACCTGGTAAGGAACCGAGTTGTAAGACACTTCCTTCGTGGATGAGTTACATTCTCTTAAGATTCTTCCTGCGGATTTCAGCCTAACATCTGCTTTTCCAACTATGTCTTTTATGTGGTCATTCCACTTAAGGTCGCTCTAAATAACTACTTCTACATATTTTACGGAGATATCGTTTCTAGCAGTTTATCATAAATAGTGTGGTTGTGCAGCTGTATACTTATTTTCCTATGTATACGCAATATGGTACATTTATTTACGTCGGGGTCAACTGCCACAGTCTGCAGAATTCTACAGATAATTCTGAAAATCGATTGCAGCCTTCTTAAACTACATCATCTGCTAACAGTCTTAAAGTGCTTCCAGCGCTCTCTGCTATAATAATAAACATCTCCGTCGTTTCACAATACACTATCCCATGATAAGGTTTTTATTTTCGTTCTGTTTTGGAAAATGTTACACTAAAAGTTTGCAATGGATAATATCCTCATCTTGTCCGCCTTCTGACGCCGAAATCTCACCCATTATACGAGCATAGTGACTAAGTTTCTCAAGCAAGCAAAAGTGGCTCCACTCTACACAAAATGGGAACCAAACATAACGGCCAGGTGCTGTTTTCAACAACAGTATTCGTAGTGCGTGCAGTAAACGGCGTTGAGAAATGAATGAATAGCTTAGCACTAACTTTTTAAGTAATGAAATAACTTTCTGAAGTATTTATAATCAGAACAGTACTTTACAGTAGTTTTTCCTTTTTTAAACAGACTGACCTTGCATTCGGGAGAACGGAAATTCTTATCCCCATCATGATCTAGGTTTTCCGTGGTTTCTCTAAGTCGCTTCAGACAAATGCCGTTTTGGTTCTTGTTAGAAGCCTTTGATCGACTAGACCTGGAAGTATATAAATGCCTGCATTAATGGAATCTTTGTTCTTAACTGGCAAGGCCACGACAAGTCAACAATGCTTATAAAAGCGATCCACTACTAGTTCTACGACGTTAAGTTAATACTGCTGCAAAGATCTAACCATTTACTAAATAAATTACGCATAGGGAGGACGTTCTTACATTTCATCCAGGCTAAAGCACAATTGCGATATTTTCACCATTTACGGAAATATTTCGGGTTAACAACTTTGACTGACCCTAATGTACAGGCCATTTCCATGATGATGATTCAGACTTCCACACGTAATGGAGAAGGCAAAATGTTTCAATTTAAGAAGAGGAATCCTTGTCTAGGGACGACTGAGTCAAAAGTTGCGGCGTCAGCTGTGTTTAAAAACATCTGTGCCTGTGTAAAATGGGATGTTTGTATACAACAGATTGATTTATTATTTACGCAGTCACTAGCATTACAGCAAAATTTAAGGCTGGCCAACATGTAGGCGTATACTGTTTCGTTACCACTCCGTTCACGTGATCTGTCCTTACTTGATATCTCCTCCTGAGGCGAGACCTTTGGATGTGAAAAGATCTCTTAGCAAGAGTTTTCCTCGCCTATAACATTGGCTGAACAAGCCAGGGAACATCTGAACGGGTGCAGCAGAACTGTATATTTCCATTCAGTGACGTGTAATGGAATAATGTTCTAGGGACCCTCGTATTTGAGAAAAGAAGTTTTTATTCCTCAAAATCACGTTCTGTAAGAATGATATATGGTGCCCACCCCCGGCCATCTTGTAGACATATGTTTCAGGAGCTAGATACTACTACACAATATGTGTGTTCTTTCACGAAGTTCGTTGTAAATAAAAGTTTGTTGTAAATAACCAACTACATCTCAAAAAGAATAATGATGTAAAGAATAACAATACTAAAAAAAAAATTGGCATTAACTATTCCACATTAAGGTTGCTCTTAGCACAAAGAGTGTGCACAACACCGCTAACAATTTTTTTAAATACTTTATCCAGTCGTATACAATACCTACCAGACAATAAAGTTAAATTTGATAATAAACTGAACAAATTTCACGGTGACAAGTCTTTCTATTCCGTAGACGAATTTCTATTTAAGTGCTATGAAAAAGATGGTGGATAGGAATTACTAATTTACATTAGCATTTCTTTTAAAAAATACCCTGTAAATGGTCTGCACGAAGCCATATTTACGTATGAATGTGGATGTAAAATGACTCGTTCCACATCATTAGATTACTCGCACATGTGATTCATGGAACTAAACTAACTATGTGTGACGATGTCGTGTCTGAATAATAGATTGACAGTGCCGCTTTAAGCAACTTGTGGGAAGGCAGAGGCTTCTACAGATAAATGTATGTGTTACAAAGTCGTGACTTCCTGGATTTTTACCATCGTAAGCAGGTCAGTGTTAAATCTGAACTCTTCTAGTTTTCGCCTGTTGCTTTCGACTCCGTCGTTCTCGGGCCCTAGTTCCCTATTTCAAGTTAATACATTTGCCGTTCTCCATCACCTTCAAAATTTTGTATCACAGGAACAACCTGTGTAAGAGAGTTCAAAGACAGTGGGTATTAGCATAAATATTAAGGCTATCAAAGTGGAGATAAAATAATGTCTTAACAAGAATTCCACACTCATTTAATGAAGTGGGAAGATGAATAGCAATAGTAATGTAATCATTTATACTCAATGAAAATTTTCTTACAATTAAACGCACCTATGACGAAATATGGAAATCTTCCGCAAAATCATTTGTGTAGAGGATACGTCCCTATGGAAGTGAAATGTGACTGGAAAGAAGGCAGCCGAAGATAACCGAACCATATTGTATGGAAGGGAAAAATCTTTAAGTGCGACGAGAAATTAAGGAGGCTAGAAATAAAAAAAAGGGAAATAGAAGGAAGGAAGATAAAATTTATACGAAATATCATTAGATATAATGTATTTAAAGACAAGGCGATAGACAAGAATCCAAGAAGATGCCCGACATAAAACTGTAGTTTGAGGACATCAGGATAGGAACAAGATACAAAATTATGGCGGTATTAAATGAGCAGCGAGTGACAGAATGGTTCATACAAGGTGGAGCCTATAGGAAAGGAATGAAATATTTCGTCCACACAGCAACATAAGTATGCATGTATCTATTTTACAATACTGACTGTATAACAGGTGCCTCTTCTGGGAGTCGTCAGGTGCATTTTCGCTGGCGATTCGCCACGTACTTGCAATTTCGTTCTTGCAATGTGTAAACAGAGTCAGGTCGGACAAATACTGATAACAGCGCACTTCAAGTAACGCGCACTGTCATCCACAGCCGTCGGTTTATAATTTTGTGGTTCAAATGGCTCTGAGCACTATGGGACTCAACTGCTGAGGTCATTAGTCCCCTAGAACTTAGAACTAGTTAAACCTAACTAACCTAAGGACATCACAAACATCCATGCCCGAGGCAGGATTCGAACCTGCGACCGTAGCGGTCTTGCGGTTCCAGACTGCAGCGCCTTTAACCGCACGGCCACTTCGGCCGGCTTATAATTTTGTGTGGCCATTCGATACAGCAGACTCAAATTACCTTAGAGCGATGTTAGGTTTAACGATATGTTAGGACATATCATTTGTGTAAACATTTGTCCTCCGTGTGTTCCCTGTCCGACTTACACCGTCTCGGCCCGAGAGACAAATTAATGTTTTCCCCTTGCGCTGCGCGTCGCTTTAAATATGTGATGAGCAGATTTGTTTATATACACTCCTGGAAATTGAAATAAGAATACCGTGAATTCATTGTCCCAGGAAGGGGAAACTTTATTGACACATTCCTGGGGTCAGATACATCACATGATCACACTGACAGAACCACAGGCACATAGACACAGGCAACAGAGCATGCACAATGTCGGCACTAGTACAGTGTATATCCACCTTTCGCAGCAATGCAGGCTGCTATTCTCCCATGGAGACGATCGTAGAGATGCTGGATGTAGTCCTGTGGAACGGCTTGCCATGCCATTTCCAACTGGCGCCTCAGTTGGACCAGCGTTCGTGCTGAACGTGCAGACCGCGTGAGACGACGCTTCATCCAGTCCCAAACATGCTCAATGGGGGACAGATCCGGAGATCTTGCTGGCCAGGGTAGTTGACTTACACCTTCTAGAGCACGTTGGGTGTCACGGGATACATGCGGACGTGCATTGTCCTGTTGGAACAGCAAGTTCCCTTGCCGGTCTAGGAATGGTAGAACGATGGGTTCGATGACGGTCTGGATGTACCGTGCACTATTCAGTGTCCCCTCGACCATCACCAGTGGTGTACGGCCAGTGTAGGAGATCGCTCCCCACACCATGATGCCGGGTGTTGGCCCTGTGTGCCTCGGTCGTATGCAGTCCTGATTGTGGCGCTCACCTGCACGGCGCCAAACACGCATACGACCATCATTGGCACCAAGGCAGAAGCGACTCTCATCGCTGAAGACGACACGTCCCCATTCGTCCCTCCATTCACGCCTGTCGCGACACCACTGGAGGCGGGCTGCACGATGTTGGGGCGTGAGCGGAAGACGGCCTAACGGTGTGCGGGACCGTAGCCCAGCTTCATGGAGACGGTTGCGAATGGTCCTCGCCGATACCCCAGGAGCAACAGTGTCCCTAATTTGCTGGGAAGTGGCGGTGCGGTCCCCTACGGCACTGCGTAGGATCCTACGGTCTTGGCGTGCATCCGTGCGTCGCTGCGGTCCGGTCCCAGGTCGACGGGCACGTGCACCTTCCGCCGACCACTGGCGACAACATCGATGTACTGTGGAGACCTCACGCCCCACGTGTTGAGCAATTCGGCGGTACGTCCACCCGGCCTCCCGCATGCCCACTATACGCCCTCGCTCAAAGTCCGTCAACTGCACATACGGTTCACGTCCACGCTGTCGCGGCATGCTACCAGTGTTAAAGACTGCGATGGAGCTCCGTATGCCACGGCAAACTGGCTGACACTGACGGCGGCGGTGCACAAATGCTGCGCAGCTAGCGCCATTCGACGGCCAACACCGCGGTTCCTGGTGTGTCCGCTGTGCCGTGCGTGTGATCATTGCTTGTACAGCCCTCTCGCGGTGTCCGGAGCAAGTATGGTGGGTCTGACACACCGGTGTCAATGTGTTCTTTTTTCCATTTCCAGGAGTGTATTTGAATATCAGAGTTTCTTCAGCTATCGATTTCGGTGCTGCAACGCACCACTTTCTGGCCCAGAAATCGTGATCATGAATAAATATTCTCAATAACAGTCCAGGAGAAAAATGTTATGCAATCACTTCGCAACGAGCCACGGGAGGCCCGATGCCACAATAATCATAAACCATCACTGAACAACTTGAAATATTTTTTTCAGTGAAATTAGCGTTCATCGTTTAGAATCTGTGTTACTAGGTTTGCGCTCAGCCAAAACTACGGTTCGGTAGTTTAGGTACAGTACATAAATGACATGGTAAATGGTAGATTTCCGGTAGTATTGCTAGCATGAGTGGGAAGAAAGTTTTGGTACAGTACATAAATGGCGTCGTAAATGGTAGGATTACAGGTAGCATTGGTAGCATGGGTGTAAAGAAACATAAATGAATACGTGAAAGAGAAATTGGGTGCTGACGACTTCTCTTTTTTTTTTTTTTTTTGTTGGTTTGTTTTGCAAATAATTAGAACCGCACGTCATCCAGCATTAATCCATCGTGTATATTATGTCCTTATAAAACGTAAATTGCATTTATAAGCAATAAAAATAAGTTGACCAAGTAATTTCTGCGCTATTATGTAACTAAAGCAATTACTTTTGTCGCAAGTGCAGTTTAAATGCACAAACATAAAAAGTCTATATGTTGTTGTTACTTTCTACTCAATAAAACGTTCTTCATCATGATGAGATTTGTTTAGCAATAACACTGACATGTTTTATGTAAGATCGACGAAGTATTGAGGCGATATTTTTGTTTTGTGTTTTTTCTTTAGTTTTACCTTTTTTTGACGAAACTGGGTTTTCTATCGCTATATGATAAATCTGTTGTATATATACTTCAGCATCCCTCTGTTTCACGTTACAAATCAATCATTTTCTAATAAACCCTCACATAAAGATCGACAGTTTCAATCTCGCTATAAATACTATCTATTTTTGTTTAACAGACCAGAGGATAACTATGTAGGACAAAAATGTCCAATAGATTTATAAACGGTTCACCGCTTCTGGTTTCTAGGGGAATCTAGTAAGACACTGATTGCATACGCAAACGAAGCCATCGAAATGAGGTAACTCACGACAGATATTCTATACGCCTAACATACACGTAACGCAGCTACGATCGTATCTGACCAAAGCTGCTAGTAAAACTACCGTAGACTACCCTTACTTAAGAGAGTCGGCAGTAGACTATAATAGTTTTACAGCTCTCTGTATTATTGAACTGCTAAACTGGTGCACAGTTCAACTTGCAGTTGGTCCGTCCGACAGCCTCAAGGTTCAACAAAAATTGATTTTCAGTATTTCATATAATTATTGACAGAATTTAAAATTCTCTACTAATCTAATCATAACTAATTTAATTCTTATGTAGGAAGGTTTAATACAATAAGGCACGTATTAAAGACAGAAGTGTCTTGAGGCAGTGTAACACACTGAGTGCAAATTACCCGGACTATATTCATCCAGTGTTTGAGAATGAGAGCACTTAGCTACTTAAAACAAACTTTTCACACAATTTGAAACATTTTAGAAACTTTTTCTAGCCGATAACCTTCCACAAAATAATGAAAGGAATAAAGCTTACAGCTTACCACATTTTTCGCTGTTCGTGCAGCGCAGCTTCAATATCAGAGTCTTTCTAATTTATTACTTATTTACTACTAACTCTATTCGTAACACATTTTACAGATAGTATCTATATATTATACCGCTGACTGCATCTGCAAATTGATATCACTATGCGACACATAGTTAAGTAGATATGGTATCATAAAGACTGAGATGGATGAAAAACTCCTCTTATAACGGAGCGGATATTATCCGCACGAGACTCATCCAGTGCTTGGTAACGAGAGCGCTTTAAAGAGAATTTCAGTCCGTTTCTAAACTTATTCATTACTCTACGGTGAATGATACGATACTAAGAACACCATCATAATTAGGATTTTGCATCTTCAACCATTAAGATCTTAGATGCCTAACCTCAAAGATTTAAAACATTATCTCATTTGTAAAGTTATCAGACGTTCAAGGCTCTTTTGTACATGGGTGTTCGGTTCTTTAAAGAGCACAGGTGCAGATTTGAAAGGGAGGAAGGGGGGGGGGGGTTGCTTGGTGATTTCCTACATTCACTTTTTTATTTATTAATAGTCTGATGACAACTGGCTCCTCGAAAGAAGTTACGGCATTGTGAATGCTCTTATAACTATGTTGTGCGAAAATGAAAGAAGAGTTATTAGGGCCCGTATTGAAGTATACCGACAATCCTTCCTGCCGCTTACCATATGTGTACAGAAGATTGAGTGAAGTGTGGGGGGAGGGGGGGGGGGGGGAGTGGAGTGTGGTCTGGTGCAGTACATACTCTGCACCTCACACCGTACATTGTATCGTGTACAGCAGTGGTTCCCAACCTTTCTTAGATAATTACCCCTGAGTGCAATTAGACATTAGCTAGTACTCCCGACCGCCCCCCCCCCACCCCTCCAGCTGTCCGTTGCCGCCTCCCTATCCCACATCTAACTAAACTGAAAGATTTCTTTTAGAACACTTTCATTTTTAATATGAAGATGTGCATGTGTGTGTTTGTGTGCGTGCGTGCATATGCGTTTGTGTGTGTGTGTGTTAGAATGAATGACGAAGTAATTCGTGGTGCATCGCAAGTGCTACCCACAACTCCTTCTCAGATAAGAAAGCTAACTTTCCACAGTGAGGGTGGACGTTTGTTACAAAACATACTTTGCATTAATCCTGTCCATTGCGGAAATTGGTTGAGTTCGAGCAATGGAGAGGCAAAGCAACGCCTTTTAAAATGTGTACTATACTTAATATTTGTAAATCACTTGATTCCTGCACTCCTTACTTCTGAAGTGGCAGAAGTTGGAAGACTTCAAGCTGTTAGGGCTTTGTGTCTGACCAGAGCCGCTAATAGTAATAATGATAATAATAATAATAATACCGTGTACAGCACTAAATTAGCTCTTATGTAGGACTGCTGCAGGTACTACCTACAACTTAGAGAAGACATTTTCTTGGGAGGTTCAGGCATTTTTTACGTACATGTCTCAG
Source organism: Schistocerca serialis cubense (assembly GCF_023864345.2). NCBI lineage: Eukaryota > Metazoa > Arthropoda > Insecta > Orthoptera > Acrididae > Schistocerca > Schistocerca serialis. The sequence continues at coordinate 1,076,177,411 of NC_064638.1, read as the reverse complement.
TTTTATCATCAACGTTGTACGGGACAAAGCACAACATATGTGTGTAGTATGCGGAGTATGTGAGGAACACGTAACCTCCACTGCATTAATGCTACTAATTTAGAAAATGTAATTGTTGATAACTTATCTCGTCAGTAGACCTCGGATTTTAGGTAAAAAGCTATTTTGTTCCTCATTACATAAAGGCAATAAAAGTTGTACATACACGAATTACGCGAATTTATGATCGAAAACGCTAGTTTTATAGCGCCTAAAAATACCTAATTTCAGGTTGCTATCTGACTGTACCAAAATTTTGAAAATCCAATTAAATACAATTTTTTATGACTAACATTCTCTAGTGGTCTTCCCAGCTAAGAATTACTCTTATATTTTATCGAAAATTGTAATTTTATAATACCCAAAATACCTAATTTCATGAAACTTCTACCTAATTTCATGTTAGAACCTAATTATACCTCATTTTTAATAATCAGTGCATTTGTGGGAAGTCAAGCATGCGGAAAGTCATCCAAATCATCTCTGATTCGTCAGTGGTTACAAGAATTTCCTGATTTCTCCCAAAGACGGAAGGGTTAGTCACTGCGAAGTGTGCAACAAAGACGTAAGTAAAATGTTAGCCTTTTATCTGCTACACCCACTCAGAGATCTGTTTTTTCCGAGTTAACTTGGACCAGACATATGCGAATGCAAAAATATTGTTTCTAAACCCTTAACGTAGGTTAATTTTGCTAAGCAGAACTCGTACGTAAATTCTTCCACAAAGTATTTCTCATTTCTTTTTGTTTTTAGGTACGTTCTGAAGAACAGAGGTCGCATTTAAGTTAGCATGTTGCAAGAATTAAACACCAGGTGAATTTAAAAAATAAATCTAACTTGAAACAAACGTTTGTAACTAAACCAAATGCAACGAAGGAAAACGAATTTCATCTTGACCTGTGTCGAGCCATTGTTGCTGCAAACATACCATTCAGTGCAGTTGAAAATAATCAGTTCAAAAGTTTTCTAGAGAAATACTGTCACCGCAGTATTCCATCAGAATCCACACTGAGAAAGAACTATTTTGGTACTTCATGCGAAAATACATTGAGCAGGATAACGGAAGATAGAGGCGCTTCATACATGTGGATCTCTGTCGATCAGACAACTGACAGACAAGGTCGATATATGGCTAATTTGATTGTTGGAAAGTTAGATCCTGACACTCGCTCTGTACCTCATCTGATACGCTGCAAGGAGCTAAAAAAGACTAGCCAGGAAACATTTGTTCAATATGTTAATAAAGCCCTCATATTACTTTATCCCAACAGTCTAGATAAAATAAGCCTTGCTCCATATCACATGCCTTGCCCATGCCATGAATCGCGTAGCTGAGAGGATACGTCTCGAATTTCCACATGTAAATGAGTTAGCTTCAACCATCAAAAAGGTTTTTTATTAAAGCACCTACAAGAATCCAGTTATTTCGAGAGGAACTTCCCAACGTACCACTTGCACCAGAACCCATACTTACTAGCTGGGAAACGTAGCTAGAGGCCGTGGAATATTACAGCGAGAATTTGGAAGACATTAAGAAAATTGTTTTTAAGTTGCGGGAGGAGGCAGGGAGCATTACATCAGCTAAAGATCTTCAAAAGGACCCACCAATTTCCAAAGACATTGCATACATAAAATTTCATTACGCATTTTTGGTCCCTATTATTAAAGCCCTAGAGTGTTCAGGGAAACCAATCTACACGCGACTGCGATTGATAGAAGAGGTGACAGAAAAAATCAAGTTGGTCCCAGGTTCTATTGGTATGAAAGTCAGTGAGAAACTGAAGGCAGTGGTACAAAAAAACTCATGACTCACTATCCTCTGGACAGTGGCTGATATCTTATCAGGTAAATCAACAGAATGTGAGTTTGTGGTCCCATTGCCCTTAATAACGTTATTTAAATATGCTCCGATGACATATGTTGACGTGGATCGCTCATTCTCGGCATATAAGATGCTATTAACAGACAAGAGATGCAGTTTCTCAACGGAAAATCTGGAGAAAGTGTTAGTTAAGTACTGTGATTGTAATTATGTTCAAAATGTTCAAATGTGTGTGAAATCTTATGGGACTTAACTGCTAAGGTCATCAGTCCCCACCGAGCGAGGTGGCGCAGTGGTTAGCACACTGGACTCGCATTCGGGAGGACGACGGTTCAATCCCGTCTCCGGCCATCCTGATTTAGGTTTTCCGTGATTTCCCTAAATCGTTTCAGGCAAATGCCGGGATGGTTCCTTTGAAAGGGCACGGCCGATTTCCTTCCCAATCCTTCCCTAACCCGAGCTTGCGCTCCGTCTCTAATGACCTCGTTGTCGACGGGACGTTAAACACTAACCACCACCACCACCACCACCATCATCAGTCCCTAAGCTTACACACTACTTAACCTAAATTATCCTAAGGACAAACACACACACCCATGCCTGAGGGAGGACTCGAACCTCCGCCGGGATCAGCCGCGCAGTCCATGACTGCAGCGCCTTAGACAGCTCGGCTAATCCCACGCGGCGATTGTAATTATGGACATTGAGAACCTTAAAGTCCGAGGTCTGCTCATCAGTATCGAAGTCTTACAAAATTGTGATAATAGTAATGATCTTTTGAAAAAAATTTAGTTTAGTGACTGAAACGGAATCGAATCATTTAAGTTTTTACCCCTCAGAAAATTCATTTTACTCATCATGGGATAATTACCCCCAGGTTGGGAAACTCTGGTGTACAGTGGCTTATGTAGTACAGATGAAGATGTGCAGTTTAAACAGCAATGGTTTTGGCGAACAGTAATCGTTTCACTGTCTTTGAAAGGCCTGTCATCTTGCGAAGTGGGGACGCGTTGTGGAAGGAGTGGCTGTGCTGCTCTGATGGAGAAGCAATCGGGCTCACGGCGACTGCCGTTGCCGGTGTCGGTGTGGAGTTGGAAGGAGGGGGGGGGGGGGGGGGGAGGGAGTGTTAATTTCGCGGGCGAGCGCGCCCCGCACCGCAGCGCGGAGGCCGGCCGGGATTTGAGGCGGCGCGTCTGATGGCGAGTGCGGGCTTAGCGCGCCGGACAACCCCCAAATTAGTTCGTCATCAGTCAGGTGCGGCATTACCCCGCGGCGCCCGCCGTCAAAGGACCACTCCTGACAGCGCTGAATAAACCAGCGGCCGAGCCGCGCGCCGGCCCGGCTGCCGCCCCTGCAAGGCGCCTGGGCGACGCCGCGCCTCCGACTCATGAATGCATTGCGCGCCGCTCTTACTGGAAAACTCTGCGAGACGAATGGAATTCACGATGGGAGACGTCGCAGGATGGCGGATTACGTTTCTCGTTGCTCATCTGCATCTGTAAAATCACCGGAGCACGTGAGACCGCTCTCGAGCCTTGCCGAACACTTGCAAAATTGCACTTGAAATGCATACGTTTTTCCCTTTATTGTTATTTCATAACGTTTATTGTATTCCCTAGGGTATTAGGGTGAGGGTAAGCTGGCAGCGGTACTTGGCTGCTCTTCATTTGAAACCATTAATGCACAGTGTGACAAAAAAGAAAAAAAAAAACAGAAAGCGAAATTCGAATGGGACGGAAATCAGTAGATGACATGTACAGACAGACAAGTAATTAGAATTTTAGAAAAATTGAATGATTAATTCAAGAGAAAAAGTTTCAAAAATTAAGAAAGTCAATAATGCGTTGGTTCACCTCTGGCCCATATGTAACCAGTTCTTCCGCTTGGCAATGATTGACAGAATTGTTGGATGTCCATCTGAGGGATACCGTGCCAAATTCTGTCCAACTGCCGAGTCAGATCGACAAAATCCCCAGATAGTTGTAGAGCCCAATATTCCAAACGTTCTCAGTTGTGGAGAGATCCGGCGATATTGCTGACCAAGAGGTACGAAGAGAAGCAGTAGAAACTCTCGCCGTATGTGGGCGGGCATTATCTTGCTGAAATGTAAGCCCAGATTGCTTGCGATGACGGCAACAACACGGGAAGCAGAATGTTGTCGACGTACCGCTGTGCTGTAAGAATGCCGAGGATGCTAACCAAATAGGTGCTACTATGGCATGAAATGGCATCCCAGACCATCTCTCCTGGTTGTCGTGTAACGTCCCCTTAGAACAATTTATGAATTACTGTGCTGGTAAACCCATTACGTTATTCGATTTTCAAATAGCTGAGCAAAGCTGAACGTGCTGACATTTCTCTCTTTACTTATTCTGATCATCAATAAACTGACACACAATATTTTTAGCGCAACCCAATCTGACTTTCAATAATCCCTACAAAAGAATGGCCCTGACTAACAATAACCTATATCTTTCATGGAGCACTTACCTTACAAATATCTTCGTTACTCGAACTACTGCAATACAGCGAGCGCCAATACTGCCAGCTAAATAAAAGGTTCTATCTACTGAAGGCACTAACTACTGAGAGGCATAGTTAGCAAATGAAAGATTTTGATAGAGAACAAACAATGTATTTACCTTAATAGTGTTCAAAAGTCATAATATATATCAGTTCATGACATCCAATCTTACAAATTTCGTTTTTCTGACGGATACACGTCCAGATTGTTCGCTCACAATAACCTCTCAAAACTCTGCCATCTCTCTCCCCACATCCACCACTGCTGGCGGCTCACCTCCAACTGCGCAACGCTGCGCGCTGTTCACATCCAATTGCTCAACACTACAATAGCGAATATTCCAACAATGGCCGGCCGAAGTGGCCGTGCGGTTAACGGCGCTGCAGTCTGGAACCGCAAGACCCATTGTTGTCTGGGACGTCTTTTGCCTGGAATCTCAATGACTGGTGTACAACTGCCTTCAGTGAGGAGTCTCACTGCGACTGAGCCTCTATGACCAGCGAGGACGTCCCTGGACACACAACGCATGCAACACGTGCTCGATGGAATTTAAATGGGGTGGGGAGGGGCGGAGGGAGGGCAGGCCAGTCCATTCGCCGAATGTCTTCGCCTCCTCCTACGCAGTCGATACAAATGAATTTAGGAACGAATTCCCCCCCCCCCCCCCGCCCCGCGACACCCCCCCCCCCCCAAAAGCACTACATGTTACAGTAACGTTGAGCGGTGAGTGTACCATGTTCAACGATTTAGAGGTCCGTACTCCCATGCAGTATTATGCACCCACACAGCAAAACACTTGAACCACTGGAAAGATCATGTTCCACAATGATCCTGGGTGTATTGTGTGTTCCCAACTCTCCAGCATTGTCGAACATTTATGTTAAGCGATGTGGGGAACGCAAGGAAATCCTGCACCTGGTTGGCCGAAGTAGGATTTGAACTGGGTCCAGTGTCTTACAACTACCATATCTCGCTCACTGTACACACGTTCTTTGTGACGTCAGGACTTTTTTTTAATGCCTTCCGTAACAACATCCGTGTTTTTGTTAGCTACCAAATATTGCATGAAAGATAATTTGCTTATACTCTAGCTTCATGTTGGTGTTGTTGTTCTTCTTCTTAGCGCGGATTCCTCCTATCATGGAGTTCGCTGTTTTCAACGACTTGGCAGATTTATTTGTATATAACATTGCGACCGGATGCCCTTCTTGCCACCGCAATTGCAAAGTACCATAAGGGAGGGAAGTCTTGTGCGACCCTGTCTGAATTGTGTAAACTTTGTTCTGTGTGCGATCGCATTCTGTTTTTGTATTGTATTTTACAAAATTGGGGACCAGACCACATTTGACCAAACGAGCATGGGTAACAGCATTGTAAGTAGGCTGTTTAGATTCTTATGTTGGTAACGCCACGTGGCGCTCTGTATGAAAATCACTGACTGTGCTATGTGCAGTCTGTGTCGTGTTTGCATTGTTGGAATTTTTGCTATTGTAGTGTTGCGCAGTTGGAGGTGAGCCGCCAGCAGTGGTGGATGTGGGAAGAGAGATGGTAGAATTTTGAGAGCGGACGATCTGGACGTGTACCCATCAGAAAGAGTAAATTTGTAATACTGTATGAACTGATATATATATGATGACTTTTGAACATTATTAAGGTAAATACATTGTTTGTTCTCTATCAAAATCTTTCATTTGCTAACTATGCCGATCAGTAGTTAGCGCCTTCAGTAGTTAGAATCTTTTATTTAGCTGGCAGTATTGGCGCTCGCTGTATTGCAGTAGTTCGAGTAACGAAGTTTTTTGTGAGGTCAGTGATTCATGAAAGGTGTAGGTTATTGTCAGTCAGGGCCATTCTTTTTTAGGGATTATTGGAAGTCAGATTGCGTTGCGTTAAAATATTGTGTGTCAGTTTAGTGTTGATCAGAATAAACAAAGAGAGAAATGTCTGAGTACGTTCAGTTCTGCTCAGCCGTTTGAAAATCAGACAACGTAAGAGGTTTATCAGCACAGTAATTAATTAGTTTCTCCAAGGGGATGTTTCAGCATAAACACCACACTCAGGCTAGCCGTTGTACAAACCACAGTCTTTAATCCACCGCACGGATCAGATCCTAGCCGGGCCCTCATTGCTGCCTCGTAAGCTATAGCGCTGCACCGTACTCTTTGCGAGTTCGTAATCTTATACATTATAAACTCCCTTCACCGTGGTTTTCTGCCGGGATGCGAAGGCTGATCTGAGGATTTTCTGTAGGGCTTCGGATACCGTTTTCACTAAGAGACAGACTGATTCACAAGTACATTTTGTGTATACATTAAGGCACTACAATTTTTAGAATATCTGAGCGATTTGTTCATGAGAAAGAGCTTAATAAATTCTGCAATTCAATAACAAGTGGTCCATCTCTGGCCCTTACACAAGCAGTTATTTGACTCAGCATTATTCGATAGAGTTACTGGATTTCCTCCTGAGGGATATCGAGCCAAATTCTGCCCAGCGTTAGGGCGCCCAGATACTGTGATGGTTGGAGGACACTGCCCTTAATGCTCCAAACGTTCTCAGTTGGGCCAGCAACCACGCTGGCCAACGTAGGTTTTGGCAAGCACGAAGACAACAAGTAGAAACTGTAGCTGTGTGCTATTTTAGTGAAATGTAAGCCTAGGATTGCCTGCCATGAAGAGTAACAAAACGGATTGTAGAATATCATGGACGTACGTCTGTGCCGTAAGGGTGCCGCGGAAGACAACCAGAGGGGTCCTGCCATGAAAGGAAATCGCACCACAGACCATCTCTGCAGGATGTCGGGCCGTATGGCTGGCAACAGACAGTTTGGTATGCCACCAGTGGTCGGGGCTTTCCCAGACGCATCTTCGCTTATCATCCGGCCTCAGTTCGAAATGGAACTCATCACTGAAGACCATTCTGCTCCAGTTAATGCTATTCCCTGCCGGACAGCGGTGGGATACGAACTTGAATGGCGCCTGCTATATGATTCTGAAACCAGGAGTGATGGTCTGGGGGGCCATTGCTCTTCACAGAAGGACCAAATGGGCATCATTACAGCTCAGAGGTACATCGACGATATTCTGCACCCCGTTTGGTTGCCCTTCGTGTCAAGCCATCCTGGACTTACATTTCAGTAAGATAATGTCCACCTGGTCACGCCAACATGTTCCCGCCAACATGTACCGGAAAATAGCCATAAAAAATTTCCAGGAATCCACGTCTGACAGCATAAGTTCTCTTGTTGGCAGATAAGTGAACCAGGTCCACATAGCAACAGCGGTCAACGGCTCCCAAATCCTAGGTTCCCCATGTGGTTTGCAACACACCACAAGTACTGCCCACGCCGTCCGTACTGCCATCACCTCTCTGTAGCGACCCCTTTCCGCCAGAACGGGCAGCCTCGCTCTCGAGTCGCAACCGACGGCCAAAGACCAAAACAGCGGGAAGGGTCGATATCCAGAGAGCTGCAATGGCTCAGCGGTCTAGATATTGTCGGTGCAGTCTCCACGAGAATTCAAATGTTCAAATGTGTGTGAAATCTTATGGGGCTTAACTGCTAAGGTCATCAATCCCTAAGCTTACACACTACTTAACCTAAATTATCCTAAGGACAAACACACACACCCGTGCCCGAGGGAGGACTCGAACCTCCGCCGGGACCAGCCGCACTCCACGAGAATTCCGATGTTCAGTATACTCAGACGTGATACATTCGGAGGACTATGTACGGCTCCTGTGAACACGTATTTCTCGTTCTTGTTGTAAAACACTCTTCCATTTTAATTTCAGACTGGTTCAAATGTCTCTAAGCACTATTGTACAAAAAATGGCTCTGAGCACTATGAGACTTAACATCTGTGGTCATCAGTCCCCTAGAACTTAGAACTACCTAAACGTAACTAACCTAAGGACATCACACAACACCCAGTCATCACGAGGCAGAGAAAATCCCTGACCCCGCCGGGAATTGAACCCGGGAACCCGGGCGCGGGAAGCGAGAACGCTACCGCACGACCACGAGCTGCGGACACTATGGGACATCTGAGGTCATCAGTGCCCTAGACTTAGAACTACTTAAACCTAACTAGACTAAGGACATCACACACATCCATGCCCGAGGCAGGATTCGAACCTGCGACCGTAGCAGCAGCGCGGTTCCGGACTGAGCGCCTAGAACCGCTCGGCCACAGCGACCGGCCCATTTTAATTTCATCATGAATAAATTCTAGCAGTGTATGTTAAAATGCCTGTATTTTACAGTATTATACTGAATAACAGTTACGTTAATACTCATTTCCGTGGCTAAATGACTAACGCAAAAGGCCAATTAATAAATAAAAGAAGGTGTTCAGTGTATGCGGTACACGTAACAGTGAGAGGACGAGGCGGGCGCGGCCGCTAGCAGCGTGTGCAGTGCTGGGGATTAAGGCGTGAGGCGCCGCTGGTAGCTAAAGTGGCGGTGCAGTGTGCAGGGTGCAGGGTGCGTGTGAGCGCCCCGCGGAGACGGCGGCGTGGGATTAGCTGGGCAGCTGAATGCCGCGACACGCGCCGCGCAATTACACATACAACCCTCCGCCCTCTCCGTGACCCCCTCCCTCAGCACAGTGTTTTCCTTGGCGCGCCGTCCTTGGGAGGGGGCGACGCGGGGGTGAGTGCCGCTGCCACACCGCCGCCACCCGCCGTGAAGTTTTCAATTTCAATTCCCCGGCGTCGGCGGCCCGTCTTCCCATTGGCTTAATATTCAATATATTTTTTCCCCGGGAGTTCTTTTAAACAAGACTACATTAAAAATAAACGGACAGCGTTTGTGTACCGGGAGGCAGAGGCGGGGACGTCGGCGGCGGCGGCGGTGGCGGCGGCGGCGTTAGCGGCATGCTGAGTGCTTTTTATTTAAATTCAGGCGTCGTCGCGCGCCGCCTTTGGACTCACCACCGCCCACCCCGCCCTTGCGTTTGAAACAACACTGTGGTGCGTGCTCGCCGTTGTTTGGCAGCTGCTGCACGCCCCTCCCCCCTTCCCCACATCCCAACAAGCAGACGTTTCCAGGCGTTCGAGTGCAGCGCTCCACTTTAAAGCGGATGTCCGCTTTGAGCGCGTGAAATTAAATTTTTATTTCCGTTTGAGGTGAGCCGTACTGTTACTGCAAGAGGGAGAAGACTAGTCTCCCGTCTCTCTCTCTCTGCCCATGTCTCTCTTCTCGTGGGAAACTGCAGTGAGTGTTTCCTCTCACAAAGCCCTGAAGTAACACTCGACTGAATTCTTTGTTTGCTGACTTTCGGAGATCTTTCTATTCCGTACCGCACAGTTAAATAAAAAAGAAAGGAAAAATTAAGTTTCGCATCCCGTCAACGACGATGTCATGTGAGACGGAGTGAAAACTCGTACTCGGGAAGAACAGCGAAGGAAACTGACTGTGTCCTCTAGGAGGAAACGGTACTAACATTTGCGTAAAGCGGTACAGGAAAACCATCAAGAACCGAAATTGGACAGTCGGACGAGAATCTCAGCCTCCCGATACGAGTCCAGTGTCTTAACCTGCTCGGTTAGTCAACAACAATGACATAAATATCTTAACCACAACAGCAATTTTTTTACTGACAAGACTGAACGTAACTACGCATCTCCGCCAGAGAAAAGTTAAGCGGCCGTTATCTAGTACGGCACACAGGCACGTCCCATAAGCGGAATATCAATACATACGCAAAATCCTACAGAAATCCGGTATAACGCCGTTGCCGAGGGATGTGTCTTACCCCCGCGTTATAGCATACCCACGGAACATGAAGAGTGGGAGTCCGTCTCGGCATCACGTTCTCTTCACCGATGAGTGTCGCATATGCCTTCAACCAGACAATCGTCGGAGACGCGTTTGGAGGCAATCCGGTCAGGCTGAACGCCTTAGGCACACCGTCCAGCGAGTGCAGCAAGGTGGGGGTTCCCTGCTGTTTTGAGTGGCATTATGTTGACCCGACGTACTTCGCTGGTGATCATGGAAGGCGCCGTAACGGCAGTACGTACGCGAATTTCATCCACCGGCCGTTAGTCCAAACATATCGGCAGAATATTGGCGAGGCATTCGTCTTCATGTACGACAATTTACGCCCCCACCGTGCTCATCTTGTGAATGACTTCCTTCAGGATAACGACATCGCTCGACTAAAGTGGCCAGCATGTTCTCCAGACATGAACCCTATCGAACATGCCCAGGATAGATTGAAAAGGGCTGTTTATGGACGACGTGACCCACCAACCACTCTCAGGGGTCTACACCGAACCGCCTTTGAGAAATGGGACAATCTGAACCAACAGTGCCTTGATGAACTTGTGGATGGTATGCCACGATTGAAATGGCTCTGAGCACTATGGGACTTAACATCTGTGGTCATCAGTCCCCTAGAACTTAGAACTACTTAAACCTAACTAACCTAAGGACAGCACACAACACCCAGCCATCACGAGGCAGAGAAAATCCCTGACCCCGCCGGGAATCGAACCCGGGAACCCGGGCGTGGAAAGCGAGAACGCTACCGCACGACCACGAGATGCGGGCGGTATGCCACGATGAATACAGGCAAGCATCAATGCAAGATGACATGCTACTGGGTATTAGAGGCACCCGGTGTGTACAGCAGTCTGGACCACCACCTCTGAAGGTCTCGCTGTATGGTGGTACAAAATTCAATGTATGGTGTCCATGAGCAATAAAAAAGGGCGGTTCAAATGGCTCTGAGCACTATGGGACTTAACTTCTAAGGTCATCAGTCTCCTATAACTTAGAACTACTTAAACCTAACTAACCTAAGGACATCACACACATCCATGCTCGAGGCAGGATTCGAACCTGCGACCGTAGCGGTCACGCGGTTCCAGACTGTAGCGCCTAGAACCGCACGGCCACCCGGCCAGCTAAAAAGGGCGGAAATGATGTTTATGTCGATCTCTTTTCCAATATTCTGTATAGGTTCCGGAACTCTCGGAACCGAGCTGATGCAAAACTTTTTTTTATGTGTGTATGAAGATGTGAACAGCTGTGGATCAACCGGATGTGGTCCAGTAGCACTGATGTGACTACCGCCTATGTTCGACCTCAACGTGCAATAAACACTCACAGACGGCAGGTGGCAGCTTTAGCAGTGGAAGTTATAATAGCGTGTTGGTGGGACAAGGAAAACAGTGTAGTGATTGACGTAATGAGGAAACGGAACGATTTATACTGGCATTCACACTGGTAGATAGTATGCTACACACATGGCAGTTACTGGAGTCCCACTGCTTGCAAGCCGTCACTTGATTTAATCATAAATGTACGTCTGAGTGATGCTAAATGCTATTATGTTTACATAAAGAAAAGCATTATCTTCTCAATAACCTTCAAATCATGATTGACACCCTTAATTAATATGTATGATATTAATCAAATTACTCTTGGCGCTTTCGCTGTCTATAACTGCAGTTACTTTCAGAACACAAATTAATATCTATTTAATTGCTGGTGTACCCATGTATCACCACAATAAAATAAAAACAGTCAATAGTTGAGGGAGTATGAATGAGAACAGTGGCGCATTTAAGTTTACGAAATAAAGACAAGTTTTATTAATCCTTTTATAACTACAACTACCTCATAAATCTTACACAAAAATGACAAACACGAATCAGAAAAGGGATGGTGTTTGATTGGCAAAGCATACATTGGGGTTGCAAGAGGTCCGTAGGCCCTTACTATAAGTTTTGCGACAGCACAGGTCGACAGGACAAACAATCGATAGTGTGTGTCGGGTTGCGAGAGCGAGAGCGAGTGTTGAGAGAGTGGGACCCAGGCTGCGGGCCGGGCCGGGGGGGCGGCCGGTGGCCGTAATGCAAGGCCGTACCGACAAAGGGGGTGGCCATCGCCGCGGTTTAACCCCTTTTGTGTTAGAAATATACGGGAAAGTGAACAAGTACAATTACTAGTGTGATTCAGTGATATTTCAGTGACGATATTTGTAATTACGCGTCTACCGCGCCGGCATCATGTGGATTGCAGTGTTGGATTGCAGTGTTGGATTGTAGTGTTGGATACAGTGATTAAAATTTGCGTGTGACGATAATGAATAACAAAGAGGCCTGTGCTGAGTTTAGCCGTTATTAATTTTGTACGACGAAGGCAATGGCTGTCTCCTTACTTTGTGTTTTTGTGATGAATATAGGTCATTGATTAATGAAGCTGTGTTGTCGTTCTTCTTGGCACCAGACATTTCTTTATTACAGCATTTGAGAAGGACAAAATGGAATGTAACATCTCCGTAGCAGTCCAATCCGATTGCAAGCCCCATTAGGTACACGGTCACATTAATTATTATCTATTTGGGCTGCTATCAGATCCCGATCGAGCGGGATAAGTAAGTAGATAAACCGGAGTGTTACAGGGTGGAAGCTATACAAGTTCTTCCCTTAATTAATCCCTTTTACAAAGTAATCTTACTTTGTTTATATGAATGAACTGTGAGGACCAACTATATACCGCAAACCATGGTTCATTTGAGAACAGGGAGCTGTAAATATCGTCTAACAACCCTACGCCAGTGCAGCAGTACTTTAACCTTTCGCCTTGATTCAGGTGGCAGCGTCGAGCGGGGTAGCCGCGCGGTTTGAGGCGCCTTGCACGGTCCGTGCGGTTGCCCCCGTCAGAGGTTCGAGTCCTCCCTCGGGCATGGGTGTGTGTGTTGTCCATAGCGTAAGTTAGTTTAAGTTAATTAAGTGGTGTGTAGGCTTAGAGACCGATGACCTTAGCAGTTTCGTCCCATAAGACCTTTCCACAAATTTCCAAATTGCAGGTGGCAGCAGGAAACGGCACGCTGGGCGAGAAGCGGTGCACTGTAGCAGCTGTGATGATGTTCTGATGCGTCCATGAGAATTTGCAAACTGATTATCAGCACGCCAGAAACTTCCCAGTCAGAGCCCTAGAATCTCGACAGATTTCAGTATGAGGTGCACGCGTTCGCTGGTCTGGCCGAACCTATTTGACTCACAGGCACGACGGTGCATGCTGAAATGATCAAATGTCAGACGGCCAACTCAGGACGAATAAATTCACCCTCGTGACACACGATATGTCCGAGATGATAGGCAGTTCCACTGTCGGTACAGTTGGAAGCTGCCACCGGCTCATAGCCCACCACAAGATACAGACCTTAAGTCTCACCCACTAGGGAAAGACCTGAAGTTTCCCACCAGGGGAGAACCAGAAAATGAAGAAAGCCAAGAATAACAACCACTTACCCGAAGTATGGAAGCCAAATCAGCAAAAACGAAACCGTCCCCACATATCACAAACCAATCGAACTATCCTCTACTCATTGAACCTCTTCTCTTGACTGTTCTGTTGGCCTGGTAGCCAATCCAGACACAGCACCAGGGTTCCCACGCTTGGGTAGCGAGCCTCTACCCTGTATATCCTGAGAAGAACCAGTCAGTGACTCTGAATCTCTCTTGTCTGGAAAAGGAAGATTTTAGACTATGGAGATGTCATTCTCACAGCAGGCATTTACGGAGAGATCTAATCTTTCCGGGCCAGCAATTTCCAATCTCTGAAGGAGGGCTGTTAAGCTTCCCAGACACTCATTCCCGTGAAATATATGTTTTTTTCCGCTAGCTAAAAGAACCTGGCGTCTTTCTGGGATCAGGGAGTTACAGTTTTGCTTTCATTAAACATATGCACCAACTGCTCTGTCCATATCGCCGCAGCTCCTAACATGAGAATGCATGGAGTTTCATGTCCTTCTCCTTGCACAAAGGTTCAGTTTACTGCAGTCTCTCTTAAATGGCTTCCTCCAGCGACTTTTCGCCAATTGGCTGCCTTCACGATGGACTGCCACCTGGTTCAGGTGAAGCGTTTTGCGAACCGGACGAAGAAAGTGCTACGGCCAGAAGTCCCTCTGCAGGTACTGCTTCCCAGAATCACTCACACAGCCTGGTCGCTGCACTCAGAACGTGAGGCCCTCAATCCATCTCCCTCCCTGCTCTCTCTTGCCTCCACGACGGCCCCTCAGGTACAAGTTCTCTACCGGTTAGAAATGCAGTTATAAGAAAATCCTGCCGACAATTTCCTCATGCAAAAAAGTCATAAACGACCCATATCAAATGTAGTACTGGGGAACACTGAGCTCATGACTTAAAATATGAACGTTAATCTGACAGTGCTGTTAAAGTGAGAGAGTGGTGTATCACTTCTTATGCTGCTCTTCTAGATTTTCCAGTGAGTGCCTTGAATCTATGTCTAACTGATTTGCCACATATTTAAGAGCCTCCTTGATTGCAAGACATTCGACAGTGAAGATGTTGGCTTCCGCGGGAGCTTATACATTGCCCAAGATAGGTATCTTCGAGGAAGTAAGCGAAGCTAGTGCCTTCTCTTGTTTTGGAGCCATCTGTATATTTTAATCGATGATGGCCACCAGAGCACTTTTGTTTTGTTCAACATGATGATGCGGATGAATTGGTACATTCCGTCTTACTAGATTTCCGAAAGGCGTCTGACATTGTACCACAATGTATCACGTCTGCACCACCAAGTTAAGATTGTGTCGTCTTATTTATGAGAAGCTCGATGAATATTTGACTAACAGACCCCAGGACTGATCAATGAATGTTCTACAGTAACGAATGTAACAACGACTGTGTCCCAAGGGAAGTGTTACAGAACTTTTCAAGTTTGCAATATACACTGACGATTAACCAGGATCACCAGCCCCATAAAATTGTCCCATGCTGTTGTCTACCGGACGATCGTAATGAAATGAAGGAAGACTTGGACAAAATTTCTATTACACTTAATGAATGGCAGCTTTCTTTAAATTTAAACAAGTGTAAGATAATACTGATATCAAAGAGAAACAATAACCGATTATAAAGTTTGTGGTGAACATGATGAGCACGTCAGATTATATAAGAATTTGTGGGTAATACTGATAAGAGACCTTACATTGAACGATCACATAGAATCATTATTAGGAAAGGGAAATTTGGATGCTTTATCAAGTATGCATGACCACAGCCATCGAACAACTTGGCCGAGAAGTTGCATCATGTCACTACGTGTTGTTTATTACTGCCTATGCGGGTTGACTGCTATCATACTACAGAGCGAAATTAAAAAAAAAAAAAGGTTCAACTGGCTCTGAGCACTATGGGACTTAACTTCTGAGGTCATCAGTCCCCTAGAATTTAGAACTACTTAAACCTAACTAACCTAAGGACATCCATGCCCGAGGCATGATTCGAACCTGCGACCGTAGCGGTCGCGCTGTTGCAGACTGTAGCGCCTAGAACCGCTCGGCCACCCCGCCCGGCTGAAATTTTCATTCTGCACTGGAGTGAATTCTGATACGTAGCTCCTTCCTTGACACATTAATTTTATGTGCCAGACCGAGACCCGAACTCGAGACCTTCGGCCTTCGCGGGCAAGTGCTCTACCGGCTGAGCTACACAAGCACTACTCACAACATGTCCTCATAACTTTACTTCCGTCAGTACCTCGTCTCCTACCTTCAAAACTTCGCAGAAGTTCTCCTGCGAAACTGGCAGGAATAGCACTCTTGGGAGCAAGGATGACATGTCACCTTAAGAGTTATCGTAGCCTCTTCGGCACGAAGGTAGGACGTATTGGATTCCGAAGGTAAATGAAATTTATTTTAAAAAATATAAATCTGTACTTTATTTCTTCAACATATCACTCACTGGAATGAAGTCATCACTCAGATGCAGAATGAAAATTTCATTCTGGAAGTATCCCCAAAGCTGCGGTTGCGCCATGTCTCGGCAATACCCTTTCTTCTAGGAGTGCTAATGAAGTTCTAAAGGTAGCAGACAAGGTATTGATGGAAATAAAGCTATGAGGAAGGGTCGTGAGACATCCTTGGGTAGGTCAGTCGTCAGAGCACTTGCCCGCGAAAGACAAAGGACTCGAGAGTTCGGGTCTCGGTGCTGCACATGTAATTAATGTGTCAGGAAGATACGTATCAGCGCACACTCCGCTCAAGAGTGAAAATTTCATTCTGGGGCATGAGATCAGTCAGGGACCCCCATAAGCAGTAACAAACAACACGTAGTGAAATGACGCAACGTCTCGGGCACTGAAGCGTTTGTTCCTTGTCTTCAGTTTCAGTATTATACGTCTTAAAATTCCTCTTAAAACAAAAGGGAAAAAACTAGAGGTGTGCATGAAGAAATGCGAAATTCGAACAAATAAGGACCACCGTAATGTAATCCCATGCAAAAGTGTTCTTTCGAATCTTCATTCGATAAGTTAGGGAACCCGTATTCAAAGAAGTGCAATCATTATATGTACTATCGTGTATCTTCGTAGGAAACGTGAGAATCAAATAAGGGAGATTAGGGTGCGTACAGACAGTCTTTTTACCCTCGTGCAGTACACGCATGAAATAGGAAGGAAAATCAACAATGTCGGAACGTCACACCCTCTGTCATGCATTGTACAGTGGCTTTCGGAGTATATAGTGTGTTTACGTAACTTTTTAAAGTTATGTATTCCTACAGGAACTAGTATTGGTCAAAACTAGAAGAAAAATTCCTCTAATGAATGTCCTCTCATTCCCATCTCTCTGTTATATGGGTTTAAATGCTATAGGCAGTGCTGCACGTGGTTACCACGTATCCTGATAGTCATTCTGCCCTTTTTCGAAATGAATCTAGCACAGTTTCGAATACATCTGACACCATTCGGATTGTGTCACGTGAATTGATCACACGCTTCTGCAAAGTCTGTACATCGTTAATGGATTGGGCATACACTAATGTCTTTAAATGTCCTTACAGCCAGAAATCCAGCAGATTCAGGTCCGATGAACGAAGCGGCTATGATACCGGACCTCTCGACCAATCCATAACCCATGAAACGTTACGGAGAGGTAACGCTGCACTACGCGTAGAAACAGGGTGGTGTCCCGTTGTCCATCAACCACAGTCATTGGTACCGTTCTCCAACATCGCTCGTCATGCATTCCACAGAAGTGAATGATACACAGTACCTGTTAATATATTGGATAAAGTGTATGACACTATGAATCTGTCACCGACAATGCCTGCTCATACATTGATACTGAGCGATCTTGACGCCTTACCTCCATGACTATTCCCGGATTTGTAACTGCCCACACGTTCGTATTGCGGTAATTTACTAAGCCACTGTAACATCTCTTTGTATTAATTACCTATCTGGCGTTAATCAGGGTAAATGTTTATCAGCCGATTTAGTAAAGAGCGCAGACAGCGCGTATTTTATCTTCGGTACTACTACCGTTCAACTGTTTTCAATTTCTCTCACGGCAAAAAAGAAGAGATATTAATGGGAAATTTTTTATGGTAAACGTACGACTAGAACGGACATAGGATTGCTGTTAGATGTAACCATCTTTAGGCTACTAAGTTTTCGCACAATCACAAGACATGCTAAGTTTGTCTGTCTAATAAGGACAGAGAAATATTATACGAGCCCGGTGCGACAGTTACAATTAACTTAACGATTTTCATTTCAAGTTATTACTATTCCTGATCCTATTTATGAAAAGTCTGTGAGATGTAATTGTTCGCGCATTCATGGCCGTCTGAAAAGGATTTTTTATAGATATTTCCACCCTTTGAAAAGAAATTTGAAGTTTCAAAACCCGTTTTCAAGAACACGTAAATGCTTTCAGGCTCGACCACTTCGAAAAACAAGTCATTGCGCAACGTATGTTGGAAACGAAACAAGTCATCAACAGTTGTTATGTGGCCGAATACGCTCAAAAGACGGTTCTATTACCGTTAGGTGAACATTTGGATGACTGTTTTGATACAATTTTCGTTCTGCGGCAATCCAGAAGTGGAATGAACCAATTTTGCGACATAGCATCCACGTGAGTTTAGTGCCTTAATCAAGTGCCTTAATCACTGTTACCCTCAGTCCTACATAACGAAGCCAATGGTAAGACCATAAACCTGTTAGAACAACTGGAGATATACCGCCAAAAAAAAAAAAAAAAAAAACTAGAATCTATGTTAAATGAACGAACAGATTTCGCAAGCCATAGTTATTTCAGTAATTTTAATGACCTACTCAAAAAAGTTATTTCCTGCATATGTCAATTGTTTAATAGTTATATCTTTAGCACTACGAATAAATTCATCTTTGACAACACCATGTACAAAAACATGTGTGTGCAAATGTGCCTCTTGAATGAAGTGACATGTACGAAAACGACGGAGAAAAGAATGTTGCTGGTGCTAATACGTTAAAGGCGCTTTTCTTGGATTATGTGGTAAGTTTACACTGTTCATCTTTTCCACTATTTCGTGCATATTTTCCGCGTTTGACTTACGAAATTCGTAACCTACCATTAAACCTTTTTGTGACAGGAATATGCATTTCACCTCATTCAAGAGAAGAAATAAAGCATGTATTAAAACAAATTACACCTTATGATGGACCCACACGGTCCGAAATGCATCATGTACTTCATAAAACACGAAAAGTTGTGTCTGAGGGCGTTTTGTAATTCACGCCTCTAGTGTATTGAATACAGTCACGTTTGGAACTGCCAAATATGGATAAAATTAAATTAAAATTTAATCTTTTATATGTAAGAATAGTACTCATTTGGACGTGATTCTTGGTTGGTTCAGATCGCTCTGAGTACTATGGGACTTAACTTATGAGGTCATCAGTCCCCTAGAACTTAGATCTACTTAAGCCTAACCAACCTAAGGATATCACACACATCCATGCCCGAGGCAGGATTCGAACCTGCGACCGTAGCGGTCGCGCTGTTCCATACTGTAGCGCCTAGAACCGCTCGGCCACTCCGGCCGGCCGTGATTCTTGTATTGTATTGCAAGTATTGTGTTATTGTATGTTTGATGACTGTAAGTGATTGAGTCGAGGAGCCACAACAGCGACGCAGTATCACGGACAACAACCCTTGTCACAGTAGATGCAAGTTGACAGTATTTGCCGGCCGGTGTGGCCGTGCGGTTAAAGGCGCTTCAGTCTGGAACCGCGTGACCGCTACGGTCGCAGGTTCGAATCCTGCCTCGGGCATGGATGTGTGTGATGTCTTTAGGTTAGTTAGGTTTAATTAGTTCTAAGTTCTAGGCGACTGATGACCTCAGAAGTTAAGTCGCATAGTGCTCAGAGCCATTTGACAGTATTTCTTACGTTCTCCTACCACTTCTCTGCTTGTGTCAAGCTGTCCCGTAGTTAGTACCAACAAAGTAATAGTTACAGGCGTTTTCCTAATCACACAAATAAGTGATTGTGAATTTTTCCGGACGTGTCACTGCGCGGCGTGTAACAGTGAAGCGCGGCGAGATCTTTTTTTTTCGGTTACTAATTCATGTTGGATTTCATTGAAATTACCAATCAATATAAAGAGTGTCTCCCATCGTCGTTGATGGATGCTCGTTGGGAACAATATGAAACAGTGTCTTTGGACGTTGTATCTGAAATGTCGCTATTGGTATTTGATTGAATATGCTATCCTATCTAGAGGGTACTTTACTGTTGCTGGAGAATACAATGGCGTTACCAATCGATCACAGTTGCTATGTGGCTGAATACGCTCAATAGAGCGTTTTATTACCGTTGGGTGAACATCTGGATGACTGTTTTGATACAATGTTCGTTCTGCGGCAATCCAAAAGTGGAATGAACCAATTTTGCGGCAGAGCATCTATGTGAGTTTAGTACCTTAATCACTGCTCCCCTCAGCTCATGTTTGGAAACTGAGTCCGAGATATTTCAGAGATAGGCCACAATATTCTCAAAATAAAACACGGAGAACAAGGAAAAAGTCACTTTGCTAGAAACCTTGTAACCTTTCGTCCTCGAGACCAGTGCCGAAACCGTGTTTCGGATAGCGTGTCCTCTCTTCAGGAATTTTAAGACGTTGCAGCTTAGAATATTTTCATACATCCGCTTCCCTCTGACAGCTAAAAGCATTTTCACATGACGAATGTACACATATGATGGAAATTAAGGTCGCATTAGCCGAGAAAATAGCGCGTAGTTGCAAGCAGCTACTGCGCCGCCGTGCTTTTCGTTTAGCGTTCTTGAGAGGATTTATTGTCGTGACGCACGTCTTTGAACTGCCGGATTTTCATATTTTAGCTCTACGGCCCATCGGAATTTCTTGAAAAGCGACCTTGACGTAAGCTGGTTGAGAGTGAGCTATGACGTACAATCTGCAGTAGAAGCGAACGGAAACACATTTGGCGTTGTTTATACTGAGCCGAGCTGTTCGGGGTCGCGATATTGTTAACTAGCTGTGCAATATCGTAGTAATCCCAGAGGATTTAACGTGGTATTCAAATAAAGTGTGGCATCAATATAGCACATGTGCAAAGTTTCATCCCATAAAGCATCACAGGAACAACATTTTGAGACAAGGGAAACCAGTATTGGTAGACGTCCAACATTTGCGAAATAAGTTCCGGCATCTACGTTATTTTTAAGCAGCAAGTTGACTAGATTCACTGAGTTGCGAACATGACAGATTATTTCCAGCACTTAGGAAAAATGGAAAAAAAAGATGAGAGTCGAAGCGTCTGAAATGTGGTGTTACACAAGCATCTTGTAAACTAAGTAAACTGACAAATAAATAATGAAATGTAAAATTAAAAACGCCTTCACCCGTCTATATTTTGAACATAATTTATTTGTGGGACAAGTTTCGGTGTTTCACTATGCCATCTTAATCGTAGTGAAACGCCGAAACTAGTTCCGTAAACAAATTACATTTAAAATATAGACGGCTGAAGGTGTTTTTAATTGTGCACTTTACATTCAAATACCTCGACCATCTTGTAGAAAAACGGACTTACAAAGAATAAATAATGCGTTTTTTCAGAGGAATCGGCCAGAAAAGGAATATGTGTAAAACACTAACTACAAAAATGAATAGAATGATAGGACGTGTGTTCCGACACCAGAGAATTACTTCCATGGTACTTCAGGGAGCCTTAGAGAGTAAAATTGTTGGTGAAGGCAGAGACTGGGATTTTTACAAGTTTTTGAGGAAGAGTATTACTCCGAGGGTAATCGGCACGAACCCGTCAGAACATATACAGGATGATTTCGTGATGATCTTACAAACTTTCAGGGATGATGGTTATGGACCCTGGTCTGAAAACGAGCGAACTGAAAATTATAAGCGAAAATCGTTCTGACACAGCTGACAGTGGAATACAATTACCCGTACCGTTGTTGCCGAGACTGCAGGGTGGACAACTTTCGGAGTTGGTAGTATCGACCAAAGCAAGAAAAAAAGGTGTAGGAAACGTGGGCACCGCAATGCATACCTTACGAGCTATGAGCATTTGTTCATCTTCGTTACTTTGAAACATCTCTTCTGCTACTAGCTCCTTGGTTTCTATACTTTTGGAGGAGCTAGTGAAGGCCAAAACAAGAAAAAATGTCAAGTAAATGTTGGCATAAATGCACAAAATATACTTGTTTAGTAGAAGAGATGTGTTTTACCGTATCGAAGATGAACAAGTGCTCATGGCTCTTAAGGTATACAATTTAGAGGCCATATTTGACACATTTTTTTCCTTTCTTTTCCATGTTACCACCTCTGAAAGTTGCCTACCCTACAATCTTAGCAACAACAGTACAAGTACATGCATTTCACTGTTACAGGTATCAGAAAGCTTTTCGCTCGCAACTACCGACCCGGTCGTTTGCGGACCAGGGTCTCTTACCTCAAATTCATACATTTACCCTTCCCTGTCATCCTTGAAAGTTTAGAACATCACAGAATCACCCTGTTTATCTGTGATGTGGACACAGTGGAATTTACCTCTAATTGCACTGCCTCACTAGTTGTGTTTTCCTCACAACAGAAGTTTGAAGCCATGCATTTTACCCTATCACTATCATTTTTTTTCTTCAGAGTGGAAGACAGTAGTATGTGGATTTATTAAGTAATGCCGCAGTCAAAAGTAACAAAGTGAAAAAATAGCTCCTACTGTTTCGTTTTCCAACATGGGGAGAGATAGGACATGCAGGCTGATTCATAAATACCTCCATATTGCAGAAAATGATTGCGAAAAAAGCAGACATACAGAAACAGACATCGTGGGCTGCTACCTCCATGTCCCATCAACGACGGTTACCCTGCAGTTGCTACTGTTGACCCAGACCTCACACTACTAATGTGAATCACCACGCACACATCTGGTTTCCAGGACAGGCTCTAGAACACCTCTTTCACAATGGCCCATATGCAGTTAACATGTTTCATACTTATTGGCCACTGCTATCCCTCGTTCCTATCGCCCTTAACGCGGACTGGCGCTCAAATGATAGCTCCTTTTAGTTACCTTAGTTTCGTTTCCTTAGGTTGGGGGGGAGTGGGGGGTATGAAGGGAGGTTTGCCTGTAGTTAGGATGGTAGCGTCTGAAGAGAGATAGATTTATTTCTGTTTGGAAGGGTCACAACAAGGGGAGGTGCCTCCTATGGTTAGCATTGCTTTTTTGTTTGTTTTGCTAAGTACGCTTAATGGGCCATAAATATAAAAAAGTGGTTATCGAAAGAAAAGTAAGCAGGAGACCCAGATTCGAATCTCGCCCCGACACAAAAAGGTAGTCAGCGTGGCAGAAAGCCATGCGAGGGGCCCGGGTCCGATTCCCAGCGGGGTCGGAGATTTTCTCTGCTCAGTGACTGGGTGTTGTGTTGCCCTCACCATCATTTCATCCTCATCGACACGCAAGTCGCCGGAATGACGTACAGTAAAAATTTGCAGGCCTAGCCACACCCATTCTTCATCGTAGTAAGGTACCATTTAACGTCGCAAAAATACGTAGTCATAATTGAAGAAAGGATAAGCTGTAAGTGGTAAGAGATCGGAAGAAAATCGGGTGAGCTTTTTTTCAAAGAGCAGTACTGGAATTACATTAAGCGATGTAGGGTAACTTCGGAAAACCTAAATCTGGATGACCGGGTAGGGATCTGAACCGAAGCCTTCTCGGAAACGAGCCCAGTGTCTTAACCATGCGCCACCTCAACGTCCCATCGTTTTATGCCTCAACTGTGAGGGTATTTCCAACTGATACAATTGCTGTCTCTCAAGTAATGATAGACAATACACAATACTCATCTCATAACACCAGCAATGATACTTTTTTCAACCTATGAGCTCGATTCAGTACAAGGTCGACTGAGTGGGGCATATTCCCTCGAGAGTATTAGTGATGTGCTGCCGCGACAGTTGGAGACTGTACCTCTTTGGTTGTTTCAACACTACAATGCACCATCACTTCTGAGGAACCCTCATCACTGGAAAGGGGAAGTTCTGTCGCCTGACCAACGCGAACGCTAGACTTCATTGCTACGGATTTTTTTTTTCCTCTGGGCTAACAAGAAATCGTTGGCGCAGGAAAACACAGTAGAAACTGAAGAGCAAATGCTTGTTAGGGTACCAGCTGCCTGTCTCAAACCACAACAGAGAATACACCTAATTTTACGCATCGTTGTAATGCATGCAATTTGACACTGACAGCAGCCTTTACGAATAGATGACACAAGATAACTTTTTCGTCAATAAAAACACTAAAGTTAGCATCCAGATATTAATTCCTTACCTCAAAGTCCTTGGTTTAGGGTGCAATACCAAGTACATAATTTTTAGCCAAAAGATTTGGGACGTATTCTATAGCATTATCTCATTTGCAATGCAACAGTCTCTACCCAGTAACGACTGTGGTTAAGGTCTTACGGTTTTGTGTCCTGTCCAATTTGTTGCCTCGGATTTTATGGAGAGGGTTTTAATGTGCTGCTGGGTGACTGGCTCACCCAGGTTTTAGGTAAGAGGTCCGCCAGTCACGATTACCTCCTTGTTTCCCTTCGGTTTCTGTTCTCCTTTCCTTGTGTTCCCTCTCCTTTTTAGTGCATTGCTTCTCCTCTTGTTTTGCCTCCGTATGTGAGGATTTGGAACTGCGTCAGGTCTGTGTCTTTTAGCCGTTCTCCTTGTTCGCTGTTCGTCTTAGTCCCTTCACTGCATGTGTTCCTGTTTTTATGCGTTTGGGCGCTGATGACCACGCTGTTTAGCGGCCGTAAACCTGAAACACACAAACACACACTTTACCCAGTCAGCTGTTTTCCATTTCCGTTTGCTTATCCTCTCTGGGTAGGAGTATGTCCAAAACTGTATGGAGCACGATGGAACCAACTAAAATTTATTTTCATTTAGTAAACGCGATAACGCCGTAGAGCTGTTCAGCAAGCTCGACTGGTAGCCGCTCAGAGACAGCGTTCAGCAGCATGATGTAACCTACAGTTAAAATTCCGGGGGAGTATGTTCCTAGAAGAGTCAACCAATGTATTGCTTCCCCCTAAGGATATCTCGCGAAAAGACCGTGAAGATGAAATTAGAGAAGTTTCAACTCAGAGCTCACAGGAGGTTACCAATCATCGTTCTACACGCGGACCATTCACGACTGGAACAGGGAAGGGGGAAAGTGACATTAATTCTCCACGTACCTTCCACCCCACACCATAAGATGGCTTGCGGAGTATACAGGGTGTTTCAAAAATGACCGGTATATTTGAAACGGCAATAAAAACTAAACGAGCAGCGATAGAAATACACCGTTTGTTGCAATATGCTTGGGACAACAGTACATTTTCAGGCGGACAAACTTTCGAAATTACAGTAGTCACAATTTTCAACGACAGATGGCGCTGCAAGTGATGTGAAAGATATAGAAGACAACGCAGTCTGTGGGTGCGCCATTCTGTACGTCGTCTTTCTGCTGTAAGCGTGTGCTGTTCACAACGTGCAAGTGTGCTGTAGACAACATGGTTTATTCCTTAGAACCGAGGATTTTTCTGGTGTTGGAATTCCACCGCCTAGAACACAGTGTTGTTGCAACAAGACGAAGTTTTCAAGGGAGGTTTAATGTAACCAAAGGACCGAAAAGCGATACAATAAAGGATCTGTTTGAAAAATTTCAACGGACTGGGAACGTGACGGATGAACGTGCTGGAAAGGTAGGGCGACCGCGTACGGCAACCACAGAGGGCAACGCGCAGCTAGTGCAGCAGGTGATCCAACAGCGGCCTCGGGTTTTCTTTCGCCGTGTTGCAGCTGCGGTCCAAATGACGCCAACTTTCACGTATCGTCTCATGCGCCAGAGTTTACACCTCTATCCATACAAAATTCAAATGCGGCAACCCCTCAGCGCCGCTACCATTGCTGCACGAGAGACATTCGCTAACGATATAGTGCACAGGATTGATGACGGCGATATGCATGTGGGCAACATTTGGTTTACTGACGAAGCTTATTTTTACCTGGACGGCTTCGTCAATAAACAGAACTGGCGCATATGGGGAACCGAAAAGCCCCATGTTGCAGTCCCATCCTCCCTGCATCCTCAAAAAGTACTGGTCTGGGTCACCATTTCTTCCAAAGGAATCATTGGCCCATTTTTCAGATCCGAAACGATTACTGCATCTCGCTATCTGGACATTCTTCGTGAATTTGTGGCGGTACAAACTGCCTTAGACGACACTGCGAACACCTCGTGGTTTATGCAAGATGGTGCCCGGCCACATCGCACGGCCGACGTCTTTAATTTCCTGAATGAATATTTCGATGATCGTGTGATTGCTTTGGGCTATCCGAAACATACAGGAGGCGGCGTGGATTGGCCTCCCTATTCGCCAGACATGAACCCCTGTGACTTCTTTCTGTGGGGACACGTGAAAGACCAGGTGTACCGTCAGAATCCAGAAACAATTGAACAGCTGAAGCAGTACATCTCATCTGCATGTGAAGCCATTCCGCCAGACACGTTGTCAAAGGTTTCGGGTAATTTCATTCAGAGACTACGCCATATTACATATTATTGCTACGCATGGTGGATATGTGGAAAATATCGTACTATAGAGTTTCCCAGACCGCAGCGCCATCTGTTGTTGAAAATTGTAACTCCTGTAATTTCGAAAGTTTGTCTGCCTGAAAATGTACTGTTGTCCCAAGCATTTTGCAACAAACGGTGTATTTCTATCGCTGCTCGTTTAGTTTGTATTGCCGTTTCAAATATACCGGTCATTTTTGAAACACCCTGTAGCTTTAACTGTAGAAGCAGGAGTGATGTTCTCGATGCAGGAACGACTGTACATTCAGTGATGTGTGCTTCAGTTACGGAGAAGCTATACCCACTACCCTGTTCCAAGAGCAAATGATGCACGGGTACTATGGCTATCGTTGACCCTGCGTATGAGCTCGAACTTCTCTGATTTTCCCGTCATAGTTATTTCACAGCTAGGACGGAGGACGATGTAATACGTTGCCTTACTCTCTTAGGTACGTTGAAATACGGCCATTTCATAAAATCTTAACTTAGGAGTTCATGGTGTAACCCTGAAATACGGGGTGTTCAAAATGTCTCTCCGGAGTGACGTATGATTGATAGCCGCTCGTACCGTATGCTGCAGTGAATGTACCGAAATGAAACTCAGTGAAACACAAGTTATTAATTTATTGAATATTCATTTTTACTTACAGATTTTCACGTTAAATGTTGAAAGTGGGCCCCCTGTTGTGGAATACACAATTCAGTTCGTCTAATCAAATGGTTCAAATGGCTCTGAGCACTATGGGACTTAACTTCTAAGGCCATCAGTTCCCTAGACTTAGAACTACTTAAACCTAACTAACCTAAGGACGTCACACACATCCATCCCCGAGGTAGGATTCGAACCTGCGAGCGTAGCGGTCGCGCAGTTCCAGACTGAAGCGCCTAGAACCGCTCGGTCACACCGGCTGGCCGCAAGAAGAAGAAATATTTTTATGGTTTGTGACCGTTTCCAAGGTTTGTCACCAATCGCGTAATATACCTATAATGGTCTTCCCGCAATGCATTGTTTCTGTTAACCCTGCGGGTCATGCTACGTTTCGCTAAAATTTTGTGGCGTTACGACTGTGCTACACTCAACATTAAAAACAGTCTCAAGGATCTCTCAAAGAACGTCAGAAAAGAATTTAAGTATATAGCGAACAAAATGGCAGTTGACCCTAAATAACGAAAAGTGTGAGGTCATCCACATGAGTGCTAAAAGGAACTCGTTAAACTTCGGTTACACGATAAATCAGTCTAATCTAAAATCCGTAAATTCAACTAAATACCTAGGTATTACAATTAGGAACAACTTAAATTAGAAGGAATATATAGAAAATGTTGTGAGGAAGGCTAATCAAAGACTGCGTATTATTGGCAGGACACTTAGAAAATGTAACAGGTCTACTAAGGAGACTGCCTACACTACGCTTGTCCGCCCTCTTTTAGAATACTGCTACGCGGTCTGGGATGCTTACCAGATAGGATTGACGGAGTGTATCGAGAAAATTCAAAGAAGGGCAGCACGTTTTGTACTATCGCGAAATACGGGAGAGAGTGTCACAGAAATGATACAGTATTTGGACTGGAAATCATTAAAAGAAAGGCGTTTTTCGTTACGACGGAATCTTCTCACGAAATTCCAATCACCAGCTTTCTCCTCCGACTGTGAAAATATTTTGTTGACACCGACCTACATAGGGAGGAACGATCACCACGATAAAATAAGGCTTGGAGAGTGCGGCTGGTCCCGGCGGAGGTTCGAGTCCTCCCTCGGGCATGGGTATGTGTGTTTGTCCTTAGGATAATTTAGGTTAGGTAGTGTGTAAGCTTAGGGAGTGATGACCTTAGCAGTTAAGTCCCATAAGATTTCACACCACTTGAACATTTGAACAAATAAGGGCAATCAGAGCTCGTACGGAAAGACATAGGTGTTCATTATTTCCGCGCCCTATACGAGATTGGAATAATAGAGAATTATGAAGGTGGTTCGATGAACCCTCTGCCAGGCACTTGAATGTGATTTGCAGAGTACCCATGTAGATGTAGATGTAGATGTAGATGTAGCTGTAGCAATGTGCTTTGTGACGCTCCCTTGGAATTCGTCCGAATTTTGCATTTGACGATTTCTACCAAACGAGTTGCTTGGATCCGTCTGCTGGAAAAGTCTCAGAGCTGCTCCTTTTTTTCAGTAAGTTTGTATTTTGCTCAGCTGGGGGTAATCCGTTACTGTATCGAACGCATTAGGGTATCATCCTGGACGCGTCTTGTGGATGTCATGGACCAACAGGTCAAGCTGCGAGCCACTATACCGCTGTTTGTTGAACCTATGTTGAGTTTCGGTGAGGAGATTAGTTCTCTCCAGACAGGTCCGAACAGTGCTATCCCTTGCAAATTTTCGGACGGAGCGCAGTCGTGTCTCCGCGTACCGTGCTGTGTCCCTCGGGCGCATGCGCGGCCGGCTCTCAGCCCCCTGTGTGTGACCGCAGGGCAGCGGCTGCTGCCAGATGGCTGCCTAGGTGTTATCGCCAGATAAGCCGGCAGGCTGTCCGTCCCGCGCGCCACCTATTGATTCAGCTAAGGCAGCTCTTGCTCTTGTTGATTCTGTATTTGCGCCACATTACTGCCAACGCGTCGTCTGGTTATTCATTAGCTAATAGAATACCCCTGTGATTTTCTCGTAGAAGGTTCCATTAATGTAATTTTTCATTTAAGCTGATAGTCGGAGGCTTAACAGTAAAGTTCTACGTACTCTATCTCTGAAACACCTTACAGAAGCGTAACAAAATAAATGAATATGGGTGTATTACATTAAATAATCGCGTTCCATAGATCACACGTAAATGGGATTCTGGGCTGCGACAAAAAGTCAAGGATGTACATTTTATTTTAGTACAAAGTAATAAAACGACTTAACGTTATGAAAGATCGAAACTTTCTGGCTGATTGAAAGGAAAGCTACTAGCTTCATGTCTCGCTCCGGCCCACAGTTTTAATCTCTCGGGAATTTTCAAATCAGAGAATACTTCGCTGCGGGGGGTGAAAATTTATTCTGAATTATGAAATATTGTACGATGGTGCGCTGAAAAGTAACGTCTCCGAATTTCTTACGTGGGAAAAGATTTTTAAACAACACAAACGTTATTAACATTCCACTAGCCCGCCCAGTTGGCCTTGCGGTCTAACGCACAGCTTTCCGGGCGGGAAGGAGCGCCTGGTCCCCGGCACGAATCCGCCCGGTGGATTTGTGTCGAGGTCCGGTGAACCGGCCAGTCTGTGGATGGTTTTTAGGTGGTTTTCCATCTGCCTCGGCGAATGCGGGCTGATTCCCCTTATTCCGCCTCAGTTACACTATGTCGACGGTTGTTGCGTAAACAAGTTCTTCACGTACGCGTACACCACCATTACTCTACCACGCAAACATAGGGGTTACACTCGTCTGGTGTCAGACGTCCCCTAGGGGGGGGGGGGGGGGTCCACCGGCGGCCGAACCGCACAATAACCATGAGTTCGGTGTGGGGCGGCGGAGGGATGAAGTTGACTGCAGTAGTCGTCGTGGGGTTGTGGACCACTGCGGCTGCGGCAGGGACAGAGCCTCTCCGTCGTTTCTAGGTCCCCGGTTAACATACAATACAATACAAAATTCCACTTCTTTACCTTTCATGTCTACGAAATTGCAGTCCTCAGCCGCTAGAGCGTTGCGAATTGTGGTGTGTAATATGGCAGGTGTAATGCAACTATGTCGGTGCGAGAGAAACCAGCGTGCTGTACTCGAGTTTCGAATTCGAAGATTTCATCCATACAATGAGCACCCTTTCTTTAAATGAGACACTACCATATATACCACGCACGAGTGACATGGGGTTCAATCCGACGCCTTGGGTTCACCGTCACCGATCAGCCTCCAAACAGTCCCGGCTTGGTCTCAATCGATTTTCATCTGTTTCCAAATGTTAAAGAACACATTCGAGGACTTCAATTTGATATAATGAAGCGTTGCAAGCAGAGATGACGTCAAAGGCTCCTTCAACAAAGTGAAACACACTACGCTGATGGTATTAACAAACTGGTCTCTCATTGGGAGATGGTTCAAAAGGCTCTGAGCACTATGGGACTTAGCATCTGAGGTCATCAGTCCTCTAGAACTTAGAACTACTTAAAACTAACTAACCTAAGGACATCACACACATCCAAGCCCGAGGCAGGATTCGAACCTGCGACCGTAGCGGTCACGCGGTTCCAGACTGAAGCGCCTAGAACCGCTCGACCACACCGGCCGGCTCGTTGGGAGAAACGTGCTTGTCGCCACGGTGACTAAGTCGAGAAATAAATATGTAGACATGAAAAAGAAAGAAGTAGAATCTCAATAACGTTTGTTTTACCGGAAAAGCTTTAAGAGTTTTCACATAAGGACTTCGGAGGTATTATTTTTCAGCATGCCCTCGTAATTGTTCAAATGGCTCTAAGCACTATGGGACTTAACATATCATGTCATCAGTCCCCTAGACTTAGAACTTTTTAAACCTAAGTAACCTAAGGACATCACACACATCCATACCCGATGCAGGATTCGAACATGCGACCGTAGCAGCAGCGCGGTTCCGGACTGAGACGCCTAAAACCGCTTAGACACAGCAGCCGGCGCCCTCGTAATATTACAACGGTAAAGTTAAATGTAGCCTATACAATATTGTTAAGCATAATGAGTGTTGATCATTAAAACTTAAACACTGGGAAGGATAGCAAATAACGAAATTTTACTTATTTTGTGCATACAGTGTGGTTGGAGGAATCCGAGATCAAATTTGTACAGGGTAGGGGAAATAAAAGTGATCTGGACGAGTGGATACGATTGGACGTGAATTTGTGGCAGCATTAACGGAGGAGGAAAATACCTACAGTTACTTCCAACAGGATGGAGCAACTGCCCATACAGCCGGTCGAACCTTGGAGCACATTTACAGTCTTCATACCTGTCAGAATTGTTAGCAGAGGTCAGTTGGTCGTGGCCCTAATTGGCCACCCACTTCATCTGATCTGTCTTTGTTAGGGGAGCCTCAAGTCTGTGGTGTATCGAAACAACACTTATAGTCTTCAAGAATTGCACCAGAACATTTCAGATGAGACTGCAGCAGTACAGCTTCGATCCGCCTTTAGCATCGTGCTGACCAGGGCCCAAAAGTGCCAAGAGATGAATGGTAGTCCCTTTTAACATCTGCTATGGTCAGCTTAGTACTGTATTTCCTTTAATCTGCTGAGTTTCTTTGTAGACTGGAACTCTGTTCTCCGGGCCGCTTTTATTTGCCCCACCCTGTAGATGATATAGGCCTATACACGGTGGTAAATTTGATATACAGTACTGCCACCTCTGGCAGCAGTAATCGCTCTAATTCTGCTGCGCATCGAATTGAACTGATTGTGAACTTGAATGACAGATGCGGGAACGTCATTCTACGCAATCTCATCTCTATGCTTGAGTTCATGAATTGTAACGGCTGGCGACTACTATCCTCCTACTCTCTCGGCAATGCATGACAGATGAAATGTTGGGATATATTTGTTTTCTTTTTCAAGAACCGACGGAAGATTCTGTTAATATGATAAAATGTGTCACAACAGCACAATTATCCGTCTTTTATAGTAGATTACTGAGACAAAAAGCAAAATCAACACTACACATTTGGTTTAACAAACAGTGTTTGCAACGCAAAATTACGCGAAAATACGTCTCCATAAAGTCAAGAGGAACATCCGCCGCTGCAAACAAAGCCGTTGACGTAGCAAGATACACGTGGATAAAGGAAAAAATGAAGAACTGGTATCGTGTTCGTGACAACGTGTGTACACATCTAAAAGTGATACATATGGCAATCACATCTAAGTTACACCTGTGTGAGTTCGACGTTTTCGATCGAGAAGTTCGTCAAAGTGTAAGTGATCTTATTCACGACGTATTTTTGTGGCGGAACAAGAAATTATCTATGATTAGGAAGGTGAGTGTACCTCTAACCTCAAACTGTGAACAAAATTTTTCGTAACGTGTAATTAACTTATCGAACTTGGTTCTGTCTCCAAACGAACAAAAAGTGCTTGGGAAAGGTTTTAAATATGCTCCTCCCCACCCTCCATCAGAAAAACAACTGGATGTTATGAAAGTTGATATTGAATATGCCTTAACGAAAGACACCACTGCAAAATATATAATTGCCAATGCACTAATGAACGAAACCAAATTCGTGCGTAACATCCCACGGTCTATTGACTTTCACACCCTCAAGTCCGTAAAACAGAAATTACAACACCAAGGTATCGTTGCCACAAAATCTGATAAAGGCAACAGTATTGTGCTTTTGAACAAATGTGATAATGTGGATAAAGTTAATGATTTTATGAATACCACAGGCTTCTAAGTACTTCCTAAAGACCCTACTAATGTTCAAAGAGGATGTTAAATATGCAATCACTTCATGCAAAAGCATATTCTCTGAATTTGAAGCAAAACTGTTAACTAATATGAACCCAGTGCCTCCTAGAACGTATGGGCTCCCTAAACTGCACAAGCAAGATGTTCCCATTCGTCCAGTTGTATCATCATTCACTGCTCCATCTTAGAAACTAGCCAGTAAACTGGATGTCCTAATTAAGAGCAAGACTAAATTCAAACCAAAGCGTGATATTTCAAATTCTGTGGACCTAGTAAACAAGTTAAAAGGTATGTATGTCTCATACAGTGATAAATTAGTATCCTTTGATGTCAGCAGTTTATTTTCTAACATACCAGTAGTAGAATGCTGATGCACAAGTCAAATGTCAATCCTGTTGGTCAGTCAGGCAGAGACATATCAACTAGGCTGACTGAACATGAACGCAGCTGGATGTTGCAGAATTCAGACTCTGCATTTGCTGAGCATGTACTGAGTGAGGGTCACAACTACCAGCCAGTATCCCATGCACTTCACTTAGCAAACAAAAGCCATAAACTCAACATGCTGGAAGCCCTGGAAATTAACAAACATCTTGCTCACAGTCCAGATCTCATCCTAAATGACCAGACACAGCTCAACTCTTCCCCTCTCCTAAACTTCGTATAATCATCTTTGTTGTTCATTACTTCCCACACTCTCTCTTCCTACATATTCCCATTTTCTTGTATTCATTAAGTTGTTTTATTTGTTGAAGTTGTCTTTGTATTCTACATAGACTGTAGTTTCAATAGTTAAGGCTTTCTTTTAACTGGTACTTGTATTACTGTCCATGTTTAACACCCGTTGTAGTTGTCTCGTCAAATACTGTTCATATTTTACTTTGCTCGTTTATTTAATGAAAATTGGTACACAGCCACTGCTTTGATTATAATGTTAATGTTAAAATGCAGTACCGCCATACTCTCAAACTGTAGGTTACCTCAAACACCTCCATTTTCCTGCATTTATTAATTTCTGTTTATCTTATTGATATTGCTTAAGTTCCTTATGTATTCTGTATTTACATTGACAACTGTCTCTTCTTTTAATTGATTGTGTATCACTCTCCATGTTTCATACCTCCTTATGCAGCCTTGTCTAGTACTAATTTTATTTTATTTTATTAGTTTTGTTTATTAATAGAAACTGTTATGCAGACAAACTGGTGCTTTTCATTTATTATAAGAGGTAGCTTAACGTAGTCTCTTAGTTATTATTTTTAGGTTGAACTGAAGCATTAAACAAATTTTTACGTTCCTAAGTTTAATATTTAGCGCCCTCAGTCTTTCTTAAAAATGTGGATTCTGACTGTATTTTTAATTCTTTTTACTTGAAACTTGCACCACTCATTTATGACCTCCATAGGCACATTCTGACCAAATTTTGGCTTTCTAGCTTCATTATTTAGCGCCACTTATTTTTTCTTAAAACTGTATTTTTACCGAAACTACTGATTTAATTACTTTAGGACTTGATCACTAAACGTTATTACATTAAAGTACATGTTGACAAATTTTGAAACGGAAATTTTGACTTTTAATGTTATATTTAGTTATGGTGCAATACTTAAGCGCTACGCGCAGACGCGTCTAGGTGACGCGGCGCTACTAGCAGTGAACTGGGGCAAGTCCCGGCACACTCTCTCACCTCTGTATCTCACACACGATACAGCGCTTGTTTGGCTTCAGTACGGTATGTTTAAACCTATATTGATATAGGCGCTACCTCTGGTCACGTTGCACGGCTTTTAGTGTAGATAACAATTAAAATCATTCATCATTTAAAAATGTTCAAATGGCTCTAAGCACTATGGGACTTAATATGTGAGGTCATCAGTTCCCTAGAACGTAGAACTACTTAAACCTAACTAACCTAAGGACACCACAGACATCCATGCTCGAGGCGGGATTCGAACCTAAGACCATAGCAGCAGCGCGGTTCCTGACTGAAGCGCCTAGAACCACTTGGTCACAACGGCCGGCCATTCATCATCTATTGGCTGTGTTACGCATTACAGTGCCGAGTAACTCGTCAGAAGGCAGTGAGTACCGGTGTCCCAGGGTTTTCTAGTGAGGTAACTGGGCGTATTGGACCAAGAACATGCAGCGCAACAACATAATGCAGTGCAAGTTACAAAGGCGGTCAGTTTGATCCAAAAAGAATGGACTTCCCATGGTGTTGATGCAGATGCTAGTGACTCTGAATGTGTCATGCATAGGTTGTGCACACGCTACATGAAGACAGGTCAGTACACAAGGCAAGTTGGACGAGGTCGCAGATGTATTGCAACCCCACGTGAAGACCGACGCAGACCTCTGCGTTGCGGCGTCGTACAGATACCACCTGAGCACTGCTATACGATCTCAGAAGGGCCACTG
Organism: Schistocerca serialis cubense; assembly: GCF_023864345.2. Lineage (NCBI taxonomy): Eukaryota > Metazoa > Arthropoda > Insecta > Orthoptera > Acrididae > Schistocerca > Schistocerca serialis. The sequence continues at coordinate 1,076,142,302 of NC_064638.1, read as the reverse complement.
GAGCCGCTGTGTCCGATCAGACTTGTAATTAACAGGCTACGAGGAACGATCTTACGACTCAGACTCCCTGTTCGAGTATCCCGCTTTACACAACATCGGTTTGCAGCTCGCCTTCAGTTCTGCCGTTCCCATATCAATTGGCAACTTCGCCAATGGTGAAACGTGTTTTTCAGAAACGAGCCCAGATATTCTCCGCAGCAAGGTGATGGCCTTTTTCGTGAGCGGAGACCTGCGGTGAGTGGAACCTGACAAATATTGTCCAAGAAACCGACAGATTTCCACTGTTTTGTGACCTTGTGGGGAAGCTTCAGAGTTGACAGCTCTACGGATCTAGTCGTTGTCCATGGTCACTTTACCGCCAGGCACTACATCTACATCTACATGGATACTCTGCACATCACATTTAAGAGCCTGGCAGGGGGTTCATCGAACCACCTTCACAATTCTCTATTATTCCAATTTCGTATAGCGCGCGGAAAGAATGAACACTTATATCTTCCCGTACGAGCTCTGATTTCCCTTATTTTTTCGTGGCGATCGTTCCTCCCTATCTAGGTCGGTGTCAACAAAATATTTTCGCATTCGGAGGAGAAAGTTGGTGATTGGAATTTCGTGAGAATATTCCGTCGCAATGAAAATCTTTTAACGATTTCCAGCCCAAATCCTTTATCATTTCTGTGAAAGTCTCTCCCATATTTCGCGATAATACAAAACGTGCTGCCTTCCTTTGAACTTTTTCAACGTACTCCGTCAGTCCTATCTGGTAAGTATCCCACACCGCGCAGCAGTATTCTAAAGGGGGACGGACAACCGTAGTGTAGGCAGTCTCCTTAGTAGACCTGTTACATTTTCTAAGTGTCCTGTCAATAATACGCAATCTTTGATTAGCCTTCGCCACAACATTTTCTATGTATTCCTTCTAATTTAACTTGTTCGTAATTGTAATACCTAGGTATTTAGTTGAGTTTATGGCTTTTAGATTAGACTGATTTCTCGTGTAACCGAAGGTTAACGAGTTCCTTTTAGCAGTCATATGGATGACCTCACACTTCTCGTTATTTAGGGTCAACTGCCACTTTTCGCACCATAGAACTTTTCGCATCATCGATCTGCATACTGTGGTGACCCTGAATTCCTTCTAATGACAGGGCCTAATTGGTGGGCGTCAGCAGGGATACCTTTCGAAGCCTGGAGATTGAAGTAGTGGAAGGGCGAGAGGTGAGCCGAGACCTAAACTCTATTGCGCGTTTGTGGGACATGCTGGCAGACTTGTTCGTGGTCGGCCTCTTCACCGTAGACTCTCCAACAACTGTCATGGGCTCTCATTGAAGATTGGTATCGGATAGCATAGCGTGATCTCTGTAGACTTATACAAAGCATGCCACGTTGGAGTCAGACAGTGATAAACGCTCACGGAGGGCATACACGTTTTTGCACTCTCAGTGTCCAATGAAAAACACTTAGGATTTTTTCAATTAATTGCGACACCTGTCGGACGTTTCAATTCTTTTTATGTAAACAACTGAGACTGTACTGATGTTTTGTTGTGTATCCAGTTTCTGAAAGATAAAAGTGTAATTTCGCAACATACCCAGTCCTCAATTATGGCTCCATGAAGTATGGCAAATGCCCAAAGTCTTGTTCCCCTGATTCTTTTGAGCAATGTATTTAACATTTGTATCGGGATGTGTATTTAATTTATATTTGAAATTTAATGAGAAGATGTGAAGTCGAGAATGTTTTGTGTTGAGTAGTAGCTTACTACCAGACGAGATGTTAATTTACGCGATTAATGTGAATACCCACTGTTAGCTAAGACACTTGCTCACAGAATAATTTATAGGCAAGGTTATTAGACTTATAATCAGTTTCATAATGAGCTGACGTGAACAGACTGTGGCTTCTTTTGAGTAAATAGACTTGAATTTGTGAAATATATCGGCGTGAATGAGTAAGAGATAATTAGACGTATTTTCTCGTTTAAAGATCAATAAACCAAGTAAATGAACACGATCTTTTATTGGAGAGCATCCTCCTCATGATTTGTGATTAATTTTGGATGGTAGCTAGTTACGGACACGACTCCAACCACTAGGCACACATTTTATTTTGTATGGCAGACGTGGTTTGTTGTAGGGGAGAGTGGGGAATTTGGTGCAGCGGGTAAAATGACGCACGTCAGTATGTCTTCAACTGTGGGAGCTTGTCTTATCTGACCGCTACTGCCATCTGGTGCTCAGTTAGCATACAGATCGCGGGGACCGCTACATACCAGTTGCCGGCGTAAGAAGCAATAGTGTGTTTAGCCTTTGTTTCTTCTAATATCAAAGGCCAACGATGGAAAAACATTTTTGCTGAGAATACCTTATTCTTATGTTTTATAGGGTGGAAAATCCAAATATGATACTTAAAAAACTGTATCACATTTTACAGTTAAATTTATTATACTCCTGTAGAGTTAAAATAATTTAAAAAGGAGATGTAATGAATGTAGATGACGTTGGTAGCACCGCTGAAAACATTTGCTGGCAGAAAAGGTCGATTCTATTTTTGTGTTAATAGGTGGTGTTTTGTTTACTGTCAACCGAATCTCACTTTCCAGTTTCCTGTACATGTGCTCAGTACAATGTCTAATCGTGGTTGTAAAAACTCTGCTGACAGACTTTGTGGTAAACGTTTATCTATCATACTTTGGATCTAAACTTGGTGATCAAGATAAATCTTGGGCGCCGCATAAGGTATGTTATGTGTGAGTTGAAGATCTGAGAAAATGGTACATAAAGGAGAAAAAAGCTTTTAGATTTGCTGTTCCTGTGATATGGATGGAGCCAAGAAATCATTTCGATGATTGCTACTTTTGCAGTGTTGATATTACTGGTCATAATTCGAAAAACAAGAAGGTAATAAGCTAACCTAACCTTCCGTCCGCCGATTCCTGAGCCACCAGATGATTTAAATTCTATTCCAACAGAAGTATTTCCTGATGTATAATGTGATTTAGATGAACCAGATCTTGATGAATTCCATTGTAATACAGAAATTATGGAGCCCAAATTGTTTACTCAGCCCGAGCTTAACGATGTGGTTAGGGATTTGAGCTTAACGAAAGAAAAAGCTGATTTGCTTGGCTTTAGATGAAAGGAAAAGAACTTATTGGCAGTTGTAACCAGCATATACATGTATAGAAAGAGAGAGCAGCAATTTTCCAAATTTTTTCAACAAGAAGGTGATTTTGTGTACTGCTCGGTCGGATGAATGACTTTGGTATTGAATACAAAAAGGAAGACTGGAGGCTGTTTATTGATTCATCCAAAACTAGTTTAAAGGCTGTTTTATTACACAATGGTAACATGTATGCATCTATACCTGTTGGACATTCAGTACATATGAAAGAAATCTATGAAAACCTAGAAATAGTGTAAATAAAAGAGGCTATTCTGCTCATGGTTGCATGATATGTGGCGATCTAAAAGTAACATGCATGTTCCTTGGTTAGCAAAGTGACTTTACCAAATTTCCATGTTTTTTGTGTGAATGGGACAGTAGGCTAGGGCCTGTGAGGGAGCCTTTAAAACCTGGTGAGAAGAACATTCTACGCAAAAACCTTGTAGATCCAAAAAACGTACTCCTACCACCTCTACATATAAACATAGTCCTAATGAAACAGTTCGTAAAGGCTTTGCCTAAAGATGGACCATGTTGTAAGTATCTCTGCCATAGGTTTCCACACCTTTCAGAAGCTAAACTAAAAGAAGGCGTCTTTCTCGGACCTGACATTAGAAAACTGATGTTTTATGTTAACTTTGAATCCACAATGACCTTAAATGAGAAAGAAATATGGGCATCATTCAAGCAAGTCGTTACAAAGTTCATAGGACACGAAAAAGAGCCATAATATGTTTCTATTATACAATGTTAAAGAAGTTTAAAACTTTAGGGTGTTTAATGAGCCTGAAAGTTCATTTTTTGAACAGTCACCATGATTACTTCCCGGACAATATGGAGGATGTTAGTGAGGAGCAAGGAGAGCGTTTTACCCAGTACATTAAAGTGATGGAAAAACGTTACCAAGGTCGCTGGAACACCAACAAGATGGGGGACCACTGTGGGTCACTTTACCGAGAGGGTCAGCAAGCGACTCATCGTAGAAAAAGCTACACAAGAAACTTCGAAGAAAAAAGAGAAAGAAAATGCAAACCAATTCCAGCTGACAAGTAAAACGTCTATTAACACATATTGTTTTAAGTAGCTTACTGTAAATACAAACCATGCTTATGTGGTAACAAAGCGTTTCATTAATTTCCCCGTGTACCGTATAGCATAGGATTTTTATTCTATATAATAAAAAGCATGTTTCTCAAAAATTATGGATGATACAAAAAAAACTAAGGCTGGATTTGGATTCAGCTCATAAAAATCTGTAAAGTTCAGCTATCAGAGTAAAAATAGTTTTTTTAAAAAAAATTTCGTTGACCTGTCTTTTTGATCTCTAGTTTCTAAGAGATAAGTCATTTCCTGTTCTATTAAAATATAAGTTGTTGTTTTTATGCCTATCTTTGCGCATTTACACTCATGCTTACATTAGTATTAGTTCCCTCAAGCAAAGTGCGAGTCTGGAACTGTAGTTTTATATAAGCCATGCCTGTCGGGGGCGTCTGATTGCAATAGGTGGGGCAATCGTGATAGCTGTAACTGTGACTCCTATCCGCAGAAGCGTTAGTAGTTTTACAGATGTGCAGCAGATGAATTAATGAATACGCTTATACTCGAGTCTTCTTTTTCATTTTTGTAGCTATTTTACAAGAAAACTGTTATTACTGTTTTTTATGTTCTCCATAGTTAATTAAGCTGATATTTTCGCTATTTTCTTTTTGTAACTATATTGTTCAGTGTTCTGTTTAATAAAGACAATATTCAGTACATATACTTTGTATTATAAGACGTGTGAGATTAAATATCTTATACCAGTCCTTGCGCCAATTTACCCCACTTACACCGTCGTTTCACCCAGGTTGTCCGGTAAAATGACGCAGTGGAATGATGTCATAATTATCAGCTTTTTTCTGAAACTTGTAGCTGTACCTTAATGGTTTAAAGATATTTTACAGTAAATACATGCGGCTAATGCTATACGAAAATTGGAGCTTCAAGGCAGTATTGAAAAAAGGCTATAGTAAAAATGCCTTAGGTACGCCAAATTTCCCCACTTTCCCCTAAGTCATCTTCTTTGAAGTTCGGATCGCGAAGCAGTAGGAACATTGCACTTTTAATCAGAATTTATAAGGGATAGCTTACACGGTGCAGGACACAGTGCCGTGGACAAAGTGGAAAGAAGATTTTACATAATCAAAATATGATCATTAAGTTCTTGTGTCTAGTTCCACAAGTCACACTAATATTCAAGAAAGGTAGTAGGAGTAATCCACCATATTACAGGCCTATATCATTAACGTCGATCTGCAGCCGTGTTTTGGAGCATATATTGTGTTCGAACTTTATGAATTACTTCGAAGAGAACCATCTATCAGCACGCAATCAACACGGATTTACAAAACACCGTTCTTGTGAAACATAAATAGCTCTTTACACATACACGAAGTGTTGAGTGCTGTTGACAAGTTATTTCAAATTGTTTCCATGGTTCTAGATTTCTAGAAGGCTTTTGAAACCGTACCACACAAGCGGCTTGTAGTGAAATTACGTGCTTGTGGAATATCGTCTCAATTATGTGACTGGATTTGTGATTTCCTGCCAGAGAGGTCACAGTTCGTAGTAACTGACGGAAGGTACAGAGTAAAACATAAGTGATTTCTGGCATTCCCCAAGGTAGTGTTATAGGCCCTTTGCTGTTCCTATCTATATAAATGATTTAGGAGACAATATGAGGAGCCGTCTTAGGTTGTTTGCAGACGACGCTGTCATTTATCGACTAATAAAGCCATCAGAAGATCAAAACAAACTGCAAAACGATTTAGAAAAGATATCTGAATGGTGTGAAAAGTGGCAGCTGATCCTAAATAACGAAAAGTGTGAGGTCATCGCCCCCCCCCCCCCCCCCCTCCCGAGTGATAAAAGGAATCCGTTAAACTTCGGATACACGATAAACCAGTCAAATCTGTCAACTAAATACCTAGGAATTACAATTGCGAACAACTTAAATTGGAAGGAACACATAGAAAATGCTGTGGAGAAGGGAAGCCAAGGACTGCGTTTTATTGGCAGATTACTTGGAAAATATAAGAGATCTACTACAGAGACAGCCTACACTACGCTTGTCCGTCCTCTTTTGTAGTATTGCTGCGCTGTCTGGGATCCTTACCAGATAGGATTAATGGAGTACATCGAGAAAGTTCAAAGAAGAACAGCAGGTTTTGTACCGGGTGGTTATAATTTCCCTATCTAACACTTTATAACAAGGAAAATAATTACCGCACAAGTACCAAACTTGGTAGCAATAATGTCCAGAGCATGGGGTGCATGATTTCCCTGTCACAGCGCTACCATCCTGGTTCAAATATGGCCACCAGGTGTCGTGCTCAGTTATCGTTATTCATAGTCTCACACATCTGAAAAATGGTTCAAATGGCTCTGAGCACTATGGGACTTAACAGCTGTGGTCATCAGTCCCCTAGAACTTAGAACTACTTAAACCTAACTAACCTAAGGACATCACACACATCCATGCCCGAGGCAGGATTCGAACCTGCGACCGCAGCAGTCGCGCGGCTCCGGACTGCGCGCCTAGAACCGCGAGACCACCGCGGCCGGCTCACACATCTGACCAGAGGCAGTGCACTTGTTGATGTGTCAACATGAACTTGGACAAAAAGAGCAGGGCATTATTGATGAAGCCCTGTTATCAAAACAACAGTAATGCTGCAGCTCCACTTCGAGAATATCGCCAGCTGGAAGGATTACGGAAGGGTCCTTTTTCTCCACATGCTGTGCGGAGCATGATGAAAGAGTTCGAATGAACTGGAGGACTGGGCGTCGCTGTGGGAACAGGCCGACGACCGGTTGCACCACAGTTGCTTGAGGAAATCGCTGTTCCTATGGCAGACAACGCTGCCCACAATTTCCGACCGTCAGGCAGTGCGCGTGCTGTGTCACGTTGAACATCTAGTGGTCCACTGTTCGGAAGGTGCTTCGGACCATTCTCGAATGGTATCCAGATCCAGATCGTGTAGCAACTTGCACCACAGGACACACAACGACGAGTTGGCTTCGCTCTCCACTTTCTAAAAAAAAAATGGCTCTTAGCACTATGGGACTTAACATCAATGGTCATCAGTCCCCTAGAACTTAGAACTACTTAAACCTAACTAACCTAAGGACAGCACACAACACCCAGTCATCACGAGGCAGAGAAAATCCCTGACCCCGCCGTCCACTTTCTCGCAAGGACTGAAGTTGACGAGGGCTGGCCCTGGAACATCCTGTGGACAGACGAAGCTCATTTTTCTCTAACGGGTGAGGTGAACACAGTGTGTATGTTTGAACATTTTATTTCGGTTGTTCCAATGTGATACATGTACCTTTGTGAACTTATCATTTCTGAGAACGCATGCTGTTACAGCGTGATTACCTGTAAATACCACATTAATGCAATAAATGCTCAAAATGATGTCCGTCAACCTCAACGCATTTAGCAATACGTGTAACGACATTCCTCTCAACAGCGAGTAGTTCGCCTTCCGTAATGTTCACACATGCATTGACAATGCGCTGACCCCTGTTGTCAGGCGTTGTCGGCGGATCACGATAGAAAATATCCTTCAACTTTCCCCACAGAAAGAAATACGGGGACGTCAGATCCGGTGAACGTGCGGGCCATGGTATCGTGCTTCGACGAACAATCCACTTGTCATGAAATATGCTATTCAATACCGCTTCAACCGCACGCGAGCTATGTGCCGGAAATCCATCATGTTGGAAGTACATCGTCATTCTGTCAAGCAGTGAAACATCTTGCAGTAACATCGGTAGAACATTACGCAGGAAGTCAGCAAAAATTGCACCATTTAGATTACCATCGATAAAATTGGGGCCAATTATCCTTCCTCCCATAATGCCGCACTATACATTAACCCGCCAAGGTCGCTGATGTTCCACTTGTCGCAGCCATCGTGGATTTTCCGTTGCCCAATAGTGCATATTATGCCGGTTTACGTTACCGCTGTTGGTGAAAGACGCTTCGTCGCTAAATAAAACGCATGCAAAAAATCTCATCGTCTCCTAATTTCTCTTGTGGCCGGTTTATGTCTGAACTGTACATGACGTTCAAAGTCGTCGCCATGCAATTCCTGGTGCATAGAAATATGGTACGGGTGCATTCGATGTTGATGTAGCATTCTCAACACCGAGGTTTTTGACATTCCCGATTATCGCGCAATTTGTCTGCCGAAATTTTTACAAAGGCACAGACGGTGTTTAGAAAGGATAGATTGCATGCAACTGGTGGTGGCGTGTTTGTCGCTGTTAGTAGTAGTTTATCCTGTAGTGAAGTAGAAGTGGATAGTTCCTGTGAATTATTATGGGTGGACGTTACACTCAACAACCGAGCTAGGTTAATAGTTGGCTTCTTTTACCGGCCTCCCGACTCAGCAGCATTAGTGGCAGAACAACTGAGAGAAAATTTGGAATACATTGCACATAAATTTTCCCAGCATGTTATAGTCTTTGGTGGAGATTTCAATTTACCAGATATAGACTGGGACACTCAAATCTTTAGGACGGGTGGTAGGGACAGAGCATCGAGTGACATTATACTGAGTGCACTATCCGAAAATTACCTCGAGCAATTAAACAGAGAACCGACTCGTGGAGATAACATCTTGGACCTACTGATAACAAACAGACCCGAACTTTTCGACTCTGTAAGTGCAGAACAGGGAATCAGTGATCACAAGGCCGTTGCAGCATCCCTGAATATGGAAGTTAATAGGAATATAAAAAAAGGGAGGAAGGTTTAACTGTTTAGCAAGAGTAATAGAAGGCAGATTTCAGACTACCTAACAAATCAAAACGAAAATTTCTGTTCCGACACTGACAATGTTGAGTGATTATGGAAAAAGTTCAAGGCAATCGTAAAATGCATTTTAGACAGGTACGTGCCGAGTGAAACTGTGAGGGACGGGAAAAACCCACCGTAGTTCAACAACAAAGTTAGGAAACTACTGCGAAAGCAAAGAGAGCTTCACTCCAAGTGTAAACGCAGCCAAAACCTCTCAGACAAACAGAAGCTAAACGATGTCAAAGTTAGCGTAAGGAGGGCTATGCGTGAAGCGTTCAGTGAATTCGAAAGTAAAATTCTATGTACCGACTTGACAGAAAATCCCAGGAAGTTCTGGTCTTACGTTAAATCAGTAAGTGGCTCGAAACAGCATATCCAGACACTCCGGGATGATGATGGCATTGAAACAGAGGATGACACGCGTAAAGCTGAAATACTAAACACCTTTTTCCAAAGCTGTTTCACAGAGGAAGACCGCACTGCAGTTCCTTCTCTAAATCCTCGCACAAACGAAAAAATGGCTGACATCGAAATAAGTGTCCAAGGAATAGAAAAGCAACTGGAATCACTCAATAGAGGAAAGTCCACTGGACCTGACGGGATACCAATTCGATTCTACACAGAGTACGCGAAATAACTTGCCCCCCTTGTAACAGCCGTGTACCGCAAGTCTCTAGAGGAGCGCAAGGTTCCAAATGTTTGGAAAAGAGCACAGGTAGTCCCAGTCTTCAAGAAGGGTCGCCGAGCAGATGCGCAAAACTATAGACCTTTATCTTTGACATCGATCTGTTGTAGAATTTTAGAACATGGTTTTTGCTCGAGTATCATGTCGTTTTTGGAAACCCAGAGTCTACTCTGTAGGAATGGTAGATGCTATTTTCCTTGACTTCCGAAAGGCGTTCGATACAGTTCCGCACTGTCGCCTGATAAACAAAGTAAGAGCCTACGGAATATCAGACCAGCTGTGTGGCTGGATTGAAGAATTTTTTGCAAACAGAAGATAGCATGTTGTTATCAATGGGGAGACGTCTACAGACGTTAAAGTAATCTCTGGCGTGCCACAGGGGAGTGTTATGGGACCATTGCTTTTCACAATATATGTAAATAACCTAGTAGATAGTGTCGGAAGTTCCATGCGGCTTTTCGCGGATGATGCTGTAGTATACAGAGAAGTTGCAGCATTAGAAAACTGCAGCGAAATGCAGGAAGATCTGCAGCGGATAGGCACTTGGTGCAGGGAGTGGCAACTGACCCTTAACATAGACAAATGTAATGTATTGCGAATACATAGAAAAAAGGATCCTTTATTGTATGATTATATGATAGCGGAACAAACACTTGTAGCAGTTACTTCTATAAAATATCTGGGAGTATGCGTGCGGAACGATTTGAAGTGGAATGATCATATAAAATTAATTGTTGGTAAGGCGGGTGCCAGGTTGAGATTCATTGGGAGAGTCCTTAGAAAATGTAATCCATCAACAAAGGAGGTGGCTTACAAAACACTCGTTCGACCTATACTTGAGTATTGCTCATCAGTGTGGGATCCGTACCAGATCGAGTTGACGGAAGAGATGGAGAAGATACAAAGAAGAGCGGCGCGTTTTGTCACAGGGTTATTTGGTAACCGTGATAGCGTTACGGAGATGTTTGGCAAACTGAAGTGGCAGACTCTGCAAGAGAGGCGCGCTGCATCGCGGTGTAGCTTGCTCGCCAGGTTTCGAGAGGGTGCGTTTCTGGCTGAGGTATCGAATATATTGCTTCCCCCTACTTATACCTCCCGAGGAGATCACGAATGTAAAATTAGAGAGATTCGAGCGCGTACGGAGGCTTTCAGACAGTCGTTCTTCCCGTGAACCATAGGCGACTGGAACAGAAAAGGGAGGTAATGACTGTGGCACGTAAAGTGCCCTCCGCCACACACCGTTGGGTGGCTTGCGGAGTATAAATGTAGATGTAGATGTACTTTTGTGCGGATTAGGCGTGACAGCAACTAAAACACCTAATTGGGCATCATCATTTGTTGCAGGTTGTGATTGACGTTTCGCATGAAGCTGAACACTTTCTATTTCCTTAAATAACGTAACTATCCGGCGAACGGTCCGGACGCTTGGATGATGTCGACCAGGATACCGAGCAGCATACATAGCACACGCCCGTTGGGCATTTTGATGACAATAGCCATACATGAATACGACATCGACCTTTCCCGCAATTGGTAAACGGTCCATTTTAACACTGGTAATGTATCACGAAGCAAATACCGCCCGCACTGGCGGAATGGTACGTGATACCACGTAGTTATACGTTTGTGACTACTACAGCGCCATCTATCACAAGCGAAAAAGGTGGTCCAACTAAAACATTCATATTTCCTACGTACTACACGAATATGTAATAAATATGGGGATTCCTATTTGAAAAAACGCAGTTGATGTCCGTTTGACCTGTGGCAGCGCCATCTAGCGGGCCAATCATAGCGCCATCTGGTTTCCCCCTTCAAGCTAGACAAGTTTCGTTCTGTGTAGTTTTTTCGTTTGATGCTTATTTAGTGAGTTATTTGGCCCGGTCACTATCAATGGACCAGCCTGTATAGGGGCACACTTGTATGCGGCACCAAAATAAGATAAGAATATTAACAAATTGAAATTAAACTAGTATACTATAAGCGATGAATGTCTCTGATAAGGATGCTCGAGGCAGGCGAGCGGTCTGAGGCGCCTTGTCACGGTCCGCGCGGCTTCCCTCTTCGAAGGTTCGAGTCCTCCCTCGGGCATGGTTGTGTGTGTCGTCCTTAGCGTAAGTTAGTTTATGTTAGATTAAGTACTATGTAAGCTTAGGGACCGGTGACCTCAGCAGTTTGGTCCCATAAGACCTTACCACAAATTTCCCATGTCTCTGATAGGGCCGATAATGCGGATCGCTGACTGTGTGAGACCGCACAGCCAAAGATACTGTACTGCTTTGTTGGAATAAGAGAGCGCTTGGCGTACACTTGTAGGTAGCTGTCTGAAAGGGAAACACGATAGAATAAGCAGTTTTTGTGGTGTGTTCTTCGAAGCCTCCAAGAGTTAGATTAATTTAGGTATGTCAGTATTGTTGAACATGAAACAGAATTCTTCATGCAAATGAGGTGAAGACATTAAATAATTATGACCTCTGTTTTTGCCAGCGCGTTGGTATAGATAAGTTGGCTGATAATTTGTAATTGCTGAGTAACCCCAGAATGTACTTAAACGGTTTTGTTAAAAGGCTAGTAAGATATTTCATTTTTGTAATGCTCTTCAGATTTGTTAACAGAGCTATGTGTAATCTGACGATTTGCATTTATGTTGGATTAATGAAGTTAGATAATACTTTCTGTTTAAATATCATTGTTTGTGAATCAATTGTGAGTTATGTAACTTCAATTGTCAGATGATTCTGAGAGGCCAAACTTAACATGCAATATAATTTTGCTAAAAAACTGTGTGTTAGTAATTCACCATAATCAGTACTGACTTCCTGTCCAGGTCATCTGTTCTTTTTTTTTTAACAAGTTGGATTTTCTTAAATGTTATCGTTTATCAGCCAAATGAATTTCATGTCATTTCAAGTATTATGGTCGGCATTGCACACTACTTAGTCTGTAGTTAGTATATTTAAATTATTTTTATGAGAGACCTGAATATACGCGTTCCACCGTTGCTGTAGAGGTAAGACAATTTAATTTATTTGTTGTGTGCACAGGGACCAAAGTTATCAGTTTTGAACAAGGCCAGATGATTCCAGAATGAGATTTTTAGTCTGCAGCGGAGTGTGCGCTGATATGAAACATCCTAGCACATTAAAACTGTATGCCGGACCGAGAATCGAACTCGAGATCTTTCCCATTCGCGGGCAAGTGCAAAGGTCCCGACTTCGATTCTCGGTCCGGTACACAGTTTTAATCTGCCAGGAAGTTTCAAGGCCGGATGATTCAATGCCTAAGGGGGTGAGTGTATTTTGCAGTGACTGTATTTCTTTTTTGGTATTAGGAGTTGCATTGCCCAATCGATTCGTGTAAAGTTTTGCTAACAACAAAACAGAGTAAGCACACCACTTGCTCTTACAACACGCACACGGCATTTCGAGTTCAGTACCCATTCCACAGATCAGACAAAATGGTTCAAATGGCTTTGAGCACTATTGGACTTAACATCTGAGGTCATAAGTCCTCTAGAACTTAGAACTACTTAAACCTACCTAATCTAAATATAACACACACATCCATTCCCGAGGCACGATTCGAACCTGCGACCGTAGGGGTCGCGCGGCTCCAGACTGAAGCGCCTAGAACCGCTCGGCCACGCCGGGCGGCTGAGATCAGACATTCAAAGTGCTCGTAAAGATATCATTTTTAAAGAACGTTACAAGTGTCACTGACATGATACAGAATTTGGGGCGGAAACCATTAAAACAAAGACGTTTTTCGTTGCGGCGTAATCTTCTCACGAAATTTTCCTCAAAATGCGAAAATATTTCGTTGACGCCGGCTTATATAGGGGCCAACTGCCCTGCCGCAGTGGTAACACCGGTTCCCGTCAGATTACCGAAGCTAAGCGCTGTCAGACTGGGCTAGCACTTGGATGGGTGACCATCGGGTCTGCCGAGCGCTGTTGGCAAGCGGGGTGCACTCAGCACTTGGGAGGCAAACTGAGGAGCTACTTGACTGAGAAGTAGCGGCTCCGGTGTCGTAAACTGACATACGGCCGGGAGAGCGGTGTGCTGAACCATGCCCCTCCACATCAACATCCAGTGACGCCGATAGTCTGAGGATGACACGGCGGCCGGTCGGTACCGTTGGGCCTTCATGGCCTTCCGGGAGGAGAGAGAGAGAGAGAGAGAGAGAGAGAGAGAGAGAGAGAGACCTACCGGGTGATCAAAAAGTCAGTATAAATCTGAAAACTGAATAAATCACGGATTAATGTAGATAGAGAGATACAAATTGACACACATGCTTGGAATGACATGGGGTTTATTAGAACCAAAAAAATACAAAAGTTCAAAAATGTTCGGCAGATGGCGCTTCATCTGATCAGAATAGCAATGATTACCATAACAAAGTAAGACAAAGCAAAGATGATGTTCTTTACAGGAAATGCTCAATATGTCCACCATCATTCCTCAACAATAGCTGTAGTCGAGGAATAATGTTGTGTACAGCACTGTAAAGCATGTCCGGAGTTATGGTGAGGCATTGGCGTCGGATGTTGTCTTTCAGCATCCCTAGAGTTCTCGGTCGACCACGATACACTTGCGACTTCAGGTAACCCCAAAGCCAATAATCGCACGGACAGAGGTCAGGGGGCCTGGGAGGCCAAGCATGACGAAAGTGGAGGCTGAGCACACGATCATCACCAAACGACGCGCGCAAGAGATCTTTCACGCGTAGCAATATGGGATGATCTTTTTTTGGTTCTAATAAAACGCCATGTCATTCCAAGCTTGTGTGTCAATTTTTACCTCTCTATCTACATTATTCCGTGGTTTATTAAGTTTTCAAATTTATACTGACTTTTTCATCACCCTGTATACGGGGTGTTACAAAAAGGTACGGCCAAACGTTCAGGTAACATTCCTCACACACAAAGAAAGAAAATATGTTATGTGGACATGTGTCCGGAAACGCTTACTTTCCATGTTAGAGCTCATTTTATTACTTCTCTTCAAATCACATTAATCATGGAATGGAAACACACAGCAACAGAACGTACCAGAGTGACTTCAAACACTTTGTTACAGGAAATGTTCAAAATGTCCTCCGTTAGCGAGGATACATGCATCCACCCTCCGTCGCATGGAATCCCTGATGCGCTGATGCAGCCCTGGAGGATGGCGTATTGTATCACAGCCGTCCACAATACGAGCACGAAGAGTCTCTGCATTTGCTACCGGGGTTACGTAGACAAGAGCTTTCAAATGCCTCCATAAGTGAAAGTCAAGAGGGTTGAGGTCAGGAGAGCGTGGAGCCATGGAATTGGTCCGCCTCTACCAATCCATCGGTCACCGAATCTGTTGTTGAGAAGCGTACGAACACTTCGACTGAAATGTGCAGAAGCTCCATCGTGCATGAACCACATGTTGTGTCGTACTTGTAAAGGCAAATGTTCTAGCAGCACAGGTAGAGTATCCCGTATGAAATCATGGCGGTGAACCGAGGAAGTACAATACATACTGACGAAACTAAAATGAGCTCTAACATGGAAATTAAGCGTTTCCGGACACATGTCCACATAACATCTTTTCTTTATTTGTGTGTGAAGAATGTTTCCTGAAAGTTTGGCCGTACCTTTTTGTAACACCCTGTATAAGGAGAAACGAACATGATAATAAAATCATCGTGGTCGGTACCGTTGAGCTTTCATGGCCTGTCCCGGAGGAGAGAGAAAGAGAGAGAGAGAGAGAGAGAGAGAGAGAGAGAGAGAGACCTATATGAGGAGAAACGAACATCATAATAAAATCATCGTATTAAAATAAGGGAAATCAGAGAGTGCACGAAAATATATAGGCGTTCGTTTTTTCCGCGCGCTGTTCGAGATTGGAATAATGCAGAGTTAGTGTGATGGTGGTTCGATGGACCCTCTGCCAGGCACTTAAGTGTGATTCGCAGAGTATCCATGCAGATGTAGATGTAACCACAGTGTGAGCATCTTGGCCGCAGCTCCCGCCGTGTGTCCTGCTTGCCGCTGTGTAGAGGCAGGCTGCAGCGGTTGACCGGGCCTTTCGCAAAGCCAGAGGCGCCACGCGGCATCGTAATCAGGGGCGCTGCGGAAGTCAACCCGCGGGGGCGGTGTCTGGTGTCAGCAAGTGGGCAGTAGGCCGCGGGGCCGGCCTAGCCCAGCACCGCGGCTGCCTGGCCGCGCTGCGCTCTGCTGTACTACAGCAGTATGCCGTGCCGGCGCCGCGGACGGCCGGCTTAGCGCGTGAGCCGCGGGATTGGCGCGCAATTAGCCCCGTAATTGTTTACCTGCTGGATAATCCCGGCCGCTGCCGGCCGCAGGTATGCCTGACGACGCGCCCATCTCTCGGCCGCGTCTCTGCTCTGCTGGTCTCGTCGGACCGATACATCATTCCTCTTCCTTGTACGCCGCATTGGCGTTATTTTACACCCGCGAGTAATATAATTAGCTGCGGGGTTGGAGAGGGAAAGCCTTTGTCGGCAGGGCACGTGACAGCTCGGCGTGTCACGTGACTCGAATCTCGAGAGAGCTTGCCCGTGCCGCGGTTGTACTGGGCTTTCCACACGACATGGCATATAGAGGGTGACAATTACACTATGTGATCAAAAGTATCCGGACACCTGGCTGAAAATGACTTACAAGTACGTGGCGCCCTTCATCGGTAATGCTGGAATTTAATATGATGTTGGCCCACCCTTAACCTTGATGACGGCTTCCACTCTCGCAGGCGCTGGCCGCGGTGGCCGAGGGGTTCTAGGCGCTTCAACCTGGAACCAAGCGGCTGCTACGGTCGCGGGTTCGAATCCTGCCTCGGACATGGATGTGTGTCATGTCCTTAGGTTAGTTATGTTTAAGTAGTTCTAAGTTCTAGGAGCTGATGACCTCAGATGTTAAGTCTCATAGTGCTCAGAGCCACTCTCGCAGGCAAACGTTCAATCAGGTGCTGGAAGGTTTCTTCGGGAATAGCACCCCATTCTTCAAAGAGTGCTGCACTGAGGAGAGGTATCGATGTCGGTCGGTGAGACCTGGCACGAAGTTGGCATTCCAAAACATCCCAATGGGTTTCTATAGTATTCAGGTCAGGACTCTGTGCAGGCCAGTCCATTACAAGGATGTTACTGTCGTGTAACCACTCCGCCACAGGCCGTGCATTATGAAGAGGTGTTCGATCGTGTTGAAGGATGCAATCGCCTTCTCTGAATTGCTCTTCAACAGTGGGAAGCAAAAAGGTGCTTAAAACATCGATGTAGGCCTGAGCTGTGATAGTGCCGAGCAAAACAATAAGAGGTGCAAACTACCTCCACTAAAAACACGACCACACCATAACACCACCGCCTCCAAATTTTACTGTTGGCACTACACACGCTGGCGGATGACGTTCGCCATACACAGACCCTGCCATCGGATCGCCACATTGTGTACCGTGATTCGTTACTCCACACATTTTTCCACAGTTCAATAGCCGGCCGGAGTGGCCGAGCGGTTCTGGGCGCTACAGCCTGGAGCCGCACGACCACTACGGTCGCACGTTCGAATCCTACCTCGGGCATGGATGTGTGAGATGTCCTTACGTTAGTTAGGTTTAAGTAGTTCTAAGTTCTAGGGGACTGATGACCTCATAAGTTAAGTCCCATAGTGCTCAGAGCCATTTGAAATGTTCAATCGTGCAATGTTTACACTCCTTACATCAAGCGAAGCGGCGTTTGGCATTTACCGGCGTGATGTGTGGCTTATGAGCAGACGCTCGACCATGAAATCCAAGTTTTCTCACCTCCCGCCTAACTATCATGTTATTTGCAGTGGATCCTGATGCAGTTTGGAATTCTTGTATGATGGTGACAAAAAATAAAAACACCTACAGCCGTCCTTATGGTTTTATTTTATTTTATCGCTAACAGTTTCGACGCTTCATTGCGTCATGTTCAGGCTGTTTTGATGCGGCACAGGTTGACACGAACCCCATGCAGAACCAATTAGTTGCCAGCATTACTGGATTCGCAGATAACTCATGAGTTGACAGTTGATGGTTGTAGTGCTTACACGTATGTTTCAGATTATCTGCTAATCCAGTAATGCTGGCAACTGTTGGGTTATGCATGGGGATCGTATCAACCTGTACCGCATCAAAACAGCCTGAAGATGACTGAACAAGCTCCAGTGGCGGACACTTCAAGAAAGGCGTTACGCAATACGGAGAGGTTTATTATCGAAATTACGAGAGAGCACATTCCGGGAAGAGATGGGCAACATATTACTACCGCCCACATATATCTCGCGTAATGATCACAACGAAAAGATCCGAGAAATTAGAGCAAATACGGAGACTTACAAGCAGTCGTTCTTTCCACGCACAATTCGTGAATGGAACAGGGAAGGGGGGATCAGATAGTGGTACAATAAGTACCCTCCGCCACACACCGTAAGGTGGCTCGCGGAGTATAGATGTAGATGTAGATGTAGAAATTGGTAGCGACAAAATAAAATCATAAGGACGGCTGTAGGTGTTTTTATTTTTTGTCACGATAGTAAACGGCCGTCGTCCCATAGACGTCCTGCTAAAAGGATGGACATACAAAATCTTGTATGATGATCTGGATAGATGTCTGCCTATTACACGTTACGAATCTCTTCAGCTGTGGGCGGTCTCTGTCAGTCAACAGACGGCATCAGCCTGTACGCTTTTATGCTGTACGTGTCCCTTTCACTTTTCCACTTCACTATTGCTTCGAAAACAGTGGACCTAGCGATGTTTATGAGTGTGGAAACCTCACGTACAGACATGGGACACAAGTGACACCCAGTCACCTGACCACGTTCGAAGTCCGTGAGTTCCGCGGAGCGCCCCATTCTCCTCTCTCACTATGTCTAATGACTTCTGAGGTCGCTGATGTGGAATACCTGGCAGTAGGTGGCTGCAAAATGCATCTAATGAGAAACGTATTTTTTGGGGGTGTCCGGATACTTTTGATCACATAGTGTATTGAACTATATGAAGAAAAACGTAAATTAGTCACAAACTACGGCATGCACACACTCTGTTTAACATGTAAACTTCACTATGGATATTCGGATTTAGATTATGACATGTCTGATATGCCTACCATCACTGGCTATGACGTGGCGTAGACGAATAGCGAAATTATGCATCACTCGCTGAAGTGTCGGAACATCGATGCTGTCGATGACCTCAGCTCCGCAAAGGTTTTGGGGTTATTGCTTTACACCTTTAATATAGCCCCACAAAAAGGAGTCGCGTGTGTTCAGATCCAGAGAATGTGGGGGCCAATCGAGGCCCATGCCAGTGGCCTGTGGGTAGCCCAAAGCCAGAATACGGTCCCCAAAGTGCTCCTACAGGACATCAAACACTTTCCTGCTTCGAAGGGTTCGATTTCCGTCTTCAGTGAGCCACATCTTGTCGAAATTGGGGTCAGTCTGGATAATGGAGGTGAAATAATCTTCCAAAATCTTCACGAACCGTTCGGTAATCACCGTGTCATCAAGGAATATCGCACCGATTATTCCTTGACTAGGCAGTGCACATCACATAGTCACACGTTGATGGTGAAGAGACTTCTCGATGCCAAAATGCGGATTCTGAGTCCCCCAGATGCACCAATTTTGCTTATTGAAGAACCCATCCAAATGAAAGTGGGCTTCGTCGCTAAACCAAACCATACTAGTTCCCATCAAGTCCCGTGGTGAGCCGTGCGGTTTGAACGTCCTAACGCAAACCGTTCAGAAATTATGACGATTTTGTTTCAAATAGTTCAATAACTGTCACTGCGTACGCTGAGAACTTCGATTCTGTTTCCTGCTGCAATCTCTGGTATCTCAAAATTAATCCTGCCAAAACCCAGACAATCATCATAGAGGGCGAATGAGTCTTTGTTTCTCTTTTTTATTAGACGAAATAAGATACATACAGAGACAAATACAAGTGCTAATCTGTGTATCTTGCACTGTTTTTTTCACGTAGTCCCCGCATCGGTTCAGATATTTGGCCGATAGCAGCATTAAATTTGACATGCCCCTGAGGTAGAATTCAACCGGCTGGTGTGGAACCACCGTTGGCTTAAAATATATATATATATATATCATTTATTGGCATTTAGCATTAATCATTTAGCCAGAGAAGTGAGTAATTACAGATTTGGTATACAATATCACATACAAAGCACATACACGTTATAAATTGCGTTAATCCCAGGTAAACTTCATGCTATCGTCCATATATCACAACTTCTTATGCTGGAATCTTTGAGTCTGACTTATAACTGAATATCCGCTTCTTGCAGAAACTGGGCGGGATTGACATGGTCCGTTGTGGTCAGCTGTCCGAACAGGTCCGTTACAGGTGTGGTCTTAAGAAACTTACGGCTCTGTCGTAGCGTGTGCACCCTAGTATCACATGATTGAGGTCTGCAATCTCAGTTGTCCACAGATCGTGGTCGTGCGGTAGCGTTCTCGCTTCCCACGCCCGGGTTCCCGGGTTAGATTCCCGGCGGGGTCAGGGATTTTCTCTGCCTCGTGATGACTGGGTGTTGTGTGATGTCCTTAGGTTAGTTAGGTTTAAGTAGTTCCAAGTTCTAGGGGACTAATGACCATAGATGTTAAGTCCCATAGTGCTCAGAGCCATTTGAACCATTTCGCAATC
Organism: Schistocerca serialis cubense; assembly: GCF_023864345.2. NCBI lineage: Eukaryota > Metazoa > Arthropoda > Insecta > Orthoptera > Acrididae > Schistocerca > Schistocerca serialis. Next base: position 1,076,121,934 of record NC_064638.1, on the reverse strand, counting down.
TCAATTGGGTGGTCTTCACAGTAAGGAGATGGGAGGACTTTGGTCCTATAAAGATGTAAAGGGTAACAGCCGTGACCCTTCCGGATGCGCGTTATGGTAATGGTATGACGCCTAGATTGTTTTATTTGGGAGAACCACGTTTTTCGCAAAATATTCGGCTGTACTGCGGCACAATGTCTTCCTCTGGACTGTTGTTAAATTTCCCACGTATGTGACCATTCTTCATGAACCTTTTTCTTTACGCCAGTACCAAAATCTGTATGTGGAAGGCACGTGTTGTAAGGTTGATCATCAGTCACACTTTGCTTTGACGGGTGGTCAGCCATCTCGTTACTTGAGATATCGAAGTGTCCCCTGATCCATGTTGACTTCCACACTGATAGAGTAACTTAATTACATCGCGTACATGACGATTAGTGTAGGAGCCCCATTGCTGCTTTTCCAGGTTTTCCAGTGCACTCCTCGAATCAGTGACAGTTAGCTTCAGTACCTTCACATTGGTTATCCTATCTACTCACGTAATCTTCAATGTATTCCTGTACTACCACATGAAAAGCTTCTAATCACTTCTCGTCTGAACAGCTTACCCTCCAAGTTCCACTTTCGTACAAGGATGCATTTCAGAGAAATACCTTCAGAAAAATATCCTGGACCAGTTTGGTACTGTCTCGATGCGACAGATCTATTATAATAGTCTCTGTACGTTATCGCGGGTCACCATCCGTTGCTGCGCCAGCCTATTTGGTGTGGCGATGGCGTTACGAAGACATTACCATAACGATCAGATATTGCAGTGCCTGTGTTATTCTGAATTACGATACGAATTCCACTGGACTTGCGTGCAGGTCCAAAGGAAAAGGCACTCCGGCGACTACAACCGTTATGAAATACATTAAATGTATTCGCTATGGCGAATACGGCCCACCATCAGCCGTAGAATGGAACGACGATAACGAAAATTTTTGCCCAAATGGAACTGGGATTTCCCGCTTACCGTGAACGATCGCCTTAACATTTGACTAACTGTGCACAATTCACGGCCAGACCCAAACTTCCGTATGTCTACAGCCAGTACTCATACCTAATGAATGCACGAATACAGGTTGTAGACTCATGGCTGACGACATATGGGAGTTTGGGTCTTGCCGTGAGTCGTGCACAGCTAGCCGCTACATCTACATCTACATCTACATGGTTACTCTGTAACTCACACTTAAGTGCCTGGCAGAGGGTTCATCGAACCATTTTCATACTACTTCTCTACCATTCCACTCTCGAATGGCGCGTGGGAAAAAGGAACACCTAAATCTTTCCGTTCGTGCTCTGATTTCTCTTATTTTATTATGATGATCATTTCTCCCTACGTAAGTGTATGTCAACAAAATATTTTCGCATTTGAAAGAGAAAGTTGGTGATTGAAATTTCGTAAATAGATCTCGCCGCATTGAAAACCGCCTTTGTTTCAGTGACCGCCACCCCAACTAGCGTATCATATCAGTGACACTCTCACTCCTATTCCGCGATAACACGAACGAGCTGCCCTTCTTTGCACTTTTTCGATGTTCTCCGTCAATCCTACCTGGTAAGGACCCCACATCGCGCAGCAATATTCCAGCAGAGGAGGACGAGTGCTATGTAGGCTGTCTCTTTAGTGGGTTTGTCGCATCTTCTAAGCGTTCTGTCAACAATGCGCAGTCTTTGTTTCTCCTTCCCCACAATATTATCTATGTGGTCTTTCCAATTTAAGTTGCTCGTAATTGTAATTCCTAGGTATTGAGTCGAATTGACAGCCTTTAGATTTGTGCGATTTATCGTATACCCAAAATTTATCGGATTTCTTTTAGTACCCATGTGGATGACCTCGCACTTTTCTTTGTTTAGTGCCAATTGCCACTTTTCGCACCATACAGAAATTCTCTCCAGATCATTTTGTAATTGGAATTGATCGTGTGATGATTTTACTACACGGTAAATTACAGCCTCATCGGCAAACAATGTAACGGGGCTGTCAGATTATCACCTAGATCATTTATGTAAATCAGGAACAGCAGAGGGCCTATGACACTGCTCTGCGGAACGCCAGATATTACTTCTGTTCTACTCGATGATTTACCGTCTATAACTACGAACTGTGACCTCTCTGAAAGGAAATCACGAATCCAGTCACACAACTGAGTCGATACTCCGTATGCATGCAATTTGATTAATAGCCGCTTGTGAGGGACGGTATCAAAAGCCTTATGGAAATCTAGGAACATTGAATCGATCTGAGATCCCTTGTCGACAACACTCACTACTGCATGGTAATAAAGAGCTAGCTGTGTTGCACAAGAACGATATTTTCTGAATCCGCGTTGGTTATGTATAAAATGGTTCAAATGGCTCTGAGCACTATGGGACTTAACATCTGATTTCATCAGTCCCCTAGAACTTAGAACAACTTAAACATAACTAACCTAAGGACATCACACACATCCATGCCCGAGGCAGGATTCGAATCTGCGACGGTAGCGGTCGCGCGGTTGCAGACTGAAGCGCCTAGAACCGCTCGGCCACAACGGCTGGCCGGTTATGTATCAATAAGTCATTTTCTTCAAGGTGATTCATAATGTTCGTGTACAGTATATGCTCCAAAATCCTACTGCAAATTGAGCTCAGTGATATGGGTCTGTAATTCAATGGGTTACTCTTATTTCCTTTCTTGAATATTGGTGTGAACTGTGCTACTCTTTAGGAACAGACCTTTAGTCAAGTGAGCGGTTGTATATTATTGCTAAGAAAGGCGCTATTGTGTCTGCATACTCTGAAAGGAACCTGATTGGTATACCATCTGAGCCGGCCGCGGTGGTCTAGCGGTTCAGGCGCTCAGTCCGGAACCGCGCGACTACTACGGTCGCAGGTTCGAATCCTGCCTCGGGCGTGGATGTGTGTGATGTCCTTAGGTTGGTTAGGTTTAAGTAGTTCTAAGTTCTAGGGGACTGATGACCACAGATGTTAAGTCCCATAGTGCTCAGAGCCATTTGAGCCATTTTATACCATCTGAATAAGCGGGAAATTTTGGTTCGCGTCCTGGTCTAGCACAAATTTTCATTGTCCATGTTCATCCATCGTGGACAGGGGACATCAGATGGTTAAGTAATTGTCAATATCAATGAAATTCGCCGACAGTCGCGTAAGTGAGACGTTATTTTATTTTGACTAGCAGTTTCGACGTCCCATTACGCTATCTTCAGGGCCCAAATGCATCTCTCAAAATAAATGATATTGTCATACAGTGCCGTTTCACAAGTATTTCATTCGAAGACTTGATAGTTTCGTCTCCCGTGACGCTGTCAAAAAAGCCGGGGTCTTCTTCAGCACGTTGCAGGTCTTCGCAAGCAGACACTCGCCTCTGCTTTTGGTCGCCGGTCAAGACCTTGGGGAAGAATATAGCGCAGAGCTTCTGCATCGTCATCTCATCAGCGATAGTGGTGTGCACTGTGGTGTTACCGCCAGACACCACACTTGCTAGGTGGTAGCCTTTAAATCGGCCGCGGTCCGTTAGTATACGTCGGACCCGCGTGTCGCCACTATCAGTGATTGCAGACCGAGCGCCGCCACACGGCAGGTCTAGAGAGACTTCCTAGCACTCGCCCCAGTTGTACAACCGACTTTGCTAGCGATGGTTCACTGACAAAATACGCTCTCATTTGCCGAGACGATAGTTAGCATAGCCTTCAGCCTTCGTCATTTGCTACGACCTAGCAAGGCGCCTGTACCAGTTACTATTGATACTGTAATCATGTACCGCCAAGAGCGACGCTCATCATTAGTGGATTAAAGTTAAGTATTCCACCAGCTACGTCCGTTTTTCTAAATTCTAATTTCCTTGTCCTGTTCCAGACCCCACGCCAGCCTGCGTGAGCTAAAACGCGTGCCTTTCGGCTTCCTCTTGTAAGCCGGTGTTGGCTCTCCTGCCAACCCACAACATGCACTGTCATCTTATCAGTGTCAGTTGCATCTGCGACCATGGGCCAACCAACGGTCTGAAATCTGTACTTCACGCAGACGGTGCACATTGTCGTCAGTTCCTGACTTCAACGCACGTCCAGCAAGGGGCACTTTTGAAGAGCTTGTGCCGCTTAAAAACAACAGTCTGTGATGTGATTCCGTCCTGGAACACTTGGCGAATCATGGCCAAGGCCTCCGTACCCTAATTCCCCAGCCCAACACAAACTTTAATGGTGTTCCGTTGTGCAACAGTTCGCTGCCACTTATGCTTGCACGGTGTCACTCGACGGGATTGTGCTAAAACTACAATCTGGCCTGAACGAACGCTAACAGGCAATTGTCTCTCGGCGTGTATTGAATGCATTGTGGAACAGACAGATGATTTAACCCTGGAATTAGTGTTAGTCAGTCTCATTTCGTAACTGGCCGTCTGAAAACGTTTCACTTATACATCATTATCGACGTCCGATAGTCCGCCCCAATAGCTGAACGGTCAGCGCGTTGGTATGCCACGCCCGGGGGCCAGGGTTCGATACCCGGCTGGGGTGCGAGATTATCTCCTCTCAGGCAGTCGGTGTTGTGCTGTCCTCATCATCATTTCATCACCACTGTCGACGCGCAAGTCGCCCAATGTGGCGTCCCATTCAATAAGACTTGCACTTGGCGGCCGAACTTCCCGCCCGGGAACTCTCGGCCACTAACGCCATACGATCAATCCATTTTCCATCGACGTCCGATAATCATCGAAGGGATTCGCGGAGATTCACAGATTTTATGCGAGGGTTCGTGCTAACTCATAGGCAGCCGGATCTTTGCAATATACACTACTGGCCATTAAAATTGCTACACCACGAAGATGTCGTGCTACAGACGCGAAATTTAACAGTCAGGAAGAAGATACTGTGATATGCAAATGATTAGCTTTTCAGAGCATCCACACAAGGTTGGCGCCGGTGGCGATACCTACAACGTGAGGAAAAATTCCAACCGATTTCTCATACACAAACAGTAGCTGACCAGCGTTGCCTGGTGAAACGTTGTTGTGATGCCTCGTGTAAGGATGAGAAATGCGTACCATCACGTTTCCGACTTTGATAAAGATCGGATTGTAGCCTATCGCAATTGCGGTTTATCGTATCGCAACACTGCTGCTCGCGTTGGTCGAGATCCAGTGACCGCTAGAAGAATACGGAATCGGTGGTTCAGGAGGGTAATACGGAACGCCTGGCTGGATCAAAACGCCCCCGTATCACTAGCAGTCGAAATGACAGGCATCTTATCCGCATGGCTGTAACGGATCGTGCAGCCACGTCTCGATCCCTGAGTCAACAGATGAGGACGTTTGCGAGACAACAACAATCTGCACGAACAGTTCGACGACATTTGCAGCAGCATGAACTATCAGCTCGGAGACCATGGCTGCGGTTACCCTTGACTCAGCATCACAGACAGGAGCGCCTGCGGTGGTGTACTCAACGAAGAACCTGGGCGCACGAATGGCAAAACGTCATTTTCTCGGATGAATCCAGGTTTTGTTTACAGCATCGTGATGGTCACATCCGTGTTTGGCGACATCGCGGTGAACGCATATTGGAAGCGTGTATTCGTCATCGCCATACTGGCGTATCACCCGGCGTGATGGCATGGGGTGCCATTGGTTACACGTTGCGGTCACCTCTTATTCGCATTGACGGCACTTTGAACAGTGGACGTTACATTTCAGATGTGTTACGACCCGTGCCTCTACCCTGCATTCGATCCCTGCGAAGCCCTACATTTCAGTAGGATAATGCAGGACCGTAAGTTGCAGGTCCTGTACGGGCCTTTCTGGATACAGAAAATGTTCGACTGATGCCCTGGCCAGCACATTCTCCAGATCTCTCACCAACTGAAAATGTCTGGTCAATGGTGGCTGAACAACTGGCTCGTCACAATACGCCAATCCTTACTCTTGATGAACTATGGTATCATGTTGAAGCCGCATGGGCAGCTGTACACGCCATCCAAGCTGTGTTTGACTCAATGCCCAGACGTATCAAGGCCGTTATTACGGCCAGTGGTGGTTGTTCTGGGTACTGATTTCTCAGGATCTATGCACCCAAATTGCGTGAAAATGTAATCACATGTCAGTTCTAGTATAATATTTTTGTCCAATGAATACTCGTTTATCATCTGCATTTCTTCTTGATATAGCAATTTTAATGGCCAGTAGTGTATATGGTGAAGAAAGCCGGCTGTGTTCTTGAAGAGGAACCATCCCGGTGTTTGATTACATAATTAGGACAGTCTCGATCCTCTAGTGTCCTACCATTACGGCGATCATACTTTACCGGCAACTTCGAGCCAGTGTGTGAATATTTTTATTCATAGAGTGTCGCGTTTTGGAGCAAGGAAATTACAAAGCTGAGTGTCAATGTGGAGTAGATCCGGTTGGTTCAAATGGCTCTGAGCACTATGCGACTCAACTTTGAGGTCAATAGTCCCCTAGAACTTAGAACTAGTTGAACCTAACTAACCTAAGGACATCACACACATCCATGCCCGAGGCAGGATTCGAACCTGCGACCGTAGCGGCCCCGCGGTTCCAGACAGCAGCGCCTATAACCGCACGGCCACTTCGGCCGGCAGTAGATCCGGAACAGGAAAAATAAATAGAAGGACGGGAAGGATCTCTTAGACGCGCGCTGAATACAAAATGGCAGAAGATCAACGTTCTGTGACAAGTGACGGGCGCTGCGAAATTAAACGTCAGCGATTTCGTATTAGTGGTGACGTGCGATGTATTCGCAAACAGGTTCCCACCCGCACGCTAGCTGCCGGCGTTAAGATTAAATTCGAATTTTCATTCGCGTTCGCTCCCTCGGAAAGCGGCAAGTAGAGAGGCAGTGACAGGCAAAGCCCACCAGCAGATATCGACAGACTCATAGCACGCGCCGCCAGCAAAAATAAAGCGCCTCGCATCCGCTAGGCGTGCCGGGAGCGACAAGGAGACTGCTCCCACCGACAAGTCTTGGGCCCCTCTCCATCCGTGTGGTGCCAGACAGCGTGACTCTTTCATTCAAAACTACCCTCCAAAGTTGTGCGTCCAATTAATGATTCAACAATTAAAAATTTCAGAGAAAATCTTCAGCAGTTAGACTGGGATGAGGTGTACAAGGAACCCGATGCTAATTTAAAATATAACTTAATTCATGATACACTTGTAAGAGAATTTGAAAACTGTTTCCCCAAGAAAGTAGTTAAATCTAATTATAAGAAGCCATGCAAAAAATCCTTGGCTTACTAAAGGAATAAAAATATGTTGTAACCACAAAAGGGAACTGTATCTAACAACAGGAAAGAGCAGTGACCCAGAAACAGACAAATATTATAAAACTATTGTGCTACATTAAGAAGGGTTATTAAAAAGTCCAGAAGCATGTGAATCATGTCTGAGATTAATACCTCAGGTAACAAAATCAAAACAATTTGGAATATTATTACAAGGGAGACAGGGCAACCAAGAGTACAGAATGACGGCATTACCATCAAAGCGAATGGAAACTTGACAAATAACAACCCGGAAGTCGAAAACATTTTGAATAATCATTTTTTAAATGTTGTAGAGAAAATAGGATCTAAATGTTTATTAGAAAAAGCAAGTCAGTTAATGGAAGAGTCTTTACCCATACCATATGGTACAATTGAAATTCCACCCACCTCTCCTTATGAAATTAGGAAGATAATAAACTCTCTCAAGAATAAAAGCACACATGGAATTGATGGCATTTCCAGCAGGATAATAAAAGCTTGTTCCCAAGAGATAAGTGGGATTTGACTACGAAGGCTTTCCCGGCGTAATAATTCTTCTCGGGTATGCAGCCGGATCATAACGTCTTCATGGCACAATATTTCCGCGGTCCAACTGGCCGCCATCTTCAGGTGAGAGTGCTGGTGCACGATCTCGCCGGAACTGACTTCCCAGCGCAAGCGGCGGCCCCTATATAGGCCGCAGAAGACCCACAATGCGTGCGCGAGAAGGTGCCGTAACTGCCCTCTAGCGCAGTAGACATACCCCGCCGCCAGTGGTGGGAACAGGCGAAATCGAGATATCGCTGTCAAAAATTAAAATTTTTTTTATTCCGACGATCGAACCACAGACCGTTGTTTTTTAATGTCAGATAACACCGGGTCCCAAGTCTTACTTAAAAGATAACCCTTGTCTCTATTAATAAGATCGTCAGATAAACGAATCTCTACAGATTCTTTTAAAACGCAGTCCCAATAGCGAGATGCAGGGGCAACCATTTGTGTCTCGTCATATAGCATTTTGTGTCCCTCGGTGAGACAGTGTTCCGCCACTGCAGATTTCTCAGGTTGAAGCAGCCGTGTGTGCCGCTGATGCTCAACACATCGGTCCTGAATGGTCCGGATTGTCTGACCAATATAAGCCTTTCCGCAGTGGCAAGGGATCTTGTACACACCGGGCTTCCTCAAACCCAAGTCATCCTTAACAGAGCCAAGGAGCGCTCTAATCTTGGCTGGCGGACGAAAAATACTTTTGATACGATATCTTTTCAGAATCCTTCCTATCTTCGAGGAAATGCTCCCAGCAAAAGGCAGAAAAGCCACCGATTTGCAGGTATCTTCTGGTGGTTCAGGCGAAGGTCCAAACCGGAAAGCACGACGGATCTGTTTATCTGTATAGCCATTCTGCTTGAACACAATCTTAAGATAGTCCAATTCTTGTGTCAAGCTTTCTCCATCTGAAATGGCATAAGTTCTTCTCGCCAACGTCCGCAGGACCCCCGTACGCTGGAACGATGGATGACAGCTAGAAGCATGTAGGTAACGGTCCGTGTACGTAGGCTTTCGATAAACACTGTGTCCCAGTGTCCCATTATCCTTTCTGTACACCAGAACATCCAGAAATGGAAGCTTTCCATCAGTTTCCACCTCCATGTTAAACTTGATGCTAGGATGCAGGGAATTAAAATGATCTAGGAGGCGGTCAAGAGCTTCTCTCCCATGAGGCCACACTATAAACGTATTGTCAACGTACCTCCAAAAACAGGCTGGTTTTAAGGACGCCGTCTTCAGCGCCATGTCCTCAAAATCTTCAAAAAAAAATTGGCGACTGTTGGGGACAATGGGCTCCCCATAGCCACTCCGTCAGTCTGTTCAAAATATTTGTCATTGAATAAAGAGTACGTCCACGTCAACACGTGGCGACTGTTTCCTGACGGCTTTGTAGTTTCAACGGCTTTGTGTTATCTGACATTAAAAAACAACGGTCTGTGGTTCGATCGCCGGAATAAAAAATTTTTTAATTTTTGACAGCGATATCTCGATTTCGCCTGTTTCCACCACTGGCGGCGGGGTATGTCTACTGCGCTAGAGGGCAGTTACGGCACCTTCTCGCGCACGCATTGTGGGTCTTCTGCGGCCTATATAGGGGCCGCCGCTTGCGCTGGGAAGTCAGTTCCGGCGAGATCGTGCACCAGCACTCTCACCTGAAGATGGCGGCCAGTTGGACCGCGGAAATATTGTGTCATGAAGACGTTATGATCCGGCTGCATACCCGAGAAGAATATTATCGATAAGAGGGGTTCTTAGCCACATATGTAATAGCTCTCTGAAGCAGGGTATTTTCCTAGATAGACTGAAGCATGCCATTGTTAAACAACTGCATAAAAAAGAGGATACATCTGATGTCAACAACTACCGTCCAACATCTCTTCTGACTGCCTTATCCAAAATTCTTGAAAAAGTAATGTAAAAATAAAGTTTTAACAAAATGTCAGTTTGGTTTCCAGAAAGGTTTTTCAACGGAAAATGCTGTATGTACTTTCACTAATGAAATATTAAATGCTTTGAGCAACCGGAAGTCACTTGTTGGGATTTTTTTGTGAACTCTCAAAGGCTTTTGATTGTGTAAATCATGGAATACTTCTAGATAACCTCAAGTACTGTGGTATGAATGAAACAGCACTCAAATGGTTTAAATCATACCTAACTGGAAGAGTGCAGAAAGTTGAAATAAGCAGTTCACATAATACTCAAAAGTCTGGTGATTTCTCAAACTTGGGAACAAACAAGAATGGGGTGCCACAAGGTTCGTTCTTGGGTCCTCTGCTGTTCTTAATATATATTAATGACTTGCCATTCTACATTCACGAAGATGCAAAGCTGGTACTTTTTGACGATGATACAAGTATAGCTATCACACCCAACACACAAGAATTAATTGGTGAAATTGTAAACGATGTTTTTCAGAAAATCATTAAGTGGTTCTCTGCAAATGGGCTCTCATTAAAGTTTGACAAAACACAGTACATACAGTTCTACACAGTAAATGGAATGACACCATGAATAAACATAGACTTCGATCAGAAATCGGTAGCTAAGGCAGAATATTCAAAATTTCTAGGTGTATGCATTGGTGAGGGGTTGAACTGGAAAAAACACACTGAGGATCTGAACGTTTGAGCTCAGCTACTTGTGCTATTAGGGTCATCGGCGACATACAGCTCAGTAAATTAGCTTACCACGCCTAGTTTCATTCTCTGCTTTCGTATGGCATCGTATTCTGGGGTAACTCATCATTGAGTAAAAGAGTGTTCATTGCACAAAAGCGTGTAATCAGAATAATTGCTGGAGCTCATCCAAGATCATCCTGCAGACACTTATTTAAAGAGCTAGAGATCTTCAAATGGTTCAAATGGCTCTGAGCACTATGGGACTCAACATCTATGGTCATCAGTCCCCTAGAACTTAGAACTACTTGAACCTAACTAACCTAAGGACATCACACAACACCCAGTCATCACGAGACAGAGAAAATCCCTGGCCCCGCCGGGAATCGAACCCGGGAACCCAGACGTAGAGATCTTCACTATAGCCTCACAATATATATATATATATATATATATATATATATATATATATATATATATATATTCACTTATGAAATTTGTTACTAACACTCCGAACGAATTCAAAAGTAATTGCAGTGTACGTGGCTACAAGACTAGGAGAAAGGATGATATTCACTACTCAAGGTTAAATCTAATTTTGGCTCAGAAGGGGGTAAATTATGCTGCCACAAAAGTATTTGGTCACTTACCTAATAACACCAAAAGTCTGACAGTTAGCCATACAGCATTTAAAAGGAAATCAAAAGAATTTCTTAATGGCAAAGCCTTCTACTCATTAGATGAGTTTTTGGATATAGTAAATGGGTAATTTCCCCAACACACACAAAAAAATTAAAAATATTAAGTGTCATGTAATTTTTGTGTAATGTAATATCTTGTATAGACACCTTTTATTAACCTGACACGTTCCACATCATTACGAAGTGTCGTATTCATGATCTATGGAACAAGTACTAAACTAATATTATCTAAGTAGCAATGTTTGCTGCGCGCTTCTAATGACAAGCACGTTATACGCTGAATCGCCAAAGAAACTGGTGTAGGCATGTGTATTCAAATACAGAGCTATGTAAACAGGTAGAATACGGCGCTGCGGTCGGCAACGCCTGCATAAGACAATAGGTGTCTGGCGCAGTTGTTAAATCGGTTATTGCTGTTACAACGGCAGGTTATCAAGATTTAAGTGAGTTTGAACCTGGTGTTATAGTCGGCGCACGAGCGATGGGGCACAGCATCTCCGAGGTAACGAGGAAGTGGTGATTTTTCCGTACGACCATTTCGCGAGTGTACCGTGAATATCAGCATTCCAGAAAAAACATCAAATCTCTGACATCGCTGCGGCTGGAAAAAGACCCAGCAAGAACGGAGCCAACGACGACGGAGGAGAATCGCTGACCGTGGCAGAAGTGCGACCTTTCCGCAAATTCTGTAGATTTCAATGCTGGCCCATCAAGAAGTGTCAGCGTACGAACCATTCAATGAAACATCATCGATAAGGGATTTCGGAGCCGAACGCCCCCTCGCGTACCTTTGATGAGTGCACGACACAAAGCTGTACGCCTCGCCTGAGCCCGTCAACACCGACAATGGACTGTTGATGACTGGAAACATGTTTCTTGGTCGGGCGAGTCTCGTTTCAGATCGTATCGAGAGGACGGACGTGTACAGTTATGGAGACAGCCTAATGAATTCATGTATCCTGCATGTCAGCAGGGGACTGTTCAAGCTCGTGGAGGCTCAGCAATGGTGTGGGGCGTGTGCAGTTGGAGTGATGTGGGACCACTTATACGTCTGGATACGACTCTGACAGATGACACGCACGTAAGCATCCTGTCTGATCACCTGCATCCACTCATGTCCATTGTGCATTCCGACGGACATGGATAATTCCAGCAGGACAATGCGACGCCCCACACTTCCATAATTGCTAGAGACTGGCTCCAGGAACACTGTTCTGAGTTTAAACACTTCCGCTGGTCACCAACCTCCCCAGCCATGAACCATATTGAGCGTATCTGGGATGCCTTGCAACGTGTTGTTCAGAAGAGATCTCCACCCTCTCGTACTCTTACTGATTTATGGACAGCCCTGCAGGATTCATGGTGTCAGTTGCCTCAAGCACTGCTTCAGTCTTTAATAGAGTCCACGCCACGTCGAGTTCCCGCACTTCTGCTTGCTCGCGGGGGGCCAAACACGATTTAGGCAGGTGTAACAGTTTCTTTGGTTCTTCAGTGTATCTCGATTGGATGGAGCCAAGTTGTGTTAACTGCACAGCTCATTGTGAGGTATATGCACTCTAAGAGAAAACAGGCGACGCACCACGAGGCATTATGCAAACTTGTCACAAATTGATGTTCATAAAGGTATCGCCGAAAAATGCAAAACTGTAAACGATGGATAAATGTGTGACGCTGCAGTGAAATTTTACCGTACAGCTGGTAAGGATAGTAAACAGGGGACATGTCGATACCAGGGTGATTTTCATTCCGTGTACTCAGTTGGACGGTAACTATGCCTCGCAGAGAGGCCGGTGAACAATATAAGCAGATGTCAACATCTCAGAGAGGACGTGTAGTAGGGCTCAAAGCAGCCAGTTGTAGTAATTGGCAAATCACTCGACATCTGAACAGCAGCGATGCCACTGTACGACGATGTTGGCAGGAATGGGTGAACTATGACCGAATGCAGCGTCACGAAGGAAGCAGTCGATCTCGAGATACGACAGAACGTGAGGACCGAGAAATCGTCAGAGGGGCACTCAGAGCCCGGGGTTCATGATTACCATCGACCCGACGTGCAACTGGTGCTTCAGGGACCCCAAGAACCGTTAACAGATGGCTCACAGAAAGGGGCCTGAGATCACTGTGCCCCTTTCTAATATTCTTCGTGGTGGCTGTTTGTTCTAAGTCGTGTCTCCCTACCATTTTCGCGCAACGACGCTCTGAGCGTGTTTTTTAGTGAATTGACTAGTTTGAACCTGGGACCTGTTGCTGGTAAGGAGACGCCAGACCGCACATGACGTGTAGAGTTCAGAAGAGTTTAGTGAGACTAGCGATGATATAATCAAATACTTAATGATTTCAGCGTCAGCTCCACTGCACTCCCTGTAAAAGAACCTTAATACTAACTAAATTTACTGGAAGGGGTTCAAGGCTTTCCTATTTTTAGTTAGCTGGTAAAATAAGGTCGAAAAAGCAGTTAAGTTTACCATTGGAAATTTTATTCTACTCACAAAACATTGTTTATAAATTGCACTATTATTAAAAGGAAATATTTTAATACAGGATGATAAAAACCAACTGCATTCAACAAAAATGAGAACGAATATTCCCTGAATGGGTTTCCAAGTTCTACAATGGATCGAAAGATGACCTATGCCATATCACATCTATAATCTAGGTTTAAATTTAGGTCTGCAGTGACCTTCAATTATCTTTAATTACTTATTTAACTTGTCGTAAATTACAGTGGCGATGTGGCTTCTCAATAATTATATAACAGAAAAATCATCGCGTTTCAGATTTTTAACTTCTAATAGCAAATGTAAATACCACGAAGATTAATTGCGAACGACACTGGTATTACGTAAAAAGGGGGTGTAACAGATGAGACTTCTGCAGTTCTGAGTGAAGCCTTATGCACTCATGCGACATCGCGTGCGTTCATTACCTTGTCGTTGGTTAGGCAGCGTCAGGGGGTGGCGGTCGGCGCAGCTCCATACAGCTCGCCGTCTCGGAAGCAACTCCCCTCTGACCTCTCTTTATCACAATTTACCGATGCTCGTTTAAGAAAAAGGTATCTGGCTGTGTTTTCAACTGACCAATCAGTGTCTCAATTTTAACCTTAAGCTCCACCTACAAAAATTCTGTCTATCCAATGAGAAACGCTATACTTTTCATGGTGGGGCAATGTTTTTAACATTTGCAATGTAACAGAGACGCGTATAGTCTCACGCTAAAACTTGCAGCTGGTGTGGCCCTGTTAGTGTTATCGTAAGATCTATAATGTTCTTCTGGAGGGCTCTATCTTTTAACATGGGCTGGGGGGTGGTCTTGGCGGTCGGCTGGCGAGGTGGGTGTCTGTCCCTTATCGTAGGGCCTCCTAGCCTACACGACTCTGCTCTCGGCTTCTGTTCTCGTTTCTCCCCTCGGAACTGTGTCTGTTTGACGGTGAGAAGGTATGACATGCATTTAGGCGTTCTTGTGCTAGTCTGTGGTATTCCATTTGCTCACTCGTTGATCATATTACTTTGGTTAATTTAATGTCAGGATTTATTCGGAGCTATGTGACATACTGCAGGATTTGCTACCATGTCAGGGTTTTCATGGAAGGTGTTGGATTTGCCTGACACCTTACACCTTGCACATTGACCTATGTACATCAACAAACCCTTTTGCAGGGTCGTCGATCAAATTCGGTCTGCAGTCTCACTGACTGGAGTAGAATGATCTTCAAACTGAGCCCCGGTGACCAGCGAATAGATGACTGGCGAACCCTTGTACAATGGTGGGATACCAATCTGACTGTCGACTGCCATACGGCTCGACTGCCGGAGTGATGCTCTGGGGTGTCATTTACTTTCATAGCAGGACCCTCTTGGATGCCATCCGCGGCACCGTTACAGCACAAAGGTACGTCGGCGATATTCTATGCCCTGTTTCGTTGCCCATCTTGACAAGCCATCCTAGTTTTACATTTCAGAAAGATAAAGTCCACCCGCACACGGCGAGAGTTTCTACTGCTTGCTCGGTCGCTGTGGCGGACTGGTTCTAGGCGCTTCAGTCCGGAACCGCGCTGCTACTACGGTCACAGGTTCGAATTCTGCCTCGGGCATGGATGTGTGTGATGTCCTTAGGTTAGCTAGGTTTAAGTAGTTCTAAGTCTAGGGACAGGTGACCTCAGATGTTAAGTCCCATAGTGCTTAGAGCCATTTGAACCATTTGAGTCTACTGTTTGTCTTTGTGTTTGGCGAACATTTCCTTGGCGGCAAGGTCGCCGGATCTCTCCCATTATGGGCAGGGCCTCCAAACAGCTCGGAATTTTGACGATCTAAACCGCTAATTGGGCAGAATGTGGCACGATATCCCTCAGGTGGACATCCAACAAATCTATGAATTAAGGCGAATACCTGCTTGTATAAGTGCCATAGGTGGACCAACGCGTTATTGATATGCTCAATTCGTGAAGCTTTCCCGTGAACAAATATTCCTATTTTTCTGAAACTATAACCATTTGTTTGTCTCTACACGTATATGACGTCTACTGACTTGCATTACATTCGGATATTTTCTTCTTGGACCATCGTTTTTTTTTCTCTTAGAGTGTATTTGCAATACGACTTCAAAAATTAAAACACTACACTTGCTTACTTTAAATTTTTAAATGTGCAGGAAACGAGTTTCCATAAATGTAACCTACGGTCGCAGGTTCGAATCCTGCCTCGGGCATGGATGTGTGTGATGTCCTTATGTTAGTTAGGTTTAAGTAGTTCTAAGTTCTAGAGGACTGATGACCTCAGCAGTTAAGTCCCACAGTGCTCAGAGCCATTTTTTTTAACAAAAGGAACTGTAAGAACAAAAAATTAGTCGCTTTTAGGAGATACCACTCTAATACTGTGTAACACCGACTCTCCCTTCCTAATAGCAGCGATTCGCAGAGGAAACGCGTGTACAAGTTTATTTCAGATACGTCATACCCAACTGAAGCCACTCGTTGATGATTAGATCCCGCAGGGCCAAGCTGTAGTGATGTTGATTGCTACGTTCCACCCTGTTCCAAACCCAACAAAAGTTATGCATCATCCCGATATTCGTGCCAGTGTGTTTCTATTTGACTGTTGGCATTTCGGTTTAAAGTAAAGCACCAGTAGGGAACTGTGGAACAGTAAAGTGAACATCACGTCACAAAGGACAGTCGCGATCAATGAACGGTCCGCATCATCTCATTACTCACAGAAGGCTTGTCAACCAGATGACGAACTACACTCCTGGAAATTGATATAAGAACACCGTGAATTCATTGTCCCAGGAAGGGGAAACTTTATTGACACATTCCTGGGGTCAGATACATCACATGATCACACTGACAGAACCACAGGCACATAGACACAGGCAACAGAGCATGCACAATGTCGGCACTAGTACAGTGTATATCCACCTTTCGCAGCAATGCAGGCTGCTATTCTCCCATGGAGACGATCGTAGAGATGCTGGATGTAGTCCTGTGGAACGGCTTGCCATGCCATTTCCACCTGGCGCCTCAGTTGGACCAGCGTTCGTGCTGGACGTGCAGACCGCGTGAGACGACGCTTCATCCAGTCCCAAACATGCTCAATGGGGGACAGATCCGGAGATCTTGCTGGCCAGGGTAGTTGACTTACACCTTCTAGAGCACGTTGGGTGGCACGGGATACATGCGGACGTGCATTGTCCTGTTGGAACAGCAAGTTCCCTTGCCGGTCTAGGAATGGTAGAACGATGGGTTCGATGACGGTTTGGATGTACCGTGCACTATTCAGTGTCCCCTCGACCATCACCAGTGGTGTACGGCCAGTGTAGGAGATCGCTCCCCACACCATGATGCCGGGTGTTGGCCCTGTGTGCCTCGGTCGTATGCAGTCCTGATTGTGGCGCTCACCTGCACGGCGCCAAACACGCATACGACCATCATTGGCGCCAAAGCAGAAGCGACTCTCATCGCTGAAGACGACACGTCTCCATTCGTCCCTCCATTCACGCCTGTCGCGACACCACTGCACGATGTTGGGGCGTGAGCGGAAGACGGCCTAACGGTGTGCGGGACCGTAGCCCAGCTTCATGGAGACGGTTGCGAATGGTCCTCGCCGATACCCCAGGAGCAACAGTGTCCCTAAGTTGCTGGGAAGTGGCGGTGCGGTCCCCTACGGCACTGCGTAGGATCCTACGGTCTTGGCGTGCATCCGTGCGTCGCTGCGGTCCGGTCCCAGGTCGACGGGCACGTGCACCCTCCGCCGACCACTGGCGACAACATCGATGTACTGTGGAGACCTCACGCCCCACGTGTTGAGCAATTCGGCGGTACGTCCACCCGGCCTCCCGCATGCCCACTATACGCCCTCGCTCAAAGTCCGTCAACTGCACATACGGTTCACGTCCACGTTGTCGCGGCATGCTACCAGTGTTAAAGTCTGCGATGGAGCTCCGTATGCCACGGCAAACTGGCTGACACTGACGGCGGCGGTGCACAAATGCTGCGCAGCTAGCGCCATTCGACGGCCAACACCGCGGTTCCTGGTGTGTCCGCTGTGCCGTGCGTGTGATCATTGCTTGTACAGCCCTCTCGCAGTGTCCGGAGCAAGTATGGTGGGTCTGACACACCGGTGTCAATGTGTTCTTTTTTCCATTTCCAGGAGTGTATTAAGAAATGGCTCTGACCACTATGCGACTTAATTTCTGAGGTCATCAGTCGCCTAGAACTTAGAACTAATTAAACCTAACTAACCTAAGGACATCACACACATCCATGCCCGAGGCAGGATTCGAACCTGCGACCGTAGCGGTCACGCGGTTCCAGACTGAAGCACCTAGAACCGCACGGCCACACCGGCCGGCCGGGACGAAATATTATCCACGCTATATAGTGAAGCCATCGAAATATACAAACCTGGGGATAATTTTAACAGAGAAGAAGAGGCTATGAAACTCAGCGATGGGCAGTGGCGCTACAGAATCGATGAGAAGTTTTTATCTTGGACATACTATGATCGACAGCTATATTTTATCCTTGACAAAGTTTATTTCCGCTATCACGTGAAATCCAGGCCACACCCACTTTCCACGGTATTTAGGCCGTTCTTCGACGTCCGACTCGTCGGTCGGCAATGCTCAGCGCAACCAGGATTCAGATGTCCAACGTAGCCTTGGACGAAACGTCAGGGATAGAAGAGTTCCATGGATTACGGCCATACAACCCGGAAGAATTCTCGGCATCTGAAGCATCCGGTCGTGAACGCCCTCAGATAAGTTGCTCGATGTATGCACCAGAGTCAAAATGATGTGGTGCGGACATGGAATCGGTTCCAAATGATGGGTTGTGCTGAAGACTCACACCGCACAGTCTCTCTACGTTCGTCAGGTGCACAATGGGGTCGGTAAGTACGACTTTTGAGTCAGAAGAACCGTGAGCTGAGGGCTCCAGCACTGCATTGGGTGATTGAAGAGGCTACAGAGAGAGGTGAATTTTCGTTTCGGACGACCGTGGCAAGCACCACGTCGTACACCAGAAGTCCATGGGCAGACTCACAACTTCCTGGACTAACCGTTATCAAATACTAACAAAGGGGACTCCCCATCACACCCTCCTCATATTTAGTGGTAGAATGGCCCAGTGCATAGACTGTCAAAAACTGAACACATATCAAGCGTGAAAACAGGCAGAAAGTGTGCCGAACTGTGAAAAAAGAAGCAAGTACGAAACAGTGAACAGTCCAAGCATAAGATGTGCGAGAAGGAGCGAACTTGAACAACTGTGGGTTTGTGGTCGTGCGGCCAAGGCGTTGGACTCGAGAGGGGAAGATCCGTGGTCAAACCTCCCGAGTGCCCCAATTTTATTTCTCACAAATTTATGAACTGTCTGTCCGGACATTGACGTGTCTTTTCCCCCTCCTGTAGTATTGGCAACTGTCATGCCATACACTGATTATAGAATATTGTAATGTAATAAAATAAAATTTATTTGTGACTCTTTTTCTTTGCTGTCAGTGTAATGTAATATAATGAATATGAGCCGTGACTTATATAAAAAAGAAACATACATTAATGCAATGGCTCAGCATAAAAGAGAAATAAGTAATGTAGGAATATTATTAACATTGTAATATGTTGTTTAATTTAGCCCGACGTGTATAAGCAGTAAACTAGCTCAGTTCTCAGGGTAGTTACGTAATCGTCGATAATTAATTGTCCTTTTCTTATCTACCCAACACTACAGATATTATTCCAGGCTCGTGAGAAGTCGTGTGCTTATTGCACCAGAGAATATTTGCCAAGTCTGTTCGATTCACACTACTGCAATACGTAACTTAACATAGTGGTTTCGTCTCGATTCCCCAATATAAGATAACAAGAGTAGCATCTACAAATAAATCCTGTGACCAGACCTTTCCTGCCTGGGATGTTATCCCGTTATATAAAGAAAACCAGTAAGTAAGATTCTTAAATCATTAGTAGCTGCCTCCGGTCTCGTGGGATCTGGTATAAAGTTAATTGTCCTAACCGGCGGCACGTCTCGTAGATGAGCAAAAAGAAAAACGATGAGATTTTTCTAAGATGGCGCCTAACAATGAAAATTCTTTGTTAAGGCCCATATCTACTTAAGACAGTCTAGGTATCAGACGATCGATTAATTGACCACATACACAAATTCTTTTGACAAAATAACCATTATATTTTTCGGGTTTTAAGTACAACTTACATTATCAGATGGTACAGCAAGATGAGCTTTACACAAGAACGTCCTCTTAGGTCCGAATCCAAGCAGATAAGTGAAAGACAAAGGAAAGATAGTTCATGCATATAAGTGGAAGAGTCCATGGAATAACATGTCCATTGCAGTTCTATTTCTTCTTCTTTGAACTACTTGTCGATTATTTATAAAATTTATCGTAATATTTAGTTTACATTTTTTTAAACCCAAGTCCACCCAGGAGAAACAGTACAATATGTGTCATATGATAAGAATATATTACCGTCGCAAGTAAATGTGATGAAGGGAGAGCAGGCGAGATGCCGCACAGAACTATCACAGGAATGAAAACAACAAATAAACGCGTGTGAACTATGTTCTAACAAAGGAATGCGAGAGACATAACTTCCAAAATGGGACGCCAGTATCGTAACATGAGGTGCTTGTGTAGAACAAATTGGAGATGCTTACGTCTCGCGATTCCTTTCTTACACCTCGCCGTTGCTAACGGACGTTACACCACACAAATTTGGATACAGCGAACAGTCACTTCAACGACCGGACGGGCAGTACGTCGAACAGTTCATAATTTTTTGAATATATATATATTTGGAGGTTTGAACACGGATCTCCCCCTTCGCAGTCCAACACCGGAGCCACATAACCATGACGCCATAGCTATTCAAATTCGTTCACTGTTGCACGTTTTGAGCTTCTTTTTTGGTACTTCAGTACACCTTCTTCCTGTTCTCATGCTTCAACTGTGTTCAGTCGTTGATAGGCTACCCACTTGGCTACCTTGCCACTCAGTCTGAGGGGGCTGCAGTGGGGAGTTTCCCTTGCAAGGAATATGCTAAAGTGTCAGAAAGGGTGAATCCACCAAGAAAAGAAAACTCATGCTGAGAGCTACACCGACTTCAAGTAAACGAGTCAGCATACGTACGATTACAGTATCTCACGCTTCAAAAATTTAAGTGGTGGCTTTCACGGTTTGTCTCCTTTCTTCGAACCGGTAGAGTAAATATAAAATATACAATTAATAACATTTTGCAAGTTGTGAATCTTCTGGTTTTCACGGTTTATTAATAGATCCATAAAATTCCGGGAATTCAGCCGTAACCATACATCCGCTGACGCTAATATTTGGGCTGTAAATCGTTCAGCGATCTTCGGAGTGAGTAATTTGATGGAACATTTTCCAGGTTACCCTTAGTTAGCGAGCGTGGGCCCTGAGCTGAGTTTGACATTACCTCCACTTACTGGTGCCAGACTCATTCTATTTCCTTGCCTGTCGGCCTATAGTGGCCAACTCTTGTTTTTTATATCCCAACGGTATTAGGTTTCACGGCTGAGAGAGTCGCTCTTTTTCTGACCTCTACTCACACTTTCAGAGCTGTTGCCTTGTAGAATAGGGTATTTGATCACCAAAGGCCAAGGAAAAAAACCCTGAAGAAAAAATCTGCTCATCCTGCTGCCTTCGGGTGCGGAAGCACCGAAGTAAAGGATGGTGGGGCAGACTCAGCTTCTGACATTTACATCTACATCTACATGGATACCCGGCAAACCACACTTAGGTGCCTGGCAGACGGTTCATTGAACCAACTTCACAATAATTCTCTACTATTCCACTCTCGAATAGCGCGCAGAAAAAACTAACACCTATATATTTCTGTGCGAGCTCTGATTTCCCGTATTTTATTATGATCATCGTTTCTCCCTATGTAGCCCGGCATCCACAAAACATTTTCGAATTCAGAGGAGAAAGGTGGTGATTAAAATTTAGTGAGAAGATTGCGCCGTAACGAAAAACGCCTTTGTTTCAGTGGTGTCCAACCCAATTCCTGTATCGTGTCCATGACACTCTCTCCCCTACTTCGCGATAATAGGAGCTGCTATTCGTTGAACTTTCTCGATGTCCTCCGTTAATCCTATCTGGTAAGGATCCCAAACCGTGCAGCAGTACTCCAAAAGAGGACGGACAGGCGTAGTGCAGGCAGTTCTTTAGTAGGTCTGTTACATTTTCTAAGTGTTCTGCCAATAAAACGCAGTCTTTGGTTTGTCTTCCCCATAACATTTTCTATATGTTGTTCCCAATTTAAATTGTTCGTAATTGTAATTCCTACGTATTTAGTTGAATTTGCGGCCTAGACTGCTTTATAATGACACCGACGTTTAACGGATTCTTTTTAGCACTCATTAGAACGACCTAACACTTTTCATTATTTAGGATTAACTGCCAAATTTCACACCATTCAAATATCTTTTCTAAATTGTTTTGAAGTTGTTATGATCTTCTGGTGAGTTTACTAGATAAACGACAGCATCATCTGCAAGCAACCCAAGGCAGCTCCTCGGATTGTCTCCTAAATCGTTTATGTAGATAACGAACAGCAGAGGGCCTATACCTCTACCAAGGGGTACGCCAGTAATCACTGCTGTTTTACTCGATGAATTTCCGTCAGTTCCTACGAAGTGTGACCGCTCTGACAGCAAATCACAAATCCAGTCACATAACTGAGACGATATTTCACAAGGACACAATTTCATTGTAAGCCGCTTGTGTAGTACGGTATCAATAGCCTTTTGGAAATCTAGAAATACCTAATCAATTTGAAATCCCTTGTCAATAGCACTCAACACTTCGTGTGTGTAAAGTACTAGTTGTGTTTCTCAGGAAGGATGCTTTGTAAATCTGTGTCCACTGCGTGTCAGTAGACCGATCTCTTCCAGTTAAAATCATAATGTTTGAACCCAACATATGTTCCAAAATCTCGCTGCATATCGACGTTGATGATATGCTCCTGTAATTTAGTCGATTACTCCTACTACCTTTCATGAATATTGATGTGACCTGTGCGACTTTCCAGTCTTTGTTCTAAGCTGTTGTAATGCAGCCAGCATAAGGAAAGGAAAATCTTGAAAACAAACCGACTGACAGCGATCCCAGTGATCTACTGGGGGTGTAATTTCATTGCTTAGAGTACCAGTACAGTGACTCAGAAAAGACGGACTACAAATAGGACGAATAAGGCTAGGACCAGGTCTAAGATATGGAAAAATAAAAATATTCTGAGAACTGGAACTTGTAACATAAAACCCTTTAATAACAAAGGTAAGATCTTGTGGAAGAACTGATACATTGTGAAATGTCTATATGTAATATCTAAGAGACAAAAAAGAAAGGCAAGGAGGAGAAGGAATGTGACCAGTACCTACTCATTTATAGTGGAGTTGAGAAGGCGGCAAGAGCTAAAGGGGAAGATCTTATTTAGGAGTCCCAGTACATCTCTGAGAGACTATTTTCACTAAAACTAAAACTGGCTCATCACAAACTGAATATTATCGAGCTGTACAGCCCACAGGATTGTAGACCTAGAACAGAAAGGAAGGTAGTCTATGAGCAGTTAAAAGAAGTTATCAGTTTGATACCTTCAAACGAACTTACAGACATAATGAAAGATTTTAATGCTCGTTTCGAAATACTGTCATCCCTGGAGTTGAACAATGATTTAATGAATTGTTTCTAAATTATAATGGTTAGATTATGACCACTTTATGCCCAAGGAACGAACTGAGATCAAATAACACCTTCTGTGAACATAAAGAGCAATATACTTACAGTTTTGAGAGTACGAGAGGTCGTAAATCTACAATAGATTACATTGTTACAAACAAGATCATCCATCCTCAGCGAGTGCTAGATGTTAGGACTTTAAAGTCTGCCGACATAGGGATGATCACAACCCACTCATGGCAAAAATCAAATTGCAGTTAGGAAGAAACAAGACTGCTAAAGAACCAGTCTTGAAAGAAGAAAAATTTAATTTAGGATCATTAGGAAATAAATCTACAAAAATTATGTATCAGAAACAATTAGCAGAGAAAGTAAAAGAGCAAGCAATTAATCGAGAGAATAGTGTAGATCAGGATTGGGAGAAAATGAAACAACACATAGAATCAACAGCCCAAGAAGCACAAGGTACACGAGTTATAAAGCAAGAGAATAAAGCAAACAGAACACCACGGTTTCGAAAGCGGTTAAACAAATGTGTAGAAAAACGAAGTGTGCCTATTTGAAATATAAAACACTCAAAATACAACAGCCTTATGAAGAATATATAAAAACTCATAATGAGAGAAAATCACCAATGAATCGTTTGAAACAGGTGCACTAGAAAATATTTTCCAAAACTTTAGAACATGACTTCTATGGGTTGTCGAGCCAAGTTTGGAGAATGATACCACAGTAGAGGAAAGAATTAAAGGAAATTTTGAATGTCATCGACATAAATGAGGAATCATAGGTTAGATATTTAACAGAGTTGTATAAAGGTAATAAAAAAAAACAAAACAGGAAACGAAGAGAGATCAGAGTTCAGTATATAAGTAAAAGATGATGTAACTGTTTCATATGCAGGAGTAGAGGAAGATCTAGGTCTGATCAAAAATAGGAAGTGTTCAGGGAAAGATAGGAGTCACAATCAATTACTGAAGTATGGAAGATATCTGCTAACTGAAAAATTAACCAGGTTGATTAACGATGCTATAACTGGTACCAAAATTCCAAACGAATGGAAAACTAGTATTACAATTCTCACGTACAAAAAAGGAGATAAGACCCATCCAATGCAGAGGAATAAATCTACTGAGCTCAGTTCTTAAACTCATAAAAATAATAGAAAATAAAATAATAAGCATTACAACACTTGCAGAGGTTCAGTATGTTCTTATATCCTGTATGTCCTGCACAGATGTAGTAATCATTTTTCGACAGGTTGTAGAGAAATCCACTGAATACAAGAGACCAGCTTATCTTTGTATTATTGACCTGCAGAAGTCTTTCTACAGGTTTCAGTTAATATGTGTTTGAAGCCTGCTTTACAATAGAGGGATTCCTTCCAACTTAATAAAAACAGTTGAAGACATTTATTCCAACAGCTTCATCCAGGCGGAAGTTGGTTCCAGACTGATTAGCTGCATAGCAGTTAATAGTAGTATTAGACAAGGTGACTCTTTGAGACCGCTACTTTTTACAATAATCATGGGCGAGGTGTAAAGAAGGTATTGGCTGGCAGTTGTTATAGAATGCTATGCTTGCGGTGCAGTTGTGTTGGCAAACAGTGAAGATAATCTGCAAAATATTTTACACACGGTATACCAATAGCGGTAGCCAAAAATATAAATACGCTCATATCCACTCAAAAAACCAAATGCATGACGACATATGTGGAATCGATTAGATGCAAACTGGAGGTGGATGGAAAAATTATTCGACAGGTAATGACATTTGAATATCTTGGCATTGAACTGCACAGCAGTGGAAATGTAGAAAAGAAAATTGGAGAACCAGTAGCGAAGGAAAAAGTGGTAGGATTTAAATCATACTATTTGGAAAAACAAGCATATAGCAA
The DNA here is from genome assembly GCF_023864345.2 of Schistocerca serialis cubense. Lineage (NCBI taxonomy): Eukaryota > Metazoa > Arthropoda > Insecta > Orthoptera > Acrididae > Schistocerca > Schistocerca serialis. The sequence goes on along the minus strand of NC_064638.1, from coordinate 1,076,096,676 downwards.
AAGTTGTAAAACCAAGAATAAAAAAAATAGTGAGACCAGTTATGATGTACACAGCTGAGACAAGACCGGAAACATAAAAAAACAAGGAGATTTTTGGAAATCACGGAAATGAAAATTCTGCAAAGGATTACACGGATGACACTGAGGGATAGAAGGAAAGTGTAAGAAAACGATGTGAATTGGACTCCATTAATGAATGGTTACATAAGAGAGAACATGAACGGAACGAGCACATAGACAGGAAGGATGAAAGGAAATTTGTGAAGATCGTAAGAAATGAATCACCAGCTGGTAAAAGGAATATTGGCCTGCCAAGGAAAAGATGGAGACACAACCTCAGGGCAGATGAGGTAGACTGAAAGAAATGAACTCTAGGCAAGAAAGAAAGGAAGAAGAAGATTTTGCAAATTATTAAAAAGCTATCGAGTGAATTTTCTTGCTCAATCCAACTTTTCGCCTCCATTAGAGGCCACATCTTCAGGGGAGGCCATGCGTTCGATTTATTACATAAATGAAATTCGCTGAGAAAGCTCGTGTTTCCAAATACAAAAATTATTTTTTTATTTCCGGTTTAATAAACTTTTTAGTTGTTTCTCGCACCCTAGCTTCCCAAGTCTCCTATCATTCCAGTTTCACGCCTGCAAATTCCTCTCTGACATAGCTCTTCTGACTCCAACTTCCGATGTTGTTTTCGGGCTGTCTCTTCTTCTTCTTCTAGCAGTTGGAATCCATTCCATCGTCTTCCAAGGCCATCCGTCCTCACCCAAACGTCATAGACGCCGGTACCGCCTCGATGTATACTTTACAGTGGTGCTCAAGTTCATTCTCTCATGTTTTCATTTTTAATTTCATCCCAGAGTGTCGACCCACGGCAACATCTCCAAAATCCCATTTCCATTGACAATAAGTTCGACTTATATCTTTCAGTTATTTCCCATGTTTCTGCTCCATACTTTGCTATACTTTGGGCTGTAGTTTTAAATAGAGTAATCTTCGTTTGTGATCTAATACGTGTGCTCCAAAAAAATTCCATTTAATTGTTTGGTTGCTTGTCTCCCTTGGCCAATGCGGTTCTTCGTTTTGCTGAACCCACCTTTGTTGAACTTTTCATGGTTGATGGGAGACATGTGTACCAGTAAAGTAATGTGAAGTTGGGACGTCTACGAGTACATCTCATATCTGTCTAGTGCTAGCACGTAACAAGATGCTTTCGGAACTTGGAGAAAAAATACCACAGATTGTGGGGTGGATATGTAGAAAGCTATGAGCTATTAAATAGGGCGGTGTGTGTGTACAGTGTATCTGGTTCACGAAAATCGTATCTAGTCACCATATTCTCTATCCTAAGAATGTCTGAAGTAACTAATTGTACTTTATTATACATTATAGACATTGTTTTGAAGTATTGTTGCACACAGCAATTCCACTGACCTGTACATTATCTGTCTCTAATGGGACATACATGCCCCAGAAAACGTTACAGAATGTAGATGTCAAAGCCATCTTCAAATGTTACGTTGAAAACTTGTGTGCAATATTTCAGGTCTTTCGTTTTCAGAAGTATAAATTTGTTTTGGTGCTGATTCATTATACTTTTTTCCATAATCGCCGTCGTGTTAAAATGATTCTAAAATCAAATATTTAACCTTGAAAATCCTAGGTGCACATGTAAACAGGGATCTAGTTAGGTTCAGGAGTCACATGTGTCCCAATGTGCCAATTTTCAAAATAGCGGAGCTTAAAATTTTTCGGTAGTGGAAGTGCATTAATTATCAAAAACGAACATAGGTTTTAACGTTTTGTTTTCAAATATATGCTAAATAAATTTTATCCATGAAAGGGTTTATTAACGACTCGCAGGTATTTATAAGAGTTCATATGAGGAATGAGGAAGTCCCATACTCCATGACAGAGCGTAGGGGACGATGCGGGAGACCCGCACCCTCCTGCCGGAGGTCGTTTGCCATTGCCTTCCTCCAACTGTAATGGGAATGAATGATGATGATGAAGACGACACAACGACACCCAATCAACTCGAGGAAGTTGAAAATCCCTGACCTCGCCGGGAATCGAACCCGGGACCCCGAGCTCTGGAAGCGAGAACGCTACCGCGAGACCACGAGCTGTGGAATTAATATACCTAACGTCAAATGTCGACCGACTCCTTCAGTAACGAAATCACACCATTTTCTCTAAATTAATGGTTAAATCCCATTTATGATATTCTCTGTGTAATTTTGTAACCATGTAGATCATGTCATCTTCATCCTTTCGTCCTCTGCAAAAATGACTCGGTCGTCAGCAAAATGGAAAATGAGTAGCTTGTCATCATTAATGCACGTACATACTACGATAAGAATGTATCTGTGGGCCTGAGGTAAAATGCACTTACTATTAACTGTAACAGAATTCAGCAACGATGAATTCTTGACTTGACGGAGATGCGAATTCTTTCTGTTTTATAGAGATGATGATTGTCGCAGGGACGACTAACACTTTGAGGGGGGGGGGGGGGGGATTTGAGTAACGCTTTGGTAAGTGTGAAGTAGTACAGGAAAAATTCTGGATGTGTATATGAGTCGAAACAAGGCCCTAGGAGTAGACAACATTCCATTAGAACTACTGACAACCTTGGGAGAGCCAGTCCTGACAAAACTCTACCATCTGGTGAGAAAGATGTATGAGACAGGTGAAATACCCGCAGACTTCAAGAAGAATATAATAATTTCAATCGCAAAGAAAGGAGGTGTTGACAGATGTGAAAATTACCGAACTATCAGTTTAATAAGTCACAGCTGCAAAATACTTACACGAATTCTTTACAGACGAATGGAAAAACTGGTAGAAGCCGACCTCGGGAAAGACCAGTTTGGATTCCGTAGAAATGTTGGAACACGTAGGCAATACTGACCTTACAACTTATCTTAGAAGAAAGATTAAGGAAAGGCAAACCTACGTTTCTAGCATTTGAAGACTTAGAGAAAGCTTTTGACATTGTTGACTGGAATACTCTCTTTCAAATTCTGAAGGTGGCAGGGGTAAAATACAGGGAGCGAAAGGCTATTTACAATTTCTACAGAAACCAGATGGCAGTTAAACGAGTCGAGGAGCATGAAAGAGAAGCAGTGATTGGGAATGGAGTGAGACAGGGTTGTAACCTATCCTCGATGTTATTCAATCTGTATATTGAGCAAGCAGTTAAGGAAAGAAAAGAAAAATTCGGAGTAGGAATTAAAACCCATGGAGAAGAAATAAAAACTTTGAGGTTCGCCGATGACATTGTAACTCTGTCAGAGACAGCAAAGGATCTGGAAGAGAAGTTGAACGGGATGGACAGTGTCTTGAAGGAGGATATAGAATGAACATCAACAAAAGCAAAACGAGGATAATGGAATGTAGTCGAGTCAACTAGGGTGATGCTGAGGGAATTAGATTAGGGAATGAGACACTTCAGTAGTAAGGGAGTTTTGTTATTTGGGGAGAAAAATAACTGATGATGGTCGAAGTAGAGAGGATATAAAATGTAGACTGGCAACGGGAAGGAAAGCGTTTCTGAAGAAGAGAAATTTGTTAGCATCGAGTATAGATTTAAGTGTCTGGAAGTCATTACTGAAAGTATTTGTATGGAGTGTAGCCATGTATGGAAGTGAAACATGGACGATAAATAGTTTGGACAAGAAGAGAATAGAAGCGTTCGAAATGTGGCGCTACAGAAGAATGCTGTAGATTAGATGGGTAGATCACATAACTAATGAGAAGGTATTGAATAGAATTGGGGAGGAGTTTGTGGCACAACATGACTAGAAGAAGGGACCGGTTGGTAGGACATGTTTTGAGGCATCAAGGGATCACAAATTTAGCATTGGAGGGCATCGTGGAGGGTAAAAATCGTAGAGGGAGACCAAGAGATGAATACAGTAAGCAGATTCAGAAGGATGTAGGTTGCAGTAAGTATTGGGAGATGAAGAAGCTTGCACAGGATAGAGTAGCATGGAGAGTTGCATGAAACCAGTCTCAGGACTGAAGACCACAACAACAACAACATATGAGCAACATCTAGATCTTGGAACGAAGGTGTTGCGTGGCGAGTAGAGTTAAGGGTACGCCGAGAAAGAATGAGTTGGAGCCTTCATTGAGTTGGAAGGAGTACAGCGGGTTATGGCTGACAGGAAGAGCAGATCACCCGGCGTGGTATGAGTGTCTGGTAGGGCAGGCAGGTATGAAAGTTATTGGGGGAAGAATATCGAGAGGGAGGAAATGTGGAGTCCAGGCGGAGTCTCGAGGCATGGCACCTCCACGTGCAGGCGGCGCAGTGCCCGCGTCAGGAGTGAAAGTTGCGGCGCCGCTGATGGATGTGGCTGCGCGGTGTCCGGTGAGTCAGTGGGCGGCGCTCAATGCGTGGATTACCGCCCACCTTGATTGATAACTGACACCCGGCCCGCCCCTCCCAGCCGGGCGATAAATCACTGTCACGCACCTTTGCCGCGAGTTTTCACAGAGGGCAGCACGCCGACAACAGCGCCGCCTTCCGCTCGGCTGCAGCTCGTGGAGTGCGCCACCTGCGCTCTAGGAGCGTCCCGTTCCACACACTGGCGCGTGGTGGGCTGCTTCCATCAGTCTACATACACTGCTGGCCATTAAAATTGCTACACCACGAAGATGACGTGCTACTGACGCGAAATTTAACCGACAGGAAGAATAGGCTGTGATATGCAAATGATTAGCTTTTCAGAGCATTCACACGAGGGTTGGCGCCGGTGGCGACACCTACAATGTGCTGACATGAGGAAAGTTTCCAACCGATTTCTCATACATAAACAACAGTGGACCGGCGTTACCTGGTGAAACGTTGTTCTGATGCTTCGAGTAAGGAGGAGAAATGCGTACCATCACGTTTCCGACTTTGATAAAGGCCGGATTGTAGCCTATCGCGATTGCGGTTTATCGAATCGCGACATAGCTGCTCACGTTGGTCCAGATCCAATGACTGTTAGCAGAATATGGAATCGGTGGGTTCAGGAGGGTAATACGGAACGCCATGCTGGATCCCAACGGCCTCGTATCACTAGCAGTCGAGATGACAGGCATCTTATCCGCATGGCTGTAACGGATCGTGCAGCCACGTCTCGATCCCTGAGTCAATAGATGGGGACGTTTGCAAGACAACAACAATTCCCACGAACAGTTCGACGACTTTTGCAGTAGCATGGACTACCAGCTCGGAGACCATGGCTGCGGTTACCCTTGACGCTGCATCACAGACAGGAGCGCCTGCGATGGTGTACTCAACGACGAACCTGGCTGCACGAATCACAAAACTTCATTTTTCCGGATGAATCCAGGTTTTGTTTACAGCATCATGATGGTAACATCCGTGTTTGGCGACATCGCGGTGAACGCACATTGGAAGCGTGTATTCGTCATCGCCATACTGGCGTATCACCCGGCGTGATGGTATGGAATGCCATTGGTTACACGTCTCGGTCACCTCTAGTTCGCACTGACTGCACTTTGAGGTCCTGTATGGGCCTTTCTGGATACAGAAAATGTTCGACCGCTGCCCTGGCCAGCACATTCTCCAGATCTCTCACCAATTGAAAACGTCTGGTTCAGGGTAGTCGAGCAACTGGCTCGTCACAATACGCCAGTCACTACTATTGGTGAACTGTGGTACCGTGTTGAAGCTGCATGGGCAGCTGTACCTGTACATGCCATCCAAGCTCTGTTTGACTCAATGCCCAGGCGTATCAAGGCCGCTATTACGGCCAGAGGTGGTTGTTCTGGGTATTGATTTTTCAGGATCTATGCACCCAAATTGCATGAAAATGTAATCACATGTCAGTTCTAGTATAATTTATTTGGCCAGTGAATACTCGTTTATCATCTGCATTTCTTCTTGGTGTAGCAATTTTAATGGCCAGTAGTGTACATACATCTACATATATACTCCGCTAGCCACCAAGCGGTTTGTGGCGGAGGGCACAATTCGCGCCAAAGTCATATTTCCCACCTTCTGTTCCACTCGCGGATCGCGCGAGGGAAAAACGACTGTCTGAACGCCTCAGTACGAGCTCTTATTTCCCTTATCTTTGAATGGTGATCATTGCGCGATTTGAAAGTTGGTGGTAATAATGTGCGCTCTACATCCTCGGTGAAGGTCGGGTTTCGGAATTTAGTGAGCAGCCCCTTCCGAATAGTGTGTCGTCCATCTACAAGTGTGTCCCACCTCAAACTTTCTGTGAGATTTGTAACGCTTTCGCGATGGCTAAATGTACCACTCACAAATCTTGCCGCTCTCCTTTGGACCTTCTCAATCTCTTGAATCAGACCCAACTAGTAAGGGTCCCATACAGACGAAACATACTCCAATACTGGACGAACTAACGTATTGTAATCTATTTTCTTTGTTGAAGGACTGCTTTACCCGTTACCTCTGTAATCTGATCTTTCCATTTGAGATTATTTGCAATAGTCACACCCAGATACTCGACGGACGTTACCGCTTCCAAAGACTGGGCATTTATTTTGTACCCGTACATTAATGTGGATTTTCGCCTTGTTATACGCAGTAGGTTACACTTACTAATATTGAGAGATAACTGCCAGTCATTACACAACGCATTTATTTTCTGCAAATCGTCATTGCTTTGTTTACAATTTTCATGTGATATTACTTTCCTGTGGACTACAGCATCATCGGCAAACGGTCTAAGGCCGCTGTCAACACTATCAACCAGATCGTTTATGTAAATCGTAAAAAGCAGAGGACCTATTACGCTGCCCTGGGGCACACCTGAAGTTACTCTGTCAGTCAGTTCCCTCGTATCTGCCGACACACAACTGTTGTCTCAAGTAAAACACGTTCTTGCTTTAAATTATTCTCAACGACGCTTATAACTCTGTGAGTCTATCTGCGATCTTCTGAACATATGGATATCCCGCTTCGCAAGATTTGGTGTATATATTAGTGTGTGGCACTCTGTCTGGTTTATGTATCCTCTTCGTAACGATTGTGTTATGATGAGATCCAAAAAGTTTCAAAACATTTCCTTACTTACCACTGCACAAAATAAGTAAGACGGAGAAGCTCGATTCTTTTGGCAGCAATCGCATGAATAATGCAGTGAGCTTCACTCAAAACGAGTAAGAACACTATGATTTGTGGAAGCTGTACGTTATGTTAAACGTTTAAACTTCTTCACTTGAATGAAGAATTTGTAGATTTTATTGTTGAATGTCTTATAGGCTGAAAAACAGTCCTCCGCAAGTGGCCGAAAAGGTAGAAAATATTTGAAGATAGTAACTGTTTTCGAAAGAGCAGATACCATTGATGACCGTGCAGTTTCTCTAGAATAAATGATAATTAATTGAAACCCTCAGCTGTCGACAGGTGTTGTTGATACACCTAGATGGGGACAGCTGAAAACGTGTGCCCCGACCGGGACTCGAACCCGGGATCTCCTGCTTACTTGGCACACGTTCTATCCATCACTCTCTCTCTTTCTTTTTGCGGACGTCACATGACATCCGTTCTAGTTCGTTTGTTGATCCATCCACCCAGTTTTTTTTATTACAGAGGCCAGCCAGCTCTCTGATCGAACACGTTGAGCTACTGTGCCGGCTGCAGCTAAGGTGACGACCCCCTAAGAGTTCGGGCAACCTGTGCGCATTCGCACAGACGAAGGTCAATGGCTGGGCAGCCTTTAACTATATATAGGAAAATAGTATCTGTTCTCGAAAGAACAGATACCATTGATGACGGCGCAGATTCTGTAGGATAAATGATAATTAATTGAAACCCTCAGCTGCCGACAGGTGTTGTTGATACACCTCGATGGGGATAGCTGAAAATGTGTGCCCTGACCGGGACTCGAACCGGGATCTCCTGCTTACATGGCAAACGCTCTATCCATCCTTTTTTCCCGATACATTTCGTTGCGTTTGGTCGGGGCGAACGTCACAAGACATCCGTTCAAGTTGATCGTTGATTCCTTGACTCAGGTTTTTTATTACAGAGAACACGCAACCTTCTGACCGAACACGCTGAGCTACCGTGTCGGCATGAGCCACCGAGGACACAGATGAATAGCGCGACTGCAGGGACTTATCCCTTGCACGCTTCCCGTGAGACCCACATTCCCAACTGTCCACAATCTTCATAAGTAATGTTCCTAATAGATACTTACCCAGCAACTCATTACCCGCGCCAACTAAGGTGACGATTCCCGTAAGAGTTCGGGCAATTTGAGCCCTTGTGTTTCACGAAACTTAGGCATCTTATCAAATCTCTACTAGACCATTTAATCACCCAGCCTTAACCCACACGTACACCAACAAAAGCTTTGCATCACCCCTTTATTTCGAAATTTATGACACAGGAAATAAAAGATGGCTCTGAGGTATATATATATATATATATATATATATATATATATATATATATATATATATATATATATCCGTCGTGGCATACCATCGAAGAGATCACCAAGCCATCCCTAATACGAATTGCCTCACACTTCAAAGGCGAGTCTACGCCAGTCGCGCAGAGTGCGTGGTCGTTTTCGGCGTCCGAAAACAGCTTGTGTCAATTGATCCCTCACATGTTTTACTGCGTTCATGTCCGGGGAAGAGGCATGTCCATCCATTCTAGTGATCCTAGCATGCTGAAGGAACGTTTTCACGAGAAAAGCGCCACGTCATCCATGAAGACCACGAAGATGAAGTTGTCACCAAAATGTCTTCAAACATTGGTTTTCCATTTATTTTCCATCGTAATATACCCAGTTATGTCATTTTCATTTTGTCAACTCTCTCTCCTCCGACACTGTTCGGAAGCGGTCAGCCTTGAATGCTCTCTTTCTTGCTACTCTCTCTTTCCTAGTGTTTAGCGCGTCATATGGGGTCCTCTGTTTTCATGACTTGACAGATGTACATACTGATTTTAACAGTTGGCAGTTAACATTAGGGACGGAAATCATGGGCGCCATCTCTGTCTGATCGTGTAAACTATGTTTCATGTACTGTCGCACTGTGGGATCGTTTTTTCTGAGGTGGTGGCCAACCAAGCATTTGCATAAACAAGCCTGGAACACCGCCTACAGACTGTACTGAACTCGGCCTTTGTGCCAGACAAATGGTCATTAAGTCCGAGCGGCATGTTCTATCCCCGTCTGGTTCACCTCACTGTTTAGCAAGGTTTTCATTTTTATTTTTATTTTTGTGGCCCCTTTACATCCTCCTAGAGCCCATACGTTTACTCTCTGCCTGCCTTCTGTGTCTTATTTTGTATATACTTCCTATTAACTCTCAATTTTGCTTTCTTTTACCTTTTTTGATAAAACATAGCAATTCTGCTTGAAGACAAAAGTAACTAATTGACTTAACTATTTCTTTTGCTGTGGCAACTTGTTTTGTTTACCAATTGTTACTTTTTATTATTTAGTTCAATTAAATTTCATCTTAATTGAAAATTAAATGTCGGTTTATATGGTAGAGTGACGGATTCTGCTCTTCGATAATACTGTCAGCACTTCATCTTACTTTCAGGCTCTTTAGTTTTCTTCTCTGCATTGACAATATATGTGAGTTAATTTGCTTTATGTCTGAACCATTATTGTTTATATCTCGTGTATTCTACCAGACACCCTTCTCCCACTAACTTCTATTGTAACCACACCGTTTTAGCAACCTCCTTAGTTTGGGTTTCGCATACCCAACGCAATCTCCTGGGGCGTTTCCTGAAGCTAGTGACGTTGGCCTTCCATGTTTCCAGCACCATAATTGTTAATTCCTCATCTCTAATGAGGGTAGTATAAAATCCTTTTCGCGGGCAGTCGTTTGCTTCTGAAAATTGATTTTGGTAATATAAGCTCAATGATCTGAAAAATTCATAGGTTGGATTTCTGATGTCGCGAAGTTACTTACTAAATCATGTGAGATGTATATTCGGTCAACTTTGTTCAGTGAATGACTAGTAACGTAGGTATACATTAATGATACTACTTTTGTTGCTTCTCACGCCTCAGTCATATTTACCTCCGCCTCTTCCAGTTTATGCTACTTGTACATCGTCTTCTGTTAATATGCCGTACCTGCGCTTCAGATTGTTGAAAATTGCATTGTAACCTGGAGTTTCAATTGGGTTGTTAATTTCGACTTCCTTTAACAACTTTATATCGATTTCGGAGACGTGTTTATATTAAAAGTACAAATTTTATAATTTTGAGATGGGTCATTAATGTTTTTTTCTTGTTGTAAATTGCCTCTTTTCAACTCCGGTAACTATAGTTGTTATTTTTGACCTTATAATAGGATGGATTTAGGACTAAGATGAGGTTTCACTTCTTTTTTTTCTCTATATTTCCACCTCGTTCTACTAGACGCTCCAGTTCACAGCTTATGTATTTCCGTTCCTCATTTACGAGTGTTCGCAGACAATAGGTGTTCGCCACCGGTAAATGGGTCATAATTGTTACACCTTAAATCTCGCTGCCGCCTTGTTTACTGTTGAAAGTTGTCGAGGGCCACTTGTTATCATTGTGTTGCTCCTCTTTGTTACTACTCCCCCAAATTTTGCGCTTACACTTTTCGGTCGAAACTCGACTGGACCTTTCTGTACTGACAGACTCAGTTGTGTACATTTGTGATTGTTCTGTTGTTTCAGATGGTGAATCCGCATATGCTTCCGCTGGATGTACCATCGTTCGGTTTAAGAGGTCATCGTATCAGCCTGAACGACATCTATCACAGACGTTTCTGAGTTGTCCGACTGTGATTAGTGTCCCTCTGACGGTCGCGTTGTTTATAGTTTGTTGACTCGATATAGTTAGTATTGGCTGTACTGTCATCTTCGTCTATACTATCAGCCTGCGCTTGACGTTGGGAAATTTATCAGTAATCCCCGTTTCTAAATGGTCAAGAGACTCTGCACAGCCAGCCGCTGTGACCGAGCGGTTCTAGGCGTTTCAGTCAAAAGTGATGTCCTTAGGTTAGTTAGGTTTAGGTAGTTCTAAGTCTAGGAGACTGATGACCTCAGATATTAAGTCCCATAGTGCTTAGAGCCATTTTTTTGACTCTGCACATACATCCAAAGGCGGTAATGCAAGCTCTTTCAAAACATTTAGAACATAACTACCGTGTTCAATCTTAACAAGGTTAGATGCGTTTGAGACATGACGCTATTGGATGATGTCGAAAATTAGATGGACTTATAAGATAGGAAATGAAGAAGTTCTTCGCAGAAAAGGTGAAGAAAGCAATACCTGTAAAAATTGTTTAAAGTTTTGGGAAAATTGATAGCAACTGCATTACTTTCAGCTAAAGGTCTACGGTTCGTTAGCGAGATCACAATAAAATAGGAGAAATCAGAGTTCGCACAGAAAGATTTCGTGTTTATTTTTCCTCACGTGCCATTCGAGAGTGGAGCGGTAGAGAGGTTATCTGAACCATCTGTCAAGCATTTAAGTATTTCTCTGCCTCGTGATGACTGGGTGTTGTGTGCTGTCCTTAGGTTAGTTAGGTTTAAGTAGTTCTAAGTTCTAGGGGACTGATGACCATAGATGTTAAGTCCCATAGTGCTCAGAGCCAAGCATTTAAGTATGACTTGCAGGGCAGTCATCTACATCTAGGAGGGCTATTCGTTAGTTAAGATCCGATCGGTCACGAAATGGAAACCACAGTGAAAATAAAAAACGTTTTATTTGCAGCAGTTAGCTACACCTTCTAGCTACTTTTCTACAAAGTCGTCGCTCCAACATTTTAATAGCTTTGTACCAACTTTCCAACACTCTCGTCATAGAAGGTAGCCGCCTGTGCTTTCCCCTAATTCTCTGCGCTGGTCTACAGCTCTTTGCCTGTGCCAAAATGTTGTCTTCCGAACCAGCGGTTCATGTGGGCGGAAATGAAACTCCGAGCTGTATGGTGCGTGATCAAACACTTCCCACCAAACCTGCTGCAAGAGTGTCGTCATTGTCCCTGCATTGTGCAGTCGAGAATTATCAGGAAGAGGGAAATGCATGTGGGATGCATGAAATCAGGCGAATTCTCTCAGAAGGCAGTCATCCTTGGAGGGAATCGCTATTTTCTAGACGTTTTTATATACTGTCTTTGCGGTCAGAACTGAAAATAACGACGTCATGTGATCGACGGGCGTACCAGAGACACTGACCAACACATGTGTGCAATGCATTGTTGGATTTTCCCTGTGGTTTCCATTTCGCGTCCGATCGGACCTTAATCAATGAAGAGTCCTCGTATATCAATAGTTTGCAAGCCGTTTTACGGTATGTTGGGCACTTTTGTACCAGTAGATGTAGTAGCTGTAGAAGAGGGTATTTTCGTCTGGGACAGATCTGTTGAAAATTGTGTGTTCAATTACATATGAAGCATGCTGGTAATTTCGTCACGTATGTAAAGTATATGCTTTACAGGCCCCGATATTTATTAATGACGGGATCGGTTTTCTAACTTCCGTTTCGATAGAGCTTGTTCCATTTGGGATGAGGATCGGAAAAAATTCTACCCAGACCTTGTCCTGAACTGCTCGAACGTTTGCATACGACTGCAACCTGAGACGCATTATTTCGCTTGAAATATCGATCAGAAGGTAAAAAACACCCACGCTTCTCACGTTGCCTCCAACTGGGCTAATGGTAAACCCCGAGACGGAGCTCATTGCTAATGTTAACTCAAAGCTACCAGTGGACTCACGGATTACTTCCTTGTATACTAAGTTGAAGCGAAGTTTGAAATACAGTACTGGCCATTAAAATTGCTACACCAAGAAGAAATGCAGATGATGAACGGGTATTCATTGGACAAACGTGTTATAGTAGAACTGATATGTGATTACATTTTCACGCAATTTGGTTGCGTAGATCCTGAGAAATCAGTACCCAGAACAACCACCTCTGGCCGTAATAACGGCCTTGATACGCCTGGGCATTGAGTCAAACAGAGCTTGGATGGCGTGTACAGGTACAGCTGCTCATGCAGCTTCAACACGATACCACAGTTCATCAAGAGTAGTGACTGGCGTATTGTGATGAGCCAGTTGCTCGGCCACTATTGACCAGACGTTTTCATTTGGTGAGAGATCTGGAGAATGTGCTGGCCAGGGCAGCAGTCGAACATTTTCTGTATACGGAAAGGCCCGTACAGGACCTGCAACATGCGGTCGTGCATTATCCTGCTGAAATGTAAGGTTTTGCAGGGATCGAATGAAGGGTAGAGCCACAGGTCGCAACACATCTGAAATGTAACGTCCACTTTTCAAAGTGCTGTCAATGCGAACAAGAGGTGACCGAGACGTGTAACCAACGGCACCCCATACCATCAAGCCGGGTGATACGCCAGTATGGCGATGACGAATACACGCTTCCAATGTGCGTTCACCGCGATGTCGCCAAACACGGATGCGACCATCATGACGCTGTAAACAGAACCTGGATTCATCCCAAAAAATGACGTTTTGCCATTCGTGCACCCAGGTTCGACGTTGAGTACACCATCGCAGGCGCTCCTGTCTGTGATGCAGCGTCAAGGTAACCACAGCCTTGGTCTCCGAGCTGATAGTCCATGCTGCTGCAAACGTCGTCGAACTGTTCGTGCAGATGGTTTTTGTCTTGCAAACGTCCCCATCTGCTGACTCGGGGATCGAGACGTGGCTGCACGATCCTTTACAGCCATGCGGATAAGATGCCTGTCATCTCGACTGCTAGTGATGCGAGGCCGTTGGGATCCAGCACGGCGTTCCGTATTGCCCTCCTGAACCCACCGAATCCTATTCCGCTAACAGTCATTGGATCTCGACCAACGCGAACAGCAATGTCGCTATACGATAAACCGCAATCGCGATAGGCTACAATCCGACCTTTATGAAAGTCGGAAACGTGATGGTACGCATCACAACAACGTTTTACCAGGCAACGCCGGTCAACTGCTGTTTGTGTATGAGAAATCGGTTGGAAACTTTCCTTATGTCAGCACGTTGTATGTGTCGCCACCGGCGCCAACCTTGTGTGAATGCTGTGAAAAGCTAATTGTTTGCATATCACAGCATCTTCTTCCTGTCGGTTAAATTTCACGTCTGTAGCACGTCATCTTCGTGGTGTAGCAATTTCAATGGCCAGTACTACGGTGACTCGTTAATACTAAGTTGCACACTGTCTACGTGATTCCTTGTTAATTTCATGAAGGTAGTTACCCAGTTCCGAATTTCGAGAGCTGTTGCGCGCTTGTCCTTAGCGAATTCCAGTTCCACAATGTCTTCCGTAGGTTGGTTCCCACTGTTGTCTGTGCTCTTTCATACACACACGGGAAAGCGCGTAGACTATCACTCCCTGGGTAACGCAGCTGTGTAACAGACACTACGAGAGACGGCACGAATAACAAGTAAATAGTAAGCACTAAAATGTAGCTAGCGCACACAAGCAAACTACTGCACGAGCGTAGGCGGAACCGAAAAAGGAAGAAGGCGAACAAACGGTGGGACTGAAGAGCGACGTGCCAATTGCGTGTTATTGTTATGCAAACTGTAACGTCCAAGCTACACTTCTGACGCTTCGGAATTCTTGGCGATGTCCGGAATACAGTAGAGCGGAGGATTGTTTGTAGCACACGCCGAGGCGTAGCACAGGGCCCACTTCCCCGGCAGAAGCTGCCCGTGGGGTGAGCTAGTAACTTAACAAGTGTGCAAAATAAATGGTGCCGTGGGAAGGCGCAAGTGCGCCAGATGCAGCGGCACGCTGGGGCGCGCCGAGCGCCGGAAACTGCTCTGCCCTGCGCCGCTAAAATACTGCGCTGCAGCTCGCTACGGTAACCACCGACAGGAGAGGCCGCCCGACAAAAGGGGTCGCTGCTACACTGTACACAGTCCGTTCCACACGAGAGGTGACCGATGTGAAATAAAATACAAGACGTTGTTTATTTTTTGTTTACATAATTTTTATTTAAATAAGTTCCTTGTGAGTTAAAACGTAACAGGAAGCGTCGGAAAAACTATTCGAAACAGTTCTGAAACTTAGCTATTGAAACTGCCTAAAGTACCATTGTTGCAGCTTTCTGGATATCCATAATCGTGTCGAAATGTCTTCCTTCCATTATCATTTTCAGTTTTGGTCATAACCAGAAGTCGCACAGAGACAAATCAGATGAATAAGGACGTTGTTAAAGCACCACTACATTTTTGAGCCAAGAAATCGCAAACGATGGGTTGTCGCGCAACAACACCACGTTTCCTGAGTCTGGTATTCCGGTCGAACCTGAATAATCATGGTTCAAATGGCTCGAAGCACTACGGGACTTAAAATCTGTGGTCATCAGTCCCCTAGAACTTAGAATTACTTGAACCTAAGGACATCACAAACATCCAAGCCCGCGGCAGGATTCGAACCTGCGACCGTAGCAGCCTCGTGGTTCCGGACTGAAGCGCCTAGAACTGCTCGACTACAGCGGCCGGCCCTGAATAATCCTAGCCCATAAACGATTTAATAGACGCAAGTAGTAGTCTGCATTCATCATCTGAATTTCTAGAGCGAGTTCTTCATGGGTAATTTCTTTTGAACCAAATACAACAGTGAGCAATATCTGGAAGCGGCGTTACTGAATTGGAACTCTTTTCGGTCTCGGAGATTCTGCACCTTAACTTTCTGTGCTTTGGAGCTTTGCAAGTGGCTCGCACTGAAAACTTCATGTTTCATCATCCGTTACAATGCAAGACATGAAGTCTGTGTCCCCGGAGGCCGATTTTTCATGTCCCTGCAGTGTAGCGCTCTGCCTTCTCTTGAGTGTGCTGCGCGCGATTAGCCGAGCGGTCTGGGGCGCTGCAGTCATGGACTGTGCGACTGATCCCGGCGGAGGTTCGAGTCCTCCCTCGGACATGGGTGTGTCTGTTTGTACTTAGGATAATGTAGGTTAAGTAGTGTGTAAGCTTAGGGACTGATGAACTTAGCAGTTAAGACCTGTAAGGTTTCACACATATTTGAACATTTGAACATTTGACAGTGAGTGAGTCTGTCATAAAGCGTCAACAGGCTTTTTTGCCCATATTTTCAGTTAGAATCCAATGTTCTGCGATGTTGTAAGAATTTCGGTGACCTCACTATTAACCTGCTAGATCCACAACGATCATTTCGAAGACGTTCAGCCACTTTTTGTCCAAGATGGATCAGTGGCTTTTTGAACATGTTCTTCGACTCGACTGTCGATGATACTGCTGGACCATCTTCAATGCTGTTTCTAGCATCATGAATCCTTGTATACCATTCAAAAAGGTTTTTACAACACATAGCTTCACTACCACAAATACCTTGCATTATTTAAAAGTGTCCATGGCAGTTTTAGTCAATTTAAAACAAAATTTAATGTTCGCAAGGTACTCCAATGCTCCTTTCACGACTGAAATTCAAAACATGCATTTAACTTTCGATTATTACGAGTAGTATGTGATGCCAGTTTTGTTAAATTTAAAATGGAATGTAGCCTAAATACCAAGCTAGTTACTTCATGCATCTTTTCACAGATGTCATTAGTAGTTAGCAAATCATAAAATTAGTCACCTTTCCTGTGGGTCGGACTGTGTATGCCCATCGTATGATGACTTCCATTGCAATTCTGTTGCCTGTCTTATTACAACCCTTACGAGAAGTGAAAAACAAAATTATACTTTAATCCATTACGCATTTGTAACAGTGAGACTGTGATGAACGGAAGTTTTCAGAAATTGCTGCTACCAGTCGCCTTTTGTAATGGTTCAAACTTTGTTATACTATAACCGGTTTCGAATCGACTACCGACTAACGACTATTTCTAGCACTGGGGGAGGGGAGGGGGTGGGGTGGGAGGAGGCGTGAAGTTATGGTAAGACAGAAAAACGAAACAAGTAATCATTGAATGTGCCGAGGTATTAGATGTTATTCACCACTTGAAACCAGGTTTTAATCATGGTGCAGTGGAAAACTAATTTATGCTTTCCAGTTACGTCACAGCACTACACAAATTTTGCAACAAGCATCAACTTCCACGTGCTTTACACTATGTAAATAAACCATAGAGCGTTAGAGCAGTCATTTTTTTTGGTCAACTCTCGCTTTTCCGAAAGATGTACATTGATGACAGTAAATATGTATACCGATGTAAATTACTTTCCCTATTAGAAAAATAATGTGTATTCACTATTACAAAATTAACATTAATGCTATTTACAAAGTCTAAAATACTTACAGTTCAAAATGATATGTCTCCTATAATTTTTAGTACTTTTAATTAGGCTTAACATTTTCATTCTAGTTTAACACACATGAAGAAGTCGAGGGAAGAAATTAGACATGGACTTTTCGAAGGAATTTTCTTCAGATTTGCGTGAAGCGACGAGGCAGACATCACAGCTTAGCGTGCTGGTGGCTTCATTTAACGGTAATACTAAGCTCTGTTGGCAATTAGTATTAACCAGCAATCACCGATCCCTTAAAGAATCCAAGTCCGACATATAAAACGACTGATAACTGCATAAAAGAGTTAATGTGTTAAATATCTGACTTTACGCTTGTAAGATCTTTATGGCTGAGAACGAAACACCCTGATTATGTTGGTTTCATCCGTTTCATATTATTCGCTCAAAGACCAGTGAAAAAGTTAAAACTGCGTCAACGGCGAAAACGTAGTAAGCGATAAAGTTTTTCATTATTTTGAGGAGAGTATCAGTGAGAAAAAGTATGGAAATTACTTTAAATTATGTGTGCAGTTTGTTGCAAAATGGTTCAAATGGCTCTGAGAACTATGCTATTTAACTTCTGAGGTCATCAGTCGCCTAGAACTTAGAACTAATTAAACCTAACTAACCTAAGGACATCACACACATCCCTGCCAGTGGCAGGAATCGAACCTGCGACCGTAGCGGTCGCTCGGTTACAGACTGTAGCGCCTAGAACCGCACGGCCACTCCGGCCGACAGTTTGTTGCAGTTTCTGAATGTTCTCATTCTCAAATGCTTGATGAATAGTAGCCTGAGCAAAGTGCACTCCGTGATTTAGGCTGCGTCAAGACATGTACACAGTTTCTAACATTAATACGTGACTTATTGCGCTAAAACTTTATCGTGTCTCTTAATGAGCAACTTACGACAGTGTTTTAACTTTTTAAGCTCGGTCAATAATTATGCGTATGAAACACATGCCCCTGCAAGACGTTAGATAGGCAACCTGGGACAAGGTGATCTTTTTTAGTCGTTCACTAACATAGATGTCATTATAATGCTGGAGTTTTAGATTACTCTGTATTCCGGGAGGGATTAGCGAGCACTCAACTAGCAGAACACAGATGCTACTTAAGCGTGAGAACTGCCAAACGTGACTGTATAACAAATATGGAATTTGAGCAAAGCGATTCTTCTTTGTTTCCGTCAAACTGTCGGTTTTCCCTGTCCGTCGGCGCCATCCACACGCTGATGTTAATCCGCGAGATATCGCTTGTTTATTTATGTCGAGTTGTCGGCCGACCGCGTGAAGTATTCCTGCCTGTGGCTGTTCTAGCGACCGCAAACGTCGTCGATCTCTTGCTTTTGCGTAAAACAGACGAAGAAACTACGGATGCTAGTATCCATGCGAGAGAGATCGATTGCTTCAAGAAAAAGAAATAAATCTTTGAACAATGTTCGCTACAACTTCAGATGTTTGATTAATATTTCCATATAAGACAAAATATAGTTTATGGAGCTTTGTTATAACGCAAACTTTTTTCGGGGTAGCAGTGTCAATTTTTTAGCGTAAAGTACAATGCGCTTCAACTGTTCATGGAACAGAGAAATACAGAATTATTGCGCGAGACCCAAACACAAAATGATATATACATTCATAGTCATCTGTTTCGAGAAAATTCAATGACTTACAGCGATTCGTTCGCTGCTTTATTAAATCAATATTTTTCCAAGATGTCACGAACTGAATACAACCAAAGAGCTATTATGAGAAAATACAAGTTTTTCTTCTTCAGTTTTTTATTATATCTTAGGTATTACTCAGAAAAGCAGATACTCAATGTTCTTTTTCGTTTCAGATATGTAGATATAACATAGAATTATACTGGGTGACGGGGTCGTCAGAGATCGAAAGAAACAGAAATGGAGTTTTGCCTCTCGTTGGCAACGAAGTCACTAGTTTTTGGAATCAGAGAGTGTTACAGAAATGCCCTTACAGCGTATCCTCTTATTACGCTGCTGGCTCGAAAAAAAAAAAAAAACCAACGTTGGTTTATTAGTACGTCATGAAACAGGACCAGAAGTTCGTGATTCACGTTTAAGGACAGAAAATGGGTTTGAGCAATTTGGAACTTATACTTTTGGAAACATCTTCAACATCAGAGGCACACGGTAACACCTTACTTGAAATCCCTACAGTGTGACAAATTCTAATCAGTTTCCGCGATTTTCACTGGCCGGCCGGAGTGGCCGAGCGGTTAAAGGTGCTACAGTCTGGAACCGCACGACCGCTACGGTCGCAGGTTCGAATCCTGCCTCGGGCATAGATGTGTGTGATGTCCCTAGGTTAGTTAGGTTTAAGTAGTTCTACGTTCTAGGGGACTTATGACCACAGCAGTTGAGTCCCATAGTGCTCAGAGCCATTTGAACCATTTTTGATTTTCACAAATCCGAGGTCGATTGTGACCAAACGAAATATTTTAAATCGTTTGCTTCCGATGAAAACAGCTTTGTTTATCGTTATCTAAAACCTTTGGAATAGCAAATGGTTTTGATGTAATACAAAGACACTTTCGGCTACTACAAAAAATTGCTTGAAATTATACGTCCCTTTGTATATCAGTATTTTGACTTATGTTCAGTTTATCAGCTTCCTTCAAGTAGTTCAAGCTTTCGTATTTGGTTTCTCTTTTACAAATTGCCCACGTGATACTAACATGTATAGAAAATCATAACCACATCTCACTCACATAACAGGTTTCGTGCAAGATGTCCTCTCCACCAAATAAATCTGCAAAACCTGATAAGATACATTATGTGATCAAAAATATCTGGAGCCGGCCGGAGTGGCCGTGTGGTTCTAGGCGCTACAGTCTTGAACTGAGCGACCTCTACGGTCGCAGGTTTGAATCCTGCCTCGGGCATGGATGTGTGTGATGTCCTTAGGTTAGTTAGATTTAATTGGTTCTAAGTTCTAGGCGACTGATGACCTCAGAAGTTAAGTCGCATAGTGCTCAGAGCCATTTGAACCAAATATCTCGACACCTCACTGAAAATGACTTACAAGTTCCTAGCGCCCTCCATTGGTAATGCTGAAATTCAATATGGTCTTGGCCCACCCTTAGCCCTGATGACAGCTTCCACTCTCGTAGGCATACGTTCAAACAGGGCTAGAGGGTCTCTTGGGGAATGGCTGCCCATTCCTCACTGAGTGCTGCACTGAGGAGAGGGGCGACGGCGGTCGATGAGGCCTTGCACGAAGTCCGAAAGGTGTTCCATAGGATTCAGGTCAGGTCTCTGTACAGGCCAGTCCATAACAGGGATGCTACTGTCGTGTAATCACTCTGCCATAGGCCGTGCATTATGAACAGGTGCTCGATCGTGTTGAAAGATGCAGTCGCATCCCCGAATTGCTCTTCAGCAGTGGGAAGCAAGAAAGTTCTTAAAACGTCAATGTAGGCCTGTGCTATGATAGTGCCACGCAAAACAACAAGGGGTAGAAGCCCCTCCATGAAAAACACCATAACACCCCCGCCTCCGAATTTTACTGTTGGCACTACACATGCTGGCAGATGACGTTCACCGGGCATTCGCCATACCCACACCCTGCCATCGGATCGCCACATTGTGTACCATGATTCGTCACTCCACACAACGTTTTTCCACTGTTCAGCCGTCCAATGTTTACGCTCCTTACACCAAGCGAGACGTCGTTTCACATTTGCTGGCGTAATGTGTGGCTAATGAAGTTTTCTCACCTCCCGCCTAATTGTCATAGTACCTACAGTGGATCCTTATGCAGTTTGGAATTCCTGTGTGATGGTCTGTATAGACGTCTGCCTATTACACATTACGACCCTCTTTAATGTCAGCGGTCTCTATCAGTCAACAGGCGAGGTCAGCCTGTACGCTTTTGTGCTGTACGTGTCCCTTCACGTTTCCACTTCACTATCACGTCGGAAACAGTGGACCTAGGGATGTTTAGGAGTGTGGAAATCTCAGGTACAGACATATGACACAAGTGACACCCAATCACCTGACCACGTTCGAAATCCTGAGTTCCGCGGAGCGCCCCATTCTGCTCTGTCACAAAATGTAATGACTACTGAGGTCGCTGATATGGAGTACCTGACAAGTAGGTGGCAATACAATGCACCTAATACGAAAAACATATGTTTTTGGGGGTGTCCGGAGTGTTTTGATTACATAGTGTAACACAGCTCCTCATATTTTTGACACTTATTTAGAAAAGCTTCTTGAATCGACATATGTATTTCAGTCAAAGCAAGAGGTGAAAATAGCTCGTTTCTGACACCTAGTTACGACAATTTTTAATTACTGTTAATTAATTAACCACAAAGAAAGATACATCCTTTCGTAGTACGAGAATGTTCATTAAGTAATAAAACGTATATATATTTTTGAAAGGAAGTTATTATATTCAGGATCCCAATACCTCATATTCCTCCCCAATCTCTTGTCAACTACTGAAGCCAATTTTTTTACGGAAAATTACGAGGAACGTACCCTGGAATCTGCAGCGTTGATACCAGCATGCTTTTTAATCTGAAGTGCCAAAGAAACTGGTATAGGCATGCGTATTCAAATATACAGGCATGTAAACAAGCAGAATATGGAGTCCTGGTCGGCAACGCCTGTATAAGGCAACAAGTGTCTGGCGCAGTTCTTAGATCGGTTACTGTTGCTACAATGGCACGTTATCAAGATTTAAGTGAGTTTGAATGTGGTGTTACAGTCGGCGCAAGAGCTATAGGACACAGCATCTCCGAGGTAGCGATGAAGTGGGGATTTTCCCTTACGATCATTCCACGAGTGTACCGCGAATATCAGGAATCCGGTAAAACATCAAATCTCCAACACCGCTGCGGCCGGAGAAAGATCCTGGCAGAACGGGACCAACGACGACTGAAGAGAATTGTTCAATGTGACAAAAGTGCCATCCTTCCCCGAATCGCTACAGTTTGCAGTGCTGGGACATCAACAAGTGTCTGCGTGCGAAGCATTCAACGAAATATCATCGATACGGGCTTTCAGAGCCGAAGGTCCACTCGTGTACCCTTGATGACTGCATGACAAAGTTTTGCGCCTTGCTTGGGCCCGTCAACACCGACATTGGACTGTTGATGCATGGAAACACGTTGCCTAATCCGACGAGTCTCGTTTCAAATTGTATCGAGAGGATGGACGTATAAGGGTATGGAGACAACCTCATGAATCCATGGACCCAACATGTCAACAGGGCACTGTTCAAGCTGGTGGAGACTCTGTAATGGTGTGGTGCGCGTGCAGTTGGATTGAAATGGGAGCCCTGATACGTCTAGATGCGACTGTGATACGTGACATATACGTAAGCATCCTGTCTGATCACTTGCATCCGTTCATGCCCATTGTGCGTTCCGATGGATTTGAGCAATTCCAGCAGGACAATGCAACACCCGACATGGTCAGAATTGCTACAAAGTGGCTCAGGAACACTCTTCTGAGTTTAAACACTTCCGCTGACTACGAAACTTCCCAGATGTAAATACACTCCTGGAAATTGAAATAAGAACACCGTGAATTCATTGTCCCAGGAAGGGGAAACTTTATTGACACATTCCTGGGGTCAGATACATCACATGATCACACTGACAGAACCACAGGCACATAGACACAGGCAACAGAGCACGCACAATGTCAACACTAGTACAGTGTATATCCACCTTTCGCAGCAATGCAGGCTGCTATTCTCCCATGGAGACGATCGTAGAGATGCTGGATGTAGTCCTGTGGAACGGCTTGCCATGCCATTTCCACCTGGCGCCTCAGTTGGACCAGCGTTCGTGCTGGACGTGCAGACCGCGTGAGACGACGCTTCATCCAGTCCCAAACATGCTCAATGGGGGACAGATCCGGAGATCTTGCTGGCCAGGGTAGTTGACTTACACCTTCTAGAGCACGTTGGGTGGCACGGGATACATGCGGACGTGCATTGTCCTGTTGGAACAGCAAGTTCCCTTGCCGGTCTAGGAATGGTAGAACGATGGGTTCGATGACGGTTTGGATGTACCGTGCACTATTCAGTGTCCCCTCGACGATCACCAGTGGTGTACGGCCAGTGTAGGAGATCGCTCCCCACACCATGATGCCGGGTGTTGGCCCTGTGTGCCTCGGTCGTATGCAGTCCTGATTGTGGCGCTCACCTGCACGGCGCCAAACACGCATACGACCATCATTGGCACCAAGGCAGAAGCGACTCTCATCGCTGAAGACGACACGTCTCCATTTGTTCCTCCATTCACGCCTGTCGCGACACCACTGGAGGCGGGCTGCACGATGTTGGGGCGTGAGCGGAAGACGGCCTAACAGTGTGCGGGACCGTAGCCCAGCTTCATGGAGACGGTTGCGAATGGTCCTCGCCGATACCCCAGGAGCAACAGTGTCCGTAATTTGCTGGGAAGTGGCGGTGCGGTCCCCTACGGCACTGTGTAGGATCCTACGGTCTTGGCGTGCATCCGTGCGTCGCTGCGGTCCGGTCCCAGGTCGACGGGCACGTGCACCTTTCGCCGACCACTGGCGACAACATCGATGTACTGTGGAGACCTCACGCCCCACGTGTTGAGCAATTCGGCGGTACGTCCACCCGGCCTCCCGCATGCCCACTATACGCCCTCGCTCAAAGTCCGTCAACTGCACATACGGTTCACGTCCACGCTGTCGCGGCATGCTACCAGTGTTAAAGACTGCGATGGAGCTCCGTATGCCACAGCAAACTGGCTGACACTGACGGCGGCGGTGCACAAATGCTGCGCAGCTAGCGCCATTCGACGGACAACACCGCGGTTCCTGGTGTGTCCGCTGTGCCGTGCGTGTGATCATTGCTTGTACAGCCCTCTCGCAGTGTCCGGAGCAAGTATGGTGGGTCTGACACACCGGTGTCAATGTGTTCTTTTTTCCATTTCCAAGAGTGTATTATTGGGCATATTTGGGATGCCTTGCAACGTGCTGTTCAGAAGAGTTATCCACTCTGTGATGTGTGTGTTTTTACATGTTGATGAATTCCCGGTTTTACCAAATATAGCCCCTATGGCTATCATGAACCTGAATATGTTATTGTTGGTAATTGAAATTACATGGATGTCATTTGCACAAGAAATACAAACATAGATGGTGGTGGGGATCTAAACCAGTACTTGTTCAACGTGTTTGATGCCAGAGGCAGTAGAATTCTGTGAGATAAACGCATCTCGTCGCAAATCGCTGTCTAATGTACCTGAAACAAAAGAGATTTCACTTGTATTGCATTTAAGCCTGGTGTAGCTAGCAACTGCAGTGTTCGTTCTCACATGTTCACTTGGCGTTGAAAGCCGTACAGGCTTCACTGTGATGCTTAGGTAGGGTACTATGCTAGTGAGGATGCATTTAGTGAGGCAGATTTAATTTTTTCGTATAATTTATTTATGTTTTTTCGGACATTCTACGAACATTCCCAAACGCCAGGTACATTTTTACATCTACATCTACATCTACATCTACATATATACTCCGCTAGCCACCAAGCAGTGTGTGGCGGAGGGCAGAATTCGCGCCAAAGTCATTCCCCCCCCCTTGTTCAACTCGTGGTTTGGAGTTTTAGACGGAGAACGACTGTTAGCAATGTATTTTGATGTATTAGTTTTACCCTGAATCGCCTAAGGCAAGTACCGAGATGCTTCCTTCTAAAGAACACGATCGCTTTCCCTTAGCATAAGCGTCATTCCTAGCTTGTGTTCCATCTCTGATGACAACATGGCACAGCCTCCCTTCCTTTCTTGTTTTTTTAAGTATAGGAATATAAACTGAAAATTCACGCTTCGTGGAGCTTTCTCCTCTATGAATTATGGAGGTGTAACTTCACGTCACAGCACTTTTGTCAAAACAGCTCATTATTAATTTTGTACTGGTGTTATTTGCGGTAAGAAATGCCGGTCGAAGTGAGTGACGACATTCTTTCGCTTAGTTGTGCAACGTCCTCTCGTGCTGCTCCTTCCACCTACCCTATTCCATCGTAGTCTGTAGGTCACGTATTATCACACGGTACAGCTGCTATCTGTCAGTCGTAAAATATCACTTCACCCAGCCAGACACAGTGAGTAGCTTGAAGATTACGGCCGTTTTAAATTGCAACTGATTTCGTGGCGAGACCCAATCGATCATGATACCCAAACGTACAGCAAAGAAAGACGCAGTTTTTCTGCAGAACGTATGACAGTTTTACTGTCCGTGAGACAACTAGGGTCTTTAGGACGCTACGTATATCCTACGATGACACTGCCGCAATACTCTTCGATGATGAAGGATACAATATGATTACATTTCTTGACAGCGACGTTGATAGAGTGCTGAAATAGTCTTTTTGATGCAGGAAAAAATTACGAAAATAAGAAAAGATTGACGCAGAATGAATCTGTCAGTCTGCAGAAAAGAATCCAATGTTTTGGAAATCTTTGTCAGATTAAAACTGTCTACTGGAGCGAAACTCGTACCACAAACTTTGCCAGTGGGCTACTGGCAGAATCGATTCGTACGGCATGTCCCGTTTCTCTTGATCACATTAAATAGCTTACCGCCCAGAAGCAAAATAAAAAAAAAGTATCAAGCAAATGTTGTTGGCTTGCAGTGGGCATCAACCAGCATAACTGCTTTTCTTGTAACTTTGTTTGTTACAAACATAAAAATAGCATCATGTCTTTTTTAAATAGTACCTTATGTTTTTTGTTTGATAATCCATTTTTTCCTCTGTAGACTGTTCAGAAGTGTATCACTGTGTACCACTCACGAGCTTATTAAAAACAGCACATAAGACGGACTTTGACTGCTCTGTACTAGCACACAATGCAGATAGCTGGATTTACGTATCTCATCCACTTGCTGGAGTAGACAGCAAAAAATGGAAACATTAGGAAATGTGCACCGGACATTCAGTCAACCGTCTTCAGTTGAAGGTTTGAGTTGGTATAAAAATGGTTCAAATGGCTCTGAGCACTATGGGACTTAACGTCTGAGATCATCAGTCTCCTAGACTTAGAACTACTTAGGCCTAACTAACCTAAGGACAGCACACAAATCCATGCCCGAGGCAGGATTCGAACCTGCGACCGTAGCAGCAGCGCGTTTCCGGACTGAAGCGCCTAGAACCGCTCGGCCACAACGGCCGGCTTGAGTGGGTATAATGCACACCTACGAAGAGAAGGTAGAAATGCTACTCATCTATGGACAATGTGACTAGCCGAATAGTAATTATTAACTAATGAGGGGTGTTCGACAAATAATGCAATACATTTCGATTGAATAAATGTGGAATTTGTTGTGGGTCGTTGTGGTTCCAGCCCCTATAGTTATGTAAAGTTCCGATAGGTGGCAGCGCTATACGTAGCCTTCAAAATGCCACATGTAACGGAGATTCGCTCCAAGCAGAGAGCTGTCGTTGCCGTGCGGTTTTAGGCGCTTCACCTGGAACTGCGTGACCGCTACGTCGCAGGTTCGAATCCTGCCTCGGGCATGGATGTGTGTGATGTCCTTAGGTTAGTTAGGTTTACGTAGTTCTAAGTTCTAGGGGACTGATGACCACAGATGTTAAGTCCTATAGTGCTCAGAGCCATTTGAACCATTTGAAGAGAGTTTCCTTTGACGAAAAGCCAGAGCACCACAGATATTCATAGGCACTAACAGAATGTTTACAGAGACCCAAAGCAGGGTGAGTCGTTACGCTAGGCGTCTGGCGTCATCAGGTCGTCCAAGCTTGTCTGGTCTCCCACGTGCCGGCCGACAGCACACAGCTGTGACTGTGCAGGCTTGGAACGTGCGGACACTCTCACTCAAGGTGATCCAAACGAACTTACCCTCTTGCGTGACAGCGCAAGGCCTCACGTAAGTCTCCGCACCCGAGAGGAGCTCACAAAACTTTTTTGGACTGTTCTTCTTCATCCATCCTATAGCCGGAATCGCAACTTGCATCTGGTAGCCCGAATGGGCGATGAACCCCTCAGGAAGCAGTTCGTGGATGATGGGGAGGTCATTGAGGCAGCAGGACGTTCTCTCCGACGTCGAGCAGTACAGTGGTACCATGCGGGCATACAGTAAGGCCGTCGAATTGAATGGAGATTATGTTGAAAACTAGGGCTTAGTAGCCAGAAGAGTGGGGAGAAATAAGGCGTATTGGATGCTGAATAAAACCAACCTTCTTGGAGAGAAAAGTATCTTGTGTTACTCGTACATTCGGTTAACTTACTTTCTCCACAGGTGAGTAGCATAGCTCTTTACTGGCATGAAGCAACTTAACTCACTTAATAAAAGCAAGTCTTCTGGTCCATACTGTATGCCAATTAGATTCTTTTCAGAGTATGTTGATGCAATAGCTCCATACTTAACAATCATACAACCGACCGCTCGACGAAAGATCCGTACCCAAAGACTGGAAAGTTGCAAAGGTCACACCAATATTCAAGAAAGGTAGTAGGAGTAATCCGCTAAATTACAGGCCCATGTCGTTAACGTCGATATGCAGCAAGCTTTTGGAACATATATTCTGTTCAAACATTATGAACTACCTCGAAGAAAACGGTCTATTGATACAAAGTCAAATGGGTTTAGAAAACATCGTTCCTGTGAAACAAAACTAGCTCTTTATTCACATGAAGTGTTGAGTGCTATTGAGAAGAGATTTCAGATTGATTCCGTATTTCTGGATATCCGGAAGGCTTTTTGACACTGCACCACAGAAGCGGCTTCCAGTGAAATTGCGTGCTTATGGAATATCGTCTCAGCTATGTGACTGGATTCGTGATTACCTGTCTGAGAGGTCACAGTTCGTAGTAATTGACGGAAAGTTATCGAGTAAAACAGGAGTGATTTCTGGCGTTCTCCAAGGTAGTGCTATAGGTCCTTTGCTGTTCCTTATCTTTATAAACGATTTGGGAGACAATCTGAGCAGCCGTCTTAGGCTGTTTGCAGATGACGCTGTCGTTTATAGACTAACAAAGTAATCAGAAGATCAAAACAAATTGCAAAGCGATTTAGGAAAGATGTCTGTATGGTGCGAAAATGTGTGCTAAAATGAATCCGTAAAACTTCAGTTACACGATAAATCAGTCTAATCTGAAGGCCCTAAATCCAACTAAATACGTAGGAATTACAATTACGAACAACTTAAATAGGAAAGAACACATGGAAAATGTTGTGGGGAAGGCTAACCAAAGACTGCGTTTTATTGGAGGACACTTAGAAAATGTAACAGATCAACTAAGGAGACTGCCTACACTAATCTTGTCCATCCTCTTTTAGAATACTGCTGCGTGGTCTGGGATTCTTACCATACAGGATTGACGGAGTACATCGACAAAGTTCAACGAAGAGCAGCTCGTTGTGTTATGGTGAAACAGGAGAGAGAGTGTCACTGAAATGATACAGGATTTGCGGTGGACATCGTTAAAACAAAGGCGTTTCTCGTCGCGGCGGAATCTTCTCACGAAGTTCCAGTCACCAATTTTCTCCTCCGAATGCGAAAATATTTTATTGACACCGACCTATACAGGGAAAAACGATCACCATGATAAAATAAGGGAAATCAGAGCTCTTCAGGGAAGATATACGTATTCGTTCTTTCCGTGCGCCATACGAGATTGGATTAGAGAATTGTGAAGGTGGTGTAATGTAATAAAATAATGTTTTTTATTATTTTGTGACTATTAATGTAATGTAATAAAATAAAATATGAGCCGTGAGTTATACAAAAAAGAAACACAAATTAATGCAATGGCTCAGCATAAAAGAGAAATAAGTAACGTAAGAATATTATTAACAGTTTAATATGTTGTTTAATTTAGCCCGACGTTTATAAGCACTCAGTAAACTAGCTCAGTTCTCAGGGTAGTTACGTAATCCTCTATAATTAATTGTCTTTTTCTTATTTATCCAACACTAGGCTCGTGGGAAGTCTTGTGCTTATGGCACCAGAGAATATTTGCCAACTCTTTTCGATGTACACTACTGTAGTACGTAACTTAATGTCGTGGTTTCGTCTCGATTCCACAATATAACAAGAGTAGAATCTACAAATGAAATCGTATAATGGAACTGGAATCCTGTGACCAGACCTTTTCTGCCTGGGATGTTATCTCGTTATATAAAGAAAATCTGTAAATAAAGTTGTTAAATTATTACTAGCTGCCTCCGGTCTCGTGGGATCTGAAATAAAGTTAATTGTCCTAACCGACGGCACGTCTCGTTGATGAGCTAAAAGAAAAATGTTTTCTAAGATGGCGCCTAACAACTAAAATTCTTTGTTAAGGCCCATATCTACGTAAGACAGTCTAGGTATCAGACGATCAATTAATTGACCACATACACAAATTCTTTTGACAAAATAACCATTATATTTTTCGAGTTTTAAGTACAACTTACATTATAAGCTGGTACAGCAAGATGAGCTTTACACAAGAACGTCCTCTTAGGTCCGAATCCAAGCAGATAAGATAAGCGAATGACAAAGGAAAGATAGTTCATGCAGAGAAGCGCAAGAGTCCATGGAATAACATGTCCATTATAGTTCTATCTCTTCTTTTTTGGCGTACTTGTCAATTATTTATAAAATTTACCATAATATTTAGTTTACATTTTTAAAACCCCAGTCCCCCCAGGAGAAACAGTACAGTGGTTCGATGAACCCTCTGTGTCAGGCACTTAAATGTGATTTGCAGAGTATTTATGTAGATGTAGATGTAGATGTCTTCTAATTGTTCTGTACATTGCACTCACACAAACCTTCAACACAAGACGACTGCCCGAATAACCTGTGTACAAGAAGACTAAAGCTAATGGTTCAAATGGCTCTGAGCACTGTGGGACTTAACTTCTGAGGTCATGAGTCCCCTAAAGTTATCGAGAGGGTTGTATATACAAGGTTACTGGAGCATTTAAATCCACATAATTTGCCGTCAAATGTACAGTTTAGTTTTAGAAATGGTTTAACAACTGAAAATGCTATATTCTCTTTTCTCTGTGAGGTTTTGGACGGATTAAATAAAAGGTTGCGAACGCTGGGTGTTTTCTTTGATTTAACGAAGGCTTTTGAATGTATTGACCACAAAATATTACTGCAGAAGTTGGACCATTATGGAGTAAGGGGAGTAGCTTACAACTGGTTCGCCTCTTACTTTAAGAACAGAAAGCAGAAGGTAATTCTCCGCAATATTGAGAGTGCTAGCGATGTTCAGTTCCAATGGGGCACTGTTAAGTGGGGCGTTCCCCAAGGGTCGGTGCTGGGGCCTCTGCTGTTTCTTATTTATATAAATGATATGCATCTAGCATTACAGGTGATTCAAAAATATTTCTGTTTGCTGATGACACCAGATTGATAGTGAAGGATCTTGTGTGTAATATTGAAACATCAAATAATATAGTTCATGAAATAAGTTCGTGGCTTGTGGAAAATAATTTGATGCTAAATCACAGTAAGACTCAATTTTTACAGTTTCTAACTCATAATTCAACAAGAACTGATATTTTGATCAGACAGAATGGGCATATTATAAGCGAGACGGAACAGTTAAAGTTCCCAGGCGTTCGGATAGATAGTAAGCTGTTGTGGAAAGTCCATGTTCAGGATCTTGTTCAGAAACTAAATGCTGCTTTATTTACCATTGGAACAGTATTTGAAATAAGTGACAGTTCAACACGAAAAGTAGTCTACTTCGCATATTTTGATACGCTTATGTCATATGGTATTATTTTTTGGGGTAATTCTTCTGATTCAGAAAGGGTATTTTTGGCTCAAAAACGGGCTGTTCGGGCTATGTTTGGTGTAAGTTCGAGAACCTCTTGTCGACCTTTATTCAATAGTCTGGGAATTCTGACATTGCCCTCACAGTATACATTTTCTTTAATGTCGTTTGTTGTTAGCAATATTAGCTTATTCCCAAGAGTTAACAGCTTTCACTCAGTTAATAGTAGGCAGAAATCAAATCTGCATGTGGAATGCACTTCCTTGACTCTTGTGCAGAAAGGAGAGCAGTATTCTGCTGTATCCATTCTCAATAACCTACCACAAGAACTCAAAAATCTTAGCAGAGCCCAAACACTTTTAAGTCTAAACTGAAGAGTTTCCTCATGGCTCACTCCTTCTATTCTCTCGAGGAGCTCCTGGAAGAGCTGAAAAATTAAGCAAATGCCAGTGTTACATTGTTGATTTTCTTTATTTAAACTTACGAATTGTCGCCTGAATATGTTTCTTATATTTCATTTTATCTGTTTCTACTATCGTGTGATAATTTCATGTATTGACTCGTTCCATGACCATGGAGATTTCTCCTTAATTTGGTCCCACGGAACAATCAATAAATAAATAAAATAGAACTTAGAACTACTTAAACTTAACTAACGTAAGGACATCACACACATCCACGCCCGAGGCAGGGTTCAAACCTGCGACCGTTGTGGTCGCGCGGCTCCAGACTGCAGCGCCTAGAACGGCTCGGCCACTCCGACCGGCACTAAAGCTATCTAATAGTTCTATGAGCTCTTTGTAGGACCAAACGAAATTATAATAATAAGGCAAACCCACTGAAACATGCATGATCTAGGAGAGCAAAACAAAAAAATCGTGCTATGCTCAAGGCGGACTCTTCGCCATATATTGATATTCTGGAGTCCCCCTCGGACGGCTGGCGTACTGCGAGCAACCGCCTTGTGTAGGGCGGGCGCGCCAGCTGACTGCCGCTGACCCGGTGCTGCGCGGCAGATAAATGGTTTAGGCTGTCGGCGCGCTAATGCCGGCGCTTACCTGCCAATGGCGGCTGCCGATAATCAACTGATAGATTTACAACTCGCCGCTGTCAAGATGGCGGCCCTGCGCTACCGCGCCGTCGCCTGGGATTAATGGCGGCCGCCTCAGCCGCACGAGCAGCAGCGGCAGCGGCCGTAAACCCGCGCTGCCCGCTGCCGAAGTCAGCCGTGCCGCGCGCCAAATGTTTCGCGTTGCGAACGGACGAACTACCTCAAATTCTCGAGAACGCACGTTCTGGAATCTGAAGAAGAGGGATCGCTGCAAGACTGCATTATAATGAACGTTTTAAGACAAATGTTGATCGTGTTAGGACAGCAACCAGCCACAAATTTACTTTGAGTTCCTTTATTCAAAGGAAACCGTTACCGGTTTCGAATCGTTGCGATTCATCATCAGACGGTTTACACGCTTTCTTTCTACATTTGGTGTGTTTTTTACAGATTAATTGTCGTGAAACGTCGGTTTCGAGTGATTGTTTCTATAACGTTCATCCAATCGATGTAAATGCATTCCCACTGCATCCTCGTTGTTGCACACGTAATAGTTCTCACTGTACACTTTAGATTTGTCACTGAGTTCATTCCAACCACGCACCACATGTTTTGAGAACTATTACGTGTGCAACAACGAGGATGCAGTGGGAATGCATTTACATCGATTGGATGAACGTTATAGAAACAATCACTCGAAACCGACGTTTCACGACAATTAATCTGTAAAAAACACACCAAATGTAGAAAGAAAGCGTGTAAACCGTCTGATGATGAATCGCAACGATTCGAAACCGGTAACGGTTTCCTTTGAATAAAGGAACTCAAAGTAAATTTGTGGCTGGTTGCTGTCCTAACACGATCAACATTTGTCTTCAAAAACAGCCACGGTCTCCAACATGTCATTATATGACAAAATTGCAATGAACGTTTTAGTTGTTTGTTTATTTCTTTACACATACGGCCGAGTGCACCAACCTCGATTTTAAGTTTACGTTCAACGCAGAGCGCTGGTGATCGACCTCGATCGAAGTTAAACGAGGGAGCTGAACGCATCTAAATCTGACCACGGCTCGCGCACAATTGTTGCGACGTGACCATGGTTTCTTAAGAATAAGTATTAAGCTGGCGGAGCGTTTCGATGTGCTGAAACAGACTCAAGGCTTCGTATACCGTACCCTGTAGTGTCATTGCCACAGATACTACTACAACGCCGCGCCAACACAAGGTTGGCAGCCCGTCGTCTGCCGAGCACAGCGCACTCTAGTGGGCTGTGCAGCTCGACGGGACTGCAGTGTGGCACGTTCACTTCTTCTAAGGGAACCTCCCCATCGCACCCCCCTCAGATTTAGTTGTAAGTTGGCACAGTGGATAGGCCTTGAAAAACTGAACACAGATCAATCGAGAAAGCAGGAAGAAGTTGTGTGGAACTATGAAAAAAATAAGCAAAATATACAAACTGATTAGTCCATGCTCAAGGTATGCAACAAGGAGATTGTGAGCTAAGGAGCGCAGTGGTCCCGTGGTTAGCCTGAGCAGCGGCGGAACGAGAGGTCCTTGGTTCAAATCTTCCCTCGAGTGAAAAGTTTAATTTTTTATTTTCAGACAATTATTATCTGTCCGTCCGTCTGTCCGATGCGAGGTAACTGCGCCATAGTATGGGGACGCTACACCTAAACAAACATCGAAACACACAACGTCAGAAGAGAGAGTATCCCTGCTAACGAGGCTCCCTGTCTGGCAGTTGGCTGTTCGCTACTTTGGACGAGAGTGCATTAAATACGTGAGATGTATTCCGCGGGCAATATGAATCCAGCAAATATAGCTCGCGACTTCAATAACAATCGCACGGTTTTGCGGTGCGGTCGCAAAACACAGACACTAAACTTATTACAGTGAACAGAGACGTCAATGAACGAACGGACAGATCATAACTTTGCGAAAATAAAGAAAGTAAACTTTTCAGTCGAGGGAAGACTTGAACCAAGGACCTTTCGTTCCACAACTGCTCACACTAACCACGGCACCACGGCGCTCCTTGTTTCGAACTATCCTAGATGTTACGTATCTTGCGCATGGACTACTCAGTTTGTATATTTTACTTATTTTTTTCATAGTTCCTTACAACTTCTTCCTGTTTTCTCGATTGATCTGTGTTCAGCTTTTCAAGGCCTATCCACTGTGCCAACTTATAACTAAATCTGAGGGGGTTGCGATGGGGAGGTTCCCTTGTTAGCTAGGTTTCAACCTAGGCAGACGCACTTTCATAATCGGCCCTCAGCCAGTTCTGTAATGTTTGCTTTGATTCTCTGAGGAGGACCCATCAGGCTTAGTACCTGAGAATATGTTGTATTAGTTCATGGTATTCCATGTTACGAGATTTTCAGTTCATAGCCGCAGCTGCAGTCCTACAAACTACTGAAGATAAGCAATTTCATTGTACTATGTGTTTCCTGAATAATAATCCTTCTCTCTAACAGTGTGCCGTACCGCATATTATTGCAACCTGGACACCTTCAGCTCCTATCAACTCGGCCTCCTACTTATTTGCATTTAGTAACGAGCTGAAAACACCCACGCGTTTCGTGCCTCTAAACAGTGAGACACAATATACCCTTTACGTAACATCTATCCAACGAGTTTATTAATTTACGAACCAAACATCCCAAGAGTAGAATTAAATTGTGCCTCCACTTGTGCAACGTAGCTTGTTTGTGTCTAACAAGGGACCACACCACAATCGAATTTTTATAACTGTTTATATTTATGGTACGTGGAGTTCAAAACACAAATATACCTATACCTATGAATTTTGAAGCAACTCTCAGAAATTCTCTAAAAAATCGACTTCTATGTTTTCCGACCATGTCTCAGATGCTAAAATGAGGGGGAATATTTTTCGGCAATCAACGAGGCTATGTGCCGACACGATAGCTCGGCGTGTTCGATCAGAGGGCTGGTTGTCCTCTGAAATAAAATAACTGAGTAAAAGAATCAACGATCACCTTCATGTGACGTCCACCTAGGGCGAACGCAACGAACAATACCGAACAACATTAAGAGAAACTTAAAAAAAAAAATGTGGTGCGTGGTTTCTCGCTGTGTGAAGGCCCTTCGTTCGATTCCAGGTGGTTCATATCTTTAAACAAAGTGCATGCTCTAAGAGCATTTGCATGAAGCGTAAAATATAAAAAAAATGTAGGCGAAATTCATTTTTAGTTTTTTAATTACACAATTTTGATTAACAATGTTTTACAAAAGTTCGATATTTAAAGTTTTTCTTTGCAATGAAAACTGGAATTTTCTGTGCAGTATATATTAAGAAATAAGGAGGCTTGCATCTTTCGTAAAAATGACAATTAGGTGTGCTAACTAGCATACATTTGATGGATTTTATAATCAGATGACGTGTACGCATTCGAAATGAACGAAAAAAAAAAAACGAAAAAAATAATGACCGAAACGAGACACTGTACATATCTTCTTTTATACTGTAGCCGTCAATCTGTCATTTTCAAGAAATGAATGCATTTGCACCAACCAGTTCGAGAAGTATATCCATTTCGTACTTTAGTGTTCATTTGTTTTCCATTTCGCCAAAAATAAACGAACAGAATAGTAGCAGGTATAAACACACTTCTGGTCGTTGATAAAGTGAGAGCATGTGGCCATGACTTCACTCACCAGCGACTGTCTTGGTAACTTCCGTATATAAGCGGCTGCAAAGAGGTATATAATCAACATAGAGAGGCTATCGATGGGTGAACATCTTTGTACGGCAGCAACGAGCAACACTTCTTGATGCAATAATTTACCAACAGCCGCATGTATTGCAGAAATTTATTTTATTTTATGAACTTCTATGTGCTACCAGTTTCGGCATTACATTGATGCCATGTTCAGGCCACACTCGTCATAGTCGTAATGCCGAAACTGGTAGCACGTAGAAGTTCATAAAATAAAATAAATTTGTACAATACATACGGCTGTTGATAAATTATTCCATCAAGAAGTTCATGCCAGCCGTCGTCCCACGATCCATAATGGATCAACGAAGATTAACAAGCAACACTGGCCGCCATATTTTGTAACGTATTAACTAGATGGATGTGACCTATTCAAACATTATATACCTCTTTCATACAATAGTAGCTTTGTTCTGTGATCGAAAATTAACTTAAAACTATTTTTTCTGAATCATAAATCGTGTCCAATGTATGTTCAAAGTAGCAGAAAGGGTGTTAAGGAATGGTCAAACGTCACAGGAGGAGAAAAATTTTCTCTTAAGTTTATATCCCGATCTATTCAGAATGTTGGGACACAGACCGAGTTTATTTACCGGGTTTGATCACCTAATCGCTTTCTCTGAATTTGGAGAGGAATGTCATTAGTGTACTCTGATAAAATTGTTGTTAAAACAGTACTTCAGTTGTAGGTTAATTCATTTGTGCAAAACTAAATCAATGAAGGACAGAAGAAGATAGATCAGACAAATGTACGCGAAGTTAATATTAGACTATTTAAAGGGCAATGATGCGCCTTTCTTGTAAATTGGCCTACTTAATGAAGAAACATAGTCTCAGTTACACTTTAATATCGAATAAATGTAGCCCTAAACAAAGCACTACTTTTTTTATACTTGTCAATTACTGTATACCATAAATGTGTTTTATTTCATTTCTATATATTCCTGTTAGCCTCACAACAAAAATATTAGACTGTCATTAGTGATTAGCTTTTTAGCTCAGTGCGTAACAGACAATAAAATGATTGTTTTATTTTATCCATCATCAAATGGTCCTTGAAAGAGCTATGATATTGCTTGAAACACAGAAATATTTGCTTTTATACAATGACAGCAGCAAGTTGACAACATATTTATGGTTTCCCGTAGGACGTTGAATCATGTAGCAGGCTACAGAACTGAATGAATATTTAGCCTAAATGAACTGATCGCTGGGGATCTTGTAGCACCTCTTTTCGGATAAACAAATATCCTATCGCAATATGACATAAAACATGATAGTTCTGGCTTTCATTACAACTGCTCAAAGCGACACAAAAACAACATGACGCTACAACAACAACAACAAGAAGCTGTCCTATTTAAACATGTGTAATTCTCCTCAGTAGCAACTACATTTTAAACTGTTTGTGCACTCATAATTTACTTTCACTAGAAATACCGAAACCAACGATCTGTTGAATGTACCTCTGGTAAATATGCAAGGAAGATGGATGGAAGTAGGCCTATTTCCAAGCGTGAAATGTTGTCCGAGTCAGAAGTAGAATAACCGTATGTAAAACCTGCGAATGAATGCGCCTGCATCTGCACGAAAAGAGACGTCGATAATTACAAAAATAAGCTTGTGTACATTTACAGTGAAGTCACCGAAATGATGCAGCAGATCACGCATCCCAAATACCAGACATAAGATAACATAATTTCCAAAAAACACACTTCATCATCAGGATCATTTCCCGAAACGCACTTTTGTTTCTTTGTCAGTAGCAAATGCTTTTCTACAACAAAAGCAAACATACCCGATCCTGTGCTAGCAGACGACTAATATTTCCTAACTTGACGTTGCAGAACATGGCAGCTAAGTTTTGAATTAGCTTCAAATAAGGCGGTGTCTTGGTCTGGCTATGTTGTTTATAAAGGTCCTTGGGCGGCCGTGTGCAAATTCATGTATTTAATAACATCTTCGCATCTCCAGTCGCCTTCCATTGCAATACACGGAGTTCACCGCAATCAAATGCAGAGTTGGCTGACGATGATTTACTGACTGCCTATTAACGTTGGTGCACCACTGAGACATTTTAAATGTGGTTTATTTTTAAACGTTATCGCAGGACCTTCGTTACCTTGCTTTTTGACCGAGATTGATGCACTCGGCACTCTTTAAAAGCGCACTGAACATTTTGCATGAAGGCAAATCCGCAGACCGAGCGAACTTATGAAGAATAATGTAACAATTCTGGCTCTTAGCCACGACTGTTTTATTATCATCCAAAGCATCCTACACGTTATAGTAGGCAGGCGCCGTCACACAGAGTACTGATTCGTGTTTGAGACCAACAAAAACTGCACGTGTAGGTTTGCACACGGCACTAGCTCTAGCAATCTTAAGGCCCCCGTAAACGAGGAAACGTGTTTGTCAAATTTGTCCTTGTGTAGCTGCGGATTGATCAAACAAGCCTGTGCAAGTGCAAAAAAAGTTTGTCAGTCCACCCTCACTTTGAAGCACTAAATGTATTCGCAGTTGCGAATATAGACAACCATCAGCAGTGTAAAGGAACGACGCCAGTGAAAATTATTGCTGGACTGGAACCCGGATTTCTTACTTAACGCGTCTGTCGCCTTACAGTTTTTTTTTTTTTTTCGTTGTTGATCGTTGTGTTTGGTCATTGCAGACATCACATGACATCCATTAAAGTTAGTTTGTTGATCATTCCACTCATTTTTTTTATTACAGAGGCCAATCAGCTCTCTGACCGAACACGCTGAGCTATTGTGCCGGCTACCGTTGGGCTATTAGAGCACGACGCACGACGAGACCAGACATCCATATGTAGCCGCAGTTTCTGTTCCTTCAGACATGCATGGATGTCCGAAGAAACTGTGCATTGTACTTCTGAACAACACAACACTTTAATATCGTACTTATCCCTCGATATCGGGCAAGCGATTTCGATTAAAATGTCTTCCCTGTGCGGAAATGTACATAATGAATGTACGACTGCAGATTGTAGACCCATGGTAGACGACAAATGGAAGTTTGGGTCTCGCTGTGAGCGTGCTCTAATAGCTTAAGTGTAAGGCGATTGCTTGCGATAAGCGGGAAATGCGGGTTCAAATTCTGCTCCAGCAAAAATTTTCACGTCGTCATTCCAGTATATAGCTGATAGCTGTCTGCATTCGCAACTGCGAATACATTTATGTATTTCATAACAGCTGCAGTCGCCGCAGTGCCTGATCCTTCGGACGTGCGTATATGTCCGAAGGAACGTTGTATTGTAGTTCGGAATAACGCAGGTACTGCAATATCGTATCACTTTTAAGCAGACGCTGTTCGTGTTTGTGAGTATTTGGACAATTGCGAGATTGGGTACAAACGCAGACAAAGCAGTTCGGACAATGACTTTGGCCCTGTGTTTAAAGAAGAAGAAGGAATCAAGACGCTGGTCCAGAGAATGGCCTAAAATGAAAGAGAAATTTGCGTATGAAAACCTGTTAAAGAAAATGTTGCACTTAGAACCTGATGACTGCACTAACTTTCTGCAAATGGACGGTTAAAGTTTCAATAACTCGTATGCAGTTAATTTGCCCGCACATTGGAAAAGAAGGCACAAGTATGCGA
Organism: Schistocerca serialis cubense; assembly: GCF_023864345.2. Lineage (NCBI taxonomy): Eukaryota > Metazoa > Arthropoda > Insecta > Orthoptera > Acrididae > Schistocerca > Schistocerca serialis. The sequence goes on along the minus strand of NC_064638.1, from coordinate 1,076,057,307 downwards.
TAATTTATTCTCTTCTGCTTGGTCCTCTAATGAAAGTTCTTTAAAATAGCACAATGTGGAAACATACAGCCCACATCGTCCGTCAAAGAACCGGAGAACTTCGAGGGTAAGTTTTTTGTTTCTTAATTTTTTTAAAATTTCATTCCGCTCCCGCATGTTTGTTATGCGTAGAATATTGATTTTCATCTTAACTTACTCCAGCGTAATTCTATGATTGGGAAAGATGCGATGCCGCAACCATTTTAGTAACTGCCAGTGCTAATTTGTTTTTATCCTTTATTGTAGTTTCCATAGTCGTGGGAACTCACAATAAAGTGAGATAAATTGTAATAAAACTGTTTTTACTAAACATACGCGTTGAAACCTCGACACTAACAACGTTCGCCAACATGTCAAACTTCCTGTCAATCAAAATTTCTCGTAAACACGTCAAATACGATTCAAGCATGACAAACACGTCAATCAGCACCGCACACGGCCGAATGTTTGACAAACACAGTAAAGTTACACAACTTCTTTGATCGTGTACGGAGGAGTTTAGTCGCTCACAGAAGACTTATTAGCCCTCAGTTCACACAATCTCTTCCACCCCTAATCCTAGAGGGCACATAAATAACCTTTATTCTTCGGGAAAGATACTGAGGATAACTCTGGATTATCACTTACACTGGACTGAATACATAACTGTTGCCTGTAAGAATGTGTCAGCGTTATTTCATTCCCTACATAAATTTTTTATTTTTATTTTATTTATTTAACCTGATCAGATTAGGGCCATCAGGCCCTCTCTTACATCGGACCAGTGTTTCACACATGCAGCATTTCACACATCAGAGTTACATCATGAACATAGTTTAAATGAGAAAATTAGCTTACTCTAGTGACAATATGAATAAAGAGTAGTGACTAAGACCTAATAAAGTAAATGCGGAAGTATTTTTACAACAGTTGCTATACATACAGATTATGATAAAAGCAATAATAATAACAGTAAAACAAAAAATCAAATAATAATGATAATCATGACTAAGACCTAATAAAGTAAATGCTGGCAGTATTTTTACATCAGGTGCTATACATACAGATTATGGTGTAAGCAACAATAATAACAGTAAAAAAATCAAATAATAATGACAAACATGAGAAAGATTGGCAATAGTAATGAAGGTTTGTGCACATGTACATTAATATTTTGGTGTGTAAAGTAGATGTTTACTAGTATAGTGAGTTTTGGGTAAGGGAGGTTTAAGGAGGGGGAGAGAGGAAAGTAATGAGGTGAAGTGCACTCATGTACAGAGGAAGGCATTACTGTTGCTTAAGTAGATACGTCATTAACTGTTTTTTGAAGCCGGTCATGTTTTTAAGTTCTCTAACATAGCGAGGGAGGTTATTCCAGAGTCGGGTTCCCGCTACTGTAAAGGACTTGGAGAAGGTGACTGAGCGATGTAGTGGAACGGAGAGGATTTTATTATGATGGGAACGTGTGTTTCTGTAAAGGAGTACTCCCTCTCGAGCTTAAAAAGAAACTCTTACAGTCACTAATACCCCCCCCCCCCTCCATTTTTGATTATGGATATACTGTTTGCCAAGGACATTTGTATGAGAGCTCACCCCGGCTAGTGAAACCGACGATGAATGCATGTGTGCGATACATTTGCGACGTACGTTATTCCGACCGTATCACTCCTGCCTACGAACAACTGTCATAGCTAAGTGCCGATAACCGTAGCGACTATCATACACCCTGCTTCTGCTTTATCGTCTTCTCAGTCACTGCCCTCCCACTTATTTATCTTCAGCTCTGACGCTACTACCTGAACAGCACAGCGAAAATATCCAACAAAGTCAAATCCTGCCTTACCATTACATAACACTGCGTTGTTCTGTTAATAATTTTCTGTATTTGGAACCCGACTTTGGAACAATCTCCCTCAAAGTATCGCAGAAATTAAATTTCTTTCAAAGTGCAAAAGGCAGCTAACGCTCCACTCTCTATAACAGTGGCTTTAACGTCTATATAGGCACTACTTGTCTGCAAGCTCTCTCGTCAATCCCCCCTCCAATTTAGGCTCCTCCTTGCCTACAGGATTCTCTAATTAAATTATGTACTTTCTTAACAGTTATTCTCACTGTCATTTCAATTTGTTCCTCTTTCATTATCCTTTCCGCTATTTTTCAGTCTTCTGACTGGTTTGATGTGGCCCACCACCAATTCCTCTCCTGTGCCAACCTCACCATCTCAGAGTAGCATTTGCAACCTACATCCTCAATTATTTGCTGGATGTATTCCAATCTCTGTCTTCCTCTACGGTTCCCTCTACTAACATGGAAGTTATTCCGTTATGTCTTAACAGATGCCCTATCATCCTGTCGCTACTTCTTGTCAGTGTTCTCCACATATTCCTTTCCTCTCAGATTCTGCGCAGAACCTCCTCATTCTTTACCTTACCAGTCCACCTAATTTTCAAAATTCCTGTGTAGCACCACATTTAAAATACTTCGATTCTCTTCTCTTCCGGTTTCCCCACAGTCCACGTTTCACTACCATACACTGCTGTGCTCTAAACGTACATTCTCAGAAATTTCTTTCTCAGATTAACGGTTCAGATGGCTCTGAGCACTATGGGACTTAACGTCTGAGGTCATCAGTCCCGTAGAACTTAGAACTATTTAAACCTAACTAACCTAAGGATATCACACACATCCATGCCCGAGGCATGATTCGAACCTGCGACCGTAGCGGTCGCGCGGTTCCAGACTGAAGCGCCTAGAACCGCTCGGCCACACCGGCCGACCTCAAATTAACGTCTATGTTTGATATTAGTAGATTTCCGTTGACAGGGAATGCCATTTTTGTCAGTTGTAGTCTGCTTTTGATGTCCCCGTTGCTCCGTCCATCATGGGTTATTTTGCTGCCTTTTTTCCCCTACATTTTTACTAGAAAAAACACTTTTCATTAACATTTGCAATTGCTTTACCTATATGATTAAGATTTATACTATTAGGATGAATCAACCACACTAATCACATATTCACACACCTTGTACCCCGTAGCAGAATTTCTAAACTTCATCTACTCCGTGACCATGTTTTCTCTGTGTTCTCATTTGTAATACTTCTCATTACTTGTAAATAATAGTCGTCCTTTCTAAATTTTATTGGCAGATCTAGATTTCAGCTAGAAACTAGCCATTCTCAATGCGCTATCATTTTTGATCAATGTATGTAATGCCTATTGGTCAAGCTTCATCCACAATGAATTGTGGATGAAGCCTGTTGGTCGTGCTTCATCCACAATGAACCGTGGAAGAAGCCCGACCAATAGGCATTACATGCATTGATCAAAAATGATATTACATTGAGAATGGCTAGTTTCTAGACCTGGCAATAAAATTTCAAAAGCTGAAATCTATTATTTACAAGTCAACATAACAGTCGCTACGTGTAACAGCCTTCTGAATGGAAGGTAACCTGACTCTTCATTACTTTCGCCTTTCTTCGATTTACTCTCAGTCCATATACTATACTCATTAGACTGTTCTTTCCATTCAGTAGATCATGTGATTCTTCCTCACATTCACAGAGGATAGCAATATGATCAGCGAATCGTATCATCAATATCCTTTCGCCCCCTTCCGCTTATGACAACACTAAAACGACTTCAAACTAATGAATATCATTCTTAGTGCCATTTGTTATTATTATTATTCCCAGTAATTGTAGTAGTAGTAGTAGTAGTAGTAGTAGTACTGACTACTGTTATTATTATCTGTTATTATTGTTATCATAAATGTTTTGTAATATATTTGGCATGTGTTGTTCCCGGTAAAATGTAAGAGACGACCTGAAACCCTCAATCTGGGCAGGCTAGATATGTAAACAATAGATACATAAATACAGTCCGGTGAGTTCCTGATTTTAGCTGACATGGAACCAGCAGAGAATGCTATGCTCTGATTGACTGCTGGGTTGTGGCTTGCACATGAAAACCTGTAACGTCAACACCATATATTAGTTAATCGAAGCTTCAAATAAGAATTTATATGAGGGTAAAAATTGTGTTTTCAATTAACTCATTCAAATATTCTTTATTACTATTTATTTATTGAGATTTTTCTCAATGCAGGGGCTTCTCTCCAATATAACAATATATTCGGAACTTATTAAAATATGTATACAGAAGTACTCAATACTGTCGCTTCCGGATGCTCCTCCAAGTAAGATCTCTTCTTCTGCACCACATATTCTCTCTGTCATCTGAACATTTTGGTGCCAGGTAGTTATCCGTCACTCTCTCCTTCTTTCCTCAACTTCCCATGCCAGTATCAGTTTTGGTATTCTTGTTTTTCTCCCATTCTTCTTAGTGTCTGTACGCCCGTAATCTTCGATCCATCATACCATATTTTCCTTCTTCCTCTTCCATTGCCTTTACGCCTTTATCACTTCGGTGTCTCTTATGAGGTCTTCCATTGAGACTCTTGCTGGACTTCTCCAGAAATACGCTTCTAATATTTCCAGCCTCTTTATGAAATAAGAAAAGGAGTGAAAAGCCCAAATCACTTCGCGCGTTATCGGGTTGTCACGAAGAACGCGCCAGGAAGTGATCTGCTCTGACAGTTGGTCGTGGGGTGCGCGCCTTGCCAGTAGCTGTGTAGTGGCGTGTTGACGCGAGTCTGCGAGCAATGCTGGCCAGTTACTTAGTAGGGGAGGTTCTTATTGCTCATTGCGCATGAGAACTATTTTTGTAATATATATGGATTATTTTGCGTGTAGAGTATCGATCGCTGACAGTTGTCATCACACGACTTTGTGATCATTGGTTTGTTGTTTCAAACAACACCGACATGTTGAATAAAATAACTGGTATCCCTTGTGATATTTCGACAACGTCACGTAATATCTGCTTACGTCTGAATATCCGAGTCAGGTACAGTAGAAATAAATTTCAGACTGCAGTACTTGATCAAAAACCGACGCTCGCCTATCGCTGCCCAAGGACGAACTAATTGGAGTGAAGTCTTACAGAATTCTATGATCTTTTCAGATGTGTTAAGATCCAACTGCGACCCCCACACGTAATGCAATCTCATTATAAATCTGGTCAGCACCGTCGACATAGAGGTAACATTTGAAGGGCAAGGTTTTCAAAATTAATGAAACTGTCGTACTGTTCATGCGGTTAAAAATGCTACATTCGTGCACACGAGTGCTTACACGCAAATTCAAAATAAACACATCTTGATATACGGGCTTTGCATATGTTTGGTCACATTTTGTTGCGGTCGGTGCCTTGGTGAAAATAACTTATTGTTCAAATGGTTCAAATGGCTCTGAGCACTATGTGACTCAACATCTGAGGTCATCAGTCACCTAGAACTTAGAACTACTTAAACCTAACTAACCTAAGGACATCACACACATCCATCCATGCCTGAGGCAGGATTCGAACCTACGACCGTAGCGGTCGAGCGGTTCCAAACTGAAGCACTTAGAACCGCTTGGCCACACCGGCCGGCTAAGTTATTGTCAATGTAGCAAACAAATATACGTCTGTCACAAATTAAAGTGTGGGCCAGAGGCAATAAAAGTTTAAAAAAAGCTAGAACTAATCATCTAGAATTATCTAAAGGGGAAATAAAAACATAAAACAAATTATAGGAAAAGCAGATGCAAAGTTCAGAAACATTGAGAGAACCTTAAAGAAGTGTAATTCATTCGCGAAAGAAATGCCTTACGAAACATTTGTTCGACCGATTCTGGAGTATTTTTCATCAATCGGAAGCCATTACCAGGTAGATTAGTTGGTTGATTGATCGGTGGGAGAGGACCAAACAGCGAGGTCATCGATCCCATAGGATTGGGGAAGGATGGGGAAGGAAGTCGGCCGTGACATTTCAAAGGAACCATTCCGGCATTTGCCTGAAGCGTTCTAGGTAAATCACGGCAAATCTAAATCAGGATGGCTGGACGCTGGTTTGAATCGGTCCTCCCGAATGCGAGTCCATTGTGCTAACCGCAGCGTCACCTCGCTCGGTTTACCAGGTAGGAGTAAATGTATTAGGTGGAGGAGATCCAATGAATAGCGGCGTGTTTCGTCACGCGTTCGTTTAATAGGCGTGAGGGCTTTACAGAGGTGCTCAACGAACTCCAGTGACACAGAAAGAGAGGCGTTGCGCATCGGTGAGGTTTACTGTTGAAATTCCGAGAACGGACATTACGTATTGCCTCCTCCCAAATACGTCTTTCAAAATAAGTGCGAAGAAAAAATCAGGCTCATATGGGAGTTTACCAATGCTCATCTTTTCCCAAAGACCATTCGCGAATGGAATAGGGAAAGGGAGGGACGACACAGATATTGGTGCCATAAGTACCCTCCAGCACACACAGGTGAATTGCGGATTACATACGCAGATGCAGAATGGGTAGAATTATTCTACGTGGTGAAACAAAACGTCTTTCAGAACGAAATTCTCATATATAGAATGAGAAAATGTATTATACGGGCATGGGTCCACAAATACATTATTTCTGTGTCAGAACTCATTTCGTACAAGTTTTCATAGTACAAAAACCATGGGAAACATAGAGGAACAGAACGGACCGGTGTATCCCATGAAACTCTTTCTCACATGAAATGTTCAAAATGCCCGTTGATTTCGTCTACTTGTGTTGTAATTTCTAGGTTCACCATTAGTGTGGCAGAAGGACAGGCCAGATGGATGAGCTGCCTAGCCTCTGATTTCGATACCTAACGAGAAGTGCGAAGGAGCTAACTTTATTCACAAAAACATTTGTTTTTCGGACAGAAATTTTTCTGTTGACGAGTTCATCCGCCTATAAGAAACACAGTTAATTATTACCTAAAAAAGGGAAAAGATTGTACAGGTTTTGGGTACGGGTCTCTTTGCTTAGAATGATTCTAGAGAGATTATGACCGGAACGAAAATATTGCCTCGTCCCGTCAAAAATGTCGACGACACATCATTCGAAACATCAGTACAGTGAACTGTTATGTTCTAGAAAGCGTGTGTGCTCGGGAGGTTGTGGGGAGGGGGAAGGAGAGGAGTTCAAATGGTTCAAATGGCTCTGAGCACTATGGGACCTAACATCTATGGTCATCAGTCCCCTAGAACTTAGAACTACTTAAACCTAACTAACCTAAGGACATCACACAACACCCAGCCATCACGAGGCAGAGAAAATCCCTGACCCTGTCGGGAATCGAACCTGGGAACCCCGGCGTGGGAAGCGAGAACGCTACCGCACGACCACGAGATGCGGGCAAAGGAGAGGAGTGTATGTGTGGTTTGAGTGTATATGTGTGTACTTGTCAGTTAATAATGATATGTAAGCAGCGAAGCAATACCAGAGAAGAGATCCTCTTTTAACGTACTTCGCTTACTATGTGCTTTTGTTTCATAGTTGAATCTTCCATTATAAAAATAAAGCACCATCTTATTCGTCTTGACTTCTCCTGAAGAATAAATGTTGGCTGTCTGAATATTTATACTTTTCTGAAGAAGCAAACTGGTAGCCTCATTAAACAAGCATCAGAATATCTGTTGGGCACTATAGAGTGGAATATGTTTTTCCTCTTCTCTCCGATACGCTGTATCAATTGTTATCGACAGCCTTCAGTCGCAGACAATCGTTCTGAAAAGGAACGGTATTTTTAATTTCTTCCTCACAATCATAACTTATCTGGCGATTCCGTTACCCCTGCTATTTTCACGAATTCAGCTATGTTTTGTCCCATCCATCAGCTGTTGGTTGTCTTACAGCAATATTCTTAGTACGAAAACAGGTATACGTAGTATCGAAACACACTTTAGTCCGTCATATTTCAAGTGATACAAATGTGTATCTGCCATAAGGTTTCACACCTTGTAACGTGTCGTTGTCAACATGCTGCAATAGTGTATGTCCCAGAACCTGTGAGAGCGAAAACATTTTAATATGAAGAAGACAGGAGTAGGCACTAAACATTTACTTCCCTGTAACAGTATGATTTATGTGGTGACGTAATATGCAGCACTGGGAACGCTGGGGAGCAATGTCTTGGCCTAACTTGGTTGCTGGGTAACCAGTAGGGATTTCGCTCGTTGCTAGACAAGAAACATTACAGTACTTCCGCAACCGACCTGGTGTGGTGGAGGTCAGACTGACGCAAAACTCGTTCCCACAAAAATCTGTCACATTGACATACCATTCCAGATTACCAACTCCATGAAAACATAATTTGTTTTGTACCGAATGGTCTCTTGATAGATATATCTTCAACTAAATCACAATGAATACCCATTCCTCCTATTCACGGTACCACTCCCATTTCACTTGTTTCCCCCTCCCCCCTCTAGGTGATTCTTCTCCCCCTCGCAACGCCAACTAACAACAGTATGTCACTCCCATTTCCTCCCCATGATTTCATAATAGTATTTCATCTTAGAGAAAGTAATAAAAGAGTCTAGGCAACAGGAGTGGGCTAGAGTAGAGATGGACGGTAACTTCAATTATATGGCAGATGACATAGCACTATTAAGTGAATCAAAGCACGAGTTGAAAGAAATGTACCAGAAAATGGACAATTATGCACAGAAGGTAGGGCTCAAAGTGATTCGAGACAAAACAGAATTCATGCAACTAGGAAGAAGACAAGAACAAGTAGAATTTCTTGAGATAGATGGCAAGAGGTTCAAGAGAGTAGACCAGTTCAAATACATGGGATCTTGATTTACCACGGACAACAACATTAAAATGGACATCAAGGAAAGAATAGCAGTGGGAACGAAAGGCATGCATTCCCTCAGAGAGACGCTTGGATCTAAATCGATCTCAGTGAACACTAAGATGAAAATCTACAACACAGTGATATGCCCAGCAGTAATGTACAATCAGAAACATGGTGCATGACTAAGCGAGAAAGGGAAAAATTATTAATACACTCCTGGAAATGGAAAAAAGAACACATTGACACCGGTGTGTCAGACCCACCATACTTGCTCCGGACACTGCGAGAGGGCTGTACAAGCAATGATCACACGAACGGCACAGCGGACACACCAGGAACCGCGGTGTCGGCCGTCGAATGGCGCTACCTGCGCACCATTTGTGCACCGCCGCCGTCAGTGTCAGCCAGTTTGCCGTGGCATACGGAGCTCCATCGCAGTCTTTAAAACTGGTAGCATGCCGCGACAGCGTGGACGTGAACCGTATGTGCAGTTGACGGACTTTGAGCGAGGGCGTATAGTGGGCATGCGGGAGGCCGAGTGGACGTACCGCCGAATTGCTCAACACGTGGGGCGTGAGGTCTCCACAGTACATCGATGTTGTCGCCAGTGGTTGGCGGAAGGTGCACGTGCCCGTCGACCTGGGACCGGACCGCAGCGACGCACGGATGCACGCCAAGACCGTAGGATCCTACGCAGTGCCGTAGGGGACCGCACCGCCACTTCCCAGCAAATTAGGGACACTGTTGCTCCTGGGGTATCGGCGAGGACCATTCGCAACCGTCTCCATGAAGCTGGGCTACGGTCCCGCACACCGTTAGGCCGTCTTCCGCTCACGCCCCAACATCGTGCAGCCCGCCTCCAGTGGTGTCGCGACAGGCGTGAATGGAGGGACGAATGGAGACGTGTCGTCTTCAGCGATGAGAGTCGCTTCTGCCTTGGTGCCAATGATGGTCGTATGCGTGTTTGGCGCCGTGCAGGTGAGCGCCACAATCAGGACTGCATACGACCGAGGCACACAGGGCCAACACCCGGCATCATGGTGTGGGGAGCGATCTCCTACACTGGCCGTACACCACTGGTGATCGTCGAGGGGACACTGAATAGTGCACGGTATATTCAAACCGTCATCGAGCCCATCGTTCTACCATTCCTAGACCGGCAAGGGAACTTGCTGTTCCAACAGGACAATGCACGTCCGCATGTACCCCGTGCCACCCAACGTGCTCTAGAAGGTGTAAGTCAACTACCCTGGCCAGCAAGATCTCCGGATCTGTCCCCCATTGAACATGTTTGGGACTGGATGAAGCGTCGTCTCACGCGGTCTGCACGTCCAGCACGAACGCTGGTCCAACTGAGGCGCCAGGTGGAAATGGCATGGCAAGCCGTTCCACAGGACTACATCCAGCATCTCTACGATCGTCTCCATGGGAGAATAGCAGCCTGCATTGCTGCGAAAGGTGGATATACACTGTACTAGTGCCGACATTGTGCATGCTCTGTTGCCTGTGTCTATGTGCCTGTGGTTCTGTCAGTGTGATCATGTGATGTATCTGACCCCAGGAATGTGTCAATAAAGTTTCCCCTTCCTGGGACAATGAATTCACGGTGTTCTTATTTCAATTTCCAGGAGTGTATTTGAAACAAGATTAAAGAGGAAGATATGGGGACCAGTTTTAGATAACGGAGAATGGAGGAGAAGGAAAATCGAGGAAATCTACCTTCTGATGCAACAACCAACTATCCAACAGAAGATAAATAGCAAAAGAATACAATGAGTAGGCCATGTAGCCCGTATGCCAAATGGAGGACCGGCGAAGATGGCACTAGCGGGGAAACCAAACACCAAACGCCCCATTGGACGACCAAGGCAGCGCTGGATGGACGACCTGGGGAAGGGCTTAGCAGCCCTGGGAATCGAAGACACCTGGAGGAACCGGGCACAAAACAGGAAGGAATGGAGGCAGTTTGTGGAAGCAGCGTGTGTTCTGCAGGGCCTGTGATCGCTGAATATCTGACTGTCTATTTCATCCATCTGTTCATCCGAAAGTGGTCTTTAAGCCAACAAACATCTTTCACCAGCCGAATCACAGACACTATGATTTCTACGCCAGGATTTTCACCAAAAAAAAAAATGGCTCTGAGCACTATAGGACTCAACTGCTGAGGTCATTAGTCCCCTAGAACTTAGAACTAGTTAAACCTAACTAACCTAAGGACAGCACAAACATCCATGCCCGAGGCAGGATTCGAACCTGCGACCGTAGCGGTCTTGCGGTTCCAGACTGCAGCGCCTTTAACCGCACGGCCACTTCGGCCGGCAGGATTTTCAGCCTGTAAATCATCATTAGCGCCTCAAGGTTATCTGTTTCAGCAAAGCAATCTACAATTTTATACTTTTTTAATTTTTTTTTTACTTCTGGAGAGTGGTCAGGTTCTGCTGCTAGGTCGTTTCCAGATCGGACTTTGTAAGGCGCCACTCCTTTGAGTTTCGTTGTGTGCAACTGTCAGTAATTTTGTCCGCAACGAATACTACTCGTGATAGTCTCAGCACCGGTCCACAGATTTCGACTATTCAGTGTGTCTACAAAAACCAGGACCGCCGGTGTTACTTTTTTGCACACACCATTAGTTAAACAGTTTCCTTAGCAATTTAAATGTTCCCTAAATTAGTTACCTTACGACACAGAAATCAACTGACAATAAACTTCACGATTGAGTGAACGTACAGATGCGAACATGTCACCATAATGCTGATGTGGAAAAAAAGCTTAACATATGTAGAAACATTTTCCGCTGAAGACGAGCGACAAGATAAAGCCAAATATCTACCTGAGCAGCAAAAAGTCAGTTCCAGAAGGAGACGCTTGGCTACGTGGCACATATTTTAGCGTCGAGCAAAATAGCGGACGATGCTGAAGAATCATTACAACTCAATAACAATACTTAAAAAGTAACTATGAAAGCAGAGACAGCCTGCAAAGCAGATTAAAAAGAAACTGAAACTGAAACCATACTGAGAAACAAGAGCTGAACAAAGTGAAAACAACCGTAAGTTGAGAAGATTTAATTTGTAGCACATTTCAGACTCGCCTCTAGACAGTCCTGTAATAGAAGTCTAAAATTTAATATATTTTCTTATTCCGTTTGTAAATGTTAACTTTCACTTTTTGTGCGCAGTTGTTTTCTTCTGAAATTATTTAGATTACTCCGGAAAAGTAAGTATTTTTTGCCCAATGTGAAAAAAAAATGTTCCAAGGTACAACATGGTCATATAACTAGGAAGAAATGCTCCAGTAAAAGTGTTACACTCGAGAAAATCTGGTCAAGGTTGTATTTAATAATGTGTCTGTTACATAATTACTCTACTATACACCAATAATCGGTAAGTGAAATTAAAATAACTAGAAGTATTATGAAAAGCGAATTACAAGTTAAGTATATCCTGAAGTACAAGCTCTTGGAAACTAACACAAATTTCCATTTTCAGGAGGGGTAAAATTGATAAGCCATTAAAGAAAATCCGTTCATCAGCCAATATGACATGTTACATGGCAGAAGACGCATGAAGCAGAGCTTAACTGTCCAACGTTATATAACTAGTTTTAAAAACATTTACTATTCTGCTCTGCATAAAATACTGCAACTAAAGAATAAAAAGTGTATTCCAAACAGCTTTAATATATTATACAGCCCTGAAATGTTTATAGCTCAATGCATTTACAAACGCTGCACCAAACACGGCCTCGATACTGCTTAAGGCACTCTGTAGTGCGCATATCTTCATGCGATTCTTAAATTAGTCGCTAGAACGAAACACCGACCAGGACAGGAAACACCAAGTATTCCTAGGTATAATATCCTCAAGTTACAGCACCCTCCCCTACGTCCACGCTATAAGCGTTCAAAGAAACTGAAAGCATATGTTACTTAGAGAATTTTCAAAACAACGTAAAAAATTTTGGCCCAAAGTAAAACCACTTAACGGTTCCAAGCACTGGCCTCGACTGTGTTAGCACCGAGGAGAAAGACTATGAAATTAAAGCTGATAGGAACCGCCGCTGCATTTTTTAAAAATTATGCCATTTTCCGATTTTAGCTTTAAACAATAAAAACAGTTACAGCAAAAAGCGGAAGAATGACGTAATTTAAAGGTGCTAATTTCTTAGTTTCCTTCATCCCAAAATAAAGAACACGTAAAGTGAAAGTAGCCTTCTCCACAAACAACAACCTACAACAGAAATTATTTCACATCTTAAACACGCATATGAAGTAAACAATAAAAAGAAGCTGAAGGAAAACGAAAGGCCCCAGGACCCGTCAGTTTGAGCTTTAGATTATATACTGATAACACAGAAGCTTTGGCCACTCTCCTAGCAACGGTGTATCGTACGTCTTTGGAACAATGGCGAGTCTCATGAGGATGGAAACCAGGTGCAGATCGTTTTCTTGCAGAGGACATATTAGCGTTCAGATGTGTCACTGTATTAGAAAATTGTCACGAAGGGCCACGACGCTTCAAGATCGGTCCTGAGGTGGAAATATTGGAAGCGGAGCAATCAATGTAATGTAGAGACAGCAGAAAAGAATGCAAATCGTTAATTACATATTTAAGCAATGAGTATATGTCAGGAAACTTTAAACTAGAAGTCACATAAATATAACAGTAGAGAAATCAAATATCAGATGAGATTCGTCGAAAGAATAAGCATGTGTGCTTCACGAAAGAGAAGTTCTCTTACAAATACGTAATCCTTGAATATTGTTCACTGGTTTTCGACTCTTACCGAGTTGAATTAACCCGTCAGATAACGATCATTCAAATGAATTGCGTCCTTCCTCATGGGTACTTTTGTCGCCGGTAGTTTATTCTTATTGAGAAACAAACTGAAAGTCTCAAAAAATATCGTGGGAGACTCTACAGCTAAAGCCTTGTGCTTTGTGAAGATACCTACTATCAAATTCCCGAAGGTTCACTTACCAAAACGAGTCGTCAAGAAACAGACTACTTCCTCCTAGTTAAATTTCACGTAAGGCACACGAGGTAATAATAAAAGAAATTAGAGGGAGTAAAGATGATTGCCGTTAATCATTCTGCAGCCTTCACCGTAAATTTGCACGAGGAGTTCAGATATATAGGCCTGTACAGAACATTTTACTTGAGAGGTGAGCTTGATATGAAGTTAGGAGTTGGTTACAAATTGTGAAAACTGTAGCTACCGAAACCATGAGCGATAAAAGTTATGTGCTATTTACCCGTAGTAAGTACGTTTCACAGAACGATGATCATAACTGTCTTGATTTGAAACATCAAAGTCTGTCTGTTCTCTAGGCATCTAACATCATGTAGGAATGGTTTGGACGTCTGTTAGTGAGAAAATTCCAAGTGCGTATGAAATTGCACACACCGATCATTCCACACTTTCCAGTATGGGGTGTACTACAGGTCAATGGGAACAAAGACGTACGTGCTCGACGAAAAAATTTCTTAACAAATCCGACCGCGGCACATTTTGAAATAATACACCGAATTGTTCGTGGGACTATAAAAATCTTCTGATCCCTCTTGATGGAAGTACTCTAGCAGAAAATGAATCCAGACATGGTTGAAGACTATTGTCTGAAGTGGAAAAAAACGATCTTCATCGAAAGAAATGTATTGGTAACTTTGTCAAGAAATGAGGACGAAGTATATGAAGCCTTATATTCAGTGTCCAGCTTAACAGAGAAACGAAACGTAGTGAAAATTTAAGGAAAACTGAAGAACTTAAATGGTACTACTATAGCAGAAGACTATAATCAAGCCAGCAAATGGAATATGAAAAGAAGAGTTATCATAATCAACAGTCGAAGAAAAGAATCGTTCGGAAGCATTTACTGCATGAAGGTAGTGGTAGACTCATCATTTACTAAGGCATCTAGACGGTTTTAAAGCCGCAATACAGGATAAAAATTGTAATCGTAGGCAAACAATGAGTTTACCATCAAAGATTAATGAAGTCGTTGTGCGTAGCGGGTTTACAAGTTTACACATATTGCCGCACGATAGAGAGAAGGAAGTCTCAGTTGTCTCGCAACACGACATAACGCCTCAAACTGCTATGTATTTATATCCTATGTGGTTCCTATTCGTTACAAAGGCTTCACAGTGAGGAAATCAGAAAAGAGGTAAAGCTATGTTGTTGAAGTGATTCTTGAAAGCATAGGCGGATAATGTGGAATCCTTCTCCGCCACTGAAGGAGATTTAGTAGAATCTGCAGTTTAAGCTGGCACTGCACTCATGGTTGAACCAGTATTTGCTATCTGTTCCGTGCCGCAGACTTTCTGCCTGTTCTGGGGCTATCGTTACCTGTGTTGAGATATGGCGTCTTAATCCAACCACGTCGCATGTAATCCGTTCAACAGGAATAAAATTTATGACCTCATTGATGAATAGCCGTCGATGACAATCTCTGAGACAATGTGTGACATGCAAGGTCGTCCTACAAATTATCGCCAACGCCCTCCATCTCGAACGAACTTTATTCTGAAAACCCACTTAAACGGCACACAATAATGTTCGCTTAGGAATTCTGGAATTTCCTCTAGCGGAGCCCTTTTCAAGTGCACTGTGAGTACTGCTGTACTCTGTACGAAGCCACAATACAGCAGATACCAATTTTGTTGTCCCCGCCTGGCATTTCATAAAATCTCAGTTTGCAGAACTGGTGCCGCGGTCGTAATACAGTTGTCTCCTTTTTCCTGTTAGTGGTAAGGGTGGGCGGATTCACTTTCTGTCGCCACCCCTTTCCGCCCTACACGGAATTTGTGTACCCTATCTGTTTGCATCTAGTGTTACCTCACGCGAAAGTGCGAGAACGTTTCCTCAAAATGTTTGCGAATTATATATCCAAGGCGGGACGTGGATAGAAGTCCGGTATTCATATAGTCGGATGTGGAAAACTGCAATTATTTATCAGGATGTGGTAGGCTACTAGTAGGATATATAATTGAAAATAAAACAAGTACACTAAACTACTAGTAGGATATATAATTGAAAATAAAAGGAATGCAGAAACCGGTACAAACTAAGTAGAAGTTCTCGTAATTTACAGAGTGAATTTACATGGATACAGATGTTGCGCACGTAGACCGTCTCAGAGGAGGTGGTTCTCCTAGATACCTTCCCATTTGTGGACGATGCAGCGTGTGAACTCTATTGTGTGAGTGACTGTGATGAGTGCTTCTATAGTGCTTCATCTGTGCACTACACCCAGACAATTATGGGTACACATACTCCGTCGCGGGGGATAACGGGGTGGTGGCAAAATGGCTCTGAGCACTATGGGACTCAACTGCTGTGGTCATCAGCCCCCTAGAACTTAGAACTACTTAAACCTAACTAACCTAAGGACATCACACACATCCATGCCCGAGGCAGGATTCGAACCTGCGACCGTAGCACCCGCACGGTTCCGGACTGCGCGCCTAGAACCGCGAGGTGGTGGCAGAAAGGGCATCAGACTACCCCTTAAACTAACCATGTCATATCCATAAATAACTATTCAGATCCTGCGCCGACAAGGGGCAAAGGCACAAGGAAAAAAAGAAGTTTGGACCACCTTCTCGGCAGAGGAACTTAACTCGTCTCAACAAATGCATAGTTCAACGCGAATTTTGGTGGTGCATGAAACTTTCAACCGTAACTAAATCTTCAATGTGACGGCGTGTAGTTGGTGTTCAACAGAGTATACAGCAATGTAAGGTCTTCAACGGCAGACCTCGCCACAGTTTTCACTGTGTTATGGTACACGTTATTCTATTGATAGACAGTAACATGTACTGTCACACAATGAAAACTGTGACGACATCTGTCCTCTCGATTTACTGTTCTCATGGTTTTCCTGTAGGTACTGTTCACAAGCGTACACTTGGATAGTTTATTTAGTAGAGGCATGTTCAGTTGTATCCGCATTCCTTGTTTAATTGTGTTCTCGTCCGATTGCCATTAACGCGCTGCCAACACGAAAAAGACAAAAAGAATCTTTGGTAGTGATGAAAGTGATGTCCTTGACGGCGAGTGTTCATCAGAGACAAGGGTATCGTCAGGAGTGCCCCAGGGATGTGTGATAGGGGCGCTGTTGTTGTCCATACCCATAAATTATTTGGCGGAGAAGGTGGAGAGCTGATGATGCCGTGGTGTACGGTAAGGTGTCGAAGATCAGTGACTGTACGAAGATACAAGACGACTTAGACAAAATTTCCGGTTGGTTTGATGAATGGCAACTAACCTTGTTGTTGTGGTCTTCAGTCCTGAGACTGGTTTGATGCAGCTCTCCATGCTACTCTATCCTGTGCAAGCTCCTTCATCTCCCAGTACCTTCTGCAACCTACATCCTTCTGAATCTGCTTGTGTATTCATCTCTTGGTCTCCCTCTACGATTTTTACCCTCCACGCTGCCCTCCAATTCTAAATTTGTCATCCCTTGATGCCTCAGAACATGCCATACCAACCGATCCCTTCTTCTGGTCAAGTTGTGCCACAAACTTCTCTTCTTCCGAGTCCTGTTCAATACCTCCTCATTAATTACGTGATCTACCAACCTAATCTTCAACGTTCTTCTGTAGCACTACATTTTGAAAGCTTCTATTCTCTTCCTGTCCAAACTATTTATTGTCCATGTTTCACTTCCATACATGGCTACACTCCTTACAAATACTTTCAGAAACGACTTCCTGACACTTAAATCTATACTCGATGTTAAGAAATTTCTCTTCTTCAGAAACGCTTTCCTTCCCATTGCCAGTCTACATTTTATATCCTCTCTACTTCGACCATCATCAGTTATTTTGCTCCCCAAATAGCAAAACTCCTTTACTACTTTAAGTGTCTCATTTCCTAATCTAATTCCCTCAGCATCACCCGACTTAATTCGACTACATTCTATTATCCTCGTTTTGCTTTTGTTGATGTTCATCTTATATCCTCCTTTCAAGTCACTGTCCATTCCGTTCAACTGCTCTTCCAAGTCCTTTGCTGTCTCTGACAGAATTACAATGTCATTGGCGAACCTCAAAGTTTTTATTTCTTATCCCTGGATTTTAATACCTACTCCAAATTTTTCTTTTGTTTCCTTTACTGCTTGCTCAATATACAGATTGAATAACATTGGGGAGAGGCTACAACCCTGTCTCACTCCCTTCCCAACCACTGTTTCCCTTTCATGCCCCTCGACTCTTATAACTACCATCTGGTTTCTGTACAAATTGTAAATAGCCTTTCGCTCCCTGTATTTTACCCCTGCCACCTTTAGAATTTGAAAGAGAGTATTCCAGCCAACATTGTCAAAAGCTTTCTCTAAGCCTACAAATGCTAGAAACGTAAGTTTGCCTTTCCCTAATCTTTCTTCTAAGATAAGTCGCAGGGTCACGTGTTCCAACATTTCTACGAAATCCAGACTGATCTTCCCCGAGGTCGGCTTCTACCAATTTTTCCATTCGTCTATAAATAATTCGCGTTAGTATTTTGCAGCTGTGGCTTATTAAACACCTGATTTCTTTGAGATTGGAATTGTTATATTCTTCTTGAAGTCTGAGGGTATTTCGCCTGTCTCGTACATCTTGATCACCAGATGGTAGAGTTTTGTCAGGACTAGCTCTCCCAAGGCCGTCAGTAGTTCTAATGGAATGTTGTCTACTCCCAGAGCCTTGTTTCGACCCAGGTCTTTCAGTGCTCTGCCAAACTCTTCACTAACCTTAAACGTGGAAAAATGTAAGTTAATGCGGTTGAGTAGGAAGATCAAAGCTGTAATGTGCAGATACAGTATTACTAGTGTTCTGGTTGACACAATCAAGGCGTTTAAATATGTGGGCGTAACGTTAAAAAGTTATAGGAAATGGAACAAACATGTGAGAACTATGGTAGTAAAGGCGAATGGTCGACTCCGGTTTATTGGGAGAATTTTAGGAATGAGTGCTTCACCTGAAAAGGAGACCGCACATTTGACACTGGAGCGACCTGTTCATGAATACTGCTCGAATGTTTGGGATCCGTACCGGGACGAATTGTTTCCGCATACCTTGTTTGACCGAAGATATTCAGAGGCGGGCTGCCAGATTTGTTACCGGTAGGTTTGAACGACACCTAAGCGTTCCTGAGATGCTTCGGGAACTCAAACGGGAATCCCTGAAAATAAGGCGACGTTCTTTTCGAGGAACACTATTGAGAAAATTTAGAGAACTGTTATCTGTAGCTGACTGCCGAACGATTCTACTGCCGTCAATATACACTGCGCGTAAGGACCACGAAGATATGAGAAATTGGGGCTAATACAGAGGCATATAGATAGTCGTTCTCCCTTTGCTCTCTTTGCTAGTGGAGCAGGAAAGGAAATATCTAGTATTGGTACTGGGTACCTTCCGCCAAGCACCGTAAATTTGCTTGCAGAGTATCTATGTAGATGTAGATGAAACTGGACTTGCATTCGGGAGGATGGCTGTTCATATCGTCGTCCGGTCATCCAGATTTAGGTTTTTCATGATTTCGCTACATAGATTAAGCTAAATACCGGAACGGCACGTTTGAAAGGAACACCCGCGATTTCCTTAGTCATACTTCCCTAATCAGAGCTTGAGACACGTCTCTTAATGTTCTCGTCGCCGGGACGTTAAACCTTAACCTTTCCACCTTCCTTCTTCTAAATTGGTTCAAATGGCTCTGAGCACTATGCGACTTAACTTTTGAGGTCATCGGTCGCCTAGAACTCAGAACTAATTAAACCTAACTAACCTAAGGACATCACACACATCCATGCCCGAGGCAGGATTCGAACCTGCGACCGTAGCGGTCGCTCGGCTCCAGACTGTAGCGCCTAGAATCGCTCGGCCACTTCGGCCGGATAATTAACGATTTATCTCAATCACTGTATCTACACGAGTCATCATTCCCGGTTTGGGTAGTTAGGTGCCATTTACAGCTCTGCAGTGGTTGCTCTCATTGTAAGAAGAGTACACAAACACTAAAATGGAATTTCTGAACCTGTCAAAGACAATGATAACTCACAGGTTTCAAACATGTTTTTTTTAATACGCTGTAGCTATTGCCCACATGCCAAACTGAAAACAGCCTTGAGTGAGATACATAGTTCATGTTACGGTTTGATTAATTACACTACAATTCTTTTTTTCTATTCCTGTGTTTTTCCACTTTTATATCAATGGCATTCTTGTAAAATGTAAGTAAAATGTTATGGATTCTGATACTTTTAGTAAGAGCTGCAAATATTTGTTTACGCTTTCTTATATATTATGCGACAGCTTTAGCGGTTATAGTGCCTTAGCAGAATATTTTCCACATTTATAAAAGAAGCCGCCTAATGATTTGTCTGCTAGTGCCTCCTGCTCATTTACATTCGGTTGTATGCGTCACTCCTTCTTACGCTGATTTGGAATGGCTACGACGTGATAGGCGACATGGTTTTCACATACACTGTTTTGTTAATCGATTTCTTCCATACGGTTCTTCTAAACCCCTCTTTGAATACCAAATATCTACCATCATTTCCAACTGCAATAAAAGATCTGATACGTTCAGCATCTTAGATGTACCTTCGCTTAACACAACATCTTTCGCCACGTCCACCTCCAATTCAATCGCAAAGCTCTGAAACAAACTATCC
Source organism: Schistocerca serialis cubense (assembly GCF_023864345.2). Classification (NCBI taxonomy): domain Eukaryota; kingdom Metazoa; phylum Arthropoda; class Insecta; order Orthoptera; family Acrididae; genus Schistocerca; species Schistocerca serialis. The sequence goes on along the minus strand of NC_064638.1, from coordinate 1,076,036,923 downwards.
AATAAACTGCGTCTTATCCAAAACAACTCTCATTGCAAGAGGTGATTAAAACTTTAGCTGTTATCATCTCTCGATACATCCCAGCTCTCTTCCTTCCTCCCAAATGCGAAATAGTATCTGTCACTGTGTAAACTAATGATGTTCCCTGAACCTTAGCTGTTTCTGCTTTTTGTTCTTCATCTCATCGGATAACCATAAGGTATTATTTAGTGCTCAATTTGAGACTAAACCTAGTAGTTGCACCAATGCCTGGGCCCCGACGACGCGTCAGGGGATTGTCAGCAGCTTCTACAACGGCCACAGTGCTGACCTCCATATAATGTTGACGTTACTTCTCTGTAAGCAGAGTGCCCACAGCTGAGCCACCCTGCCGCAGAGTGGTGCTGCTCCTGACCAGAGATTCCAGAGCGCCAGACCCGCGTGTGTGCGACCGCTGGACTGACGGGAAGAGAAGCGTGCCACGAAACTTAATTCAAGGACAAGGTCTCATTCAAATAAGCAAAAAATAGGCAAAGTTTGTAATTTTTTTTTAGATAATGAGAAGACATACAAACTATCTGTTTGGGGATTATCACTGATCATACTTTGAACTTTATTTTAGATTTTCAGTGCAATAAAATGGCGACCGTAATAATGGTTTGATGAAGGGCCCGAGTGCAGTGTAGACCATCAGGAGATATCTGAAATAAAAAATGGATAACATCAGTCGATGCTACATTCCATTTACAGGAGCTTATACGTGACTAGAATGTAATACCCTTAAGTTTAACGATATGGTTGTAACTCGAACTTTGAGTTCGATTTTTAGGGATTTGTTTCACTCTTTATGGCTTTACAAAAATAGTCAATATTAAGAAATTTCATGTATTAAAGGTATAAGCTCCCAAGAAAAGTGTTTACTTTTCGGAGGTCAAAGGTAGAAGTTAATAGGTTTAAACCGTTTTTATTTTACGTTGGCCGGCCGGTGTGGCCGTGCGGTTATAGGCGCCTCAGTCTGGAAACGCGTGACCGCTACTGTCGCAGGTTCGAATCCTGCCTGGGGCATGGATGTGTGTGATGTCCTTAGGTTAGTTAGGTTTAAGTAATTCTAAGTTCTAGGGGACTGATGTTAAGTCCCATAGTGCTCAGAGCTATTTGAACCATTTTACACTATATGCAGTTTGGAAAAATTGTTTCTCTAGAAAAACCTGTTTAAAGTTTATGGAAAACTTTTATATGTGTTATTAGTTTAGTTTGCATAAAAACTACATGCTATTATTTATTTCTGATGTTGCTGAACACAAAGCTGACGTTAGATTTTGAACAATCAAAATGGCTAATCCAACGTCACACACCAAAAGTTATGTTTTGATCATTTCGGCTAAAAATTGGCCGAAAAAAGTGTTTTCGTTACTTACGTTTAACCTGCAATTCCAGAAACCATATACCAACCTTTCTTCCAACTCGAACTTCTCCTAGAGAGCAATTCCATCGTTCCTCTTGGCGAGGAAAGCCGATCTGGCTGAGCTGCATATGCTGAGTTCAGGACTCTGCACACGTTGTTCGTCAGCTTTTTTGGAGAACATGTTTGCCTGCGTACTGGAATACAATCATGTCGCAAACGTGCGTCACGGCACGATAAGTTTCCTGCCTGAGCCGGGAGCGTCCCACGGTGGCCATGACACTGCTTTGAACAACGGGCTGTAGAAACATTTGTAACGGACGGTCCAAAAAACATTTTCATCCCAACATTCTAAACACGCATACCTTTCAAAAATGCAATAAAAATCGAATTTTCCACTATTTTGATTGAGAGCGTGGACTTAATGGCACACGAGTGAAAATTCAACACATACATTGTCGGATCGAAAGGATTCGGGTACCTATTAATAACACTAAATGTTGTGTGTCCCGTCTCCGCTCTTATGATGGGTTGGACTCTGTTCAGGACATTTTTCATTTAGGTGTCCGTGGAGGTACGGGAGCCCATTGTTCCTCAAGAGCCGAAAACAGAGACTTCCGTGGGCACGTGGTCGAGCTCTAACTCATGCCAAACTATTCCAATGGGTTCAAGTCGGGACTCTAGGCAGGCCAGTCCATTTCAGGAATGTTACTGTTAACAAACCACTGCCTCACAACTACTCCTATATGATGGCGCGCATTATCATACTGACAGTAACAATCATCTTCTCCCAACTGTTCCTCTACTGCACATAGTGCTGTACACTGTTCACATTACACAGTAATACCACGCAGTACCATCGCCTTCTCCATAATTCACTGCTGGGACTATACGTGGGGGCAGGTAACGTTCTTCAGGTATTCGCCCAAAACCAAACCCAGCCGTTGGACTGCTACAGTGTATAGCATCAGTCGTCAATCCAAATCATTCGCTTCCAGTCATCCACTACCCAGTGACGTCGTTCTTTATACCACCTCAAGCGCCTTTTAGGACTGACTACAGAAATGTGTGGCTTATGAACCGCTGCTCGACCACTGTACGCCAATCTCTTAAACTCCATCGATGAAGTTCGGGCACTGTAGAATATCATTTGCTTTTGTTGTTGTACCTTCAAACTGAACTCATTCGTTGCTCTCAAATACAGTTTATCATAAACTTCAACTATTTTGCAGTAACATACACACATCAAAAAAAAGTTTTGCATCACCTCGGTTCCGAGAGTTCCGGAACCTGTATACTACAGAAAATTGGAATAGAGATCAACATAAACATCATTTCCGCCCTTTTCATTGCTCATGAAAACCACACATTGCATGTTGTACCACCATACAGCGAGACCTCCAGAGGTGGTGGTCCAGATTGCTGTACACACCGGTACCTCTAATACCCAGTAGCACGTTCTCTTGCATTGATGCATGCCTGTATTCGTCGTGGCATACCATCCGAATGTTCATGGAGTCACTGTTGGTCCAGATTGTCCCATTCCTCAAACGCGGTTCAGTTTCGACCCTCAGGGTGTTTGGTGCGTCACGTCGTCAAAAAAAAAAAAAAAGGTTCAAATGGCTCTGAGCACTATGGGACTTAACTGCTGAGGTCATCAGTCCCCTAGAACTTAGAACTACTTAAACTTAACTAACCTAAGGACATGACACACATCCATGCCCGAGGCAGGATTCGAACCTGCGACCGTCGCGGTCGCGCGGTTCCAGACTGTAGCGCCTAGAACCGCTCGGCCACCCCGGCCGGCTCTCGTCGTCCATAAACAGCCCTTTTTAGTCTATCCCAGGCATGTTCGATAGGATTCATGTCTGGAGAACACGCTGGCCACTCTAGTCGAGCGATGTCATTATTTGAAGGAAGTCATTCACAAGATGTCCACGACGGGGGCGCGAATTGCCGTATTGCCGTCCATGAAGATGAATGCCCCGCCAATATGCTGCCGATATGGTTGCACTATCGGTCGGAGGATGGCATTCACGTATCGTACAGCCGTTACGACGCCTTCCAAGACCACGTCGGCCCCACATAATGGCACCTCAAAACATCATGGAATCTTCACCTGCACTCGATGGACAGTGTGTCTAAGGCGTTCAGCCCTACCGGGTTGCCTCCAAACACGTCTCCGATGATTGTCTGCTTGAAGGCATATGCGACACTTGTCGGTGAAGAGAACGTGATGCCAATCCTGAGTGGTCCGTTCGGCATGTTGTTGGGCCCATCTGTACCGCGCTGCATTGCGTCGTGGTTGCAAAGGTGGGCCTCGCCATGAACGTCGGGAGCGAAGTTACGCATCATGCAGCCTATTGCGCACAGTTTGAGTCGTAACACGACGTCCTGTGGCTGCACGAAAAACATTATTCAACATGGTAGCATTGCTGTCAGAGTTCCTCCGAGCCATAATCCGTAGGTGGCGGTCATCCACTGTAGTAGTAGCCATTGGGCGGCCTGAGCGAGGCATGTCATCGGCAGTATCTCTGCATCTCCTCCACGTCCGAACAACATAGCTTTGGTTCACTCCGAGACGCCTGGACACTTCCCTTGTTGAAAGCCGTTCCTGGCAGATGTAACAATGCGGACGCCATCGAAACGCGGTATTGATCGTCTAGGCATGGTTGAACTACAGCCAATACGAGTCGTGTACCACCTTCCTAGTGGAATAACTGGAATAATCGGCTGTCGGACCCCATCCGTCTAATAGGCGCTGCTCATGCATGGTTGTTGACATCGAGGGGCGGGTGTAGTGACATCTCTGAACAGTCAAAGGGATTGTGTCTGTGATACAATGTCCACAGTCAATGTCTATCTTCAGGAGTTCTGGGAACCAGGATGATTGCAAAACTTTTTGTGATGTATGTATTATTTGTATTTCTCTAAATAAAATTTAAAAATTTACCACGGGTGGAAAAGCTTTTTAAAAAAAGTTGCACTTGGAGGTTAATGTGGTATAGTCGGGAAATGTGGAACGAATCTGTAAAAATCAGGTAATCGTGTACATTCGAAGAAAAAACATGTTTGACGTACACAAAATATGTTTCTGAGACTGCTCTTAATTAAAGTGTTAAAAGAACGTAGGTAACATGACAAATAATTTGGTTCAGTAGAAAATCTTTTAAGTTCTTTAACTTCAGAACAAAGTTCTAAAACAATTATTTGTTTACTTCCTGGCAGATTGAAACTGTGTGCCCGACCGAGACTCGAACTCGGGACCTGTGCCTTTCGCGGGCAAGTGCTCTACCATCTGAGCTACCGAAGCACGACTCACGCCCGGTCCTCACAGCTCTACTTCTGCCAGTATCTCGTCTCCTACCTTCCAGACTTTACAGAAGCTCTCCTGCGAACCTTGCAGAACTAGCACTCCTGAAAGAAAGGATACTGGAGACATGGCTTAGCCACAGCCTGGGGGATGTTTCCAGAATGAGATTTTCACTCTGCAGCGGAGTGTGCGCTGATATGAAACTTCCTGGCAGATTAAAACAGGAATCTGCCAGGAAGTTTCATATCAGCGCACACTCCGCTGCAGAGTGAAAATCTCATTCTGGAATTATTTTTTTATGTAGTCGGGGTGATCCGTTTTACATTCATTTACGTGTTTAAGACATAAACTAATCTTCGTTCTCAGCACCGGCACGGTAAAGCTCTGTTTTATGGAATATCAAGTACTCCATGTTGCCCGATACGTCATCTTGGACTTCACACCATAATAAAAGGACTAACTTCACCCAGAACAAAAATTGGAGCTATATTTACCGATCTACTACTCCTTTTGTTAATAAATTGCATAGGTTTAACCGTTAGTGTAGATTTTCAGTAATTATTGTGTATTTTTGAAACGTTACTTGCAAAAATTTTGTCAGACTACGTAAACAGTTCTTCTGCGCCGTACTTCACACGATGTCTGGAGACAAACTGGACTCACTGCTAACCATAACGGTAATATTTTGAAGTAGATTATGCGTCTCCTGCATGAGAACACCCACGAAGGATGAGAAATCACGGAATATTGCCAGATTATACCATGATACCCTAAGTACATCTGCGTATAGTCGTTGTGCCAGCTAAACTACTGGTAGCATTTTGGAACGCATGAGTGATTCTTTCTGCTGATTTCATGCGATTTGTTACAGCCACCCTTGGCAGTGCTCGACAATCCATCGTCAGTGTATGATGTCTGCCAGGTCTTGATTTAGCTTTGGTTGTTCCTTCTCCTTTCCACTTCATAATCACATCACCGAAAATCGGCTTGGGCAGCTTTAGAAGGGTTCAAATGTCCATGTTTGATCTGTTACTCAGGTGACCTCCAATGACAGGTCCACGTTCCAAGTCAGTGAATTCTCCTGACCGACCCATTCTGCTATTATTGCTTCCCTACTGACGAAACAATACTTCCCGTAGTCTTTTATACTGGAAGGTCCGACTCTTCGTCATCTAGTGGTCAATTCCACAATACACAGTGGTGTCCGGACGTTTTTGGTTAGATATTATATATTATTATCCTTATTATTAGGTACTGCTCATGTACTACATATGCTTTAATGTTACCTTACTAAGGGTATTTGGTTAGGTGTAAGACAGGTTCTGAATGCCCTAATCTTTCAGGTAAAATAAATACGTAAATATATTTTCGGCTATACAATTTCCACATTATCATTCATTGCCTTTGTTATTATAGTGCAAATCATCTGATACTCTTGCAAATGCTCATATTATTACAAAATAAACACTGTTGAGCCAAAACATTATAACCACTGCCCACCGCGAGTTTGTATGCTGCCTGGCACTGAGGGCGCGTGACGCTGTAAGATAAGTATATGAGAGGAACAGAGACGAATGGGGAGTCATTCTAGCGACGATAAGTGGTGCTAATGCGGAAATCCACCGACTTAAGGGACTTTGACAAAAGCCAGACTACTGAGGCTCAGTGCCTGGGAGAGAGCATCTCGGAAACGGCGAAGCTGATCGGGTGTCCCCGTGATACTGTCATGAGCATATATAGAAAGTAGGCGACAACAAGTTGGACGTCCATACCTCACCACAGAATGTAGGGACCGGAGCCTTGCCCGCTCTTTAAAGCGAGGTGGGCGACGGTCTGTGGCAGATCTGACAGCAGAGTACAGACCTAGCGCAGGCAAGAGTGTTTTGAAGCACATCGTTCAGCGCATAGTGTTGAACATGGTGTTCCGCAGTAGAGGACCCATATCTGTTCGCATGTTGACCCAACAACATCGTAAATTACACTACTGGCCATTAAAATTGCTACACCATGAAGATGACATGCTACAGACGCAAAATTTAACCGACAGGAAGAAGATGCTGTGATATGCAAATGATTACCTGTTCAGAGCATTCACACAACGTTGGCGCCGGTGGCGACACCTACAACGTGCTGACATAAGGAAAGTTTCCAACCGACTTCTCATACACAAACAGCAGTTGACCGGCGTTGCCTGGTGTAACGTTGTTGTGATGCCTTGTGTAAGGAGGAGAAATGCGTACCATCAGGTTTCCGACTTTGATAAAGGTCGGATTGTAGCCTATCGCGATTGCGGTTTATCGTATCGCGACATTGCTGTTCGCGTTGGTCGAAATCCAATGACTGTTAGCAGAATATGGAATCGATGGGTTCAGGAGGGTAATACGGAACGCCGTGCTGGATCCCAACGGCCTCGTATCACTAGCAGTCGAGATGACAGGCATCTTATCCGCATGGCTGTAACGTGCAGCCACGTCTCGATCCCTGAGTCAACAGATGGGGACGTTTGCAAGACAACAACCATCTGCATGAACAGTTCGACGACGTTTGCAGCAGCGTGGACTACACCTCTGAGACCACGGCTGCGGTTACCCTTGACGCTGCGTTACAGACAGGAGCGCCTGCGATGGTGTACTCAACGACGAATCTGGATGCACGAATGGCAAAACGTCATTTTTTTCGGATGAATCCAGGTTCTGTTTACAGCATCATGATGGTCGCATCCGTGTTTGGCGACATCGCGGTGAACGCACATTGGAAGCGCGTATTCGTCATCGCCATACTGGCGTAAAACCTGACGTGATGGTATGGGGTGCCATTGGTTACACGTCTCGGTCACCTCTTGTTCGCATTGACTTTGAACAGTGAACGTTACATTTCAGATGTTTTACGACCCGTGGCTCTACCATTCATTCAATCCTGCGAAACACTACATTTCAGCAGGATAATGCACGACCGCATGTTGCAGGTCCTTTACGGGCCTTTCTGGATACAGAAAATGTTCGACTGCTGCCCTGGCCAGCACATTCTCCAGATCTCTCACCAATTGAAAATGCCTGGTCAATGGTGGCCGAGCAACTGGTTCGTCACAATACGCCAGTCACTATTCTTGATGAACTGTGGTATCGTGTTGAAGCTGCATGGGCAGCTGTACCTGTACACGCCATTCAAGCTCTGTTTGACTCCATGCCCAGGCGTATCAAGGCCGTTATTATGGCCAGAGGTGGTTGTTCTGGGTACTGATTTCTCAGGATCTATGCACCCAATTGGGTGAAGGTGTAATAACGTGTCAGGTCTAGTATAATATATCTGTCCAATGAATACCCGTTTATCATCTCCATTTCTTCTTGGTGTAGCAATTTTAATGGCCAGTAGTGTATGATTAGAGGAGGGCGCGGGATCATCGAGTTTGGACCACTGATCAATGGAATCGTGTTACCTGGTCGAATGAATCTCGTTTATTGTTGAATACGGTCGATGGTCGCGTTCAGAAACGCCGTCGTCCAGGCGAACGGCTGCTCGACACATGCAACGCGCCATCGACTTAGGCCTGTAGGAACATGTTATGTTATGGGGGACATCCACCTGGGCTTCCAAGGGACGTGTGGTAGTAATCGAAGCCACCATGACAGTGTGGACTACTTGAACATCGTTAGGGACCACATGTAACCCCTTATGCTTGATGTCTTCCTCAGCAGCAGGATAATTGTCCAATTCAGAAGGCCGCAATAGTGCTGCAATGGTTTGAGGAGCATGACAGTGAACTCGCGGTGATGTCTTGGCATTCATGTTCGGCTTATCTGAATCCGACGGAACCCAACTGGGACGCTATCAGACGCCGGCTCCGCGCCCACAAACCAACCGCCCGTAAACTACGGGAAGTGTGTGTGACCTGTGGATAGGCATCTGGTGACATTAACCTCTGGAAACCTATCAAGTACTTGTTGAATCTGTGGCATGCAGAATCACTGCTGAACTGAGTTCCAGAAGTAGATCAATATGCTTTAAGAAGGTGGTCATAATGTTTTGGTTCATCAATGTAAATAAATATTCGCTGGCTTACGAGAGTACGATCTTCACTTCATTTATTATCATTTTATCTTTTTTATTTAATACATTCACATTGAATAATAAAAAAATTACAAGAGTATCTTTGTGTTTATGTAAAGCAGTATGACTATTCCGTCTAAATTACTATCTATGTTATGTTTGATCTTTAAGGTACGTTAAGTTAAATTTTCTATCATTGTGTTTATTAGTTAAGAAAACTTTTGTTTTTTGCTGCAAATAACCACATTAATTTGCTTCTAGTTGAATACTAATTAAGTAACTCGTAATTGTTCGTTTCGTAAGCAGTCATTCTAAAACTTCAGATTTAACATAAATCAAGTATTTCTGGTTGCAGTTTGATGGGTTTAGTTTACACGTAAGGAGCTGTCAGCTGCTCGTTGTTCATTGCCGTCAGAAATACTCCACTAATTCATGTTCTGCTTGACCTTTCAGCCCCCCTCCGTGTCTAGCTGGCCTAGTCGTCTACTGGTAAAACGCATGCCTAAAAACAGAAAAGTCGCGGCCCCAAATATTTCAGGTTGCAACCTAGCTTTACGCCTCAATTATGTAAGAATTTCACTTTAAATTGTAGATATACACTTTCCCTTAGACGAGTGCTGGAACAGAGACGCGCAAGTCGCCGAAATGCCGTTGAATCGAGACACCTGCACCTGCCCGTTAACCTTCAGGAAAATCGTTATTATTAACCCTCTGACGTAGTCAAGGAAGTGTCTTCTGTGTTACCAAGGGAAAGTTCCTCATTTAGTACTGCCACATTTCCCGCAGTTACATAAAACTCTCGGTGGATCTGTGTCAGTTTCTCAAAATTTATAAACTTCTATTAAAGTCACTGACCTAGTCGAAGTTATTGCTACAAATTTTGATCTCTTTAGCGTCTTGACGACAGTGTCTAAGTAGCTGAGTTTGTGACTCAAACATAGTTCATGTTCCTTCATGAGGCTGCGCTCAACAACCGCTGATTTTTTTTCTATATCTCGATTTTAAATATTTTGTTACTTTTCAGTACAAAATTCGAATATTACACTGTTAAATTGATCGATACACTGACCTCCACACTCACAAAAAGAATGTTATAAACTGTAGGGACTTTGAGAACAGGACTAATTGCGTGCTGCATCTATAATTTTTTTATTGGGCGGTCGGAACATCCATTTTAGCAGATGTAGCTTCGGGAAAAGAAAGGAGCTTAACAAGCCGATCATCTCTTGAATGATGAATATCTTCTTGTTTTCGTTTCTTGGAGACGTTAACGCGATGACTCCACCGCTACAATCACTTCTTTGGAATAATGCGATTCATATATTAAGTTTTAAAAATAGCTGTCACTGAGCAACAGTACATAAGTTTCAGTATAGGAATAACACAGCCAACCGGTTGACCTAGGTTTCGACACCTCTAAGGATATCTTTATCAGAATGAAATTTTAAGAAACCCTATGAAATAATACATATCTTTTTCTTCGAATCTCATAGATGTGTGCTACTAAATTTACCTTCATGCCGATGTTTTTTTTTATTATGCAGCTGTGTGTATAAATATTTTATAATATTTAGCGCCTTACGTAATGGTAATTTCTATATAGCCTGACAGATGGATCTGTAATACTTCATTTGCTTGACCTTTTTGTATTTTCAAAAATACATTCAGCTCTCTTCCTTTGTATTTTGTTTTTGTAATTAACTGTTATTCAATTCATTTATTTTCTGTTATAATGTCCAAAATGGGCACATCTCACTGTCCGCTCCCGATAGGCGGCACAACTTGTATCGTTTTCGTGTCAGCAATGTAAGCCACTGGGCCGATCAGTCTGATGTTGTTCCTAGGAAGGCATACGTGCCAAAAACTGGAACGTGTTTAATTTTAATTTTTGACTTGAGCATATTTGCTCGAAACTTCGACCATTGCTTTCTCGCAATGTAACATTACGTAAGTAACCTTTGCATGTCATGACAATTGTCGTCTTTGTCAATATTTTTGTGAAACTTAATTTTTAAGTATTATTTTACGTTGTTTTTTTTCAAAATTTCATTCTGATGAAGACCTCTTTAGAGGCGTCAAAACCTAGGTCATTGTATCAAAGAGTTGTGTGTAACCGGTTGGCTACTCGATTCATATATTTAATTTTGGGATCAAAGTGATCCTTCCCAGAAACAGATGTAACTTTGGGTATCAACGTACATGAAACCGCTCTCGTATGGGCTGGACGGTGGAAGCTCTGCAACCTGAGCCATGTTCAGTGTTTCAGGCTGTGATATACAGAAAGGCCAAGCGAGCCATACCGTTGCGGTCAAGTAAAACGTCTAAAATGTCAAATATATTTCTCCTTGCGGTTCGACGGGAATTGTATTTCAGTATCTATCCTATTCATATGATCTAGAAGGCCTTGAAGTGCTTCTAAGTCACGTGGCGAGATAATAAACATGTCATTGATGTAACGATAGTGTGAGTAAGACTAAAGAGAGCTAAATGTAAGGCACGTTCCTCGAAATGCTCTAAAAGGAAATAGGCTATACCTGGAGATAAGGTTCAATGCTGTTTCGTCAGCTACTTCATAAATTTTTCCACCATACAAAAAAAAAAAAAAAAAAAAAAAAAAAAAAAATAATAAAAAAAAAACACCACACACAGACGGTTGTCAACGCTTAACGAATGAATTTATTGAATCAAAACTACCAATAGGTTCAACGTATCTTCCGCAGAGGCTTTTGTAAAGAAGGAGACCACATGGAGACTGGAGAAAACATCGGTTTCGCAACTCTGAGTTGATGTCAACGAACATATGAGAGTTTTTAATGTCATATTTGTAATGACTAATTGTGGGTGTCATTAACTTGGTCAGAGATGCGGCTGGTCTATAGGAGGGAGAACCTAAAGCGCTAACCGTAAGTCTCAGTAGAATACATTGTGTATGGATTTTAGACAATCCGTACAGCTTCGAAAATACAGGACCTTAGAATCACGGTGTCGTCAGGGAATCCTGTGCTTAGTCTATATATATAATTAAGGAGAACACTTACCAAAACGACTGGAGTGCAAGGGACTAAGTTAGATGTTCTCATCATCTGTAGGCGTGGTCCAGCTGGTACTAGCTGTAAATAAGTTTTTCAGAGACCGCTACCATTCACAAGTTCTTTGTTAATGTGCATAAATAATTTAAAATCGCAACGAATTTCGAGGTACGACCTCATTCTCAGGTAAATAACGGCAATACCAAAAATTTAACAAGAGTAAACATAGAACTTAAAGTAGTAGTTTTCTGTCTTAATATGTTCTGTGACCTTCTTTGCAGGAAGCGTTTATTTCGTTTGTTTGTTCGTTTCTGAGACAAAAATCCTAAATAATCAACCACAACCTGAAATGCCTGTCATCTTGTAGCGTATTCTTTTCCTTCGATCATAATGGTTGTTTAGAAATTTGTTGTCCACTCTAAGGAAACTCGTTAACAGCGTTTATAGCAACAGCTTTCTTTCCTCAATTTTATGTGCAAAGGATCTAAATTTATACTTCGTTGATTTCTCGGAATCTGTTAGGTCGGACATGGTTTTTATAAATAAAATTTCCTTGTTTTCCAAAGCGTTGCGATTCCACGTCGCCGAGATGGATTCTACGTCATGACTTGGACTCAGACTTTTTCGCAAACGGAACCTTAGTGAGACATAGCCTTTCAAAGCGTTTAACTTTGAGTGCACTCGGTACACTAGTTAGTGTATCGAGGCTAATCGAAATAGGTGGTTCCCAGGCTCTGGTTTCACCTTTTTAGGTGCATTTAACTACGGCAAATGCCCACTGTGATGTGTGTTATTCAAGAGACTGCGTGAACCCTTTCAACAAAGTCGAAACAGTCCATTTACGTGTAATGTGGTTCCCGTTAATTAAATTGAACATTTTATTTTCTCAGAAAGCGGCTGCTTATTCGTGTAGGTAGAGAGGAGAATACACTAAGGGAGACCGTTATAAACGAGTTTATTTCTGTGACGTCTCTTTTGTTCTCTCCTAATAATAAAGGAAATAAAGTTCCCGTATGAGTGCGCGATCATTGTAAACATTTTGTGAATAATATCGTCTAGATCGATTAATAGCTACATTTCTTTATTTATTACGTCGCTTCGGCTCCTGCCAAAATCAGAACAGAACTTAGAAGTTGTCAAACAACGTTTAGTGTCAGTATCAATGAAACCTATGCCTAATCGTGCTTAGGCTTTATTGATACTGATACTGACGTTAACATCCCTGCCCTATTGGAAAACAGCCGCGTTATTAGTTTAAATTCGGAAGAACACATAGAAAACGTCGTGGGGAAGGCAAACCAAAGACTGCGTTTCATTGGCATAACACTTAGAAAATGCAACAGATTTACTCAAATGGTTCAAAAGGCTCTGAGCACTATGGGACTTTACATCTGTGGTCATCAGTCCCATAGAACTTAGAACTACTTAAACCTAACTAACCTAAGGACATCACACACATCCATGACCGAGGCAGGATTCGAACCTGCGTCCGTAGCGGTCACACGGTTCCAGACTGAAGCGCCTAGAACCGCTCGGCCACACCGGCCGGCAACAGATTTACTAAAGAGACTGCCTGCACTACGCTTGTCCGGCGTCTTTTGGAGTACGGCTGCGCGGTCTGGGATTTTTACCAGAAATAATCAAAGGAGTACATCGAGAAAATTCAAAGAAGAGCACCACATTTTGTACTATCGCGAAATAGGGGAGGGGATGTTACTGATATGATACAGGATTTGAGGTGGACATCATTAAAACAAAGGCGTTTTTCGTTGCGACAAAATCTTCTCATGAAATTTCAATCACCGACTTTCTCCTCCGAGTGCGAAAATATTTTTCTGATGCTGACATAAATAGGGTGGAACGGTCATCGTAATAAAATAAGGGAAATCAGAGCTCGCACGGAAAGATACAGGTGTTCGTTGTTTTCGTTCGCTGTTCGAGAGTGGAATAACGGAGAATTAGTGTGAAGGTGGTCCGATGAATCCTCTTTGACACACTTAAGTGTGATTTGCAGGGTACCCATATAGATGGAGATTAATATTTCTATACATACTTGTAATTTTCTATTTCTCAGTGTTTAAATTCAATAAAAATATTTTGAAAAATCAAATGTTTTATGAAAATGTCTAAAAGTAAGAAATATAACAGATTAGAGAGTCATCTGGGTGATGCTCGAAATAATGTACGGAAAATAAAGCACTTCAAATTTTTTCTTACCTATTTTATCTCTTACTTTTAGACTCACAAGATATTTGACCGTCTTTTTTCAATTTTTTGTTTTTGTTTTCGCGCTCCGTTCAGAAAAGATGAAGCATAATATATTTAAATATCGATCGGTATTCTATTATTGTTAATAATATATAGTTCAAGAGAAAGTAGAGAATTTTTACGCTATGCTATAATTCATTTTTATGTTATGTTTTGCAACACGAAAGAAAGAATTCCACAGTTTCTACCCAGTAGGGACCAGCTGTTGTAGTTCTCCCTCAAATCGTTAATTAATTTTTTTCTTAATGACCCTGATTATTCCGGCCGCTGTGGCCGAGCGGTTCTAGACGCTTCAGTCCGGAATCGCGCTGCTGCTGCGGTCGCAGTTTCAAATCCTGCTTCGGGCATGGATGTGTGTGATGTCCTTAGGTTAGGTAGGTTTAAGTTGTTCTAAGTCTAGGGACTGATGACCTCAGATGTTAAGTCCCATAGTGCTTAGAGCCATTTGAACCATTTTTGAACCCTGATTACTTTCAAGCAATTAAATGTCTTAAATCTCTTTTTTATTTATAAAAACTGTACCTCATGCTGCTCAGTTTGATTCCTCTTTTGTCCGTTTCCCAATCTTCGTATGGCTTTGAAATCGGAGAAAATTTTTCTCTTCACTAATTAAGTTTTTCTTAATTACGCTGATTGCTTTCAAGAAATCGGATCTTCCTTTGCAATTCTAGACCTCACATTTGTCAATTTCCTCCCTGTTGCCTTTTTCCCATTCCTAGTTTGGCTATGAAAATTGGGACAAAAATTTCATCGTGAAATTTCTAAGGAGTCTTGTTTTCGTCCCGCTCAAGTATTTGACCAAGAATGCTCAGAAGCGAAACGGAAGGGTGTCATTTGTACAGCACATATTTCATTCAGACCTGATACTTCGCAGAACTTGTGTTTTTTTTGGGCCTAATTGAGTGCTCTAGTGTATAAACGACACGCAGAATATCATGTACAATATTTTACTTTTTTTCAATTCTGCCAGTACGTCTCTCTTGCTTTCCAAACTTCACGGAGGCGCACCTGCAGGCATAGATATTCGCTAACGTCAGACATGAGTATTTTCGCGACAATTTATGCTCTGAACCTCTGTTGAGCAATGTGAGATATATGTTATGGTAAATAACGACGTTTAAAAAGTAAGCTTTATCCTTCAGTTGAATATGGGCAATGTAGCATACTTTAATTCACAAGAGAATCTTTTAATTTATATGAAGATGACGGTTTTATAAATTTATATTCGATTAAACGGTGATTTGACTCACGAGTTTTACTAGAACATAGCACATCTAACGAAACATTTTATTTTCTTTCTTTATCAGTAGAGACATGTGTTTTGAAAGTAAAGTGATTCGTTACGCGTCATTATCTTCATCGTGTCGGAGTCTTAATCATACTCGAAAGACCTGACCTGACATGTATGGCAATAAGAATCGCGCTACGTGCTCCCACAATTTCGAAAACATGTCATCAATAATCTCTCGTCTCAAATTCCTTTATCGACAAGGTCAAAGAAGAATGGCGAGTTCTCATCTGCGAATCGAAAATAACTTCGCAGTCAAGTTGTCTGAAGCTGTAGAGTGTGTTCATAAAGTCCGTCAATTATTTTTAAAAAACCATTATTTGGGAACTATTCATATCATCGTGGTTAGTTGTGATGCATTTAGCAGAGCTCGTCGCTCGTATAACATCGAAGCGATGTCAGAGTTCTGTCCACGTACGGGCCAAAGTTGCACCAGCAACAGTTGTGATTGCTTTATTGTTTAATGCATCTCTCAAAGAATGGATGTGTAATAAAACGATTTAACTTTAATCCTCGAAAATCTAACTGTTCGGAGGCGGACACATCATAGTGACCGCAGGAGGAGCATATTAAAAACACATGGATACTCAGAATTTTAATGTTAACTCACTGACTGTTCTTTAATTTCTGTGTTGGTACATAGCAGTAGTAACTACATAGCTACATTTAATCAAGTCTGAAGTTGCTTTGACAACAAGTGTCTTGAAGTAGTCGCATAATAGTCTTCCTTTATAGATAAATTGTTGCAGACAGTTATTGCGGAAGATGAAATTCTTTTACCATAACATTTGGTTAAACAAGGTAATCATTACGGACTGCTTAACATCTTGGTAATAGAAAATTAGATATCATGCCTTAGCACAAACGGATAGAATTTTGAACAAGACTGTTTAGGAGAACATTTAAGAGACAAGTTACTCCAACATGCGGTTTACAATAATTAACATAACGTACTGCACTTTAGCAGTAGGAGTTCTTGCCATGAGTCTTTGTTTACTACAAATGTTTTATGTGCCTTGTTATCAGGGTGAGTATTTATCAGTTCAACCATTTCTGCAGACAACACAGTCATTGGGTCACAATAGAAAAAGAAGGTTATTGTTGCTTTAGTTTGTCGATGCTTGGTTGTACTAAAGGTTGGATGTTGCCGTAATTAATTATCAGATACGATGTATCCAAGGATAAGATGCACGCGACATCGTCAGCTGTGTTAGGATCCATCTTAGTGGTCAATTTCCGGATGGAAAGGTCATCGACCTTTTAATTGTCAGTTCTGATGCAGTAGACTTTGTAGTATGCAATGTAACATATTTTGTTTGCCTTACCTGATTAGCGACCACTAGTCTCATGGTCCGTGAGATGGAATACGTGTTACGACAACGGATTTCATTGAGGTGAAGTTCCATTTCAAACTAGTACGTGCTGATAATCCAGGCTTGTTTCCAGTAATTATCCTTTAATTCTGATTGTAGCAATGAGTCAGTACCACTAGGCTCCACGAATATACTTGATATTCTTGATATTCAATATTTTCAACCTGACTACAATGTGAAGTGTGCTACTGGTGTATGTTTTCTTCATCTCAAGTAACTTTATCTTTAAGCCTTGGCTGTGTTTACCACATTTTTGTCGCAAGATCAACTACAATCTCTTAGCTATCGTGTTTGGAAAGCGTTTATTCAAACAAAAGTCGAGTTCTGTATTCTTCTCTCTTAGGAAATTTATACCAAATATGTGTTCTTCTATCGGTACACTTGTAACACCAGAGCTCTAAGGCTCTATTAATTTATTTTGCCTTTTGTTTTATTCAACATTCAGTAGTTAAACTATTATAAATACTATTTGACTGTATCGATACCATAAGAGTGTTTGCTTTTTTCTTTGTAAAAACTTTGATGTCATGGTTTAATCCTATGCAATGTATTGTCTTTGTCAGTTAAATTCTTTGCCTCACTTGGAGGGAGACAAAACTTATTTTATATAACTGGAAATTTGTTCAAATAATTTTATGTTGAAATGTCAGTATGTGCAAGTGTTCTGTTTTATTTAAAATGTTTGTTGCTACTTTGTAATTGCTGATCCTCACTTATTGTTCTTAGTTCTTTATATGTATAAAAGGTGTTGTGGTTCCCCTCGGGAACGGAATCGTGCAGCGCGTGCAAAATGTGGTTGGCATGGATGAAAAGGCGGAACCAAGAGTTAGTCGGAAACGAGCTACCGAACCGCTGACATTTTATGTTAGAACAGTGTATTGTGCTGGTGGCGAGAGAGGCTTTTTGTGCTGGTTCCATTGCGCCAAAGACTCGGGTGGATGGATGGATTAATTACCTTGCTCTGTTTCTTGAAATTGTGTTCAAAAATCTGAGGAACGTCGCCACCAAGAGAATGACAGAGCTTACCATTACCAACAGCAAATCCACCTGCCAAGGTGTACTCGAGACCACATTGTAAAATGAAAGCCTCAACGCCAAACAGTTACTTAAATAATGTCGCTTGATATTTGGTAAGAAAGGAGTATTCATATTTACTCTGGATTTGGTAAAATTGTGAGAGGTAGTAAATGTAGCTTTGTGAAAGCCTCCCAGTGATTGAAATAGTCCAATTTAAAGTTTTGTGGACTTTCAAAGTTACCTATTTAATCATTGACTTTAAAGTAAAGGACTGTGGTAATAAAGACAGACAATAAACCATCTTGAGGTTAGTTCCAAAAGTAAATATTACTAAAGTTTGGCTTGAAATGTTCTTCTTAGTAAACAATTATTTTGCAGCCTATTGAAATAGCGCAAGGGGCAAGTCAGTGTTTCCGAAAATGTGTCAATTTGATTTCTTACTGTGGTAAAGTTTAAAGGCCCCCGCTGTTGAAAGTTAATTAAAATACTCAAAGTTGCTATATAAAAGAAAATACTAACCGGTATTGAGATTCATGCTTCTTATGTGTGTTAAGAAATATAATGCCAGTTTATGAGCACCCACCTGTTGTTTTTTTTTATTTTGTGCCTACTGAAAGTAAAATTAACAGAAGTATTATTACCTATGAAATCAGTTACTTTTTTTCTTTAAAGAACAGTGAGAATATGTTTGCAAGTGAACGATATTTAAATGCACCCTATGTAGAAAGGTTTTTGTCAATTTGAAACTGAGTCCATGCCCAACTTCTAATTCAGTATCGACTAGCAGTAATTGTATTAATGAAGTTGCTCAGTTTGACAAAGTATTTAATATAGAAAAATGCATCTGTGTTTGTTGTGTTGGTGAGAATAGGTTTGTTTTTTACTAAGACTGTTGGCACTCAATTTACCATTTTTGTATACTTGCAACTGGGCTCATTGCACTTTCGTACCAGAAAAAGTATAGGCTGTGTCTTTCCAATGGAGTTGCGTGTATCTTATTCTTTGAAAACAGATGTTACACATTTCGATGCCTAGTAAGGCTGGCGACCGTTTTCTTTATTATTTGAGCAGTTTGAATAGTCAAAACAGTTTAGAAACAATATCTGTTTCTAGTTGCGTATTTATGTAATTCTAAATTTCATGTCCGAGAGGCAATCTCCTTTAGGCATTTCACGGTCAAAACTACAAAAATTATTTCAGAGGGTAACATTTTACTGCTTGTATATACCATAATTGTCAGAACGTAAATAAAGAGCAGTACGAGTGTTATACATGGCTTTTCCCGTGACAGGACTATTTGTTCTGTTGGGGCATAGTGCGTAGTAAACCAAAATTGGTAATAGATAGCACAAGCTACGTAAGCAGTTTAGTGTTATACACTTGTAACTATAAATGAGTATTTTATCACTTCATTTCCTATTTTAACCTCCAACAGAGTTTTCATCTTAAAATTGTGTGACTCATTAATAATAACTTCGATTATTCTATAGTGTCGTACAGGGTATGTGGGTACTTGAGTAACCTCACAAATTTTATTGAGTAAATTAGATGATGTAACACTGACCATAGCCCCTGTATCTAGTACAATCATAGAGGGTATCTTTCCCAGTACTGCGTGCAGTGTGGCTTGTAAACTCTCTCCATTCGAAGGACAGCACTTAAAATGGTCTCTGCTCAGTCCCTCTCGGATGTCCGCATCATCATCGGCGACATTCAAAGGTGCACTGCGGCTGGACTTAGTTTTTAGACACCGAATAAGCGGGCGTGGCTCTTCCGCCACTTCAGCGATGTTCACAGTGGGGTTTTCTGTCTGCTAATCGCCTTCAAAAGTTTGGTTTTGTACCAGAACCTTCTGCATGTTATTATTGTTATCCGTAGGTGGTTGGTTATGATTTTCCGTTAGGGAATCCCGCCTGTTGTTGTTGTGGTTGTTATTATATTCCTGCCAGTGTCCATTACCATTACCTTAATAACCTGGATGATAGCAGTTATCAGTTCTTTTCATTTTATTAGACTTTAGGGGACCACTACCCCTTTGCTGTCCATTACGTATGGGAAGTGGCCCTGACTGCTTCATGTAATTTATCTGATACTCTCTTGTCCCGCCGAGATTGTACCACTGGGTGTACAGTGGTGAGGAATGTACGGCACTGCTATTGTTATAATTATTCGATTTCAAATCCTCTTGTATAAGGTTAAGTGAGTCCAGACAGACATAAACTGTTGAAGATCAGTTACAGATAGGTGGATTTATTTGTCCCTGAGATCCAGCAACAGTTTAGCCTTTAGTATTCTTAGAACGTCCTGAATAGAATGGGTTCATCCCCGTATCTTGTTTTATTTATGTACTTTTCAAAGTATTTATGGAGGCTATCATGTCTATTATTAAAGGATTCTCGATTAAAGACCTCTTTTTAGAGTCTTTCCAGCACAACCCCAGACTAGTACTTAGCTAAGAATGGTCGCATTATTTTGATAATTCTCTGTGAGCTCGGTGGCCCAAAGGACGGCTTCGCCCTGAATGGAGCCGGTGATGAAGTGAACTTTTTGTTGATTGCTCCACGATCTCGATAATACACCTTTAAAGGACTTAATGAAGACTACAGTGTGAATACCTTTTTATAGATGTTGACTCTGAAATTATTGGTATATCGGAGCACAACTTAAATGATTTGACAATTCAGAGACTTCATTTACCAGGATACAGATTACCTGGCTGTTCTTCAAGGAGTTCCTTGCGAAGTGGGAGAGTGGCCATGTACGCAAAAAACTGTATTCCATTTGAGTCCATAGAAGTATCACTGCACTCCACTGGGCAGATATTTGAATGTTGTGCAGGGGCAGTTGAATTTAGTGAAACTAAACCTCTAATTTTAGTTGTTTATAGGTCCCCTAACTCTGATTTCAGAGCATTTCTACTCAAGCTAGAGAGGGTTCTTGATTAACGTTATAGGAAGCACCAGAAATTAGCCATAGGCAATATTTTTATTCATTCTTCATTACTAGATGGGCATTCTGTTAGTATAAGGGTGAATGGCCTTTCAGACCATGACGCACAAATTTAAGACTGAAAGGCTTTTTTACTCAAACAAATGTCACGTATAATTACAACCTATGTAGGTAAATTAATCCAACGGCAATAGAGAGTTTTTTAAACCTCGTCAAGGAACAAGAGTGGCAGGATGTTTATAGTGCCGATAACATAGATGACAAATATAATGCTTTCCTTAACACGTTTCTCATGCTCTTTGAAAGTTGCTTTCCACTAGAACGTTCTGAACGGGGTAATAGCAGTAAAAGGTAGCCTGGGTGGCTGACTAGTGGGATAAGGATATCATGCAGAACAAAGCTGGAATTATATCAAAATGTTAGAAGTAGTCACAATCAAGCTACAACAGCCCATTACAAACAGTACTGTAAAGTGCTTAAAAATGTTATTAGGAAGGCAAATAGTATGCGATACGCAAATAGAATAGCTACTTCACGTAATAAAATTATAACCATATGGTCAGTTGTGAAGGAAGTGTCTGGTCAGCAGCAGAAGGTCGATGATATAAAGTCAGTTCGTAGTAAAAATATTTATATAACTGATAAATCAGACATATGTACAGTATTTAACAATCATTTTCTGAGCATTGCTTGTGAATTAAATAAAAATTTAGTTTCTACGGGGAATCATACAACTTTCTTGGCAAATGCCTTTCCGAGATCGGTGTCTGAAATACTCCTCTGTCATACAGACAAGGGGGAGATTGATTCAATAATTAAATCACTGAAGACTAAGGACTCTCATGGATATAATAGAGTACGTAGCAGAATATTGTACATGTTAGCCCTGTATTTAGCTATATTTTTAATTTTTCCTTTAGGAATGGTTAGTTTCCTGAACGGTTAAAGTACTCAGTAGTAAAGCTGCTTTACAAAAAGGGAGAAAGGGATAATGTAGACAATTTTAGACCTATTTCTATGCCATCATTGTTTTCTAAACTTACTGAAAAGACTGTGTACGTAAGAATAATTGATCATTTTATATCACACAATTTGATATCAAATATACAGTTCGGCTTTAGAAGTCGTTTAACAACTGAAAATGCTATATTTCCTTTCCTATGTGAAGTACTGGATGGGTTAAACAAAATGTTTCGAACGCTAGGCATATTTTTTGATTTAACTAAGGAGTTTGATTGCGTTGCTCACAAAATATTGCCCAGGCGTTGGACCATTACGGAATGTGGGGAGTAGTTCACAATTGGCTCAATTCTTACTTTGGCAACAGATAGCAAAAAGGTCGTTAATCGCAGTTTTGAGAACGGATGTAATGTGAAGTCTGAGTGGGGTACGGCCAATTGGGGGGTGTCCAACGGATCAGTGTTGGGGTCACTCCTGTTTTTTATTTATATACATGATATGCTCTCTAGTATTACGGGTAGCTCTAAAATATTTCTGTTTGCTGATGACACTAGCTTGGTAGTAAAGGATGTTGTGTGCAACATTGGCTCGGTTTCAAGTAGTGCAGTTCATGACATAAGTTCATGGCTTGTCGAAAATAAACTAACGCTGACTCACAGTAAGACTCAGTTTTTACAGTTTCTAACATACAATTCAACAAATCCCAAGGTTTTAATTTCACAGAATGGGCATATGATTAGTGAAACTGAACAGTTCAGATTTCTGGGTGTTCAGATAAATAGTAAACTGTCGTGGAAAGCCCACGTTCAGGATCTTGTTGAAAGACTTATTGTTGCCATTTTTACTATTCGAATGGTATATGAAGTAAGTGATCGTTCGGCACGAAAATTAGTCTACTTTGCTTATTTTCATTCTCTTATGTCGTATGATGTTACATTTTTGGGTAACTTTTCCCATTCTAAAGGGATATTTTTGGCTCAGAAACGGGCGGTTCAGGCAATAAGTGGTGTAAGTTCGCGAACCTCTTGTCGACCGGTATTCACTAGTCATGGTATTTTGACATTGGCCTCTCAATATCTATATTCTTTACTTCATTTCTTGTTAACAATATCAGATCATTCGCAAGAATAAGCAGCTTTCACTCAGTTAATACTTGGCAAAAATTAAACCTGCATTTGGATCGGACTTCCGTAAATCTTGTGCAGAAAAGGGTGCAGTATATCGCCGCATTCTTTTTCAATAAAATACCACAAGAATTCAAAAATCTTAGCAGTAAACCATGCGCTTTCAAATCCAAACTGAAGAGTTTCCTCATGGGTCACTCCTTCTGTTCTGTCGAGGAGTTCCTTGAAAAATTAAGCTGATTTTTATGTTGTGTTGTTGATTGCGTTTACTTAAACTTATGGCCTGACTTGTTTTGGCCTCATAAACATTTTATTTTTATCTGTTATTACTTTTACGCTGTAATTTCACGTAGTGACACATTCCATGACTTTGGAGATTTGCTCCTCAATTAGGTCCTATGGAATTTCACGTGTAAATAAAATAAAACTTCAGAGTGAGCACTTGAAATTGTATATGCTTTAGTAAGCTTTCATACAACAGAACGGATGATAACTGAGATACTGCCCCCATCACACAATACAGGGTTAGATGACATACCTGTGTGACTTAGATCGTTAACATACCTTTCCTCATTTACAGTAGCACTAATATTTTCATCTTCTACTCATACAACGGAGGGTCATAAGCCAGTTACTTTCCAGTTAACAATGTTAGCTCTTACTGGATATCTCTGATCTGCGACATGACACTATTCCGCCACTGCTGTAAGTCTTTGTCTAGCGCCGTTTCAATCTGTTTTAACTGTGTGTGAATTGCTTCTACCGCAGTACTTCCTGGAGATAACACATCGCTGTCTGCTAACTAACAAGCCTAAGTTCTGAACTCAGTCCCTGGTTACCATCGGTTTTCCTACCTAAATCCTCACGGAATAATCTTTCTCAAAACCTCCTCTTCATGTGTGAAACTGAAGTTTAATCTTAGCGTCTTCCTCTGCATTGAAATTCTGTATTTCTGAATCTAGTTTACAAACAGACGCTTTGATTTATGCTTGTGTATGAGACAATCTTTTCATTACATCAAAGTGGCCCAGACAGGCATTTTAACGCTGTAATTTCAGTAGGTAACGTGCTCAATTATAACAAGAAATTAGTCATGTCAGTCGTCACAGTATTTCGCTATAATATTAAATTTGATACAGTGGTTGTTAAGAAAATCTCATTACAGAGTTCATCGTTTGTAGCGGACATTTCACTACCGAATTCATTACTTTTAGTGGACATTTCATTGCAGAATTCACCTTGTTTAGTAGCGGTTTCGTTACGCATAGTTGACATTTCATTGCCTAGAGTTGATATCTCATTCATTTTCGTTGACTTTTCCTTCATCATATCCATCAAACTGCTCATTATTGCGGTATCTGTACCTGACATACGGCTGGCGGTTGAAATAACCATAGGACTGAGTACTTAGCTTTTTGGGGCCAGCAAATTTCCTTTCATCGCCATTTATTTCTGTCTGATGCAACGTTTCGGGTTCCATTTTAGTCAGTTTGCTGATTTTTACTATAACACATAAAACGACTGAAAACATGTTATCGAAATTAATATCAGCATACAATGACTAGTACCGCTAAGCAAGAATGTTCTGGAAATGTGGCATCTAATGAGGTGAAACAGCAAAACACAGCTGCATTAATTTACTAAGAAAAATTTTGCCTTGAATGAGTACAGATGACAAGAAAATTCACTCTACATGCAGGCAAACAATGTGGCCCTTACCTTTTCCTTTATGACAGTCCAGACAACAGATGTCCATTACCTTTAAAATTATTTAGTTCTTCCAGTTATACATTTTTGGGTTGTTTGCAATAGTTTATCATATTTTCCAATGGATTGTTTTGCACTTTATCAGATTCATTATTTCAGTTCTCGATAATTTTCTGTTGTTTGTTAAACAAATACAAAAAATTATAACTTTATTATCATGTACCTAATAATTTTAAATCGTCACGTCATACTGCCGCCAGTGCATTGTATTCTTTTAAGAATGAATTGTAACAAAATTATTCAACTTTAACGCTCCTAAAGCTAACGGTTCAGAGGAAGGACACATCACAGTGACAACAGCAACAGCACATTAAAAACATGATAATCATACGAAACTTCCTGGCAGATTAAAACTGTGTGCCCGACCGAGACTCGAACTCGGGATCTTTGCCTTTCGCGGGCAAGTGCTCTACCATCTGAGCTACCGAAGCACGACTGACGGCCGGTACTCACAGCTTAACTTCTGCCAGTATCTCGTCTCCTACCTTCCAAACTTAACAGAAGCTCTTCTGCGAACCATGCAGAACTAGCACTCCTGAAAGAAAAGATATAGCGGAGACATGGCTTAGCCACAGCCTAGGGGATGTTTCCAGAATGAGATTTTCACTCTGCAGCTTGAAAATCTCATTCTGGAAACATCCCCTAGGCTGTGGCTAAGCCATGTCTCCGCTATATATGTGGAGACCCACACGTTCAGAACTGTGGATAGCTGCATCATTTGAAAACAGGTATTTTTTCAGACAGTCATTATAAAGTCTGTGGAGGCCAGCGTGTAACATGCCAAATGCATATTGCGGAAATGGTCATTTGGCTACAATTCGAGAACCCACGAAGGTATAATCATTTATGTAACACTTTACAGACAGCGGATTGCTTTATGCAATCCGCAATCCGCGTGACGCACGACGGACATCTTGTGGCTGCATTGAAATGTAGCTTGTACTACGTCAACACAGACTAGAGGCTAATGAAGTGTCCACCTTGTGGGAAATGTTTGACGCTGACTGTCTAAAGTTTCTGAACCAGTTCATTATGGGTGGGGTTTTTTTTTTTCCAACGGTGCCCCCTGCCATATTGGCGTCAATAGTCTTGCACTATTACCACCGTCACAGAGTTAGACTTTGCATAACAGATGACACATTGTGCCTTCTTCTGGTCTGTCGCAACTTTGATGGACTCCAAGTCAATTCTGCAACAGGCGACAATGGAAAAGTACTTTTACAGCTGATACACGTTTTTCAACAAACCACACTCCTCTGTCTCTAATAGTTTCCAAGTCATAATTTTTGAAATTATAGCAGGAATTTATGGACACCATGCATAATAGTACAGACATTGGCTATTAGGACACTAAATAACTGCAGAAAGTTATGGCGGCTGATCGCAGAAGGCAAGGGAAGCCGGGCCTCCTGGCTTTTGTGTGGTAGTAATAGTAGTAGTAATAGTAGCAGCAATAATTATTTTTACAATGAATCTTTTTGCAATTCTAGGGTTTTCGGAAACTATACAGAAATCAGCGAGCGCGAAAGACATCAGCTTGTGTTATTTCTTCTAAGACTTCAGCACTAGAGAGAAAGTCAAAGTGCAAAGATTTAACCCTAACCTAACGCAGACGGAAACGCGAAGCATTTGGCGAGGAGGCCAGACGCATGCCAAGCCGTCTTTAAACGTTCGATCGCCGTGGTAATGATGACGTCACTACTAGAAACAGAACAGGGAATAGCGGCTGTCGTAGCGTCCGTGCCTAGTTGCTGAGGTGCCCCTCTCTCGGTTTCTCTCGCGTCAGTAGTCCCGAGTGCAGTGAATATGGAAGAAGCCCAGCCAGCCCAGCCTTGTAGCGCTTTCGAATGAATACGTCATGACTTCCTTGAAGGAGCTTTCCGTTTGAAGGAGAAGTGAAACTGAACGACATTAAATTCTGATGGAAAGACGTTCAACACCGGCGCTATACCTTCTTCAGAAACAGAAGTTCAGAACATGTGCATTCCAAAGAGCAGCACAAGTGGTTATGTGCTAGCCTAACGAAAGGAGGATTATTCTGCTGGCCATGTTTGCTCTCACCACAATAAAACTGTATGGTTCGCTGAGGGTTTCGATGATCTGAAGAATAAGTTCAGAGGTTTAGCACGGCATGTTTCTTCTAGAGCTCATCTAAGTAGTTTTATTTCGTATAAGGAACTATGCAACCAAATGTTTAGTTATGTCAGAGCTTCCTAATGAACATATCAAACTGAAGAAAATCAGACACAACAATGATGTGAAAGCTATCAGATACATCACTAAAATACTAACTGACGTCACAAATATTTTGTGTAACCAGGAGCTAGCGTTCAGAGCTCGTGATAAGCCAGAAGATTCCCTGAATACTGGGAATTTCAAAGCTATTTTTAAACTTGTGCTAAACAGAATCGGAGATTTGAAAGTACACTGGAAGAACACGGACAATTTCTGGGGATTTTCGAAAACTTTGCAGAACGAACTGTTTACATAAATGAGGAGATTTGTGAAAATACACATTCAAGTTTGGATAGAACGTCATTTTATGTCTGCATTATGGACGAAGCAACAGACTTTTGAGACGAGTCAAAATTCGTTGTGATACGAGTGGACGCCAATATCGATGTTTGAGAACACTTTCTTGGTTTGCAAGATGTTAATCAAGGTAGAACTGCTGCTGCTTTACTCACTACGATGAGTGGCGTGTTTTGAAGTTATTATGCGAAGAAACAACTAGTGGTACAAACCTGTGACGGTGCTTCCGTTCTGTCAGGAGAATTAAATGGCCTGCAGTTAATATCCATGAAACTGCACCCAAGCTCTTTTTATTCACTGTTTTGCACATCGTTTGAATTTAGCTTTGCAGCAGAGCTGTTCCTATATAAAACCAGTAAGGATCTTTATCTCAATACTTCCGTGTATTTCTGCTTTCTTCCACCGGTCTCCCAAATGCACAGCAATTCTCTTCAGCTTTGTTGGTAAACGCATTCCTTCGAACAGTTAAACTTGGTGGAACTGTAACACCAGAATAATAGCTGCCATTTATGGAAACCGTCTGAAATAACTGATGTAAAGACTCTAGCCTGTAGTTTCAAATACACTCTCCTGGACTTTGACTCTGATTTTTCCTCTTTTCTTCATAGCATATTTTGAGCACATAATTGATTTTCAACATTCCTCAGAAAAAAAACCGACGATGCACAGTTTTGCAACAGTGTTATCAAAGATTGCATAGCTTCCATGAAAAACTTAAGAAATGAAGATAAATTGACAGACTTTTTAAACGTCACCAAACGCTCGACTGATTTTCAAACTGAAGCTTCCATTAATAGAGTTTGTATGATGGATGATTACATTGGTAATTCACTGATGGCAAAACACAAACAGGTGTACTTCAAGGTATTGCATTATATTGTAGCAGCACTGGGAACAAGATTTTCGCGTTGCGATAAACTGTTCTTCCTTAAATTAGGTGATACTATTCAATTCGATAGCTATTGCCAGCATTTCCCGGTGGATTCATAGCTACAAACGCATGGTGCGCCCTTCGGGAGACGTTATATAAAGAATTATTGAGAATGAAACGTACCAAATTCTTCCAGACGCTTTCAAAAGATTCTGCCTAATTGCTAGCATTCCTGCAATAAGTGCTTCACTTGAAAGGAATTTTTTGTCTCAAACGCGTAAAAACGTATTTGAGAAACATATGGGCCAGGCTCGTTTGTACCTCATCTAAAAAACCAGTACTGCGAATACTTGGAAGCCGAGACACATGGCACGACGATGCCATGGAAAGATTCTGGCACATGGATCGTCGTATAACTTTGTTTTACAAGTAACAATGGTCATGCGCCCATTCTACCGGTTCGTTTGTTAATATAAATGAGAGTCATTATTATTATTACTGTTGTTATTACCAGTAGCAGCAGCATTAGTCGTCGTCGTGGTTTTAGTAGTAATAGGAGCAACATGGATGTGCGTATTTGAAAACGGTAAGCTGCTGGACCATGAGAGGGTAATGTCTAGAAGGGCATATAGCTGTGCAAAATAGCTGCTGCTGCTGTTACTAATGATGACGATGACGCCGATTATGTACGACCCAATCTCTGTTAGAAAAACGTGCACTACTGGCCATTAAAATTGCTACACCAAGAAGAAATGCAGATGATAAACGGGTATTCATTGGACAAATACATTATACTATAACTGACATGTGATTACATTTTCACGCAATTTGGGTGCATAGATCCTGAGAAATCAGTACCCAGAACAGCCACCTCTGGCCGTAATAATGGCCTTGATACGCCTGGGCATTGAGTCAAACAGAGCTTGGATGACGTGTACAGGTACAGCTGCCCATGCAGCTTCAACACGGTACCACAGTTCATCAAGAGTAGTGACTGCCTTATTGTGGCGAGCCAGTTGCTAGGCCACCATTGACCAGACGTTTTCAATTGGTGAGAGATCTGGAGAATGTGCTGGCCAGGGCAGCAGTCGAACATATTCTGTATCCAGAAAGTCCCGTACAGGACCTGCAGCCCGCCGGAGTGGCCGAGCTGAAGTCTGAAGCCGCGCGACCGCTACGGTCGCAAGTGCGAATCCTGCCTGGGTCATGGATGTGTGTGATGTCCTTAGGTTAGTTAGGTTTAAGGAGTTCTGAGTTCTAGGGGACTGATGACCGCTCCAGTTAAGTCCCACAGTGCTCAGAGCCATTGGAACCAGGACCTGCAACATGCGGTAGTGCATTATCCTGCTGAACTGTAGGGTTTCGCAGGGATCGAAATCTAACGTCCTCTGTTCAAAGTGCCGTCACTGCGAACAAGAGATGACCGAGACGTGTAAACAATGGCACCCCATACCATCACGCCGGGTGATACGCCAGTATGGCGATGACGAATACACTCTTCCAATGTGCGTTCACCGCGATGTCGCCAAACACGGATGCGACCATCATGATGCTGTAAACAGAACCTGGATTCATCCGAAAGAATAACATTTTGCCATTCGTGCACCCAGGTCCTTCGTTGAGTGCACCATCGCAGGCGCTCCTGTCTGTGATGCAGCCACAAGGGTAACCGCAGCCATGGTTTCGCAGCTGATAGTCCATGCTGCCACAAACGTCGTCGAACTGTTCGTGCAGATGGTTGTTGTCTTGCAAACGTCCTCATCTATTGAGTCAGGGATCGAGACGTGGCTGCACGATCCGTTACAGCCATGCTGATAAAATGCCTGTCATCTCGACTGCTAGTGATACGAGGCCGTTGGGATCCAGCACGGCGTTCCGTATTACCTTCCTGAACCCACCGATTCTATATTCTGCTAACAGTCATTGGATCTTGACCAATGCGAGCAGCAATGTCGCGATACGATAAACCGCAATCGCGATAGGCTACAATCCGACCTTTATCAAAGTCGGAAACGTGATGGTACGCATTTCTCCTCCTTACACGACGCATGGCAACAACGTTTCGCCAGGCAACGCCGCTCAACTGCTGTTTGTGTATGAGAAATCGGTTGGAAACTTTCCTCATGTCAGCACGTTGTAGGTGTCGCCACCGGTGCCAACCTTGTGTGAATGCTCTGAAAAGGTAATGATTTGCCTACCACAGCATCTTCTTCCTGTCGGTTAAATTTCACACATGTAGCACGTCATCTTCTTGGTGTAGCAATTTTAATGGTCAGTAGTGTGTATTCTGAGGGACTGTCAATTATGATAGACTAATACGAATAGCACGAATGGAAGATTTTATTTAAAGAAAAAATTCTGAAACTGATTCCATCTTATAACTTGATGTTTTGATACGTACAATCTTTGTGGTTTAGTAGAGGTAAAGACTGAATTTTTCAGTTGTTGATGCTAGCTCAGGACTTTTTGGTAGTCATCAGTCTTCTGACGGGTTTGATGGAGACCACTGCAGATTCCGCTCCTGTGCTAAACACTTGTCTCAAAGTAGCACTTGCAACACGGGTCCTCAATTATTCATTGGATGTGTTCCATTGTCTTCACCTACAGTTAATATCCTCTACAGCTCTCTCAAGTACCACGGAAGTCATTCCTTGACATCTTAACAAATGTCTTTTCATCCAAATCCTTCTTTTTCTCAACGTTTTCCACATGTGCTTCTCCTCGCCGATTCAAGGAGAATTTCCTCGTATCTTAGCGTAGGGGTCCACCTAATTTTCAGCATCTTTCTATAGCACCACGTATCAAACGATTCTCTTCGTTTCGGTTCAAGAATGGTTCAAATGGCTCTGCGCACTATGGGACTTAACATCTATGGTCATCAGTCCCCTAGAACTTAGAACTACTTAAACCTAACTAACCTAAGGACATTACACAACACCCAGTCATCACGAGGCAGAGAAAATCCCTCACCCCGCCGGGAATCGAACCCAGTAACCCGGGCGCGGGAAGCGAGAACGCTACCGCACGACCACGAGCTGCGGACTCTTATTTTCGGTTTTCCCAAAGTCTAAGAGTCACTTTTATATGATGCTGTGCTTCCAATGTACATTCTCAGAAATTTATTCCTCAAATTAGGGCACATGTTTGACATTAGCTGACTGCTTTTGACAAGAAATATAGTATATCCTCAATTTTCTTAGTCATTCTTCTGTATTTTGTTACTATCAACAACTCGCGTGATTGTTCTGATTGCCCTATTCTTCTCGCACTTATCTGCCCTTTGTCATTTTTAGGTCTGTGTGGATGATGTTTTTCCGCGAGTCTGTCGGTATGTCTCCAGATTCGTGGATATAACATGACAGCTTGATTAATAGCTTGGTTCATACTTCTCCCAACGACACTAGTAATTCCGAATGAATCTTATCTACGCATTCCACCTTATTTGATCGCGAGTCTTTCAAAGCTCTGTTAAACACTGTCTCTTAATTACGGCTCCCCTTTGTCTTCCATATCGACTGCCATTTCTTCTTCTATCTCGTCATCAGGGATCTCCTCCCTCCTAGAAAGGCCTACAGTGAACTCACTCCACCTAGCCGCTGTCTTCACTGATTTAAGAGTATAACTCCTCTTGCGCTCTCCTTGTTGACAACTTTGCTTTTAATTTTACCTAAGGTTGTTCAGATTTTTCTGTAAGTTGAATTAGTCCTCCCGACAACAACTTGTTTTTTTTTTTTTTTTTTTTTTTTTTTTTTTGCCCGTCAAGCCACTTCGTCTTGGGTTCTCTGCAATTCATATTTATTTCATTCCTAAGTGAACTATATTTTCTATATTCCTGTCTTTTCTTGCGCATTTTGTGCTTCATTTTTCCGTCGATCAGTTGATGTGTTTTTACTGTTTTAATAGCATTTGGTGAATACGGGGGTGGTACCTTAGGAAAAGCACGGTCGATTTCCTTTCCGAGCCGTGCTTGTGCTCCTTCTCTGATGATCTCGTTGTTGACGGGTTCATAACCGCTAATCCTTTTTCCTTCCCTTCTTCACACTAAAATACCTCTACTAGGCCGCAGCATGTATCAAGGAGGCGGCTGTCTATCTTGACCTCCGAGAATGACTGAAAGAACTGACATGTGTTTGTAAATCATATCACTACACAACATGTAATGTATACGGATAGGAATCCTTCTATCATTTGGAACTTACGTGAATTACGAAGTAGCCTATACGTTCATGTAAGCTGAAGACGTCGTGAACGTCTTTGATATGGCGTCAGTGAATACGTTAAAAAGTGAAACATATTTCAGCAATACAGTTTATTAATAAAATCAAATACATTATTTCACTTTGATAACAATTCAAATCAACGTGCGGAACATTCTGACGAAGTTCTGATCTCAAAGAAGTTAGATCCAGTTCACCTTACTCTAGAACAGTTACGTAGAGAAGATTTTATCTCATGTCCTCAATAGTGCATCATCACTCTAAGACAAAAAAGAAACGCACCACAAAAGAATTATCCGAGTGGGACGGAAATCGGTATATGTGATGTACATGTACAGACAAACAAATGATTAGAATTTACTGGATGATTTATTCAAGAGAGGATTATAAATTCAGCAACTCATTAACACGTTGGTCCACCTCTGATCATAAGCAAGCAGTTATTCAGCTTGGCATTGACTGATAGAACTGTTGGACGTCCTCTTGAGGGATATCCTGCCATATTCTGTCCAAATGGCGCGTTAGATTGTCAAAATACCGAACTGGTTCGAGGGCCCGGCCCGTAGTGCTGCAATATCTATAATAATAATGGCGTGTGACGAGGGCCTCCCGTTGGGTAGACCGCTCGCCTGGTGCAAGTCTTTCGATTTGACGCCACGTCGGCGACTTGCGCGTCCATGGGGATGAAATGATGATGATGATTAGGACAACACAACACTTAGTCCCTGAGCGGAGAAAATCTACGACCCAGCCAGGAATCGAACGCGGGCCCTTAGGATGACAGTCTGTCGCGCTGACCTCTCAGCTATCGGGGGCGGACTGCAATGCCTATAATGCTGGCCGATGCAGGGTTGGCAAACACGAATACAAGCAGTGGAAACTCTCCCCTTGTGTGGGCAAGAATTATCTTGCCGAAATGTATGCCCAGGATGGCTTGTCATGAAGGGCGTAGAAAATCATCGACGTAGCGGTGTGCTGTATTGGTGCCGCCGATGATAACGAAAGGAAGTGATGGTGATGATGATTGGTTTGAGGGGCGCTCAACTGAGTTCATCAGCGCCCGTTGAAAGTCCCAATCTTCTAACAGTCCAATTTTCATTACACAGTCCTATCTAGCCACTGTGACGAATGATGATGATGAGGAGGAAGAAATGATGAGGACAACACAAACATCCAGTCCCCTGACAGAAAAAAAATCCCCAACACGGCCAGGGATCGAACCAGGGACCCCGTGATCCAGACAGCGAAACGGGTCCGGCTATGGAAAGAAATGACACCCCAGACCACTCATCCTGGCAGTCGGGCTGTAAGCAGAGCGACATTCAGGTTGGTATCCCACCGTAGTCCAGGTAGTCTCCAGACCCGTCTACACCCCGTTTTGTTGCCCTTCATGGGAAGGCAACCTGGGCTTACATTTCAGCAAGATAATGCCCACCCGTACACGGCTATAGTTTCTACTGCTTGTTTTCGTGCTTGCCAAACAGTACGTTGGCCAGCAATGTCGCTGGATCTCTTCCCAACTGACAACGTTTGGAGCATTATGGACAAATCTCTCCGACCATCTCGGTATTTTGACGATCTAACGCGTCAGTTGGACAGAATTTGGCACGGTCTCATTCAGAGGAACATCCAGCAACTGTATTGATCAACGCCAAGCCGAATGGCTGCTTGCATAATGGCCAGAGACGATGTGCACCACTTCTACCGACTACCGTCCTTTCCATCCCTTCTTCGTGCATCGTTTCTTTGTCTTCGAGTATATTTTTGAAACTATGAAGTTGTTATTAACGCACACTGGGTTGGACAACGCTAAATGCAGCATTATCATAGTTACATGAATTTCTCACATAAAGAAGTGTTACCTAAGATGTGTCTTTTTCCTTCGTGTAGTCGGTACTTCTACATTATTGTGAATATGGTTTGTTTGTAACGCTTGCAGTTATTGGTGCTACATAAAATTATAATAAAAATCGGTACTATTTCTATCGTAGTCGGAAAGCTTATCGTATTTTAAAGCCATCACCAAGAGGTTTAAAATTTTACTGCTGTCTGTCCGGATTTTCCGCTGTTCCTAGTTAGTTGACCATTTGAACTATCATTTTATGGAAATGACGTTGAACGAGTCAGCTTACATGCTATGTTATTCGTGATAAGTGTTAACATTAATGAACAGATAATGTTTTACTCCTAATCATGCAACTATATTTACAAACTAGGCTTCTTCCTGTTACTGAGCGTGAATGAGTGCGGCGAAGTAATCAACTCTACGAAAACATACTACAGTCACTCTTTTATTCCACAGCAGCTAAAAGATTTGAGTAATAGTTTTTCTCTCCACCTCTAAATCCTACAAAATTACAGTTTACTGTCAAATTCATCGTTTCTTGTGAAGTGGCGAACATATCTGGTAAATGATTTTTGTCACAGTCCTGTTTCCACTACAGGACAGCAAGAAAGGCGCTATAATTCTGCGTAAAGCCGTCAACAGCAGTGATTTGGCGCTCGCCAAATCCGCTAAGCAGACTGCATTAGTCGGGCAAGCCCGCAACTAACCATTATCATTACGTGATTCGTGGCTTATACGCCGGCTTAGGCTAATCTAGTGCTGTTACAAGCAGTCGTCGCGCCCCAAAGAAGACGTCGGCTCCGAATTAAAAGATTTTCTGTGTCAAGTGTCAACATAGCAGTTACACTTTGGGAGGTGATGTCGTATGAATGTTTTCTGTCTAATACAGCATAATGTTGCCAAATAAGGTACGAGAACAATGTCACCAGCAGCGAACGATGTCGTCCTCGTTGATAGGAGATGCTTCATCCGCTACATATCGATCTATACGAGATGTCTATAAAAACGGCACTATTACTGTAAAACATTTTAACTTAAAAACATGCATATTTATTGTCACTCTCAACATACTCCCTTCCTCTATCCCTCCAAAGCTTATGCGAATTTTTCATTGATAGAAAAAGTTCTGGAGGTCTTCTTCTGTGAGCTCCTTGGTGACGCGTTCCGCTTTCTCGTTCACTGCTTCAATGGACTGGAATTTTGTTCTTTTTAAGATAAATTTGACCTTGGGGAATAGATAACAGTCACAAGGTGCTATGTCATGTGAATAAGGTGGTTGGTCTAACACTGGTAATTCGTTAGAAACCTCTTAACAACAGAATTCGGTATGAACCTCACGGCGTGGGTAATAATGTTAATCAATATGTAATATTTTGACATTCAGGAACTCACTGAAGATACGCAATTCCATGAACATCGGAAAAAATCATCATCCCTTTGAATCTTGATGTACTCATTCGAGGTTTTCCACTCACGGTGAAGTTGGGCCCTCCAATGCATGGATTAGCGCTTACTTTCTGAATCATAAATGAAAATCAAGATTAGTCACATGTTATCACTCCTAAGAATTTAGGATCATTTTCAGTGATATTAAAACCGTCAGTACAAACGTTTTTGCGAGGTTCTTTTTGTTCGATCACGAGAAATTTCGGCACCAGCTTCGCCCATACTTTCCTCGTGTTAAACTGGTTGTGTACTCGTAAAATTTGACTTATCCACTCTTTGTCAATTCCTACAGTATCAGCAATCGATCGAATACTCTACCACGTTTTTCGGTATTTTCATCCAGTTTTTATGTTGGAGGGTATCCTGGGATATGAGATCTTCATGATAATCTTGGAAACGCTTAAATCACTCAAAAAATCGGGTACGTGTTTAACAGTCTTCGTCGTACACTTATTTTAGTAAAAGACAGGTTTCAGTACCAGTTTTTCCAAGTTCCAGTATGAAAATTAACGACAGTTCGTCGCTCTATTATTATACCTTCACGTTTCACAGCTATTCTCTGTTCATATTTGGTGCATGGGTACTTACTCTGTGGCAACATCAGTCCCGTTATTTTATTGTCACACCTCGTAGAATACGGGAGGCTACAGAAACACAACATTTTTATAGTCCATAGGCCAGAGTGTTAAGTGGTTTATACGAGAAATATCAGTGATGTGTAATTGTAAAAGAGAAGATTTATTTCACCTGAACCCTAGAATAGTCTTCCAGAATGACGTAAAGTTTCTTTATACTTCTGGCTAGGAGACTGCAAGGGTTGGACCAAGCGCAAATCTTGGAGGGATTTAAATCGTGCATATTGTCAACTTACCGGCCACAGGGTGCAGTCCTGTCCGTTGTTGTTCACAGTGTATGATTCTAATGTGTGCTTTCAGAGAGAGCAACGTTTTGGCTACCCTTACTTCGAACTATTTGTCAAGCATTGTATGGTATATCGCGACTTGATAAGACATTGAAAATATATTTTATAGTCAACGCAAGAGACAGACGTTCGACGTGAAAATCAGAACCTCAATATTGTATTTTTTCTGGCCAAATTTCAGCAAGCAAAATTCTTTTACCACCTAAAATGGAATAAGCCAGTTCTGGTAGTGAGCTCAGCGAGGAATCTTTAGTGGACAATCTGAAAGAGGATATCACAGCTGCTGCTCCATAAGCAGACTAGGGCACATAAAACATTACAGAATCGTTACTCACCTGTGCGACGGGCAGTAACTACTGGTTTTATGGAATTTAATTCGAGTAGCCACAAGTTAAATTTAATGAGTTCTGAGAAGGATATGAGAAGAAACAATTGAGTCCTGAGAACCGTAAGGACTAAAGAACGCCGTCGTCGAGCCTACATTTCAGTGAATATCTGAGAAACCAGTGAGACAGCTTTTCGTGAATGGTCATATACACCACAATAAACCTGATTCACCTTAAGCTCAACAGAAGTCAGAATCCTGAATAAATGCTACAATCTCACAATAGAACAGTCGACGACAATGTTCTTTAGGCCCTTTGGTTCTAAGCGTCTCTTATGGTTCTCAGCGCCTCAATTATTGTACTAGGCATCATTCCGACAATCATCTGAACCGATTTTGTCAGGCCTCGGTAAATCTGAAATCAAGATGGTCAGTTGGTTGCAAGGCGTCGCTTGCTCTAATCATAATTAAATGTCTGAGTGATGCTAAATGTTATTATTTTTACATAAAGAAAAGTATTATTTTCTCAATAACCTTGAAATAGTGATTTATACCCTTAATTTTTATATATCAATTAGTGAATTTACTCATGGAACTTTTGTTGCCTATGCCCTTGATCTCTTTCAGAACTCAAATTAATGATCAAATTAATTAATTTAATAAGATTGTACCTTAAACTGCTGGTGTACCCATGTATATCCATAATAAAATAAAAACTGAATAGTTGAGGGAGTGTGAATGAGAACACTGGCGTATTTAAGTTTCCAAAGCAATGACAAGTTATATTGATCCTTTTGTAACTACAAGTACCTCACAATCTCACACAAAAAATGAGATACACAAATCATAAAGGAATGGTGCTTGACTGGTAAAGCATAAAATGGGGTCAAAGCTAGACAAATTCTCCACTGAATTACTCCCTTTTTCAACGCAATCTGACTTTGTTTATATGAATCCGCTGTGACGCCCAACTCTATTCAAATGGAATCATGTACGACCAAGTATACCACAATCTATGGTTCACCTAAGACCAGGGAGCTGTGAATATCATTTAACAGTCCAACGTCGGTGCAGCAGTATTTTATCCTTTCACCTTGATTCAACAGAAAACGGCGTGCTGTGGGCGAGAAGTGACGCGCTGCGACAGCTGTAATGATCTGACGCGTTCACTAAAATCTGCAAACTGCGCTGTCTGGCATTCTGAAAAACTTCCATATCAGAGACCTGAAAGCCTGGCAGATTTCCGTGTGAGGTGCATCCATTCGCTGGTCTGGCCAAACCAGTTTGACTCGCAGGCACGATGGTGCATGCAGGAAGTGTATAACGTCAGACGGCCGACTCAGAACGGATAAGTTCACCCTAGAGACACGTGTTATGTCCGAAATGATACGCAGTTCCTCTGTCGGTACAAGTGGAAACTGACACTGGCTCTTAGTCCAGCACAAGGTACAGACAACAAGTCTCACCCACTACGAAAAGACCTGAAGTTTTCCACCAGGGGGGGACCACGAGATGAAGAAAGCAAAGCCTCGGTGCAGGAGCCGAATTACCAAAAACGAAACCGTCCCAATATTGCACAAACCAATCAAATTATCCTCTACTCATTGAAACTTCCCTCTTGACTGTTCTGTTGGCCTGGTAGCCAATTCAAACGCAACACTGGGGTTCCAACACTGGGGAAGCAAGCCTCCATTTTGCATCTCCTGAGAGGAGCCAATCAGCGATTCCAAATCTCTCTTGTCTGAAAGAAGAAGATTTTAGACTAGGGAGGCGTAGTTCTCCTGGTAAGCATGGCCATGTTTCCGCAAAAAACATCTACCTAGATGGGACCACATTCCCTCATTTACGGAGAGATCTAATCTTTTCGGGACGACCATTTTTAATTTCTGAAAGAAGGCTATAAGCTTCCCAGAGAGTTGCGCCGGTAAAATGTTTTTGCAGCTCGCTAAAAGAACCTGGCGACTTCCTGGAAGGGCTGTTGAGATTTTTAAAAATGTCGGAAAAATTGTTTTGTAACGCAACTGGTGTGGATTTCTTCACATGGGATATCTTGTTACTCTATTCACACCCCGACTCCCCAGTGCAGTTGGACTTTTTCCTTGTGCCATCTAGCCTTGCTTCACAGTCAAAGAGAAAGGCTGGATGTGTTGAAATCTCAAAAAGTAGTAGGACTCCTTCATACAGTGAAAGTAAAATTATGTTATGCTACAATTTCAAAAGAACAGTGTCAAATATTTACCGAAAATTGCCAAAAAATATAATATAAAATAAAAATTTTGGCACTCGTTATTGCCATTTCGATATTGATACATTGGTGAAGAAATATGACCTGTATATATATATATCCATATTTCTTGGAAAAAGTATCGATATTTTATCAACAGCCCTACCTCCGGTCATTAGCGGGGTGGGGTTACGGACTTACCTCCGCTAAACGAGCACACCAGCCACCCTATCTGTATCTTACCAGCTTCTAGCATGAGCCTACATGTAGTTTTATGACCTTCCAACTGCTTGTATAAAGGGTCAGTTTATAGCAGTCTTGCTTCCTGCACCCCATTTCCGCTAGCTGGCCACTTTCGTGATGGACTGCCGCCTGGCCCAGGTGAAATGTTCTGTGAACCGGCGCCCTTTTGTCCTTATCCTAAGTGGAAGAAGGAGAGAGCTTCGGCCAGAAGTCCCTCTGCGGGTATGTTCCACTGTATGCTGTTTCCCAGGATCACTCACACAGCTAGGTCGCTGCGGTCAGCATTTATGGCTCCAATTCACCTCTCTTCCTGTTCTCTGTCGCCTCCACTAAGGCCCCTCTGGGACAAGTTCTCTACAGGTTACACATGCAGTTATAAGAATATTCTGCCCACAATTTCCCCATGTAAGAAAAGTTACAAGCCGCAGATGCCATGTGTAGTACTGAGGAACATCGAGAAAATGACCTAAAATATGTATGTTAATCTGACTGACAATGTTGTTAAAGTGAGAGAGTGGGGTGCCACCTCTCATGGAGATTTAAGCCTGATTCCAACAATCAATCATCTATCCCGTCACGCTGTCTGCGAAGACTTAACCGAGGACATGTGAAGCATCATAACGAGTAAATGCTCATGCAATTGCTATTCAAGCAAAGTGTTGCAGTACGTAAAACTCTGGACCCGACGCAAATAAGAAACGGAGTCAAGTAGTTGTCCAGAGATAGGGTCTATCCGGCTCTGTAATAGAAATCTGATATACTTTCTTACTTCCTTTTAAATGATAGCACACAATTTTTATGTGCTGCAGTCTTTTTCCAAAACTGCAAAAATTACTTTGGAATATTAAGGTTTTCCCAAATGTGAAAACATGTTAGCAGGAACAACACGGTCACGTACCTAGGAACAAATATTCTACTGAAATTTAAAAGCGTTGTAAGCGAGAAAATCTTGTCAGTATTGTATTTAATAGTCTATCTGTTACATTATTACTCTTCTATATACCAATAACCAGTAAGTGAAATCAAACTAAGCAGAAGTATTTTCAAAAACCGATTATAATTTAAATACATTTCGAAATAGAAACTAACAGAAACTTCCATTTTCAAGTCAGGTAAAATTTTTAATATATTAAAGAAATCCAGTTCATCTGTATCACATGTTACATGGCAAAATACCTGCTTTTGTTTCATAAAATACAAGATGGTGCACGATCAATGATGTATGGTTTAGCTGTCGAAGTTATATAAACAGTTCTAAAAATATATAGCAATTTACTCAACATAAAATTTTTGTGCGTTAAGAATTAATAATATGTTATAGTATACAGCACATAAATATGAAGAACGCGAAATACTTACAAACGCTGCGCAAAACGCAACCTCATGTCTATCAACAACAAAAACTGTAGAAAGACGGGAACTGCTTATGGCGGTCTATACGCTCATTCCTCCATGTGATTCTAAAATCAGTCATTAGATTGAATTAACGACCAAACACGACCGTGTGTTCCTAGCCACACTATCCTCTAGATACAACGCTCTCCCCTACTGATTATATTATTCTGGTTTGTCCTCAAATACTTTTGGGAAAATGCTGGGGAAGTTCCTTAAATTATTAGTTGCTCTTCCTGTACTGGAGCGTACTCTAATAATTTTTCAGGTTACAAGGAACAAAAGGGTGAAAGCTAGTATGTGTCTGTTTATTAAGTTTAACTTCACGAGATAACTGCTGCTGTATTGTCGCTACTCTGATAACATTATCGACAGTGTAAGCCGAGCAGCCTTTCGGGTTTCCTCATTCGTTGGTCCGTAATGCAGGGGCACATTATGTCTAACAACGACAGTAAAATAACAGGTCTTAAAGGCGAACGAAGTAAATGAAAAGAAAAAAAAGCTACCACTGTTGCGGAACTGTCAGCGAAGCAGCCCTAAGAGTAGAACTGCATATACCTCTAATCTTCAAACAGTACTGTCTGGATACAAATATGAAAATACGCATCTAGGTAGTTAGTTACGTGTTCCGAAGATTATTTGAACGATTCTTTTATCGAAATGATGCGGAACGAATCAGTTTACTGGACATGTATAGATGATTTCTGTTAACACAAATAGCCACTTTATTTTTTAGTCTTACTCTTGCAGCTAAAGTTAAAAACAAGTATTTTTACATACACACTTGAAATAGAAATTCCTCCACGGAATAGAGGGAGTTGTCCAGGAGAAATGATTTTACGCTAGGTTTAAAACTTGCTTTTTTATCTGTCAGCCTCTTGTGTTATTAGACAAATGATCAAAAAATTTGTTGCCTCATATTGAACTCCTTTTTGAGCCACTGGCTGTTTCAATAATAGGTAATAAAGATTATTTTTACCTCTAATATTATAGGTATGGACATCACTGTACTTCTCAAATTGTGAAGTATTATTTATGCCGAATTTCGTTAACGAATACTTATATTGTGATTGTGCACTTAAATTGCCTAACTCCATGGAGAAGTGCCTACAAGACGACCGCAGGTGAACACAACCTGTTATTCTACTGCTCGGTTTTGTGCAATTAGAACTTTCTTTCTTAGTCTTGAGTTACAACAGAAAATTATTTCATAAGGCATTATTGAGTGAAAATATACAAAAGTGTCAGGAGGTTGATTCGTTCGTTTTCAACACTAGCAGTTACATAAAGAGTTAAAGTATTACAACTTAATTCTTTGAGATACCTAGTAAAAATTCTTTCAGTTCAAGTTTTGATCAATAAGCACACCCAAAAACATG
This sequence comes from Schistocerca serialis cubense, assembly GCF_023864345.2. Lineage (NCBI taxonomy): Eukaryota > Metazoa > Arthropoda > Insecta > Orthoptera > Acrididae > Schistocerca > Schistocerca serialis. The sequence continues at coordinate 1,075,995,010 of NC_064638.1, read as the reverse complement.
GTGCATTCTACACTATTTACTGACTGCTGTTTATGTTCTACATCAGTTGTTGGTATATTCTATTTTTATCCAGAACTGAATACAGTTTGTTTCCACAGAATTTAGGGAAGGTCCACTTTCGGGGAATCAATAATTCTGTAAAAAACATAGTTAACAATCTCTTCTGTTCATTTGTCTCCAATGAGGTTTACTATAATACTATAATCGTCTGCAGGAAGTACCAAATCTGCTTGTTGACTGTTAAATGTATGGTCGTTCACTTATCTAAGGAACAGGAGAGGACACAAAACTGAACCCTGTGGAACTCCCTTTGCGATTTCTTCAGAGGCACGAAATTCTTCTACTCTTCCGACACTGTTTGAATTTTCAGCAAAACATTTTGCATTCTGTTTGTTAAGCACGACTGAAACCAGCTTTGCATGCAGCCATCAGTTCCATAAAACTTGAATTTTTCTGAGAGTATAACATGATCTACACAATCAAATGTCTTGGAAAGATCACAAAAAATACCAACTAGCGATATTTTATTGTTTAAAGCTTTTAATATTTTGTGAGTGAACCTATAAATAGCATTCTCAGCTGAGCAACCTTTCTGGCATTCAGACAGTTGAACAGTTTAGTGACATGCTAAATAAATTGTTTGTACTTAAATCTGAGGCTATTCTTGAGTACAGTACTTTTTCAAATACTTTGGAGAAATATGTCAGTATGGAACTTGAAGGATAATTCACATTGTCACCTTCGTTGTAAAGAGGTCTGACAATCTCACATTTTACTCAGTCTGGAAAAATTCCCTGTGCCACTGGTACATTACATATATTACTAAGGACATCACTTATTAAATCGAACAACTTTTCAGAATTCTGTTTGAAATTCCATCAACTCTGCGTAACCTTTTTGCTTTTACAGATTTTATGTTTCTACTGGTTTCTGTCTAGGGGTTCTACTTATAGTTGCTTAAAGGTTTGTGGAATGACATTTTAATACATTCTACTGCTTCTTGAACTGAACCATTTAATGCTATTTTTTCTGGTACATTTATAAGAATGAAGTTGCTGTTTAAACTATTCAAAAATTGTGAATTATCAATTCTGTCATTGTTACTTAGATTAATTGTTATAGTATCTTGTATAGTGACTGACTCTCCTGTCTCCTATTTGAAAATAATCCATTTAGCTGCAGTCTTATGATCTGCAATATTAATTTCTGTCAGTATGTACATACTTCATGACATTTTCACGACTTTCCTTAAATCATTACAATGTTTGTTGTTGGTATGCAAGTAACGTTGGAGCTTGACTCATTCTGACCTTCATAAACCGAGGTGACAAAAGTCATGGAATACCTCCTAATATCGTCTCGGACGTCCTTTTACCCTGCATAGTGCAGCATCTTGATGTGGCAGGGACTCAACAAGTTATTGGAAGTCCCCTTCAGAAATACTGAGTCATGCTGCCTCTACAGAAGGCCGTAATTGCGAAATGCTGCCGGTGCCGTATTTTGTGCTCGAACTGACCTCTCGATTATATCCCATAAATGTTGGATGTGATACATGTCGTGTGACCAGGAGGTCAAATCATTCGCTCGAATTGTCCAGAATGTTCTTGAAACCAATCGCGAAAAACTGCAGTCATGTGACATGGCACATTGTCATCCATAAAAATTGTTTGAGCACGTGAAGTCCTGGAATGACTGCAAATGTTCTCCAAGGAGCCGAAGATAACACTTTCCAGTCAACGATAGGTTCAGCTGGACCAGAGTACCCAGTCCAGTCATACAAACACAACCCACACCGTTATGGAGCCATAGCCAGCTTGCGAGGTGCGTTGTTGACAACTTGGGTCGATGGCTTCGGGGGGTCTGCACCACACACGAACCCTACCATCAGCTCTTACAACTGAAAGCGGTAGTCATCCGACCAGGCCACAGTTTTCCACCCGTCTATGATCCACCCGACATGGTCACCATCCCAGAAGAGGTTCTGCAGACGATGCCGTGCTGTTACAAAGGCACTCGCGTCGGTCGTCTGCTGCAGTAGGCCATTAACGCAAAAATTTCTCAACACTGTCCAAACGGATACGTTTGTCGTACATCCCACATTCATTTCTGCGGTTAGTTCAACCAGTGCTGGTTGTCTGTTATCACTGACAACTCTACACAAACGCCGCTGCTCTCGGTCGTTAGGTGAAGGCCGACTGCCATAGCGTTGTCCGTGTGAGAGGTAATGCCTTAAACTTGGAATTTTCAGCTCACTCCCGACACTGTGGGAACGGTATATTAAATTTCCTAAGAAAATAGAATGCCACATGCGTCTATCTCCAGCAACCATTCCGCGTTCGTCTGTTAATTCCCGTCGTGCGGCCCTAAAAATGTCGGAAACCTTTTCACATGAATCGCCTGACCGCAAATGGCAGCTCCGTCAGTGCACTGGCCTTTTACACACATATACGCGATACTGTCGCTATCGCTGTGTAGGCATATCGCTATCTCATGACTTTTTTGTCACCTCAGTGAATACAGTCCTCTCTTTCTCTTACATAGGTTTTAATTCCCTCAGTTATCCATGGGTTACTTGTTTTAACAAGAGTTTGTGGATGAAGTTTTAGGAAAGGCACTTTCAAATACTGACACAAATTTACTGTGGATTAAATTTGACATTAGCATCTCTTTCTGCATATATTTCTTCCTATACCACCTATTTTAACTTGCTCGTAAAACATTCTAGCTGTTCTCACTAATAAGCCTCACTGCTTTGTATGAACCTGCCTCAGAATTGTAAGGTACGTATTGTTTATTTTCATTAATGGCGCATCATGATCGGACAATCCACTAACAATTGGGGACATATTAATTGCTACAGCCTCAGCACTATCTATAAAAATGTTATCAAGCAGGATCCTACTATCTTGCTGCACATGAATTGGGGAATTAAACACAGAGATTAGATTAAATCAGCCAGGTTGATTCTAGTTCATTTTTCCTGTTCGTATCGCTCAAGAAAAATACAGGTTCGAATCCTGCCTCGGGCATGGATGTGTGTGATGTCCTTAGGTTAGTTAGGTTTAAATAGTTCTAAGTTCTAGGGGACTGATGACCTCAGATGTTAAGTCCCATAGTGCTCAGAGCCATTTGAACCATTATTTGAACGCTTCCGTAACACCTTCTGGGTGTCAGTGCCTTGTGGGCAGCCTTCGAGAAGTCACTCCGACTTCCGCGTCATCGACGCCTGATGCCAACTGCGATAGGAAGCCCGAACATTGACGCCGTTCCAAATCATTCGGCATGACATACACTGATGAGCAAAAATATTATGACCACCTGCGTAGCAGTTTGTTTGCGCATCTTTGGAACGAAATACATCACAGATTTTGCGTATCAGGGATTCGACAATTATTGGTAGGCTTGTGGAGGAATGTGGCGTTAGTTGCCTACGTACAGGTCATGCAATTCGCGCAAATAACTGATTGCTGATTTGTGCACGCGGTGTGTGAGAAACCACTTGTACGAAATGACGCTTCAGCTTTATTACATCAGCCCAGTAGACTAGAAACAGTATTCATGATGATAGTTTGGAAAGACAGACTCCACACATTTAACAGCGTAAATGTGAAACTGCAAGGCGTAAATATTGATACTGAACTGGTGCATGAACTACCTTAATCAGTTGTAGGGTTTATTAGCCCAACTTGTGGTATATACATGGAGATTATGACTGACATGTACTACGAATGCACCCACGACGGTTGAAAGAAAAGCAATGACTTCACTTTCGTTAATTGGGTTTGGATGGGAGTATTTTAATAAATCATACGCAGAAATAATACTTGGAATGTGATCTTTAATTACCAATATTCACTTTTCCGCATAATCACCAGCCAATTGGATACATTTCTGCCAACGATGAACAAATTTTCTGAAGCCGTCAAGGGAGAAGTCCTGAATCACTCTGTCAACATATTGCTTGTGAAACACGGTGGTTGCTGTCACAGGACGTCCATCTCTTTGTTTGTCACTTCGGTCAGATGTTCCCGTCTCAACATCTTTAAACTTACTCGCCCAACGACGCACAGTACTCATATCAACACAATCACCATAAACTACTTTCATTCTCTGATGAATCTTCTTTGGGGTGAGACCTTATGCTGTCAAGATTTCAACGACTGCACGCTGCTTAAATCGCATTGACCGACCATCTGCGCAGGGTTCCATACTTTACACTGTAACAACACAACCGTTCAATGCTAAGGGTTCCCGCCAACTGGAGCTGCAGAGAAGAGGCTACAGAACAAGCCAGTACCTGCCACATACCAATGCTGCCAACTGTTGATGAGTTACGAAGGCGGAGGCATTACTTTTCAGTCAACCCTCGTATAAAAGATGAAGGAAACGCGAACTTGATGTTGGTGATGAACCGGACACTGAAGAACTCCTCTGACTGATAGGGAGAAATTTAGAGTCTTCACATTTTTCCATGTACTCGACAACTTGTACGCTGAGTTATTGAACAGGAGGGAAAGTTATAAAACACTGTTGGAGTCCCTCATAGTTTTACGTAAACTTAAGTACAGTTCGTCGGACGTTATTTCTGAAAGCGCAGCAAAATTCCAAGTGTCATATGAAACTGATTTAGAAAGTTCCTTCCCAAGTGAATGTGTACATTTCGCAGCACTTTTGAAATCTTGTGAGATTAGTGATGTACCACTCGAAATGAGAAAATTTCTACGAAAGGGGCAGTTACAGTCCATGTTTTCGAATGTTGACATTTCTCTTAAAATTTTTCTAGGTACGGCACTTCATCAGAACGCTCGTTTCTGGCTCTTAAAAGGCTGAAATCGTACTTGCATTGCACCTTGTCTGAGGAGAGATAGAAGTCCTTGTCCTTCCTTCACGTCGCAGTTGACCTAACTGATGACCGTCTCAACTACGAAGATATGATTAATGAACCTGTTGCCATCAGAGCCAGACACAAACTTTGCTGACTGGCGAGTTTAGTTTATTTCTTTATATTACTTTTAAAAAAATTCAGACTATAATGTGAAATTTTATTAGCAAGTTACAGCACGTTCATTGTGATTTGAAAACTATGTTGTTGTTATTTAAAAAGTATTTTTGGACGGACACACATATTATGGTGTGCCTAGGCAAGCGGAAGTTTTTAATCCGTTATTGCTTACAACACTACTTAGACTCGCGTGACCAAAAGTGGTCACTCACAGTACCATACACTCTCATAAAGTTGTCAGATAAAATACTAGCTGGCTTTAAGTTGCCCTATCCTATTCTGAAATGTCTCAACCGACTGAAAGGGTTTTCAAGAGGATAGGCTGGACTGAAGTAGATGACAAGAAAAACATCTACAGTCTTGTCCACAACACAGAGAAATTCCTGATATATCCCAAGATGACCACCAGCTGCACCCTACGTAACGGCAAACCGTCTCTATGACTGAACATTGGCACTGCTGCTTTTGAGTTTATTATTGTTATTAATTTATGTTTTGATTGTTATTCTTGATACAAACAATAAACAAGTAACCAACACTTAGCTAGTATGGCCGCTACTAAAGCCTGATCCTTCTCTGTTGATCTTCCACTGACTACCACCATTCTGAAGCTTATTTTGAGTATTTATACCACGTCTCCCTAGAAGCTTCTGACTCCCTCCTCACTCCAGCGCCACCTCGCAGATGTGTGTAACTCGTTTCCACACTTATTACCAGACTAAGATCCTCTGTCCACCTTCTCTTGGGTTCCACAGCAACCACAGTATCACTTTCGTCGACCTATCAACAGCTTGAATAGACACTTCCCAGTTTCATGGAGTTCTCTTCACTGGTCATGGTGCAGGAAATCACTGCGCAGAATCTCAGCATTCTAACAACCAGTAAATAGGAACAACACATGTCCACCACTGTTAGGCTTCACGCTGGCCATGACATCTTCTGAACCCACGAAAAAGCGACGGCCACAGATCTTGGTTGACAGAATAATAATAATAATAACATAATCCCATTCGAGCCTGCCTCATTTTTCTTCACCATCACCCGTATTCTAACCTGAAGTACTCACATAACAAGCCTCACGATATATATCCAATTAGGCGGTTGACGTAGTCTATTTCGCTCTCCATAAACCATCCTCGTCTACTAGCAACGGGCTCTCCAGGCCAGTTTCTCCACCAACTCTATTTCTTAAGCTCGACTTACTTCTAGCTGCCTCTTATATTACTTACGGGTAAGTATGATATAAACGGTGGTATGTCCACTTTCGCACACAGAGGTCACCTGTTTCTCGCCCTTTTCATCAGGTAGGCTTATGCAGATTGCAACGACTTTGGTATTATTTCATAGCATACAGCCTCTATATTTGATTGCTGAAATGAATCGAAGAAGCATTGGTGGAGTCTTCAATTTAACTCTTTGTTTACGTCGACGAAGAGGCTATTATTATACCAGAATAAGGATTGATGAACGAAACTACTGGTCTCCACTTTGTTCCAACGTTCGCCTGAAGTGACGCGAGAAACAGATATCAGGATTTCCATTTGGCGAATCGTGCTCTGCTGTCACCCTCGGTACTGATACCTATGTGTAGATGGCTGAAGAAACTTCGTGGAATCGAACTGCGAGAAATAAAGGACTTCTGCCTGTTGCTGTTCGTTCTATTATCAGATTAAATTGATCTCACCTGACAATCTTCTATCCCTGGAACGTGGAGGCGCTGGAAGTCTCTTCTCACTGCAAGGAATTTAATTGCCAAGACAAATAAATAAATTTATTTCTGAAAGGAATTCGGGAGGATTACAGATCAAACACAGAGGTACAATTGTAATTAAGTCGGTTATATTATATATGCAAATCAAAAATGCGAGGCACTCTCTTGCGTAAAGTTGGAATTGGCCAGCCTACAGTTTTGGATTATAAGGCAACCCACAGGCTTGCTGTTAGGCAAGTCAAATGTATATGAAAGGCACAGAAACACATTAGAAATAATGATCACTTGTCCAGTATCAAGAGAGAGTACTGATCAGAAAATCAAAGAAGAATCTTGAGAATTTAGAATCAAGAACGAAAGTAATAAGTTATAATGAATCACGAATTGCGAGCACGCAGAAAAGGATAGTGCGACAAAGACTGCTCTAGTGTTTTAGATACCGTGAAGTTAAATCCTTGCGGTGTAAATCACGTATCTGCAGCTTAATCGAGGACATACGTGCTACGAGCATTTTACAGCGAACGTCATGACTGAAGCTGAAAGGCTTTGTGCATGGTTGTTTCAAGGTGTTGGAAACCACGACATACATCGGGAAAAAAGTGGCACCTACCGCACTAGGACAAGTCACGAAGTGATGTCTACCACGGACAGCAACGAAGATGTCTACCACGGACAGCAACGAACTGAGGCCGAGAAGGCGTCCCTCTGTAGTTTTGTTACCCCAGACGCCGCACAGATGTATGCTTCCTCCAAGAGCAAAACTTCCCTGTAGCCAACCTAACCGTGGTCGGACATGCCGATGGTCGCTCAGGCTTTCTGCCGAAGGGACGTTTTGCCTGTCCACGCGTAGGTTGATGGTCCTGGGCGTGGTGCCAACACACTGGAACTTCTGCTAATTCACGCCGTTTTGAGTATTTTATGAATCAGATGATTGGTGATTACAATGCAGGGCCACATTTCAGTAAAATATACGTGTATAAGGATTAACATGCGTTACATGAAGAACAGCATCCATACATTCTATCATTGCATTTTTAGAAAGTTAAAAGCCGGCCGAAGTGGCCGTGCGGTTAAAGGCGCTGCAGTCTGGAACCGCAAGACCGCTACGGTCGCAGGTTCGAATCCTGCCTCGGGCATGGATGTTTGTGATGTCCTTAGGTTAGTTAGGTTTAACTAGTTCTAAGTTCTAGGGGACTAATGACCTCAGCAGTTGAGTCCCATAGTGCTCAGAGCCAGAAAGTTAAAACTTGAATACTGGGACAATCTGACATCGTCGATAGTAATGGTCATCACATTGCTTCTACCTCTCGATGTCTGCATATAATATATAACTGTAAATACTGATGATTATGTGTTTCGAATACTTTTTACAAGGAGTGATGCACAGCTCTTAGACTGCAACAACTTAAATGTGGAACCGCCAAGAGCGGCTTAATGACTGTAACCATTATTAGTGATCGTCCGGGGGGCCATTTGATTTCATAGCAGGACTTGTTTGGTTGCCATCCGCGGCTCCCTTACAGTACAGCGATACTTTGACGATGTTCTACGCTCCGTTTTGTTGCCCTTCATGGTAATACCATCCTGGGCTTACATTTCAGCAAGATAATGCCCGCTCGCACACAGCGAGAGTTTCTACTGCTTGTCTTCGTCCTTGCCAGACCCTATCTTGGCCAGAAAGATCGCTCACCCCAATTGAGAACCTTTGGAGTGTAATAGGCAGGGTCTTCCAACCATCTAGGGATTCTGACTATCTAACACGCCAATTGGACAGAATTTGGCACGATGTCCCTCACGGGACATCCAACAAATCTGTCAATCAATCCTAAGCCGAATAACTGCTTGCGTAAGACCCAGACATAGACTAACGCGTTATTGACTTGCTCAATTTCTGAAGCCCTTTCTCCTGAACAAATCATTCACTTTATCTGAAATTGTAATCATTTGATTGTCTGTACATGTACTTCACATCTACCAATTTGCATCCCATTCGAATAACAGTTTGGGTTGCACAGCCTCATTGTTCTTCTGATAAACCATCTGCTTGATAGCGATTATGAGGACATGGATTTGACAACTACTTGGCGGATTCAAGAGGTATGTGGCTACCAGGCCATGCACTGGTCCCATAAATGACGGGCGGGGTGTTTGTGCGCAAGGGCACGCGCCCGGTACTATTCCAGTTGTGTTCCATCGGACTACGATCAGGAGAATCTGCTGGCCAATACGCCAACGTGAGATCGCTATCGTGCTCCTGTAGTATGATCATGGCCTTTTGGTATGGACAGTTATCCTGCTGCAAGATGCCATCATCCTCGGGGAGACACGAAACATAAAGAGATGCAGGTTGTCGCTGTAATGTTCACGTAGTCCACAGCTGCTTTCGACTACTCCTGAGGCTCCCGTGGAAGCCTAACGTAATACTGCCCCTGCCTGCGGCACGGTGCATGTTTCGAACAGTCGTTCGCCTAGATGACGGCGTATCCGGACACATCGGCCGATCTGGTGTGGTTCATCCATCCATTGATTCACGACCCAGTCTCGATGATCGAAATTGATGATGTCGTCGATTTAACATGAGAACATGTAGGGGTCGTCTGTTGCGGAGGCCTATGTTTAACAACGTGTACCGAACAGTGCGCTCCGAAACACTTGAACATGCACAAGCATTCTATCTGTTGTCATATCTGTCATCGATCTTGTAGCGCGGGTGGTTATAATTAAATTGCAGCTACTCACAGAGGACCAGTGTGCGCTGTAACTGTCGTATGGTAGCGAAACTTGGTGGATATTGCAATGCGTTAACGGGGAACCCATTTACGGGAAAAAAAAGTTCCAATTTTGGCCACTAGGTGCAAATCTGACGCTGTTCGCTCCTCTGCTCTGAATAGCGGGTAATACTCCGACCTCCACGTTCTGTGAAGTGTGGATGTCCAACACCATGCCGCCTTCTCGTGATTTTACTGTACCTCAGCCAGTACCCGTAGGTGCTCACGGTAATGGCACGCGAACAGCCGAGTAACTTCGCCGTTTACGAGTTTGTCGTTCCCATGTGCTGGGCCTTAACGATCTGCCCTTTGTCAAAGTCGCTTATGTCAGTGGATCTCCCCGACAATGTCGCTGGAATGATTCGCCGTTCGTCTCTGTCCAGCTTATTTACTTTCCTTAAAACGTCACGTGTCCGCAACGGCACCAGGTTGCATTCAAACTCGCGATGGGCAGTGACAGTAATACACTGTTGGGCAAAAAATCGGAACACCAAGGAGATGTGCGACATAAACGAAAGTTGGTATGCGTGTTTTTACATCTGGAAGGTGATTATTCAAATTTCGCACCAGTCGCATATGAGTGGAGCTACTAGCGCCACTATAAGGATGCAAACCAGGCTCTCTTTAAATATACGCTACAGCGCTAGTTATCTCTGAGATTGGACGTCGTGAGTTGACGTTAGTCAAGATTGCCTTTAAGGCGACAAAAACGCTATTATCAACACCTCACTGAGTTTGAACGTGGTTGTGTAATAGGGCCACAAGAAACTGGATGTTCCTTCTACTATATTGCGGAAATACTTGACAGGAATGTAGCTATTGTACATTAGAGATGGGCAAAGTCGTTCATCCTTGGAAACTAGTCACTGGTGATCGCTCTATTTTGGAAACCGTTCATTTTTACTCGTTCACAGTTCATTGTGCTTGGTATATGGTTCTTATGAAAAATTGAAAATTAATAGTATAGGTGACTGAAGATCGAGGGCGTCAAGAGGGGGCACTTGCCTCTCCCCTGGAGTACAGCGTTTTTATTCATTACAGAATTCTCACACACTTGTAGAAGTAATTTTCGTGATTCTGCAAAACATCTCGTTCAGCCAACAAGCGTTATGTGGCTGATAGCAGTGAAATAATGTATGTGGCGCACGAAAAACCGGCCCCGAGTACAGACTGCTCATAACCCTGGGTTCGGTGTGGGGCGGCGGAGGGGTGAAGTGGGCTGCGGTAGCCGTCGTGGGGATGTGGACCACTGCGGCTGCGGCGGGGACGGAGCCTCTCGGTCGTTTCTAGGCCCCCGGTTAACATACAATACAATACATACAATACAGACTGCTCGCCAATTAAGCACGACTTGTTGACCGCTACGAGCAGAATAGATAAACATGTAATAATTAGGCAGTGAAGAAATAACAAATAAGCTAACGCAAACAACTTGGAAACAATATATGACGATTGGTAAGTGACGATGAGCAGTCTAGTACTCGGGGCCGATTTTTTGTGCGACACCCTGTAACACTGAAATAATATTGTAGGAGTTATCATATTCTCTTTACAAAATGTGACACCATACACTCGATTACGAATCGCGGGCTTCATTCAGTTTTAAGCCGGTCTTCTTTCCATAACAATGAACATGCTCTTTTACCTTGGATCAAAAAAAGACGGAAAAATGCCATTCGTGTGTGCCGTGCCGACGTCCTTTGCATGTGTAATAACAAAAAATTTTGCCTTTTTACAAGTATTTCTTCTGCTGTTTATCCAAATAGTGAAGTAAGCTGATACGTCGTTTTGTTACCTGAAAAAATGTATGTATTGCATACCACGTAATTTTTATGTAATTTACGAAATTATGAAATACATTTTACTTGCCGGTCGTGCACGCCGAATAGAAAACGAAAAGAAGCAGAAGTTCTGAGTTCAAAAAAGGTTTAAAACAGATCTAGAACGGGCATACGAAGCGAACGAAACGAACAACAACAACTCGATACTGAACTAACTATGAGCAGTCGGCAGTGGAACTGCGACGAATGGCCACGCGAAGAAGGAAGACTCCGGCCAAGCGAGACCGAGACCGAGACAGACGAGAACGGGACCGAGGCTGGAACGAGACCGGCCGACGTGCCGTTGGGGGAACCAGACCGACCGTTTCCCTTTCCCAGGAACTGTAAGTAGAAAGCAGCTACCGAGACCGAGACAGACGGGAACAGGACCGAGGCTGGAACGAGACCGGCCGATGTGCCGTTGCGGGAACGATACCAACCGTTTCCCGTTCCCGGGAACTGTAAGTAGAAAGTCGCTACCGAGACCGAGACAGATGGGAACAGGACCGAGGCTGGAACGAGAGCGGCCGATGTGTCGTTGCGGGAACGAGACCGACCGTTTCCCGTTCCCGGGACCGAAGTGAACTATGAAAGACCGTTCCTTAGAATTCGTTCCTCGCTCGTTCCGTTCATCTCGGTGAACCGTTCTTTTGGACCCGTTAGTTCGCGAACGACCCATCTCTACTGTGCATGGTTGCCGAACAGTGTTGGTCAAGAGAATAAACAGTCGCAAGAAGACCGGACCCCGGACGGTCACGTGACACTACCGAGAGGGAAGACCATCGTGTCCGGCGTGTGTGTCTCGCGCATCGTACTGCATCTGCAGCAGCGATTTGAGCAGCAGTTGGCTACACAGTGATGTAACGAACTGTTACAAATCGTTTACTTCAAGGTCAGTAGCCCTGTGCCGTGCATTCCACCATGTCCAAGCCACCGCCATTAGCGGTGGTGTCACGCGAGAGCTTGTTAGAGGGCAGGGTGGACCTTTCCCATATCAAAGCGCTGCGGTGTGAGTAATGATAATGCTTGTATGCCGTACGATGTCTGCTAGGCTAGAGGCTGTATCAACCCGCGCTCCCATGATAGCATCGGTTTTCTGATGAATGATAACCGTTTCTCTCGGTTCGACATTCAGTGGCTTTAGGCTGTTAGAACGAACTGTCTGATGTTTACCCATTTTCATCTTAAATTAGCGTTTCAAATAATGATGTTAAATACGGAAACGGATTCTAAAACCTTACGTGATACTTATACTGGAGGAAACCTCACATTCATTTGTGGTCGTGAAACAAACGTAAAGAAGAATCGTCCATTCGTCGACGAGTTGCTTAAGGACGGGGTACGCTATAACGCTGAAGAAGCAAAATCAACAGTGTCCTCTCGAAGTGATAGTGATGACTGGAAAGAGATTTGAACCCTGTCTTCCTGAATGCGAGTCCATTGTGCACTCCACCACTCTCGCATAAGGGGGCCATCAGACCAGTTAACCACGGATTTTGATTAGTCTTAGGTATGTAGTTGAGGGATCTGTCGTGAGTACCAGGCTAATAGCTTCTAGTCCTGTCCTGAGAATCTGGCTAGCAGCCTCTAGTTTACGAGAAAATCGATGTGAAGTTTTATGCGTACCTCCTCGCTTATTTTCGTAGCGTTAGTCGTGTTACGGCCGTGCGACCTTAGCGCGGGCGCTAAGGTTCGGGTTCAAATCCTCCCTGTGTTCTTCCTCTTTGTTTTCAGCTTCATCGAAGACAAAATTTTGAAACAGAATGTCATGCAAAATTATTAAAAAAAGTCATTTTCGCCTTAGTAATTTCAGTAATAAATCAATCTTTACCGCACACTTTCTTAAAATGTGTGTTCTGTTTGTGTAGTTAAAATTCCGAATATTCGGAGAGTTCCAAAGAGTCCTCAACGATGGCTGAAGTATTAGCTGCTACAGAAGGATTATACATACAGACGAAATCACTCTTCTCTAATTATGACCTCGATAATGTAATTAATACAGGTGAAACCGGCTGGCACTGCCAATCGATGTACAACAGATATCTTGCAGAACAAGAAGCAAACACCTATCTAAACAACATTAGTCAATCCTTCACAGCGCACTGTATTGTAATGCGTCAGGAAAAACATTCCCTTACGTCTCTTATGTATACAAGAACCATCCGGAAAATTTGGTCGGATTGTTCAAAAAACACTCCACGACTTGACTCATAAATTAAAAATGTCTTTATGACTTGGACGAATTCAGAGAAGTTCACGAAAGTGCTGCAGGAAGAGTTTTAAAACCTGTCATTCTTCAGTGCGTAGGAAAAGAAAATTTTGTTTACATCACTGAGTTGTGGTGGGGGCAAGACTGACCATACACTTTACGATCAAATCTTTGTAGATGAAAGGCAAGCATGCAACTGCTCCGTAAACTTATCTCATCCAAATGCATTCCACTTTGCCAGCACTGTGATGTTTATTTTCAAAGGTGTGTTAAAATTTTCATGAAAAAAATAAATAAATAAAAATGCTCCCGACATGTCAAAGACTAAAAGTGAAATCACTTTGAGGGAAGATTACATGAAAGTACACTCTTTAATTCTGAATCAATTTAGTATAGGAATAATCAAGTACGCGTGGTTTGCATCGAAATTGATAGAAGAAAGAGCAATATTTTTGGATTCAAACGAACTGTGTTTTGCGACATCACTTCTGGAAAATCCGTGCACCTTCAAGGCACTAACTTTCATTAAATGTCTGTGCGGCTGGTCCCGCCGGAGGTTCGAGTCCTCTCTCGGGCATGGGTGTGTGTGTTTGTCCTTAGGATAATTTAGGTTAAGTAGTGTGTAAGCTTAGGGACTGATGACCTTAGCAGTTAAGTCCCATAATATTTCACACACATTTGAACATTTTTTTTCATAAAATGTTCACTGCGCTCTGCGAATTTGTGTTTCAGTTGCATCTGCGACAAATATCATCCTGAATTCTGTTCTATTACAGCAGCCGATGCAAGCGATAGCTAATGACCAGGTTCTATAATGTATTCTGTAACAAACGGATTACACATCTGAAGAAAGTCTGCTGTTATGATTGATATATTAATAAAATTACTAAGACAAAAATGACCATTTTTGAATAATTTTGCGTGACATAATCTATCTCATGATTTTCTGTACGATGAAACAGAAAAAAAAAAATGCACGGGCAGGGTTTGAACCCGACATCGCGAGTGAAGTACCCCTAAAATTCTGTTTGTGATCGGTGTGATGAAAGTTTGCTATTGTGTTCGCCCTTTGTTCTTTTATTTGTTTGGGGAGGACGTCCCATGACACCCGTTCTAGTTCATTGTTGATCCACTTAGTTTATTTTTATTACAAAGGGCAGCTAAGCATGTGGCCGACCACGCAGAGTTACCGTGCCGGCTACCCGTAGCTCCTGCACTACGCCTACTCGCTCGACACAATATTAATCCTACGAATATACAAGATACGAATAAATCTTTAACATCGATTTTCTCGGAAACTCGGGGCCGTCGCATGAAAAGCCGCTAGCGAGGTACTGAGGACAGACCTAAGACTCATCAGAAACCTTGATTAACGGGTCTGACTATCCCCTTATTAGTCATATGACCAAGCAGTTACTGGAGCAGGTGGCCTGGGAGACAAGTGCTGTTGGAAAAATTGTCTAAAAGAGGTGGGGAGGAAGAGAGAGGGGAATTGCAGGGGTAGACAGAAAAGGTGTGATTAGAGGGATGGAGGAAGACAGATATGGCAGTCGAGTTGGAGTAAGGAAAGTTGAGAACAAAAATTAACATTTCCTCACAGGCAAATAAGGTGTTCCCTCCGTGGCGGTAGTAAGCTATAGGTCCATTCCAGCGTCGGAGGAAGGCAACGGCATTACCACCTCCAACAGGGCCATGCCTAGAAAAGCTCAATGGTTTTTAAAACATTCTTCGGACTGACAACTGCTTCACTTTTTTCTCTTTATGTGAGCTTGTCATCTAGATGTTGGCGTAACGATTAATAAGGAAGTAGGAAACATCCTGGCATTCACCTAAAGACCAGCGTAGAAAATGTGATTGTGTCCTTCATTCAGCTTGCTCCGCTAAGTATGACCATTCCGGTGGACTGTTTTCACGCACAAAGTTGAAATTCGCTTTTGGGACGAAACTACACAGTAACAGAAACAAAACAGAGGGAAGCTTCGCTTCAAATGGTTCAAATGGCTCTAAGCACTATGGGACTTAACATCTGAGGTCATCAGTCCCCTAGACTTTCAACTACTTAAACCTAACTAACCTAACGACATCACACACATCCATGCCCGAGGCAGGATTCGAACTGCGACCGTAGCAGCAGCACGGTTCCGGACTGAAGCGCCTAGAACCGCTCTGCCACAGCGGACGGCAAGCTTCGCTTCATACAAAGAAAAAAAAATGGGGCAACGTGTTATTATTCATATAATTTTGGGTGGCTGTGGACATATTAGCAATCAACACAATGTAAAATGTTACGTTTGACAAAATGGCATGTGATTTGACATGTGATTTGAAGAACTGCAAAGCTTTTCGTTTTGTCGTCTTATGTATCTTTGTTACGCCACTGTTCACCAATTTCCCAGAAACTTCACTTTTCATATTTAATTATATTCATCTGTTCCAAAATGTCTCTTTGTTTTCGTACAATATTCCGTCTCCAATGGTCATGTCATCAACGAGACGTTAAATCCTTAGCTTCCTGCTTTCCGTAAGCGATGCCAGACGGCGGCAATACGTCATGATGTAAGGCAAATCTTGCCACTTAGTGGCTTACTTAAGAGGAAATCGATTTCAATTGCGTAGCTTCGAGCTTTCGGACCTCATACGCTCCTAATACAGCAACCTACGTAGATGTATCGTTTGTTGTATGACGGTTGACATGAAAACCTGATACGGTTGATTGATTCATTTTGCTGAGTTCACTTCGGAGTAGCTGCTTAGATATATATTCTTCTTATCTGACGTTACATCTAGCAGAAAGTTAGCACAATTTCATAAGACAGGAATATCAGGACATCACGTTTACTTGACGGTCTTATCCCTCACGTGGTATTCTCAGAAATTAATTTTCTATGCGACATAGCAACGGTATTCTTACCGCATAAAAAATTGTCCTTTAGACAATAACTTCCATCGCCTCCGTCGCTGAGCGTCGTAGTTGCTGCTGTCACGGCCTCATAATTGGTCTGTGACTGATCGACCTATGTCATTTGGACGCCATGCTGCCAGACATTGTGTCAATGTCTACGATAGCAGTGGCGTCCGCTGGAACATAAACCACTCAGCGAACTTCTCTGTAGTAACGAAACTTCCTGGCAGATTAAAACTGTGTGCCCGACCGACACTCGAACTCGGGACCTTTGCCTTTCGCGGGCAAGTGCTCTACAATCTGAGCTACCGAAGCACGACTCACGCCCGGTACTCACAGCTTTACTTCTGCAGGTATCTCGTCTCCTACCTTCCAAACTTTACAGAAGCTCTCCTGCGAACCTGTAGTATCTTAACATCGATAGGCAGCTTCCATGCACCATGACGATTGTAGCTGCTGTCCAAGTTGAAGTTGCACATTTCTACGGCCGCTTTGTCTCAATAGATGGATATGTGAGTCAAATATAATTTAATGTTGTTCGCGAGGCTGTCGTAGCAAACGCTGAACTGTCTAAATCACGATTTGTAATACGCCACCAGCCTGGATAGCCGCACGCGTTAGCACACCGCCTCCGTGATTCGGTGGGGCGCGGGTCGAATGCGCCCGGTGGGTTAACGAGGAGGTTCAGTGTACCGGCCAGCCTCGATGTGGCTTTTAGGCTGTTTCCCACATCCGACTAGGTGACTATCGGGCTGGTATCCACGTCTTGATTCAGATACACAGTCAGATAGACCTTTGCCGTTTGTGTTCCTCAAAACGTACAAAACCCGTACAGATTGACTGACGCATAAAGTTGCTTCTGCATTGAAAATTATGTGAGTTAATCAATCCGTGTATTTTATACAGGAATGCCATCTAGAAAAATTTCATTCACAATTTTTTTTTTTTTCATCTGTCTTCTGACTGGTTTGGTGCGGCTTGTCACGAATTCCTCTCCTGTGCCAACCTCTTCACCTCAGAGTAGCACTTGCAACCTATGTCCTCAATTATCTGCTGTATGTATTCCAATCTCTGTCTACCTCTACAGTTTTTGCCCTTTACAGCTCCCTCTAATACCATAGAAGTCATTCCCTCATGTCTTAACAGATGTCCAATAATCCTGTCCCTTCTCCTTATCAGTGTTTTGCACATATTCCTTTCCTCTCAGATTCTACGCAGAACCCTCTCATGCCTTACCTTACCAGTCCACCTAAATCAAATTTATGAAATCTAAAGTTCAGATAGTGCACGAAGAGAAGAAATACTCAGAAATTTTACTCATCTGACGCACCGAACGAGGCGAAATAGAAATAGTAAGAACACGACTTCGGGAAAAGCTGTGTTCAAACATCCACTCGGGCACCCTGTCTTAGATGTCCCGTGTTTTCGGTACAAATTAAACGCGAATCCCATTACTGAACGTTCATTGTAGTACAGTCTGATTTTCTTCCCTATCCTTGTCTTTCTCATTTAGCATCTGCTTTCCGTTAAAATTCAGATATAGTATCACTCAAAATGTGTCTTTCTATTCTCATAATTTCGTTAACATCCCAGAGGCAAATTAAAAATATCGCTCACATCTGTGGATAGACTGAACCTTTCCGGCACTGCAACACACATTGAACAACACTTCGTATTCCGCCAACTTGTAGACTGCACAATAACAGACTCAACGGACAAAATATTGAGAAGTAAAACTTCGCGCGCTCATCGTGCTCTTTACTTTGTTGAAGAACTGATACTGGACCACAGCACGCAAGAAATAAACTGCAGTAGAAAAATCCTTCGCGTCTGAAAACATGGTATACCACAATTTTCGTAACAACTACGTCAGCAGTAATACATACAATTTTTTCACACCACCATCCATAAAAATATGGATCTGTTCCTAATCATTGAATGTGAAGATGTTTCTTTTTTAGAAATCAGTACTAGCGTAGCTAAGGTACACAACCAAATCCTCTTAAATGAAACTCAAAATGATACTTCTTACGACTTCTAGAATGTCACGGAAATAAACATAGTTCAGAGGACAGCGTTTCGGAGGTAATTGTGCCATCCACAACTAGTGACGAGCCTGTGTGCAACGTAAGTGCCGGTGCTACATATTATTCTCGTCCGTCACACAAAAAAGAACTACATGTTCGTAGCCATTATGTTTCATGTTCGGTCGTGCCACAGATTTCGAAAATGGGTAGAAATACTAAAATGCAAGAATTACAGTCTCAGCTCCGCCTTTTCACATAATACAGTTTTTACCAGAGGGATAGGGGCGAAAATACAATTTCTATTGATTCTATTGAAGCCTGTACGTCAAAACAATACTATTATCACATATCAACATCACATTTCACATTCAAAGCGCGAACGTAAACTAGACATCGATAAACCATCCCGTAACTCGTAAAAATTGAAGCCTGTTAAATTTCAACAGAGGTAAGTCGTTTCAAATGTCTTACAGAAAATATTTTAAAAGAACTTTTCCGTTTGCGAAACAACAAGTAGACGATATCTTATTCGAAACGACATAAGTTATTTCTTGTGTCTTTGATTAACGTTAAAAGAAAGATCTGCCAACAAACAAAAAGTCTTCCAAACACCGGTTATGGTATTGAAAGCACGGTATTCAGTAATAATACACCTTGTCCTGTCATTTCATATTAACAAATTCTTCGTGTTCCACCTATTCCTAGTTATACTGTCAAGTAGTACATTCTGCATTTATCCATGCATCTATTAAATTAAATCACTTCTGGATCACTTGAAGAAACAAAGTAAACAGCCACTTTTTATTCACCGCGAGCTTTATTAATGCCAAGATACATTTAGACCTCTCAGCTTCTGAACGCCGCAGCATTAGAAAAAAATGTTGTCTTTATAAAGATATAAAATAGTACCCCAGTTTCAGATGGGTGAAAGGTCTGTACGTACGCGCCTAGCCTAAGTAAAGCCGCTCAAAAAGAGGCCAGTTTCTGCATTTCTTCACGTAATTTGATCCACAGCCATTAAAGTAAACCGCGATTAATATACAAAAATTTCTGTTTTAGATTGCATTGGATATCGATAAAATAATAAAAATACAATTAGCTATTAGAAACCGTGTGGTATTAGTAAATACATGGAAAAGTTAATAATACATTCCGTCTACTGTCGTTAAGGTATTTTTTTACTACGCAAAAGTAAGTTTCATATTTAAACGTCATCCTTCCTCAGAGCTCGCTCTTGTTATGTAAGGAACTGCCCTGCAATGCCAACACACCAGGATCAAGTATCTCTGAATTTTGTTGATTTATTTTGTATATGACATCACAATAAAGTAATTCAGGATCCACAGTTCGTTGATTTCTTTTGCGTATGAGATATCAATGAAGAATTCAAACATTTTCAGTATACACAATTTGTGTATGTTGCAGATGTAGGAGTAGTTTCTTTGGGATGTCGTACAGAAAAAATTCAACAAACTGTATGTGGTACATGTGAGACTTACACCAGATAGAATAAGAAATCACAGATACGCGTTTCCGGCGTGTTGACATTGCGGTGTGGATCCATATTTAACAATCGAAAGCTGTGACCTCCGACTGTAAAACTTACATTAGCATAACAAAAATATGCTACAAAGACAGCAGACGGAATTTATTATTAAGTATTTCATTTATTTCACTGACTCCGCTTGCCAAGAATACCCACATCGTATAATGGTTAACACGTGAACCTATAGTTCCGAAACGCCCACTTATATAAAAATGTCAGTTGACTGTAAAATCGACAGCGATGTACTGTTGGCACTCTGATACGAAGAGGCGATCACAGCGAAGTCACCATAGTACGAAGTCCACAGCGAACGTGCGACAAAGATTGAAAACGAGTTTTCTCCGCAGAAAGACGCAAGGGCGCTGCGCTGCGCCGCGTGCACTGATGGCGACGGCGCGCACGCGGCCAGCCGGTGACGCCCGCCGCCATGTTGCCCCCGGGGCCGGGGACACGCCCACCTGCCAGCGCGCCATTGGCCCGCGTGGTCCCAGCGGGCGTGGCCGCGCCGCCACGCCGCGCAAAAATGCTGCTGTGGCGCGTCGCGCTCCGTATCGACTCGGGGCGGCAGTTGACGCGTCGTCGCGGGCCGGCGTGTTCCTCAGCAGCAGTGTTTCCGCCGCGAGGCAGAGCCCGGCGTCGCTGTGGTGCGAGATTTTTGCGAGGGACTGCAAACGGAGTGAAGCGGCAGAAGAGGGCTCGCAGCGTGAGAGTCGAACCCCCCTCCTCCCGGCCGGGCAGCGCGGCCGCCGGCGCCGGCGTCTACGCGGAAAGAATGCCGGCGCTGGTCTCGCGTGCGCGCGTCGAGGCGGGCTCCCCCCACCGCGGCGACGTGACCGGCGGCCGCATGGCGCACGCCCCGCCCCCCGCGCGCCCACCAATGGGCGCGCGCAGCGACCGCAGGGTGGGGGCCCCTATATAGACAAAAGCCTCACTGTGCGGTAGCCCCTCTGGCCGGGCCGAGCTCACGCGGATGATATATAGAGCTCGGGACTTAACGTTTAAATCGCGTTGGGAAGTCGACGAGATTAGGTGGCCGGAGGCTTGCGGCCGCTGCTTTCGCGATAACGCCCGGCGGCGCGGTGTGTGTGGTGTCCCGAGCGCGCGCGCCCTCCGGGGGATTTTTGTAATAGAGACGCCGCGCGCCGCGACTAAAACCTTTTCCTCTCGGCGACGCGGCGGAAGAGAGAAGAGACAGCGGTGCCGGAGCGAAGAAGACGGAGCAGGCGAGAGGAAGCGAAAGAGAGAGAGACAGAGAGTGAGAGGGAGGGAGGGGACCTGCCGGCGAGATTATAACGGGCTGACAAAAATACGCGCTGTCGAAGTGCGCCACAGCTTGCGACGGTAATCGCGGCTATTAGTTGCTGCAGATAAGACGTGCGTGCCGATAGCGCGGAGCGGTGGCCGAGTAAACACGGCGAGGCTGCGGTAATCCCGCGGCAGGCTCCCGGCTTACGGCGCTGACCTGCCCCGACTGGACAACGCGCCAGCGCGAAAAAAGGAACCCGTGGTGGGAGCACGGCCAGTGCAGTGATTAGCTCGCGCTAAGCTCGCGACTATTAACCGGCTTCCACACACAAAAAAAAGAGAGACAGAGAGAGAAGGGGGTGGAGCCAGTTCTCTCGCGGGGACACCGCGTGCAACTCTTGACATTTTTATCAAATTACGCGGGAATTCAATTTTTTGGGATTTTTATTTCATCCCCCGTGGAGCTGCCGGATTAAAGCTATTTCGCCTTGCTGTGTGGCCTCTTAAGACTCGCGAAATACGCTGCGGACTTGTGGCTACTACAGGTGGTCAAGGTTGTTGTATTGTGTGGACGTGTGTTTTACTGTTGGCAACCGGAACGGAGTACCTCTTAGCTGTGATATTACGGACGCTTTACCAGACGGACAACAACACTGCGTCAGACTGCTGGTGTGAGAGGTAAGCCTGCCCAGTATTGTATGTGATACCGAGTGATATTATAGATTAGAGAACAGCTGTTTGAAGCACGTGTAGTGAATTTTGGCAGTGTTCTGGCAGTGGTGGAACATTTTGGGTTCGTTCCTGCGGATACTTTTTCTGGAACTCGCTCTGAATTGTGCGAGAAATAAGAAGTGACTAATTGCAAAGAAGAGTGCAAACAAGGAGCGCGAAGTACACGTGACTGTTCGGGTTGCTGGAGGAGTGACTCTGACCTGTGATATTATGGATGCTTACCAGATGGAAAAGACTGTTGCGAGGTAAGCCCGGCCAGTAGACTACTATAATTGATACCGACTGGCGTTAAGACGTTTGTGAAGCAAAGGAGTACAGCTGTTCGGAACCACGTGTAGTGAACTTTGGGAGTGTGCAACATTTCAGACTGGTCTTCAGCGGTGTTTCTAGAGGTGTCGGTGACTTGGTCGAGAGATAGAGACAGTGACTGGCGCAGAAGAGGCCACACGCACGGGGACGGCGCGAAGCACAAGCGAGCTGAGTGTTTCGGATGAGCGAGTAGCCTTCCCGCTGGAGCGCTCGAGCTTGGGCCTGTGGGCGTCCGACGGGCAGGCGGGCAGGCTGTTCGGCGACGCCGAGGAGCGTCGCGCCGGCTCTGCGGACGCGGTGGGCGGCGGGGGCGGCTCGCTGAGCTCGCTGGGCGCGCTGGAGGCCCGCGTGCTGGCCGCCGAGTACAGCGGCGTCGCCGTCGGCGTGGGCGTCGGCGTCGGCGTGGCCGACTGGTGCCGCAAGCCCGACATGGACATGGACCCGGGGCTGTGCCTGCAGGACCTGGTGGCCGGCGTGGGCGTGGCCGAGGCCCACCCGCACCTGCACCCGCACCAGCCGCACGGCCACGGCCACGGCCACGACCTCATCAACCACCACCACCACCACCACCACGCGCACCCCGCGCACGGCCACGGCGCGCTGCACGACGCCCACGCGCTGCACCACGAGCCGCTCGAGAAGCTCAAGCGAGGTCAGTAGCGCCGCAAATAGTCCCTAACAGTCGTCTTTAAAACTGGAGCAGCAACTGCAGGCTGAAATCTCCTTGTAGAAATATTAAACGGCCAACCAGTTGCAGAATTGAGGGTTAATTAAAGTCCGTTTACTGTGGTCTCAACGGTTATAAAAACTCACATCCAAACGGAAGTACTGACAACTGGATTACATTTTGTGACAGAGGTACTTTAATATGAAGCCGAAGGCGTCAGTCAAGTACAATGAAGATGAAACTTTGTATCTGACTGATGTCATTCGGCTATATTTTCACGTACGTATTCCACAACATGTAATCAAGTAGTCAATATTTGCCTCTGAAGAAGACGTTTTTATAACCGATAATTAATCGAAACCCTCAGTTGCAGACAGGTGTTGTTGATATACCTCGATGGCGACAGCTGAATACATGTGCCCCGGCCGGGATTCGATCCCGGGATCTCCTGCTTACATGGCAGACGCTCTATGCATCTTTTTTTTTTAACTCATTTTTGTTCGCTAACCAAAAACACCAGCATCTTTGGCCTTACAGCGTAATGTAGTCTGCAATGTAACCAGGAGATCCCGGGTTCGAGTCCCTGTCGGGGCACACATTTTCAGCTGTCTACATCGTGGTATATCAACAATACCTGTCGGCAGCTGAGGGTTTCAATTAATTATCATTTATTCTAGAGAAGCTGCACGGTCATCAATGGTATTTGTTCTTTCGAGAACAATTACCATCTTCATATATATAGTGTTTATAAACGTTGAAACCATGATAAAGGAGTTTTAGTTTACCTTCCATTTTGCAACTGTTTGGCTGTTTACAATTTCTACAACGAGAATCGTCTTGAATCTGTACTCTTCTGGGCCTGCTAAGTCGTATATACCGTGTAAGGACATTACTACATTACGCTGTGAGGCCAAAGATGCTGCTGTTTTTGGTTATATTATTTATTTCATTTGGCCTTTTTCGACTTGATTGGCGTCTTCAGGATATCTGTCAAAAGTACACAATTTGGTACAATATTTCAAATTTTTAAGTAGATAATTTAACTTACGATTTGCTACGTACATCAGCTGCTGTCACGTTATTTTATAAGTTTACTAGCTGACAAAAAAGGCATCGCTCCGGTATTCATTTTGAATATTTTCTATTAGAAACGAAAACAAAAAATGAATTGAGTTTCTAGTAAAGTATAAAAAAAAATTTATTCGCGAAAACAAATCTGAAACTATGGAACAGTCGTACAAAGAAATGTGTATTATGTACAATTGTGGTAGTACAGTATCCAAATTAAGGAACACGGTCCCGGACAAATTCTGAACGTCCGACACAGCTGCTTCTCGTGTCTGCAACGTGATTTTGTCAACGTCTCTATGGCAACGCCTCTTCATAACTCTATAGACGACTATCGTTTACGCCTAAGGCCGTTTGCGCTTCACAGCTGCAAGCTTCCAAAAGCACTGCCAGATGTCAGGGATTTACCTAAGCTGACTGAAATGTAGGAGTGTCCTAGTAGTAAACAATACATCTACTAACACTTCATCCATGTCGCGGCGTTTCACGTACCGCAATGATTGTGACGTCATATCTTTCGAACTATTTGCCGTACAATTACCTGTTTGTGTAGGTACATTCAGCGGAATATGTGAATATAGTCTGTAAAATGTGTTACGAATAGAATTACTAGTAAAAAAGCAATACATTTAAACTTAACGCTCAATGCTGCAGTTTTCCACGCATCTCAGTGTTTATGACGTCATATGTCCAGAACTACGTGTGCGACCATTATGTACTTCTGTAAGTGTATTTAGTGAAATATGTGTATACTGCTTGCGAATTTTGGTGCGAATATGGTTAGTAAGACAGAAGTGATACGTTTAAATGTCATGCATGATGCGGCAGTATCTCGCGCGTCTCGTTGTTTATGACGTCATACCTCCTGAATTATGACAGCGATTGTTCCATGACAGTAAAGGATATGTGTGCCAAGTTTGGCTGAAAGGGTCCGGTGGTTTAGGAGCAGATGTAGAGTGCGCGCGCACACACACTCACACACACATTTTTATAATATATATATGGACTACAAATGGCCTATTTAGACGTGATTGGCGTCTTCAGGTTATATGTGAAAAGCATATAATCCGACGCAATAATTCAAATTTTTAAGTAGTCAATTTAACCTATCACAGATTTATGCGTTACTAAGAACATCAGCTGGTCTCGATATTCCTATCACATCCATGTCTGAGCTTTTGTCACACTGTTCGCTCCCCTGATGCTGTAGGAACTATAATAGATGCTAAACTTTTTGGTGGAACAGTTATTTACGTAACTTTCGAATTATGGAAATTTATTTCATAATGACGTTCCGTGATAGCTATATTGACAGTGGAGTCAGTTATGTTACATGGTTACAGGCGGTGTGATTCTTTGGTATTCCCTAGGTCATAGCTTTGTTCTCATCAGCAATGTTATGTGGTTCTATACAAACACAAATCATGAAATCTATATAATGTGGCTGATAAGAACAAAGATGAGACCTAGAGAATACCAAAGATACAAACTGCCTGTAACCATATGACTCAGCTGTCAATATAGCTGTCACGAAACATCATAATGAAACAAACTTTCATAATTCGACAAATACATAAAAAACTATTCCAACAAAAAATTAGTATCTACTATTGCATCTACAGTATCAAATGAGCAAACTTACAAAATGATGTGACAGCAACTCGGACATAGATGTCATACGGGTATCACGACCACCCAATGACGTTGCAAACAATAATTCTATAATAGGCTAATTTATCTAGCTACTTAAAAATTTGAAATATTGTGCTAAACTATGTACTTTAGACCACCTGAAGATTGCAATCATGCCGAAAAGGACTATTGTAATAAACAATGTAATCAAACACAGTGGCGTCTTTCGTCTCATAAGATATTATCGTAATCTCATTTAAGTTGCGCTCCGCAGATTTTATAAAATACTATTAGTTTCTCCGTATAAGGAGGGTGCTGATTCTGCAGCTGGATATTCCGTTAGTGAAAAGTCGCTCCAGTTGCTAACAAGAACGTTATTAAGTCCAAGACTGGTTTCGGCCTTTACATGAGGCCATTTTCAGGTTTGGTGAATGCAAAAGTATTTTACATAAAAAGATGTATAAAAGAAAGAACGCTGTAGATTTGATTAAAACCGTTATTTGGCCAAGATCACATTATGGAAAATAGTAATTGCTAGTTTGTATCGCTTAAACGGTCATCTTCAGATCAGGATACAACATGCGGTGTCTTAAATCAAGTGAATAAGTGAGACACTTACTCATTACAGTGATAACCTCCTCAAGGAAATGTCAACCTACAGTTCTGTTCGCAATATTCGTAGAAACATCACTGTAGTAACTTGAATATGACCTAAGTCATAATGACCGGTCACAGTGTCAGTCAGAGTTAACCAAATCAAGATATCAAACAAGTTTGAGTTTGTTTGCAGATCAAGGTAGTAAAGAAGTTTGCGTTTGTTTGATATCTTCATGTGGTTAACTTTGACCAACACAGTGACCGGGCATCATGAGTTATCTTAGGTGATATTCAAATTATTACAGCGATGCTTGTACAATATATTGTAAATACAACTGTAAGTTAACATTTCCTTAAGGATATGACTAAGTGTCCTACTGATTCTCTTCATTTAGAGGCCACATGTTGTATCCCGGTCTGAAGACGACCCTTTAATTGTTTGAAACTAGTAATTACTATTTTCTACATTGATTTTGACCAAATAATTATTTTCATGTAATCTACAAGACACAGTTTTACAGACTGCTGTCTCCATGTTGACCAAGTCAGGTAATTATAAAAAAAAATGCATAGATATGTAGGCCTACAATATAAATACAGTAAGAATATTTAACTTGGACTACATGGCGTGATAGAGAAGCAATGCCAAATGATATAAAAAAGTAAAAGTTTGTTGGATTTAAAAAAGTTATTTGCTAGCAAAACTGTACAGTTCGACAATTTAAAGGTATTGTCATGCTTAACTTTATGAAGAATTGTACTCAGACGAGTTCGCATTTTCAAAAGGCATGAGTTATCAATGAAGGGCTAAAGGTAATTTTTTAGATTTAATAAAAGTTTAAAATAAAACAGTATGCAAGAACGCACAGAATTAAAAAGAAACAATGATAAGTAAATCCACCTTCCCAGCTTTCCCTTTATGAGGTAGTCACGCGATACACATTATCGAAAACAACCTTACAATCCTTTGTACAAGGAAGAAGGGATGCTTTATGGACGTTCGTATACAAGTAACTCAAATTTTGTTAGCTCATCATCTGCTACTGCCCGTTGTTTGAACATTATTAAAATCTTTTTCACAGCTTGAATCGACTTGTTTGTGAGCCATTTCAGAACACATTCTGCAGCCAAACAAAGAACGCGGGCAAAACACTTTGTCTGCCTTTTTTTCCAAATGCTATTTCCGCTCCATTAACCGCTGAACCTATTTCGTAACGAGACATGATCAAAAATTAACACATCTACGTGAAAAAGAATATTGACAGAGGTGTCAAGCAGCCTGATCTTCTGTCGACATCGAAGGTCGATATATTGCCTTTAACGTCGATGTTAGGACGTTTCAGTTGTTGCAATAGCAATACTGAAATATAGGTGCTTGTTTTGTAAATATTAATGATCTTCAAACTCCCTAATTCCAACCGCCAAAAGCCGTTAGTAAATAATCCTGTATTGACAATATGTTTCAATATTCAGGTATCTCAAAACCATTTCTGGCTGCTTCCATGGTAATACTGTACGAAAGAATAGTGTTGTATTTGCAGAGTTACAACTGTGTTACAAATTGCATTAGATGGTGAGGCTGCATGTTCAAATTGTTACCAGCAATTAAATAAGTACTTCTGAATAAGAAGCGAGTAGCAAAATCACGTCGGCCGACGTGTGCTATGATTTGTGTTGGTCACTGGCTTGAACAATTACCTGAGAAGCCAAGATACAGATCACGTTTTTAAACAATTACATTGTTGAGCTTTTAGCAGAATTAAATGTAAGGAATATCATGTTACTTATCGGGCTCCACACGAAAAGCTAAAACTCGACTTTAACACTGTATTTAGGCCACAATTGACAGTACTGGTACATTTTGCTAGAGACTAGGTAAAGTATTTTACTACTGTCGACAATCAGATCAGATAACATTTAAGCTATTTGGCTCACAATTTTAACATTTCTCGTGGAGAAAAGCGGTCTGCAAGAACTACTTTAAAAACGGAAACAAACATTCTCGACCGCAAAAACATTTATTTTGTGGTAACCGGTTTCTATCAATTTTTGACCGTTCTCAGACCCTCGTACCATGATTGTATTGGGTGGCGGTCAATGGAGCGGGTTTGCAACTCCACGAACGTCGTCAGTTACAACACCGCTCCATTCATCGCCCCGGCCTACCATCATGATATGAATGTCCGAGGTTGGCCGAAGACTGACCGAAACTGGCTACCACAAAATAAATGTTTTGGCCATCGGATCGGTTTGTGTCCATTTTTAAAGAACCTGAAATGATCTGGAGATCGAAATCAGCTGTGTATAAAGAATTATTCATCAGTAGTTTTTGGTGGTTGAAATATGACGCTCTTCAGATGATATTACTGTCAAAAATACTTGCCTAACAATGAATATTTTAGCAGCTGTGGCGCGGTTTTACATCAGAAAGTACACCCTTAATGATGCACTCTCTGGCGTAAGCGCGTAAGCTCCCGTAGCCGTCGTAAATTTGGATAAAATCTAGGGTACTAGGTCGTGCCATTTTGTAACAATGAAAACAACCATAAAACAAAATCGACTTCCCTCTGTCTTTGAAGCTGTCTTCATTACCGTACTTTCGTCGCCTTAAAGAGGACAGCAAGAAGTACTGTCGAAACCGTCTGTTTTGTTTTATTGTCGTTTTCAGTCTAACAAAATGACGCGACTTATTATCCAAAATGATTTTTTCCGGAATGTACTTCCTGATTATTATTATTACCTTCTATCCTGATTTTTTTATTAAAGGAAGGCTTGATAAAAACAAGGACAGCTCGTAAAATGGATCATTTTATTTTGCTGCCAGTTTCGACCATAAGTGATAAAATCATCGCCTTAGTTTCCCTGAGCGTAAACTAGAATATTGTGGCAAGTCGCACTCTTTGAGTCAGTACACTGTCACTTGATGGGACGGGCAGGTTAGAGGTGTCAGTGGTGGTTGCTGAACTTCAGAGAAGGCGGCTACGTTGGTACCGTGCAACCGTCTGCCGTTAACAGTCGCAGTGGAATGACCCAGCTTTCCCGTAGCTTAGTTTTAGGATAGACTAGATTGGTCGTGGGATTATGTTAGGTTCAGATATTGGTGTGTAGCTGCCTTGCCTATTCATTTGCAATTACATATTTTTTACTTAAAAGCTATTTTATATTTGTATATGCTGTCTATGACATGCTGTAGCCTCTAGATCGTCGCTCAGTACACAGAAATAAATAAAAATAAATATGCGTAAACAAGCATGAGATAGGAAATTACTATACTCCATCGAATTTATTGTTGTAAGGTTAAATCCACAACAAAAAGAATTATCCTCGATAACATCGTTTGAAATCAAAATCAAGTTGTGAATAATTTACAATATTAATTTTACTTACAACTAGACGATTATACAATTTTCGAAGCATTGTAGATAATTAGACATAAAAAGATTCACCTTCCAGTGAAAGTTTTCCCGGTATGTGACTGTGTTTGTTTATAGGTCAACGTTCCGGCCACTGTTCAAGATCAACAAAGCCACGAAAATTTTACAAAAACAAGTTATCAGATTGACATTAAATAACAAGGCACTATATTCTTAAGTACGTTAGTATTTCGGGTTTAGCAGTGTGTCTGCTGCATGTACTCTGTTAGAATGAAGGTTAAATTCAGTAACGCATCGCGCATGGATGAATAAATCAAATATATTAATTAGAAGCGGTGACGTAAGAGTAACTATTTTAATAAAAAAATTGACTTCCTCGGATGGCTCAAGACAAAAAAGGTTAGCTAGGAATATAATCAACCGAAAAATTTTTTCACGGATGCCATAAACTTTTACCTCATTATGACACGAATGATATGATTTAAATATGATTTAAATTCGTTTTTGATTACGAACTTTAATATCGAGGATTTTTATTTAACCAAATTTCATCTTACAGTGACAAATTCGATACAGAACGGCATTTTACGACGTCATAGAGGCACTAGTGTGATGATTTCCTTACCTGAGTATGATAAATTATGATCGAAAGTGATAGAAACATTAACTGATGCGCCTCGTCAGCTGTCGGTGTCTTAGAAATGACTGTATTTAAATATTTAACAGCTTCGAAGCACCGCTTATTGAAAATACTAATTTTTATGGCCGATATTGAAGTTTCGGCACCAGAATTATCATTAGACACGCACTTTTCAAATAAGAAATTTTTAAAATTATGTACAGTGTATACAACCAAACTAGAAATCCTTACGAGAGTTTAGCAACGCCCTACTCCTTCCCAAGTACCGCTCACG
This sequence comes from Schistocerca serialis cubense, assembly GCF_023864345.2. Classification (NCBI taxonomy): domain Eukaryota; kingdom Metazoa; phylum Arthropoda; class Insecta; order Orthoptera; family Acrididae; genus Schistocerca; species Schistocerca serialis. The sequence goes on along the minus strand of NC_064638.1, from coordinate 1,075,964,487 downwards.
AAATATATAGACGGAAAGGTTTGCTACGGGTTGATTTCATGATTGTAAATCAGTCATTGAAACCAAAATTAAAGTTCCTTCAATGCTCTTGCCTCCCGTGAACTTTTGAACTGACTTCAACTGCTAATTGTAGCTGTAGGCGGGAGGGGGGGAGGACGAACATTTGAACGTGGAGTATCACATCCACTTATTCGTTGAGATACAACTGTATAATATGAAGGACTATGCAACCTTTGCAACCTAAAGCGGAACAACCACATAAAAATAGATGTAGGGAAGACAGATGCCACACTAAGATTTATTGGTAAGACCCACTAAAGCGGAAAATGTTCATCCACTCCTATAGGCGCTACAGAATAAGCACTGTTCTTCACAGGGAGAACGCAAGTCGCAAGAGAATCGAAGCAACGTGTTATTTCCTGTCACATGCATCTCGCGAAATGACCTATTACTTCCTCTCACATACATCTCGCTGATTGACCATGACGTTATAAATCACAGGAATTCGAGAACATCAGGACGCTTTTCGCGCGACTTTCGGGAATGTATCACGAAAGGGAGGCAGTGAGGAATAACACTGTACAAAAATTACACACTACCGCACACTGTAATGTATAGATTCAGTATTTTGAATTAACACTAGAAACAAATGTCTGAATGAGAGAAAATTGTAAAAGGTGCATACAATTGTCCATACATTTTTTAAATATTGTTCACTGCAAGCTGTTTTTCATATTATATACCGCACATGATATCTAGTATCCTCAGAGACGATGTTTATGAAAACTGTAAGCAGTGTATACCAAGCGATCACAATTACGCACATTTTTCAGAATTTTGTATGTTAAATATTACACGAGTCGTTTCAGCACCTACATTATCAGTAGGTAAAGACAAAGAATTAAGGATTGTTAAAACTGTAAACAGGGTGTACGAATTAACGGCGCCATTTTATATTTTATATGTTGAACATTACAGTTTTCAATATGAACTGTTATTAGGTATAGACAGCCATATATATATTGGTGGAATCAGTAATTATTAAAACTGCAAACAGAGTCTACATCTGCGTTTCAATTACAATCGTTTTGAGCACTTATTATGTACTGAACGTGACGTTTCGACACTTGAATTATAATAAAGATTTTTTTCTTTAATATGAATTATGGTTCCTATAGGCCCCACATGCAGCACTTCCGTGTTAAATTTGTCATCCTTTAATGACACATATTACAAATTGTATTTCATCATTTACTATTGACCTAGTTCCGGATTAAAATTACTCACATTTTCGTATTTTTTATGTCTTAAAGAACACGTTTCGACACGTTCAATCGTCTTCAGGCACACAGTCTACGAAGCATGACCGGTGAGAGTGCAGTATACTGTAAGCAGTCCAGGCAGATATTCATTATTCAAATCAGTGCCCCAAATTTATGTTCCGCATATTAAGCAGCAGCCTCACACGCAATTTTAGCTTCCATTCTCGCCAAACATTCGCTCCTATTGCAGTCAGGCTAGTGAATCATTACAATGAAACCTTCAGTAACAACATATCCCCATATTATGGCTATGCATATTTTTACCGTGATTACATATGTCACACATTGAAAATGAGTTTTCTGCACCCAGATTATCAGCGGATCAGTAATCGTTAAAACGTAAACGCAGTATTTCCGTATTACATTTACATAATTTTTACTGTGTCTTTCAGTTTTTGCATGTTAAAGAGGATCCTTCAGCACATTAATTATCTTTTAAGTACATGTTACTTAGATCAAGGCTCGTTTAAAGTGCAACTTATTGCAAACTGTGTAGGCCTATACGCCAGTAAGGGTTATAGAAATAACTTTTTCAGTGTTTTACCGCTATATTAAACAGCAGATTTGCAGCTGTGAGTCATAAATCTATCCGATATGTAAATCAGCTATTTACTTCACACAAAACGGAGGACTTCAACTCATTAATTATTTTCAGCTACAAGTTGGTTTGATAAGAGACTGTGGAATACGTAACCTCTTGCAACACTGTGTATACAGATACTTATTATATTTTTTGATTCTTGATTTACTGAACTGAAGTTATAGGTTCAAAAAAGTGAGAAATTTTTCTTCTTTGCTTTCTTATCAAAAAAGTTTATCGTACCGTGATTATGTTCAAAACCGGATAGTTCCTTACTGCGTTTACACATAAAAACTAAGATTTAGTATTTACTCAATGTAATTTAACAAAACACATCGGTCATCGGTGCCGAAACTTAATAGCACGTCCTCAAATGTCAGTAAACATTTTATAAATTGTCTGTTACATTCTATTGTTACCAGTGAGATGTGACAACTTCGTACCACTGTAGACAATATTTTGTAGACTGGTGCGATAAAGACGATTCTTACAAAATAACAAAATACAAAAGCACCAAAATATAGCAACCGATCACGGTTTGAGGAACAAATGCATTGATGTGCGCGCTATTTGAGTAATTAGAGATTTCAGAATGTCTGTAAAATATTTGGGGCTATTTCACAATAATTTGATAACGGAATGCCTACAATAATATGTATAACAAATTCTCGTAATTCTATGTAAGACAGTTCACTGTAGTTTCCGTAAACGAATTCAGTATAACGCTTTTATGACTACGTAAAAACCAGTAAAAACCAGTAGGATTCGTTCATCCATTTTTCTACCTTTTACAGTTACTAACTTTGTGTCTAAATAACGACAGTCAAGTTAAGATATCGATGTTACAAATCCTTGTGAGTATATCTTCTTTGCCAAACACGTCATCTTTGCACACAGCTAACCACGTGGTTAATGTTGCAGCGTGCTTGTTGCTGTACGTTGCATGTTGTTGGACAAACGTAACGAAATCAATTGTTTCACTTCCCTTTTGTCACCGTCTGCGTAACGAAAACATTTTCTACTAATGTCACAGATTTTTCACGTAAGTAGTACATTGAAGAATTGATTTGCTACTCAACCAGGTCTCTTGGAGCTACCCCGGAACAGAGTTAATATATCTATTCCTATGTTTGTGAACCCAAGAATTTTTGCAGGTAATTCAGCGAGTATCTAAATGCTGACGTCACTTCTCTGCATAAATTATAGCAAAGGAATCACCTAAGTGGTTTTTGTAGCTACTTCAGACGCCTCTGGATTACAGAATTTGTTCGGTCGGTGTAGAATGAGGAGAGCCCGCGACAGAAGAAACCTGCAATTGAAAGCTACTACGATCTACTACGAATTTTTGTAACCCTTCCAGATGTAATTTCGTAACTCGCTCTTTGAGTAACATTACCTACCTGAACAACAAAAGCAAAACATTTATTTGATAAATTTCGCGTCTTTCAGGAGCTGTGGTGTGCCGTATCTCGTAAAATCTTATGCTTTATTTACCAGTGGAAGTGGCGCGACATAGTAGGGCAATGGACATTCATTATACTTGCTGTTCGGAGATCAATATCTACTTTTGTATCTGTTCATGTTACGTGTTTTTTTCAATGCCTACATTTTCTGTAAGAAATAGTTTTAAGCACACCAGCTTTGTGCCACATTACTAAAAGATCTATCCATAATGAGTAGGCCTAGAGAACGCGATAAATGTGACGACATACAGTGAGTAATAAACGAGCTGGGTGTACAAGTGCCGTGATGGTTTATTACTTCAGTGACTGATGCAACACTTTACTTCATTTCGTCACTATTTCAGAGAGAAAATGAAACATGTTCAGGGTACCGTTCCTTACATTGATTGACATGAATGAGGGAAAGAATTTGTTTCTAGCTACAGGTAATGCCAAAGACATTTGTCATGACTTATCAGATACCACGTTAAATGGGTGAAAACGATACGTCGTATTACTTGTTTCAACGAAAATCTGTTGGAATTCACAATTTTTAAATCCATCAGTGCAGTACATACTTCCGTGTAATTGGTCTCCTTACAGTCAATCAGTAAACCGTATTTTTACTATAGTTCATAATATAGAATGGTCTAGGAAACTCACGTGGTAGATTTTTAACAAAGAACATCAGATTTCTTTCGTATCTTTTGGTTTGCGCCAATCGAGTGATTTGCGTAAATGGCAAAAATTTCAAATCGTTTGTATGGACCTTCTTCTTAGAGTTCATGCCTTCCAAACGAATTAAACTAGTTCATTTGAGTTTATTCCTGGAAGTAACGAAAAATACGAATAAAGGACATTTTTTATCATTCCAGCAGTATAGATTGCAGGTGACAAAAAAGTAACAGCTGCTACAGATTACATGAAGGGGATACAATCTCGTGGAATATTGTGAGATTGCGTGGCAGTAGGTCATACTGTGAAGAAAAACTATGAAGAATGCAAACCAACTTTCTTTTGTAAGGTACTTAAACTGTAACATTCGATATCTGTCACATAGTATAAGCAAACACGTTCATTGTTTGTATTCTACTTTTGTTTTTTTTAACGTTTTATTACAGCTGCATTACGTCGACATTCCCGGAATAAGACGCTCTAGTTATTATAAGTTTGCCGGTGTGTTATCAAGCAATAACTATTGCATATTTCGGTTTTGGTGTGATTGTTGAGATAGAATTACATTTTTGATTCAACATAAGTATTGATGAGTTATGTAGCTTCTCTATTTTTTGTGCTGCTTGGAACAATACCACATTAGCAGACAATAGCAATGATCTTTCTGAACTGCCGTAGATACCGTAACAAGGTGATTCTGAGCTTCACTACGAAACACAATATTCGAAGAAAATTACTTCTAATCTGGATCGATCGAGAAATAATGTCACGAAATAGCCAGAAAAATACTTTTGAAATATCTGTTTTATTCAGTAACAGTTAATTTGAAGCTTACGGGACACCACACTCAGAAAACTTCTATGTTAACTGATTCAAACTATGGAAGCCTACCCACTTACATAAAATGTAAAACTATGTGACTATGCTGTTTTTTTTTTTTTTTAATGGGTGAATAATGTACACAAATTTGCGTGTCTTGGGTATTACGAAAACAAGGTGACTGTGCAAAGTGACTGAACATCGTAGATATTATTTACTGCATAGTTACGTTAAACAGTCAATCATCATTGACCAATAGCAATTCTCAGTTCTGTAACCCCAGTTTGGCGCACCACGAGCAGGAGTACAAGATATTAATTTTTGTTGTAAGTTTCAGTAAAGGAAAAATTACTTTCCCGTGATGTTATCGTAACGGATACATGGCTTATCTTTATGGTGACACAGTATGTTCATTTCTATATATTTGACTGTTGTTGTCCTACACTCCAATTACCCGCATTTATATTTCTATTATGTACGGATACGTATTTCACACTAAATTGTCCTTATGTTGATCAAGTGAATGCAAGGGATAATTTCTTTATGGTTGATCAATGCACAACAGGAACTATGTTAATTTACGCGCTTTGCGGCGTCTTATGTATGAATGCGTGAATAATTTTTGTTGTTTTCTTCGGTTAGAAGCGATTACATAATTTTTATAGTGGCAACTATGAACAGCAAACATGATGGAGGAAACATTTTTGCAGGAGTCAGCGCTGATTTAATTTACTGTTGATTATCATAACATGGCTCATAGGTTACAATGTTGCAAAGAGGTGTGTTTAGAGCCCTCGCCATTATTCTTTCTGCTGTGAAACATAGGTTTGAAAACTGCTGTCGAAACTTCTCTGATATCAAAACTAACTGCCTCACATCTGCACAACTAACTGCTAAAATACATTCCCATTTCTAGCGAAACTAATTGAAATCCACTCTGGCAGAGATCGATGTTAATTACACGCCATTGGAGCTCACTAGCAAAGCGATGCTTTATCGTACAAGTAGCTCTAGGAAATATCATGATATCCTTACAAAAGCGTACGCATAGTTTTGAGAAGTTAATGTTGTTATCATAGGGACAACATTCGATTTTTCTATCCTTGCTGGTTGCCGACGTAGCTCCTTACGGCAACATACCGAAAAACAACCATTATTATGTGTAACATCCATAGATATCAGAAAAGAAGTAATGCCGAGAAAGTTTTTTCCTGTAAAGAAAACAGAATATTTCCTTTATTCCGTAGAAGAGGAAATTTTGCTGCCATAGTTCGTCGGTTACTTACTTATACAGCAATGTTTAACTACAAAATTTAGTTACAGTGCCTTGTGTAACATGATCATTTACGGTTGTCATCGTAACAAGATTAAAATATTATAGACGTGAAAAGTCGAGCATTCGTGCTTTAGTTAAAGAATGCGGCAATTTCGCAGGTAGTTTTTTGGCCTGCTATGAAAGGCAGAAATACTAAGACGGTAGTACTATCTCTCTGCAACTCATAACTCAGTTGCTTTGCTTTTTCGTATATATATATATATATATATATATATATATATATATATATATATATAATATATCCGTCGTGTCAGAGGTCTTTTTACATATAACTTGTGACTATATGCTTAGGTAAGCTAATGCAAAGCGTAAGGCGCAGAGACGAAATGATCAGACTTTGATTCAGATTACTTCACTAAACCAATCATCGCATGTCGGATGTCATGTATAGGAAATACTGCAATTTGCCACGATGTTTGAGATAGACACTGTAGACAGCAAACGATGTTTCTTTCCTTATTGGTGCAAAACAAATTGCAAAAGTTTCTTATGTGTATAACCACGTACCGTATCATATTGGAGGTAGGAATGGTAAATAGTCGTTAAGTGAACCGCAGAAGCTCTCTAAATTCTTTATATAAAGACGGAAATTCTTGTCGGAAATATATGGGAATATTTTCCTAATTAGCATGTCTCTTCTTTCACCCTCCCCTCAAACTCCAGTAAGTAAATGCAAAATATGCATGTCCTGCTAAAGCCTTCTGCCTCTTTCTCGGGAAAGACACTTCTTTCGAACAGTATTTAAATTAAACTACTCACAAAATGAGCACTGTATATATCGTAATGATAGGGGTTTTCACGCCAACTAAAAACACAAATATGTTTATTTTTATGCCATGAAAATCGTAGTTATGGCATTCATTCATGTCGAACGACTAAATAATAATGTCATGGACTTATCATTAACTGTTTAAGCGGTGATGTCATTTCAAATCCAGCACACAGCTCCTTTTTTGCAGTCCAGCTTATTTTAAACAATATTCTCCTTTTTAAACGCACCAATGTTGAAACTCCAGTTGTGAGTAGCAATAAAAGTGCGATAGCTATTTCAAATGGTTCAAATGGCTCTGAGCAGTCCCCTTGAACTTAGAAGTACTTACACCTAACCAACCTAAAGACATCACACACATCCATGCTCCAGGCAGGATTGGAACCTGCGACCGAAGCGGTCGCGCGGTTCCAGACTGAGGCGCCTAAAACCGCTCGGTCACAGCGGCCGGCGATAGCTATTTCAACCACGGATAGTTACTAAGAAAATAATGTTTGTACTGTACGTTTAATTCATTGTATTAACCGTGAAGCATATTCCTATTTCTCACTCGATGTGTTTTTTTAAAAAACTACTCTAAACAAAGTAAGTCTGCGCACAGCTGCTTTATGTTCCACACAAATACCAATAACCAGAATGCATGCCGGAATTATGTCACAGAAATAGTGAGCACGTAAATAAATAAGCATGTATACCTAAATAAAACTGAGCTGGCCACAAAAGTAGAATGCTTTTTAGAAAGACATATTTACAACAGCACCATCTGTACTACAATTTTTAGTTTATTGAAACTCACACCATCTTTGAGACCGTGCCCTATCTCAAGTAGTCTAAGTAAAACTTGCCCAAATGACGATAATTACGAGAAAGTATTGGGAACATACTTCAACAAATGCATGTCGCTCTTTTCGGTATTATAAATTTTAATTTTGATCTATGATAATCTATATTAACAAATGACACAGCAAGAGCTGCTGTATATATCCCTTTAGCACTGTTTTCTTCAAAGAAAATTGTCTCGGTCGCACAATGTGCTTTGTTCAGTCACTCTTCATTAACAGAATTTTTAAGTATGAAATCTCCAATAACATTTGTCTGATCCGTCTGCCTTTGGCTCTGATTTTAGCTGCTACATTGTTACATAAATCGTAATAGAATGTTTGTTAATGAGCACTGTAAATGTTCAACATTAACATAACGATAAGCACTGTTTTCTTTCTAGTCAAAAATAATTATAGCACGCTCTTGTTTGGGAGATAATAAGAGTTCTGTTTCTTTAGCCTGTCATACGGTCCACTACAATGCAAGTGATGTAGACTCTCCTCTTTCAGTAATGTATTTTTGGTCATTTATGAAACAAACAAGCTGACGTTTGCATCGAAAATATTAAATGAGATATTTTTACCCGTCTTCCAAAGTAAGGTAAATGTGTGGTACAGTGATTAAGGGGCCGGCCGCGGTGACCGAGCGGTTCTAGGCGCTTCAGTCCGGAACTACGCGACTGCTACGGTCGCAGGTTCGAATCCTGCCTCGGGCATGGATGTGTGTGATGTCCTTAGGTTAGTTAGGTTTAAGTAGTTCTAAAAAAATGGTTCAAATGGCTCTGAGCACTATGGGACTCAACTGCTGAGGTCATTAGTCCCCTAGAACTTAGAACTAGTTAAACCTAACTAACCTAAGGACATCACAAACATCCATGCCCGAGGCAGGATTCGAACCTGCGACCGTAGCGGTCTGGCGGTTCCAGACTGCAGCGCCTTTAACCGCACGGCCACTTCGGCCGGCAAGTAATTCTAAGTTCTAGGGGACTGATGACCTCAGAAGTTAAGTCCCATAGTGCTCAGAGCCATTTGAACCAGTGATTAAGGTACTGGATGCCTATTACTGAGAAGTGACGTCCGAATCCCCGCCCATTCGGGCTTACATATGTTTCCCGTGGTTTCTATGAATAACTTGTCATGGTTCTCAGAATGTATCCTCCATGAAGAGTTGACCAACTGGATTAGCGCTGTAACATAACATGCCTCGATATCTAAAGACTGAGATTCTAACGTATTAAAATCGAAAATTCAACTGATACAGTATCATTCTCTGAATGACGATATTTTCCTACATTCAGTTACTGATCTGAAAAATTTCACATCATCAATTTTCTCTGTCGCTTCTGGAAAATGCAGAATTCTAAAAGGGTCACCTAGTCCCAGAAGCATATTGGGTACCTAACCGTTTCCAGGAATAATAGTTTGATTTTCAGTATTTCATATAATTTTTGACCAAATTTAAAAATTTAAAATTTTCTCATAATCTCATCGTTAACAGATACAGTCTTACATTAAAGTTTTAACGCAGTTAACCAAGTATTAATGTTGGAAACTGTTTGTATCTCTTGAGGCAGTGGAACTCTCGGCGCGAAAATGACCCGAACAATATGTAGCCAGTATTTCAGTATAAGAGTACATGTCGACTTCCAGTAAACTTCACACATAACTTAAAACGTTCAGGAAACTTCTTCTTGCTAACCCTCCTCTCCCCTCTTCCCCCCCCCCCCCCCACCCCACACACACACACAAAATAATGAAAGGAGAAAAGCTTACCGTTTACTACATTTTTACTGTTTATGTAGTAAAACTTCAATACCTGGCATGACGTTTTAATTTATTACTTCTTTACTACCTCCTCTATTCGCGGCAGATTTTGCGCAGAATATCACCGCTGAATGTAACTGCAAAATCGTATCTTGTACAACACATTTTTCAGGAAATATGATGTCGTAAACTTTGAGATGCAACTACAATATTTTCATTCATAGCGGTCTTGATAACTTAACGTTAAATATTTAAGATATTAATTCATCTGTAACGTAATGAAAAGGTTGAAGCACTTGTATATGTGGGGATTAGATTCCTTAAAGAACCGGGTGGGTGGACGGAGGTTAGAGAGAGGCTGCTATCGATGGCCGGCTCGATTTCTCTGTGGATGTTGACAGTAGGCACATCCTAGACATCGTTAAATACACCCCGTGTTGCTCAACGAAGGCGAAGTAACAGTGGAAAAAAACAGGATTTGCACTATGTTCGTGTAACGGATTAGTATTAATTATTGAAACGTCTAGTGATATAGTAATAGTGATTATATTTCTGCAGCCAGCACTGGAAAATACGAGCAGTTTACAACATTTTGCCATATTCACAATACAAAGCTACGTGCTGTAGGCGCAGATTATGTGTTGTGAAGAGATGCAGTGCGAGCTGCCTCGAAAGAGTCACTGGAATTTCGTCTAATCTTTGGCCAAAATAGGTCTCTATGAACAAAATTTAAGAAGCGATTTTCATTATATGTTTTCTAAAAACTATTATGTGCATTAATACTTATTTAGATGTGTCTAGTATTTAACATCTGTTACACTATAGCCCATTGACAGAAACGGCCTGGCCCAATGAAGGAAACCAGTGCCTTTGATTCGGCCGAAGACACAAGTTTTTATTTTTCAAATGTTTCGTTAACAGTAAATATTTCTGACTTCTGTGTCTGCTATAGTGAAATATAGAATTTAGTGTTCAAGTAACTATTAAATTAAAATATTTATTACAGTATCCGTGCAATATTTACTATTACGTACGACGGCTATTCGGAAAGTAAGGTGTGATCGGTCGCGAAATGGAAACCACAGTGAAAATCAGATATGCTTCATTTGTGACACTTGAGCTACACCTTCTAGCTACGTCTCTACTTAGTCGACACTCCGACGGAGACATTTGTCGTAACATTGTACGAACTTTCCAATACGCTCGACATAGAAGGCAGCCGCCTGTGCTTTCTGCCAATTCTGTACGCTGATCTGAAGCTTGTTCTCTGTGCCAAAATGCTGTCTTCAAAGCCAGCGGTCATGTAAGCAGAGATCGAAATCAGAGGGAGCCAAGTCCGGGCTGTATGGTTGTGACAAAACACGTCCCACCGAAAATGCTGCAGGAGCTTCCTCGTTACCCATACAGTGTGCGGGCGAGAATTGTCATGAGGAAGAATATGCATAACAGTTACTTGTTTGGGCTGCATGAAATCAGGTGAAATCTCTCAAAGGCGCTCATACCAGGCAGGAGCTACTATTTCCTAGGCGTCTTTACGTGGGGCTTGTGCGCGCAGAACTGAAGAAACCGATGCGACGCGATCGACAGGCATACTAGAGGCACTGCCCAACACATCTCTGCAAAGCTCCATTGGATTTTCACTGTGATTTCCATTTCACGCCCGATCGAGTCTCACTTTCCGAATAGCCCTCGTATTTTCTTTAGGTCAACCATCTACAGCAACACTCCCCTACTGGTAGCCTTCCTAATCGGTCCTGACGTTAGCGCGCAAAACCAAAATACTCTTTAATATCCCAAGACATATGCGAGATCACATTACTGTGAAGGCTTTTCCAACTGTCAGAAGACAAGCGTGCAGGAGTCGCGTCGGCTTTGCTGATTTGGGGGAAACGCGTCGCCGGACTGTTGTGTTGTGGGCCCACCGGCTGGAGAGGGCGGGTAGGTGTGTGGCTGTGTTTGCGCAGTGGGCAGGGGTCGAGGAAGTGACACCTGATAGGCAGAGCTATAAAGATGCGATAGCGGCTATCGGGGGCGGCGGCGCGCCCTCATCCGACAACCCGACGTGCTCTTCCCATCACCGCACGTCACACAACTCCTTCTCACGTCTCGCGGTTAAAAGTAATAAAGGACATAAGCAACTACGTAAGTACGTAAAATAACCCAGCGTTGCAGCACAGATCAAGCATTATTGTTATTATTATCACCGCCATTCCAGAACGCACACATATAAATACACTATTTGACGAGAAGCGTCCGAACACGTATTAATGGATATTATTATGAGGTAGGGTACGATGGGACTTCCTGAATCATGGGGCTATGTGGATAGTAATAGAATATCCTACTGCTCAGCCCGTGTGCGCATTCTAGACGCCATTATATGGTACAGGACCGCTGCTAGGCAAGTTGTGCACAAGTGACAAGAAGCTTTTCCTATATCTGTTTAATCCAGACAGCACTCATCTAAAAGGAAATGGAAGAGGTAAGACAGTAGTGGCTACAACAGTCCTCCGTGCAATGTTAAAGTTTTTTTTTTTTTTTTTTTTTTTTTTATTAAGGTCTATTGTTGAAATGTCCGCCCCCGGTGATCAGCGCGACAGAATGTCAATCCTAAGGGCCCAGGTTCCATTCCCGGCTGGGTCGGAGATTTTCTACGCCCAGGGACTGGGTGTTGTGTTGTCCTAATCATCATCATTTCATCCCCATCGACGTGCAAATCGCCGAAGTGGCGTCAAATCGAAAGACTTGCACCCGGCGAACGGTCTACCCGACGGGAGGCCCTAGTCACACGACATTTACATTGTTGAAATGCATGAATGCTAGTTATAAATCTTTCCGCTACGTTTGTATAGGGCCCACTATATCGGTCAACAGAATAACTAGCGACATCTGTTACAAATTAGAACAACTGCCTGCATTTAAAAATTAGGGAATGGGGTTATGTCTTCGTAGGGCTTTCTGAATGGGAATATAATATGTATTATTTCGTATTGACTAAAGTATTTATGTAACCCAATTATACAGAATAGCCCCTTAGCCTCCAGTACAAAATTCGTTTGTGTTAAAATATTCGACGTCGTTTGAAGACGTGGAGGTAATGTAGGAAAAGCTGTGAAGGGATCTGAGTGGACGTAAATTTTCTCCTTCAGTCCTAACAAATTATCACCACACAGTTCCTTACTTCTTCCACATTCCTGAAAGTCGAGTCCCATTTTGTACCACAGAATCTAATCCTCCAAGAAATTCGGAAAGTCAGAGCTCAGCAACATCGTCATTCTCGTCTGTTTTGGTAACTCAACGTAAACCACCGGCACCACACGTGCGAGGAGACAGAAAATTCAGCTTGCCGTCTGACTTCACCAGTTCATCTCAATATTACTAAAGGGAAGAGAAACCTGCATTTTGAAAACTCCCAAAGAAAGAAGGTTAAGGGTTGCAGAAATACGCTGAATGTTCAGGAGAAACCTACAAATCCAGAAGAGGATTCCTCTTCATCGTCTCCTAAAGCTGAGTCGTGGTTTCTGCAACATCAAATGTTACGACCCTACATCTTCGAATGAAGGTTAATGGATCAAGTGTCATAATTGGAAGGTGTGGTTTCAAGAAATTTGTGTGGTATCTGCTGGTCGTAGACAATTCCGCCGTGCGAAATATAGGGAACAACTTCTATATCTATGTCTACATCTACATTTATACTCCGCAAGCCACCCAACGGTGTGTGGCGGAGGGCACTTTACGTGCCACTGTCATTACCTCCCTTTCCTGTTCCAGTCGCGTATGGTTTGCGGGAAGAACGACTGCCGGGAAGCCTCCGTGCGTGCTCGAATCTCTCCAATTTTACATTCGTGATCTCCTCGGGAGGTATAGGTAGGGGGAAGCAATATATTCGATACCTCATCCAGAAACGCACCCTCTCGAAACCTGGACAGCAAGCTACACCGCGATGCAGAGCGCCTCTCTTGCAGAGTCTGCCACTTGAGCTTGTTAAACATCTCCGTAACGCTATCATGCTTACCAAATAACCCTGTGACGAAACGCGCCGCTCTTCTTTGGATCTTCTTTATCTTCTCTGTCAACCCGACCTGGTATGGATCCCACACTGATGAGCAATACTCAAGTATAGGTCGAAAGAGTGTTTTGTAAGCCACCTCCGTTGTGATGGATTACATTTTCTAAGGACTCTCCCAATGAATCTCAACCTGACACCCGCCGTACCAACAACTAATTTTATATGATCTTTCCGTACGCGTACTCCTAGATATTTTATAGAAGTAACTACTACCAGTGTTTGATCCGCTTCTGGAACAGTTAAAAAGTTTAATCGTCTGTACTGTATGTAACTATGTGACAATTTACAATGACTCACGTAGCCCCATTTACGATTCAAATATCCCCACAAAAAATGGTTCAAATGGCTCTGAGCACTATGGGACTCAACTGCTGAGGTCATTAGTCCCCTAGAACTTAGAACTAGTTATACCTAACTAACCTAAGGACATCACAAACATCCATGCCCGAGGCAGGACTCGAACCTGCGACCGTAGCTATCCCCACAAAAAAATGGCTCTGAGCACTATGGGACTTAACATCTAAGGTCATCAGTCCCCTAGAACTCAGAACTACTTAAACCTAACTAACCTAAGGACATGACACACATCCATGCCCGAGACAGGAGTCGAACCTGCGACCGTAGCAGTCTCGCGATTCAGGACTGAAGCGCCTAGAACCGCACGACCACCGCGGCCGGCAATGTCCCCACAAATTTTAGATTTTTCCGTTGTTTCAACATTTTAAATCTTACTATTTACAATGAAGAAGAATATATTTTGAAGCAATGACCTTTATTATACAAAACTTACTACAATCTATTCACCACTAAAATTTATCTTGCGTGGAATAATATTACTACCCCTTTGGGGCCCAAAAAGTTGAAATGATTCGTTTAGCACCTATGTCCGCTTTTCGCCTTAGTTATGGCTTGTACAGTTTGTCAGGCGCCTTAATCTCTGCTGCTGAATGGCAAACCATTCTTACTCAAGAGCCTAAATTAGAGAAGATAATGAAGCTGGACGCTGGAGTCTGGAGCGAAGGCGTCTTTCTGACTCTTCCTAAAGGTGTGTTGAAATCATAACTCTGGGCAGGCCAGTCGGTTTCAGGTATATTACTGTAAACAAACAATTACCTTACAGATGTTGCTTTATGAATGGGAATTCTGCCATACCTATACAATTTATCATTGTCTCCGAACTGTTCCTCTACTACACGCTGTACGAAGCACTCCGTAATCAGCCCACAAGTGGTCCATCCTGACCATCCGACCGCCGTGTCATCCTCAGTTGAAGATGCAGATAGGAGGGGCGTGTGGTCAACACACCGCTCTCCCTGTCGTTACGATGGTTTCCTTTGACCGGAGGCGCTACTATTCGGCCGAGTAGCTCCTCAGTTGGCATCACGAGGCTGAGTGCACCCCGAAAAATGGCAACAGCACATGGCGGCCCGGATGGTCACCCATCCAAGTGCTGGCCACGCCTGACAGCGCTAACTTCGGTGATCTGACGAGAACCGGCGTCTCCACTGCGGCAGGGCCGTTACGACACGCTATACGCAGTGCTATAAAATGTGTTCATATCCTTTTGTATTTAGTGTTTTATAAAGCTCAATGAGCGGACCACACCCTAACCACGAAAAGACATCCCTACATCTTACCACGAAGTCCTCCGTACTTCCGTTCACTAGGCATTCGATAAAACCAAACCCTTCCATCGGATGGCTACGGAGTATAGTGTGATTCATCACTCCAAACTACTCGTTTCCAGCCGTCCAGGGTCCAGTGGCGTCGTTATTCACACCGCCTCAAGTGTTGCTTAGCATTGGCAATAGGAATGTGTGACTTACGAAGAACTGCTCGATCATTGCACCCAGTCAAAGATTTGGTGGTCAATAAGACAATACAATATTATGCCTCCTAACACCACAACGCCTGGACTGTCAAAATGATCATTTTCGACAGTGTTCCTGGGTGCCTTACGTATATCCACCTCTCGCCATATGAGAGTAAGTGCAACGTTGTCGAAATTATTGTTTTGGTGGTCCAAGTATTGCAGTGTGGGGAGGCGTAATGTTGCATGTGCGTACTGACATTCAAATCTTGGAACACGATACATTCATGGTTAATGTTATTGTGGCACTTTACTGCTTCCCCATGTTCGTGTTTTCAATGGTGCTTTCAGCCGTTTTCTTGATGTCGATGTGAGACCGCATCGAACTGTCCAAGTTGAGGAGTTCTTGAAACGAGAGGATATTCGGCGAATGGTCTGACCTGCCCCTTCTTCCTACATGAATCCCATCTAGTACGTGATGGATGCGTTGGAGAGACGTATTGTAGGGTGTCTGCATGCACAACAGCCATCCTACATTTGTCATCCACGCTAGTGGAGGAATAGAAAGCCCTACCACAAGAACTACTCTAGCTATTTTGATACGGTTTTCACTAGCAGATAAACTGATTTATGAAGAAGATTTGTGTATATCACCACATATTATAAACAAATCGTCCGCCCATACATTTTTAGTGCTGCTTTTGCGAAACTGGGTCGGGTCTTCAGTCACTAACAAATAAGTTTAAAATGATATGTAGCCGGCGGGTGTGGCCGTGCGGTTCTAAGCGCGTCAGTTTGGAACCGCGTGACCGCTACGGTCGCAGGTTCGAATCCTGCCTCGGGCATGGATGTGTGTGATGTCCTTAGGTTAGTTAGGTTTAAGTAGTTCTAAGTTGTAGGGGACTGATGACCTCAGTAGTTAAGTCCCATAGTGCTCAGAGCCATTTGAACCCTTTGAATGATATGTAGCACACTACACGGAACTCTAGGTAATAAGACGAGGAAGGATACACAGCTAAAATTTTCTGAAGTAAGAGCAACCTTGTCCGCAGCTCGTGGCCTCGCGGTAGCGTTCCGCTTCTCGACCACTTGGTACCGGGTTCGATTCCCGGCGGAGTCAGGGATTTTCACCTGCCCCGAGATGACGGGGTGTTGTTGTGTTATCATGATCGTTCATCCCCATTACGGTTGGAAGAAGGCAATCACCTCCATTAAGACCTTGCTTAGTACGGCAGTGCGGGTCTTCCGCATCGTTCCCCTACGCTCTGTCAAGAAGCATGGGGCTTCCTTTCAATTCCAATAGCTACTTTATACTATTATTAGCCTTGTCTTCCTTTTGTTGACGTTCATCTTATCTATTTTTGAAACACTACCCATTAAGTTCAACTGTTCTTCCAGATCATTTGCCATCTCTAACAGAGTTACAAAGTCATTGACAAGCCTTAAAGTGTCTATTTCTTCTCCGGGAGTTTAAACTCCTTTTCCAAATTTCTCTATAGTTTCCTTTACTGAAACAAAAGTGAAATGAGATGGACGTTGCATCGGCCGAAGAAGAAGGAAGTACTTTACTGGATTCCAACAGCTGTGAAAAGATAATATACTGCGTAGTAATAACATATATTCCGGAAAGTTAAAATCCGCGTTAAATTTTGCAAGTAATATGGCGTTCACTGTTTAACTCTTCCTATGTGTAACGCTTCTCATATTTTTATTTTGCCCTTTCTTAGGATTCCGAGCCTCAGACGGTAAAAACGGGAGCTTTATAGGATCACTTTGTTGTCCGTCTGTCTGCCTGCCTGTCCAACTGTTCAAAACCCTTTTTCTCAGGAAGAGGTAGACGTATCAAGTTGAAATATACGTCATATATTACTATTTATGGTCCTTAAGCGATGTAAAAAAGTGAAAAGTACATGAAAGATACGACCATTTATGTCACATTTCTTGATACTCGCAAACTGTCATGAAAGTCCATAGGGTGTATTGTGTATTGACTGGGGACCTAGAAACGACGGAGAGACTTCGTCCTGCCATAGCCCTCAGTGGTTCACAACCCCAAAACAGGCCACAGCAGTCCACCCGCCCCACCGCCGCCCCACACCGAACTCAGGGTTATTTTGAGGTTTAGCCCCCAGTGGACCCTCCCAGGAACGTCTAATACAAAACGAGTATAACCCCAGATATTTGTGGGGTAGAGTAGTTATGGTATACGTGTACGTGGAGACAGTATTTGCGCAGCAATCGCCGAAATAGTGTAATTGAGGCGGAATAAGGGGAAACAGCCCGCATTCGCCGAGACAGATGGGAAACCGCCTTAAAAACCATCCACAGCCTGGCCATCAAATCGGATCTCGACACTAATCCGCCGGGCGGATTTGTACCGGGGACCGGCACGCCTTCCCGATCGGGAAGCAGGGCGTTAGACCGCGCGGCTAGCCGGGCGGGCTACTCGTAGGGTACTTCCCCTTGATCTAGAGTCATGAAATTTGGCAAGAAGAAAGGTTTCACAGGAAGAATAAAGGGAAAAATCCGAAATATTTAATTTGTAATTACACCATAAGAGAAATTCCTTTTGGTCATTTGTTATCCGACTGTCTGTGTGTCACATCTTCTGTGAAGCCTCCTTTATCATAGGAATAGGGTAAACGTATGAAAATGAACTTCGTGTCACATTATAAGGTCTACAGTCCTTTGGTGTTGTAAAAATGTTACGCTTCTAAGTCAGTGAAATCGAATGGTACGACTAGTTGTCACATATTTTGAGACTCGCAAACTCACTCACTAAAACCTGTAGGGTATTTCTTCTGACGTAGAATCATGAAATTTGGCAGGAAGAAAGGTTACGCAGAACAAATAAAGGAAAAAAATAGAAAATTGTTTATTTCTAATTATATCACAAAAATATTTCTTTTGTCATTAGTTATCTGACTTCAAAGTTGGAATTAAAACGTTCTCGAAACTCTTTGGTCCCCTGGAACCGATATCTTGCTAGTATCAATGTCGATAACAGGCACAAATGGCCGAGTTACTCGATTCCCAGAATGGATGACTTGTCTGTATACATAATTAAGATTGTACCGAACCCTCAGTGCGTGAGTCCCACTCGCACCTGGCCAATTTTTTAAAGAAAAATAGCCACATTTTCCCTGAGATTTGAATGGTTGTCCATCATATCCTTTTTATCTTTGACTACGATTCTGAAAACAACATGTAATTTTCGTACTGAATCGTAATTTACCCTCCCCCTCTTCTTCTTCAATAATTACGAAAATGCTACTAAATTTATTGAGTGATTTTAAAATTCCTAGCACATTAACTGGAACCCGAACATGGGACCTTGGCTTTCGTGGGTAGTGTTCTTACCGACTGAGCTATTCAGGAAAGCCTCAGAGCCACTCGTCACAGCTTCATTTCTTCTAGTGTCATTCTCCTAGTTTTCAAACTCCACAGTAGCTCTTCTGTAGATGTGGGATCGAGCGAAATCTTTGCTAGATTCCAAGTGATAAAAAAGGGCCGAGACGACGATCTAATACGGAGTGGGCCAAATAAAACCCCCCTGAAAATATTTCATGCACCTAAGATATGCTACCCGACTAACATCAATTACGTGTGAGGCAGATGATGAAATTTGGATCGCCCATCTTAGACGCAGAGTAAATTTTTCTGGGTTGTTTTATTCTGCCCACCCTTTACAATGTGGAAATTAGATATTAAAAAATATGCATGAACACTGTAGATGTCAAATTGTTGGATGATAATGATCAAGAGCATCAATGATTATGACTGTGGAATAATGCTGGCATCACTCTACTGCAAGAATCTTCTTTAACTGTCTTCAAATTATCTTTGAAAGCATTTTCCCGAGTCACAGCGTGGTAACCGAACGTTCAGAGGAACAGCTGGCTTAATTTCCTGTACAAGACCACATCAACATAAATGTGCAGAATAGTAAGTCTCCTTTCATAGCCTTCTGTGACCTGGAGCATTCGATGCAATCTCGAGATATGCTATGGGAGCTTTAGTGTCCTCTGGAGGAACAAACATAGATTTCGAAAACAACGATAGTAATAAGCCCAGCTGGCTCTATTCGTCCACGAGACTCAGAAAGTTGTAGGTACAGGTGCCCAAGTAGATACTGTGTTTCTAGCCTTCCGGAAGGCGTTCGATACTGTTGCGCACTGCCGCCTAATGAGCAAAATAAGAGCGTATGGAATGTCAGACGAGCTGTCTTACTGAACTGAAAAGGTCCTAGCAAGTAGAACACACCATGTCAATCTGAACGATGAGGTCTTCAGACGTAAGAATAACTTCAGGCGCGCTCCAGGACAGCGTTACAGGGCCATTACTTTTCACGATATTTGTAAGCGACCTGTAGATAACGTCGGAAGTTCCATGACGCCTACCGATGATGATGCTGTTGTTCACAGAAAAGTCGCGATGCTCGAAAATTGTAGCGAAATCCGAGAAGATTTCCATAGTATCGCTGTCTGGTGCAAGAAGTGGCAACTGATCCTCAACACAAACAAATTTAACATATTGCGAATACATAGACAGAAGGACCCTTTATTTATCATTATAAAGCTGCAGGAAAAACAATGGACGCAGTTACTTCCATGAAATATCAAGGAATATGCTTAGGAATCCATTTGAAGTGGACCGACTACGTAAAAGTAGTTGTGAGTAGGCAGAAGGCACACTGAAATTCATTATAAGAATCCTCGGGAAACGTATTTCATCAACAAAGGAAGTAGCTTATAAGACTCTCGTTCGACCAATACTTGAATACTGCTCCTCAGTGTGGACTCCGTACCATGCAGGATTCACAGGGGAAATACATAATACCCAAGAAAGAGAGCGTTACAGGTTCATTTAGAAAGCGAGAAAGTATAGGGAAGGCGTTCTGTACCACGGTGTGGGTTATTGTTAAAATACCGAGAGTTGCTTTCCCAGATGAGTCAAGAGGTATGTTGCTTCATCCTAGGTATTTCTCACGAAAAGACCATGAAGACGAAATTGTTTTTCTAGCCCACACGATAGATTCAGGCAATAGTTCTTCCTGCGAGCCATACATGACTGGAACAGAAAAAGCTGGAAGTAACAGTGGTACACTAAATACCTCCACCACACACCGTAAGGTGGCTTGAGGAGTGTAGATGTGGATGTAGATGTCGTAAAAATGGGCATGACTGGGCACTTGCCCATTCACGTAATACAACTGTAATACTTATGGACTGAAACAGGCTGTCTCAGTTGTTTACGTAAGAGCTTCGCTCCAAAAATCTAACCAGAGTAAAAGAAAATAACTGAAGTTCAATACGCAGGCGACGCTGCATCAGTCGCCTTCACATCTGAAGAACTTTAAGAGTAATCTATGAAAGTAACGGATATGACCGATGTTCGTCAGAGCAAAGTACTAGCAAAACTTGTTCCTGGGAAAATCACCCCACACCATAGTATCTGCATTTCAGATACAGCATTCAAACGGGTACATTGCACTCCGTACCTCGTCAATATCTAATCGAAGCATGGTAAACGTAAGCAAGATGTGAAGAAGGGTATCTGTATAACTCTTCTTCCCTTTGCATCGCGCTTCTGTTATAAAGCTCTGTCGTACGATTAGAACTCTACGACCATGTGTGGAACCTGGACTCTCTTCAAGACACAAAGAAGCTTGGGCACATCCAAAAGCAAATGCGTAGACTCGTTATAGGAGGGACGTTCAGTAAGTAATACACTACTTTCTTTCTGAACGCAGGTGGATTTTATTCAGTATTCCAATATACCATACTGTTCCCCACTCTTTTGGCTACAAAACCGTACTTTTTCGACAATAACCTCCCCATCATCCATACTACTTCCCACGGAGTGCAACCTTCATTGGGCGACCAAACAGATGGAAGTCGGAAGGTATGAGATCCGGGCTGTAGGATGGATGAGGAAGAAGAGTCCAATTAAGTTTTGAGAGCTCGTCTTGGGTGCTCAGATTCATGTGAGGCCATGCATTGTCATTGAGAAGTCGTTTCTTCAGTTTCCTGAGGGTGGCTTGATTCACTTCACAGTTGATGGTTGCACCATGAGGGAGGACATCAAATGGAATAACCCTTTCAGAGTCCCAGAAGACCAATGCCATGACTTTATCGGCTGTGGATGTGGCTTTGAACTGTTTCTTCGGAGGTGAGGTGGTGTAATGCCACTCCACAACGCCACTTCATAACGCCTCTCCATGGATTGCCGGTTTCTGTCCGGTTCGAAGTATGCACACATGTTTCATCATCTGTGACGATATTCGACGAAAAATTGTGACGATCAGCCTCGTAACGCGCAAGTAGTTTCGCACAATTATCCTTCGTTGCTCTTTATGGTCTTCTCTTAGGCGGCGAGGAACTCTGCGGGAACACACCTTTGAGTACCCCAACTAGTGGACGAGTGTGTCTGCACTACTAAAAGAGACATCCAGTTGTCCAACGAGGTGTTTGTGATCCGTAGATCACCTCCAATGGCCGCGCGGGGTAGCCGCGCGGTCTCGGGCGCCTTGTCACGGTCCGCGCGGGTCCCCCCGTCGGACGTTCGATTCCTCCCTCGGGCATGGGTGTGTGTATCGTCCTTAGCGTAAGTTAGTTTAAGATAGATTAAGTAGTGTGTAAGCTTAGGGACCGATGACCTCAGCAGTTTGGTCCTATAGTCCTTACCACAAATTTCCAGTTTTCATCTCGAATGAGAGTATCCACACGTTCCTACATTGCAGGAGCAATAGCTCTGTGCGGCCGGCCTGCACGCCCGGAATCGGGTAGGTATAGCGACCTAGTTGCGGTCATGACAGACGCCACGCCCAGCGACTGACCACGCTTTTGTTCACTGCCAGGTCTCCGCAGACATTCTGCGACAGCCAATGAATGTCTGTAATGCTCTAGTTTCGCTCCAAAAGAAACTCGATGTCAGCTGTCTGCTTGGAACGCACCTCCGTTACAGACAGCATTTTGAAGGCTACGTATAGTGCCGCCACCTAACGTAACTTCATGAAACTATAGATGCTGAAGCGGAAGTGTTCCACGATGTCCCACAACAAATTCCGCAGTTTTTGCAATCTAAATTAGACGAGAAAGAAAAAATGTGCTGCATTTATTACTGAACGCCTCTCGTAAAAAGCAAGTGGGACAACTATGTCACAAACACACAAGTTCTAGGAAGAGCTGTAGCTGGACAGGTGAAATGGCTGGGACGCGTCTCCTTTACGAGTAATACGAGGATTTGGGAGGATGGCGCTTCAAATCCTCCGCCATCAAATTTAGGTTTTCCGTGGTTTCCCTGTATCGTTTAAAGGGAACGCTGGGAAGATTTCTTAGAGAAGTATAAGACCAATTCCTACCCCACCCCTAACCAACCCGAATTCTAATCTGCCCAGCTTCTGAACCATTAAAACCACTGTGACTTAAACGTATAGAGAAGATATTCATTATCTACCTGGATACATAGCATCAACCATGTTGTCCGACTGCCCAGATGTAGCTGCTTTTCAGCACGAAGAACTATCACTCTGTACCACCCAGACACTTCGGAAACGTACAAAACTCATAAACACTGCCCAGCCGCCACAGTCGAAAGCGTACCGACCGACTGCCCAGGGCGCACACACGCACACACACACACACAAACACACACACACACACACACACACACACACACACACACACACACACACGGGCGCGCGCGCGTACATACATACCTATGTCTGCTCCAGTCATATAGCACATCTTTCCTCCAGCGATGATGTTCATCAATGGTGCCCACCTTTAGCACACTAATGAGTAAAATATGAGTGTACGGAATATCAGACCAACTGTGTGACGACTGAAGAGTTTCTTGAAAGCACAACACAGTATATCATTCTGTACGGATAGAAGTCTTCAGCCGTAAAAGTAACTTCGAGCGTACCACAAGAGAGTGTTGTAGGACGATTAGTTTTCACAGTGTATATAAATGATCTAACACGTAAGGTTGGAAATATCAAGAGGCTTTTCGCCGACAATGCTGTTGTATACAGTGAAGTCGCGAACCTTGAAATCTGTAGCAAAATGCAGAAAAATTTGTAGAGGATCGACGCTTGATGCAGACAGTGGCAATTGACCATCAACATAAACAGATGTAACGTATCGAATGTAACCAGACAGAAAGGTCTGTTGTTGTACGAGTACACGATTGCAGAACAGTCACTGTAAGAAGTTAGTATATCCACAAAATAATCTAGGAATATGCGTATGGAACGACTGGAACTAGAACAACAAAACAAAATTAATCGAGGGTAAAGCAGACACCAGACTTGAAATCCACTGGAAGAATCCTCAGGAAACGTAATACGTCAACCTAGACGGTAGCTCACGAAACACTCGTTCGACCAATACTTGAATACTGCTTGTCAGTCTGGGATCCGTACCCTACAGGACTGATAGAGGAAACTGAGTAAGTAAAGCCCTTATGAAGCAGTTACTGATCGTTTTTTATAGAGTTGTCGGACATCCACCTGAAGGATATCCTGCCGATTTCTGTCCAACTGGTACATTAGATCGTCCAAATTCCGAGCTGGTTGAAGGGTTCTGCCCATAACGCTCCAAACGCTTCAACTGCGGAGGGATTTGGCGACCTTGCTGGCCAAGGTAGGGTTTGGTAAGCAAGAAGCGAGGCAGCGTTGAACGGTGTAAAATTATTTTCAGTGACGAATCCCGCATCGAACTGAGCCCTGATTACCAGCATGGCCTTGTCTGGAGACATCCCAAACACTGGTGGGATACCAGTCTGACTCTCGACCGCCATTCAGAGCTAATGGTCTGGGGTGCCATTTCTCTTGATAGCAGGACTCTTCTCGTTGTCATCTGCGGGACTCTTACAGCACAGCTGCTCGTCGGCGCTATTCTACGCCCCGTTTTGTTGCCCTACATGACACGCAATTCTGGGCTTATATTTCACCAAGATGCCTGTCCGCACATGGCGAGAGTTTATACTGCATCTCTTCGTGCTTGCCAAACCCTTTCCTGGCCAGTAAGGTCACCGAACCTCTTCCCAATAGAGAATGTTTGGAGCATTATGGTCAGGGCCCTCCAACCAGCGCGGGATTTCCACGATCTCAAGGGCCAATTGGACAGAATTCGACACATGTCCCTCAGGAGGACATCAAACACCCTGGTCAACCAATGCCAAGCCGAACAGCTGCTTGCATACGGCCCAGATGTGAACTAACGCGTTACTGACTTGCTCAATTTGTGAAGCTCTTTCTCTTGAATAAATTATCCAATTTCACTGATATTGTAATCATTTGTCTGTCTGAACATGTGCATCACATCTACCGATTTTCGTCCCACTCGGATAATTCGTTCGTTGTGCGATTTATTTTTTTTTCCTCATACTCAGTTTGACTGAAATGTGCTGTGTAATTTCGTTGCAATTTTTTGGCGATCCTATTAATGAATCATTCGTAATGTGTAGCTGTGAGAACGGAAACAAAAAGTGCTAACACAATGAATTTAAACAGTTATCTGGCACTAACGAAGGAATTTTCCATGGTTTTCCTTCGTCCTTGTATAAAATACGATGTTATTTATCCGTCCGTACCAAACTGGTTCCTTTTCCATTCAATGTCCATTTCAGCTTCTGGTTCGTTTAGTATTAAAAAACTAAAGTAGGAAGAAGATGTTCAAGAACGAAATTATGAGAAGCTTTATGAGTTTGTGAATAAAATAACGGAAAGTTTCAGTAGGTATTATGTGACTTGTCCGAAACGAAGCCTTAGGATGGCACAGGAAAAGATGGACTAGATGCTACAACAAGGTAAGACAGTGGGAAAGAAAAGTAAAATAATATAAATAATGACACCTGTAAATTAGGACCGATGAGTGCAGGTTGAACAGATAGAAATTGAGGGCGGTATACTAGGGGTGTGTGCTTAGAATGATTAGAACAATGAAACAACTGATACTCGCAGATAAGCAATCGAGTGTTAACTCCTCACGGTTTCTTAAACAAGATGTTTTGCAGTTGTTACCAAAAAAATGGCTCTGAGCACTATGGGACTCAACTGCTGAGGTCATCAGCCCCCTATAACTTAGAACTACTTAAACCTAACTAACCTAAGGACATCACACACATCCATGCCCGAGGCAGGATTCGAACCTGCGACCGTAGCGGTCACGCGGTTCCAGACTGTAGCGCCTAGAACCGCTCAGCCACTCCGGCCGGCACAGTTGTTACCACGTGAAGACTAATTGTAGATTTTATTACGACCGTATTACTCATGACCTCCTTGTACAAAGTTTGGTGTGGCCTCGTTGATAACGGTATCGATTCAGTCTCGCAGGTTGTAGAATTCTGCACAAAACCTGCAGAGGAGAACTGCTAAGGAATCGAGCGAAGTCTGTGACTTAGCTGGGCTATAAATAACACCGGAGATTTGTTTTACGCTACAATAGCCACCTCAAAACGGACGCGAGATTCTGCTCTTCCCCGTACAATAAAAATGTGTGGTCTTCTTCTTAGAAAGTACGTAACACATCTTACGATTAACGCACCGTATTAATGAGTTCAATTTAGACGAGAATTTTTGAGCATGCAGTAATCTGTTAGAAATTTTCCACGGCAGTCATACGATCTAAAGCGTTTGCTATGACATTCGAAACGAGTAATACAGTGTAACTGTTTGGCTGAACTTGAATGAATAAATGTTTCTTAAAGGTGACAAATCACTCTACATTTTTCTATAGGGACAAAATTTGAGACCGCCACGGAGACCCAAGAAGCGTTGGAGGGATGGACTCCATGAAGATTTAAACCAACTGTCAATAGATGTAGACGGATGACGGACAGCAACAATGGACAGAATACAGTGGAGGAGGAAACTTGTAGATGCGTGCGGTCCACTGGGCCTGATCACGCAGTAGTAGTAGTAGTAGTAGTAGACAAAATTTGTACTTTGTACATTGCACACTATAATACCGTTTTAGTAGGACATTAGTATGCGATGATCTACCGCTCCCTATTTCTGTAGTACTTCCTTAACATTTGTTCAGACGGAATATTAACTCATGTAGTCGTACACAGGTGACCAAATGTCTGTTTACAAAATTATGTCTAAAGAATAAAGAACTCTTAAGCACTCCGTATCATCAAGTTGTTAGATATCCATGCCAGCTGTTGCAGGTGATTTGAATTTGTGATCATCATAATCATCATCATCATCGTCATCGTCGTCGTCGTCGTCTACATCAACTTCTCAGCCCTTCATACAGACATCCCAAACCTTAGCGACTAAATGGCATTATTATTGCCACCAATCAGCCCAGTGACTGCAAAATTTTTACAAGGTGTTAAAAAACGTATTCTATGTATTGAGAGGTGGTAGCATGGATCAGAACGAACATCTAGTAAACATGGGCTCTAAAATGCACATCGTAAGCGCTATGAGCACTGGTTCATCTTTGTTACTATAAAACATATATCTTTTACTGCAAGCTCTTCGCTGTTACGAACGACCTACAGAATGCAATAAACAAATGAGGACATAGTGCTCTATTATTGTCTGCGCATACAGCACGCAGTGAACATCTGTTAGTGTTGTTATTGCAAGTCGTATTCTGTACAAGTACAGCATATACATTGGGTATAGCGTAACTGGGTTCTGTTGTGCTAAGTTCGTGGAATATTTTTTCATTGTAGTTTTATTTTTGCGCTTGTCAGCATAATGGAAGCCTATTACACCACAAGGAAAATGGCAGACACGGTCTTTCATTTGTCACACCACAAAAGAAGTACATTTCTGTCATTTCTCGTGTGGAATAATAGGTTTCCATTATGCTGGTAAGTGCAAAGTTAAAACTAAGATGTAAACGCGTTTCACAAACCTACCAAAAACACAGATTTTTCCATTAGAGCAAATGTATGCACGGAACTTTTCCAGAACCGTGAACACGGTTTACAATAAATAACAGAACAAATATATATTTACTGCCTGCTATGTCCACCAACGTTAACAGAGCTATGTGTACCCTTTTTTTTTCTTTTTTTATCTAAGTTTTGTAGGTCGTTTGTAATAGTGAAGAGCTTGCAGCAGAAGCGCTGAGTTTCACACCAGCCGAGATGAATAAGCTCATGGCTTTTAAGGTGTGCATTTTGGAGCCGCGCGCGATTAGCCGATCGGTCTGGGACGATGCAGTCATGGATTGTGCGGCTGCTCCCGGCGGAGGTTCGAGTCCTCCCTCGGGCATGGGTGTGTGTGTTTGTCCTTAGGATAATTTATGTTAAGTAGTGTGTAAGTTTAGGGACTGATGACCATATCAGTTAAGTCCCATAAGATGTCACACACATTTGAACATTTTTTTGCATTTTGGAGCCTATGTTTATTGGACATTTTTGTCTTGTTTGGATCAATTACCACATAAGCGCAGGTCTGTATAGAAATATTCTAAAGTGAGCTGATCTCCCCATGTCGGGGTGAAGTTTAGAAGTGTGTCTTTTCTATATAAGCTTTGTATGTTCCCACACACAACGCAAGGACCGTGGTTCCGTGGTTCCCAGAATATCTGATGGTTTGCTAGAATCATATGGTCTAACCTCCAGTGTCAATGGCATTGCATGTGCAGTATTTGAAGCGAACCATAAAGAAGATTGCATGAGAAATTGATTCGCCGAACACTGGCAACCAACATAAGGAAGAACGGGAAAGAAGTACTTCATTGCAAGACAAATTAGTTCAAAGACCTAACCTTAGTAGCACGAAACAGATATCTCATATTCTATTATTTACGCGGCTGCACATGAGATTGCAGCCTTTGTCGATTCACGTTATTCATGCACAATCGCTGACGTAGCCTTCCTTCAAAGACAATGAAAACAGCTATAAAAAAAAGTTATGTTTAGCGGTGGACTCGTCTTTTGCAATAGTATTCAATCATCGATGTGTGCGCTTCATCTTATCACTCACCTTCCCGTATCAGCAACAGCAGTTTGCCTCTCGGAAGCTGATAAACGCTGTTGCACAACCACTACACTGCGTGAAAAAAAAGTGTCGATTATGCATCACTCTATGAAATCTGACACTGTACAATTTTCTTACCTGCAAGTTTGTTTATCTCTGATGATCGGTGTAGATGTCTTATCGAGATCTACCAAAGACTGATTTATTTGTTATAACAGTTTTGGAGGACGGTACGTAGTCTGTTACTATACGGAGTGCAAGACTGCTGCGTCAGCTGCCTCACGTCTCAGACTCTCGTCCGGCCTAGATATGAATCACCTATAAAGGAGAGCTTGGATTACAGCTAAACACCTGAAGAAGCGTGCTTTCCAGCTCTCCATCAGCCTCTACTTCAAACTTCATCTGTCATTTTGCTGACACGTGAAGTAACAAAATAACTGTCTTTAGTGTGAAAATAAGTGTCTGAAACACCCATGAGTAAATGTTCACAACAAAAAAGGCTTTGGAGGCTTCAGTCATTCTGCACATTTCGCATACAATTTCTGATATTTTAATGTCTGACTGAGGTATGCCTTCGAGTTTACATTTCAGCTGGCGATTGCATTTTTCCACACAATATTTTGATACCTGACATAGTTGTTTCCTTCAAGAATTTCGAACACTGGTATTATATGTGCTAGCTACCTTATTTTAGCTCAGACAGCGTCCGCACGTAAAACCAATCGACAGTGCACCATGTCATATTGCCAGAATACGAAATATTTAGCAGAAAAATGAAATCTTCAACTCGGCTAGTGACCAGAAACATGGCCAGTGTTAAGTGTCATGTTTTCCGCAGTAGATGACATTCTATTATTCAGACGTGTGGAGTAATTGGTAATGGCACCAGGCACACTTGCAGGCTATCGTCTCCAGAATATGAGGTACAAAATGGCTCTGAGCACTATGGGACTTAACTACTGTGGTCATCAGTCCCCTAGAACGTAGAACTGCTTAAACCTAACTAACCTAAGGACATCACACACATCCATGCCCGAGGCAGGATTCGAACCTGCGACCGTAGCAGTCGTGCGGTTCCGAATATGAGGTACATTACTGGATTATAAGCTGAATGCTCTCAAGAAATGAAAATATTTTTCTAGCTATTTCTAATCGTGACAGTTACAGGGCAAAATAGATTTCTGTTCACTTGATAGCTGGTTATAGGAGCTTACGCTATGCATTGAAACACTCTCATTATTAAACGACAGAAGCGATATTAACTTAGAAATAATATTGTGGCTAATGATAGCTGAGTAGAAAGGAAAGTGTGCTTAATGGTAACTGAGCACTGTAACAGATTACTTACGCAAATGAAATTTTGGAGAACGGTAGTTCCTCAGGCTGGAGAGAGTCATGAATTGATTTAGAATAAGGTTGGAGGGGTCCTTTGTTGTAAGGAATACTTTCGTTAAGTTCGCCGTGGTAAGCTAATTTATGTGGCGAAGGATTTACTACGTTATCCGACCAACTTGAAAAGCTAATTTATATTGATTACATTTATTAGCAATAAAAACTGTACCATTAGCAAAAAAAACATTTAAATGAGTTAGGTGCAGCATCTGACGGAAATTAATTAAAGAATGCTGTAATTGCTTTTATTTCCACAAATTGTATTTATTTCGACCAGTGACTAGATTGATTGCAATTCGCCTTTACAGTACATTTTCCGACACAATTACATCTTCCTATCACACTCTATGGTTAAAAACAAAATAATTATATACTTATTGTGTCAATGACAATCTCAAATTTCGTTCGAGACAAGCCGAATAATGTACTCGCGGATCCTGGGTTCGGTTCTAGAGGGTCACAGTAACCCACACTTTTAATGCGCCACAGGAACGACATGTAAAATGTTTTAATATAAAAACAGGAAATTGTTTAATTACCATAAAATGTTACTTTAATACTAATACTAACAATAATAATAATTTGTGTAAATCAGTGAATAGTACATAGTTTTAATATAACGTGCAAGAAAGTGCTGCAGAAAAATATAGTATACGAAAAGTATACACGGAAAAATTTGGGAAGTGCATGTGTCAGGCAATTAATTTAATAACTACAATGGCAAAGTACTCTGACGGCTTTAATAATGTCGTAATTTCGTCAATATAAAATCGAAGTGTGCTCTGAGAATTATTTCATCAAGCATTACGACTGTAATAATAATAATTGTTAACCATGGCTATAAGAGCGTGTAAATGAACGGAATGCTGTTACTTTCAGTCGTTTCATTTTATATGTTTTTTTTCCCTTGATGGAGGGTCTTTCCTTTTCTATCCAGCCTTAATTAACTCCTTGCAGTTTGCAGGTTCTACCTGTGGAATTTCGAACCGTGTCTGATTTGTTGCTGGCTACATGTTCGGAGACAGTGCAAATGCGCCTTTACCCTGCTGGATGTTACTGGACTGATCGCAAGCCCATTCACTTTGACACGCACTCACACAAGCAACTGAAAAGTGCCTTGTGTCAAACGTAACTTGTAACTTATAGAATTCCTTACCGCTTTCGAGTCACTCACTTTTCACGCTGCTTTATTGCTCGAAATTTGGGAACTGATGTACGCTATGTAAAAAAAAAAAAAAAAAAACTGCCTCAAAAAAGTACTTTTTTTGGGGGGCGGGGGATGGCGGAAGGAGTGGTTATAACCTCCACTGTACCTTATTGCAGTGACATATCGGCGGCATACTTCAGTGAGTCAAACCATTATGAGCACTGCCCACCGCGACACTGGGTGGCACCTGGTGACGTTCCGGGCACGTGACACGGTAACGGAAGTCCATAAAAAGATGTGAGACAATAGACAAAAGCTACTTCGACAAAGGGCACATTTTTTATAGATCGGCATCTGTCAACAAGCACCTTGGAAATGGCGAAGTTGATCAACTGGTAACGGGCTGTGTCGTGAGAGTATACAGGTGGTCGACAAAAATATGGGAACGCCAAACAACATATCACACTGTCATGCATAACACGATGTACAAAAAAAGTTGACACACAAAACTGCTACCAGTCGTCTAGCAATGGAGAAATAATGGTCCTGTATGGATTTCAATGGAATCTGATACCACTCTTGCTGGACTACTGTGGCAAGTTCAGGAAACGATGATGCAGGTGGGTATCGATCACGTCCCCTTCTGCCCGAAGAAGACTACAAAGGCTCAATGGTATTGAGATCTACTGACTGTTGTCGCCAGGGGAGCTGACAGTTCACCCTCGTGCCCACGTAATCAATCCTGGACAATGCGAACTGAGTAAACAGGATCCTGTCGTCTTGGAACGCAGCATCACCAGTGAGGAACAAATAGTGTAATAAGATCAGCCGTCGCGCGGGATTAGCCGAGCGGTCTGAGGCGCTGCAATCATGGACTGTGAGGCTGGTCCCAGCGGAGGTTCGAGTCCTCCCTCGGGCACGGGTGTGTGTGTTTGTTCTTAGGATAATTTAGGTTAAGTAGTGTGTAAGCTTAGGGACTGATGACCTTAGCAGTTAAGTCCCATAAGATTTCACACACATTTGAACATTTTGAACAAGATCGGCCAAAATGGTCACATAGTCCTTGGCAATAATGCAACCTTTCAGAGTAGCCACGGGGCCCGTGGAATACCACGATATGGCTGCCCACGTCTTCACCGAACACCCGCCATATTTTACCCTTGGAAGTAAGCAGTCTGCATCGTAGACTTGGGACGGAGTACTCTACACCTAAACTCTGCCAGAAGTCGGAACAAGACTCATTCGACCAAATTACTTTCTTCCATTGCTCTAGGTTTTATGGCTTCGGCATCACACTTTCCAGTTAAGAGCACTTGCGTCACTAATGTGTGGTCTTGGAATTCTAGCTCGCCCTGCAGTCCTCTACTTCTGAAGCTCCCTTCGTGTTCTTTGGTGCCGACAGAGATAGCTACTGCGACATTCAGTTATGCAGTGAATTTTG
Organism: Schistocerca serialis cubense; assembly: GCF_023864345.2. NCBI lineage: Eukaryota > Metazoa > Arthropoda > Insecta > Orthoptera > Acrididae > Schistocerca > Schistocerca serialis. The sequence goes on along the minus strand of NC_064638.1, from coordinate 1,075,932,145 downwards.
CAGTTGTCGTCCTCTTATTTTTCGTCACAATCCTCTTAAATGACCATCAGTCAACATCACTCAACACACACTTCCGTCCGCGTTGCGTCTTAGTGGATGACGTTTTCCCGCTTTTCCTGAAGACAGTACAAATCTTCGATGCAGTGCCTCTTGGAACCCAAACACTTACGGAAGCACCGACCACACGAGCACCAACAATCTGCACACTTTCACTTAGCTCCGACATTATGCACTCACAACTACACAGAACACTGTTCTGATCACGAGTGACGCTTGCAACATATTGAGGGTACTGCGGAGGTGCTGTTCGTGGTCAAATACGACCGCGCTGCCTCCAGGCTTGGCTAGCATCTGCATTTATGTTAAAGCCTAGATTTCTCACGTTGTTTCCAATTGTTGTACAATCCCTCCGTGAACAGTAGTTTAAGGACGCGGAAGCTAAGAGTAGACGATAAAGTCTTTGACGTCGACGCCTCATCGCACCCTGTAAGGTCAGTAGCAAACACAGAAAAGAATTCAGCCCCGTCCGTTCGTACAATTACTGTTGTCGCAGATATTCGAGCACGAATGATCCAGAGATCAAATAAGTCGACACGTAAATTGTTGGAACAAGTGGACGTTTCGCGTATGTCTTGTCAACAGGTTTTACACCGTATAGGGATGAAGCCCTAAGAAATGACATTTGTCCAACAACTAAAAACGGAAGATAAGGCAAAACGTGTGAATTGCTGTACGTGGCTATGTCACAAGAGTAGGATGTAGGATCCGCTGTTGTATTTCTTAAGTGATGAAGCCTGGTTCCACAGGGAAGGACATGTGAACTCCCAGAACAACAGATACTAGTCAAGAAACAGTCTCGATACGACTAATGAGGAACCTGTTCACGGTGAAGTAATCTGAGTGTGACTTCAGTGTCAGAAAGTCGGATTAGGGGTCCTATATTTTTTAAACAGTAAATAATGCTGTGTATGTGCGAATCTTTCAGGAGTTTTAATCACAATTGACCCCCACCCCCTCGTGAACGTACGTATGCTTGTCTTTCAAAAAGATGTGGCGACCTGTCACACTTCAAGCGAGTTGATCTCACGAATTCATGAAAGATCCACAGAAGAAAGAACTGTCAGCAAAGGACTGTGGACGCTGCGTTCGCCGGACATAACCACTTGTCACTTTTATCTAGGTAGTTGTCTAAAGGGGCAAGCGTACGCGGATAACCCAATAACGTTGGAAGACCTGAAGGACAATACATGTAATGAAATTTTGAGAACTGATGCGGCAGAGCTGCGCAAAGTGTATATTGTAATGTTACGGCGCTCGCTAAAGTCTATTGAAGCACAACGTCATTTTCAGCACCTACTGTAACGTTATGTAAAAGACAAGATCGATTCAGTAAATCCAGAACTTTGCATTAGCTTATGTGTTTTTCTTTATTATATAATTATTACACGTTTATCTATTTGTTGTTGTATCTGCTCGTGGCGGGAAACAATACATGCGTACTTGGCGAGAGTTTGTACTCGAGGCCCGTTTTTCTTGCGCCATCCTGTAGTATTCAGATTTCACTTAGAAGGTACAGGCGAGTATCGAATTAGTCACTGGCGCTAGACCCAATGTTGATAACATTCTGAAGCCTTGAGAATACTAATATACGTTTCTGATCTGAACGCGACGTAGTGCAATTATACACTCTCCTTTTATTTGTCTACAATAGATATTTCTTTTTACAATTACGCGGACTAACACGAATTTTCATCTCTCTCTTCGCTAATTCACCTTATATTATGCAAGTGTTATTTCAAAATTTACTTCTTCTCATAATTCTTTATTTCTCAGTTTGGACGTCGAAAGGTCTCTACGGAGAACCTTATTCCACTTACGGAAAAGTAGCTTACTGCTGCTATCACGTTATTAAAAAGTTTAAAATTAAGGTGATCTATCGTATACAACTGACAGTCTAACTTAAGGCTACGCTCGCCCTATTTACTAGTGACGATTTTGTTCAATTTTTCACCGATTTACTGCCGATCATCTTAGCTTTCTGCCATACTTGACATGGGACCAACGGCAATAGAAGAGATCCACTGTTAGAGATATCAGAAGGGATTTCGCTTCCCTACATAATTCGAATAAATGCTAGATTTATCGTCTTACACTCTTCGAGTTCATCACTTAATCACTAAATGAGCTGAATGAGTGTCAGGTAGCGATAGGCAGCGGACATTTTACGGTATTAGCATAGCAAATATCACTAACTTCTGAGCTGAAGTGATTTGGAAAAACTATGGAAAAATAAATCTGAATATCCAGACAGGGATTTGAGCCTCTTTTCCACTGAATCTAAACTATTCCGAATCTTGGTACTTCTATTTCTGTTGGTGTAAATTAATTTAAAAGAAGACGTGTAAGTAAAGATTCAGTATACTGATGATATCAGATTTCAACGTTAAAGGACATTAGTGTTCGATTTAGCGTGTCAGAAGAACGTAAGTATATGCGCTGCACCGAGGTGAGCTTGTTCTGACAGGTGAACAGGAAGAAGAATGATGGGCGCAATTTCGGAGCATGAAAATCATTAATCAGAGGATATTGAGTCATCACTGTTACGCCGCTGTGGAAAGACCAAAGGTTATGCCATATTATTGGACTGTAGTAAATCAAAGATAACGCTCTTACACTGCTCCACGCCCATCCGTTATATCTCTTTTCGTAGAAGCGGATGACTAGATCGTCGGAACAACACAACGAAAATACAGGGTTTATGTCGTCTGCACTCACTTAAGCAACATAAAAATCAGTAGTCTCATGAATTCCGGCGCTCTGCAGTAAGCTGCTAAGCGAAGTGTATTACTTCAGATGTTAAAGACACCATGAGCTGTATACCTGTGACAGTCACGACCTTCTTCACCAAGTAAACATTACTTATTTGAAGGAAATGTGTGTAATGTAAATAAGGTTCAGGAGAGCATCTTGTGATCATTGAAACACAGTGACACAGGATACGATTAGAAATCAACTGCATAATTATCTACGTCTCGGGAAAGTTCGATAAAAGTGCCTGATTGCAGTTGTTTCGGTATTTCTATCGATTTCCATGAACAGTGGCTGTTACGCGTAACCTAGAAAGTTCTCGGGTGTGTTACTTTAAGGAGACCGTGTTTTACAGTTTCTAAATTTACTACAGTCAGTTTCGACCAGATAAGGGACTATTGTCAGTTACGTTTTATACCTGTGGATGGCATGTCGTAAGGGACAAGTTGTTCGTTTGTAATAAAGCGATATACAGCTGTTGTGCAAATCATAATTTTTCTGAACTTCACAGCTATAGTTTCTTTGTTAATCTTTCTCAATAATTTCGCTCCCTGGCGTCATTATAAAGACAGAGTTTCTCACGTGTCCCTTTTAACCGTTTCCTTAGACCACAAGAGTCTGGAAAAATCTCCAAATAATCTGGAAATCTTGGCCGTGAAAAATGAAGCCGGCCGCTGTGGCAGAGCGGTTCTAGGCGCTTCAGTCCGGAACTACGCTGCTGCTACGGTCGCAGGTTCGAATCCTGCCTCGGGCATGGATGTGTGTGATGTCCTTAGGTTAGTTAGGTTTAAGTAATTCTAAGTCTAGGGGACTGATGACCTCAGATGTTAAGTCCCATAGTGCTTAGAGCCATTTGAATTTTGAAAAATGATTTTTTGCAAGAGTCTTGTGAATTATTTGGTATACACTGCCTGACAAGAAAAGGAAAGGGGAGGATGAAACGAAATGAAAGTTCACGGACTGAGAGGCCTGGATGCCTAGTTCGACTGAAAAGGGTATCATAAAGCCGTTTTGTCCACTCCTGAGCCAAGCCTGCCGACAACTTCTTTAACTGCTCCTAGATATTCAACATATTTGCACTATGACAGAGTTGACATCCGAGCTGGTCCTACAGATATACTATCGAGGACAGATCTAAGAATCTTGCTGCCCACGGAGGCATCTCAGCATCAAGCAGACAGTTCATAGAGGCACGAGCCATGCTTGGTCGAGCATTGTCCTGTTGAAAAACGGCAGCACGATACTGTCGCATGATGGGTAACACAAGAGGACACAGGATGTCAATAACGTACCATTCTGACATCAGAGTTCCCTCAATTACTACCAGCCGTGAACTGAAGTCATATGCGACAGCTGCTCACACCATGGTGCCAGGGGTAACACCGCAGTGCCTCTCCAAAACATTGGAAGAATAGGGCGTCTCCTGAGGTCACCACTATACTCGCCAACGACGGTTATCAGGGGTTGTGCCGAACCGCGATTTATCGATGAAAAGAGTGCGATTCTATTCATCAGCAGTCAATGCTTTCCGGTCACGGCACCACTCCAAACGCAGTCTTTTGTGTTGAGGTGTTAACGGCAGCCTACTAGTTAGATGATAATTCCCGGGTCTGCCTGCTGCTAGTTTCCGACCAATGATGCTGGATGACAAAAAGTTGCAGTCAGTCAGTTACTTGTTACCAGGTAATAGCCGCAGATGCGAAGGCGTACTGCGTGCTTGGTGCACAATATGTGATCCTCCCTTCTGGTGGTCAGAGATGGTCGACTGAAACCATCATGTCGAGTACACCTGTCCTCCCTTCTCCATATAGCCCAACATCAGGTCACTGCCACAACAGAATCTCCTCCCCCACAAATATGGATAATGCAAGATTCAACCTCTAGGCCAAATGGAGAGCCACAGTGAGGCACCTTTCGAGAGCCGACAGTTGCTGATAACGCTGTCTCATACTAGTATGCAGCATCCCCGTGCCCTTCAGAGCGATCACTCAACATCCTACGCTGTTTACGCATGGTTTGGTAACAACACTAAACACGAACAGTACTAATGCACTCTGGTGGTCTTTCTACCTGCCACGAGGAATTATAAATCTAATCATTTAGATACCCGCCGCTAGTGTGTACGTGTACGAAGTAACATTGACGTCCGACCATGTGTTGCGGGTGCCTCACTCTTTTTGTTAGGCGGTGTATCTTCCAGACAGGGGGCGTAAGATCAGACTTTCTCCTTGCGTGTTAAGGAATTGCTAAGCATATTCGAAAAAAAAAAAACGTAGTTGTCACGCAAGGCGTTTTTATATTTTGCTAGGAGAAGCTGACAATGAATCTCCTAAAAATATTTGCCACCACTGCCCCAAACGCACCTCGCTGGGATATAGTTGAAAACGTCTCAGCTGTATAATAGGTTGAGATTTCAAACTGTCCGACTTTTCCACTAGGTAAAGTGTTAAAAAAGGAATAGTTCCCTGTAGTCTTCTTTATAAAACTTCACTGCAATTCAAGGGTATTTTATCACTTGAGAACACAGTATTTTTATAATTTTAATATGTAAGGCGTCACCGCGCTCGTTATTGGGAAAAAGTATACTAAAGCACTGTTCTGATTAAATAAGTAGTTTGTTTCCACTTTGCTCATAACATATGAACAAATGAATGTGAGTTGTCCACTAGTGAAGAATTTGTCCTGTTGCGGAACACGTGTTCGTGGAAGCAGCCCAAAATACGTCGAGTGTCTGGCTCATAAAATCGGCTTGTCTGCTGTAAAGTATGACTCCACTCATCAAAGAAATGCAAGAGCACAGAGTATATGGCACACTCCTTAGCACGTGCGGAATAACTTACGTAATGGATGACACTGCTTGCACCATTATCTAATCCAAGAAGGTAATATTTAATACTTAACTGAGACGAAAATAGCATTAATAGAACATATTCAGCTGCAGACTAAGTAAATGACTAGTTCAAGCAGCAACATGTCTTCGTGAAATATTAGGATTGCGGCAGGAGTACACTCTTGCTTTGATACTAAAAGACTATTTGCTGACTAAATCATATGAAGCTATGTAGTCTAACATGACTTATCAAAGATATCATGAAGACAAAATGTTTTTCATGACATAATAAGTAATGAATGACGCAATCCTCGCCAGGCATGCTGTAATAGCGATTTTTCTCTGTACGCGATACAATAGTAAATAACAAAAAATTGACATTATACTGTTTGCACGGTCTCACAAGGTAATAAAAAAATCTTCGTATACCATATCCGTTTTGTTTTTTTCTGTATCCATTCTCTTAACTTCACCCAATGATTTCTCAATCTTCTCCGGAAGATACTTTCTTCTTCAGATTTAATTCATTCGGTACTGCTGCCATGATTTTTTGTTTTTACTCTCGTGTGACAGTAACGTTAAATTTTAAGATACGAATTTTACACAATGTTAACCGAAATGAAGTTCTTCTAATATCTACTGCCTTCGTTAGTACATCTGTTATTACTGTTATTGTGTGTACTCTGTATACTACATGCATTGCAATATAAACTGTACACGTGATCGCAGTTAGTGCATGCATAAATGTAAGATAGGATCTGAAGGCCCTAATTTTGCCGAGTAAACTAAACACATAAATAAATAAAATGACGCTTAGAGCCAGATAGTTATTTTCTGTTCTGAGGTAGCTCAGTGTGATGATATGGGATATTTCAACCCATCAACAGGCTGGAAGTACCTCAGTAGCTCTTATTTAGGAACTTCGGACCTCCGACAAGACCCTCGTATGTGTACTCCTCTATGTTACTTGTTTCTTAGGTTCCACAGATCGAAACAGAGATGCTACAAGCACTTAAATTATGCTTCAGTAGCTAATGTGCTGAAATAAAAGCATTACTCTTCCATATTCTTTAAATGTGTTTTCGAAATGGAAGGTCACAGGCACGTCTACCCATTCGAATTTGTAACTTCAATCACGTAATCAAGCAAATAAGCGTAAGCCACCCCGAAACTTCTGTAGACTAACAAGATCTGAATAAAACGTAAATCTATATTTTTTAATAGTATCTTCTTGTCACGACATAGTATATATTATATGAATGCATCAAATGCATTTTAATGTGCTGACTTTTCAATCACAGATCTTGAGCCTGACGTTCTCGTGAAATAAGACATCAAAATAAGAAAGTAACATCTTCTACGGCATACATTCCCCACTTCTGCATATATGAATCTGGGTCTCAAAATGACATTTGAAACTGAAGCTTCCCAGTTGTTGACTGTACACAGATTAATCAAGTTCAAAGTGATAGAGATTACGTTAAGAAAATATCGGTTTATTCTCAGTCCCAAAATCTGTTGATGTTCGAAATGAAGGCGCTTTACAGGATTGTTAGAAATCATGTCGAAATATGTGCACACAGAGGACCAAAAGAAGGAAGTTAATACAACAGACCATAGCTGCAACTATTCGGTACAGTAACAAAAAGTATTAAAAACAACAGAGAAAATTACTGTCAGCTCAGATTTACTTTTCTGTTTCCTATGCCGCAGTCTCTCATAAGAATGAATTGCCTTTCTCTGGCGCTGACTGAATTCTGTACTTATAAGTTTCCAGCAACAATTCCAAACCAATTTTGTTACATTTGTGTACATCCCTCGGTCGCTGTTCCTTCTGGTATTCTTACGAAAAGGAAATGAATAAGAGAAAATTACTGTGTAAATCGCATGATATAAGCTACACAGTGTTCTGTACGTGATTAATCATACTAAAACTCCGAGAGTATATAGATGAAACTGTCACAACGATTAACCGATCCTTACTTAACGCGAGACTGCAGCTGGTGTCAAATGTGAAGCTGGAGTCATTGAAATGTACCGTTGGAGCACGACGTTCTATGGAAGATCAATGGGAACCAGGGTATTGTCAGAAAAGAAGAAACTACTTCGGTAATGTGACGCAACAGGAAGATGCTAAAAGTTACCTGTACAGAGAAATTACCAAACTGGAGACATGGTGGACAGTGTTTGAGAGAAAAGAAAGGACAGTTTTAACGATATCTGCTGAGATTTTAAAAATTACTAACAGTTAATTAGGCAGGGAAGCGGCGTCGTATGGTGAATTAAATGTATAGGCCTAGTACCAAACATAAATAAATAAACATAAATCGCGTAAATAATCACATAAGTATGTGTTTCTGCTAAAATTTCGTTGTCATATTTTTATCGGTCTTTAAATATAGCCTTCGACAGTTATCAGAATTAGCCGTACAGTCCATTACATTTAGCTGGTATAAATATCTGGCGACACAAAGTCAGTGGACTTATTTTCAAATGTAACCTAAAATGTCACGCTAATATTTTCTCCGATAGCAGTTATCCCTTCGTTCCCTTAGCTTCATATTTTATTTCCAGGTGTTAATCTTCAGAATATATACTTTAGAGATTCTTTTAGTTGCGAGGAGAGAGGGTTTAAAATTTCTTTCTTAAGGTTTTCAATTACATCGGAATGAGTTTTTCATCACGAAAGGCAGTAGTGCTAAAACTACCGTTTCGCCGAGGTAGAAACTACTTTCCGCATCGGGTCTCGAATCCAGATATTACGGTTTCTCTGCCACGTGGTACTCTCTGAGCAACGTCCAGCGCACATAACGTTGCAGACTGCGTTTCGCTTCAGAACCAAACCTCAGTCTGTAGTCGATTCCCCACCTTTCCATTCGCTTAAGATTGATGCTTCTGCAAAACACATAGGAGCGTTAATTCGGCTCCGGTAGATGGTTTTTGCAGTTTGACGAAATGCCGTCACATAAGGTCATTACGCTGTCGTATCCATACTCCCATAGGCCCAGTCAATAGAGTTACTCTTCATGAAAACGATCGCTTTCGTGGCACTTCTTGCGGATAGTAGTAATCTTCCGATGGTATGTTCTGCTGTGCGGAAGACTATTTATGATGGGTCCTTCACATACTGACCATAATATTAGTGTACCTCTTAGGGATGTGCAAGAAACTCGTTGTACGTTAGCGATCGGAAGCCACATTTAGTTATTGTATGTTACGTGTGTGAAGTAGTAAATTACATCCACAAACTGTGAGATTGTCGCAGAAAAACCTTCCCAGTGATCCAGGAATATACACACTAAGTAAAAAAGAGAGAAAAAAACGCACCACGATGGAATTATCCGAATGTGGCGAAAAACGGTATGACATACATGAACAGACATACAAATCATTAAAGTTGCAGAAAAAATGGATGATTCAATCAAGAGGACGAGCTTCACACACTGCGAACGTCAGCAACGGTTTGGTCCACCTCTGCCCCTTATGCAAGCAGTTATTCTGCTTTGCATTGGCTGATGCAGTCCGATGTCCTCGCGACGGATATCGTGCCACATTCTGTCCAGTTGGGGACAGGAATCTCATTGACCGGAATAGAATTGTCGTCAGTGATGAGTCCCGATGTGAACTGAGCACCAGTGACACCACGGACAGCGGCGGGATACCAACCTGACTGTCACCCACCATACGGCCCGACAACCAGGGGTGATCGTCTGGAGCGCCATTTTATAGCAGGGCCTCTTCGGTTGTCATTCGCGGCACTCTTAGAGTACAGCCGTATGTCGACGACATTGTACGCCCCGTTTTGTTGCCCTTCATGGCAAGCCTCCATGGGCTTACATTTCAGCAAGAAAATTACCGCCCACTGAGAGTTTCTACTGCTTGCCTTCGTGGTTGCCAAACTCTGTCTTGGCCAGCAAAGTCGCAGGATCTTTCTTCAGTTGAGAACGTCTGGAGCATAATGACCAGAGTCCTCCAACCATCTCGGGATTTTAATGATTTAACGTGCCAATTAGACGGAATTTGGCGTGACCTCTCTCAGGAGGGCATCAAACAATTCTGTCAATCAACGGCAAGCCGAGTAATTGCTTGCATAAGCGGCAGAGGTGGACCATCGCATTATTGACTTGCTCAGTTTGTGAAGCTCTTTCTCTTGAATAAATAATCAAATTTTTCTGAAATTGAAGTCATTTGTTTGTCTGTACATGTACGTCAATTTCAGGTGTTCCCCAAGGTAGTGTTACAGGCCCTTTGCTGTTCCTCATCTACATAAACGATTTGGGAGACAATCTGAGCAGCCGTCTTCAGTTGTTTGCAGATGACGCTGTCGTTTATCGACTAATAAAGTCAGCAGAAGACCAAAACAAACTGCAAAACGATTTAGAAAAGATATTTGAATAGTGCGAAAAGTGGCCGTTTACCCTAAATAACGAAAAGTGTGAGGTCATCCACATGCGTGCTAAAAGAAACTCGTTAAACTTCGGTTACACGATGAATCAGTGTAATCTAAATGCCGTAAATTCAACTAAATACCTAGGTATTACAATTACGAACGACTTAAATTGGAAGGAACACGTAGAAAATGTTGTGGGGAAGGCCAACCAAAGACTACGATTTATTGGCAGGACACTTAGAAAATGTAACAGATCTACTAAGGAAACTGCCTACACTACGCTTGTCCGTCCTCTTTTAGAATACTGCCGCGTGGTGTGGGATCCTTACCAGATAGGACTGACGGAGTACATCGAAAAAGTTCAAAGAAAGGCAGCACGCTTTGTATTAGCGCCAATTATGGGAGAGAATGTCACAGAAATGATACAGGATTTGCGCTGGACATCATTAAAAGAAAGGCGTTTTTCGTTGCGACGGAATCTTCCCACGAA